>NW_026555077.1:11328333-12695000 GCF_021234165.1 Pteronotus mesoamericanus
TGGATAAGAAAGATAAAAAGATCAGAGATAACTGTCAATCCAAGCCTGGGTAATTTGAAGAAGAATGACCATAAAAACAATAAAGATGTCAGAAAGAAGAACTGATTTAAGGGGAAAAATAAATTAACATTTCTTGAGTACCTATTATGTGCCAAGAACTGTGCTGAGCACCCTACATACATAATTTTTTACTCAATCCTCCTAAAAATTCTACAAACATACTAAATCCATATGACAAACGGTGCTACTGAGGCCCTAAGGTGTTAAGGAAGTTGCCCAAGGTCAGACTGCTAATCAATGAAACAACCAGATTCAAATCCAGATCTGACCAAACCCAAAATGTGTACACTGATCTATATGTCAATAACATCTGCAAAAACAGAAAATTTAAATGGAGAAACCTATAGGGCAGGTATCATAAAGCAAAGTCTAGAAAAGATTTTCTTCAATCACAGATGGGCATATTTAATGATTAGCATATTCAAATATCCTATCACTGAAAGAAAAAAATATTCCCATAGAATCATTTACCTGGCCAAAGTTGAAGTAAGTAATGAAGAACTTCAATATGTTTCTTAAAATCCAAAGCACTTGCAAGTTCTTCTGAATCAGTAAAGACTCTGTTGTTATGGTTGGAAGTCTCTTGCCTCTGACTTAATAATACTGGTCCAAAGCACACGGCCAAATTCTGGCATGTCATCTTATTCACTTCGTGGTAAGAAGCCACCAATTTCAAATGATCCAACAACATCTTTAGGGTTGCCTAAATTAAATTAAATATCACTTAATATAATTATATAAGGGAAAATTCAAGGGCACAATTTATAGCAAAAAATATAGGTAGGTATCCTGTTGCTTTTAAAAGGTTATTTCATGAACAAGCAAGACAAACAAATAAACAAAAACTAACAGACACAGACAGCAACAGTATGGTGGTTACCAGAGGGCTAAGGGGGCAAGAAAAGGTAGTGAAGGATAAAGGGGGTCAAATACACAGTGACAAAAGGGGATTTGACTTTGGGTGGTGGACACACAAATGCAATATACAGATGATGTATCACAGAATTGTACACTTGAAACCTATGTAATTTTATTAACCAATGTCACTCCAATAGATTTAATTTAAAAATTTAAAAAATAGAACCTCCCCCCAAATAAAAATAAATAAAAGGTTATTTCAAAAGATTTGCTTACAAGTTGGATGTTTGGAATTTGAAACATATTTTATTGTAGAAATGTTACATTGTACCCTTAGGTTCCAACAACATAATTTGATTCATTAAGTGGTTAAAATATATAGTCTTTATAAAATGTTCATGAATGCATTCCAAATTTCAGCTGCAATCCCTAGGTAAACATACCATCAACATTTCCCTCTCTTCCCTCTTCTAAAATGACACTAGCAAAAAGGCTGTCACAGTAAGAAGATTAGGGTAAGAGTTCATTTTTAAGTATAGATAAACCCTGTAATCAAAAGCAGGGTACTTCCACCCTTAAATCTAGGAAACTAAACATTTTAGAATGTAGCCAGGTTCTATTGTGATCAACATTAGGAAAAAGACCAATGGGCTTCTTAATTAATCAATATTTTAAGGAGACAAACCATGGAAAAGGGAAAAGCAGTATAGTTAGAAATTAAAGCAAATTTATAGGAAAAAACATTTTTTAATCTTTAAAGGAACTAGTAAGGTGAATTTGCTCAAGAAGTGGCATGATTATTTAGGTTTAAGCAATTATGAAATGGAATGATTTTTTTTTCAGTAGTGGCAAATAACCAATCATTTAACAAATAAAATGAGTGCATAATTTCTTATTCATCAATGTACTAAAGAAATGAATTCCAACTAAAACTGTGATTTTAAAAAGTTATAAGAAAAAAATACAATGACATATTTCTGGAGCTAAAAGTGACACTTGGATTTGGTGATTAGAAGGTCATTAGTAACCTTGGCAAGAACAAGTCCAGAGAGATGGAGTAGGAACCCAGGTTACAATGTTTTGAGTAATAAATGGGCGGTAAAGAAATAATGAGAGCTGGAATAAATGTTCTTTCTGTGTTTGGCTGTGAAGGGAAGGAAGTAAGAGAAAATAAAAGCTAAAAAAGAATATAAATGTATATTTTGAAATAAAAATCTGTCTCACACATACACACGCACGCACAACTGGTTAAAAATTAGTTTCAGCCCTGGCTGGTGTGGCTCAGTGGATTGAATGCCCTGAAGGTTGCCAGTTTGATTCCCAGTGAGCGCATATGCCTGAACTGAGGGGCCAGGTCCCCAGTTGGGGGCGTGCAAGAGGCAACCAATCAATGTATCTCTCATACATCGATATTTCTCTCCCTCTCTTTCTCCTTCCCTTCCCCTTTCTGTAAAAATAAATTAAATCTGAAAAAAAAGTTTTAAAAAATATTAGGTTCAATCTCAATAGAAAAAAACAAAAAATATAACTTAAAATAAGAAATCTATTTTGTCTATTAAATAAGATGAGCTAAAAAAAGTAACTCTTTTGTCCCTTTTGAAAAGTAATGTAAAAACATGTATTAAGAGCCATAAAATGTTCACATTATTTAAATCGCAACTCCACTGATATTCTCATATAAATAATTCTAGCTGGAAAAAAATCTGCAAATGAAATATACAAATAGGTTCAAAACCTAAATATTATACAAAAGAGAATGGTGATATATTATATCAAATCCACTCAATGGAATATTATGCAGCTTTTTCAGAAAGGATGTTAATAGCGAGAGGTTTAGGGTCAGAAAGACCTAAATTCATGTGACAGATTATTACACTCATAAAAGTTGTCTAGCCTTGGTCAAGTGATTTAAATTCCCTGACACATATTTCTTCACTTACATGTATAATGACGCTTACAATTACACTTTGTATTGGGGAGGGAACATTTCTACCTCTTCACGCTACCCTTCTGCACCTGCTCACCTCTTTATAGCTATTCCCCTCCTCCCACCAAAAGGAGTAGTAATTGCTAATCTAACTGGACAGAGCACAGGGCAATCAGAAAACAACAGTAAACAAGTGAACAAAGCTATTGGGCTTAACATTTTTTACCCACTAACTCTTGACCATTCTGCCCTCACATAAGAAATCTGGGCAGCCAACTTTACCTAGACAAGCCCAAACCCATGTGTTCCCCTTATTTTTCCTTTTGTTCTAAGAAACAACAGCTAAAGGTAGGTTAGGACTGTTTCTGCACACCCAGCCATCCTTCTCTCTCTCCTGCAGGCATACCTAAAGATACTGGTCTCAAGATTTAGATTGTGGGGAGGGGATAAATGGGAAAGGCAAGCAGGAAGGAAATGGTGCTGGGGGTTGCTTAAGCTTTGAGGCTAAGCCATGTACATCCAAACAGTTGCCATATTTTTAAAATACTAAACAGAAATAAACCAAAATATTAATTATAGTTGCCTTTGGGTTTTGATTATTGTAATTTTCCATTCTTCTTTTCTATATATTCCCAATTATTCTATAACAAATTACTGTAATAATAAGATAACAATGCTTTTTAAAAATTTATGAGAGTATTTATGCCTAGGTTAAAATAGCACGGAAAAGATAAATTTTTTTTCTTAAATTTATTCTGTTTAAGGGGCAGTTTCTAGATTTATGCTGTTTAAGAAGCCATTAGTAAAGGCAGAGCTAAAACTCAAGAGTGTCACAAATGTCAAAATAGCTAAAAAAAAGTTAACAGTAGCTCTGGAGCTAAGTATATAGTTCATTAGCTGGCTTTCAGGAAAAATGTACACCAATTACATTTACCTTCTCAACATCAGGCAGACAATCCAGCAGGTCAACAGTGTACTTGGAGTCACTTGGATCATTCTCACAACCATTTGATGACATTTTCAAGGGATTTTTTGCCATTGTATCTAATACAGCCTCATAAAGCTGCTTTGTTATCAGAGGAGAAGGAAGTTCTCTTAAATAATCCTTAAGAACACCTTTAGAAAACAAACAAACCAGAGACAATTAGTGACTGGTCTTCAAAGTGAAATATAAAAACTGGTGATTTTTTTTTAATTTAGGTATTATTACAGCCAACTTTTAACATTCTAAAAATAATAAAAGGAATTATTTAAAAATGTATTATAACAAAACACTAGCATTTTGTATTCTTATTAAGTGCCTCATCAATTGACTTTTAGTCTTGAAAGCATGCTAGAAGTGCACACATATAATATCTAATTATCATACGTATTAGACTTGTTGCTCATAAAATAAGTCAGTTTTGATACATATACCCTATTGATCCTGCCCCCTCATAAAAAGCTCCTCTATGTGCATGTAAAAGTTAAGAAAACAGAGCATTTTGTAAATTATTCCAATTATATGAATTTTGAATTTCTAAACTTTTGATAGTAAAGGAGTACCAATGTCCAAAGCCTTGGCAAAAAAGTGAGCCATATATTTTCTCTTTAACATAGGATAGATGTCTTACACATATGTAGTGGATGGTTGGGTTATCTCTAACACTATAGTATGGAAGAGAAAAAACAGTCCTAAAACCAAATAAACAAAACCAAAAGCCAAGAACAGGAAACATCCAACTTGTCACTATAATAGGAAAGAAGTTAATTTTGGACACATCAAATGGTTATGAACTGAGAGATATCACCTGTAGTAGAGGAAATGGTTGTTATATATAAGCAAGGTAGGTAAGCTTTTAGTCAAAGACCAGAATGTGATCACAAGGAAAAATAGGAGATGTTTCTGACACCAAAAACCTAAGTTTAGACAATATTGATTCAGAACATGCTCTGAGCTTGGAACTTAGTTTGAAAGCTCAGTTTGAACTTAAACATGACCATATAGAAAGGTCCCCATCTGATACTTTTTAAAACTTTAATAATAACATGTTTCATTAGTTTTTTATGCATCCTTCCAGTTTCATTAAAATATAAATATATTACCATATATGATAAAATATAAATTAGATATTACTACACTCCTCTTTTTTACACAAAAGATAGCATATATGTCCGGTTTTGTTACTTGCTTTTTTATTCACCATCAGATGCTTGAGATCTTTTTAGTACATAGCTTCCTCAAAAATTTTACAGCCACATCATATTATTTCAATGCATGGATGCCCCATAGTCAATTCCTACAGATAGACACCTGGGTTGTTTCTAATTTTTTGTTATTCTAAAGCATACTACAGTGAATAACCTTGCACATCATTACTTTGTGTAGTATTTGTAGAATAATTCCCAAAACAGGACTGCTAAGCAAAAAAATGCATTTGTAATTTTGAAAAATTGCAAATTTTGGAAAAGAAGGAGTAAGCCTGTTTCCTAGGTTTGGGACTGCAGTGTCTCGGTGAATAGTAGTGCCATTATTTGAAACAGGGGAAAAAGGAGGAAAACTAAGTTTTATGGGATAGAAAGGAGTTTTATTTTCAACATATTAAGCTTAAGGTATCTATGAAACATTCAAAGCTGCTGGACATAAAAATCTGAGGCTCCAGAAAGAGACAGCTAGAGACACAGATCTGATAATGATCAACTAAAGATGGTAACTGGAAACCTGAGAATGACTGAGGCTATCAGGGAGGTATATTGAGTGATATAAGAAGGCCTAGTGATAAGAGAAGACCCTGGCCACGACCAGTGTGGGTCAGTTGGCTGGGGGTCATTCTGCAAAGCCAAAGGCTACCGGTTCGATTCCCAGTCGGGGCACATGCTTGGGTTGCAGATTCAGTCCCAGTCGGGGCATGTATGAAAGGCAACTGATCAATGTTTCTCCTCACATCGATGTTTCTCTCCTCTTTCTCCCTCCCTTCCTCTCTTCCTAAAAATAAATAAATAAGGTCTTGAAAAAAAGAGAAGACCCTGAAGAAGGCTCTTAATGGGTTGTCAGGAAGAGCATCTTCCTAAAAATAAATAAGGTCTTTAAAAAAAGAGAGGACCCTGAAGAAGGCTCCTAATGGGTTGTCAGGAAGAACATCTTCCAAAGGTGACTAAAGTATAATGGCTAAAGAAGAATTAGTGGTAAGAAGAGGTGGAGAGGGGAGTGGAGGGAGACTGGAAAACATGCTGCTAAGGAAGCCAAGGAGAGAATGTTTCAGGAAAGAGTCTACAGCATCAATAGATACCCAACAATAGTTAGGTTAGATAAGAACTGTGTTAAATACTATGGGGAACAGTATTTCTAAAACTTGACTGTACAGTGAAATAACCTCAGGAACTTTATAACAATAGATTCCAGAGCCCCATGTCAGCTCTACTAAATCAGAATCTCCAGGCGTCAGGGCTCATGTCCCGTATTTTTAACAAATTCCTGTTGTGGTTCTAAAGCGGCATGGTTTTGTAAATAGGGATAAGAAACAACAAGGTAACTTAAAACAAGGACCAAAAAATGTCTACCAGAGAAGGAAATCAGCAACCTTGGTAGGGATAGTTTCAGTAGAATAAAGGACCCAGAAGTCAAGTTGAAGTCAGTTAGGAAGTAAATGGACGTTAAGGAAATAGAGAATGAGAAAAAAGATAGGCAGCCTGCTCCAGAAATTTGGCTTTGAGAGAAGGTGATAACCACAGAGGAGCAGAAAGAGCAGGGGTGAAGTAGGATCAAAGTAGGACTTCTTTTTTTAAAGATGGGAGAGATTTTAACATTTAAATGCTAATGTAAAGAAGATATTAAAATGGTTTTTAAGGTCCAGGAAAGAGGAATATAATCAATTGAGCAAAGCCCCCAAAGAGAAAGGAAGAAAAGACTCCTGAGAACACATGAAAGAATTAAAATTAGTCCAAAATTTGAGGAAGATCATTTCCATAATGTTGCAGAAAGGACAGTGGAAAAGAAGGCAGG
The DNA here is from genome assembly GCF_021234165.1 of Pteronotus mesoamericanus. Lineage (NCBI taxonomy): Eukaryota > Metazoa > Chordata > Mammalia > Chiroptera > Mormoopidae > Pteronotus > Pteronotus mesoamericanus. The sequence continues at coordinate 11,335,161 of NW_026555077.1, forward strand.
TTAGCACATTGAGTCATAAGTAGAGGAAGCTCCTACCTGATGGTTTCTATTTTTTCTGTGAAGTTAGAAGGCAAGGTCATCACTAAGAAAGATATGAGTAAAATAAGATTTGAGGAGGGTGAGAAGATATTAAATAGACACTTGGAGAATGAGAGAGAATGAGAGAGAGAGAATGAGAATAAGAAAACGTAAGTATTAGCTATTATATTTTCATTATTAGCTTCCTTTGTCTATTGTGTTCACTTCCATCCTCCGTGTACTCCTCCACCCCCCACCACTAGAATGTAGCCTCCATGAAAACAGGAATCTTCTCTGTCTTTTTGACCCCTGTGTTCCCAGTATATACTATAGAACACTCTCTGGTGCACAATCAACTTAATCAAACCAATGGCTTCAGTTTCTTCCTTAAGAAACTAAAAAGAAAGGAACATATTATACTCGAAGTATGGAGGAGGTAGAAAAATATAAAGATCAAGAGTAGAAATTAATGAAATAAATAACAGAAAACAACAAAGAAAATAAACAAAACCAAAAATTGGTTCTTTGAAAAAGATCAATATAAATGACAAACCTTCAACTACACTGACCAAGGAAAAAAGAGAGAAGACAACTAAAATCATTACCACCTCACAGATATAAAAAAAAATTTTAAGTTAATACTATTAACAGCTATATGCCATTAAATTAGATAATTCAGATGAAAGTATAACTCAGAGAGCGATATAAACTACTGAAAGTTATGCAAGAAATAGAAGACCTGAACAGACAAGATACTGAATTAGTATTTTAAAACTTCCTACAAAATAAAGCCAAACCCAGATAGTTTTACTGATGAATAGTACCAAATACTGAAAGAAGAATTAACACCACTTCTTCACAAACTCTTCGCCAAAATAGAAGAACACTTCTCAACTCATTCCATAAAGCTGGTATTACCCTGACACCAAAATCAAACAAAGACATCAGAAGAAAACTACAGACCAATATTCAGGAACACAGACACAAAATTCCTCAACAAAATACTAACATATTAAATCCAGCAAGATTTTTTTTTTTTAAAAAAGGATGCATTATGATCAAGTGGGATTTATCTCAGGAATACAAGGTTGGTTTAACATCTGAATACCAATTAATGGAATATACCATATCAATAAAATAAAGGACAAAAACCACATGATCATTTCAGTAGAAAGGAGCTTTCTCGACTTGATAAAGGGGACCTATAAAAAGCCTATTTAATGTCATAACTAATAGTTAAAGAGTGCTTTTCTCTCAAAACCAGGAACAAGATAAGGATGTTCACTCTTGCCACTGCTACTCAATATTATATTGGAGGTTCTAGCAAGGCAATAAGGGAAGACAAAGAAATAAAAAGAACTCATTTTAAAAAGATAGAAGCAAAACTATTTGCCGATGACAACCTCATATAGCAAATACTAAGGAATTCACTAAAAAACTAATAGAACTAATATACAAGTTTAGTAAAGTACAAGATAAATATGCAAAAATTGGTCTGGTTTTTTAAATATTTCTATCACTAAAAATGAACAGTCCAAAAAAAAATTCCATTTACAATGGCATCAAAAAGAATTACTTATTGGGGGTGGGCTGGGTGGACGAGGGCAAAGGGGGAGAAATTGGGACAACTATAATAGAATAACAATAAAAAAAGAATTACTTATAGATAAATTTAACAAACAGTACAAAAGACTTGTACTCTGAAAACTAAAAATCCTTTATGAAAAAAGTTAAAGATGATCTAAATAAGTGAAAAGCTGTTCCATGTTAATAGATCAGAAGACTTAATACTGTTTACGTGGCAATACTCCTAAACTGATTACAGATTCAAGGCAAAACCAGGTAGCTTTTCACAGAAATTTACAAGCTGATTCTAAAATTTACATTGAAATGCAAGAAACCAAAAATACCCCCAAAAAAATCTTTAAAAAAAGAACACTAGAAGACTAAAACCTCCCAATTTCAAACTTTACTACAAAGCTTCAGTAATCAAAATAGTGTGGTAATGGCATAAAGACAGACATACAGATCAATGAAATAGAATTTAGAGTCCAGAAATAAACCCTCACATTTATGTTCAATTGATTCTTGATGAGGTGCAAAAACAATTTAATGGGGGAAGAATGATCTTTTAACAAATGGATTCTAAATTGGTCATTTGTATGTTAAAATAGTTTAGGATGATAACAAGACTATGGTTGGAAATATAACAATAGGTGAGATTATCACAGTCTTTACTAAATAAATGGGAGGGCCCAAAAGTTCTGTAGATGATGTTAAATAAGGAAGGCTAAGATGATGCAGGAATGTGCCGTGAGCCCCAAGGAAGCCTTATTCCTCAACACAGCATAAATTTCTATTCAACAGTGAAAGGTAATAATCTGGAAATAGCATTGGGGAACCAAGAGATATATCGACCAAACGTCTTTGACATAATGAAGATATATGACATATATAAAGTGCTTGGCATTTCGTGGCAATCAGTACATGTTAGATGTACAGTGATGATAATGATAAAACATTTTGTAAATAGTAGGCATGCAATAATTGTTTAGTCCCATTCCTTATCTTATACCATGTGATCTTTACTACCATCATTGGTTTTGCAGTCTAAAACTACCTACAATGAACAGCAATATTCTGTGTAAAGAAAACAACTGAGTTACATTTAGTGGAAATAAAATTTTCTGTAGCTGCTAAATAAAAGACTAGTAACCCTCTAGAGCACAATTTAAAAAACAAAAAAGATTCCATATGTTCCTGGACAAAACAAGACTTGTTAGTTCTAACAGAACTCAATATGCCCTGGTAGTTTGAGACTTGTCCTATCATGCAATTATATTAAATTAAAACCTAAATGATCTATAGAAGAGATAACATTATAGCTCGGTGAACCATGCATTTAAAATATCATTATACTTTTTATAATTAATATATTAAATGATCATTAATATAAATGGAATTTTAAATTAATCCAAGTTCAAGATTACTTGCTTAACTATAATTTAATGGAAAATTATGGAGAACTATTATTAACAAATATTAAGCACTTAAAGTGTGCTCAGTGCACATTATGTTCAATGAAGTAAAAGTCTCTTTAAGCAGACAAAGGGCTCATAGGAAAAATAATCAAAAGATGTTACAAAGTGATACAGAGAAGAGGTATTTATATATGTTGTAACAAATAAAATGTAACTACTCATCAATCTAGGCATTAGCTAGATGGCCTTATCCAAAAACTAAGTGATGGAGAGGAACATCTTAAGTCGTATTTCCTTCTTAATACCTTTCAAACACTTTTGGGACATAAAAACCTTAAGATAATAAGTCTGTCATGATGATCTTTAATGCTATAGGAGCTACTTAAGGGAGACTGGAGGAAATTTATGATGTTTAGTTAGTGCGACACAGTAAACTTTTATGTACTTGAAAATGCAGGCAATTATAATAAAGAAATGTTTCTGACTACATCTTTGAAGCTTCTCTGTAACAGATATTATGAAACCACATACTCACCTTTATTCAAGGACAAAGACTACACAGGAAAATTCTACTCATCCCATGGCAGGATACAAATATCATACTAAAATATATATATAACTTATATGCATAAATTATATCTATGAAATCATTTTAATCATTCTAATCCTGAAACTACTTCTTCCTCTCAGAGACAAAGAGGCAGGCTGGTTTGTAGTACTTCTGTTTTATCGTCAGTCACAAATATCACCCTGTTTTCTCTTCTGAGAACTTTGGCCCTCAATCTTCCAATGGCTAACTCCACACCATATAGATAGATTACAGCTTGAAATGCACATCTTAAAGAGTTTCTTCTCTGACCACCTTAGTACAGGAGTCACCAAACTGACTACAACCGCCAATCAACATCATGCCTGTTGTCCTACTATCATCAATAAGTTACTATATCTTATTATTCATTGGTTTGATTACTGATTACCACCCCCCACAATGAAACACTGTTCATCTTGTTCATATGTCCCTGGTGCCTAGAATGCCTGGTATATAATAAATGTTAATAAAACTTAGTAAGTAAATAATATCCAGGTAGGGAAGGGTGATTAAGTAAATTCTGGTCATTCCTATGAGCAGACTTCCCTTCTCCTTTGGGATTCTCATTTTAATTTCTATTACCACTATCATGCTAACACCTCAGAAATATATAATGTTAGGTTTAAAATGCCTGTTCTGATTTGGAATAAAAAATAATCTTTCAGATTTTAGCCTTTAGCACTGTAACACAAGCAATTTTTTAAAAGTTTTTCTCTAAATATACAAGAATAACCAAAAAAAAAAAAAAAAGGATTCATTATGGAATTATACATATTCACCTCAAAGAACTGGTGATCACCATTATCCTTACCTTTGTTTCAGCTCTCCTAGCTACCTGTATGTCTCTGATGTGGAAGAGCTATTACAAAACCCACTACATGGAAAATCTCATCCAACTAACTTAGAAGGAAGAAAGAACGAAGGGAGGAATGGTAAAGAGGGGAGAGAGGAGAGAAGATAGGGGGGGAAAAGGAAGTTAGGGAGAGAAGGGAAGGGGGAAAGGAAGGGAAATAACCAGGTCCTAACTCTGCTATTTCCAAATGATCCTCAATGCCAGTTCTGGGTTCCAGTGTGAGAGAGCATCGCAGCCATCTTTCACCACTGACCAGCCTGGGGCTTTCCTCTTTAGCAAGTGCTGCAAGTTATGTAATTTCCCAACTCCAAGGTTTTGCTAATAAAATGCCCTCCCTCAACCTTTGCCTGTCTAAGTCCAGCTCGCCTTTTAAAACTTATCTGAGGTGTCATCTCCTCCAGGAAGTGGTCCCTAATTTTCCCAGAATAGGTTAATACTTCAGAATAAAACCAAATTAAACTTAGGCTAAAAAATAGTATTTCAATTCTCTTTCCTGCAGATGTAGTCTTTCCAAAATGTGTACATAAATAAAACCTATTTATTACCTGTTATCACATTTACATCTGGGTACTGGTTTTCACAGAGAACAACAGCTTTGCTATCTCTCTCAAAAGCCTCTCGGAGTTCTTTCTTGACTGCTGCCGAACCACATAATCGGTACAGGCCGACTACCTAGAAATAAAAGTATGGCCATATTGTGGTAAATCTGACAAAGAGAAATTATGATAGTACAGTATGTATAAATCACATGAGCTTGGAAATCAAGTATGTTCTAATGCCACTTAATTAAAAATACCTCAGATAGAGCTTTTGAAATTTCACCATACACCATATTGATTAGTTTTAATAAAAACATTCTATTCTTTCATTTAAATTGAAATACTATACTGTGATTTCTGTAGTGCTGTCTACCTTATCTTAGGCAAAAATACAATCCATTCCCTTTAGTTTTATATGCTCAACCAATATCTCCATGCCAAGACAGTGCCCTTTGACATCTTTTGCTCTAGACTGAAATAATACAGCACAGTGGTTAAACAAGGGTTTTGAATTCATAAAGCCTCATTCTATCACCCCTTCTTTGGTGAACTTGGGCAAGTTATTTAATCTCTTTATAATTCACTTTATTTATCCATTTAAAAAAGTATATAGTTGAAATAAGGTTCCAATATACCATGTGTAAAATTATCTTTTCAGGAAAAGATTCTCGGGAAGAAATAAAACAAACCTAGGATTTTTAAAAAAGATTTTATTTATGTACTTACTTTTAGAGAGAGGAAAGGAGGGAGAAAGAGAAGGAGCAAATATCAATATGCGAGAGATACATCATTAGGTTGCCTCTTGCAGGCTCCCAACTGGGGAGCTGGCCTGCAATGCAGGCACATGCCCTGACTGGGACTCAAACCAGTGGCATTTCGGTTCGCAGGCCAGTACTCAATCCATTGAACTATACCAGCCAGGACTAGAATATTTTTTGAACTTATCAAATTAATTGATTATGAAGTGATGGAGGAAATTCAATTAAAATAATACATTAGAAGTAATATTAAGACCTCCAGTTCAAAGTGTATGTAAGATGCACAGATACTACCCATCCTCCCCTCAACTTATATTAAAAGGGTTTGTTCTTTAAACACCATTAATGCACACAGGTTCTAAAATACTGTCTTAAGAAGACCACCATACATTTACTGAGAAAAACTATCAGCATGATATCTGTATAGAGAAAGCATGCCTGATTAAGCAATCAAAGTTTTTTAAAAGAATAAACCTTCAAGAAAAATAAGGAAAATAAGGGTTGGCACCTATCCTGCCACATTAAAGACTATTTAGCAAGTTTAATCACCTTGAATTGAAGAAAGTTATGGATATAGAAATTATGTCAAGAGAGAAATAAAGTAAAAATAACTGATAGAATTTGAACTAGAAATCACTTTAAAAAGTTATAAATGATCTAGAGGAAGGAGTACACAAATGAAATTTCCAGATTTCCTTATGGCACTAGCCTCTTCTGAGTAATTAAATAAGTGATAGAATACACTGCAGAAGATGGGTCACAATATAGGGAAGTGTCAATAAGAGATACAGAGAAACATTATCCAAAATATCTGAGGTGATAAGCTATTAAGTATTAACTGAAAGATAGTAAAAAACCTACAATTATTTCTAGGAGAAGGTAATGCAACGTGCTGTTATATTCGAAAGGATCAATATAATATGGGAAACCAAGTAATGAACTAGGAGGAAAACTCAGATCTCCTACTCTTGTTCACATTCAGTGCATTCACACCGAGAATAGCATGTCCTATGTTGGTCACATATTTGCAAGAAAGACAAGGTAGAACTGTAGATGGTCCAGAAAATAAAACTAAAATATTAAACAGAATCAAAGAAAATACCATTATTTTAGAAGAAACTAATTTGAATAGAGACCTCCCTGTGTTGACACAATAAGTACCACAAAATTCCACACGGATGTATCACCTTAATTTGAGTAAGAGATGAACCTAGATCAAATTAAACAAAGTAATACTTCTTTATTCTTTTTCTTTTGGGGCAGGTATTGACAGCATTTTTTTGTTTTTTTTAAATTATATTTTATTGATTATGCTATTACAGCTGTCCCAATTTTTCCCCCTCTGGTCCCCTCCACCCAGCACCTCCCCACTCCCTTAAGCAGTCCCCACACCATTGTCCGTGTCCATGGATCATGTATATAGGTTCTTTGGCTACTCCATTTCCTATATTTTCCTACACTTTATATCCCCATGGCTATTCTGTGACTACCTATCTGTACTTCTTAATCCTCTCACTTCTTCACCCATTCCCACACATCCCCTCTCATCTGGAAACCATCAAAACACTCTCCATATCCATGATTTTGTCTCTTTTCTTGCTTGCTTAGTTTGTCTTCTAGATTCAATTGTTGATAGATATGTATTTATTGCCATTTTACTGTTCATAGTTATGATCTTATTTTTCTTAGGTCCCTGTAAAATGTCATATAAAAATGGTTTGGCGATGATGAACTCCTTCAGTTTTCTCTTGTCTGGGAAGTGCTTTATCTGTCCTTTGATTCTAAATGATAGCTTTGCTGGGTAGAGCATCTTGGCTGTAGGTCTCCGCTCTTCATGAGTTTGAGTATGTCTTGCCAGTCCCCTCCACCCTGCAAAGTTTCTCTTGAGAAATCAGCTAACAGTCTTATGGGAACTCCCCTGTAGGTAACTAACTTCTTTTCTCTTGCTGCTTTTAAGATTCTCTCTTTAACCTTTGGCATTTTAATTATGATGTGTCTTGTAATGGGCCTCTTTGCATCTATCTTATTTGGGACTCCCTGCTTCCTGAACTTGCATGTCTATACCCTTTACCAAATTAGGGAAGTTTCCTTTCACTATTTTTTCAAATAGATTACCAATTTCTTGCTCTTTCTCTTCCCCTTATGGCACCTCTATGATGTGAATTTTGGAATGCTTGAAATTGTCCCAGAGGTTGCTTATGCTATCCTTGTTTTTTGGGAATCTTTTTTCCTGTTGCTCTGATTGGTTGTTTTTTGCTTCCTTATGTTCCAAATCATTGATTTGATTCTTGGCTTCTACTATTGTTTCCCTGTAAGTTGTTCTTTATTTTAATGAGTGTATCTTTTGTTTCTGACTGGATCTTTTTTATGCTTTGTGGTCCTCACTAAGTTCCTTGAGCATATCACCAGTGTTTTGAACTCTGCATCTGGTAGATTGCTTATCTCCATTTCGTTTAGCTCTTTTTCTAGTTTTGATCTGTTCCTCCATTTGGGCCATGCTTCTTTGTCTCCTCATTTTGGCAGCCTCCCTGTGTTTGTTTCTATGTGTTAGGTAGAGCTGCCATGACCCCATCTTGGTAGCGTGACCTAATGTAGTAGGCGTCCTGTAGGGTCCAATGGCACAGACTCCCCTATCACCCAAGCTAAGTACTCAAGGTGCACCCTTTGTGTGGACTGAGTACACCCTCCTCTTGTAGTTGAGCCTTGATTGCTGTTGGCAGGTCAGTGGGATTTACCTAGGCCAGTCAGCTGCAAGGATTAGGTGTGACCACTGACTACCAATCTCTGCCCTTTGTGGAGGATCAGCTGTGCAGGAGCAGGGTAGTGGCACTCCAACGTGGTCTCTAGCTGTCCACAGGGTACGCAGGCTGTGGGGTTTCCAGGTGGTGCAGGCCAAGGTCAGTCCCCACCTGTGTTTTGCCTGGAGCCACCCTGCCTGAGCTATAAAGCAGTCTGAGATGGCTTCTACCCGTGCTGTGCTTGGACATTCCCAGGTGAAGCCAAGAGGTGAATCTAGGCTGGCTACTGCGAGTGCTGGGCCTGGGACCACTTAGCAGGAGGTGCAAGGGCTGGGAACTCACGAAGGACAGCTGTTGCTTCTTTGATAGGATTTAGAAAGTTGTGAAGCATGAGCCAAGACCAGCCATTCATATGGAAAAGTCACAGTTAACAGCTTGGGTGGTCCCATAAGTTTGGTGGGTACAGAGGGTGCAGAAAAGAAACAATAGCCTCTGCCCAAATTTCTGTCTGCAAGGAAACTGTAACTTCAGTTCCTCCCTGTATGACACTGGTACCTTTCAAGCTGCTACCCCGGTGCTGGAGCTCAGAGGGAGTAAATGGGAGTATGTCCATGTGTGGGTTCCTTAAATGGAACTGCTTGGGTCTCCAGAAGTTTCTTCCACCCACTCAATCCCTGCTGATTTTTGCAGCCAGAAGTTATGGGGACTTTTCCTCCTGGCACTGGAACCCTCAGGTGGGGAGCCTGGTGTGGGGCTGGATTCCTCACTCCCGAGATATCCCTCCCAAGTTTTTATGAACTACACATGGATGTGGGACCAGCCCATTCCGCATTTCTGCTCCTCCTACCAGTCTGGATGGGTGTGGTCTCTTTAATTCCACAATTGTCAGACTTCCATTCACTTTGATTTCTGACAGCTCTGAGTGAAGGCTATTCTATATTTTAGTTGTAACTGATGTGGTTGTGCAAGGAGATAAGCCATTTTTATCTGTCACCATCTTACTGGAAGTCAAGAAAGTAATACTTTAATAGTAATAAATAAATGGAACATGTTATCACAGAAGCTGAAATTATAATCATATTTTTAAAAGGAGAATAAAGGGAAAAAAATCTAATATAGATATTTGAAGGAAAGGATATTTCAGAATACATCCCGAACTTCAGAGGTTAACTTTGTAAATCAAATACTTAAAGTACATGCTTGATACCATCTGTACGGGATGGACCATGAGTATTATTTCTATAGTAAATTATTCCATTGGAAGCAAGACATGGGTGACAGTCTTCAAAGAATTTGTAAGATGTCATAGACTGTTTACGCATGACTATGAATACCTGCTTTTCATGGTGGAAAACAACAAGAATAAATACTGGCTAAAAAGGCCAACAAAATTTAAACAGTCTACTCATCTGTAAAATTCACAGAATATGCCTCTTTCTGGAGGGGAGTGTGAAAAAGCAAAAGAGACAAAAAAGTTTTTAAAAAATACAGTTCCAAATGTACAACTGTAACACTTATTTTTTAGTTCACTTAAAGTAAGACTTTATTAAAATCAATCTTTCTAAATTCTAAGTATAGAAATAAAAGACATTGCTAAAAATGCTTTCTTGGCATTTAAAATAAGTTACAACAGTCTTATATACCCGTTCTTTATAAAATATTTTAGAATATAGACTGTAAAAATACAGTGCTATTTGAGTTACTTACTTTAATACTCAACTGTAAAAGTTTCTGTTTAATAATTAGCTTTAAAGTCTGCCTAATCTCTCTGACCTCTTTATATGCTACCTGAAAAAAAAAAAAAAAAAAGTGGATGGAAAATTGAGAACCTTAAGAAAAAACATTGGATTAGAAATCAAAGGCCTCATTCCTATACAGACAATATAAACTCAACTTGATGTATCATATATCTGAGAAGAGGTTTCAAAAGTTCAAATGTTCTACCTTTCATCTTCAGGAAGCTACTGAATCTATTTTTGTAGATATAAGCAAATAAGACACACAAAGATTAAATGACTTGCCCAATATCACACAGCTATTAATGAAGAAGAAACCAGAATCCAGGTTTCCTGCACCTTAATACAAAACTCCACTAACTTACCCTTTATCTATATTTTCCATAAATTCATAATAAATTATTTTAAATTCCTTTCTATATATAAATAAACCATATTTCAGATTTTGTGATATATACTCTTGACATTTTTAATCAATATTAAGAATTCTGATAGCACTAAAGTAGAAATACCTCAGAACATAATGATTTTTAGGCTTAATTTGTGTTGCAAAAATGAGTATAAACAATTACTTATACCTCAGAATAATATCCTCAGTGATATGTTGTTTATCATTGTCATAGTCTGCATGTATTAATACAAATAAATTAAAATAAGTTCAACTAATTGGTTAACATTTACATATCTTGTTACAAATAGCACTGGGCTTTTTGTTTCTTTTAATGGGCTGCTTTTACTTTCTTATTTAAAAGCAAAAGAGAATAAGATGTGTTTTTATTAGTAGGACCGCTCTTCATCCTCCATGCTATCCCAAAGTTATGAAACAGATAAGCTTATGCTTTCCAAAGAGTGGGACTGAGGGAGAATAAGGAATAAAGGCAGGAAATTAATTTTAGGACTGAAGCAGAGCTAAAATATATTCATTGTTCGAATCAAACCATGGAAAAACATTACTTAAATTAAGTAATTATTTGCCTATGTTAGCAGCTCTGGCTTCTCCTAGGAATGCCACTGTAAAGCAATCTTGGTCCCTAGATGTAGGCCCACCAGCTCTGCGTTACAACATAAAATGTAGAACCATCGAGCATGTTCTCAATCATTAACACATAGGTTAAGGTATGAATTACACCCTAAACAGTAATGCAATAAAAATAATGAATAGAAAAGAAAAATGTCTAAATTAGATTTTTTTACCTTTAATTCCCTCCCCCCAAATTACCATAAATAAATTTAATTAATTACCCAATTCATTAGGATAGATATAGACATAAGGGGATAGTCAAGAAACAGAGTAAAATAATACCTGACATCCTCTCTTTACAATTTCCGTAATACATTTCTGTATCAGGAGTGGCACCATCAATCCTGTATTTTCTTTCTCTACCACTTTTCGGATATCGACACCGAACACTACTGGTTCTCGATTTATATCTAGTCCATGAAGAGAATTCTCCCACTGTTCCAAAAGAGTCACTTTCACATAAATAAGACCTCTAGGTTCAAGTTTGACAGCCAACTGATGTGTCTTTGTTACTCTGAATAAGGTGGGGAGAACAACAGTTCCATGACAACACACTCGATTTTTTCTTGGAGTGGGTTCCCAACTGAATACTACTAATTTCAAATGCTGAGCATTTTCAATTTCTATGTTGAAAGTGTGATCCATGTCTAAAAATGTCGTCCGACATGTAAGCAAAGCAGTTCTTGCTTTGTTTACTGAATCTACCTGAATTGCACAAAAGACATCTTTTGAATCTATCCGAGGTGGTTTTAAATCCTCAGCACCATAGAAATGCACACTCATGAGCCCAGATATGTACTGTGAACACTTAGGTTGATCAGAAAAGCTGTAATGTCTAAAAGCATCAATATCAATTTCATTCTTGCTACAGCTATTTGGGATTGTTTCTTTTCCCTTTCCAAATTTGTTTTCAGATCCAAGTTTGCTAGATTTAGTTAAAAGTTCAGGTGAATCTCCATCACTGAGATAACCACCTTTGCAGGAATATTTAGAACTCACAGAGGTTTTCTTCTGGTAGCTGTGCTGAGAAGATACACTGGTATCAAGATGGTACCGACTTATAACATTCCTCTTAGCAGCTGTGGTTGTGTTCCCAGAAGGCAGAATAACTGTATGATGAATTTCTTGACAGTTACATTTAGGCAAGGAAGGAGTATTATCTGGACTGTTTATATAATTCAAGTTTCCTTTAACACTCAGTTTCCGGCTAAGTTCTGGCAACCTTTTCATTTTCATGGAAAGTTTCCTCACAGTTCGTGGAGATTTTATTTTATCCGGGAAAGACCAATTAATTGAACTGCCCTTTTTCACAGGGCTAGGGCCTGGAGAAGATGGTTCTATAACTCCCAATTCAGGCTTATTTGTAGCAGCTAGGATCCCAGGACCTTTAAAAACAGAAAAAAGGTTTTATAAGGTGATATATTTTGATTCCTACTTTATAAACCACCAACTTAACAACCTCTCACATGAACAGAAATTCTTCCCTTGTCTCATTGCAATGATAAGTTGAAGTGAATCTTCATTACCCTGTTCAAGCAGAATAACAAGGATGTTCGAATGCCTTCCAGGGGAAAGAAGCATCTCCCTCTCCCTATGCTATTCTATTCTGAAGGTTTGGAGGAGGGTAATATAGGTTCCTTTGAGATCTTTTCCATCTCAAAAGTATACTTTGAAGTATACTTTTCCAAGTATACTTCAGTGAGTATGTTATTTTATATCTATAGTGTATATAAGAGGACACTAGGAACACTTCATATTTTAATATAGTAAACATTTAACATGTTTCCTGTTTTAATGTTTATTTAGAAATGCTACTCTAATGTAAAAATGTTTCCTCTGTATTTATAACCCTCTAAAAAGTAAATTTTACCAAGTGATTCCACTTCTGGGACTATATCCCAAGAAGCCCAAAACACTGATTCGAAAGAATGTATGCACCCCTGTGTTCACTGCAGTGTTATTTACAATAATGAAGATCTGAAAGCAGCCCAAGTGCCCATCAGTAGATGAGTGGATAAAAAAGCTGCAGTACATTTACACAATGGAATACTACTCAGCTGTAAAAAAGAAGGAAATCTTACCTTTTGCAACAGCATGGATGGACCTCGAGAGTATTATGCTAAGTGAAATAAGCCAGTTGGAGAAAGACAAATACTATATGATTTCACTCATGAACAAAATAAACAAACAAAACAGAAAGAGGTTCATAGATACAGAAAACAGACTGACAGCTGTCAGAGAGGAGGGCAGTTGCGGAGCTGGGTGAAAACATAAAGGGATTAAGCAAAAAAACAAAACAAAACAAAACAAAAAAAACAACCCATAAACACAGACAACAGTATTGGGATTACTAGAGGGAAAGTGGGTTGGGGGAGGTAGAAGAGGGAAAAAGGCAGATAAATGGTGACAAAAGGAGACATGACTTTGGTTGATGAACACACAATACAATACACAGATGACGTATTATAGAACTGTATACCTGAAACCTATATGATTTTATTAACCAATGTCACTCCAATAAATTCAATACAATTTTTTTAAAAAGAAAATACATACACGTAAATGTGTATGTGGTAATACAGAAAATGTATCAGGGAGCCATATAGTGAATCCTCTTTTTTGTTTTAAGAAATCAATTTATAATAAAAATAATCTCCTCTTAAAATGATAAAATAAAATTTCTCACATAGCAGTGCTAGTTAAAAAAGAAGTTAAAGTTAAGAACCAAACAAGTTTATAGTTTTGACATCTAAGAGTCAGTCCCTCCTGTGCTAAAATTCTTTTAGAACATATCAGCAAATATAGAATGAACTCTAGTCAATCCAGAACAACTGAACGCCCCAGCCACTGGGACTCAGTTAGTTGGGCAACATTCTGCCACACGAAAGGTCACCGGTTCAGTTCCCAGACAGGGTACATGGCTGGGTTGCAGGTTCAGTCCCCATTTGGGGTGCATATGGAAGGCAGCCAATCTGTTTTTCTCTCACATAAATGTTTCTCTCCCTCTCTTTCCCTATCTCTAAAATCAAAAGTAAAAATAAAATGTAAAAAATAACAAAACTAAATAACTTTTGAGTATCAAATCTAACTGAATAATTTTCAAAACTGTAAAGCCATTTTCTTTTTTCATTATTTTTATACAATACCCTAGAACTTCAAAAGCTAAATCAAGGCCTTTCCTCAAAATTTCAATATATTAAATGGACAACACAGAAATATAAACAAGTTTTCTTATAATTTTCAGTTTTCATAAAGAGTAAAACATTGAAATTTTTTTCAATTTTTTTCCACACAAAAATAGCTTTACTTTTTTTTGAATGTCAAAATTATCCAGGTTTACAATAAAAGTTTTAAAGATATTTAATACAAAAAAGAACAAGTAAAATAAGTAACAGCCTAAACTGTACTAGTAAGTGATTAACCAGTGTAAATATTGTGGTGAAAATATTAAAAGTAGTTTAATATGACATTATGAATATTTAATTATTATTAAAATAATAACATCAGCCAACATTTATTCAGCTAGACAGAACACGAAAAATTAACTTAATACTTGGTATACGTAGACCCTCATTCCAATCTCATAATAGCACTATGAGTTAAAATACCACTAGCACTGCTTTCTCCAGATAAGAAACCTCATGCACAGATAATATGAGATAACATAGCTGTTAAGTGGCAGAGCCAGAATTCAACAGCCATAGGCCTAGAACCTAGCCATAGGCCTTCAGAGCCTGTGCACTTCAATTCTACACTTTTAGCTTCCTCATCCTTCTATTTTTCTGTCTATATACAAGGTGGGGCAAAAGTAAGTTTACAGTTGTAAGTACGCAAAACACAGAATTTTCTTGTATTATTAATTATTGTATTATTTTCCATATAAGCAACTGTAAAACTACTTTTGCCCTACCCTACATATTTCAAATTGATTCTTAAAGACTTTTCTCAACTATTAAAAGTACTCTATTTAACCTTACTCTTTTAATCCCCCAGTTAAAAGAACAACGTATAGAATAATCTATTTTATTTTAAAATTTGAACATTGTTCTAGTAAGTTTTTCAAATAAAGCAAAATGAAAATATCTTCTAAAACATATTACATAAACTTTAACTGTTCATTAAAGAAACAACTGTTATCCCAATTATGTAAAATTTAAATTAACTTTTCACACTTGATCTTAGTATTCCTTATAAAAATCCCTAATAACCCTAATATCAACAACTACTCTGTGTAATATTAGAAATGAGGAAAAAAGTATTTATTCATTTTAAAAATCAATACCCTGACTGATGTAGCTCAGAGGACTGGGCGTTGTCCTGTAAACCAAAAGGTCACCAGTTCAATTCCCGGTCAGGGTACATGTCTGGGCTGCAGGCCAGTCCAGTTGGGGGCACACGAGAGGCAGCCAATCGATGTTTCTCTCACACATCGATGTTTCTCTCCCTTTCTCCCTCCCTTCCCCTCTCTCTGGAAATAAATAAATAAATAACCTTTTAAAGACTCAATAGATTAAATGACCTTCCTTTAAAGTATTAATATAACATTCTCCCTCCACCCCTCTTTATGTGTCCTAATGACAAAGAAGTGGTTTCTTTATAGAGAAAGGACTATTTTAACTATGCCTGCTAGGCTTTTCTTGTAAACAACTAATAAGAAATGAAGTGTTTGATAACCCAGACAAAGCATTCCCTTGTACTGCAAATTGTAGTCGGGTTCTACTGGTTTACTGTTCTAAAATATTCTATACTAATTAGAGTCCTGCTTTAGTCTATAATCTATCTATTTTGTCACAGCATAAAAAAGCTACCCAGTATATTAAAATGCTCTATGTGTTATTAAGTTGTAAAGGAGTTAATCTAACATTCTTACTTTTTTTTACTGTATAGATATTTAATTGTGCATTAACCATTTCCTACTGAAGTCCTTAACTAAAATAAAATACTATCCATGTTACCAATTTCTACTGGGGATAATATTGAATTTATTAAAACAAAAATGCTTGTTTTTATAAAATCCAAGAATGGAAATATTACCAAATTTAACAATCACTTAAAACTAAACCACAGTTATGCTCATCAATCATAGACCAGCAATAAAGGGAAAAATACAAAATGAAAATATTTAAATATAAATTTTTGAACCAGGCTAGAATTAAGTGAAACTGGCACACTCCTTCAGCAGCAAGAACAGTAACTGGTACAAAGCAGAAACTCAGTGTTTACTGAATAAATAAAATCAACCAACCAATTGTTAGTTGCCTATAAACTGGCAAACTTTTTAGGAAATACAATATAGGAATTACCTAGAGTAGTTACCAGCAATAAAGAACCAGTAATGAGCCCTGGCCAGGTGGTTCAGTTGGAGCATCATCCATACACCAAAAGGTAGTCCCCAGTCTGGGCACATATCTAGGTTTTGAGTACCATCCCTTGTCGGGGTTGTGTACAGGAGGCAGCAAATCCATATTTCTCTCTCACACTGATATCTATCTGTCTGTCTCCTTCTCTCTTCCTCTCCCCCTTTTTTTCTCTCCCCCACCACTCCTCTCTCTCTAAAAGCAATAAACATATCCTCAGGTGAGGATTAATAAAAAAAGTAATAATATTAGTAATCAATCGTAGTAAAGCGAAAAAGATCGTGACAAAAATCACTGCAACAGTAATGAAAACAATCTATTAACATTCATCAGGGAACCAATCACACAGATTAGGGCACATTACAATTAAACATTATAATAATTGGGAAACAATGACATTAAACATACACAAGATGAAGATATAACACAAAAATAACAAAAATCAAAAACAGTCTACTATGATTGCAACTGTATGAAAGACACATATACATCTAGAAGTTAATAAGTAACAAAACAAGTCATAACTGGGGTAGGATAATTTAAAAATTGTCATTCATATTCAAATGCTTCAGCCTTCCTATTCCTTGATCAAAATTTGGTTTTTTAACACTTTTATTATTTTTAAAAAAATTTTATTTATTGATTTTATTTTAGAAAGAGAAGGGAGAAGAGAAAAAGAGAGAGAAACATTTATTTGTTGTTCCACTTATTTATGCATTCGTTGGTTGATTCTTGTTTGTGCCCTGACCAGTGATCAAACCTGCTCTAACGCCCTGGGCTACCCAGCCAGGGTTCAAAATTAATTTTGAAATTCAACCATTCTCTTTGCCTATTTCTCAACAGCTTTCTGGCAATATTGCTAAAGAAAACAGGTCACTTTATATATAACCTTCTGATTAAACTAAAACAAAAAAACATAGCATATAAATAAAACTAAATATTTCCTTTGGTCAATTTTGAAATGTGTTTATTATATTATAATATGCTACAGCAGAGATTTTAAACCTTTTTCATTTATGGTATACATAAACTATTACTAAAATTCTGCAGCACACCAAAAAAATATATTTTTTGCCAATCTGACAAAAAAATAGGTATCATTTTGATTCATTCACACTGGACAGCTACTGTTGTGTTTGCTGTTGTCATTTTTTTAATTGGCAACCTAAGGGAAAAGAGGTCAGTGCCCCTGACTAAATAGTCAGATATTGCATGTTTTAAAAATTCTTACGACACACTGGTTGAAAATCACTCTGTTAAAGGGAAGAAAGACACTGAGAAAAAAGGACAGTGCCACCATATTTTTTTTTAAATGTCTGTCAGCTTTTCCAGGTTATAGATTTGCCATGAACAGGAAAAAAAAATAAAGTTTAAAGTCAGTAACTTAAAGAGTGTAACACTTCATAGACACTGGCTTTCTAACTTTGCTTTTATCCTTATGCCTTCTTGCCTTTTCTGCGCCATTCCATACCCATCACTATTTGCCACACATCTGTAAGCTTTCCCCATCACTCCATCTTGATCACAACCTGCATTCCAAACTATTAGTTTGTTCAGTATTTATTCTTTTCTCCATCCAAATTACAAAAGAAACACAAACTTACTCTGGAAAATCAATCTACAATTAGAAATGCACACACAAAAATTTTTAATTACCTTCAGCCCCAACACGGAGGGAGGGGGACCATTAGCATTTCCAGCATAGCTTTTCACATTTCTTGTAAAATTGGCATCAGACAGTACACACTGTTTTGTAACTTGATTTTTCTCTTAACAATATAACATTTACTCCACCTCCTCATATCCCCAAGAAAAGGACTCAAATGCAAGTAGTTTACTTGTAAAGTACTGAAACATCAGCAAGGAAGTGAGAAAAATCACGGGAAAGTTCAAGGTGAATTATGAAGCCTGTCCCCACTATGACAACTGGAGCTTAACCTCATGAGAAAACCCTGGGAAACATGTAGCATTATCCCACCCAAGGAAGGATGAACTGGGGTGGTCCTACTCCAACTCCTGTCGTCGCTGCTGCAGGCTCCCCAGGCTGCCCTGCAGGGACTCTCTAACACTTTGAAAAGAGCCTCAAGCAGAGATGCAGACACTGATGGTTGGAAGTAGGCTGCCCCCATTTAAATAAGTAATAAAACCCAAAGGATATGGACTTGGTACTGACCGCATCACTACACCCCACATCTTTAAATATTCTGTACCAAATGAAATTTTATAAATTAAAATGATGAAGTAAAAAAGAATTGAATTCTTATCAATATTTGATATTTGCAACTAAACATGCCTCATGCTCTGTTTCCTCCTGGGTGGTGTATCTGTAACTAAATTTGAAAAGAAGCACATCAGAAAATCAAAGACAGCATTGGCTGGTATAACTCAGTGGATTGGGTGCTGGACTGCAAACCCAAGGGTTACCAGTTCTATTCCTGGTTAGGGCACATGCCTGTGTGCAACTGATCAATGCTGCTTCTCTCCTCCTCTTTTTCCCTCCTGTCCCCTCTCTCTAGAAATATGAAAATAAACTGTTTTTTAAAAATTGAAAGCAATCAAGGAAGAATAAAACCAATAAGGTTAAGCAATATAAAACACTGTTTTCTTGCAAATCAAAAATGGTTAAATATCAGAAATTTCATATGGTTCAATCCAATATGTATCAAATTTCAATTATTTCCTTTAAACAAATCTTTCTCTTCTACTTCCCATCATGCCATTCTTGCAACTAAGAGAAAACTAATTACTATCTCAAAAGATCAACACACTAACAAACTCAAGTGTGTGATAAAAATAATCAATCGTCATTTATATAAAAATGTTTAAATGATTTTGATTTTGATTTTCATGAAAATACATTCACTTCATAAGGAAAAGTACACAGCCACAACAGACATCTATATTTAGTCTTGGCTACTGCCAAAGAATTCAAAAATGGAATTAGAAAGGAATGGCAGATATATAATCATCTTTACCTGCAAAAGAAGATTTCAACATGGGAGTGTCGTCCACCATCACACCATCTTGTGTCTTGTGTCCAAGCCTTTGCTTGTATTGCTGCACACACTCTGTGGAATGGATGGAATCTACAGGATTCATTTCATTTGACTGTGTGGTCTGAACACTGTCTGTGTGTTCAGAAGAGCAAAAGAAGTCTTCAGGATGCTGCTCTGCTTTCAGAAGGTCACTACCGGATAATACTCTCAAACTGACAGCAGGAAACTTCAGAACAGCAGAGCTTGCTCCACCCAAACTCAAAGCATTTGATATACCAAAGTCATCATCCTCAGGAATGGGATTGTACCATATTTCCCCTTCATCATCTGCATCATTTTCCTCATTAAAGTCTAAAGAACAGTTTCTTGGTAATGAAGAATCTGTAGCATTACACACCACATATGTACAATATTCTTCAGATGATTTAAGGAAAGGTTGTGATAGCTGATGTCTAGGTAGAGAAGCAGGTGAGATGGATAAATGGCTTATATCTTGGCATTTCTTAGTTTCTTCTTCCAAATTAAAAGATCTGAGAGTACTCTGATACAGCCAATTACGTTTCTTTGATACAGTGATGCTGTTAAGTGGCTTATGACCTCTGAATTCACTATTACCCTTCAAATCATCAAGTTCTCTTCTCTTCATTGTAGACCCATAAACATTTTCAAATAAATCTGTTTTAAAGAAAAAAGAAGAAGGTAGAATATAATGCCTGGTATATAAAGAACAAGATGTCTCTTGAGACCATTATTCAAATACTATTTCTAAAAAGATAGAAAAGTAATACTAATCACATTCAGAAACTAAAACTTAACAGGAAAAATTTTGGATTTTCTGCCTAAAAATTATTTCTATTATTTAGAAAGACTGCAAATATAAGCATCATAAAATTCTAAGAAAAAGGATAAACAAACTATGAGATTGCCTTTATAAACATGATAGGGCTAACAAAGCCTTACCCTAAGAAAAACATACTCTATAAAAAAGCTTACATAACTCTGGCTGGTGTGGCTCAATGGATCAAGCACCAGGCTGCAAACCAAAGGGTCACTGGTTCGATTCCCAGTCAGGACACATGCCTGGGTTTCAGGCCAGGTCCCCAGTAGGGGTGTGCGAGAGGCAACCACACATTGATATTTCTTTCCCTCTCTTTCTCCCTCCCTCCCCCTCTCTCTAAAACTAAAAAAATATTTTTTTAAAAAAAGCTTATATAGAATGCTTTGTACACAGTATGCTTTTAATTAATATTTGAATAATTTTCAACTCACTATAAAGACCAAAAGTCTTTAGAAAAAGTAAGTAATATTCCTACCTTTACAAAGATTAACTTTGAATAAATCTTTCAAAATAAGTGAACTTTACATTACTATCAAAATGCCTTACTGATTAATAAAATTTCAACATCTGTTTCCTAACCATATAATGGTTATCTTATGCAGGGTTTAAGTTCTAAATATATAAGGCAAAAATAAAAATCCCTTAAGAAGGCCCCATATTAGAAAAATACTATCACACAGTAAACACAACACAGCCATTATTATTGGCCAGGCACAAACTTAAGAAAATCCTTTAAAAATGTAAATGTGGTGGTCAGCCAAGATGGAGGTGTAGGTAGATACACTTTGCCTCCTCACACAACCAAAAGAACAAATTTAAAAACAAGAAATAACCATAACTGCTATAAAATCCAACTGTATGGAAGTCCAACAACCAAGGAGTTAAAGAAGAAACATTCATCCAGACTGGTAGGAGGTATGGAGACACAGGCAGCAGGGGCAGAGAAGAAGTGCCCCAGCTGGAGGACCAGGTGGTCCCACATTTGCATGCAGATAAACCGGGAGGAAGAGCTGGGGAGCAAGACAGGCCATGCAATCTAGGGTTCCAGTGCAGGAAAAGAAAGCCTCAAAATCTCTGGCTATAAAAATCTGTGGGGGATGAGGCAGCAAGAAAAACTCCTAGCCTCACAGGAGAGTCCTTGGAGATACCTACAGGGTCCTAGAACATAAACAAACCCACCCACCTGGGAATCAGCACCAGAAGGGCCCCATTTGCTTGTGGGTAGCGAGGGAAGCGACTGAAAGCCTGTGGAGAGGTGCAAGCAGCATTGTCCCCTCTCAGACTCCAGCACCACAACACAGCGACCTGGGTTGCCCCACCCTGGCAATTACCTAAGGCTCTGCCCCTTCCAACATAAGAGGCACTGGGAGACAAATACAGCCAAAATGAAAGAACTGATCAAAGCTCCAAAAATAGAACTAAGCAGTGAGCAGACAGCCGACCTATCAGATGCACAGTACAAAAACATTGGTAATCAGGATGCTCCCAGAAATGGTTGAATATGGTCGCAAAATGGAAGAAAAAATGAAGGCTACACAAAGTGAAAGAAAGAAAAATATACAGGGAACCAACAGTAAAGGGAAGGAAACTGGGACTCAAATCAACGATTTGGAGCAGAAAGAACAAATAAACATTTGACCAAAACAAAATGAAAACACAAGAATTCAAAAAAATGAGAGGCTTAGGAACACCTGGGACAACTTTAAACGTTCCAACATCCAAGTCATAGGGGTGCCGGAAGGAGAATAGAAAGAGAAAGAAATTGAAACTTATTTGAAAAAACAATGAAGGAGAACTCCCCAATCTAGCGAAGGAAATAGACTTCCAGGAGATCCAGGAAGCTCAGAGAGTCCCATAAAAGTTGAACCCAAGGAAGCACACACCAAGGTACATCATAATGACATGACCCAAGATTAAAGATAATGAGAGAATCTTAAAAGCAGCAAGAGAAAAGTAGACAGTTTCCTACAAAGGAGTTCCCATAAGACTATCAGCTGATTTCTCAAAAGAAACCTCGCAGGCAAGAAGGGGCTGGAAAGAAGTATTCAAAGTCATGAAAGGGAAGGCTGTACATCCAAGATTACTCTATCCAGCAAAGCTTTCATTTAAATGGAAGGGCAGATAAAGCGTTTCCCAGAAAAGGTAAAGTTAAAGGAGTTCATCATCACTAAGCCCTTACTAAATGAAATGTTAAAGAGACTTATTTAAGATAAAGAAGATCAAAAACTATGCACAGTAAAATGACAACAAACTCACAATTGTCAACAACTGAACCTAAAAACACAAAAACAGACTAAGTAAACAACTAGAACAGGAACAGAATCACAGAAATGGAGATCACATGGAGGGTTATCAGAGGGGAGGTGGTGGTGGGAGAATGGAAAAGGTACAAGGAATAAGAAGCATAAATAGCAGGTACAAAATAGACTGCAGGAGGTTAAGAATAGTATAGGAAATGGAGAAGCCAAAGAACTTCTATGTACAACCCATGGACATGAACTAAGGGGGGAGGGGGGCAGGGAATGTTGGTGGGAGGAGGGGTGCAGGGCAGAGGGGAGTAAATGGAGGAAAAAATATGGGACAACTATTAATACCACAATCAATAAAATACATATATAAAAAATATAAATGTGTCTTTTTTAAGGTATAAACATTATCCAACCAAAGAGATTAACAATAAACATATAAAATATTTTTAAACCTTAAACAAAATGGGTTTAAAGTTCAATTAGTTCCAGAGGCATGAAGAGAGACTAGCAATCAGAAAGGAAGAAAGCTCCCATGAATGCTTACTATGCCAGACATTTTTCTCAACACATTTATTGAGTGCCTATTTGTATTAGGTCCAAGAGATAAAGCAATAAGAAAGCCCTTAACCTCATTTAACCCTCACAATAATCCTATGAGACAAGTATAATTATTTTCATAAGCCTCAAAAAATGTGAGAAATACCGTCAAGATGCTAGCTCTGAATGCAAATCTAAGCTTGTCTAACTCTAAAATCCATGCTCTTACCAGTCTTTCCGACACCATGTTACCCAGTAAAAGTAGAGAAGTAGGCAACTCTCTCTGAACATGGTGATAATAACAACACAGTTAACCTCATAGGGTGTGGCTGCTGGTAAGGATTAAATAAGATAATGTTAGAAAACTATATAGTTGTAAAAAAAAAAATAAAAAAAATTTTTAAGAAAAAGAAAACTATATAGTACTACTCAGAAAAGTCAGGTAACTTGCCCAAGATCACCTAGTTGGAAAACGGAAGAGGCAGCACTCAAAATAAACTTTTTTGATTTCAAAGTCTGTAGTACTACACCTGGGATACTCACCTCCATCTTCCAGGATCTAATATGCAAACATGTAACAGATGTTTAATATCTTTGACTGATCTAGTATAATTTAATTAACAAAACCCTGAGGATTCAAGGGTCTTTCTTTGGTTCTGTCTCCCATACACTTAAAATTCAGAACTGAAAATCAGCACATACACAAGAATCACTGGAGCTTTTGGGTTTTTAGTGACTACATCCTTTTGCCAAACACACTGAAATCTAGATCTACTTCACATTTACTGTAAACCCAAATCCCATATTATTTAATAGTATTTCAGATCTTCATAGGATATTATATGTAGTTTTAACACATATTATAAATTTGGAGTACAAGTTGTAAAATTATACTACGCACCATGGCTATGAGCCACATCTTACTTTACTTTCTCTCAGATGTTTCTAAAAACATGCAAAAATTTTATATAGTTTGACATATTTGAGTCCTATTGGAGTTTTTTGGCATACACCATCAACATACTGCTACTTGTACTACTACATTCCAAGGAATTACAATGAAAAATATAAAGCTACTACTATCCCATATTTAAGCAAATTTAATACTTCTATTGATATAAGCATTTAATGAATGTGTAATAAATAGTAAAAGGAATAATTACACCATGAGACACATTATTTTTCTTGAAACTACAAACTTCAAAAACTTGAAATCAAGTTTGTATTGCTGTTGCTGAATATTTCAAAATATGTGATGATGTAACTTAAATTTAGATAAATAGGTATATTACTATAATTTCTGATAAAGGCCAAATTTATTCAGTTATTAAAACTGAATATAAGCAGGGGAATGGGTGAGGAGGTGAGGGGATTAAGAAGTACAAATAGGTTGTTACAGTACAGCCATGGGAATGTAAAGTATAGTGTAGGAAATGGAGTAGCCAAAGAACTTATATGCATGACCCATGGACATGAACAATGGTGTGGGGGTTGCCTGAGGGAGAGGGGGGTGCTGGGTGAGAGGGGCAAAGAGGGAAAAATTGAGACAACTGTAACAGCATAATCAATAAAATATAATTTTAAAAAACCTGAATATAAGCAACATATTCAGGGCAATATATTTTACTTGAGCAATTACTTATAAATAATTTAAATCACTTCATTTGTATCACAGTTAAATGGATGTGTATAGTGTACATTATACAGCAATGGAGAGCTATTTACAATCGTCCCTTCATTCCCTTTTTATGCTAAAATTAATGTTAAACCTTATTGACATAAATTTAAAACTTACCTTTAGCTTCAGATTTTATACACATATATAAAGTAAAAGTTAAAAAATATAAAACATAATATATATAAAAATGAGTGTGCAAAGTTTTTATTCTCTTACAACTACATGTTATGTTATAATTATCAGATTCTAATTAAAATCATTTTTACTCTAAATACCTTTAAGAAAATCCAGAAGTGGTAACTAAAATATTTTACTCAGAAAAATATTTACATAGTGGTGAACTACTCAAGCCAATTTTGTGTTCTCAACTTCTATTTCATAATAAATCTACATGACTCACTATTACTGAACATTTGACTAGTGCCCAAAATCATCAGCAAACACTTTAAGAAATTATGTGTTTCAACCTTCATTGAAAATGTACAATGTCAACAGATATCTTTTCATCATTTTAATATTTCTGCTATAGAAACAAACTCTTGCTTTTGCTTACTTCTCTTTTAAAAACCTAAGCGTAAGTATTCTCATGAACACTGTATTCAAGCTCAAATAAATAAAAGCAGCCCTGCTTATAGAGTCAAGTCTGGCAGCCCAGAAGAAATGACTAGAATAAGCTTAAGCCTTAGCCTTAGGTATTTCCAGATAAATCTAAATCGGGAGAGAAGTACCTTGGAAGGGAAAGAATTTCTATCATTTACTTTCCTCCCTTGTGATTAGCAATAAAAACCCTTAAGAAAAAAAGCTGTGTGTTAGCTTTTGGACAGGAAAGTAGAGAAGAAAATGCTGAGACTGTTTTCAGTTCCACAAAAGTAATGAGGAGGAGCAAGAAAAAGAAGCACAAACGAAAAGATGAGTAGAGTAAGTACAGTGCAGTGCCCCTAAAGGGCACTCTAGCTCAATTCCCAATGCTCTGCAAGACAGAACTCCTCAACCTCTGATTATTTCACTCTCCATCCAGAATTCCAATGATCTGGGGCAAGGCAGTATTCTCACAAAGCCTGCTTGCCTTTCTCTTGGTAACAGCTAAGCACCAGGCATGATACCAAATGGATTATCTTTTTTCATCCACAAAGCAACCTGAGGACTGAGGCTATGCAGGGCTGAGTAACTTGTCCAAGGTCACAAGCCTAGTAAGTGGTAAGTCTAATCAAAAACCCAGAACATCTATTCTATTCTGTTTACCACCATACTATATGGCTTGCAGATTTCAAATTCTCATTTTTATTGGTGCAAGATCAGACCAATATGGAGGGAACTGCTTAAACTTGTGATATATGAGTAGTAGGTATAAATTCATACGTATAAAACTAAAGCAGAAAGAGCTCAAGTGCTTTTCTCTAACAGGGGTTAGTATGAATTACCAGAATAAAGTATAATGGTTTTTCAAAAGTTAAATCAATGTATTAAGAGAGGTAACTGGGGGGACTGAGAATTCTAGAACCTTAATAGTTAAAATGAGTACCAAACAGCATCATCCTCACTAGGAGTCAAAATGCAGACTCTCAGGTCTGCATATTAAATTTGCATTTTAACAAGATTTTCAGGGAATTCATATGGACATTAAACTTGAAAAGCACTGCTCTATAACTGTGAAACACACAAACACACACTCTGAGTGGCAACAGTCTACCAAATATCCTTAGTGATTCTCAAAGTATAAACACTACTTAAAAATGCAGGACTTCCAGCCCTGGCCAAGTGCCACAGTTGGTTAGAGCATCTTTCTTCCCCTGCACCAAAGGGTTATGATTTTGATTCCCGGGCCGAGCACATGCCTGGGTTGTGGTTTGATCCCCAGGTGGGGCACATGTAGGAGGCAGCCAATCAATGTTTTTCTCACATTGATGTTTCTCTTCCCCTTCCTCTGTCTCTAGAATCAGTGAACATACCCTTGTATGAGGATGGAAGGGAGGGATGGAGGGTGGGAGGAGTTTTCCTGCCACCAGCAACTCCAATATTCTAGGGTATTCTTCCCCCAAAACACACAGTATACACACACAAAAACAAAGACAAAAAACTGGACTTGCTTGTAGGGCCACAATGGCAGAATTTCTCAGAGAGGGATTTAAAACTATTGATAGAACACAGTCGAAAACTGTATGTCTACAGTTACTTATCTCAAAGGACAGATGCATAAAAGAACTTCTTAGAAAAATTCATAAAGACTGTATCTCACAAAGAAATTAGGTGAGAAAAGAGAGGAAATAGATAAGAATCTGCATTAAAAGTATCAACTTCACTTCTAGATATAATGCACAAGATCACACCTGCTAATTAATACTAATTTAAAAAAACTCTCTAAAGATTATAGACAAAATATTAACAAGTTACATGTCCTAAGTTTTTTCCTTCACAGATCATGGAGCAAGAAAAACTGAGTCAAAGTAAGGCTAATGATTTTTTAAAGCGATAAAAGGACAACATGGCTCAAACTGGCGCTTCTGAATTTATTTCTGAGTACTATATGCTAATTAAAACTTATTTATAAAGACTTATAATGAGCATAGTTGGCAAATAGGTTAAAATTCCTTCGTAATCTTAAGGCTTGCAGAAACTTGACAATATTTACTACGTGTAATGGCTTTAGATTTCTTAAATAATCATCTCAATTAGGAACAAATTGGCCAATCTATGAATACTACATCCCCAACTGCAACAAATCACTGGCATTAATTATATTACCAAAAGTTTTAGTGGTTCTTAGTAGAAGACCAAAATCAAAGTAGAATATAATTTTGGCTACCATTTGTCATATGGTCTCAAAAATTTCCAAAATACCTACATAGATTAAGTATCTCTGTCCCATTATATTCTGTTATAAATTCTAAGTATAACTGCTTTAAAAGAAAATGTACTCATAAATAATATTGTATAGAAAAATGGATGTAAACCTTTTAGGCTATTTAACATCTTTATACCATCAAGAATGTACTGATTCATCTGGACTGCCCAATTAATTTTTTAGGAAACATATTTAAAAGTAGAATCCAAGTAACATCAATTTGAAGAAAGTAAACATTTAAAAGTACAGGTTTAAAATGGATATAGCAGTTGATTTAAAAATGTCCTAAAACCTATTCTAAAATTCCCCTATCTTCTCTGCAACTTTGAGGAAATTATTGACCCTTCTAAACCTTGTTGAAATTCCATCCATCTCCTCAATCCAAGCAATTTAATAGAATGAATTGAATTAAACCTCTAAAGAACTTTAGAGTCTCTTTGACCTTTATGCAAATAGGGATTTTAGAGTCATGAAGACCTCAGTTTGAATCCTCATAATAGTTTTTAAATACTAGTATATACAAACACTACAGTAATTTCAGTGACCTTAGGCAAACTACTCAACCTCTCTGTTTCTTTGGTTGTTGTTAACAGTGACAGTCAACAACAACCAAAGAACTTTGGGGATTGGGGGTGCAGATAAAGATTATATGGGAACCATATAAAGTATCCAGGATGTTTTAGTAACTTTAACCTTCATGAAAAATAGTGATTAAAAAAAAAACAACAACGCTCCAAATCTATATATGTAAACATTGCACACATTATTTTTATCTTTTGTAAAAAGATGAATTGGTGATATGAAAGGAAACAACACCTAAGAAAGTTCTTTAAACCAAAGATTAAGCTCTTGCTTAAAATTCTTGTAAAACATCTAAAATACCATGACATAGTAATTCAAAGTTTCATTTAATTCATTTCTCAATGAAAAAAAAAATTTATTTGTAAAGGTCATATTTATTATTGCTTTTAAAATTCTTGAATGTTTATACTACAATTAAGGGCATTAATAGCCATTAGATGGTAAAAGTCTAACCTTTTTGCAACAAAGAGTAAAAAAATATTTGAAGTTTTATATATATTTTTGTTGTGGCTCAAATTTAACTGTGCTACAAAGAATTAACCAAAATCAGTGGAGGTACAGCTACAATGGTAATAAAATGTAATAAATGGTTACAAATACTTTACTCCTGCAATACATATGTTAATTTGAACTTAGCATAAAGTACACATCTCTTCACAACAGCAACAAAAAACTACATTCTGCTATCCTGTTATTCCAGTGAAATGCAATAAATTTAAGGGAAATTTTTGACAGGTGTGGACTACAGATTCAAAGAAACTTCATGATTCTATACACTTATAATTGATCATTTGATTTGTTCTCCTTATGTGTTTAGAAGCTTTGTGAACTTTGTTTCTCTCACTGTTTTGTGTTTATTGGTTAAACAAAGTTAATGTGTATAAACCCAGGCCGGGAGGATTTGTAATTCTTACCAGAGAAACTGCCAAGTACTGTGAATATATTTTACATTTCAGCATTTAATGTTTTAAAAATTATTGCTGATATGTAAGTCAAGTTCATGGAAACTCTTCATATTTAAGAGTGAAATTCAAAAGGTGATGTTGTTTTTGGCTCCGTCTGAAGGTTTTATAGTTCTCTCAGAAGAGAATTTTTGCTATTTACAACATAAAAGATTTCTAGAACTGAACTTTCAGTGGAAATTAAAAATCACACACATACAAAAATAGGCATCAAAATCCTATAATAAGGACAAGTATACTTAAGTTTACAAATGACTTTAAATGTCTACAGTTTCTTAAGTACATAAGGACATTTTTCTTTTGATTAAAATATCAGTGCCATTGTTTTTCCACAATAAAAAAATTACTTAACGTTGTTAGGAGGGGAGGGAAAAGTGGAGAGAAGTATGGGGAATCCTACCTGATTAAAAATAAATTTTACTATGGTAATTTTTTCTTGTTTGCTTAGGTTTTGGCTTTTGGTTGTGTGTCTGCGACTGTCTGTGTGCACACGCGCCTGGGGGTGGGGGGGAGGAGGTA
This sequence comes from Pteronotus mesoamericanus, assembly GCF_021234165.1. Classification (NCBI taxonomy): domain Eukaryota; kingdom Metazoa; phylum Chordata; class Mammalia; order Chiroptera; family Mormoopidae; genus Pteronotus; species Pteronotus mesoamericanus. The sequence continues at coordinate 11,364,954 of NW_026555077.1, forward strand.
TAATGAGTAAAATGACAGTTTATGAAGTCTGTAAAGTCTACCTTGGATCAAATTCAAATGTACCAACTCCACAAGTCTACGGATTTGCCTAGAGCTACAAAGAATAAAAATCAAGGTAGCACCGCCCAACTCCAAACCTACTAAAAGCGTGTGGTGAACTTAACCTTTACTCACACTGTTGTGCTTAGGAAGTAGGCACACTGGTTCCTAGAGAAGAAATAACAAAAAACCCCAAGTTCCTCATGCCACTATCGTGAAAAGAAAGAAAAAAAAGCAAAACGAGCGAATGCATTATACTAAGTAACCTCGAAATCGCATTAAGCTGCCACTTACTTGACACTTACTTTGTTTGGCACGGGCACGTACCTGTCTGCAAAATCCCTCTGAAGACAGAAGCCCAGTTAGTAAACATGAAGGCTCGAAGTGTTAGCATTTATATTGCAAACTATTCTACCTGTCAGCGTAATTCTTTCGTCTGGAGGCACCGAGAGGACTTGACTTTCACGCATTTTCAAAGCGCCCAGATTTGGAGAGGGGCCCTGAGCTCCCGTGACTTTCGGGGGTGTCTCACCGGCGCGCCCCTTCATTCCCAGGGACAGCAGGCGTCCTTTGTACATCCACTTCTGCAGCTTCTTGACTGTCATTGCGGGCGGCTTGAGGAAGGGGAGCCCCTCCTGAACGTCTCCTTTGCTGCGTATCACAGGGGACCCCGCAGGATCCTTGAAAGTGCTTCCCGGGGTACGGCGGGGGTCCTTGGAGCGGGGACTCGGGAGGCCGGAGGGCTCGGCGTCAGAGGCGCTGCCTCCGTTCCAGCCGTCCATCCCGCCTCCACGTGGCGGGGGCTCGTCCCGGTCCTCCCGCGCGCCGCACCTGATCCAGCTGTCGCTCGGCCACCGCTGGAAGGGAGCTGGCTTGGCACCTACCCGGAGGCTCTCGAGGCTTCGGCTGCAGGACAGACGCATCCGAGGAGTCCGCAGGCGGCCTCCCCACGACTCCCTCGGAGGCGACCAGGGCGGGGACACCTGCTGCCAAGGGTGGCCCCCGCCTCCCTGTCCCCAGTCTCTGAGGCTGGCTCGGCGGTCCGCAGCGCCGCAGCCGGAAGGCGGCTGGCCGAGAGCCCGGGCTCCCGCTGGGCAGCCGCGATCCGCCCTGCCTCGCCGCGCGCCCGAGTCAGGGGGCAGGTCGTGCATAGCCTGGATCAGCAGATAATAGGCCTCTCGCAACTGGGTCTGCAGCCTGCCTGTCTCCAGGCGGCCGCCCTCCGCCCCCGGGGAGGAGCCCGCCGCCGGGGAAGGCGGGGGCCACCGCTCCGCCTCCGCCCCCTCAGGCTCCCGGGTGGACTGGGAGCCGCCGGGCAGGTTCTCGTAGTAGTCGGCGGCGTCCTCGTCGTCGTCCTCTCCGCTGCCCTCGGAGCCCGGCATGGCGTGCACAGAGGCGCGAGGGAGCCCACGGCTCTGAGGGGCGGCCTCCTTTCCGCCGCGCGGCCGAGGCCCGAGCGCCCCCAGCTGCTCCGGACGCCGTCCCGGGACCCGCGCCTTCGGACCCCACGCTTGTAGCGACGGCGGGGGCGGCTCCAGGGTCGGGCGGGCTCCGCCGGCGTGCTCGCGTGGGGGGCCAGCCGGAGCAGCCCTGGCGTCTCCCTGGGCAGCCGAGGAGGCCGCCACGGTAGCTGCAGCGGCCGCCCGGAGTCCGAGTACCCCGGCGGGGCGGGGACCTCGCTTTCCCCGGAGCCTGGACAGCGTCCTCCTCAGAGGGTCCGCCATCCCCTCGGCCTCAGGAACCAGGCTTGCTCCCGCCGCGGGGAGAGGTCGGAGCCCCGCTCCGGGAGAGAGCGGCGTTCGCGGAGGCGGCCGCGGCTCCCCATGGCCAGCGCGGGCCCTCGCGGGCTCCTCACATACTTGGCATAACTCCGCCGCGGGAAGGGGTGGGGGAGGGCGGCGGCGCCGAAGAGCGCATGCCCCAGGGCTCGGGGCCGCGACGGGGCGTGCGGGCTGGGGGCCGCGGGCTGCGGGCTGCGGGCTGTGCGTCCGGGTCGTCCTGGGGCGCGGGGCCAGGAGGAGGGCGGGCCGGGGGATTAGGTGGGGGTGAGCTGAAGTACACCGAGGTGAGGGAGGGCGAGCGCACCGAGCGTGGGAGTGCAGTGGGAAGGCAGGAAAAAACGAGGTGAGTCTGTCTGGGCCGGAGGCTGCAAAGTTTTGGTTAGGAAGACAGAAAGGGAAAGTGCCCGCCTGGCCGCCACCCATCATCTTCACTCCCCTCCCCATTGTAACCATTGCACAAGGAAGCCCTAGGTCGAGAGAAAACAAAGATTGCTGTGACTGACAGACAAAGTATGAGGACAGGTGTAGCTTGTAGCTCTGTTCTATGTGTTACAGAAACGTCCCAAATCATTTTACTTGCAGAGAGCTAGCTACTTAAAGGGAATTGGCAGCGATTCCTTTTCAATTAGGATAAATCCGTTTTTGTTTTTTTAAAAAAAAATCACCTTCGGTATCACTCTTTAAATTCTTTTTTTCCCCAGTCAGTTCATGCTAAAACAAAATTAATTCTGACTTCAATCAAAACTTTTAAAATGGCGCCACAAATGTTGTGTCCCCCTCCATCGCCCAGATAACACTTCATTTTTATTAAAGCTGGGTTGAGGAACAATTGGATTGAAATTGAGAAACAATGTTATTTGGAAATACCAAACTTGTCTCAAAAACATGTTCTATGTAACAGTTGTAAACTGAAGTATGTCGTGTTGGAATCAGTGTGTTGCATCATCCCTGATTTCAGCAACATTTTTCAATGTTTACATATTAGAAAGGGCCTTTGTCTTCATAGCTCATGAACGTACTTTTAGCACAGTACTTGCACATAGTAAGTACTCAAGACGTATTTGTTGACTAAAAGCTTACATAACTGAATAAGAGAATGTAGCTCTAACTTAACCATTTCCAACTATATTTTCGCTATGTAGGTTTTTTTCCCCCAATCAGTCAAAGTCTCTAGTCTCTAAATGTGCTTTGAGCTATACTAACTTTGTTAGTATCTGGTCTCTGCCTCAGAATATTTTTACCTGCATCTCTATTTTCAGAAATCTTACCCGTCGTTTAAGATTCCACTTAGCCCTGGCTGGTGTGGCTCAGTGGACTGAGTGCCAGCCTGGGAATCAAGGGGTCACCAGTTTGATTCCCAATCAGGGCATGACCCTGGGGGAGGGGGAGTGTCAGAGGCAACTGATCAATGTTTCTTTCTCTCCTTTCCCCTCTCTCTAAAAATAAATAAAGTCTCAAAAAAAAAAATTCCACCCAGCTGCCTTCTTTATAAAGTCATTTCTGATCTCCCAAATGGACATGACTTCCCATTCTTCCGAACTCCAACAGTACTTTATTCGTGCTCACGCATAGTATATTTATTGCTTGTTTTGTATTATACGGAACGTAACCTATCTCCTGTAGAACAAAATTCACAAACTCCTGAAGGGCAGAGACTAAAATTGACTTGTATTCTTTGCATGTTATAAATGTAGTATCTTAAATACTGGGCATGATAAGTAAATACTTTTAAATTAATGTCAACTTTAACTTGATAGAAATGCCTTTAATTTCCAGTCTGTTGCCTAACTCTCCACTAGACCATACTGTATTAGTGTTGTTTTAAAATTATTTCAGTGATGGAGAGGAACAGTTTGTTAAATTATCTTAATTCTGATCTAGGAAAATACCATGAAATGTTACGTTGTAATTTGCCTACATTACTATTTTTAGTTGTACACTTTTTATTCCATGGAACCAAGGCTATTTAATGAACAGTGAAGGCATAAAATTATGTCCCTGTGAAATGTTCCCACAGGAAATGACTGATAGTAAAGCTGCCAATATGGTGTCTATAAACACAATTTGATCTCTATCTCAGAAATTATTCCCATTGCAACTCCTGGTTTCAAGATTTTTTATTCTTTGTGGGTAACATAGTTATCAAGCTAGCACAAGTTATAAATATATAAATATATATTTATATAGCTGTAAAATATAAATATATAGACATAAAATTATATATTTGTAAATATATATTTGTATAGATATAAAATATGTGAATAGAAAAATATAACCTTGAAGATGTAGGCTGAACTTCATTCTTAATTCATCTTGTCAACTTCCTGAGTTGGGAGTTACAGAACACAAACAATATAAAATACTATGCATTGTTCTAGGCATTTCTCAAAACTAGTCTGATGCTGCACAGCATAAATGAATTTAATGCCACTTTAAAGCTGAGAATGTTCTGTCACATAAATTCACAAGTTTTAAGAAGTATTTTGGTCACAACAGAAGAAAGTAAGGCAGCCGCAGCAATGAGAAACTATTTAATAACCTTAAAAATGCAAATCCTACTTTTCTGTATGTGCATTACTCTTCCTTTTTGTTAGATCCATTTTCATATATTTCTAATCAATGGATCCCTATGAAGATTGAAGGGGGTGGGAGGACACATTTTCCAGTGTTTGTACTTGTTTCTCACTGACTTGGAAATCATTTTGATGCCCCATGAATTAACAGCTATGTGTCAGCACTGTCACAGAAGATGAAACAACTGTGGGATAATAGGACTCCAGCAAGGCAGGGAGACGAACTAGATACGGGGCTACGGGGCGGGACAATCTGGAAAGGCGGAGGTGGTGGGGGGAGGGCATGTTGAGGCAGAGGATGAAGTTTAAAAGTAATAGAAGGAAAATGTCTAGGTATGTTATGGTTATTTTCTAGGCAATTAGAGAGCATTTCTGTCTCACTGGTGCTCAATCTTCCATTATACTCTTAGTGGAACCAAAGGCAAGTTTAACTGGAAAATGCCCAATTCTCTCTCTAAACTGTGTTCTTGGGATCCTCTGTGTAGTAGACCTACCTGGTCTGCCATGCAGTCTCATCAATATTGCGTAAAAAGTGCTCAACCTAAAACTACCTACCACAGCCCTTAGAATCAAAGATGACATGTGCTCAATACAGCCATTTTTACTGCTCATATCTTCATAATTAACAATATCTGGCAGTTGGCAACATTTTTTACTTCATTGCACTCCTAACTGAAGTGATTTTAAAAAGAGGCTTTTGCTAAATGCATATGCATTTTCTAACTTTCCAGAAATGTATGATGTTTAGAATATTCACTGATATTTCAGATTCTCTCATTATATATTTACAATATTGAGAGTAGTGAAGGGGAATTCGAACCCTGTCTATCTGATTCCTCATCCACTACACCGCTGGCACATTTCCTCTAATAGAAAAAAAGAATTGACTCTTGCTATAATAGCACTCGTACTGACTTGAGCCTTCATTTTTATAAATTATTTAGTTGGCTACCTATCAGAAAAGAGTTTAATATTTTATGAGCTTTTGTGAAGTGCAGCTGAACATTGGAAAACTGTTGAACATTTTAATGCTCCTCAGGGCTGTCCTCTTTCAGGGTGTTAAAAATTAAATCCTATAATCTATGTCCATTTAACAGTAAATCTATTCACACTTAAGCCACGATGTAAAACTGCATCTTGTAAAAGTAGTCTAATTTTAAAAGTAGGACAAGCTACAACTAAATACCTGGCTTAAAGGCAAAATATATGCATCCTTAAAACCTCTTTCAAAAGTAAACTGATGGTTTAGCCTGTCTTTCCTACATACCTCAGAGTAACCCATAGTTGATGAAGGGAAGTTGCTCTCTTTCAAAAATTATCAACCTAATAAAAAAAATTGATAGAATATCATCATTTAGCACCCTAATGAAATAATGGATCTAGGCAAAAGCTACCAGTGGCTACTAACATCCAAAGAGAGATACACAACCTGATGTTATATGGCCTCTGATCAAGCACACATCGCCACCAATGGGACATTCTTATCAAAAAATGAGCCTCAGTTGGATCAGTGTCAAGATCTGATTACCAGTTTCCAAGAATTTCAGAGAACAGAGGAGCATGTATAATAACACCATGGAAATGCAATAACAAAATCCAGAGTGTGGTAGAAAACTGGTCAGAGAATCCAGTTTCTTCAACATATTAACCAATTCCAATGTATGGACTTGACTTGGAGCATAATTTAAATAAACATCTGGGAGGTTTGAACACTGACAAGATATTTGATGATACTGAGGAATTATAATTTTAGTTGTGATTAAAAAATAGTCCTGTATCCTTTAGAGATAAATACTGAAATATTGATAAAATGACATGCAATAATCAGAGATTTGTTTCAAAATAATTGAGGGGGGAGATAGGATGTAGAAAAAGGAAGATGAGCTTTGAGTTGATCATTGTTGAAGCTGGGTGACGAGTACATGGGAATTTGTTTTACTAGTGTCTCTATTTCTGTACATGTTTGAAATTTCCCATAATATTTTTTTTATTTTAACAGGAATCAGACTTGTAAAATAGATCCTGGCAGCTGTTTAAAGCAACACAACTTTGACAGCAGCCAATAATTAATACTGCAGGGCTGGCAAGAGAATATTGGAATCTAGGTCCAAGAATGATAATTCTACTCCAAATCTGAGATGATACAATGGAAATGATTTGAAATCAGGTAGAACTAGCTCAAACCCTAACTTGATCAGTCCTATGCACAAAAGCCACGTATCATGGAGAGCTCTTGTTCACCTTTGCCAGTTACAAATCCTTATTCCTTCCTCCTAAAAATTCACAGCTCAATATGGAAATACACGGCATTCAACTTTAGCACTCTGCATTTTTGTAGTCATCTACCAACTTCCCCTTCATTCATTCTAGCAACTGCCTCACTATCTCTTTCTCTCTGCCATTTGTCTTGTCATTATTCTTCATGATTTCATTATTCACAAAAAGGATCCATCCAATAGCCTGGCCTGTCATTTCCTTGGACTTCTCTTTTCCTCCACCCACCTCAGGCACCCAATCCCAGAGTCATGCGTTAGAGCTTGTCATAACCAACTACTGCAAACTGTGCAGACAACAATTCCTATTTCCTAGCTCTCTCCCTCTGGCACACAGATTCCAACAATGCTTTGATCCCATTATCCCTCCAGTCTGTCACTGTCCTCTGTCTTTTCTTCCACGCTTTCCCAGTTTGTACTACATGGCCCTTGAATAATCACTCCCTTGCGTACAGTTTCAATTCTCTTGCCCCGCTTTCCCATGGTCCTACTCGGTAAAATCTCAACTCTGGTTAGAGCTAACTTTTTATATACTTTGCATTGACACTTGGATGACTTAATGTGGGTGGAGAAAAACGCATCACAAATTTTACAATGTCCCTCAGTGCTGCTCAACAACTCCGCTAAATTTCTAGTCCACTCATCCTCTTTCTCAATTAGGACCTTTCTTTTTGTTACACTTTGAGATAAAACCTTCAAAAGAGAACTTCCTCATCCTCCCACTACCAAATCTACGCCCAGCTAATATTCATTAAAAAGAAAAAGATTTTAAGAGAACCTTTAATGGAGATTTGAAGATCCAAATAAAAACAGCTTGAAAGCTGTTTCACTGGGCAATTGCTGTCAGAAATGCCTTCATATACCACATCCTGGTTTTTCAGTAGAGCTTTCTATTTGAACCCTACACATACAACAAATAAATACCAGTGGCTTCTTTTCTTTTTAAAGATTTTATTTATGTACTCTTAGAGGGAGGGAAAGGGAAGGGAAAAGAGAGTGAGAGAAACATTGATGTTTGTGAGAAACATTGGCCAGTTGCCTCTCTGGCCCTCAACCCAGGCATGTGCCCTGACTGGGTATCGAACCAGCAACCTTTAGCTTTGGGGAATGACACCCAACCAACTAAGCCAGGTTAATACCAGTGGTTTCTTACTTAAAGCTCTTTTTTTCTCTATCAATTACCAAATGAATTTAAATCTAGACTTACAAAATTAAATAAGCAGAAAGACTTTCCATATCCCCCTCTACCTCACACTATGAAGAAAACATAAACAAAAGGATTTTTAGCATTTAGAAATCACTTTCATTCATTTCCTAATGGAAACTCGTGGTTCTCTTATGTAAACAAAACCAATGACCCTTACTTATAAGCAAGAAACTACTAAGAGAAACCATAATTACACTGAAAAAGATAAGTTAGTAAACACATTTTTAGCCTTTTGTATTCTTTTACTGGAGGATTTTCTCCAAGGCACGGGGTAAGGAGCTGCATATCATCTAACATTCTGGAATAGCATGGGAACCACCTCAAGGGAAAAACAAACCAAAAACTTCCTGATAACTTCTCTCCTGATTAAAATCATCTTCTGATTATTCAATTATATGTAAATAGGGAACGGCAGATAAGCACTCATTTATTAACTCTTTCAAGTAATCCAGAAAAGAATACTAGACTCTTTTTACTTTACAAAACCAGTCATTTTCCTTCCAAGCTCATTTTTGTTAGAGCACATAAAAACTACTGATCCCTCCATGGTTTTGCTTTAGGAAAAAAATCTCATTTTATTTCAGTTCTTATTTTAAATTTTGATACACCCATCAATTATGACACATAAGAAAGTGGGACATATTATACACAAGGCCAGAAGTGAACATTCAGTGTAGAAATAGTAGGTTTTAAGAAAGTCATTCAGTTGGTTTTATAGACTGAATATTTGTGTCTCTACACATTTCATATGTTAAAGCCCCCATATGAAAGAATCTGGAGATGGGGTCTTTGGGTAATAATTAAGTAATGAGAGTGGGTCCCTGGTCTGATGGGATTAGTGTCCTTACAAAAATTGCTACCAGCCCTGGCTGGTGTGGCTCAGTGGATTGAGCACAGGCCTATGGACTGAAAGGTTACCATTTTGATTCCCAGTCAGGGCACATGCCTGGGTTGCAGGCCAGGTCCCCAGCTGAGGGCGTGCAAGAGGCAACCGATTGATGTTTCTCTCACACATCAATGTTTCTCTCTCTCTGTTTCTCCCTCCTTTCCCCTCTCTCTAACAATAAAATAAATAAAATATTTTGTTAAAATTTTTTTTTAAAAAAGAGGTACCAGACAGCTTGATCCATTAACTAAGAGAAGAGAAGAGCCTACAGAGTCATTATCAACACTGTGATGGTTGCCTGGCCCAGTGTGGCTTAGTTGGTGGGGCATCGCTCTGCAAACTGAGAGGTTGCCAGTTCAATTCCTGATCAAGGAACATGCCTGGGTTGTGAGTTTGTACCGGTTGAGGCACCTTCAAAAGGCAACCAATGGGTTTTTTTCTCTTATATCAGTGTTTCCCTTCCTCTCTCTCTTCTTCAAAAATTAAATTAAATGTAAAGGAAAAAACGCAACACTGTGATCATCAACATAAGGGTCAGTACCCTATGAAAACTCAGTAATTGCTATTAAAAAACAAAAACAAAAAAACTAAAGACCTTCATGCAAAGACAGCTTTCTCTCACACATTTATAACAGGATCCAAACTCAGCGCCTGTTGGAATCAGGTGTCTCCTGCCAATGAGTCTACCAGTCCAGGATCTACCAGTCCAGGGTCAGCCAGCAGAGGAGGAAGCCATTTAATCATGGTTGTTCAGGAGATCCAAGCCCAGTTTTCCAATCTTCTAATACAAATCCTTTCATTTTTAAAGGCACTTTTTACCTGATGAAAGTGATTCTTTCTTTATAATCATTGATAACTTGGAAAACATAGAAAAGCAAAATGAAAACAATCTTATATACTCCCCATCCACACACACACACACACACACACACACACACACACACACACACACACACAGAGCTATTGAAGTGGAATTCAACTTCATGTGAAGAATAGTTGCTGCTGGGAAACCATGATTTCAACAATACCATTAGTAGTACTAAAGTGATAGTCTGGTAATCCAGAACAATAATTTTAGAGTGTGATGTTTTATTATAAATATCAACATGGTATGTGCTAATGTATCTGATCTAACATGTCTGATGGAAAAGAAAGTAAAAACTTATTTTATAACAAGAATTTCAAATGACCCAATAGGGGGAATGTCATTTCTACCAGAATCTCTGTGAAATTACATTAAATAAAAAGTTTTTCTTTACATGTACAAGAAGGTCACTAATCTGAAAACTTTTCCTTTCTTTTCTTACTATGAATACCAGTAAGCAACGACATAATTACATACCCAAATATTGTCCAAATAAAAGAGAACAAAGCTCCTAACAAATTTAATGCATAAGTCAACACTGCCTGGAGGTATGAGAAGTTTTATGTCTCTGTTTACCCCAGGAGTAAATTTAATAAGTGCACATTTAATATAGGAATCATAGTTATATTTGGTTCAAATACTATAGGCAGGGAGAAACAAGAGAATTCTTGCTCAGATAAAACTTATTAATGAAAACTGAACATACACAGGTCCAGATAGTTTCTCTTAGAATGCAGTCAGGTACACTAAAATATCTGTAAAATAAAAAGGCCAACTAGTGTTTTTAGTAAAATGCACACTCTATCTCTTAATTATAAAACATGGAAAGAATGCATGCATCACCTATTCAAGGACTCTGAAAAGTATATAGTAGCAGGTGGATTGGGGAAGACCACATAGGACCACCAAACTGGTGGTGAGTTTACTTTTTTTTTTTCCTAGTATTCCTTGACCTGAATGCAATGTAGCTTCACACCTGGAACTGGGCACTGGGCCCCCCAAAAGACAGAGCTCTAGGAGAAGCCCTCAAGTCTCTCTCATCAAAGTGGGAACTTCCAAGCTCAGAGAAAGGGCAGAAATCCCTGCAGTTTTCTCTTCTTCTTTTTTACTGTTGCACTCCAGCTCCCAAGCAGCCAGTAGTGGCGATGGTGGAGGACACAATGGGAGCCTACAGCAGCTAATACTGAGAAGAGGAAAACCTTTCTCTGAACGTTGGAGCTGTGGCCCGAAGATGGCGGGACAAACTCCCATGGCCTTTTTCTCTCCTGTTTTTCTGCTGCTTGGCCATGAATGCTAGGACAGTCAAAGAAGCATGCAGTAGAGAGAGGTAACTAATGCCTCAGGTTGGTGACACAAGGACCAAAGAAAGAAGCACCAGGGAATTGAGAAGAACCTGAGACTGTGCCGTGGACTTGTATCAAACACATGTCCGACTTGTACTGAACACACGTCCCGCTGCCTGCAGCTACGAAAGCTAACACTCCAGAGGCAGGTGTTGATGTAAAGGAAAGTGGTTTAATTTCAAAGTGCCAGCAACCTGGAAGATGGGAGACTCATCTCAAAGTCCATTTCCTGGGAAGATGGGGGACTCTTGTCTCAAAGCCCATCTCCAGCTCTTAGTGGAGGCACTGGTTTTTATAAGGAAGGGGAGGGACACAGAACGAAGAGATCAGGGAGGGGGCTGCAAAGTTCTCTACGTGCAAAGGAGCACAATCCATTCCATTAGCCAAGTGATGGTCTGGTGTGCCTCATCCTTGTTTAGTCATCATGGATTCACATCGTCCTGACTTTATGTCATTCGGGCTCCACAACTGAAGGTCAGCACATCTCCCCAAGTTGGGATGCTTGAAGGTCAGAGTCTATATTTTTTTGAAGTTAGTTCCTAGGATCCTTATACAAACACACTGTTCATCTACAAGCTACATATTAGTTAGAGTCAGAATTTACAGAAACAATGTCAAAAGAAGGGTAGGGTGGTTTAGAATTCCCCACTGTTACAATTCTTACCATTACAGACTGAATGCTTATGTCTCTCCAAAATTCCTACGTTGAAACATAATCCCCAGTGGGATTGTATTAGGAGGTGGAGCCTTTGGGAGTGGTTAGGTCATGAGGGTGGATCCGTCATGAATGGGATTAGTGTCCCTATAAAAGAGTCCCTAAAGAGTTCCCTCACCCCTTCCTTTCCATTATGTGAGGATACACACAAGACAGCCATTTATGAGCCAGAAGTGGTTCAGATTGTTATTGTTGTTGTTGTTTTTAATCAACATTCCTATAGCGTTTAAACAAGACCCAGCGTTTTGGAACATAATATTCAATATGTCCAGGATAGAATCCAAAATTACTCTGGATACAAAAAACTAGGAAAATCTTAACTTGCATGGGAAAAGAAAATCAATAGACACCAATACCATGATGACACAGATGTTGAAATTATCTGACAAAGACTTTAAAACAGCTATTATATAAATGTTTAAATATGTATAGTTTTAAAAATAGGGAAATAGGTAGGTTCAGCAAAAAATAGAACTGAGTGGATATTTTAGAAATGAAGACTATAATGACCAAAAAAAAAAAAAGGAAATAAATAACTTCACTGGATAGGCCTCCAAAGAATGGAGATGGCAGAGAAAGAATCTGTGCCCTTGGAGATATATCAATAGGAATTTTCCAATCTCACCCACAGAGAAAAAAAGAATTTGAGATCAATGAAAAGAGCCTTAGGGGTTGGTAGGTGAATAACTAACATTCGCATCATCAGAGCCCCAGAAAGAGAGGGGAGTGTGGTGCTGAAAAAATATTTGCAGGTGTAATAACTGAAAACTTTCAAGGATGACAAAAGGCATAACCATAGAAATGTAAGAAATTCAGCAAACTCCAAACAAGATAAAGCCAAAGAAATCCTTGCCCAGACATTGTAAACAATCTACTGGAACTACAAAGAAAAACCTTAAAAGCAGTCAGAGACAACTTATACATTACCTATTGTCAGACAATGATTCAAGTGACGGCAGATTTCTCATCAGGGACGTGGAGATGAGAAGAAAAGTGGCACGATGTTTTCAAGTGTTGGAAGAATTGTTAACTCAGAATTATATACCTACCTACGTATTCTTTAGGAATAAAGGTGAAATGAAAACACTCTCAGGTGAAGGAAAACTAAGATAATTCATTGCCAGTGAACCTGCTCTAGAAGAATTTTTAAAGAAAATTCTTCAAACAGAAATGATACCAGAAAGAAAAAACTTCACCGTTCCTTTAGAAAGAAAGAGTATTCATTCCATTTACATTTAATTGAGTTATTTATATATTTGAATTTATGTTTACCATTGTATTACTTGTTTTCCCTGTGCCCCTTCTGTTTTCCTTTTTCTCCCCCCTTCTTTTTTTTATGTTCGTGAACTCTCTTTAGTATTCCATTTTAACTTATCTATGGTGACAGAGTCTAAATAGGTTTTTTTTTACTAAAAATAGTTTTTTTTTAAGTTGGTTTCTCTAGGGATATAATATACATACTTAAGTGTTCACAGTCTACTTAAAATCAGTATTTCACCACTTCAAGTGGAATGTAGAAACCTACCAACATACAGGACCTCTTACGCTTTCCTTTTATAAGTGTCTTATCATATGTTGAAACTCCATCAGATAATGTTATAATTTTTGCTTTCAATCATCAAATATATTTTGAAGAATTTTAGAGGAAAAAATTAGTTTATTATATTTGTCTGTATACATACCATTTCTGTTGTGCCTCCTTCATCCCTTCATTGAAACTACCCGGTAGAACGAAGTGGGTTTTTCCCCCTCATCAGGGCTGAACTGCTTACCAGCTGCTGAGAATCTCATTTGCTATGCCACTAGCAGAACAGCATGAGCAAAGGCACAGAGGTAGGAATGTGCTTGGGAATACCAAAGGGTCTGCTTTGAGAAAAATGTGGGGTTAGCTGCTGGCTAAAAGTAAGAGATTTAACATGCTATCAGGAGGAGCCGTCAGAGACAAGGCTGTGTATGAAAAGAGAAGTGAGGGCTTTTCCCCCAAATGGAGATTGTAACAAAGTAGCAGTCAATGCCAAGGCCTGTCAAGGTTGAAGGGAAGCAAAGAGTTCATCCCCTAGCATTATGTTAACAAAAGAATGAGCCAAACTATAAACTAGTTCTCTGTGTAAACATTCCAAAACTCCTCTAGGAGAAACACTGGGATCTTGGTGTGCTAAAGAACCCAAAAAAATGATGAATGAGCTCAATGACCAGTCAAGACAGAAAGGCAGAGGGGAATTAGGACAATGAGTTATGACTGAAGTGGTAATCGTTGAAGAGCCCACCAGAAACCTCCCTTTGGGAAAGTGAGGAGCAGGTCTTCATCAATATCAGTGAGATCATTCACGACAAGTGCAAAGGCTGAAATTGAACTCATAATTGAATGAGAGGTTTTTGGAAAAACAATGTATTTCTCACTGAGTACTTAAATGTCCTAGAAATTTAAAATTTTGTCCTAGTAATACAATTTTGACACATAGAAATTTATACTACCATCATAAATTATCTCTTGCATCCTTTACAGAGGCAGATGGTTCTGAACGAATAGAAATAAGAAAGATTACTAATGATTTGTGATTATCTGTGGCCAGAGAAAAGGAAAGGAATGATACTGTTTTGTGTCCTTAGACAAGCAATGGATCAAAGATGCTCACTTGGTTCATTAATATGTCGTCTGAGCACAATATATTGGTTTCAAAAATATGGGTTTGATCTCAGTGATGTATAGAATAGGGCAGCAATTTTCTACCTTTTTCATCTCATGGCATATACAAATTAATTACTAAAATGCTGCATCACACCAAAAAAATATATTTTTTGCCATTCCGACAAAAGAAATAGGTATAATTTTGCTTCATTCACACCAGATAGTTATTGTTGTGTTAACAGTTGTTATTTTTTAATTTGACAATCTAAGGGGAAAAAAAGTCAGTGCCCTTGACTAAATAGTCAGGTATTGCATGGTTTAAAAATCCTTGCAGCACACCAGTTAAAAAATCACTAGTATAGGGAATATAGTTAATAATGTATATAACTATGTATGGTGCCAGGTGGGTACCAGACTTATTGAGGGCATCAATCACTTCATAAGATACATGTGTAATTACCATGCTCTCTAGCTGGAACTAATAGAACATTGAATGTCAACAGTAATTGAAAAAAAATTTTAATTAAAAAAATAGGTGAGTTTGGTTCCACTGGCATAGTGCAGTGTGTCCCAAAGACTTAAGGGGCTGTGATTTAATTTTTAACTAGTGACAGAATTTTGGTGTAGAAAACTGGTTGGTTTAATCATATCCACTACCACACAAGACTTTACCTGTGGGCTCTTTCCTGAATTTTAACAATTTCAGCAAGCTTTTTCATATCTTCACATCTTTGCATGTGACCCTTGACCCTGAATACCTGCTCCTACACATTCACCTGACTCTCCGCTGCTTAAGCCCTCTGGGTCTTACTGTTCAGTGAATACATTCCAAACTTCCTTTTTCAGGATACAAGGCCCTGCGTGATGTGGCTTCTGCTTGCCTCTCCATCCTCTCATACCACTCTCCCCATCGCCCTCCAGCCCTGCTGGCCACTTTTCTGTTTTCCGTCTCTGCAGACCATTTCCTGCTCAGGGACTTGGCACAGGAATTCCTCTTTGCAAAGAATGCATGGCTGGCTCTTGCTCATCTTTTAGGTCTCAGTTCAAATGTCGCTGCAACAAAGAATCTCTGGTCATAACAGATATCATAAACTGTAATTATCTTTTTAATTGATATATTTTACCTGTCTGCTGCCTGTCTCCCCAATGAGGATGTAAGCTCCATGAGGGCTGGGACCAAGCACAGAGAGAATCCGAATTATTCTTCAAGTTTCAGCTCAAGTATTGCTCTTTCTATCGTCAGAGCATGGCATGTGGTCAATAGTTGGTGAATGAATGAATGCAAGGAAAAATGGAATAGGAGTGTGGCAGAAGGCAGTGGTCTTAACATAGACACATAAATCAGACTGAGTCTGAGGGGAAAAATATGATTTTTGGAATTGCAACAACACTGCAAGAAATCCCTGGTGTCAATAATATGGTATCATTTGTAAGCAGGATAAATAGACAGGGCACCTATTGGTTCAAGTTATTACAAATTAAATTGTTTCAAAGTTGTTCACTTAATATTAAATTTTAGCAACTTTTTAAATCTGGAAACCTGGCAATACTTGCCTCCCTCCATCACAGAGCTAATGATGGGAGCAAATAATTGTCAAGTTCTTCCAACTTAAATCAAAGCCTCTATATAATAATATCTTCAAAAAGACTGTCTTTTAAAAAAGAGGCAGGTAGCCCTGGTCAGCTTAGCTTAGTGGATTGAGAGCTGGCCTGTGAACTGAAAAGTTGCTGGCTTGATTCCTGGTCAGGGCACAAGTCTGGTGTGCTAGAGGTAGCTAACTGATGACTCTCTCCCTCTCTCTAAAAATAAGTAAATAAAATCTTTTAAAAAAAGGGGGGGGAGATATATAAGTCATTGTTAACATTGAACAATTAACAATTTCTACCACAAGGGAGCCAGTTCTATTAAAGTATATCTTTAAATAAAAAAAAAAAGATTTTATTTATTTATTTTTAGAGAGAGAGGAAGGGTGGGAGAAAAAGAGGAAGAGAAATATTTATGTGAGGGAGAATCATTGATCAGTCCCCTCCTGTACGCAACCCCCTGACGCTGCCCGGGCCAAGGACTGGACCCCAAACCAGGCACCCAACCAGTGAACTTCCGCCCTGTGGAATGACGCCCAACCATCTGAGCTGCACAGGTCATGGCTAATGTATATCTTTTAAGAAGATGGTGCCTTGCTATGTGTATTAAGTGTTAAGTATTTTAAAAATAACTTGTTAATATAACTTGTTTTGTTTTATGGAATATTAACAGTAAAAATGAAAGTCACATTAAGGAAGATAATGCTTTAATACTTTTAATATTATTCATGATAATAAACTGAGCTGACAGAACAGAATGACCTAGTTGTTATTCTCCCCACTTCAAAAGAAGAAAGCTATTCTGATAGGGACTTTCATTAATAGAATGTGCTAACTGCTGGAGATATTAAAAATATTTGTATTATTTGTTGAATGGAAGTCCTAATCTCTCTTCTAATTATCCTTTTCCCCAAAAACCTTGTCAATGGCCTCCATAATAATAACTTACATTTTCATAACACTTCCAATTTGTTACTTAATCTCTCTCCATTTTAGAGTATATTTTAGCTAGGAATTTAATCTGCAACTGTGAATGTCAAAGATCACTCCAATTTTAGAGAGATTTTTTTCCCCAAAATTGAAAACCTTCTCAGAACTATCAAGAAAACACTAAAAACTGAAATGTTTTTAAATGGAAGCATTAAGACCATAAATTAAGTCATATAAAAATCATCTCAAACGAATAAAACACAATCCCCAAGACAAGAACATGTGAGCTCAGCCTAAAGGGCATACAATAAGTGCACGTGCTGGTTTGTTGTTTTAGGCCTGCTCTTGGGAGCTGGGGTTTAAGCAGTTTGTTCCCATTGGCTGCTATTAATAAAATTTGAATCATTGTATCATCTCTTAAGGAAAGTTGAGAGAAATACCAGGCATAGTTTCAAGTATAGCAATTTATACAAGTAGCTCTCTAAATATATGTCTTGGGATTGTTGTTAAGCCAGGTAACAAGGGGCATTCCCACTTTTACTAAGGCATATTTGTGTGACAGATTAGACCTTGTTTAGGCACCTATTTACAGGTCAAAGCCTGCAGGCCTTGAAAGGAGAAAGCAGGGAGCTCACCCAGCCTGGCCTCCACTCCCAGGCAGCTGTGTAATCCCACTGAACCTGTTTGGCAGCTCACTCAGTCACGGCTGCAGCTTGCAGATAAGACCCTCTTGGAAAGCCTGATAGTACTGTCAATAAGGAAACTGCAGAGAGCAACTGGAATTTTCCAAAGCATCAAAACACGGTCTCTGATTTGAAAAAGTATTGATACCCAGTCATTACAGAGAACCCTCTGAGTAACATTTTTATTAAGGAAAGATAGATGACAATTAGTTGCTTCTTTAAGTTATGTGCAAATCTCAAATTTATCTTGATCATAAACAACCATTGTTTGTTTACCTGGTGCATCACTGAAGCAAAGTGAGTCACACTGGCCATAGCAACAAGACTAACATTGAATTTCCACTGTTCTTTCAGCAATGGGTTGGAAAATGTTATACAAACATAAGCTTAACTTTCACAGCCTCCCTTTTCGATAGGTATTGCAGATTCCCACTTTTAACATTAGCGTGAGTTTTACTTCTAGAAAGGCAGAATGGGCCTCGGCCAGGGAGCAAAGCAGTACCCTTCCCACAAACCATTCCCAGCCAGAGGAGGAATGGAGCTGTCTAGCACTGAACTGATCCACGGCTCCATACTAACAAGTCCCTCTCAGGGACCAGAGAATGTTCCAGAAATTCTGCTGAGTCTATACTTTTTGCTTTTCAAAACCCTGGTTACTAAAGAGAGACTATGTTTATTAAAACTAGATACCAATCACCCTCTCATTGTGAAAGAAAAAACTTACTGGAACATAATACTCAAGAAAGCCATGAAGATGTCTCAGTCAAAGAAAAAGAAAAAAGACTGAGTGAGCAGACAATGGCAAGAGGGCTGGAATGTAGAAGCCCAAGGGAGCCAGAAAGAAGAAAAATGTGGTGCATGTTTCTAGTGAAGCTGTTTAAACAGTGCCCTGTTTCACTACGTCTAATCACTCACGGGTTTATTCTATAGTGCTTTCTCTGCTAACTGTCCTTTCCCTAAAATACCACTTTTTAGTGAGGGGGTGGAGTTCCTTTCAGGATTATGATTTAGGTTTTCTTTCCTAAACAGCTTTCACCTTTTTAAAGGAAGTGACATATACATATGATTGGACTCACAAGGTAATAACTTAAAACACTATAAACTCTTTGTGTTGAGGCCATAGTGAGACAAAGCACTCTAAATTTGTTATAGTAATTTGATCACCACAAACTGCAACCAAATTTAAGGAAGTAGAGTAGGGGAATAAAATAATTAAGTAGCAGGTCCTGAAAGAAAACACCAGGATATAAGATGTGGGTCATTGAAGAGAGAAAATGAAAGAATTTCATGAAAAGTATGAAAAGAAAGTAAATCCTTTAACACATACTGCTCTTTTGAATCACAGTGAAAAATTTCTCTCAATAAGAGATATTCAGGCCAAATAAAAATAAATGTTTTTGCTAACTATTATTATCTGCAAGAAAAAAGAATCTTTAAAAGTTACTTAAGTATCTCTGTTTTGTCAAATTTAAATAATCTAGATTATTCAATATTAACTATTTTTTGTGACATTTCAAGTTTCTCACTAAATTGTTGAGGATTTTTATTCATTTATTTCCCCCTTATGAACATAGTTTTACGTTTTTCTGATTGTATAAGTAGCAGTTATAAGAATCTTAATACAATATATAAACATATTTTTAAAAGTAATAATGACTTGAAATCCCATCATTGTACCTGAGATAACAGATAACACTGTTAACATTTTGGTGCCCATTTTTAATTCATCTCATATATCTAGATACATATTTATGTAAATGAAATATAATACATGTGTGCTATTTTTATCGTGGCACTTACAATTTTTTTAAATGCTATATTGCTTGGGGTTGGCTGTTATTATTATTATTTTTTATTTTTTTAATCATTATAAATTTTTTAATTGATTATGCTATTATAGTTGTCCCAATTTTTCTCCCTTTGCTCCTCTCCACCCACCACTGCCCACTCCCTCTGGCAATCCCTGCTCCTTTGTTCATGTCCATGGATATGCATATAAATTCTTTGGCTACTCCATTTCCTATACTTGCTCTTAACATCCCCCTGCTTATTCTATAACTACCAATTAGTATTTCTTAATTTCTTCACCTTTTTCCCCATTCCCCAGATCCCCCTCCCTACTGGCCACCATCCCATGTTATCCATATCTGTAATTCTGTTTCTGTTCTGCTTGTTTGCCTAGTTTATTTTTGAGATTCAAGTGTTGATAGTTATGTATTTACTGTATTTTAATGTTCATAGTTTTGATCTTCTTCTTCTTTTTCTTAAATAAGCCCCGTTAATAGTTCATATAATAATTTTTTAGTGATGATGAACTTCTTTAGTTTTACCTTGTCTGGGAAGCTTTTTATCCGCCCTTCAACTCTAAATGATAGCTTTGCTGGATAGAGTAATCTAGGTTGTGGGTCCTTGCTTTTCATCACTTTGAATACTTGTTGCCAATCTCTTCTAGCCTGCAAAGTTTCTTTTAAGAAATTAGCTGACAGTCCTATGGGAAGTTCCCTATAGGTAACTAACCAACTGCTTTCAAGATTCTCTCTTTATCTTTAACCTTTGGCATTTTAATTACGACATGTCTTACTGTGATCCTCTTTGGATCCAACTTGTTTGGGACTCTCTGTGCCTCCTGGACTTGCATGTCTATACCCTTCACCAAATTAGGGAAGTTTTCTTTTATTATTTTTTCAAATAGATTTCCAATTTCTTGCTCTTTCACTTCTCCTTCTGGTACCCTATGATGTGAATGTTGGAATGCTTGAAGTTGTCCCAGAGGCTCCTTACACTATCCTCAATTTTTTGGATTCCTTTTTCTTTTTGCTACACTGATTGATGTCTTTTTCTTCTTTGTGTTCCAAATCATTGATTTAACTCTTGACTTCATCCACTCTGCTGTTGATTCCCTGTAAATTGTTCTTTATTTCAATTAGTGTGTTCTTTGTTTCTGATTGGATCTTTTTTTTTATGTTGTTGAGGTCCTCACTAAGTTCCTTAAGCATCCTTTTTTTAAAATTATCTATCTATCTATCTATCTATCTATAGTTTTTCTTTTCCCCACTACTATTTAGTTCCCTTTTACCCTACCACTCCCAACAATCACCACACTGTTGCCCATGGTCATGAGTCCTTTGTCCTTTTTGCTCAATCTCTCCATCTCCTAATCTCCTCCTGTCCAACCAGATGTCCTCTGTTCTCTATCTATGAGCCTGTCTCTGCTGAGCATTCTTATAACGAGTGTTTTGAGCTCTGCATCTGATATATTCCTTATCACCATTTTGTTTAGTTCTTTTTTTAGTTTTGATCTGTTCTTTCATCTGGGCCATGTTTCTTTGTCTCCTCATTTCGGCAGACTCTCTGTGTTTTTTTCTATGTATTAGGTAGAGCTGCTATGACGCCCTGTCTTGGTAGTGTGGCCTAATGTAGTAGGTGTCCTATAGAGTCCAGTAGCACAGCCTCCTCTATCCTCCAAGCTGGGTACTTGAGATATGCCTTCTGTGTGGGCTGAGTACACCCTCCTCTAGTAGATGAGCCTTGATTGCTATCAGCCGGTCAGTGGGAAGGATTTACCCAGTCCAGTTAGGTGGTAGGACTAGCTGTGACCCCTTGACCAGCAACCACCTCCCTTTGTGGCTTGTAGAGGTTGTTGGGTGGTGCTCCAACGTCACCTGTAACTGTCAATTGGGTATGCAGGCTCTGGGGTATCCCGGATGATGCAGGCCAAGGTCAGCCTACACCTGTGTTCTGGCAGGGCCCCTTGCGTAAGCTACAAAGCAATCTGCAGGTGGTGGCTGCTAGTGCCTGGCCTGGGGCCACTCAGCAAGAGGTACTGGGGCTGGGCTCAACTATTGCCTGTTTGAGCAGACTTAGTCCAGCCCTTCAAATGGAAAAGCCACTGTTACCAGTTTGGGTGGGCCTGTAAGTTGGATGGGGTAGACCCTTAGGTAATCATCAGGTCAGGGCTTACTGAGTGGGTCAGTTGGATGGATATGGTGCTGCTGCCCTGTGGCTCTATGTGGGGGAGGGCTCAGAAAAGGTACAATAGCTGCTGTCTGCAGTTCTGTCTGAGAGGATAGTGTCCCCCTTCTGTCTCACTGATGCCAGACACTTCGGTCCCTCCCTGTATGCCACTAGTGCCCTTCAGAGTGCTGCCCTGAGGGAGTGAGTGTAAGTGTGCAGGGCCCTCCAAGAGGAGACACCTGAGATTTTCAGTTTCTTTAGCTGACCCAGTTCCCACTGGTTTTTTACAGCCAGAAGTTATGGAGACTTATTTTCCTGGCACTGAAACCATGGGCTGGGTGGTCTGGTGGGGAGCTGGGATCTCTCACTCCTGAGCTGTCTGTCCATTTTATATCCACCACACATGGGTTTAGGACCAGCCTGTTCTATGTCCCTGTCCCCTTCATCCCTCCTGCCCATCTGGATGAACATGGTTTCTTTAATTCCTTAGTTGTTGGACTTTCATATGGCTTGATTTCTGATGGTTCTGAGTGATGATTGTTCTGTAGTTTAGCTGTAATTTTGCTGCAGATGTGTGAGGAGGTGAGCCACATTTATCTAGCCCTCCATCTTGACCGGAAGTCCAGGGTTGACTGTTTTTAATTAGATACATGTATGCTCTGTCAGGAGGCGGGGGGTGGTAATAGACACTTTTCTGAATTTCATCTCTCTCATATAAATTACATCATGAATATCCCTCCATGGAAATTAGTATAGATCTAAACTCACTCTTTTCAATGACTGTATAGTTCTTTCATTATATGAATGAACCATTATTCAATTATTTTTCTACATAATGCCCAATTTTTAAGTTTTTTTCCAGTGACAAACAAGCATGCAATAAAATCCTATACATATATTCTTTCATACCGGTGCTTTTATTTAAATGGGATTTTTTTTCTATGAGTGGATTACTAGTTAGAGGGTATGTATATTTTTAATTTTAATTTTGCTTTCCAAAAGTGTAAGAAATCACGTTTCCTCTAACAATGTATGAGAGTGTCCTTTTCCACATATTACTAAAAGCAGTAGCTGTTTTCTCTCTTTTTTATTTTTGCCAATCTGATATCTGTAAATGGATATCAGATTGTTGTTACTTTAATTTGCAATTCCCCGACTCCTCATGAGGTAGGCATCTTGGCATCTTTTTCTGTATTTAGTGGCTGCCTTGGGATTGCTCTGACATAAATTGCCTTTTTATATCCTTACCTTTTTTCTATTTTGTTACTTTTTAAAAAGATTTTTTTTTAGTACAAGGATTGAAACTTATAGTAAAAAATATTACCTTTCATTTTTCAAATGCATTGAAAAGATTTTTCCCAATTTATCATTTGTCTATTGCATTTGTTCGTGGTATTTTTTTTCACTCTTTTTACTTTTACAACTTGGGGGTTTCCTGCTAAAAGTCTCTTCAGTGTCTAGGGCTAAGTTACCAGTGTTACATTTTTTACAATTAAATCTCAAATCCACCTGAAATTATGTTTATATAGTATAAAGTAACGGTCTCACTTTTATTCGACCAAATGAATAGCAAGGTGTTTGTCAGTAATATATGTGAAATAAATCATCCCTAACCAATGAACTAAAGTACCACATTTTGCATGTACTAAATTTCCATATGTCCTGGAAGAAGAGGTGTAAGTAAAATATAAACAATCAAAACAATGTGGGCACAGACCAGCAGAACAGATGGTGATGGCAAATCAGTTTGCAGGGGCGTCATGCAAACCAAGGGTTGGATAGCAGTCTTGCCTTGAATGTACGCCTGGGTTCTCTATTCTGTTTCAATAACTTATTGGTCTATTCCTATGCCATGATCATATGGCATAGTTTCTAATTTCAAAAATCATTAGAATTATCAGAAATAATCATCATAAAAATAGCTAATACTTGGGTCATAAATGTTCTAAGTACATGTGTGTATGTGCACGTGTGTGTGTACACATATACATACACACACACACACACACTCATTTAATCCTTATAACAACCCTACAAATGAGGTGTACAAAACCATTTTGTAATCAGGAATCTAAGGACCACAGACATAATGGACCTTGCCCAAAATAAGAAATGAAGTCAATATTCAAACCTGGGTAGTCTGACTTTAGAGTCAGTTAAGTATTCTTAACCACTATGAAATAAATATGCATTAAAAAATCATCTCACTCTGGCTGGTGTAGCTCAGTGGATTGAGTGCCAGCCTGCAAACCAAACAGTCACCAGTTCAATTCCCAGTGAGGGCCCACACCTGGGTTGAGGGCCTAGGTCCTCAGTTGGGGTATGGAAGAGGCAAACAATTGATGTATCTCTCACACATCGATGTTTCTCTCTTCCTCCCTCCTCTTTTTCCCTCCCTTCCCTATCTTTCTAAAAAATAAATAAATAAAATATTTTTAAAAAAATCACCTCAATACACTCAATAAAAAGCTATAATAGTTTTTCTTTAAATTACTAGGAGCTCTATTCATAGAAAATCTATATGAGTCACTCCTGGAACATTTCTCTCTCTGCTTCTGTTAATGAAATAATAAAACTTTCTGTATTTTAAATCACCTTTAGAGATATTGGTCATGGAATTTCCAGCAAAAGTCTATCATAGGCAGCAGGTGGTGGGCACTTTGACTTTTCAATTCAATACAACTTAATTCAATTCAGTTCCTTTCAATGCAAAAGCTTAAGTATTGTGGTTATTAACGGCAACTTGGTCATTACCCATTATATTAGAAAAGGGTAGGTAATGTGATAGTATATTTAATGTCAATACATCAAGGTACATTTGTCGTTCCACGTATCCAATGTGAGCTGGTGGGAGGTTGAGTTGGAAAGTGGGCCTGCTTCACATAGTTGTTCAAGGCATCAGGTCAATGGGAGCTCCCTCCTTTTATGATGCTACCAGCTCAACCAGTGGCTTTAAGGGGAAGAGATACCCAAGAGAACTCACATCCACTATAAAATACCTTGCACCAGATGTCATATACATTACTTTGACTCATTGCCACTTGATGAGGCCTCACCTAATAGCAAGAGAGCTGGGAAGTATAGTCTCCTGTATTCCAAGGAAGGAGAAGAGAACTACTCAGAGGCAAACAGAAATGTCTGAACCACATCTATACCTCACCCTTTGAAGTGATTTCAATCTGTAGTGATGTGTTTTGTCAATTAATTCTTTCATATGATAAAAAAGAAGATAATTGGAACTTAGATAAAATTTGTCTATACAAAAAGTAATATATTCTGGATTTATATTCTTGCTAAAGTCATGTCAACAATAACATTAACAACAAGGATAAAAAAGAGCTACAATTTATTGAACGTTTATTATTAGTCAAGAATTTCTCTTTGAATTATCTCAGGTTGTAAAATAGTTTCTAGTATTATTTGAATTTTATAGATAAGGAAGCGAGGCTCAGACAGTCTAAGCAATTTCCCCAAGACCACAGGTGGTAAGGAGCAGGACCAAGAATCGAACTTACGAGGGCTGAATCCAAAATCCAGGTCTTATCCATCAGGCCGTAGAGTAGCAAATGCACTGCAGCTGTGCCCAATGACACACTCTATAAACACAGCTATGCTTCAAAGCCTCTATAACTCTTTAAAGTGGCAAAATTAGGCTTTGAATCATGTAAATTGGCACTGGGAAGCTTCTTAGAGATTATCTAGTACAACCCTTTTGATTTTCTTGAGGAAAAATTGTTAGGATAAAGTTATACCATACAGTGGCTTAAAAAAGGAGGTTCTTTTTCTCTCATGTAATAGTCTCAGTGCGAATGGTCCAGGTCTTCAGGATACCCTTGCTCTTCTGGTCACTCAGGGATCCAGGTTCCTTCCAGGGAATTGCTCTGCCCTTTCCTAGGGCTTGTCATGAAAGCGATGGCCACCACATCTGAGTTCTTCCCAGCAATTAGGGGGGAAGAAAGGATGCACGAGGTGCACGTATGCTCGGCCTCTGAGACATTAATGAACACTGAAGGGGGAAGGAGAAAGAAGGCCCAAAGGCAGGAGTGTGTGGAGGAAAGAAAGAGAAAATGATAATCTCTTTGTTTTTGCAATAGGAGAAGAGATTATGTGCTCAAAGAATCTTATCAGCCACAGGCTAAAAGATTCAGAGAACAGAACTGCTTCCTGCCTTTTCCCTCTTTTTCCTTTCTCTCTACTTTCTCTCATTACAAGTGTACTTATGACGAAGGAGAAGCCTGGTGATCAAGTACCTCATCAGTCAGTAGAAAAAAGACCAAAGTATAAGACTTACTTCTATCCTGAAATAATTAACTGGGATGCCGGCACTGAGATATTCTGGTTAACGGAACTTTCAATTTCGCCAATAGTTAATCAGAAATATCTTTTGCTTGTTTTGTATTTTAAATTCAATTAAAAAATTTAAAGTAGGCAATGCAATCACACGTGGTTCAAAAATCAAAAGGATAGAAAGAGGTTCACTCAGAGAAATCTCCCATCCCAACCTCATACCTGTTGTGAAAATGCACTGGACAGTTAAAGAGATGATTGATTCATTCTGGCTATTGTAGTAGCAGGAATGTTGATTAATGAGGATGTCTCAAAGAAAAGAAAGGGGACAGGTAAACAAGGGAGTCACCCATGCCAGTCTAATGGGAGTCTCCAGGAAGAATGAAGATGGGTCTTGTTTCAGACAGCAAGGGGTCCTTTGTTATTTCCTAGAACACAAGAGGGTTGGGGGACTTCTAAACCCTCACGGTTTCCCTGCATCCCAGGGCTCAGGGGAAGTTCAGTATTATCACTATTTACCCCGCTCTCTGTAGGTGACTACTTTTATTGGTGTCTTGTGTAGTGTAACAGTATTTCCCTATATAAACACAGGCAGATATGACCATGTATTTTTTTCTTAAAGACTTTATTTTTTTAGAGTAGTTTGAGGTCCACAGGGAAATTGAGAGAAAGGTACAGAGGTTTCCCATACAACTCCTGCCCACACGCATCCACAGCTTCACACATTATGAACATCCACCGCCACAGGGGTGCATTTCTTACAACTAATGAACCTCCAGTGACACAAAACAACCACTGAGAGTCCATACTTTACATTACAGTTCACTCTTGGTGTCTTACACACTATGAGTTTGAACACATGTATCCATCATTACAGAATCATACAAAGCGTTCTGACTGCCCTAAAAACCCTCTGTGTTCCACCTACTCACCCTTCCCATTCACCCCAACTCCTGGAAACCACTGGTCTTTTTATTGTCTCCATTGTTTTGCTGTTTCCAGGATGTCATAGATACAGTATACATAGCCTTTTCAGATTGGCTTCTTTCTTTTAATGCCTTTTCATGATGTGATAGCTCATTTCCTTTTAGTGTTGAATAAAGTTTCATTGTCTTGTGAATATATACACTTATCTTCCCCTTTCGTACACAAAAAGTAGAATGTAGCATATATATGTGTATATATAGGCACACACATATATACACCTTCTGCAACTTCCTTTTTTTTTCATTTTATAATACTATATCCCAGATACCTTTCCATGTCCATAAAGAGAGCTTCTTTATTTTTCTTATTTTTTTCCCCACTATGTACTATTCTGCTGTGTGGATAAACCGTAGTTATTTTACCAGCCCCCTATGACACTTGAATTACTTCCAATATTTTGCTATTATAAACAATGTTTCAAAAAATAATCTTGCACATATATCATAATTTACATGGACCAGCATATCTACAAGATAAATTCCCAAAGGTGGGATTGCTAGGTCAATAGGTAATTATATCTATGATTTCTGTGGATTTTGCCAAATTGCTCCACAGGGCTTGGATCACCTTGCCTCCCTATCTGAACTCTGTGAGCCTGCTGTGTTCCCGTAGCCTTGGCAGAATGTGTTCTCAAGTGGAATTGTTCTAATCCAGTTGGCGAGAAACAGCATCTCATAGTATTATTAATTTGCATTTCTCTTAAAATTACTCATTTGACTTAACAACTATTTTGAAAAATCCTTTAAAAAATAGACTCTATGGAAGATTCTGCCCCCTTGAATAACCAATGATCTATCACCGCGTCCCACCTCCTCGCCGGTGTAAACCCAAACCCAGGTGAGTCTTCCACACAGTAGAGAGAGCAGCATGTCGCCAAGTTCATTAACAGATGTTACCAGCTGTTCCTCAGGAGTTCTGTGCTCGAATAAATTTGAGACACAGGCAAAAAGGGTAAAGAGGCTTCTTCTTCGAATGACACCTCAGAGCCTTCTCATGTTCATTGTGAATTTCTAGCAGAGAGGACTCCTAGGTTTTGTCAGTGAAGCCCTTTTCTCAGAGTATCTGTAGTTTTCCTGGGGCACACTTCCCAAAACATTAATAGAGAAGAGTTAGGAGGTTGGGTTGCATTTATACCTACTTAAGGGCCAACCCCACGAGATGTGATTTGAGTTTTTTGTGGTTTTTCCCAAAATAAAAATCCTTATTTTTTTCTCAAAATTTTTTTCTAAATAGTGACATGACTGGAGAGTGAGGATTTTAGTTAATCATAGATTATTAATAGTTGGATTAACTGAGATCCAGGATCAAAATCTGACTTGGTTCTTTTCCTTCAGGACCAGTTCAGGGAAATAAGGATGTTAGTAAACCGTTCTTTACTAGTCCTCTGTCCCCCGCTGCTGCTTTGCTCAGACCCCATTGAAAAAGGCTGGCAGGAGAAGACCTGAAAACTCATTTGCTCTAAGATGCTAACGGTTGGTTCATTTGCTCAATTACTTATTGAACAATTTCTAATTTTATTGCTTTGTGCTGGGTCCCTGAGTTTGTCCCACAAGAAGATATATGCTCAGCAGGGAGGCAACAATGTAAGAGATTAAGTGACAAGATGGGAGTTAGGATACTGTTACTTCTCCCAGGGAGCTCCTCTCTTGGGAGTCTGCTTTTCAACCCTCCAGTAAAGCTTTGCTGGGAGCTCTTGTGGAATTTCCCCAATTCCACTAGACCGATAAGGAGGCATTTTCTTTCTTTCCTCTTTTTGAGGAGAGTTCATTCCCAGGCCCTCTCCCTACTTAGCTGGCTAGCCCTGGGTGCCTGCCGCAATGTGGCACCAGCCGCCGTGGGGAATCCAGGAGGCCCCGCCTGCCTGCCTGACCTCACAGGGTATCCCTTCAGTAGCCTTTGGCTCCACCTAAGGTTTTTTTCTGCTAATTGCAATAATATGACCAATAATGTAGAAGTGGGAGGACAAAATGCCATCTACTTTATTATTGTTTTCCCCCAGTCCTCTTTTCACTTCTGATTTTCTGTTTAGTTCCTAGTAGCCACAGATTCCTTTTGCTGTGGGCAAAATAACCAGGCTCTGAATCTGAGCGCTACTGAGTAGCTTTTTGGAATTTGAGTAGCTTTTGGGGGGCAGTCAAAAAAGAAATGTGGTTTTTCAAAACAGGTAAAAAGAGGGCATATTTTAGAAATGCCTAATTGCTGTTATAAAGGGCTGGCTTCTGGCAAGAGATTTAATATTTAGGACTTGAAAGAGATATTTAAAAGTTTTTAAAAGTACTTGTTGTAATGTGGTTTCAAGAAGTTAGGAGTAATAAGTCAAGCATACTGGACGAACTTTACATATGACTCCATCTTGAATTCTTACTCACAAAAGTAGTCCTATAATCAAATATGACAACCAAATACTTAATTATAAATAAGTTCATCTTAGTGTTACGTATAGCAGTGAAAAAGGTGGAGATAATTTTAATGTCCAATAGATAAACAAAAATAAAAATTAAGCTTCCGAAGAATCCTTTATGGAATTGATAGTGCTTGCTTAGAATATGTACATATATGCATAGAAAAACACTCTAAGGAAATAATTGTGTTTATCAAAATGTTAACAGTGGATTTCATGACTAAAATGTTTTTTTAAAAATTTTATTTATTTTTAGAGAGGGGAAGGAGGGAGGGAGAGAAAAACATCAATGTGTGAAAGAAAAGTCAATTGGTTGTCTCTTGCATGCCCCCAACTGAGGACCTGACCTGCAACCCAGTTATGCGCCCTGACTGGGAATTGAACCAGCGACCTTTCAGTTTGCTGGCCAGCACTCAATCCACTTAGCATACCAGCCAAGGCAAAATTGATTTATATTTTCTTGTTTATTTTTGTTTTTTTTCCCAGAACTTCTACAGTGAGCATGTATCATTTTCATAATCAGAAAAAATTTTAAATGAACATTACTATTTTAAAGAATCCATGACCCATGGAGATGAACAATAGTGGGGGGATTGCCTGAGGAAGTGGGGGGTCCTGGATGGAGGGGGGCAAAGGGGGAAAAATCAGAACTGTAATAGCATTATCAATAAAATAGAATTAAAAAGAATTTATATCTAACATCATATTATGAGAATTGAAACAATGTGACTTAAATATGATTATTGTGTTTTTAATGTAAACATTATTCCTGTTCTTGAAAAGGCTAAATATATTTGTAGTAACCACTTACTTTTTGTTTTCTGTGCTCCTGTGACATACAAACTTTTTTCCCCTTACTTTTGGTACCTCTATGAGGCAATTGAAAACCTGTTCTCCATTACCGTTTAGCACATTTTCACAAACCCCTGTTGGAAAAATTAGGTGAAATTATGGTAATGCTAAGAAAATTTAATCTTCCCTTCAACTAACTCCCTGGGGCTTAAAAAAACAAAACACAACACAACACTGGGCTGTGTGATGTGGAAAAAGATTACCCTCAGGGCAAAAGATTAAATTAGGAACTCTGGTTTAGCTACCCAGCAAGACTGACATAGGATAGCCTTGCTACTGTTACAGTGGAAACAAAAGTGGAAAAAGAATAGAAAAAACCAGGCAGTTTATAATTAGACAAAGTGACTGGATGAATTTAGCAACCTGTAAATAAGTTAAAAATACAGAGGGCCCTGGCCAAATTATCTAGAAAATGCCACTCACTGTCGAAGGTTTTATGTCAACATCTCCAAGTTGGTGCCAGAGGCTACTACCTGGCAATACTATTTCTTTAAAAAAAAAAAAAAAGCATCAAAATCTTTTTTACACAGTTGAAGCAGCAAGACTGTAGGAGCCTCTTTCATGAGTGATAGTGAATTCCAGGGCTTCAGTTCAGAATTAAGTCACTTACCTCAGGGTTCCAGACAGTCTGGAATCCCAAAGTAAGCCCTTCTCCAGGGTGGCAGCTTGGTGTAGACAAAAGCTTGAAAACTCAAAAGCACCCTCCATTGTAAGGGTTTATTATCTTTCTTTCCCAACTATGGAGCAGTCTAGAGAAATTAACCCTCTCATTTGTTAACCTCAATAACAGGCTTTAACAGACCTGTAGCCATGGACGGCTCAGGTAATTACCCTGATTAGTTTGGTATGGAGGGAAGCAGTGGCAGTGGGTACTTGGAGCTCAAGTCATTAAGCCTCAATTAAAAAAGAAAAAAATCAAGAGCTTATGCCTTACAGATTTGACATATGGATTCCAGACGTTATGGAAGACATTTTACTGTTAAGGCTTTCCGGCCACTTTTTGTAGCTAAGAAGATTGGAGGGGAAGGCCTGGAGGCAGAGCCTGGTAAAGAGAAGAGGAAGGTTCTATTTACTGCTAGAGCCTCAGGAGAGAGGTGTGTGTGTCCAAACTGAAAAATAGCAAAAGCTAACAACAGGGTCTTAAAATCCCCCTGGCAGGTGAACCTTAGAGAAATTGTCTGAGTTGACTCACTTATATATAGCTTTGCTGGCAGACCAGTCACCTCCTTAGCTGGAAGTAATTGTTTTGTTATTTCCTTGGTTTCTCTCAGGAATTCTAAATTTAAAATGTTAATGCAAACTCCCCAGTGTTCTTGGAAGGTTGCTAGAATTTGGTCCCATTTAGAAATAAAAACAGGTAATTATACAGGAATAGAGCTGCACTTTTACTTCAATGGTATGCACCAAATCCTGTTCTCCTTTTTC
Source organism: Pteronotus mesoamericanus (assembly GCF_021234165.1). Classification (NCBI taxonomy): domain Eukaryota; kingdom Metazoa; phylum Chordata; class Mammalia; order Chiroptera; family Mormoopidae; genus Pteronotus; species Pteronotus mesoamericanus. The sequence goes on from NW_026555077.1 coordinate 11,396,368, forward strand.
AGAAAATGGTAAACACAGGGAAAGAAACAGGAATCCCAGACCCTGGGTACCAAAATATTACAGACACACAGGAAATGGCTTTTCAAATCCAGCCTGTAAACCTGTCATTTCATGGGCTTGTCTATGAGCCTAGAAAAAAGAGGCAAAGATCACAGAGAAGACATTCGTATGTTATGTGAAGGCTGCACCCAGGACCTCTGGGGCACTTCCCACGCCCTGGTGCTGTGATTTTAAATTCAAGCCATAATTTGAAATGTTAGAGAAAAGCCAGTGAAATTTGAGGCAAAATCTGTGGCTTAAAGCTATCTCACTACTTGCTTAAAAAAGGTAGACTTTAAAAAAAACAATTGAAAAGCTAAAATATATTTTTGGAGGGACAGAGATATATTCAGTCCTATTGTTTTAAAACTTTTAATTAGAAATACTCCACATATGTAATAAGCTATTGTTGAAATATGCATTAAATTCTCTTAAAATATTTACATATTGACTTTCCCTTTACCCCAACCTAATCTATCAGAAAGATGTTTCGAGTGTATTCCACAAATTCTGCACTTCTGGTGAACTGGTTTTAGATTCATTAATTATCCAAATATTTGTATTGTGAGCGCCTTCTAGGGGTAAGTCATTTTTTGAATGAAACAGACAAGAATTAATAAATCAATCTACTGGCTCATTTGGGCGCTCCTTCCTCACCTTCAGTGTAGCTCGGAGACCCATTGGGCCTGGAGCCATAGTGCCTGCCCTTCTTAGCTCTAGTACCTTGAGCCAATCACTTAACTTCTCTGCGCCTTAGTTTTCTCCCGAGAAGTACGGCTGGTCATATCCCATGCCTCATTGAATTAAATGAGTTACTACATGTACAGCACCAAGAACAAGCCTGGCACATGGTAAGTACTCAGCAAATGTTGCCTAGTCATTTAGTACTGACCATGGAGGAAAGATGTGCACAGGTTCGGATCCAGAGATAAAAGAAAAAAAGTACATAAAGGAGGGAATGTTTGAACTGCTTCTTGGAGGATAAGATGGGGGTTCACTAAGTAGATGAAGGGCTAGGCCAAGCAAATTGTACAAGAGAAGGCACAGAACTATGACACTAATAGCATGTCTAGGGGATTGTAAACAATTCATTAGAGCTGGATTAAGAGGTATGTGAGAATGAGAAACTTCAGGACTTACTGATCAAACCTATGTGATGGGAAGTGAGGCAGAGGGCCAATTTCTAGGTTGGTGGGTGATGCCATTGACATGAAATGAAATATGGAAGGTGACACGGGTTTTGACACAATGTGCTTGGTTTTGGACATCCCGAATGTGAGGCACCTTTGAGATCCAAGGGAAAATACAGTTGGACATGCAAATCTGGGGCTGAAACTTGGCTGGAATCAAGAACCAGTGTGGCTCTAGATGGGTAGCTCAGTTGGTTAGAGCATCGTCCCAATACGCCAAGGTTGCAGGTTCAATCCTCGACATACAGGAATCAACTCATGAAAGCGTCAATGAGCGGAACAACAAATTGATGTTTCTCTCTCAAAAGAGGGGGAAAAAAGGAACAAGTGCGGAGAATGAGAAGGCAACAACATAAGCTACGCTGGCATCCAAGGACAGGTGCAAGAGAAGGAGCCAGAGGAAATAAAGAGAAGTGAACCAGAATAGCATGGGGCCCTGGAAGAAATCAAAGGAGAGAAAAAGTCTCACATCAATTTGGATGTTTTGACTGAAAATGACAGAAAACTGAACTCAAACCTCTGCTGGATCACCCCTAAGCCTGGGGTGAGAAATTCAGCTTCCCATCAATGTTTAGCCGTCATACTGAGTGCTTACCATGTGGCAGGCATTGTTCTTATCAATGAACGGAACAAACAAAAAGTCCCACCCCAGGCGCCACACACACAAATGTTTCTTGGTAGCTTCCCCCCTCCCCACATTAAAATGCAAATACAGTGCTTCAAATTGAGAAAACTAAGTGGAAGGTATTAAGATAGAAAACTTTGGAATTTAATGAAAAGTCCAAAACATTTGCTGGGAACTTAACACCTTCTACGGTTAACACGTAGAACCTTTTGGGACTTCTGTACTATGTGATAACGGAGTAAAATGGGAGCAGTTGTGTACGAACACAAGACTCTAAAATCCAAAATACCATCAATGATACATATGAAAGTCCAATTGTGGATTGTATTTGTCAGTTTTGATTTATTGAATTGAGTTGCTAAGTTCATTCAGATACCTGTAAAAAATAATTGCATTTTCAAATCTCTGTATTTGTAGGGCTTTGTATCTAACTTAATCATGTGGCAACATGTTTTATATGTGGGTCATGTTCAAACCTGCATTAGTCCATTCATATTTTAATTATACATTCTCTCTTTTGGAAATGATTAAAACCTACTTCATTTGGCTTCTCAAAAGTAAAATACTATGTGATTGAACTCTGTGAACTCAAAAGCACTGTACAGAATTAAGATCAGAACGTTTCAAGTTTGCAAATAATTCGGTATTAGTATTTTAATGGCTAAAAAGCAGTCAATTTTCTTAATAATGCTGATTCCATTTAGAGTGTTTTTCATAAAACCCTGTAAGGCTAGTTACACTTTGAATTTTAAAACATGGCCCACGAAAGCCTACATTATATTCTCAAATTTTTTTTCTCCAATTTTATCCTTGTACAACAGAAAGTCCTTCATGACTGACATAACTTCCTTACCCTAAAAATGAAGAAACAATCAGAAATAGTGATTTGATTCTCTAACAAGCAATTTGGACAAAGGATTTTCCTCATCTATATGGATTTTTAGTAATATTCTTCACTGGATTTTCACTAGCTGAAACAAACATCCCTTACCTCAGTACCCAAATGGACACCTAAACAAACATGTTCCCAAGACATCTGTGAAGGGGAGAAGGCTCCATGCTCTAATATAGTTACAGGTGTAGAAAGTGAAATGTCCTCTTTCTAACCAAAGATGTCTCTGTGGAAGGTGAAACAATCCATACACAAGTTCATTCCTCCTTTCATTAATTGGCTATATTTTGAAATGAAGTCCAAGATACAAATGTCGATGAGACTGCTCCAAAATATTAGCCTGCTTCCTCAAATCCTCTCTTCCCCTTCAAATTAAAACTAGCTTGACCTGTATTTCACAGGTGCACAACTCCCAGCAGTTGCTTAATAATCTCTCAAGTGTAGCCACTACCTGTCCTAAACATCAAAACACAACCCCTCCAAAAAACCATTTGTTCCCCCTCCATCATTACCTTCTAGAAAGGAGGTTCAAAGCACCCCTGGGGGCAGATGTATAGTGACTTCTGGTTTTGTCTTGAACTACCTGGTATAAGTTGGGAGTTGAACAAAAAGAGGTTAAAAAGATTTCCAGACAGTGGCTTGCGGGGCTTTTTTCTTCTTGTGGGGTTATGGTTTGCTTTCATGGTTATTTTTTTACCTTGTAGTATTTCAGTACCTTGAGATATCTGCTCCACCAATACATGCATCCAGACTATAGATATTTCCTCAATTATTCTGTTAATTTAATTTGGTGTCATACTGGGGTCATGCTTTACCAGCTGATGCTACTCGTTGGTATATGATAGGACAGTCCTCAAAACTGCTCACAAACAAAGACCTTAAACTTAAAGTTTCTACAAAGTTTCTTTAACAATTACTTCAATTTTGGTATTCAAACATTTGTAAACCTAGGGGATAAGCAGCTGCAGAACTGGTTTTTGTAATTTTGATATATACTAGCAACCATCATATTGTTGTGTTCTTCACTCCACAAAACATATTTTTAATGACTTACAAATTTTAATCTAGTTGATCATGTTCCTAACTAACAAATGTAGTTTTTCAAACATTGGCTTCCAGTGTGGGAGAAACAACTGGACTGGGCATTTTTTTAAAACTCAAAAACTAAAGCCTTTTTCTTATACACTAAATGCACAGTGCCCTAGAATTAATATTTGTTTCTTAAAAGCATAAGAATCATGAAAAGACTGATGTAGTGTATTTCTTTTTATTGTTCAAAATGTCACAAATAGCAGCACTGTATTTTGGACTGTGTAAGTCAAGTCAAAGATTCTCTTCCTAACTACAACCTTGTTGATTTTATTATTACAATACGCAAAGCACTAAAATAGGAGGTGGGTAAACACATAGAAATAGAGTTGGCAGATAAAAATACAAGATACCCATTTAAATTTGAATTTCTCATAAATTTTTAGTATAAACAGGTCCTAAATATTACCTACACTAAAACATTATTTGATGTTTATCTAAAATTCAAACTTAGCTATATGTCCTGTATTTTTATTTGAGGCATCTGACAACTCTTTGTAGAAGATTATCTTTAGCAAAACTTACTATTTAACAGGGAAACTGACAAGTAAGGTGTATGTGTATGATAAGCGCAGTAATATGAACAATCACACGAGGAGAGGCGCTCCACTAACTACCACAAGAGTACCTGGAAGAGATACCAAATGCAGTTCCTAAATTGACTGGTGGACAGGTAGTTTAGTGTGACGATTTTCGAGTTCAAATATCATGAATTGAATCCCAAATTAATTTCTCACTTGCTGTGTAACCTGGGAGAAGTTAATCACTCTTTATTATAAAATGAGGCTACTAACACATGCTTTACTAGGCTGTTAGCAGATCAGAGATAATATACGCACAAAGCCCCCGGAACACAGGAGGCACTCCCTAAATGCTAATACCTACTACTAACATCACATGGCAAAGAGAGTATTTGTCACAGATATTCAGATGTTAATGTTATGCAGTAACAGTAATATTGAATAAGCACTTTTATTTCCATGATCTATTTACACTGTACAAACACTGTTGAAAAGCACCCTACAAGTTCACAGTATGTTACAATATATTTACTTTAAAAATATATTCCTTTATAAAAGGTTCATAGGACATTGGCATGTCAACATGTGACAGAACGCTTAAAGCATGTCACCAATTCTGATAGCAAGAAAGCTCCCAAGTGTTGTCAACTTCACAATCACAAGTCACCATCTGAGTTTTAAATACACACAAATTTTAAATAAAAAGTGAATTCTACAGTGGGAAGTTCCTGCAGCAATACTTATTAGTTAATTCATGTACTTTCATGAGGATGATGTTTCATAATAATTTACAATATCAACTTATCTGTCAAAAAAACATTTCAATAGTTTTGCAGTCCAAAATTTCTTGTTGTTTGCTGTTTTCTACTTTTTCTTCTTTGTCGGTTCTCCTGGTTCTACTCTGCGCTTTTTAGAAGTATGCTCATCTTTTTCTTCATCTTTAAACAGAAAAGGAAGAGTTTCAATCAGTAATTTTCAGAGTTAAGCATTAAAACACTAATGTTTGTTTCAGTTTTCCAGTAAAAAACCAAAAACTAATTTTTAGAACTGATTTTAAAGTGGAAGTAAAAATAAGGAATTTTTTTTCAATTGTGTAATACAAAATTCACAGACTTCAGTGCTATATTAAGGTAGCTTAAAATAAAATCAAGTTTGTTCTGAAAAAGCTATTCCCATCTATTATACAGAATACACATTATGTGTATTTAAATATATAACCTACACTTTCCACAAATGGAAGATATTGTCTATTTTACAAAAAAAACAAAACAATTTAACCATGTTATTTAAGTGGCTATCAGCTCTTCTTCCCCTTCCAATACGCTTTCTCTCTCTGCCAAACTACCACCCTCCTTACCTTATTCTCTGGCCCTGTACATTATGCAGTTAAAAAATAAATCACTCGCAAGTAGATGTTTTAGAAAACTATGTTTTCAATTTTGTCCTATATAGGTAGTTCTACTCCCCCTACCCTCACTCTCCCATTCCAAGGAAGGTGAGACTATTCCAATGGTAACAGAAAAGCTGGCATCTTCCCTCTATCATATTGTGAAGAATTTTGAAGAGGGAGGATGGACAAGAATCTTACATTAAACTGTGCCCTTTATAACTTTTCATAAATACTATTAATGTTTGTAGCCACAGAAAATTTCCAATATAAATGTCAAAAAAGAAAAAGCAGACCCTTTTATTCAATTTAAAATATCCATGTTTTAATAAAATGCAGGGTAGCACAGACCAGCTGCTAATTTCCAATTTCTCCGAACAAATGTGTGGCTTTGTTTTTAGAACTCCATATAGATGGAATAAATAACATGTAGAAGATGTTATGATTTATAAAATAAAAATTTATTTTAAGCACATTACTGAATTAATTGTACTTCTGACTTTATTTTCTTGTTCAATAGGTACTCACCGTTCAACAATCACATGGTAGTCTATAAATAAAATATTTTGATGTTTAAAGTATCCTTCATATTAAAAAATCTGAGAAGCCACTGATATAAGATCACAAACTACAGAGGAAATACATTTTAAACCATAAGCCTTCAATTTCCTTCTGCTAACTGTGTCTCCTTTGTTGATATGGACAATAATTAGTATCAAGAGCAGGTGATTCATCTTCATTCATCTTCAAACACAGCATGGAAACATTATTCATGCATTTCATAAAGCATTATGTATTTATGTTGACAGGATGAAACACAGTTCAGCTCAACAAATTATCCCAGGAATTTACAAACAAAAGTTTTAATCAGTAGTTCATTATGTATAACAAAAATACTTGTTCTACAACTAAGATAACATGCAGCTCAAATAAACCAAGGGCTTTGCTTTTGAATTGGAGTTTAATTATCATCATGCTTGAATTTGGAGATTATTTTCAGACACGTAAAGATTAAAATTACTTTCAATGCAGACTAGTGCAGCCACTGTGGAAAGCAGTATGGAGATACCTCAAAAAATTAGAAATGGATCTGCCTTTTGACCCAGTGATCCCACTTCTGGGAATGTATCCTAAGGAACCCAAAACACGAATTCAAAAGAACATATGCATCCCTATGTTCATTGCAGAGTTATTTACAATCACCAAGATATGGAAGCAGCCCAAGTGTCCATCAATAGATGAGTGGATAAAACAACCATGGGACATATATACTATCGAATAGTACTCGACTGTAAAAAGAAGAAAACCTTACCCTTTGCAACAGCATGGATGGACCTGGAGAACATTATGCTAAGTTGAAATAAGCCAGTCAGAGAAAGACAAATACCACATAATTGCACTTGCATGTAGATGTTAATGAACAAACCGAACTAATAAGGAAAATGGGGGAAAACTCATAGATGGAGAGCAGATGACAGCTCTGAGGGCAGGAAGGTAAGGGTGGGGAAGGATTGAGCAAAAACGAAAAAGGACACATGGACAACAGTATGTGGTGATTGCTGGGAGGAGGGGGTATAAGGGGTCTAAATGATAATGGGGGAAAAATACAATAAAGATTAAATAAAAAATAAAAATATTACTTTCTAACTCTTCTAGGAAATCTGTTAACATCTATTAAAAAAAGATGATCTTAAGACACTTCTGCTTTTAATCTAACACTTGTTACAAGTACATTTACTGAACAATAACAAAAACACAAATTACTGAGGTTGGAAAAACAAGTTCCTATCAAGTGACTGGAACAGAAGAGCTAATGCCATCTACTGACATTACAAGGCACTGCTTTAAATATCAGAACAGGATTAAACAAAACAACTCCAAAACCCTGAAATGCTCATTCATTCACTTTACTACCCTCTGTCATATATTATAGATGCTCTAGTAAGAAGGTAATTTTTCTATTATGGAATTCATGCCACTAGATGGAAATAAGTTTAAATTATTAATTTTCTAAATTAAAAAAGAGCATTTGCTACTTCAGCTATGCTTTCACGATTAATTACATATTAATAAAGCTACAACTAAAGGCAGGCTCACTGATCTATACTTTACAACCACTAAAGGAGAGGTGCTAATAAGTAGCAAGTCTCAGTGACCAGTTTTGAATCTTTCCCATCTCCTTTTTTGAAATATCTGGAAGAAGTTAACTGGTAAAAAGGGCAAAAGGGCAGAAAAATGGGAGGAAAAGTAATTTGATAATTTAAAAACTCAGATAATTTAGGAGTTTGGGGCTTCTAATGCAAGATATTTTATGGATTTAAACAAAAGGTAAAAAATGATGTCAGGAAAATTGATTTTATAGTGACATGGAAGTCTGAAATGGCAAAAAAAAAAAAGATCAATTCAAAAAGGAAGGTATTTATTACACAAAGAGGATAGTTATATTCAATAACCAATATTAAAAGTCAAAATTGAGGATTTCAGCATTATCTTTTAATCTTGTGATCCAGCTTTAAACTGGTCCTTTTGTTTTTTTAATATTGACAACATTTACCTTCTGATGGAGGAATGTCCTATGATCAAAAGGTCAGAAATCATCTATGGCAATAGCAGTATTATTTGCAAAATATTTGGAATTCCTTCTATCTGAATTCAATAGGCAAGGTGGGAAGAGGGGGGTGGAGATAATTCTTTCCATTTGTCCTGGATATACAATCCTCACCTTTTCCACAGAGGAACAAAGGACTGCAGCTGCCTATGGCATCCTAGTTAGAATATCAACTCTAGTGGCCTTAATGCCATTCTTCCTATAGAATATTTCTCAAGCACTCTAGCTAGAAAGACATCGAAACTAAATTCCAGTGTAATAATACATCATTTCCATTTGAACCACCTGAATTTGTGAAGGTACCTATCTTAGAGCTTGCCATTCTGTGATGCTGGACAAGTCACACGAGTTCTCATTTCCACATTTCCTTGGCATAATAAGGATTAAAGAGTGGTTATGTGAAAGTGTTTTTTAAAAATTAATTATATAAAATACTACACAATATGAGGTATTTTAAATGCCCCCTTTGCTTGGCACCTCCAAAAAGATGCCATTTACTGAAAATGTGCCTTAATTAGTAACTTCTAATCCACATTGGGAAATCAGTGAAAGAAATGAAAAAGCCATGTGGAATAAGAACCACCAGTTAGTTACCCTTTCTCTAAACAAACAAAACTCTCTGCATGACTGTAAAAGAAGCTAGGTAGGTTGCCCTTGTATTACAGGAAGGCCAGAAATCTGTTTAACAAAAATGATACAATTTTTCATTAAAATTTAAGTCCAAAATATTTAGTCCAATTCAACAACTGTCCACTGAATACTTAAAATGTACATGTATACTACAAACTATGATACAAACATAAATAAGACCTGCACCCTGCTGTTTAAGGAACTCATTTTCATAAAGGAGACAGACTTAGAACTAATCACATAAAAGGTGGTAAGTGCAATCAACAGCATTAAAACACACAAGGTACAGAGGAGCAAATAATTAAAAGGAGGTGATATCTGAGATTTTTTTTGAGTTGGATTTTGAAGGATAAGTGAGTTCACTAGCCAAAGAGGAAGGAAAGAACACTCCAGACTAAGGTGCAACATATATGGAAAGGCATATAACTATAAAATAGCACGGTCTATTCAGTTTTCAATTTTCAGATCTTAAGAAGTCCTAGAAAGGAGGCCATGTGAAATAAGGGTGAAGAGAAAAGCAGAGCCTATCAGAGGCGGCTTTGCCTCTATGCTGTTTACGAAGGGTGTTAAGCAGGTGAGTTATATAATCATGTATGATTTTTAGAAAGTGACCCTTAGCTGCAGTGTGAAAGGTGGAATTGGGGGATAAAGTGTGGAAGCAGAGATTACTGTGATTACTTATAGTTCAAGTAAGAGATAAAATTATAATATTACAAATAAAGACAAGACAACTAAGTCATTATTTTCCTATTACTATTTTTAATCACTACAGAGTAACCCTCAGTTAAATTCATTTTGTCACACCAATTTTCACTCTAAAGCACAACTCCTTTAATATAAAATGAAGTCTTCACAGCTGCAATCACAAGAAACCATAAATTAACTCATATTGTTCTAATAAGGCATCACAAATCACATATAAACTACTGCTTGATATATCAGAGATTTCACTTTAAAGCCTGAATAACTTATGATCTTTTTCTAAAACACAGCAAATACTACTGGTTGAGATATGAGAGCTTCAAGGCTGACTATATACTATCTTTTTCAAAAACACAGTAAAAAATATTCAAAGACCATCATAATCCATCTGTTAACTCGCGATTTCATTCACTAATTATCGAGAGCTTCTTAAACTCATCACAGGGACCAAAGGGTGTTACCGCCGGAGTCTGGCTCTTACCTGATTCCACTGTCTCCTCCCCTTCTGGGAGAAGCCTAGCTTTCTTAACGTTCTGTGGGGCATCATCACCATTGTCTTCATATATGTTAGACCATTTTATTGCCATATCCAGCTCTGGAGGAGGAGGTTTCTTCTCAGTAGTGTAGGTCTCTGGAGGTGGAACATAGTTTGACTTCCAGACTTTGAATTCCTTTGGAGGCTGTTAAGCAAACACATTAAGAAGCACTGTGAGGAACCGAGGCTCCTATCATCGGTATGGGCACATGCACCTCCCTGCCGTTCGATTATTGTTCAGGATGACTTGTCTTTTAAGTTTAAAGATACATTTTTTTTTCCATCAAAATCACAATACTGTTAAGTGAAAAGCCAAAGGGTTCCCTATATGAATAAAGCTAATAACTTTTAGTTACCAAAGAAGAATCCAGTCTCAGAGATACTACGCCAAGGCTGACCCCTTCAGGAGGCTGCAGCAGACACTGTCTTGGAGGCAGCACCGCAGGCACTTCGGCGTCAAAGGGAAGGGGTCTCGGGGAGAAGCTGCAGCGGGGGGGCGGGGGAGTCACCACCGTTAGTCCTGGCCACGCAGGTCGGGGCACCGAGCGCGGAGGTTTGGGTCTCCTCACGAGTGGGCTGGGGCTGCGGGTCTGATCTGACACCCACCAGGCTGGGGGAAGGGGCCCGGGCTCCCCAGGGCTGGAGATGGGAAGGGTTGGTGCGGCATCCCGCAGGGGGTGACTGCGTGTGGGGGCACGGACTTCCGGTCCCCAGGAGGCGGCTCATGAGGAAGGGGGCGGAGGCCGGGACCAAGATCGAGAACCGGGGACGGGGACCTCACCTCCTCAGGAGCCTTGACGACGTGCCTCTCCCAGTCTATCTGTTTGTTAAGCGGATTGTAGAGAAAGGCCGGACGAGTCACGCTCCGGAACAACTCGTCAGGTCCAGGCAGCCGCTTCTCCGTCTTGTTCCCACATCCGCCCGCCGACTTTGCCGGATCCGGAGCTCTGCGACTGGTTTCCTCCGGGTCGCTGTTATCCTCCTCGTCGGAGGAGCCTGAGCTGCTGCTCCCGTAAGCTGCGAAATAGCTCAGAGGATCCTTCTCTTCGGCTGCCATGACGGCGATGCGCGAAGACCGAGGGCTCCGCCGGAAGCCGGAAGCTGTTTTAGGTCCGTCCCTGCGGCTGGCCCCACCCCGCGTCTCGCCGATAATCTAGGGGACTGCGTCCCCTGGCGGCTCTATTGCACTACTGCTCCCCCGGCGGAAGGACTGAAGCTGAAGAAACCATGCGTATTCAAGCAGGGGCACCTTTTGCTCACTCCTGTCTAAGGTGCACTGAGGAGGCGCCCTCAGTGAGGGGTCCCAACCAAACTTTAGCATTCAGTAAGAGTTTATGAAAGGCACCGAAAATCTAAGAAAGTTGTCTTTCCACTGCCACCTCACTTTAGCTCTTGCTCAGAGAAAACCAGGATTTCTCCCCAACCCTGCTGCATCTCACTTTCAAAATAGGAAGAAAAAAAAAATCACTTAGTGTGCTGTCCTCAGTTGTCTTGGAAGACCTCTATAGGTCGTGGACTCATCAAGCAACAGACAGAGTCCTCTCCTGGTTGACATTCCAGCACACTCTGAACCCCCTCTCTGACGAAACTCCTACCGGATTGCATCCCACCACGCTGGGGTCCTCCAAACTCTCTGGTTTCTCATCAGGTTTCTCTTCTTTCATGCCTGCTTTGCTCTGTATGACCCTTAAACGTTGGTGTTTCCCTACGTAGTGTACCATCTTCCAGCAACACTTGAAATTTTTCTACAGGGTACAAAGTTACAAGTCAGCCCATCCCTTTTTACCGCATTAACTACCTTACTCTTGACTCCCAAATCTGGGTCTCCGGCCCCAATCTCTCTTCCAAACCCTGGACGGAACCTCCACATGGCTCTTAAACTTGACATAGAGACATCCTGCTGGGGTTTCAAACACCCACTTACAGGATGAGTAACTTGTCTTTCCATGTAACTTCTGCATTTGTGTTTCCTCTTAGTAAATGACATCACCATGTGCCTACTCATCATGGAAACTAAAAATCCTTGACTTCTCCTGATGAACTAAGAGGGAATGATACCTAAATGAAAAGTGATAAAGTTGGTATCAGTGCAAACATTCACAGACTCCACTTCAGGATGCCTGTGCATTTACACAACACACTCATCTCCATGGGGGCAGAGAATATGTCACATTGACTTCTCTTTTGCAGGGCTATAGCACAATGTCTGAGCTCCTTGAGAGGAGTTGGATTATGCTTTGTTCATTTATATATTCCTAGCACCCAGCTCAGTGCCTGACACTGAGTACATGATGAATAAATATTGCGTATTATAATTTATGAGGGTGTAGGTATAGGTGAATGTTTCTCAGATTTTTTCATTCAGGTACATATGTTGATAGAGAAAAATGATGGCCCCTAAATGCATAGGTTGAAAGTCCATCCTTACTCTGACACCAATTGTGAGTTTGTGTGTCTCTCAAACCAACCTGAGATTTGATAATTTGGTAGGATTCACAGAACTCACTGAAAGCTGTTTTACTCATGGCTATAGTTTATTATAGGAAAAGAACACAAATTAAAATTGATCAAGGGAAGAGGTACCTGGGGTAGAGTATCAGAGACTTCCACATGCAGAGCTACTAGTTGGCTTCTCCCAAAGGAATTGCAGACAAGTACTAACTTCTTGTAGTGGAGGTATGTGACAACATGTATGGAGCATTGTCAACCCCGGGGGCTTGCCTGGGCCTTGATGTCCAGAGATTTTAATGGGGCTAGATCATGTACACATAGTTGATTCCCCTGTGGCTGAACTCATTCTTCAGCTTTTCCAGAGGTCATGCTGATATAGTGTGGCCCCAAACCCCATGAGCATAACATTTTTTGGACTATACTGTATTGAAAGTATATGCAAATGTTATATATTTGTCCCTAATGCAGCTGTTTCTTTGTAGACCACATTTATCCTGTGGTTTTTAAAACTGGTCCACTTTTGAGTGCCTCTGGGATTGGGGTACCTAGTTTGAGTAACAGAATTCCCTGTTATCAGTCACCAACAGCCTCCATGTAACCAAGAGCCACTTAAAAAAAAAATTTATTTTTAGAGGGAGGAGAAGTGAGAAAGGAGACAGACATCAATTGGTTTCCTCTCACACTCGCCCCAACCGGGGACCAAACCCGCAACCCAGGCATATGCCCTGACTGAAAATCAAAATAATGACCTTCCCTTTGGAGGGATGATACAAATTCAACTGAACCACACTGGTCAGGGACCAAACCCACTTCTTACTTGACCTTTGAATAAGATAAGCCTCCTTCTTGGGATATTTTTTTCTTCTCTACCTTTCACTAGTTTAGTTCTCTTCCTATTTCACAGGGTCCTCTCAGTTTCTTCTGTTGCCTTCTTCTTGTCTTACCTTTAAATGTGACAGCACCTCATCCCTGGACCCTCCTCTCTTTTCTATCAACCCTTCATTTCAAGGTGATTTTATGAGGTCCCATGGTTTCAAATTTTTATTTTGCTAACAATTCCCACATTTATATAACCAGTCCAAAAGTCTTCCCTGACCACCAAACCCCAAATCCAATTTCTACCTTTACTGTCTAATAAGTCTCTCAAATTTAACATATTTGTGGTAGGTTATCTACAAAGATTATGTACCTTATGTGTGTATGCCACTCCTCTGTCTTTGAAGCTGGGCTGGCTTTGTCACTTGCTTTGATGAACAGAATGCTTCCACTTTTGCTCTGTTGGGAACCCAGAGCCACCACGTAAAGAACGAACCAGTCAGAAATGAAGGATACAGTAACTGAAATGAAGAACAATTTAGAGGGAATCAACAGTAGAGTAGATAAGGCAGAGAATCAAATCAGTGATTTAGAATATAAGGAAACAAAAAACACAATCAGAACAGCAAGAAAAAACAGGAATCCAAAAAAATGAGGAGAGTATAAGGAGCCTGTGGGGCAACTTCAAACATACCAGCTTTCACATCCTGGGGGTGCCAGAAGAGAACAAGAAATTGAAAACCTATTTGAAACCATGACAGAAAACTTCCCTAACTTGGTGAAGAGAATATATTTATTTCTCTATCTATTGAAAACCTGAGTTTACACTGAAACCTCTAATTTTAATACACTACTACAGGATTACTTTTAGTTTTCTCTTTCCATATATGTAATTCCATTTTCCCAACAATGAGAAATCTGGCTCCAATTAGCCTAAATGTGTTTTTATTTGATCAAGTATGCAGCCGAACTTCCATCACTGCTGCTTACCATACTTTGGATCTGACATAGTGCCTTAGATTTCCTTTCTACATATCCCTTCCTCATCCTGTTCCCACCTTCTACTTCAGGGTCTGATATTAGACATCCGCAGATACCTTCTTCCCCACTCAGGCTCTGTCACCTTTGAGTGGACACCTTACTCTGTGCCCTGACACTCTGTTTAGCCATGTCTACAACCTCTCTTACTGCACTCAGGCTCTGAGAGCTCACACCAGGCTACTCGTCTATATTGATACTCTCATTCCATTTGACTCCCAATACTCTGTACCAGTGATTTTCAATCAGTGTGCCACAAGAATTTTTAAAACATGCCATACCTGACTAGTTAGTCAGGGGCACTGAACTCCTTTCCCTTAGAACATCAAATAAAAAAATATAAACAGCCAACACAAGTCATTCGGTTAGTTAACGAATCAAAATTATACCTATTTTGTCAGATCGGCAAAAAATATATTTTTTGATATGCCGCAGAATTTTAGTAATTATGTGTGTCATGAAATAAAAAAAGGTTAAAAATCACTGCTCTCTATACCCCAACCCCCATGCCATCCAGGTTCTGCTCAGCATCCTGCACGGCAATTTGCACTCCTACTACTTCCCCTAAGCCCTACTGATGCAGATACTTACTTTGTTTTGCCCCAGATGATGCCTTGTGGATTAGTTGTTAAAGTACCGAGAAGAGAATGAAAGGTCAGAGGATGGGAAAGAACAGAAAGATAAAGATGATCTCTCCTTCCATCCTGTCCTCCTCCAATCCATTATCCATAAATTACCACAATGCATTTTTTTTTTTTTTAATAGAGAGGGGAAAGGGAGAGAGAGGGAGACAAACATCAGTATGAGAGAGAAATATCGATTGGTTGCTTTCCGTACCTGTCCTGACTGGAGACCAAACACACAACCCAGGCATGTGCCCTAGTCAGGAACTGAACCCATGACCTTTCAGTTTGTGGGACAACGCCCAACCAAGCAACACAGGTGAGAGCCACACTTAACTTTTAAAATGCAAATCAAATCATCTCTCTCCCTTGTTTAAAGCCCTCCAATTGTTTCCCACCTTAGAAGGAAACCCAAACTTCTTACATGGTCTAGAAACCTTTCATTTTGATCCTTGCTTTTTGTGTAACCTCATGTCAACCCAGGCTCTTAAACTCCTGTCACCCCTCACGCTTATGTTCCAGCCACACAGACCGAAGTGGTCCTCAGTAACTCATTCCTGTCTCATGTGTTACTTCTGCCTGAACCCCCAGAAAGTCATGTAACTGGCTCCTTTCTTATTTAGGTCTCAGCTCAAACGTTACCTGTTTTGATTGGACTTCCTTCACAATGCCATCAACACTCTTTCCAAGTTACTTCTTAGATTATACATGCACTATTTTGTGCAACTAGAATGATCTGGCTTTCCTTGTTTATCTATATGTGAATTCCACAGGAACACGGGCTTTGTTTTACCATTTTATCTCCAACACCTAGAATAATACTCCATAAATAACTATTAAATTATATATATAAAACCTCTACTCACCTTTCTGCCATTTAAGAAATGCTACCAAGAAAGCATGGAGTTGTGAAAAGAACATCGATCTTAAATAGCGATGAATTTTAATGCTAAAGAGCTACTGGATTTTCAGCCATTTATTGTTTCTCACCTGTTAAAAAAGCTGAAAACAAAACCTGCCTTGCAGGCTATTGAAAGTATAAACAAGATCACACATGTGGAAACACTAAGCAGTTATTTGGCACCCACCCAATATGGCTGTGGTTTCCAAATATTGTTGCACATTGGAATCACCTAGAAATCTTGACAAACTTCTGATGTCTGGTTTCTACACTCAAACATTCTGACTTAATTGTATGGGGTACAGCCTGGACATCAGGATCTTTAAAAGCCCTCCAGGTGATTCTAAAGTGGGCAGCAAAGTTTAGAACCACTGCAATAAAGAACAACTGTCAAATAAATAGGAAGGCAAATTCAGAATAAAGACTTTAGGAGGAGCACTCAAGGTATCTATGTATTTTTTTGTGCTTAAATTCAGCTCCTTTCAGAAAGCCCTCCTCAGATTATGTTGAACAACTACGGATTGATTTGCTTCTTGGTGTTTTTTTCAGAGTCAACTGTGTACATATTTATCCAATGACATAAGATAAGGCCATAGCCTAAAACTTCCTGCTCCCTTTTAAGTTGCTTAGGTAAAGAGCAGCTGTAAGACTTGACTTCTACATTACACCACACACAAAAATTACTTTGTAATGGATCATAGAGCTAATCCTGACAGCAAAACAACTAAGTTCCCAAAAGAAAACAGTATCATCAAGACATTAGGACAAAGATTTCTTAAACAGGAGATAAAAATCACTACCCATAAAAGAACCCCTGGACTTAAACCAAAAAACTCCTAAATAAAACCAAAAAACTTCAAACCCCCCCAAAAATTTAAAAACCAAATTTCCATTATCCTGGCTTTCTGCTGGTTTGCCAGTGTGTTGACTTTGTATCAAGAGCAACATGCTGACAGTGATGGAATTACCTCTCGAGAGTGAGCTCACCATGAAAAGACATGGAGGAACCTTAAATGAATATTGTCATTTAAAAAAAGACAACCTGAAAAGAGAATATACTGTATGATTCCAACTACATGACATTCTGGAAACAATAAAACTACACAGACGATTAAAAATAATCAGTGGTTGCTAAATAGGAAGGGGGAGGAGAGAGGAAGGAATGAGTAAGTGGAATGCGGGATTTTTATAGCAGAGCAACTGTTCTACATGGTATTTTAGAATCCATAACATTATACATTTGTCAAAACTTACAGAACTGTACAACATTGAGTGAATCCTAACATAAACCATGAACTTTAGTTAATAATGTATCAAGAATGGTTCATCAATTCTAACATAGGTATCACACTAGAGATGTTAATGTGGAAAACAAGAGGAGAGGAAATATATGGGAACTTTGTGCTTTCTGGTTAAGTTTTCTATAAACCTAAAATTGCTTTAAAAAATAAGATCTATTAATTTTTCAAAAAAACAACAAAAAAGTGACCTCAAAGATGTTTTGCATTAAGTGATAATATGGTATTTGTGAAAAGTAACTTTTTCACTGCTGCATTAATCAACCTAATAACCAGTTGCACTATATCACGTCAATCATTCAAAGTTAAACATTTATTGGCGATGGCTGGTTTCCAGTATTTAAAGGAAAAGACTTTATAGAATTCAGAAAACCCAAAAGCTTAAATTTGTTAAAACTTTAATTTTATTTTCTATATAGTTGTTCAACAGTCTGAAAGAAAATACAGTGTTATACACTATATAGGTTCTGCAGCTCATCTACATTATGGTCTTTGATTCTAAGAAGATCCTATTTAAATTTAAAATAATTGCATATCAAATTTTATTTTAATAAAATGAAAAGGCTGCTTCTGCTTTTAAAAAATATTTAAATGTAATACCATGCACTCTCAGTTGATTGAGCATCTTCCCGCACACTGAAAGGTCACCAGTTTTATTCCCAGTCTGGGTCCGGCTGGGGTGCATGCGAGAGGCAACAAACTGATGTTTCTCTCTCGCTTTTTCTCTCCCTACCCCTCTCTAATGACAAATGCTAAGCTCTTTAAATGTAATGCCACTATTTTCTCATGCTACCCTGGATGTGAAACATGTCTCTCCATAATCCTTAGAAAATGTTTCTACTACAAAAATTACCCAGACTTTAAAAAATTTTTAAAACCAATGTCAGTCTTCTTCAGGACTGATAAATTCATCAGTTTATCCAGAAATGCAACTTGGTCTCACAACTTGAAATGTTTTCTATAAAAATTAGCACATTTAAAGTAAGTGTTTTAGATATTTACTTTCTATTAAAAAGTCTGAAACTTCCAAAACATAACACAATTCAAAAACTTTTATTGTTAATAGCATGTTTCCATCTCTGTCTTTTTCAAGTAATGGAAATATATTATAGAACTACCAAGAAATAGAATTATACTTTAAGTGAACACAATGAGGACATAATTTATAAATGCATAAATTTAGTAAACCTTTGTGATACAACAAAAAGGCAAATCAAATTTATGGCCTGCTTGTTCCAAATAGTATTAAAAACAGATTGTCACACATAGGGAAAAAAACATTTTGTTCTAGTTATTTCAATTCATACAGTGGTGCTCACTGAAAGAGAATGAAAAGTACAGAAATTTTAGAAATTTCACCAAATTATATGTAGTAACAGGTTTTTGTAAAGATTTTTCTTTAGGAATGAAAATGCTAAAGAATGTGAAAATCTTAAGAAAGTAGCATGAATTAGTAAGGTTAATAAATGTATTTTGGCAAATTGAGATCTTAGGTGGCTCAAACTAGTCAGATGTTCCCTCCACATCAGAAGGGGACTCTGTTAAGTGTCTGTAAGCCAAACTGAGTAGGAAAGGTTTTTTTTTTCCGGTACACTAGCAGTTTTTCCCATCAGTGATTGGCTTTATTATTAATTAGAAACCGCTTAATCCTGAACATTTACTGCTACCTAGATGGAAAAATTAGACTGAAAATTTCTAGCACAAATGCACTGAGAAACATCATTCCCAGCTTAAGACTCTATTATCAAATAGACAAATGTTCCCTATTAAAACTGGTCTCAAAACCTAAAAAATGTGAAAACACTAAATACCTGAAAGAAGGTATAAGGGGGATAAATGGTAATGGAAAAAAATATAATACAAAATAAACTATTAAAAAAATACAAAATTCTGAGAAGTACATGATCCACATGATTTACTTTAGCTATCTAAAAATATGTTCTTCCCTCCCCCCAAAAGTCTATTTACAAAGTGTGCTTACATTGCATTTCAAAAGACATGTATTGGGTATTAATAAGTCATTACTGATGTTTTATAAAAAGATTCATATCCTTTTAAATATTAGTCATTATTTAAAAAATTAAAAGGCTATGAATTGTCATTGCCGTGAAAGAGCACGTGATCTTAGGGGAAGAAACATCTCACTAGAGTTTCCACAAGTTCCTTCTTCTAACTGCAGCTCTGGGGGCAAAGGAGGAGCCCCAGGATCCCCAGGTCGGGGAAGTGTAGTTGAAGAAAATGTAGGATTTTCAGTTTTGCCTACTTCTAGAACAGGCAAATTCAGAGATGAATCAGTCGAAAAAAAGGGGGCTGTGCTGGATTCTCCTTCTGGATGGTACATGATAGTGGATGTTCTCCTTTTTTCAGAGAAATTAGTCTCATTTGAATTCGATCGAGTGAAGCTGTTTGTAGCTCCATCTGGAAAAGGCTCACAGTTGCTACATTTTAGTCCTACAATGAAATTATTCAGATGTCAATAAAAAAGTAACAAAAAAAAAGACTGAGCCCATGCCCATCTTGTACCTTTTTAAAGATTATAAGCTATTTACCACACAAACAAAATTTAAATAGCAATTTATACATTCTGACATAACCCATTTCACATTTCATTTGCTTTTCCCAACAACTATGAAGTTGTTATAAATATACTATTAGTTACATTTTCTAGATAATAGTCTCAAAGAAGCTAAATGAGAAGCTATAAACTTAATTTGCATACTTATATACTTAACCATTAAAGACCGTGGGAAAAATAAAGTAGCCCCTAAAATCTGTCATAAAATAAGAAACAGCTTTCACAACAAATATTCTTTAGCATACTGGCACACACAAAGAAAACATTACCCAATGAAACCAAAATTTAAATAGAGCATATGTTAAAATCCGTGAGTTCATTAATGCCAATTACTGAATCTTGAATTATAGGACATTAGAAGTGGAAGGAATTTTAGAGGTCATCTGGGATAGTCTCTCACTATTAGAGATGAGAAAACAGAGGCAGAACGGTCAGGTTATGCCCAGCATTCCAGGACTACTTCTGGGAAAGGGAGAACTCGATCTCAGTTCTCCTCCTCACCTTAAATCATGTCCTGGTTCTCAACCAAACAATATACTTAAATGACGGTGGTTGTTCTGATATAAGAATTTTACCATATCCAAAGAGTATAGCTAACAATTAACCTCAGTGTAGAAAGAATAAACACAATTTATCCTTCTGTTAGGCTTAGCAAATATTCAAGCCATAACTATCTACAGGCACACAACCTTCTGAATTGAGAAATTTTATGTAAAACCTGCAAGTCTATGAAGCACACTTATGTCATTTTTTCCCACTAGTTTTTCAACTTCACAAGACATTCAGCATTTCTGTTCCATGCTACAGAAACTATTTTCTTAAACATGGCTCAGAAGGGGAAACTTCCAATGTGTTCTAGCATGGAATAAAGAGACTGTATTGTCCTTAAAGGCAGAGCCCTAAATTACTCATTTCTGTATCCCCAGGGCCTAGAACAGCCGGAGTAGAGCTTTGTCACATTCACATTAAACTTAAGTGCTCTGGAGAGAAAGACAGAGAGGGGAGGGGCATTGAAACTACAGGTAATTCTACACAGCATCCCAATCCGTGAGTGTGTGTGCGCTCCAGGGTGAAGCTAAAACAGGAGAGGTAAATTTGCTATTCCCTTCGTCAGTCTTGTTTCTCATGCCCCTCTCATTTTGCCAGACTGAATATGATTCTAGTGTTTAAAGTTATGTATACTTTATATAACATGATTGTTATCAACATAGCCAAATACTTTATCTCGGATCAAATGGTAGGAGAAAAACTGTTAGAGTTGGACTTACCAAAATACTTTGCCTATATACTATTCTTTATGTGCTGTGTGCATTTTCAGGGGTTACTTTTGAATAGATTAATCTGACATTCTGCTGATGTTAGAAACAAACCACTGAGCAGACTAGGACTTTTCTAGAAATGATATTGTTAAATGAATATAAATACAGAACATTAAGTGATATTCCACTTTTCCAATGTAATGACAACCTATAAGGTTAAAAATGCAAACAAATGTAATTCTGAAGCTTAAACTTTTGAATAAAAGCAAAAGGATCATTTCTGGGTTTTGTTGTTGTTGTTTTTAATTTTACTTTTTAAAAGCATTATTACATGTAAATGCACTCTTGTATACCTAAGATACTTACCTTTCAGATGTTCTAGTTTTATATTTCGAAGTTTCAGCACTTCATCTGTAATCTTCTGTATCAGGAAGTTCTGTGTTTTTTCTCGCCGAATAGATTCAACAAGGGTATCTAGTCCTTTGGGGTTTTCTTGTAAGTAGTCTAACAATTTTCCAGCCCTTTTTCTACTTGATGTTCGGCAAGAAATTTCTTCAGTGTCTTCTCTACTCAGTATTTTTTTTGCACGTAGATGATCAAAATGTCTCTCAGCTATGATTTTTTCACACAGATATACGCGCAAATTTTCTAAAGCCTGAAAAACATAAAATGTGCTTCAATGTTACTTTTTTAACACCTCAGGAAATCATGTATGTGACTGGTTAGGAATCTTAACTGGTAGGAAAAAACATCCTGAAGCCAGGAGGCTCAGGTTACTAAAAATGCATGCTGTAAGATAAAGGTCCAAGTAGACAAAGGTTGATCCTAGATTAGCCCTGGCCTGCATGGCCCAGTAGGTTGGAGTGTTGTCCTGTAAACCCAAAGGTCATAGGTTTGATTCCTGGTCAGGGCACATGCCTAGGCAGTGGTTCTGACCCCCAGTAGGGGTGCACAGCAGAGGCAACTGATCAATGCTTCTCTGTCCCATGATGTTTGTCTCCCTCTCTCCATTCCTTCACTGCTTTCTAAGGTCAATAAGCACTATTCAGGCGAGTAGTTAACAAAGAAAAAACCCTCAGGTGAGGATTTAAAAACAACAACAACAAAAAAAAATGTCCTAGATTGGACATTCCTCACAGCTTCTGTCTTGCTCTGATCTCATTTTCATACCTATAAATCAAGGCCAGGCTATTGTGAAGAGGGGCCATTCTAATCTAGAGGGCCCAGGTTTGTGGAAATAGAGAGGTCTGCTGAGGGCCACCTTTGGGGGTGAAGATGAGAGCAAAGACTTCCATTCATTTTAGTTACTATTTATCAAGGCATCCAGGATTAGTCAGACCAGAGACAGTAACTTAGTGAGAGGTTCATAGCTTACAATTCTCATATTTGTTAATTTTCCATCTTCCTAGAGTAAAACCATTTAAAGAAAACCCCCCACTAAACTAAAAGGGCCCATAATGTGTCTAACTTTGGAGTCAGTTGGAAAGACTGTAACTCAGTGAGTAGGTTGGTAGAAGGAAGTTAGAAATATGTGGGTGGAAAGAAACCTAAAGGAATGGTGAAATGTTAAAAGAGTAAAGAAACAAAGAAAAAAAAATCACAGGAAACAGGCCTAGATCTGAGAGGTAGCTACAGGGGCTTATATAACAAAAAAATGAAATGGGTTCCAATAAATGGCGGCAATAGTTTGATGTCAATGACTGTATTCTAGCTCCTCCATTTTCTATATATGTGATCATCATGGGTAAGTAACTTAACTCCGCCATGTCTCAGTTTCCTCATTTAAGTGTTATGAGGAATATATTCATATAAAGTTCTTAGAAAAGTGCCTGGTACACAGTAAATGATCAATAAATGTTAGTGATAGTGGCAACAATAACTAATTTGATTCACATTCATCATTATGAGCAAAAGGCAATGGAAAATCTTAGCAATACTCTAGTATATGGTGGCAGAAAAGGCTAGGTGAGGGTTCCTATAGTTCACAGTTAACTGAACCCCACACTTATTTATTTATTCACATAACAAACATTTCATATATCTAAATACCTAATATACCAAGTGCTGAGCAATGGTCAGTAAGACCTGAATCCTGCATGCAAAGGGCACATGGTGTAGTTGGAGAATCTGTATCACATGCAAGCCAATAATTTTAAGACAATGTGATATGACCTGGGGGGGAAAAAAGACTATTGGTCAAATACTGGGGAAGCACAGAGTAAGCAATTAACTCTACCTCTAGAGGCTGGGAAATTTATAGAAGCTACACTTTTGCTAGAGGTATGAAGGTACACGGTGGGGAAATATTGCGTATTCTGGGGTAGGTGGAACACAGGCTGCATGTGACAGGGTGGTGAGGAATGTAGCTAGGAAAGAAAACTGGGGTGGAATTATGGGAGAATTTTTATAACATGGTGAGGAACACACATTTTCTTGTAGATAAGGATAGACTAAAAGATGAACTTCTTAAAAAACCACATCTGTTGTCATTTCTACCACCTATATGCTGAGGATTCCCAAATTTGTGTGTGTGCTCAAGACTTTCTCTACCTAGACATCCCAAAGGTACTTCAAAATCAGTATGTCCAAAACCAAAGTTATATTCCCCTATTCTTTTCCTTTGATGTTCTCAACTCATTTGGGAGTACTGCCATTCAATAATCATAGCATCCAATAATGCTATAAATCTATAACTGATTTTTGACTTCTTGTTTACTTACTTTCCACATCTGATCACCCACCCACCAAGACCTGCCACTCTACTCCTTGTATTTACCTAATCTGCCTCTTCACTTCATCTCTATTATCAGCATTACTGTAGTTCAGGTCCTTATGATATGTTGCACGGACTTAACAATGGACACCTAGCTATACTTCCTACGTCTCTCTTCTCCCCCAAATTTCTCTTTTACACATCTAGTAGATCTTCCAATTTTTCACGGGAAAATGGACATCTAGAGTGTTATAAAAAGTTTAATATTGAAATGCCATCAGTTAATTGTTAAAAAATTTAGAACACTGTGTCCTACCCTTGATTTAAAAGGATAATTTCCTCAACCACAGTAGAAGAGAAGGAAGTCAAGAGCATGGCTCTGGTCTCAGACCAACCTCAGTTCAAATCTTGAATCTGCCATATACTTCTGTGAGAGTTGGGGCAAGTTACTTAACTCTCTAAACTTCTTGTTCTTTATTGATAAAATAATAATAATAATAACTTCGGAGGACTTTTAGGAGAACTAAATGGGACACTGCATATAAAGGCTTGACACAGTCTGATACACAGTAAGTATTCAACAAATAATATTTGATAATAGTAGAAAGGACACTTCATAATGCAGATCTTACCTATCTCTCTAGTTTAATCTATCACCACCTCTATCGGTCCTGGTATTTTACCTTGTACCTCAGACTGCTGTTTGTCACTCCACATTTCTTTACGTTGTTACCTTTGTCTTACTTTCTCTTCTATACTCCAAGTAGCTTTTTATCCTTCAAGAGTCAGGCCAGTGGTTATCTCTTTCAGGAAGCTTTTCCTAAACTCCCCAGAATAAGTTAGGCACCCTCCCCTCTATCCATGCAGTACCTCGTGTATACATTCCACTTTTCAATATAGCAGAACTCCACTTTTCATCTCCCAATTCATTCCCAGATATTTCCATTATGTTCCACCACTCTTCCAATGACCACCTTCATACTGATAATTTTCATTCATCTGACTTCTCAGTAGCATGTACACAGTTGACCACTATTTCCTTGAAATACTCTTTTCTTATTTTACATGCATCTCCAGGCTTGCTTCCCATTTCTGTGGCTACAACCTCTCACTTTTCAAAACCTCTCTATCATCTCCCTCTTCCCTTCTAGCTCCCAACTTCCTAAGGGAACTCATTCAATTTCATACTTATATTTTCAGCTCAGGTCTCTCTTCATCTTCTTTTATAAAAGATTTTATTTATTTTTAGAGAGAAGGGAAGGGAGGGAGAAAGAGAAAAAGAAATGCCAATGTATGAAAGATACATCGATCAGTTGCCTTTTGCACACCCCCCAAATGGGGACCTGGCCAACAACCTAGACATTTGCCCTGACTGGGAATCGAACCAATGACCTTTGGGTTCGCTGGCCGGCACTCAGTCCACTGAGCTACACCAGCTAGAGCTCTTCTTTTTTTTTAAGCAATTTACTTCTTATTGCATTTTTTCCATTACCATTTGTCCTCCCCACTGCAATCACCACACTGCTGTCTATGTCCATG
The DNA here is from genome assembly GCF_021234165.1 of Pteronotus mesoamericanus. Lineage (NCBI taxonomy): Eukaryota > Metazoa > Chordata > Mammalia > Chiroptera > Mormoopidae > Pteronotus > Pteronotus mesoamericanus. The sequence goes on from NW_026555077.1 coordinate 11,421,799, forward strand.
AGTCCTTTCCACCCCCTCCCCCCAACAGCTGTGAGAGCCCCCTTTTGATCTTCAGACTTGCTGGTCAAGTTGTTGATTTGACATTTCCACTTACTAATCTCATTCCACTCTTCTTCAACTCCTACATTCAATCTATCACCAAGGCCTATCATTTGTATTTCACAAATGCATCTGGAATTCTCCTGTTCCAGCTATTTCTACTGCCTTCACCCTGATCCAAATCACATTATCTCTCAACTACATAAATTCTAAGAGTCTCTTCACTTGTTTCCCTCTTTTCACTTTTGCTCCCCTCAGTCCATACAATAGGCAGAGTGATCTTTTAAAAATATATCATTAGTTCTTCAATAGGTCCCTACAACACTTGGGGAAAAAAATCCAAACACTTAACTACAATCAGTAAGACCCTTCATAATCTGGCTCTTGCCCACTTTCCTAACGTCACCTCAGGGGACCTTCTGCCTTCTTCCAATTCTCCCAAGTCACCAAAGTCTTGCCTGGTTTAGGTCCTTTACAAATTTTACCCTGCCTAGAATGATCTCCCCCAAGGCCTGTAACATCCTTCAGGAACCACTTTATTATTATTGTTTTTTTACCTTCTTTTAAATCCTCACCCAAGGATACATTTATTTTCAGAAGAAGAGATGGGGGGGAGGGGAGAGGGAAGGGGAATGGGGGGGAGAGAGAGAGAGAGAGAAATCAATTGGTTGCCTCCTGCATGCACCCTGACTGTGGATCAAAACACTGCCTAGGTGTGTGCCCTGACTGGATTGAACATGCAACCTTTTGGTGTATGGAACGACGCTCCAACTAACTAAGCCACCTGGCCAGGGTAGAACCACTTTAAATGTAACCTTCTGTGACCATCCTATCTCATGCAGATGGCCCCTGTTATTGTCTCAACATCTATTTGTCTTCTTTATAGTACTTACAATAAGTAGTAATTATATATTTATTTGTTTTCAAACCCAATGATCTACATGTCTGAAGTAGGCAAGAATCTGGTATGTTTTGTTCAAACGTGTACGTCATGAACTTCGCAGAATACTAAGTAGATAATGTTTTGGATGAAATGTGTTTTACAACTTGTAATTTTCACTTTATGTCTATCTCCCACCTCCTAAGAAATCAAGCTCTTTCCAAACTAGGATTGTGTCCTAGTTTAAAATTTTTGAACTGTGAAATTCAACTATAGTATCAGCCTCATAGCAGCATGTAATCTGTACTAATAAAAGTGAACTAAATTCAACCAAAAAAGATAAAACGAATAGCCAGGTGGGGCAGAAGGGAAGGAGGAATATAGTGAAAGAGGATGGGTGGTGTTACCCTATTCACCGAGGCAGAGAACACAGCAAGAATAGCAAGCAGCTTTGGGGGGAGGGATGATAAAGTTCAGTTTTGGACAAGGGGAGGAATGTGCAGGACATAAAAGTGGATTTCCAGCAAATATTTGGAAATAAGAGCCTATAATTGGGAGAGAAGGAAGTTGTAATATGTGGGTGATAATTTAAATACCTTCTAAGGTCATAAACCATTTTGAAAATATCATGACAAAAATTTCTAGGAAAAACATGTGCACATACTTTTTTCACAGCCTTCCTGAAACCCATTCACGATTCCCCAAATTATGAATTTCCGATATGGCTATAAAATGAAATCATGGAGATGGAGAGCATCAATGAACTCGTAGGAAAAAAATAAGGCCTGGAAGCCACTCTTCACATTTGTGTTTGTGTACAGGTTTTATATCCTCCCGCTTGTAACCTCGAATTGCCTGTTTTATCGGCTGTAAAATGGGAATGACAATGACCTTAGAGGTTGTTGTGAACATTAAGGGGGAATATTGTAAATTGTGTGACAGAGCAGCTGGCACATGGCCAGCCTAGCTCTTGAAGTTCATGGTTTTACTGGCACACATCTTGAATAAGACAGCATTCATTTAATATATATTAACTACCAATGTTCCAGTCTTTTCTCAATTAGACTATAAAGCAGGGGCCTGACTGTTGTTTTTTGTCTCTGTCCAATCCAGGCCAGATGACAGTATTTTCCATAGAGTAAGTGTTCCATAAATATCTGCTGAATGAGGAAACTAAGTCACACGTCCCAAATATGTCCAGTTTCCTTCTGCTAAATGAATCCAACTGTAATCATGAGTATAACGTAAAAAATCTTACAGGGGAGAGAAAAAGAGGAAATTTGAAATAGACGAACATTTAAAAAACTGCTGCCCCATCCAGTTCACAAAGGTGATTTTGTGAGTTATGTGCTGTTAAGCCAGAGCACGCTTCGTGTTGAATTTCTGTTTTTAATTTGAACTGATACTATTTCAGTGGCAAGCACCCATACAGGTCTCAAACAGCAAAACAACTGAAGACAGAGGAAAAAGAAACAAATCGTGTCTCAACAAAGCCATTGTTTATGAATAAGTGTTACGATTTTCTGCAGCATCCAAGCAGAAGAGCAAAATTACTGAATATTTTCAACCTTTGCTTGTAGCCTGTTGTCGGCTACAGGTATTCATCCCCCTCCTCTCAATTTAAATATGTGGGCGTTAGCTTATTTGGGGAATTCCAGGTTGTGCTTTCAGCTGCTCAGCTTCCCCCAGACAGCTTTGTAAAAGTGTTTCACATATCTGCGTCGCTGCTTAGAATCCCTTACCTGGCCCAGCCTTTGCTACCGTTAAAACAGCAGCCTGGGCGTCAGACTCTCCCGCGACCGCGAGCCGTCCGTCCCTGAAAACGCGGCCCCACAGGGCGGGGGCGGGGGATTAATCACCAGGGGACACGTGAGGAGTGGGCAAGAAGCGGGCTGCCAAGAAACGCTCCATCCAAGGTTTCAGACACCCAAGCCCTGCATTTAGCGATTTAAAACGCGAATTAACGTGTCGCCGGGGGATCAGTTCCACCAAGGCTCCTCGGACGCAGCCCTCTCCGCTCCTCTCAGCCGCAGGCTCCTCCTCCGATTCCGACTTGGACTTCCAGTTTCCGCGTTCCTCACCCGCGGAGCTGCAGTCCACCCCCACCCGCCCGCTCACAGCCTGCGGGACGCCTGGGCAAGATAGTGCTACTCACGTCCTTCTTTACTTCAGTCAGGTCCTCCTCAGTGAGGGACAGCGCGGTGGGCTCCATGGCGTAGGCGGGGGACGGTGCTTCTTCCGGGTCCGGGAGCTCAGGCTGCACCGCCCCACCTAAACTGGGGGCTACGGCCTCGGGAGGAGGGGCGAGAAGCTGAGGCGGAGCAGGTCGGAAGAGCGCTATCCCTTCGAAAACAAGAGGGGCGCGGGCGTCAAACTGTAGCGCCTCCGGCCGGGCCTCTAGGGAGACGACGGTGCAGACCTACGTGTCCCGACGCGGCCCTCGGAACCCCGGTTCCTTCCCTATCCTGCAGGCTCCGGCGCAGGTGCCTTCCCTCGGTGAGGCAGGGCTACAGGGAAAGCCCGCCCCTTCTCTACGGCAGCCAATCAGTGCCAGCCCTCCGGCCATCGTGTCTCCGCCCCTTCTGCTAAGCCTTTCAGGAGTGGCTCCGCCCACTGCCTCAGGTCTTTTGCATGCGGCCGCGGGTCGGCCTCCCGGAAAGGAATCGTTTCCTTGGGTGGAACCGGTATCTGCCCCGGACGCGGCACTCCCCGCCCTCGCTGACTGCTCACTGGTGGAGTCTGGTCTCGGCTGACTGTGCCTTTGGGTTCCTCCCTTTTTCCCAGACCCTTCCCTATAATTTCCTGCTGTTGTGTTTGCCAACTCAAGTTTTTAAATTACTTGATCACACGCTGACACGCGCGCAAATGTACACACACAGACACATACACACGCAGCCTAACCACAATACTAAAGACATTTTTTAAAGAAAAACCACCTACAATCCTACCACTTTAACACCAAATTTAACGTCTGCATACTTGTTGGTTACTGATTATTATAAACATATTTCCTTTTTCCTCTGTGTAATGAAGCTATATCTTCCTCAACAGGATTTCAGTGAAAATTAAATATAATAAATGTTAAGTTTCTTAGAGGTACTTGGCACACAGTATACATCTAATTTATTATTTATTGTATTACTCAAACATTTATTACTAATATGTACTAGGCATCTTATCCTGCATTTTACTGGGGGATACTGAGGAATAGACAGCTATTCCCAGAACGTTATTCTAATAGAGGTGTAAACAAAGTAACATGAATAACATGGGCGAGTCTAAAAACAGCCCTGGGCCCAATCATTGTTTGGACAATATGCTACATAAACGAGAAATGAACTAGAGGGTATTTGAAGCCACAAGGGTAGATAAAAATTAAAAACAAAACAAAACAACTAAAGACAAACTTGGGAATCCCAACATTTAAGGAACGAGAAAACAAAAGAACCAGAAAGGAAAAAGGTTGCCAGACACACCAAACTAGTTTTGATCACAACACAGGGATTCTGCTTTCAACATTAACATAAGGTCATATATCTTTTTCATTCATATACTATATTTTTTCTGATTGCTTAATCTTCCATCATCTTGGTATTACCCAATTTACTTAACTATTTGTTCTTTCATTTCACAGATACATGTATTAATTAAATGTCAACTAAGTGCCAGACATTGTTATAGGTACTTGAGAAAACAGCTGTGTACAAAATAGATATATTTTCCTTTCCTCCTGGAGTTTAAATTCTAGCGTATGTGTGTTTGGGGCAGGGCAAATAGACATTTGAAAAATGTTATGTAAATAATTTATGTTAGAAGATAAACATGAAGAGAAACTATAAAACAGGGAAGTAGGATGAAGCTTTATGGAGGGGTGAAATTTAAAATACAGTGGTTATGAATTATAAATTATGTATGTTGAAAAATATTGAATAAAAAAATAGGTTTAAGATTATAAATGTTACTTATAACCAAAAAAATTTTAAAAAATAAAATAAAACATGGTGGTTAATAAAGACCTCTCTGAAAAGGAGAGTTCTGAGTTACCACTTGAATGTGAGGGAATGAGCCATGTGGGCATACGGAGAAAGAACATAGGAGTAGAGAGAACAGAATGAAAAAGGTTCATTGTGACTGGGAAGGGTATGAGGTCCTTGTGTGCCAACATAAAAGTTTACTCTGACATTGTTCTGAGTCATATGAGTTCACTCTGAGTCAGATGGGAAGCCACTGGAGGATTCTGAGCCGAGGAGTGGCAGGATCTGATTTATGATTTGAAAAGGAGCATTTTCACTATTGCCTTGAAGGAAGGAGGATGGAATAGGGAAGATCAGTTAGGGATCTATTTCCACAAGTCGGGCCCCAAGACTTGGTGGTTCAGAACTGGGTTGGTAGCTGTGAGGGTGGTGAGCTGTGGGGAAGTAGGAAAGTGATTTCATTTCCTTTCAAAAAAATCACTCTGGCTGCTGAGTAAAGAGTAGATTGTAGGTGTAAGGGCGGGAACAGAGAGACCACCTGGAGGCTACCACAGTGAACCAGGCAAAGGTGAGGGTGGTGTGACTAGAGTGGGAGCAGTGGTGAACACTCTGTGTTAACTTGGGCGGTTAAGAATGAGGATATTTGGCACTTGACAGACCTAGGCTGATATAATAGTTTTCTAGGGCTGCCATTACAAATGACCACAAACTGGGTAAGCTTAAAACAATAGAAATTTATCCTCGCACAGTTCTGGAGGCTGGAAGTCCAATATTGGCAGGGCTACACTCCCTCCGAAGACTCTAGAGAAGAAACTTCTCTTGCTAGCCTCTGGTGTTTGCCAGCAATACTTGGTATTCTTTTGCTGTGGCAGCCTAACTCTAATCTCTGCCTCCATGTTTACATGACCTTTCCTGTTTTCCTTCTATGTCTCTGCTTCCAAATTTCTTCTCGTAAGGACACTAATCATTGGATTTAGGGCCTGCTCTAATCCAGGATGACTTTATCTTGACTGCAAGGCAATTTTCAAATAAGGTCACATTCTGAAATTCAGTTGACATGAATTTTGGGAAGTCACTGTTTAACTCCATATGTTTGGAGTCTAGATTTGCTAATTATTGACTGTATGACCTGGGGATAACTAATAAGCCTTCAGCAAAGATAGCTATTATAGGAATGCAGAAGAAGGGAAAAGGAAAACTTTTCTGACGAATAAGACAACACGGAAGAGGTATGTCTAAGTGGGCCAGAGGACGTCATTAGGTGGAGCTTTAACTGCTGGTTAATGATATATTCCCAAGCTTCCTGCTGGATACCTGGTGCTGTATTGCTGTCAATTCTATTCCAAGTGATTACGAGTTACAAATTTCCTGTAAATAGTTGGAGGAAAAAAGTGGCCAATTCTGAGACAGACACTCCTGGGTTTTAATGCAAGACGATATGTGGTGGAATTGAGACATTTTAGCTCAGGGACTTCGTGAACACTCGAGGTGGTCCTGCCCCCAGGAGTGGCTCCCAGGAGGGTGTGGGGATGTGAGGGGTGGCCTCAGCGAATACTCTGAGGACATTTGCAAGTGCACCCTAAGACTAGGACATTGTTGGAGCTGATGAGGAACCCTGAGGGAAGGGACCATTTCCTCTCCCTTCCCTCTAGAATACTGTTGGTTTGCAGGGTGTCGACAGGAGTTCAGTTTTAGATAGAGCCTTTGTTTATGGGACAAGGTATTTTGAATATAATCGAAAGGGAGGCAATATCCCCTATAGTAGCAGGGAAATCTTGAGGGAGGGGCTAGATCTCCCAATCTTACAATGGCCTGGGAGAAACAATCACCAGCAATTTATTTTATACTCACTCTAGGCCAAGCACATTACACCTGCTGTTGCCATTTAATCCCTGTAACAGTCCTTACAAGGTGGGCTTTATTATCCTTACTTCACAGATGGGACATGAGATTTTGAAAATATGATTTGCCCAAAGCCACCTCCAAGTAGGAGAATCAGGATTCCAACTCACCTCTGTTTGATAACAAGGCCAGTGCTCTCAATTGCTAGCAGTAGACAGAGCTAACTGTTTCAGGGAATAGTAATTCCGAGGAGTTTTCTCGAACATTCCCTGGGGCAAGGCAAGAGGTAGAAGGCATTCAGGTCTGTTCTCAGTCCTTGAAGTAGAAAAATGCCAAGTCAGGAAACTTATCATGGGAATTTCCAGCTCCCTCAATGCGAAAGAGAACCACCCCCCACCCATCCAAGATTGTAGGAAAGGGAGCTCTCAGGCTCTTGATGGACCCTGAACGGCAGCTTTGTTAGAGCATCTGCCAAGATGGAGGAGGCCAAGGAGTGGACTCTACTGCTCTAGGCCTAGAGGTCCAAGTGATGGAACAGGACTCCAAAAAAGTAGCATCAACATAAATAAGCTGAAGCTGAAGCTCTGGAACCTAGGAAAAGGACTTTAGTCTATAGTAAGGGTTAGCAAATGGATTCTCCTTTGGTGAATGAAGAGGTGGTAACAAAACAGCTTCCCATGAGATCAGAGGTTCGTGGTTCTGTCAAATGGCACCTCGGGATATAGAAGAAACCTCGCAAATGAAAATGCCCGCTCCTGCTGAAGATCCATGAGGAACTGTGGGTTATAGTGAGAGGGTCTGAAAACCAGGAATGGTTAAAAAATACAAGTTGCACAAGGAGGGAGAAGGTGGTACTTGCAAATTCCAGATTAGGCTCCATCAAAGGCATAATTCTGGGAAGGAATATCAAACGAGTAGCGCATGAGTGCCCCTCTAGGAAGGGTGGGATGATCCATCACTCAGGGACAGCATGGCTTCCCTCAAAATTAGTCATTTTCCTTCCCGTTAGCCGCGGTTAGAATCAGTGGTTCTCAATCTGGGTTCCCTTAGTAGAATCAATTGGGTGCTGATGTCTAAGTCCCACTGCAGAACAATTTTTAAAAATCTCTGGAGACCTGAGCATTTGTACTTTTTTTAAAAACAGTTTTATTGAGATATATTTCATATACTGTACAATTAATCTATTTAAGGTGTAAAAATACATAGAGTTGTCCAATATTTCATCACTCCGAAAAAAAAACTATACCTTTCAGCCTTCATCCTCATGCCTCCCATCTTTTCTATTCCTAGGCAACCATTCACTCACTTTCTGTCTCTATATATTTGCCAGTTCTGGACATTTAATATAAATGGAATGATATATGATCTTTTGTTCCTGACTTCATTCACTAGTATAATGTTTTCAAGGTTCATACATGTTGTAGCAGGAATCAGTACTTTATTCTTTTTTGTGGTGGAATAATATCCCGTTGTATAGATATACTACATTTTGTTTATATATTCATAAACTGAACATTTGAATTATTTTCACTTTTTAGCTACTAAGAATAATGCCGTTATTACAGACATTTGTGTACAAGTTATTTCGTGGATATGTGTTTTTGTTTCTCCTGGGGATAGATCTAGGAGTGGAATTGCACTCTTAGGAGTCACATGGCAACTTTATGTTTAACCTTTTAAGGAGAAATATCCCAGTTCATTCTGACGAGATCATCAGAATCACAGGGCTCAGAACTATTGACACCAACAAAATAGTGAAACACAGAGGAACACACTATGACAGCTTTAAGGGAGACATTTCATAACCCTTGGAGATCCCTGCGGAACAGCGAGGTTGGTTCATAGATGGTTTTCCAGTGACACCCAAGATACTAGTGGTTGCTGTCCACATGCAGGAAAATGTGCCTTGCTCTTAATCCTCTTTGAATCAACATCTATATTAATGACTTTATGAGATGAATATATGGAACAAGAATTTTTAAACTTTTTCTAACTGTGCAATCCTTTCTTCCAATGAAATCCCCTGTGGAAGCTTAAAAGATATAAAAACAGATAAAGGTGGAGCTGCTCTAGGGACTGCTGAGGAGAGGGTGGGCCCTTAGCCCTTCCTGACCCTGCCTGCCCACCCACCCAGCCCCACTGCTCTGAGCCCTGACTCACAATACCCAGGGCTTTACAGAGCATTGTTTGAAAAACTGTAATCCAGGAGACATTTTTAAAATTAGTTTGTGGATAATCCAAAACTGAGAACATAAAACACTTTTCATGACAGACTCAGGGGCAAGATGAACTCTAACAAAGATCATTATAAGGTAAACAAAACCAAACTCAAACTGAACCTCTCCACAGTGAGTTATATTGAGAAGTAAAATGTTTCCTTTCCTGTAAGGTATTCAAGCATATCCCAGACAGGTCCTTCTATAAAGAAGTCATAGAACAGGATTCAAAAACCAGAAAACAAGGTAGCTGGCCTCGTGACTTTGACGGTGACCACAGCCTTAAGCCTTTGGAAGACCACGTTCACAGAGCCAGAGCTCCCTTTATCTTGAGGATCTCTGCTAGACAGGGGGAAGGGCTTGGCCTGCAGGATAGGAAGTTGTTTTTCTTCTTTATCTTTCTCCTGATTTTCCTAATCCACCTCCCCTGGGGGTTTTGCCTTGAAAAGAACTAGCAATGATCGCAAAGCAAATCAGGTCTACTATTTTTATTGTTGAATATTTAATCTATTGTTATTCAACTAGATTGAACTTTCATAAGGCCAGCATTTTATCTGCTTTTTCAGTGGTGTGCCTAGAAGCTCGAATACAGTAGATGTTATTAACTGATTGCTTGTGTCTCCCCATAATTCATATGAAATTCTAACCCTTCACATGATGGTTTTAGGAGGTGAGACCTTTGGGAGGTGATCAGGTGAAGAGGCACTCCTGAATAAGATGAGTGCCCTATAAAAAGGACCCCAGAGAGCTCCCTTCCTTTTCCTACCATGTGAAGATGCATCTATATGACGAGTCAGCAGTTTGCCACCTGGACAATGGCTCTCACCAGAGCCAGACCAGGCTGGCACCCTGATCATAGCCTTACAGTTTCTAGAACTGTGAGAAATAAAATTCTGTTGTTTATAACCCACCCAGTCTGTGGTAATTTGCTATAGCAGCCCAAGTGCACTATGATAGTAGGTGTACAACAAATACATGAATGACTGACCGACTAAGTAAAAACTATTTAATGGGTATAGTTTCAGTTATGCAAGACGAGTATGTTTTAGAGATCTGCTAAACAACATTGTGCCTATAGTTAATAATGCTGTATTATTTACCTAAAAATTTATTAAGAGGGTAGAGCTCATGTTGAGTGCTCTTACTACAATAAAAATAAAATAGAATAAAATATTATTGTGAGTTTCTTTGTGTCAGTGTACTGTTTCCATTACCCCCAAGCAGTCCTTCATGGTATCTCTCAGCAGCCTTCCTCACTTCTATGACACACCACAGTGAAGTGTTCTGTCACTCTTTCTGGCTCAGCTCTAACCCACTTGCCCCAACCCATGCCTTGCCTATCCTCCAACCTGACCTCCATCTTTGTGGTCTCTGACTCACACCTTGTTCTCTGGTTTTCAGTCTTACTTCACTTGGACTTGAGTTAGGCCTTTATACTTACTGTTCAAGTTTAGGCAAGTTTTCTAACTGCTCTGTGCCCCAGGTTTCTTATCCACCCCCCCCCAAAAAAAAAGATTTAAATATGTGAAGAGAAGAGGAGTAAATGTAGAATGTTGGGAAATATTACCATATAAAGGATCAGAAATAGGAGCATTTTATCTCATAGGTTGAATAGCGTGTAAAGTGCTTAGTTTCTTACACATGCCATGCAGACAGTAAATGTTAGCAATGATCACTTTTTTTTATTTTTGAGGTTTATTGTCTTTATTAACTTTTCCTTCAGAGCTGATCCTTGTCAGCAACTTCTTAATGATGACCTTGACTTTCCCTGACCACAACGCATCCCCCCCACCCCCCACTATGATGCCTTGAGGAAACTGCCCCCAGGCAGCCTCCTGAGATCCTGGTTCCCTCTGGGCAGCACCCATACCCTGTGGCCTTGCCTTTGGAGCAGAAAGAAAACTGTATTGTGAAGGAGTAGTAGTGTTACCCAACAGCAAGTGGGTTCTGCCACCGTTCTCTAGGCAAAATTCCAAGGGCAACCTTTGGTTATAAAGGAACGGAGTCTTCATCCAAAAGTTACACAATTTGGAATAACAGCTTTCCACACACATTAGTCACTTAAACCTATCAATTAAGGCCAAACTCTTGAACACCTGAGCTCTCCTATCATTTCCCTCTGTTAGTTTTCAATGATCTTATTTTCATAGGGTTAGTTTACAAACTAAAACAACATAAGATACAAAAGCTACGTAATTTTGGAAGAATGGCAGGCTTCAGCCTCAGAACCTGTTCCCTCTAGAACACCCAGAGAATAAACCTGCCACCCTCTGCCAGGCCAGCCTGACCCTAGGCTGCACCTGGAGTTCCTTCCCATCCAAAATACCGTCCATTAGGAAATGCAGGCGACTGCAGCACGGTCATCCAGGCATCCTCCAGGAAGAAGAGAGCCCTTATTTTATTTTGTATCTTCTGCCCCATGATCCCATGCTCTCTGGAGGCAGTCAGCTTCTCAGCCAATCCTGTCCTGTTCTAGGCTGTTTACTATTGACTCAGGCGCCTCCTCCTCTGGCCCCTCCCTACTCCCTACTTCTCCCCAGTGACCAGATCAGAGCTCTCTGTATCAGTAGTTAGTTGATGCTTGTCTTTCTGCTTGGGCATTGCACACTTAGCTGAGTTAGCTTCACGTGCTTTGAACCACTTGGCACCAGCTCTAAAAACCAAAAACCAACTACTTTTGATGATGTGGGTTGTGGTCAAATTTAGTTTAGCTCTATCAGCCACCGGCAGTTTCATAGAATCTTTACTGTTTATTTCAATTACAGGTCATTACAACAGCGGTGAAAGCGTGTTAACCTTTTCAAAACTGGAATAGAATTTTTGCCCTTGTTGTGAAGGGAAAAAATGATCCTATTGTGCTTTTTCTAAGTATGATTCCATTGAGAAATGAACCTATGTCTCTCAGTGTATGTATTATCACGGGATATTTTGTAAGCATACTACCAATTTCAGGAGCTCTATTTTAGGAAAAAAGCAATGGGATGATTTGATTTTTATTTTAGGGAAACATTTCTCAGGCAGGAATATGAGGGGGATGGGGTAGAGAAGAGTAAGACTGGAGCTCAGGAGGGAGGCCAGCTTAAAGTCTGAGACCCTGGACTCATAGAGTGGTGGCACTAGCCAGAGACAGACCGTGTGGGTTTGAGAGAATCAATGAAACTTGCCAGGCCCAAATGTGAAGCACCGCCCCTTCTTTGTTTTCCATAAGAAACCCAATTACACTTGACATCTTGTGATGCTTAGTTATTTACTGATTGAAGATACTTTTTTCCTTGACAGCTGTTGTCTTCAAGTTTCTGACTCACATTCTCTTGCCTCCAAAGTCCAAGTCCTTTCCTTGCTATTCAGAAAGGGCAATTCAGTCTCCAACTTCCAATAAACTCTATCATGTACTGAAGCTTATGGTTTAATGATGTCTCCCCTAGTATAATGTAAGCTCTATAAAGGCAGAGGCTTTGTTTTAAGATTTTATTTATTTATTTTTAGAGAGAGGAGAAGGAAGGGAGAAAGAGGGAGAGAGAAACATCAATATGAGAGAGAAATGTCCATCGGTTGCCTCTGGTATACACCCTGACTGGGACCAAACCCAGACACGTGTCCTGACCAGGAATCAAACCAGTGACCTGTTGCTTTGTGGGAAGATGCCCAACCAACTGAGCAACATGGGTCAGGGCAAGGCAGACGTCTTTGTTTTATTTTCGGATGTATCCAAGGTGCTTATAACAGTACTTGTTTTAGAGCAGGTACTAATAATTATTTATTGAAATGAAATGAACAAAGAAAAGGTTATTCAATATGTTGAATGCTACAGAAAATTCAAGTAGAATGAGAACAGAGAGAGCTCCCCTGGTTTTAGGACAGCAGGTTATTGGTGACGGTAGAGTAATTTCAGCAGAGTATTGTGGAAGGCAAAATGAAATGTTATTTTAAAAACAATTTTTGAAAAAGATAATGGGAGCACATGGTTTTGTGAAGTAAGGAAATCTGCAACATTAGACTAGTCTTCTCTAAGATTTTTTTTTTTTAAGATTTTTATTTATTTTTAGGGAGGGGCTGGGAGGGAGAAAGAGGGAGAGAAACATCTGTTGGTTGCCTCTCGCACGCCCCCAACTGGAGACCTGGCCTGCAACTCAAGGCATGTGCCTTGGCTGGGAAATGAACCAGCAACCTTTCAGTTCACAGGCCAGCACTCAATCCACTCAGCCACGCCAGCCAGGGCTGATATTTTGTTCACTTACTATGTGTGGCTCATGAAAATTGAAATACATTGACCTTTATTTGGTGGGGATGATGGCTTGAAAAGAACTGTGCCTGGGAATATACAGCTACGTTCTCTCTCAAAGAACTGTTCCCCTTTGCCTAAGAGAATTGAAGACAGTACAAATAAGCACAAAGGAATATCCTATTTTAATCAAGTAAATACACAACAAAAGATTTTATTAATATATGTAAATATTTTGGGGTCAGGTTTTTTTCTAGGGATATTTTAGTGCTCACTCACACAGAATTGCTCTCTCATCTTTGCTCCACACCTTGATAGAGCTGTTTTATGCGGTAAATGTTTGACATCATTGTAAGTCATGCTCCAACTCCTAGAAGCATGCACCGCTTCTGGTGGAATTTATGAAAAGTACCAGTGTTAGTCTGCATCTAAACCGGCCAGCCCTGACCAGGTGCAGCTTGGTTGGTTGGGTGTAGTTCCGCAAAGTGAGAGGTCACCAGTTCAATTGAAGGTCAGGGCACATGCCTGGGTTACTGGTTTGATCCTGGTCAGGGTGCGTGCAAGAGGCAACTGATCAATGTTTCTCTCCCTCTCTTTCTCCCTTCCTTTCCCTCTCTCTTAAAACAAACAAACAACCCCCCCCTCCAAAAAAACCAAAACCCAAACAAACAAACAGACACACAAAACCAAAACCAAAAACCAACCACTGTTTTTCTTAGCTGCTCTCAGAAGCCCAGCTGGAGGGTTCTCTGAAGTCACCCTGGCTGAAACAGCAGATTGAGACTTAATTTGCATGCTGTCCGGGTGTTCTGACTTTACCACCCACACCTATAAATTTAAATTTCCTTTTAAATATACAATTGTGGCAGCTTATATACCCTCCTTCTGGTTCGTTGGCTGGAAACTGTCCTCTGGCTAGTCCGAGGGTCCCTAGGGCCATCTTGTCTGAAAACAGATGGGTCTCTTGTGATCTTCTGCCTCAGTATCCTTGTCATTCGGCCACATGGCTGCTGGTGACCTTCATGAAATTGTCTCATCTGCTAAGCACAGCTGTCTTCATAGACACTGCTATTGCTACCACCATTTTGGCCTTCAAGGAGGGGACACTGCTCTGTCTTCTGCTGTTTAGGCTTAAGAGTGGATGGACCGTTCCCCTAGGTTGTCACAGCCTGGAACACACCTTGCTGTAACTTTTAGCGTATATTTACTCGATGTAAAAATAACAGAAGGAAAGTTCAAAATTGAGAATAACTAAGATGAGAGGTGATTACCCTTAAGAGCTTACAGGCTTAGGTCCATTATGTTTTAGGTTGTGTCCCCAGAAGCTGCCTCAGGAACATGAGCAAGTGGTTCATTTGGCAGATGACCCCAGGAAACATTGGTAAGAGAGCAGAGAGATCATTCAGAAAGGAAGTTGAGAGAGCATGCATGAATACGAATGCCACTGCCGGCCATTGACGGTCAGTCCTAGCCCACACGGTGACCATTAGCTACATGTGGCCACTGAGCATTTGAAATGTGGCTAAACAAAAATGAGAGGTGCTCTAAATGCAAGGTACACATTGGATTTCTAACAGTACATAAAAATAAAACATCTCATCGATAATTGATTATACATTGTTGTGATGATATTTTAGATAAATGGGGTTAAACAAAATCTGTTGTTAAAATTCATTTCCTGTGTTTCGTTTTACTTTTTATAATGTGATTACTAGAAAATGTAAAATTACTATGTGACCCACATTATATTTCTATTGGACAGTGCTGGTATAGAACATGCCTCAGCATCTCCTTACCTGAGAACTGAAGAAACTGGTTGGACTTACCCACTTGCTCCAAACCATCACTGACCAAACACTGTTCTTTGGGGGTGTTAATGGCCACATGCAAAGCAGAGTGTGCTTCTGAGTTGGGGAGAAGCCCAGGCAAAGAGTCAGTAAGAAGCAGGGGGTGTCAAGGCATTTGCGGAGGGGGGCGGGCAGAGAGTGCCCAGTATATGCTTTCATTCCTATCTCCCATAGCAAAGGCCATCCTAATTAATAAACCCCACCTCCCAAACAGGAGGGCTTCACTCATGTTTATCCTCAGAATCTAGGCCTGACTAACCCCAGGGAGTGTGAGAAGGTATTTGCTTATTCCCCCCCCCCCCCCGCACACAGCTCCAAGGAAGCTTAATTAAGAAATGATTGACAGGGACATCCTCACAAGAGGAAAACATACCTTCATGTTGGAGGTGAGGTCTGGCATGGGGGTCTTCAAAAAGACAAAAGATGAAAGAATGCAAGGCCTAATATCAGTACATTTTCCAAGATCTAGGTTCCTCAGTAAGTGCTGCCTCAGGACATCACAGTTCAGCTCAAATTGTGTTGGACCAGCCGAAGTCCAGCTACTTTTCCAGCTTTCTCCTCTGTGTGAGGTCCACAGGTCTGTCCTGTAGGCCTGCAAGAAACCATGTGAACAAGAACACACAACTCCACAATAACAAGCCTTATATTATGGGCACAGTTGCATAATTCATTTGGAGTGGGATAATATTTTAAAGAATTATTTCTCTGTTCTTGCCTACCCATAAACCTATACAACCCTTCCAACTCTGTGCTTTCTGGTTTTCTGCAGTTACACCTTGGGGATTTTCCTTCTAGCCCAGAAAGCAAGATATGAATCATCCACTGCTTTGGGGGAAAGATGTCACTCTTGAACTAGAGAATAAAGAAGGCAGGTTTGTAGTGTTTAAATTCGAAAGTCACTGTGCAGGTATAGGACAGAAAGAGCCGGATGCACAAATGCATAATTGCAAAGTGTGCTCTGCCCTCCAGGCTAAAGATTCCATAGGCTGGGGGATGGGGAGAGAGGAAGAACCTCAAGGACAGAGAGGTAGCTGTATGCCACTGGAACTGGCCCATCAGCTCACACCCTTGGGCACTTCTCCCTGTCTCAAAGACCTAAATTAGATGTCCTGTTCACCAAAGGTGAGGATTGCTTGTGATGATTAGCTAGGTCCAAAGACAACCACCTGTGCCCTTGGATTTTGCTCAGCTCTCTGTGCCACCTACACCATGCACAACCTAGGACACTTACAAGCCCCAAGAGCAAAATGTTGGTTACCTAGAGGGTCTTCATAAAGTAGTGCCAGGGCAAATAGTACCAAGCAGACCCTAAACCTCTCAGCGAGCCAGGACAGTGGTGGACACACACCTGTGTTGGAGCAGGAATATTTTTCCCAAGAGAATGTGTCCTCCTTGGAAATATGTCTTGTTCATAGTTAGGACATACCTTACATTAATGTTCAGAGCAGCTTTTCTCTTGAAGTCATCTTGTTTTAACTTTCATTCTCTGCCACACCCCAATCTGTTAAACAGGCTTCCCACAGCAGAGGAGAAATTTGCTCACGGGTAAATCAACAGACAAGTACCAAGTATTCAAAAACCCTAAGGTATGAGCTCACCTAGTGTCATCTTGTATCACATGCACCTGGACTACAAAGCCGGAAAACTGTCTGAATGAGTCAGAAATAGTCAGTGAGAGAGGCATAAGGCTGTGCGAGCTGGCCTCATAATTGCCCTCGAAAAGGTGTGTTTTGGGTGGATTCGGGATACATCGTCTTGTTTGTTGAGGTGGTTGGACTCAGTGGGTACATTCCAGGAATTGTTATTTTACACCCCAAAACTGATGAAAGAGGAAAGTGGGAAGCCACCCACAGGACTTCTGCAACATTTGGCTCCCTCGGCCTGATTTGGGGCAGTATTCTTTCCTCTGTCATTGACTCATGGTTGCTGCTTTCAATCCACTAACGCTGGAAACAAGTGTTCAATGCCCTAGTGACCCAGCAAATATTTCAGAGGCCAGCCTTTTAAATATATTTTCTGCTTCAAGTTGCTAGGTGATTGAGGGTTAATGACAGAGAAGACAAATGGAAAAAATGGATATTCAAAGGGAAATGACCGTAAACTGCTTCTCAGATATTTTCACAGAAGCACACCATCTGCCGCCGCACCTGTACAGCGTGACCCTACCTCCACAGCTGATTGGAATGAGTGTGAACACTTGACCCAAGCTGGACCTCTCAGATTTCCCCACTTGGAACTGAAAAACGAAAACTCTGAGCCTCTTGAAGCAGCCACATTGGGTGTCTGTGCACAGGTTTGCTGTGAGAGCAGGAAGGAAGGAGATGCATAGAGCCAAGGAGAGATGAGGACAGCGTGGCCCCATGAGCTCTTGGCTTCCATATCTGGTTCCTGACCCTCCGAGTCTTCCTTGTGCCACCTGTTCATGGAGCCATGACATATCTTAAATAAACCCTCCCCTCTGCTTAAACGCTTGTGTCTTTGCAAACCGTGTTCCCATTATCCTAACAGAAGCTTGGCCTGTTCCTACCGCTTGCAAGTGACATGGCTGGAAGCATCGCTAGGAAAGCTCCTTATCTCTGGATTGCCACATTCCTCGCAGCATTCTTCCTTTACATTTTGAATGATAGTTAGCTTGAGACGTTTCTCACCTCATGTGTTCTCCCACTGTGGATGCCTTCTGGACCCTGCAGTCCACATGGAAGCACCAGGGGGCAGCAAAAGAGCAGAACAGCTTCCCTTTGCTAGGTGTTGGTTCCCACCCTTCTACATTTTAAAGTTGATTAAATTGCACAAACGGGAGAGGGGAAACACATCCTTCCTGCTTCTCTTTCTCCATTTGCTCACTCAACTGAAACTTGAGACACTGACCACGTGCCAGGCAAAACTGAAGATACTAAAGCTATAGGATATCCTGGATCATAACATTATAGTGGATGGAGATAGACAACAGATAAACATACAGCTAACTTAATTTCAGAGAGTGAAGAGCCATGAAGTAGGTAAAACAGGGAAGGAAGATAGATAGTGATTGTGTGTGTGTATACATGTGTGCCAGTGTGCTGGCTCTGTTAGAAGGGAAGTCAGGAAAGGGCACTTTGAGTGTGTGATGTTGGATGGACATGGGACTAGCAAAGAGAAAAGGAACTGGTCATGGAAACATGTGTGAGAACAGCTTTCTACAGAGGAATCTGAGTATATTAAGAGTGCCGGGCCCCCGTCCCTCCTGTGCGAACTCCCTCACTTCTTTCATTTCCTCAAATATTAAATCAGTTCCCACTAGGAATCAGGGACTAACTGGAACGGATCAGAAGAATAGGACAGAGTTTTGCATGGGAGGAATTCACAAAGTAAATAAGGAGAAAGAGAAGCAAGCCATTAAAACACAGGTGTTATGTCCATAACAGAAGGAAGTATAAAGTGTTATTGGAAAGACAAGGGGAGCACACAGGAGGCTGAAACTACCTGCAAGTTTCTCTTAAACACCTGCCAGCAGCTAGGTCTTTGAGGAAGAAGGCTGAGCCTAGCATGACCAGGAAGTTGTTAAATTCCAATATAATGCTCTTTATCTTAGATGCCTTTGAAACAGAGTGGGAAGCTTATTGGAATAATCCAACAAAGCGCACCATAGCAAACACTAATAGAGAAACTCAGTAGAAAATTGGAGTTGATTCAGGTTGCTGAGAAAACAGGAAAGGCGGCATTTGTTTGCAAGACTAGGATGCTGACATTTAAAACACACACATACACACAGCACTCAAAGAAGGACTAAGGGCAAAGGGAGGACTTGGCAGCCATCCCTGATGATGCGTAATCCAAGAACCAAAGTTCTGCAGAACAAGGAAAAAACCTTAACAGAACACTGGGTCAGGGTGAACTCTTTGGTAGTTATGTAACTGATTCAAGGTTTAAAGGAAACTATGTATTTATTTAATGGTATGACTCATTCAAATGGAACAGACTTTAAAAAACCCACAATGATTAGGTTTTCCATTTATTGTTGTTGTGGGTTCCTATGATACTCAATGATATTGAAATCCAAAAATATGGAAACCGCCAACAGAACGTGTCTATGTAAGGACAAAAGAAGGACAGGTTGTAACATTTTAATAGTGTAAGAGGAAATGCTAACTCAGGCTACGTTGTTCTGCGTGTCCTCGGACTCCAGCTGGTGGTGAGTAGGTGTTGGGTGTTAGGCAAACGGAAGGAGTGACTGTGGTGGTAGGAGGTGTGAATGCCAGGACGCGCCTTGGGTTTGCGGTAAACACCAGAAAGAGCATGGAATGGAGGCATTTTAATTGCTGTGTCAGAATAGAATTGATTATAGAGTAGCCAGATGTCCCTCTTAAAGAAAATTGTCTAACTATAAACATTTGCCTCAAGAAGACTTTAAGGGAAAAGACTTGGCTAGGTCTGCTTTATGGCAGAGTTCCTGCTGCTTGGTCAATTTGTTAAGAAAAACTGGGAGCTTGGTTCAGGGCTTCCTTTTTCCCTCTTGGAAGCAGGCTGCTGTGCTGTGAGCACATGCTCTGCTCAGCTTCTCCGGGCAGAAGTCTTGCCGTGGTCCAGCGACAGACACAATCTAGATATCCCAACCTAACCTATATCAGTAATAAATGCAATATTTTGGCCTCTAAATATGTAGTCTTTTGTCTTATTTCTCAATAGATTCGGAACGCAGGCTGAGAGGCAAAACATCATTCCTGAGACCCCAACAGAGTCCCGGAAGGGAACCTCAAAGAGTCCTCCAGAGCTGCAGAGTTTGAGATTCAGTCAGAGGCCCATGCGCATGCCCCCCTGGAGAAGCAAGTCTTAGATGTTAGAACAAAGGAAACACTGTGGTTTCTGATACTGGTCTGCAGTGGCAAGGACAGACACTCTGAGTGCCAACTGTGAATTGGTAGTTGAACCACTTCTCACCTGAGCAGGTCTAGGTAGCGTGCCGTGGGGTCAGAATGAGCTCTCTGGGGACTCAGGAAAGTCAGCCCTGCTGGGAGGCCAGCTAGGTTTCTAAAATACCACTAATGCCCTTATGGCCTGGAATGGCACAGAAACAAGAACAGCAGCAACAACAAAACCAAACAAACAAACAGACAAACAAAAACCAAACACCCCAAACTCATCCCAAACAAAACAAACAGAACCCACAATGAGTAAAACCAGCACTTTAACTGATGGACTGTGACACATATAAGAAGCCAGTTCCTGTACTGAAAATTAAAACAATAACACATAAGTTCTGTGTATACTTTACAGTTCACAAAGCATTTTAGACACATCTATTTTGACCTACCAAACCTTGCAGGATAGTATTATGATTATCTCTATTTACACGAAAGAATAAAAAGAGGACAAAAAATGGGTAAGAGTAGAGGGAGGCTAGAGAGAGGGAGGCAGGAAATGAGTTAGCCCAGATCGTGGGGGGATATGCCTGGGACCACCATGTGCAGCTCTAGTTGGCTGCGTACTACACAATCACACAGGGAGGTCTTAGAGACATCAACCAGGTTAGAAAGATCGCAGAATTGTGACGTTATTGTCTTTTCTATCTCTAACCACATTAGATTCCAGAAATAAGTGACACCACCAAGCGAAGCAAAGATTCTGCCACTCAGCAAGTTACATTGCCTAGGTGTCAGGCCCGGGGCCCGGAGGGTCTTGCTCTGGTAGTGCTGAGGCTTCTCTCTCTGCCTGGGCTTGCATACCAGAACTAGATTTTTCCCATATATGTCCATATCGAGCTTTCTGGGGCAGGTCTGGTCAGGGTGGAAGAAAAGTGTCCTTTATTGAGCACCTCCAACAGAATAGAAGCATGTACGTTATCTTCTGAAGTACTTTTAATGACCTCTCTGGTAGGAGTACACAGTTTTATACAAGGGTGGGCAAAAGTAGGTTTACAGTTGTAAACACTGCACAGAGTATACAAAACACAGAGCTTATTCTTGTATTATTATAATCATCACTTGCATGTCTTTTTACATGCAACAGTAAAGTCAGTTTTGCCCACCCCTGTGAAGGAAGCATTTGAGACTCACAGAGACTAGCTGACTTATCCAATCCAATTCAGGCCTCAAATGGCTTCTGAAATGTCTAGAAGGAACTGGGCAAACATTCAAGTTAATGAACGGAGTTAGCAAAAGGAGAGTACTTGCTGAAGACAGAGGTAGAATAGGTAGAGAGAAAGGTGCAGATACATGGAATATGATGCTATACTGTGAAATACCAGGAACAAAACCCCGCAAGTACTTGCCAATGACTAACTGGGTTTGCAGCAATTCAGTGAAGAGTCTACTTGATAAGAGAGCTGCTCAAGAGGGGAGTGTTCCTAAGAAAAATCCACGGAGAGGCGAGTCCCATACAGACTGGGAGCCCAAAGGCAGCAACCACCCAGACACAGAGAATGGAATAAATTGTTGTTCTGGACGTCATAATTTGGGAAATTACCAGTTTTCACAGAATGCAGAATGAAATTACAGTAATATTGAAATGGGGTATTTTGTGAGGCAGATTAACTGAGATAAACAAGAATTAAAAAAAAAAGTTTTGTTTTTTATTTTGCGAATAAAAAACATACAGAATTAGAAAAGTATAATGGAAACCTATGTGCCCCTCCCCTGCTTCAATAATGACAAACATTCGCCATCCCAGCGTCCTTGAGCTCGCCATACACTTTTTGTCTGTAGTGTTTTAAATGAGTCTCTGCCATCCTATTACTTTACCTGTAAATACCTCAATATGCATTTCTATGAGAAAAAGATATTTTAATTCAATTGTGCCTTATCACACCTAACAAAACTAACAATAATTTCTTAGTATCATTCTTAATTTCTTAATATTATTCAATATCCAACCTATGTTAAAATTGGCTGAATTGTCTTATAAAAATATTTTTTCCCTTAATTGATTTGTTTGAATCAAGAGCACAAAAAGCCCACACATTGCATTTGGTGGTCATCTCATTGTGGAATTTTTCGCCTATATCCACTGAATACTTATGAGCACCACTGAAACCAATGTTAAGGGTCACAGTGCTATTGCCAAGCGAGCCACAATACCACATTAGGAAATCAAACATGTGAAGAGCTTATGAGTTGTAATTAATTTACAATGATAGATTTTTAGATAAAAGTTAAAGTATTCCACCCAAAATACATATCAACTACAAGTGGAACGATAGTGTCACAGGGCAGAAACTCGGCAGACACCACCCAAGCGACCGATAGAACATCCCGGTAATCAGCTAGATCAGTTATGAACCCCTTGATATGAGGAGAAGAACACAATATCAAAAAATACGTAACATGATTCCAGAAATGCTGGACAAACCCAAATTTTACAATGTAACTGACCAGGATTCTTCAAAGTCTGAGACACTGTTGCAGACTGCCGGAGATAAGAAGACACGCCTGCTAAGTGCAACATGGGATTCTGGGTAGGACCCTGGGACACAAGAAGAATATTAGTGGAAAAAATGGTGAAATTAGAGTAATGTCTGTAGTTTAGTTCAAATATTGTGCCTATGTCAATTCCCCAGTTTTGATCATTATACTGTGATCATGTAAGGGGACTGGGGGAGGAGATATAAGAGAATTTTTTGTACTATATTTGCCACTTTTCTGCAAGTCTAAAACTACTTCAAAATAAAAAGTTAAAAAAAGAAGCCTCACATACTCTTCTAATGTATACATTGATTTCTGCCAGTATGAAATCATCCATAAAGGACCAGCAGCTCCTGCAGGCTGCGGCAAGCCGCTATTTTGTTTCAATAACCAGCCAGGGGTTCGGCTGGTCGTTCCTCGTTGCTGGCTCTCCCGATGTGCGGGCAGCACGGGTCATGGTCACTTTCTCCTGATGCCATGTTCTCTTCCGCATCCTGCTCGTGGTCACTATCATCATTGGCATCCACATAGGCTTTCTGATAAAAAGCTTTCAGACCTTGTTCTCTAACAGTTTCCCATGTGTTCTGCTTCCCGCTCCTACCAGTTCTACCACTCTGCCCCCAACCCCCAGGCCTGGGGCCGTTCCTTCCAGTCCTTCCCCTTTGAAGTGAACCAGGCTGCTTCCTGCTTCCAATCTGGTTAAGGTCCAGGAGGCTTTGGGAGATGAGGGCCACCACGCTTCCACAGGCAGTGGGCCGTGTAAATGCCATTTCCGGGCTCTGACAAGAAAAGCCTTGTGATAGGACTTTTGGACCTACTGCCCTGCCAGGGGCACACGCAGGAGTCCCCAGTGGGCTGGACTCGGAGTGGTATTACCTTGTAATAAGGGCATCCCTGCCTGTCTTTCGACAGGTGCGATGGAGGGGAATGCAGGTCCAAAGTCAGGGCTGTCTCGTAGATGAGGTCAGCTCTGGCATTTCCATTCTTCCCCTGGATGGCAGTGTAGCTGACTCTCTGCATCCATCCGCCGGCCTCTCCTAAGCAGGGAGGGGGTGCTCCCCACGGCCAGTCTGCTCTTTCTTTGAAGTGGGGCTTTGAGTACGAGAAGGGTGTGGGACACTACATAAACTCACTGAGGATAGGGACAGTGTTGTCATCTGTAATCTTCCTAAAACCAGAACTTGGTTGAGTGCTGGCATTTAGTAGACCCTCAATAAAATTGCGTCAAAAGAAGGAACAAACGGTGAAGGATTCGGTGTCATTTCTTTAGCAACTTTTCCAGCTTGGACCTTCAGCAGCCCAGCGGCAGTCTCCCCAAATCAGTTTTCTGAAAACAAAAGCCTTTTGAAGTCTTCCAACTCTGTTTCCTAAAGTTTGGGAAGTGGCCCAGGGGTGCCCAAAGAGGCGCTTGTTCTTCAAAGAGCTTCTGCAGTCCCTTGTTTTTCAGAGCACTGCCCCCGGGAGGGGCTGGCCAAAAGGGGCCGGCCTCTGCCTTTCCTTTGGGAGCCCAATTCTTGGTCTTTGCTGCCAGAACTGCTCCCGTTTTGGAGAGTTCAGAATTTACAAGCTTCATTGCTCATTCATTCAATATTCAAATCAATACTTACCGAGCTCATTCTGTGTGCCAGGCCAAGAACTGGGGATGCAATGGTGGGAAAAACCAGGTCCCGTTTTTCCCCAGGAACAAGCTATTCTACAGATCGTAGCTGTTCTGTGATCACTGGGGAACACCAGTGCCAGGCGCTCTACATGCCTCATCTCTTTTAACCTCCACTCCAACCCCAGGAGGTAGGCACTATTGTCTCTATCTTAGAACTTGAAAAACTGAGGCTCAGAAAGATAATAACTGACTTTATACTGTTGTTGTAAGGATTAAACGACATAATTCAGAGAAGGATATCTAGCTCAGGGCCTGGAAAGCACCAGGTACTCAATAATTATTTTAGCTTTTATCATTTTAACAGAGGAAGAAACTGGCTTACAGAAGACAGGTGCTTTGCTAGTGTTGGCTCCAGAATTTACATATAGGAGGGGTGTAAGGTGGTGATCTGGTCTGGGGTGTTGACGCCTGCTAGGGGACTTTGTCTGAAGCTGTGTTTGCACAAAAAGCACACCATGTTAACTTAGCTCGTGCGTAACAAGAACACCACATTTTTCTAGTACGGTTATATTCACACTTTATGCAAGGTTGAGACTAGCTATTTCCATTGTTCATTACCACGACGATTACTATCATCATTTGGAACAGCTCGAGGTCAAAGAGAGATCACGGGTGGCTCAAGTTCCTGCAAGTTACCTTTTGGTGCCACCACTGTCGTGGCCCAGGCTGGTGGCTGAAGGAGCCAGGATTTGAGAGCAGTAGGGACCCTGGAGCCGACTCCTCACTACTACCCCGCAGCACCTCTGGGAGCTGGCGGAGACACCACTAACGAGGCCTGCAGTGCCCTGAGCCTGGCCTCCGGCCTGAGGAGTGAGGGGCTGAGGAGCTCCCCACAGGCCTGTGACTCTCTCAGGCGCCGCCATCACTGTTTCTCACAGCAAAACGGAGACACGGAAACCCAAAAGGTAGATTTCTCTTTTGTGAATTTCTTACACTCCTAGCACATAAAACCAGCCTGGACTGGATCTCTTTACTGTTCTCCAAATTGTTCTGGAAACCTGTCTCATACAATTAAGTCAAACCTCCTTGTCTGCCCAGGACACTGGTCCGTCTGCAACAGTCTCAGTGTCATCAGAATTTTCCTTCTCCCCTGGAAGGGTCCACGGTGCTCTCATCTCCGGGAGACACTAATTGTACAGCCTTCCTGGTTTCCCTGAAGGGGGTTCCTTAGTGTTTGAGACTATCTGGCCAGGCAAGGGTATTACAAATCTGATGAGAATATCAAAGACACCGGTTTGCAAAAGCCTGTGTCAGATTTGGAATGGAGTTAGGAGTGGTTTTCAATGAACTTTAAGTGAAAGACAAAACCAGGCCTGCCCTTAGGGCAACAGGTGGCTGGCTCCAGTCTCTCACTCTCTGATAGATCCATTTATAACTAGGCCACCAACATTTACTAAGCACCTACTATGTGTCAAACAGCACCTAAGCTGGAAATGTGATTATCTGTACAGCTTCTAACTCAGAGCTCACTGTCTTCTGTAAAAGACACAGGTGCGTAATGAGGGAAGTACTGTATTTTCTTTATATTGGGCTCAAGTCTGTTAGTTTGTTCATTTATCTGCTTTTGCAGTTTTATACATCTTGAGCTGTCACTGAATTAGATATTGGAGTATGATATCAAGAAAGCTATTTTTACCCTCAGCCTCTATTGTCTAGGGTGAGAACAACCTGGGCACAAACAATCAAAAAACCATGTGCTGACAGATGCTGTTGCCAAGTGCAGTGGTTCATTTTATGTGTCAACTTGAATGGGCTGCAGGGTCCCCAGATATTTGGTTGAACAGTGTTTCTGAGTTTGTTTGTTAGAGTGTTTCTGGATGAGATTAACATAAGAATGGTTGACTGAATTAAGCAGATTGCCCTCATCAAAGTGGATTAGCCTCACCCGATCCTTTGAGTGCCTGAATGGAATATAAAAGGCTGAGTAAGGAAAAATTCTCTTTGTCTGACAGTCTTTGAGCTGAAACATCGGTCTTCTCCCACCTTCATACTTGGACTCAGACTGGAACTTACACCATCGGAGTTCCTGGGCCTCCAGCTTGCCGACTGCTGACCTTGGACTTCTCAGCCTCCATAATTGTGTGAGCTCCCTGTAGTCTATCTTTCTGTCTGTCTATCTATCTATCTATCTAATTAATTCTGTTTTTCTGGTGAACCTAGATTATACACCACCAATAATGGGAGCCCTTGAAATGTTTGATGCCTTGAACAAAGTGCCCTTGCTTCATGCTTTGGGAGCCTGAGGGCTGAGTCAGACTGCAGAATGGTCTGGGCTGCTCTCCTCCACTGCCCTCCCTTCCTCTGTTCTCTCCCCTCCCCTCTCTTCTTTTGACCTCTCCCATCTTCCCCTCTTCCACCTTGCTCTTCCCTCTTTCTCTCCTTCTTCTTTCCTATCTTCAATTCCTGTCCCTTTCTCTGTTTGTTCCCTTCCCCACCTACTTCTACTTCTCTTTATTCTTAGATTCTCATCTTTCCCTTACAATGCAGGTTACAGGTGAGGGCCAGATGGACATATTTCATATAAAGATGTGCATAATTAGTAAGAACTAAAGCATTGCTACCCACTATACCAGAGTTGGTGATTTTTTTTTTTTTCAGCAAGGAAACAAATCCTTAGCTGAAGAGCTGATGCTCCATGGGCGAAAACATGGACATGGACCAAGAAGTGAGTGGGAGGGGCCTAGTTTCCTGGCTATGAAGACTTCGGATCTACTAGATTCCAATGTGTATGTATCTTAAATACTCTTGCAGGGACTGGGACTCCATTTCTGGTTTCAGCCAAAGAGAATCTGCCCAGGCCAGATCCACAGCCAGGTCCTAGGAAGGCTCAGTTTACCCTGGAGTCACGTGTACAGTTTACCCAGGGGTCACGTGTATCATAAAGGCCACTCGAGTCAGCCGCCGCAGCGTTTTTATCCCCTTCTCCCGGCCAAAAGGCCTCATGAGAAAACATAAATGCCCACCTGAGGGCGCTGTTACTCCACAATTTTTCTGTAAAAACTGCAGTCAGGTAAGGAAGGTGTCTAGGTTTCCTTTGCTTTGGGAGCTCAACCAAAGGATGTCTCTTGGATAACTCATCCTCCCAGATATTAATTAATTTGGAAAATCAGAGGTAGAAAGACTATATATTCTGAAAATACCTTGACGTGCAATAATTTTGAAATTTTAATAGGGCACCCTGCTTCGTTGTGCATCATTGAGTAATGTTGAAAAGCATCCGCCACGCTGCCCAAGCAAATTCGGGGTTTGAGCCCCAGAAGCACACCCCGTAGCTGGGTGGCTTGTCCAGTGACTAAGTCCCTCTGGGCTTCAGCTTTGACATGTGCTTCAGAGGGCACTGGTCAAAGTTAAGGGAAAGATGCACGGATCACTTCCTGGCATCATGCTGGGTGCATAGAGTTAAAAAAGAACCCAACTCTATTATTATTAAATTCTATTTACCAAACTAAAAAAGAGGCCAAGAAGGTATAAGCTATTTGCCAACTAAATGGAGGCTGAGTTGGGGTTCAAAGCTGTATAGCTGGATGAAAATGAAAGGAATATGTAGGCAGAGGGATTGGCCAGATCAGGCCAAAGAAAGAAAATGCTGCCAGAAAGGGCATTTCTCCCTCTTTCTCCCATGTAAAATTCTGCGTCAGTGCTGCATTCATCGGCTTGCCAGGGCAAGGACCAGCTTTTTTCAATATTACTCTCAACCTTGTCGCCTTGAGCAAATTTCATTCTCATCCCCTTTTGCTTATTCAGACTGCTGTCCACCCTAGCTGGAAGGGCAAAGTGAGGACCAAAATATGGGAACTTGAGAGGAAGGGGACAGTTACCAGTTAGCAAATTATTACACAAATTATCACACAAGCCATGTAGACTTCAGGGGTGATATAACGAGGAACTTTGTATGTGTGGTAATTATGTGCACTTGAGTTTTAGAAAAACATAAAAGAAACATTTTTTCCTTTTTAAAGAAAGCTATGATGGCAAGAAGCATTCTGTCAGCAATTATTATGCCACATTATTTTAAGGGTTGGGTTCTGCCAGTGAGTTTTAACCACTAAAGAAAAGGAAATCTAATTGGAGGATAAGGTAGTTGTACGAATGGCAGCTTATGAGTTTTGTACTGACAGGTGCTGGTGAAAAGCTGATTAATCCTATTCAAGAATATAATAAGCTACATTTGTATAGCATTGCACAGGGTACCAAGTACTTTTATATAAACTCTCTCATTCAATGTTCCCAACCACCCTTTGCGATATGAAGAGGACAAAGTATGACGATACTCATTCAGAAAAACAGCTTATTGAGATACATTTCATATCCTAAACAACACACCATTTAAAGTGTACAATTCAGTGGTTTTAAGCATATGCTCTGATGCTTGCAACCATGGCCACAATTGATTTTAGAACATTTTTATCACATCAAAAAGAAACACCCTATCTGTTAGCTGCCACTCCCTCGGTCTTCTCCCTGTCCCTTTTTTTTCCCTACTCTTGGCCCTAAGCAGCTACTGATGCCCTTTCTGTCTCTACAGATTTGCCTCTTCTGGACATTTCATACAACTGTATTCCTATAGCATATGGTCTTTTGCAACTGGCTTCTTTCACTTAGCGTAATGTTTTCAAGGTTTGATCATGCTGTAGCCAGTTTCAGTATTCCATTCGTTTTATGGCTGAGTAATAGTCTAGTGTGTAGAGATAGCACATTCATTAGTTGGTATACATATAGGCTGTTTCCATCTTCTGTTTATTTTGAATAATGTATCTATAGACATTAATGTACAAGTTCTGTGTGTGTGTGTGTGTGTGTGTGTGTGTGTGTGTGTGGACACATGCTTTCATTTCTCCTGTACATGTACCCGGGAGTGGGGTTGCTAGGTCATATAGTAACTCAGTGTTTAAGGAACTCCCAGCCTCTTTTCCAAAGTGGCTGCATTTTACATTTCCCTCAGCAGTGGAGGAGGGTTCTGATTTCTCCACATCCTTGCCAATGCTTGTTATTACCTGACTTTTTCATTCTAGCCATTCTAATGGGTGTGAAATGGTATCTCATCCTGGTTTTGATTTGCACGTTCTTAACCAGGGTGAACATCGATCAATTCGTGTGTTCATTGATCATGTGGATATCTTCTTTGGATATATTGGGACAAATGTCCCTTCAGATCCTTGGCCTGTTTTAAAATAGCATTATTTGTCCTTTTTATTATTGAGTTGCAAGAGTTCTTTATATATTCAAGGCATAACACCTTATTGGATATATGATTTGCAAATATTTCTTCCCATTCAGTTGGTTGTCTATTAACTTTTTGGAAAGTTCCTTTTGAAGGATAAACATTTTCAATCTGATGACCAGTTTCCAGAGACTTAAAAAAATTTTCCTTTAACAGTAACCTTCATGAGTTTTGTTGGGAACCCAGTTCACAGATCTTCTCATGCTGTTGTGGGGCCCTTATTACTATTCTTTAATAAATGAGAACAATGTTCTTATATTTGGGAGACTGGGGTGGCACTGGAGAGAGGGAAGTCACCAGGATCTGAAGAGTGCAAATGCCTGATCATAGAATTTCAGGGTGGTAAAGACATTAGATGTTATCAGTACCAGATTTCATTGGATAGAGCAATCTCTCCACGATCACTCTTCGATGGGGTCTTTCAGTCCCTATTTGAGCACCCCCAGGAATGAGGAACTCAACACTATTAGTTTAGACTGAATGTGATCCCCACGAGCAATGTCACTATGTAAAACCAAAACGGCACGTGCCTAGCAAGGTCTGCTGCATGTACAAACAAAAGGGGAACCAGAGAAAATAGGTTCTTTGGAATCCTAAACAACCTTATGTCACCAGCAGGCCATGGACATGCCATAGAAAGGCAACTAGCTGTTTTTGGACACCAGGTGCCTGAGACACTGCTCTAATTTTAGAGTTAACATAGTGCTTACTAAAGAGGTCCAGGACTCATGGGTCTGGAATGTGATGTTCTTTCACCCTCGGGCTCATGTCCTGCTGTTCGTTCTGCTCCAATCGTTTTCTGATATTGAGAGGGGAGAAGCGGACCACAGAACTGGCATGCGTCTGAGGGATTTGCCAAGAAATATGATTTAAATGCCAACCTTGAGAGACAGAGGTGGTGATGGCCACTCTCTGATGGGCTAAGAGCTCGTTTTCACAGTGGCATTGTGCTGATGAGCCTCTACTCATTCCAGATCCTTTCTCCACCCTCCTCTGCCAACTCTTGGTCCCAGAAGGCTGAACCCAGCAGGGGACATCAGCTTGCAGTTGTGGTCAGTCTATGGGGGTCACCAGCAAATCAGAGAGGAAGAAGAGGGAGGCTGAAGTACTGCTTCCTGGCTCTGGAACCTGATCTCTGGCTGGAGCTGTGGCCCCTACCCTGTCCCAAATCTGTCCTTGTCCCTGTTGGGCCTAGGAGTGCTGCTGGCAGCTGGTTTCTGGGTGTCTCACTATCTCTTAGTTTGTACCCTGAACACCCATACTTTTGAAACAGACTTTCAATGAAATTTCTGTCTTTCAGTAAAGTGGGGGTGATTTCTATTTCCTATCTGACAGATTCCTTGTTACCATCTTGCCTTAGTAACAATGTACCTTCCATCTCCCTCAATGGGGAAAGACAGCAGGCCCTATGTGGCTGTCCCAGCACTAACTCTAGGGGACCTCATAGACTCATCTGGGTCCCAGGTAAACAAAAGAGATGACTCTGGTCATATCCCACCCTGGAATTTCAAGCCTCTGTTGGATGCATGAGTCTGTTTAATCCACAGGCTTCTTCCAGAGGTAGAAGAGCTAACATTTCTACTTGGAATCAGAGCTTGTTTTCCTTGCATCAGATCAGTGTATCGTTATGGAATAGTGGGAAATCTCAACACATAGAACATGATACCCTGATTTAATTTTGACGAGTTTTCCTCTGAATTCTGTCCCCAAATCTGAGCTAATCAATGTTTCCTTGTTCCTTAGCAAGAACTTAAAATACTATTTTTTAAAAAAGTTTAAGCATAGGAAAAAGCAAACTGCCTTCTAAGGTTTGTGTTAATTGACCCAAGCTCACCCTGTGTATTCTTAGCCAAATGACTAACCTTCTGTTTATAAATAGAGGGGGCTTCCCAAGACCTAGGGACCCATTATATGACAAGCTAGCCCAGGCTATATTTTTACCAAGTGGTTTGCTGGCATGCTGGCTTGACTCTTTTATTTATTTATAGTGACAGTAACATATCTGGCACTTACACATTCTCCTAAAGGCCTGATAACCCCAGCTATCTCATGTTATAAGTGGCCCAGTTTTCAAAGTTAGAAATGAGTGTTTGGAGGGGGAAGGGAGATGGGGAACATTCTGATACGCCCAGAGTTTCCTAGTGGAAGTGTGTCTTTGGAGCAGCCATGTCGGCTGCCAAGGAAACCTGTGAGCTCTCCACGGAAGCTGCCAGTTCAGCTTAGAGGCATCAGTGATGAAAATCCTGAGTTATTTCTGGAGTAGGTGATTGATGTTTCACATCGAAGATGACAGTTGGATGGGATCCAGGCTTGATGTGATAGGAGTTAATGAGGATAATGATGATGATAATGATATTTACATTATACCTTTCTTCCAAAGAACCTCTCAGTCCTTTTATCTCATTTGCGTTGAAAATGTCCCTTTGGAGGAGGGATAGGTGTTATCAGTCTGTGTTTCAGGAGAGAAAATATAGAGAGAATTAATTGCCCACCTCTCAGGTTCCATTTTAGTGAGAAGAGATGCTTAAATGACTTAAACATGGAGAAATTAATCAGGAGGAATGCTGGTCTCAATTCCCATTCGCCCAATACAATGCAGCCATACCAAGTTCCAAGTCACACCCCCGACCCCGACCCAAAAGTCTTCAGGGGATCCTCACGGGCTGCCAAATGCAGTCTACCTTAGTAGGCATGGCCCTGGGCATTCCAACCTACCTGATCTCACTATGCTCTTTTATTTCCCCATGTTTCAGCCAAACAAATCCACTTGCTTGCCCCGACCATCTGCTCTGAGCACCCCATTCTCCTTTCATAATGTCCATCGCACTTCCAGTTAACTTGTTTCATACTTGTCTTCCTATTTGGATGTAAATTCCGGGAAAGCAGGGATTGGCACCATTGTGTTCCCAGGGCCTACCAGACTTAATGGGCACACAGTAGGTGCTGCTGAAGTGCACACCCACCTCCATGCCTTTGTTCATGCTGTTCCCTCAGCCTCCAGTGCCTGCACTCTCATCTCTGCCTGTTGAAGGCAGAGCTGTCTGTCAAGCTCAGATCAAACTCAACTCCTCTTTGGGAATCACCACACCACTGTTCTTTTGGCTTTTACCTTACCTTCGGCTGTGTCACATTCATTTGTGCGCGTGTGTAGTCTTCCTTCCCTGCCCCTCCCAAACTGTCGGCTCTTGAAAAACAAGCACTGTACCCAGAGCCTGACATGGCGTGAGCATGTTCAACTATTGCCGGCCAGCCTTCTTCATTCTGAAAAATTCCCATTTCCAGAGTCTGCAGCTCATCACAAAAAGGAGTTTTTCTCATGCTTATCTTGCTCGATTCTCCTGGAAGGCTGGGAGGAAGGTCAGCCAGGGAAGCCCTGGCAACCTGTCCTTTACAAAGCCTCTCCCTTCTCTTTGAGGAGCACCCTGGCACCTGGGTGGAGGGTTGCATTTCCTACTGGGGCCCGGAGAAGTTTGCAGGCGTAGGCGCTGGCATTTTTTAGTTTTGTTGCCCGTATCATTACCAACCTAAATATGAGAGAACAAATCAATGCAACCTCAACTGAGGAGATGTGTGTAAGAAGACACCAGATTGAACTAACTCTGGGTATGTGTGAAACTTTAGAAGCAACACATTTTTTTGGCAGCTTGAAGACCCCCTCCTCCCCCCCCCACCCCCAGCTACTGGCAACAGGGGCATACCAAACATCTGTGATATAATGCTCCATATAAATTAGAAAGAGCTGCTCCAACAACCGTATCATGGAATATTCAGGCATGTTAAAATTGAGGATGTGGATTTATATTTATTGACATGGAAAGATGCCCACGATATATTGGTAAGTGAAGGAAGCAGGCTATAAACAGCATAAGTACATAAAATTATTCCATATTTATATCTATATCTATTCATAGATGTGTGGATATTCTCCAAAATGTTAATAGTAGCTACCTCTAGGTGATGAAGTTTTGGGTAATGTTTTCTTTCCTTTTGTTTTTACAGTTTCTTTGTATTGTTTGAATTTTATTTTCACAGTGGACAGCTATTTCTATGATCAGAAAGAGAAAACAAAGCTACTTTTAGCTAGGAAAAATTGTTAAAAATAAAAAAGCCTCGTCGAGAAATCTCCACATTTCCTTTTGACGTAGTCCCATTTATTTTTCTTTTGTTTCTCTTATCTGAGGAGGTATAGCAGAAAAAATTTTGTTAAGAGAAATATCAGAGACTTTACTGCCTATGTTTTCTTCTAGGACTTTTATGGTTTTGAGTCTTACATTTAAGTCTTTAATCCATTTTGAGTTTATTCTTGTGTGTGGTGTTAGAAGGTGGTCTAGTTTCATTTTTTTTTTTTGCATGTATCTGTCCAATTTTCCCAATATCATTTATTGAATAAGCTGTCTTTACCCCATTGTATATTCTTACCTCCTTTGTCATACCACAGGATTTCACTTATATGTGGAATCTAAAGAACAAAATAAATGAACAAACAACATAGAAACAGACTTTTAGATACAGAGAACAGACTAATGGCTGCCAGAAGGGAGGGGGTTGGGGGACTGGGTGAAAATGTTGAAGAGATTAAGAAGTACAAATTGGTAGTTACAAAGGATGTAGAGTACAACATAGGGAATATAGTCAAAATATTGTAATGAGTATGTATGGTGCCAGGTGGGTGCTGGAAATATCAGGGGAAACACTTTGTAAAGTATACGATTGTCTAACCACTATGCTGTGCATCTGAAACAAATCCAAAATAATGTTGAATGTAAACTGTAATTGAAAAATAAAATTTAAATGATAAAAATCTTTAAATTTCCTAAAAGATGCTTCCTGTAAATCAAACAAAAACAACCCCTGCTCCAAACTCTTGCATGACAGAAGAAAATAATTCTTTATCTGCTTCTATAACTGAGCCATATCATGTACTGGCAACAGTTAGGAGCTAAGCGAAGAAGGGAAACTTTTTTAAGGAGGAGCATGTGTGAAATCAAGCTCCCTTGGCCTAGCATGAAGAATGTGCATCCTTTTTAAGTGTCCAAAGTATAAAGTATCTCTTCAGCCATCATTTTAATTGAAGCTACTAAAGGCAGCTGATTTACAGGTTCAGTATTTCTAGTAACTTAGCTTGTAAGAGAAGAGAGAAAACTTCTCATGTCTGACAGCAAAGAAATGATGACTTAATTTACCATAGCAGTTTCTGTTAAAAAATAGAGAGACAAACGTTGTGGATCACAGTACAACTAACACTTTATTCCATTGTAATTGGTGTACTTGTAGGATCAGGACAGCAAGGGACTAAATCAGTGCAGAACTTCTCTGGACTAAAGGGCTGTGAAAGGCATTACTGGTTTTGGCACACAGAGTGGGTAACCGTACACTGGCTGGAACAAGATGGTCAGTGAAATAAAATGCACAAACCTAACGCCATGTGGAAATCATGTCTGAGTTCTGTAGAATGTTAAGAGTAAATAATTACAAAGACTAACATGCAGCTCTAGATAAGTCACAGTATTCATCTACAGGCTATTTTCTCCCCGTCGAGGTGAGGAGGTGGCCTCAGTAATCTATCTGTTCACAGTAGTTTAAAAGAGCGATCAATACACATTAACGAGATCTGCCTGTTGATTTCTATAGCAATCATCACAGTTGAAGAAGTAATGCTAAATAATGTACTTTCTCTATATTGTCTTCATTTAATTGAATCTTACTGACCAAGTAATTCAACTTTTACTTAAATACAGTTACTAATGTCTCTATCATGTCAAAAAGCAGTTTTTGTTAGTTTATCTATCCTTATAAATCACAATGGACACCAGGGGACCTATGCCACAGGTTATCTTTCTTCTGCAAGGATAACATTGTGCTGATGAGTATATGAAAGAAGGACCACTACTACGCTGCACACATTTTAGGTTTTCACATCATCATATCACACAGGTAGTCCAAAGAAGCCAGCCTCGTTGGTGATGTAGCTGTGTGGAGTAAGATTCTGTAGAAGAGGCACACAGATTCTAAGTGATTTCTTGGGGCAGAGTGAAGGAAAGAGGGAAAGAAGCAAAGGAGAGGAAAAATGAAAACAGCCTCTGTAGGACAAACAGTTCAAGAGAAAAATCTATTCGCTTGCAGTTGACAAAACATAACAGAGAATAGTTTTTTAATTTGGGATGATACAAATAAAGAGATTAAAAATTATGTGCCTAAACCAGGTGATTGGGTTAGTTTTTCCATGGCTGTTTTTGAGATGTTGAACTTTCCCAGAAGGATTTCTGCTTTTGCTAGCAAAAGGTCATATTTAAACCCTGCAGGCAACCGTAAGTGCTGAGGATAATTTTTCTTTATTAACTTGGGCATGCAGGTAACATTCATTCTCTCTCTGGTAAAAGGTATTATTCACCCATGAGAAGGCAGTTGGAAACATGACATTGACCATTTATTCATGGGATGTATATAATTAGATATTTGCACTTGAAATAAATTTCCAAGTTAAGCAATAAGGAGGAGAAGGAGTTTCTTCTAATTCTGGCAAAAAATATCAAATCGATAAAAAAGAGAGTGGCTAAGGGTGTCTTGGTGTTCTCAGAAGTTTATTACTTCCATTTACTAATGGGGAGAGGAAATGAATGAAGGTAATTCTCTCTTGGTCATCAGACATAAGGAATGTTTGATTACAAACACATAGGTGAGCAGAACAAGACTTGAAGTAGTAGTTCTTAATCTCCCTGATTCTTACTCTTAAAAAACAAGCCACAGGCAATATGGGAAAGGTGAAGATGACTAGAAAATTCAATGACATGCCTGGATCAGTCACCATTCCTTGGAAAGTACCCTTTCCCTGGCCTGCAAATAGGCCAATTCTTTCAGGCTTAAGTGGAATATAATGATCTCTTCCTTCACTGTGGCATTGTTTTATGCGAGAGCTCTGTGTCAGTTTAAGGTTGTGTAACTTAAAGGCTGTAGAGGAAAGAAGTTTTCGCTGAATTCCATAGTAAATACTCGTGGGTATTTCAAATAATTGTCCATTGTCAGCAGCTGGTTTCAAGCGCCAAGTCTATCACTTCCTGAGCAGGATTCATCTGGCTCACACTAGACCATTAATAATCATTTAAATTTTTAAATTTATTTATTGATTTTTGGAGAGAGAGGAAGGGGGAGGGAGGGAAGGAGAAATATCCATTTGTTGTTCCGCTTATTTATGTATTCATTGGTTAATTCTTGTATGTGCCCCGACCTGAGATTGAACCCGTAGCCTTGATATATCAGAATGATGCTCTGACCAATTGAGCTACCTGGACAGGGCCGGTAATCACTTTTAGATGTGAGGTCTCTTTTGAAAGAAATAACTTTGCTTGGCTGGGATACTTGCCAGGGGAAGAAGGCTGGTAATAAATAGGGTGAATCACAATGGAAGGAAATGGAAATGAGCTGAAGAAAAAAATAAGACTCTCCCCCAAGGTCTGTGTATGGCCAGTAATGAAGCAAAAATTCATAGAATGTGACTTCAAGGCTCTCTAAGACATTATATCCATGGGGCGTTTCCAAGCTTCTTGATCAATGAAGCCCTAGCAACCATCCGGTGCTGAATTTACCTACTAGGTGTGGTGCCCTGCCTCTGGAATTTAGATCTCTGGGAAACGCTGTCAGGATGTGCCTCTGTGCAGGAAACTCTCCTCCAAACAGCTGCTCTGGATTTGATCACAGTTCTGTTGAGAGATCCATGTGCTCTTCTGGGGGGCTCTGGGGGGTGCTGGGAGATGTAGCCATGTGGAGGAAGAGACCGATGTCAGACAGGGTGAACTTGCAGGAAGGTATCCAGAAGGCAAGACCCTCGATTTTACCCGAGGTCAAGGTAACTGTATTAGAGGTGAGAAAAGCAAAAGAAAGTAACTGGAAAAAAATTTTCAGAGTTTGCAAGAAAAAAAAAGGAGGGAGAATCCATGGACCAGCGCATTTCACAGGAAGCAAAGACGATTAATGACATAAAGGATAAAACCCCAGCTCATCAGACTGATCAAGACATTCCTCAGCATATATTGGCAACTAAATGATTTTCACATCAACAATACAAACACTACTGAGTGTTTTCTTATAATCATTAATCACATTTCAATAATTCATTAGCTCTATATTTTCTACGTTGCTTAATTCATTTAGCAAATCCACAGTTTGGGTACCACCGTAAGGGGAGGGATAAAAGGTGCAGAATGAAGCAATTAAAATTAAACTTTTAAAAATCAGAGTTAGTAGCACAGTGGCACAGTAGATTGTCAATGAAAACGACAGGAGTGGGGACAGTTGTCGGCCGTGTGAGTGCAGTATTGCCGGCTGCAGGCAGGGACTGCCACTCAGGAGTCTACCTTCTTGTTAATTAAAATTGAGCAGCAGGTGAGCTGTCCATCCACTTTTTCCAGTTCAGATAGGCTCACAGGGATCAGCATGTGGTCCTTCAGTTTTTCATAAACCTACAGCAGGAATCAAGGAATGAGAGAGAAGAAGAATTATGTTCTTGCTTCTGTCATCCCTACCTGCTCCCCACCTCGTATAGAGAATTACTGGTAATTTGTGAATTTAGGCTTTTCACCCATTTAACCTCAAGATGTGCATGCTGTCTAGACCACATACGTGCCCACAGACATACCCATAGAGCGAGGCGCATTGGTTAACCACTAACTCTGTGCTTGTAACCTCAAAGTCAGAGATGTGTCAGAATGTGGTTGGTACCAGAGAAGCTGTCATTGCTAGATTCAGTGACATATGAAAGACAGTGGCCATGTTTTCAGTCTGAGTATTACTCTCTCTCTACACTTTTAAAACCTTCTTAACTATATTTTAATGTTTCTTTCCTTAACAACACCATTCAGAAAAACTGGAGAAAATATAATTTAAGTGAAGCATTTTAGGTCAAACTGCTTTTTAATTACAGGCGAGAATTTTACAGCATTTTTTGGCATTCATAGAAAGTATGTGTCAAAACTTTGAATTAAAAGTCCATACACTTTTGTCTGATGATCAAACAAAGCACATTAAAAAAATTATTTGAAAACACCCCACATAAAAACAATACACCGTGTTTCTCTAGGGATCACTTTGCTCCTTAAAATTCACACAGTGGTTAAAGGAGGGCTGGAGCCAGAGAGAGTTGGGTTCCAAACCCAGTTCTGTCAACTTGCTACCTGGAATGTGACTTCAGTCAGGTGACATACCCTCTGAGCCTTGGATTAGTTCTCTGAAACACTGGGATAAGAATAGTGCCCTCGCAGGGGTATAAAATACTGCATGTGACATGCTTGGCACAGGGGAGCCCTCCGTAGGTGTGGCTGTTAGCTTTTCCAGTGATGATGAAGGCTGCTTGCAGAAGCAGTTAATGACCGTCTGAGCAGTGTGGCTGAAAAGGCATGAAGGATCCAGAGCCGTGAAGCTCCAAGTGAATTGTGTGATACAAGTGCTTGCTGGTATCGCAGATTCTCGTGTAGGTCTGGGCACCTGTATTTTAATGACCCTGATGCACATTCAAGCATGAGACCCACTATCCATCCAGAGCTGGTTAAGACCAGTCTGGGGCCAGGAGTCCTATGTTTTTCTCAGGTTCACACTTCTAGCCATGGAAATAGAGGAAAATTTTCTATGGAATCCCTACTCTTCTCTTTCAGTATGTTAAGAGGGAGACAGAATATGAGAATAAGCCTAGAAATTAAACAGTACTGCATATTTAAGAGGTGGCACAAAATATTATCTTAGAAATTTTAAAGCTCTAGGTATATAAAAAACAAGATCAATGGTTACTTAAGGCTCGTCTGTAATGTTTAGTATAAACAGCTTGTTCTCCTGGGCAGAGATGAAGAAGCTGAAGGCCTAAAAAATAGAGATACTTGAAACATCTGTGGATGCGCACTGTTTCATATGCTTGGTAGGATTAAATTGAAGTACTAAAGTATACAGATGAGACTGGCAGAGTGCCCTAAAGGCAAAACCGATTTTGTTAGACCAGGCAAGAATTCCATATGTAGGCACAATTGCCTTGTTGGAACACAAATGCAGAGACTCATAGAGGGACCAGTTGGTTGATTCCAAGTGTAGTCTATTTCTTCCTGCTCTACCCTTTTGACAGAGTATTTTAATGCTCGTTATGCGTAGGATGTGTGTCCCCTTCTTTCTGCAGCCCTGACAATGAGCACCCACTTCTCTGGGTCATTCCTACGCCTCTGACTTGAGGAACAAATGACGCTCTGATGAGGGGCAGCTCAGAGTTGTCATAAAGCAATGACCCTGTTGACCATCTAATTGTAGGTCTCTATGCTTAATCAGTATCTGAGTGTGGGGAAGTACATTTAATCAGAACTGGAGCACAAGTTCTTATTTGGAAAGCTCTGAATAGCAGGCATGAGTCATCTCAATTATTGTGCATGTGTTTGTAACCAATAACGTAAGTGAGAACAGTGAATTATACACACTTTCCTTTTCCCCTAAATTCTATTATCCTTTCTGTTTTCCCAATAACTTGATATGTATAGAGGAAACAGAAACCCTTGTAATTTGTCATTCCATCATGAAAAAATTGCCTGACGGTAAGATTATCAAGGAAGCCTACCTAGCTGCAGTGGCCACAGTTGATGGTTTCTTACCTTTGTACTTTCTGGATACTCTTCTGGGGTTCGGTGCAGCAAGACGTGGCCTTTGCTGGGGATATTTAGATATATACAATTTGCAGCCACATCATCAGGCACGGTGAGTTTGTCATAGCGGTGGTCACTCATCTGTTGCATGATCTATAAAGAGAAACATGACAGGCTTAAGCATAGCGTTCCCCCCACGCTTTCTCACACAAGGAAGGCCGTGTTATGGAATATGAGCTTGCAATAAATGCCTAGGAACATTGCTCTGTTTTCAAGTTCCCATCTTTTATCTTCAGTCACTTAGAGCCAGAAGAGGAAAACTTGAAGAAGCTATGACTGTTTGGTAGAATTTTAAGGGGTCTTCTTGTTGATCTTAAACGTGTTCAATCTCTCATTTTTAAAAGGTTTTAAAACTGTCTATAATTTTTCTAGTTTTGGTTCATCAGATCTGTAAGACACAAAATAGCCACATATATAAAAGGCCCATTCAGGCTTTTGATATTCTTGACTGAAGAAGTAGACCTGACCAGATCTGCAGGAAAAGAGACTGTAGCAGAATCAGAATGGCCAATAATCTGATTTTGCAGTAACTGTGCACACGCACACGCGTGCGCGCGCACACACACACACACACACACACTCACTCCTTTTCTATGAACATTTAAATTGAATACACCTGTCTGTTAGCAGCTATGCCCTTAGTACAATTAGCATAAAAATTACCTGGGGGGTAATATGAAACTCATATTCCTAGGGTTCATCCTCTCTGCCCCCCTCCTGCCACCTGATTCTGGTTTGACAGATTTGAGGTGAGGCATAGAAATTTGCATTCTGAGAGCCCTCCAGGTAATTCTGAGGCAGAACCCTGGACCACACTTGGCTAAAAACTGATATAGCAGGTCTAGTCATCAAATGATGGGTTTATTAGTACCTTAGTATAAATAACTTTTAAAATAACACAAAATGAAGTCTGCACAAAATTTAAAATATTGCTACCTCATCCTCACTTCCTCAACACAATAAAAATGAAACCCTCCAAAACAACCCCCTCCCCAAACCACACACACAACAAAAATGTCCAGGCATCAAAGCAAAACAAGTATTACTTTGGGCTTAGTCATTCAGACTTTTTCCATTCTTTATCAATACCCATATCTCTTTTAAAGATTTTATTTATTTATTTTTAGGGAGAGGGAAAGGAAGAAAGAGAGGGAGAGAAACACTGATGTGTGAGAGATACATTGATTGGTTGCCTCTTGCACGCCCCCAACTGGGGACCTGGCCTGTAATCCAGGCATGTGTCCTGACTAGGAATTGAACCAGCAACCTTTTCGGTTCACAGGCCAGTGCTCAGTCCACTGAGTCACACCAGCCAGGGCACACACAATACCCATACGTTTTAAGGAATCTGTCTAAATGTCATGTAATGAATCTATTAAAGAGATGTCTTCCACAAGCTGGTTCTAATATTTCTTTCCAGACAAGTGTCCCTTTACCCTTCAATATTTGTGTGAAAATATGTTTCATGTTACTATACCCCAGGATTAGGTAGACTTGTCCACTTGGTCATGGTGGCATTGGATGGAAAGATTTATGGTATGGAAGCATGGAAGAGACTGCATGCTCCCAGGAGACTGTGAAGAGTGGCATGTGGTAAGCCCTTCCTGACTAACCAATCAGGCAAACTGTTCACTTCTCCTAGTGAAATATGTCAAGGGCTGAGAGAGGCTAGAAGTATTCTGATCCCTCATAGAGAAGGAAACATCAGGAATGGAATGAGCTTATGTACTATATCAAAGGCTGAGAGACACAAATACAAGCAGGACATAGATCCAGTTTTTTTTTTTTTTCAATTGATTTGAGAGATAGAGATAGAGATGAGAGAGAGAGAGAGAGAGAGAGAGAGAGAGAGAGAGAGATTTGTTGTTCCACTTATTTATGCATTCACTGGTTCTTCTTGTAGGTGCCCTGACCAGGGAAGGATCCTGCAATCTTCACACCTCAGGACGACGCTCTAATCAACTGAACTACCGGCCAGGGCCTAGATCCAGTTTTTAGAGAGGTCACAGTCTAATGGACAATGTTAACAAATAGAGATTACATTACAGTGAGAACGAGCAGGGCACCATGCTAAATATTTTACGTTTATTATCTAATTTCAAAATTTCAATTTTATAGATGAAGAAACCGGATTTAGAAAGGTCTAATAACTTGCTCAAGGCCATATATGTGAATTCAAGCCCAGATCTGTGCAACTCAAAGCCTTCTTTATTAATCATCTCACTTTGGTCTCTTTTTTGACCTCCAGAGCTGCAGTGGATCTCTCTCTAAACTACCATTAACATGTACTTTTAAAAAATTTGTTTAGAATTTATTATTTTATTTATTCTCTTGGGGTAACATGAATTCTTTTTTTCATTGGTAATCCTAGTAGGACATGGTACAGTTTGGTGTAGCTATAGGATTTGACTAAACATCTCTCTTGTCCTTTCTAATTTACATTGTTCTCTGACAGGGTAGGTCCACAGAGTAGATCAGATGTAGGGTGGCTCCTTCTTTACAGCCCTGATAGAGAAATCTTAGATCTGTTTGAATATGTGGGCAGTTAAGAAGCTAATGACACTCCTTAAGATTAACTATTCTAAGCAAATAAACAACATATTCAATTTAGCCCTCTTTATAAAATGCACATGCTCAAAAATAATATGAAGAGGCTGATATAAGAGGAAAAAATCCAGATCCAAATAGCTCTTTTCTATTATGAATTGCTATTTAATGCAGACTTCCTCTTTGGCTGCTTTCAAAACACAGTAATAGTAGTTTTCATTTATTATTATGTGGGAAGTGGCACATTAAGGCCATCAACTCTGGAGTAAGATCTGGATTTGAGTCTCAGCTCTAACCTTTATGAGCTATGTAAATGTAAGGGGTTTTTTTGACTTCTTGGTTTTCTCACCTATAAAATTGGGATAATAATAGTCTTTTATACTCATTGTGACAGT
Organism: Pteronotus mesoamericanus; assembly: GCF_021234165.1. NCBI lineage: Eukaryota > Metazoa > Chordata > Mammalia > Chiroptera > Mormoopidae > Pteronotus > Pteronotus mesoamericanus. Next base: position 11,464,685 of record NW_026555077.1, read on the forward strand.
TAAATGGAGATAATGTATATAATATGGCACAGTAACAGGCCCTTAATAAGCCTCAAGTATTTTATGACAGCATGATTAGACAAAGTTCAAGTTTCAAGTCTGCAATCCCATCTACTCTTCCGGCAAGATTTAGCTTTTAACTTCAGTCTTAAAATAGCTTGTTTTGGAGGTCTATCTTTATACTTAAAACCACACAACACTATACCTGTCATATTCCTATGGTGATTTCTTCAGCATCCTCCTTTCTAAGCCTACATTATTTAATAGGTAGTTCAATGGTCTTGCAAGGTTGGCATCCCTTCTGCCTACAGATAATAGCTAGAAAGTTCCCAGACTTCTCAAAATTGGGACAAATTTTATTTTATTTTTTAAAATCATGTTTATTCTATTAAAGTTGTCTCAACTTTTCCCCCTTTGCCCTCGTCCACCCATCTCACCCCTCCCCTTTGTTCCCACAGTCAATTCCCAAACTGTGTCCAAGTCCATGGGTCATTCATACATGTTCTTTGTCTAGTCCGTTTTCCTTCTTTCCACCACTGTCCTCCTTCACCATCCCCTCTCATCACTTTCAGTCTGCTCCATGTTTCCATGCTCGTGGTTTATTTTGTTCGTTAGTTTATTTTGTTGAATAGAATCCAGTTATAGGTGAGATCATATGGCATTTGTCTTTTACTGACTGGCTTATTTCACTTAGCATAATATTTTCCAGTTCTATTGATGTTATAGAGAAAGGTAGGAGTTCTTTCTTTCTTTATTAATGCAGATTGATTGTATTTATTTATTTATTTTAAGTGTCAAAATCCATTATAAAATATTAAAAAATTTAAATCCATTATAAAGTCTCAGCAATTAAAACAACATGACACCAGCAGAGAAATAATCAAGTAGATCAATGAAATAAAATGTGCATGCTAGAAACAAACATATATATCTAACAGTGTAATATATGATTAAATTGATAATTCAAATCAATGGGGAAAATAAGGTTTATTCAACAAATAAGGTGCATGGACCACTATTACTTGAAATAAAACAAATATAGAGCCCTATTTCACACATTATACAAGAAATATTCAGGTGAGTTAAAAATCAATATGTAAAATCTAAGAAGTTTTAGGAGAAAGTACAAAACAATAAAGTATTTGAAACACATCTAAAACAGGATTAATAGTTTTTTCTTTTTTTTTAGGGGAATATTCTATAAACATTTAGTTAAAAAATGGATAAAGAATACCAAAAGTCATTTAAAGCTTTTAAAAATAATAGAAATAGGCAAGAAATATTTAAAAACAGGTTTAGTTTCAACAAAAAATAAAGTAACAATTAAAATTAAAATAACATCATTGTCACAATCAGATTAATAACTATTAAAAATATTGGCAATATCAAGTATTGGTGACTGTGAATGGAACTGGGTATTCATAGACTCTTTTTCTTCATCCTCTTACAGCAGTCCCTTTAGAATATTTTGCAGTGCTGGTTTGGTGGAGGTATGTTCTTTTAGCCTTCTTTTGTCTGGGAAACTCCTTATTTTGCCTCTTGTTTTAACTGAGAGCCTTGCAGGGTAGAGTAGTCTTGGTTTCAGGCCTTTGCTTTTCAAGACTTGGAATATTTCTTGCCATTCCCTTCTGGCCTGTAGTGTTTCTGTTGAGAAGTCAGCTGCTAGCCACGCAAGGGCTCTCTTATATGTTACTGCCTCTTTCTTCCTTGCTTGCTTTAGGATTCTCTGTCTGTCTTTGATATTTGCTATTTTAATGATGATGTGTCTTGGAGTGGGCCTCCTTGAGTTCCTCTTGAATGGGACCTTCTGTGCTTCCTGGACTTGTGTGACTTTTTCTCTCTTCAAATTAGGAAAGTTTTCCATCATTACTTTTTCAAACAGGTTCTCTATTCCTTGCTCCTCCTCTTCTCCTTTTGGTATCCCTGTTATATGGATATTATTACATTTCAGGTTGCCTTGTGTTTCCCCAAACTCCTCTTCATTCTTTTTGAATCTTTTTTCATTTTCTTGCTCTTTCTGGGAGCTTCTTTCTACCTTATCCTCCAGCTCGCTGACTCGGTCTTCTGCTTCATCGAGCCTGCTTTTGATTCTTTTTACTGTGTTCTTCAATTCAGAAACTGTATTCTTCATTTCCTCTTGTCTTTTATTGATAGTTTCTATGTCCTTTTTCATGCTGGTACAGTTCACAGTAATTTCCTCGTAGTTTCCCCTGTAGTCTTTGGTAATTCTCTCTGAGCTCACTGAGCTCATTGAGCTTCCTTAGAACTGTTGTTTGGAACTCAATATCTGATAGTTTACTTACCTGTATTTCATTTACTTCTCTTTCTGGGGATTTCTCCTTTCCCTTCAAGTGGGGGATATTTCTTTGTCTTCCCATTCTTTGTGAGACTCTTCCTTTTTGCTTCTGATTCTTAAGTTGATCTGTCTTGATTTCTTGACTTTGTGGTGTGAATTTCTATGGTAGGAGACTGCTGTTTTTACTTTCTGGATCTGCCTCTGATGATGTCAGATGTTGACCCTGTCTGACCTTAGGCAGTCTGTTCGAATCTTCCAGGAATCTACTGTCTGTGGCTGTCTCCTTCAGCAGTTAATCTAGTCACTCTGCACTCAGCAGGCTGGCTTAGACACCACAGGGCGGGGCAGAGTCCCTCTTGTGTGCAGGGTTATTGGACCCTCTTACGCTGCTGCAGCTCAGGGGAGTGGTCTGTCTGAGCCAGATGGCTGCTGCCATATGGGGGAGAAGTCAGAACTGGAATACCGCCAGCTACTGTCTCTGTTCTTTCCCCAAAGCCTCCATCTCCAGTCTCTCCTCAAGTGTCTCTAGGCCACTCTGTGTCCCCTTTCGCCAGGGATCTACTATCTGTGGCCACCACTCTGTACTCAGCAGTCAGGTTTTAGACCAACCAGGCCAGGGCTGAGTCCCTCTTGGGGGTGGGGCTATTGGATCACTCATGCTAACAGTCTCATGCTGTTACTGCTCAGGGTAGTGGTCTGCCTGAGCAAGATGACTGCTCTGTATGGGGGATGAATCTGCACCAGGATCCCGCTGGCTACTCTATCAGTTCTTTCCCCCACACCTCCTTCCCCAGTCTCCTTTCAGGCGTCTCTAGCCCTCTCTGCCCCTGCCTTTGCTGGAGACCAGGGTAAGTGACTGTAAATAAAAATTTTATGCTTTGGCCCTTTAAAAGGCTCTTTGCATCTCCAGCCACTTGTCTCTGGTAGAGAGCGACCCTGCTGCTCTTTGTAGTTGGTTGATATCTGTGTACATTTTTGGGCTCTGGTGCTGTGGGCTGGAGATCTCTGCTTACTGTTTAGACCCTACTTTTCTCAGGGGGATCCAACTGGATATTTCAATATGCCTCTGGTGCTGCCGCCCATGGGCACCCCGCCCGCCTTTTCAAGTCTCTACCACACTCCTTACCAGTTAGGTTGTGCTAAAGCTGATTCTTCTGTCTGTCCAAGGTTATAAGGCTCCTCTCTTGCTATTTTTCAGTTGTTTGTTCCAGGTGGTTTCTCCACAATTTAGTTGTAATTCCAGATTGGTTCTGGGAGGAGGTCAGTGTGACTTCTATTCACTCCTCTGCCATCTTAATTTCTCCCAAAATTGGGGCGAATTTTAATATGAGAGTTTTATTTTTTAAAAAGTTTCTCTTTCTTTTCAAATGGACTTCTAGCCCCTTGAATGCCAGTTTGGCATGGAGCAGTGGACAAAGCCTGGGCTTTGGAGTCAGAAAGGTCTGGGTGTGAAGCCTTGCTCTGCAACACACTAATTCTAGGATCTTGAGGAAGTCACTTAAGCTCTCTGAGCCTCAATTCCCTAAGCTTTAAAATAGGGCAACATTGAATATTCTTTTTAAAACAGAACAAAATGGATTATGTACATAAAGTACTTAAAACAAATTTCTAGCACATATCAAGTGTATAATAAATGTAAGCATTCTTCCTTGTTTCTAGCAATTAACCTGGCATGTAGCAGGTGATTGAAATATGTTTATAACTAACTGATTAGTTTCTTCATTCCTTTCAAAGGATATAGGGAACCTCAGAAGCACACTGGGATGGACTATGTGGTCAATTACCTATGTGAACAATTGCACTCCCTCAGAAAAACAAGGTATGGTCTATGTCCAGAAATATAAATATGATTCATTACTTAAAGTAAACCAGGCTAAACTCAATGAGGCCAAGCTTTGTCTTTTTCTTTATGCTCTACAGAATGCACTATACTCTGTGGTCTCAACCTAAATGACTTTGGATATAAGACAGTATGGAATGATGGATCCGGGGTGAGTGCACAGCACCAAAAAGCATTAAAACAAAGAAAGGAAAGAAAAAGAAAACTTTGTGTATAGCAAACTAAATATATATGCCTGTGTCAGTTTGTAACCCTGATTTAGTAAAATGGTACAGGAACCCAAAGAACAGACTGGTTTCTTCCTGATATAAATGGGGCTCTTTCTAAACGCAAGATAGAAGTTAGGATTTGTGTGACTTCAGCAATTACTCTTGGTCCATCTGACAAGCATGCTTCTTGCCTGGTACAGGGAATAGGATTGCACTATGTCTGAATCTCTGCTTATTGTGTCCTGTTGGAGGTGGGCCAAGATGGTCAGTCTGCTCATGTCTGCAGTCAGGACCAGACTGTCATCTCTCATGAAATTGGACCTAATTTACCCATGAGTCCCAAATTTCTCTCAGACCAGGAAGGAACAGTCCCCTGGGCCAGAGGGCTACTAAGTTGAACCCCACTGATCCAAGGGACTCACAAAGATCCTTAAAACATGGTATATATAGTCATTACCTGGTCAAGTGTAGACACAAATAAAAAATGCCCCAGAAAATCTCCTATTTCCATTGACTTAATTTTCTAAGTAATTGAGAAAATTCTGGGTAGCATATTTCAGTCTATCACATTCAGGCTAGTTGTTCCCACCATTCATAAGCACCAGATAATTGCCAGTTGTTTTCCCAGGTTAATTCATAGTTCATAGATGATTCATTGCACTCTTTTCTAATAAAGAAATCACTTATGTACAAAATGAGTTGAAAGAGAAAGAAGCACGGCAAGACCACACCTCACAGGCAGACTATACCTTCAATAGTCCCGTAAGCAGCCCGGAAAAATTTTCCACCTCTTTGTCTGACTCATGCATATCCGGTGGGGACTATGAAGCAGAAACATGGAATGTTGTACATTCCAGAGGAAGTGTTACCAAGGATCATTGTCGGTGCTGACATCTTGTTTATCAGTGAGGGAACTAAAATTCCAAGGTTGTGCCCACGTTGGAGAGTGCCCCTTTTATCTCTTTGGAGACTGTATGCTTCCTTTTCCTGGTGTGCTTTATGTACTTGGGATCTAGCTCTCTCCATGCTCCTTCCCATTGGTCACCCTCACCTCCTTTTATTTTTTTAATATTCATCCAAGGATATGTTTTTTATTGATTTAGAGAGAGAAAGAGAAAGGAGGGGGAGAGAGAGAGAGAAAAAGCAGAAACATGGACGTGAGAGGGAAACATCAATCAGTTGCTTCCCACATGAGCCTCAACAGGCGATTGAACCCGCAGCAGAAGTACGTGCCCTTACAGGGGACGGATCGCACAGCCTTTTGGTTTATGGGATGATGCTCCAACCAACTAAGCCACCTGACCAGGGCCACCCTCACTTCCTTGAGTGAACAATCCTACCCCTCTCCCCAGTTCCTATGTGTTTGCTCTGTTCTTCCGTTAAGGGCATTTATTTGACATTCTAATTGCTGCTTTTCATCACTCTTTAGTGTTTCTCTATTTCCTGAGCTTTAAAGTTACAATTTATAGCTTCTAGTGGGCAATCCTAAAATTACTGACATAAGGGCCAGTAATCTTTTAAAATACGGCCTTGGAGAAAAGTTTCACAGATACCGGGGACCACCAGAAAGATGAAAAAGTGGGCCCTAGAGCAAATTAAGCCCAAAGCATCACTGGAGGCAAAAATGACAACACTCAATCTGTCCTACTTCAGGCACATCATGAGAAGGCAGGGCTCCTTGGGAAAGACAATAATGCAGGGAAAAATAGAAGACATCAGGAAAAGAGAAAGAACAAATATGAGATGGATTGACTCCATAAAAGAAGTCATAGGCATGAGTCTACAGCAGCTAAGCAGGGCTGTTGAGACCAGGCCATGGTGGGCACCGCTCATTCATCCGTGGGGTCATCAGGAGTCGGAACTTACTTGACTGCCAATAACACACACACACTCAACCTGATCTTGTTTCAGGATAGTTTAATTTTTTTCATTACTGTGAAGAATTATAATATCCTTAGTGGGGAAATAATTTAGTTCTGGGAATACATAAAGTAATTCATTGATAAATTCTACTGAGGGTTACTCTTAAAATCAATGTCTTAACAAAACCACTAAAGCCACCTTATAAGTTTTTCAATTAATTTAGCAAGGCCCCAGGGTTATAATTTTAAGACAGGTTAGACAATGTGGCAAAAGAAATTACTTTTAATAATAGAACAGGCCCCATTTGGAACAGTGAGTGGTTTTGCTTAACTGTGGAAAGAAAAAGAACACAAAAGTTCTGGCAGGAATAGCCTTTCTATGTGAAATGGATTTAGGAAGTAGTAATGATAGGTAATAAACAAAAATATCCTGTTTTTTTGTGAAAAAGCTAAAGGTGTTTATTTTGTTTATTTTTAATTTTTAATATAATTTATTGGGGTGACATTGGTTGATAAAATTATATAGATTTTAGGTGTACAATTCTATAATACATCATCTGTATATTGTATTGTGTGTTGACTACCCCAAGTGAAGTCTCCTTCCATCACCACCTAAAGGTTTTTATTTTGAACACAAAGAGTTTCTATCTCTTGGGACAAAAACGGGTTTCTTTTTTCCTGTCAGAGTGATTATTTTCCCTTTTCTTCCAGTTGTTATTGTCTGAATAAGACTGCTTGCCACTTATTTATAGCTGGGTTCAAAAGATACAATTATATGCACAACGCAGAGTGCTCACTGTTCTGGGGGAACAAAGGCGCAGAAAAAGATTCATGAGACAGTACGTCTCCAACATCCTGCCCCTGTTGTGTTCAAATGGGCACGGGGAGGAGGCACTCACATGGCCTGCCTGGCAGGGCATCGCCTCAAAGTGCTCAGGCTCCCCAAGAGGAGCCAGGGCGAGGTGGAGGAACAGGCTTTGTCTCTGCTTCGTGGATGCACAGAAGCCTTTGTTAAAAGATGAGCACCATTTCAAACATCCTGAGAATGTGCTGTTGGACTGTTTAGTTCCACGTTCCAACATTTTTTCCTAAAAATGGGTGAAGGGGGGTATTGCCCCAGACCTCTATGTAAAGTGTTCTTTCAACCACAGGGACTGTACTTCGGGCTTCACACTGTGCCCCAAAACAGAACCAAAAGGAGAAAGCCCCAAACCCTCCACAGCAATACAAATTCCCCACAGGCCCCAGACTGTGGCTAATACACAGGAGTTCTATAGGGCTTTGAGGAGGATCGGAGAAGTCAAGAGGAATGTTGATTTCTTACTCCACCCATTCATGCATTTATTGGCTGACTTTTCCATGTGCCCTGATCGGGGATTGAACCTGCAACCCTGGCATACTAGAATGATGTTCCAATCAATTGAGCACCCAACCAGGGCTAGATGCTGCTTTAAATGCCTTTTCTGACTTTTGCCAATTCCCCAAGGAATTATTCCATGTAGAGTAATTATTATTGGAATTAGATATAATTATTATTCGGTTCAATCTGATAGTCCTTTATGGAGGTTCCCCTTTGGAAAAGGCACCGTGATGGTAGAAGGTGGGAAAGGCAATATAGTCACAGGCCCTGCCTTCAGGAGATAATAATCTGCATTTTAAGACAGGACAAGCATGTGAAGAGTATGCCAGCAGGGAAAAGAAAGCGAACCTCACTTCTATCATAGGCATCTCCGTAACAAAGAAGGCACGCAATAGAGAGGAAATGGCTGTGAGTATCATCTTGGCCACGTGTGGTCTGTTACACAGCTGCTGGTTTGGAGGAACCGGCCTTGATCCCCAGAGTGGAGCTGTCACAAAGCAGAGTGGGAAATGTCTGGCTTTCCGCCCAAGTGAATTTACATAGCTAGTTGCATTAACAACCAGGCATTTCCGGCAGTTCCCAACATTTCTGGGAATTTTCTCATCCAAAGGACTGGAAGGCAGTTCCATTCCCCCACTTGTTTGTTACTCATGGTTTCTTTGTTTAAAAAAATCTTGGACTGTGTTGTTTCACAGAACAATTTAGGACTTACTGGGCAAATACTGAAGCAAAGGTATAGAGAAAGTCTTTAGAGATATTCAGAGCACATTTTTGGCTTACTCATGATCAGTCTTTCTAGGAAACATACATATGCACCCGTTTCAACATTTCAAAACCTAGACAATATTTAAAGCAACGAATTATAGGTTCAATTGAAATATATAATATATGATGCTGAAGCACACTTTTCTTTGCTACTGGATATCTAACATTATTCGTTCATTTATTTATTCATCCATCAAGAGTTTACTGAGAGCCTGACAACAGAGTAGGCATCGAGGTTGGACAGTCCTTTTCAGACTGAGTCACTATAGCTATGGATAAAGTTTTAGAACTGATACCATGTTTTCATTTTTTCCAGTCCTGTGAATCAGGTCAAAATGAGCAGAATTGGAGAGAGGTTGTCTTTTAAACATCCTCTCTGAATTGATGGGTTGTACAGATTCTAAGAATGACGTTATTTGGTTCTTTTTGGTTCAATCTGGGCATCCTTTCAACAGCAGATATTCCCTTCAAAGCCAGCAGTCATCTCCCCAAATTCTCTCTCATATTTGAAACTGCTGCTTTTGATCAGATGTATGATCCACTGAAACATGTGGAGGAAAGATTTCTGTTATTTAAACTACAACCAGAATTCACATGAACTATTTCTGGAAGGGACCCTCAAATACCGTGGGTTCTGTGGAGTCTGGGAACACCTCCTATACTATTGGAGAACCGCTCTGAGTGTTCTGGGGAGAGGGCAAGGGCAGGAGGAACAGGGGAGGCCCTCTGGGTGAGCCACGACCATAATTAAGTTTCTACTTTCAGGGGTGGAGAAGAAAGAAATTCAGACCAAAGGAACTCTCCCAAAATGCAAAATCTGGAATCCTACTCTCCCTTCAAACCCCCGCCCATGTATTCTCTAAGACCAGCACTGTGGCAGAAGCAAATTACCCACAGCCTTACTCTTATGTTTTGTATGTAAATACAGTAGACAGCTGTCTACTTGGCTATTGAAGTCATGCCCTGGTTATGTTTCCCCAGATAACTGCATCCTAAATTTAGCATACTAAATATCCTCATCAAACATTAATCCGGGGAACTGGGGGCTCGGTAATCTTTCAGGTCTCCTGGGGACATTTAATAGCAAGAAACACCTAGAACATTTATTAAGCTGTTTTCTATTTATTTATGGCTCACCTATTCTTTATTGATTTCTCAAAACAATCTATTTTTACAGAAGGGAAAACCCAGGTTCAGAGAAATTCAGTTATTTGTTCAAGGTCACGTGTTAAGGCAGTAAATCCAGAATTTGATATCGAGGTAGGTCAACCTCCAAATGCCCACCTTTTCTTGTCACACCAAACCAGCACGTTGCTAATATCCCTTGAAAGACTAGATTCTGGGCTCATGAACTGGCAGTCTGTGGGCTAATTTTTTCCTATACATACAATTTATTTAACATGCATATGTTTTTTAAAGTTTGCATTTAATTAGCTAATGGGAGGGGGATGGGGGGGGAGAGAGAGATTTCTTGTTCCACTTGTTCATACTTCCATTGTCTAATTCTTGTGCGTGCCCTGACTAAAGATTAAATCCTCCACCTTGGTGCATTGGGACAATGCTTTAACCAGTTGAGCTACCTGGCCAGGGCCTAAAGTTTGCATTTAATTTTAGAGAAGATCTGGCCCGTGAAGCCACCTGCATTTTCTACTGGACTACATGGGCTAGTTTCCTCGAAGCTAGCTATTATGTTCTTTAGGTAGATGAAAGAGGAGCAAATTCGTTGGGAATGGAGACAGTAGGTGACAATGCATTATTGTTCCTTGAGCAGCAGAGGGGCAGGCTCCAAGGTGAGAGATGGAAAAGTGGCCAAACACATACACCCATACAGCGATGTCCCGGACCAGCCCTGTTCACCCTGAGCTGACTGCTGGTGGATGAATGCTTATTCTCTGTATGAACAAGTAATTCCTTGGTTATCTCATCGGTAGGGCATGCATTTAAAATTTTTTTGCAACAATTGTGATTGCTTTGTATTGAGTCATTCAAAATCCTCACTCAGTCTGCTTGGCCATGTGTGGTAGGGTTACGGAACAGTCTGTGCCCACATTAAGACTATTCTTTTTTTTTCCCCCCAGAACAGGATGAAGAAAATCATCACTGAGGCCTCCAATTACATCACTCTACCTAACTGCACTGTTGGCCTAGGTGGCTAGGGAAAACGTCTTCAGCATATGTTCAGTGCCCTAAGATCTTCAGTTCCAGGCTCGTAAATGTGTGGGAAAATATATGCATAATACATACATGTAAGTTTATTATAAATCTTACTAATAGAAAGGATGGGTAGCATACAATTTATAAGTAATAACACAATGTTCGATACTCTTGATTATAGATGTCAAATTGCAAGTTGATTCTCACGGAATGCTTTCTTTGTGTGTGTTTTTTTCAGAGCTCGTGTATTTGAAATCAACCTATTGTTGCAACTAACAAATCAGTGTAGTTCCAACATTGCTGTTTATTGATGTTTTTGTTTATACTAATGAGACAAGTGAAATGATGAAATATATTCAAACTTCACTTGTTTGGCAATGATGGGAGTGACTGCTTTGCAGCATAATAGTTTTTAAATATGGGAAGACTATTTCCTCATTTTTTTCTCATGTAATGGCTATGCACATCACTCACTTTTAAGTTCAATCTTCAGGATTAAAATTTTCTCCATCACTTTCTTATGTCTAGATAACTAATAAAATGATATATCAAGTCCTGTGGCATTTGCTGATTTCTGTGATGAAATATTCCAACCATGGTCAATTTCAAGCTACCGATGTAACATTCTTGAATATGGAGTTGAGAAGAGATGTGCGATGCTACACCATTACATACTATTACCATCTTACATACACAACAGGTGCGAATAACCTTAAGAGCACAGGTGAAATACAACATACTTCGGAAATAATGAATTTTAAGTATTTGTTACCTTTGTGTTTAGTATAACTTATTTAATTGTAAGTTTATATAATTTAATTTTTAATAATGGCTCTATTTAACAACCAGCTGGCAAAATTCCAGAAAATTTAGCGATTGGACCTTATACGCTTCTACCAGCTTATAACCACCATCCTACATAGATTTCGTGGCTTTTCAATACTTGGTTCCTGGATGTCAGTGTAAGCTGACCCTACATAGGAAACTACTTTAAGTCACCCTCCACATTCTGTTAATGCCATGGAGAACTTCGGCTTTAAAATTTGGCTCTTGTAACCTTTGCTCCCTTATAGGCAGACAATATTTGAGGATTAACCTTCAATGAGTTTATGAAATACACTGATGGAACAAGGTATCGTGAAGTCTAGGAGGGAATGATGGCAAGTGGATTTGCTAAATAGTAGCCTAAATTCACTGAAGCCCCCAGATACACAAGAGCAGATGATGGGCTTCCCTCTTCACATGGACTGACTGGAAGCTTAAAGTCTGATGGTCCTGTGGGTAAACAAGGTAGTGAGCAACTCAAATCGTTGCTTCCCCCTTTACATCTTTTCCTCTCATTTATGGTTGTTATTTTGCTATACTTTATGATTCTTTGTACGCTGCTGTTACAAAAGGAGGCGAAGTATGATTACATCATTTCAAACAGTTCTTCTAAACACATATTTTTAAACTAGAAAAGAAATACAAATTATAAACAATTAAAAGCTTCACGTAAAAAATTCAAATACAAAAAGTTAAAGTTCTTGCTAGATTTAACACAACTGAGTACATTTGTCAAAACTCATTAAATTGTACTTTTAAATTTTGTAAATTTTATTGTATAGAAGTTATATTTCAATAAAGCTAATTAAAAAAGTGGAATTCTTCTTTCTTCCTCACTCTGTCCCATCTTTCTCTTATCTCTTCCCCCTTTCCCTGTGGGTAACCATAGGGGAAGAAAGTTTGATATGGGTCTTTCAGATCTTTTTTTATACACTTACACACTCAAAACAAAAGTTGTTTCCCTCTCCGCTGAATAGGTCAGTGAAGGAGCCCGAACATCAACATCCCACTGCAGGGCCCTCAAGCTCCGCTTCTGTCACAGGCTGGTAACACAAGCCTCTGGAGGCTTTGCACCCACAATGGCAGTTCCATGTGGCCTTGTTACTCAATTTCTGAAATAATCACACATGATTATTTCACGTGTGTGAAATTTTTGCCTACGTATACTAAGTAGTTAAATGCCTGAAACTTGTATGTTACACAAAACTCCAATAACTATTGGGACTCTATATAGCTATTTAATCCCCTGCTGTTGAAAAACACCCTTGCTGGAAGGGGCTTCGTGATTTTTGAGAGTCACTGCTGTCCCTACATGCATCAGGGGAGAGCACCTTACTCAAATATGCTCAGAAATGCAAATGTCTGTGAAACAGGGTTGACAGAGTTCTTTCATATTTTAGGATGGGATTTCTTACCCTCAGCACTATTGACATTTTGGGCTGCATAAGTCTTTGTTTTGGGGGCTGTCCTGTGCTTTGTAGGGCATTGAGCAGCATCCCTGGTCTCTATCTACTTACTACACACCAGTAGCACTGGCCCCCCCCCCCGCCCGCCCCATTTCCCACATTGCGACCAAAGTATTTCTGAACTTGCAGGATGTCCCTGGGAGACAAAGTTGCCTCTGATTAAGAACCACTGTCTTTAGGAGAAAGCCACAAATGTATTCATATTTTAGGAGAAGAGTAGATACCTATGGGAAATAGGGGGAAAACAAAAAACAAAAAAGAAAGAGAAAGAAATCAGCCTTCCCCATAAAGATACTGTTTACTCTTCTATTCTTCCTCCAAATTCCTAAGAACCCTGAAGAGAAGTAGACCGGTGTTCAAGAAAACAGCTGTTGTCCCCACATACCTTTTACAAGAAACCCAAATTCCCTCTAAATGACTGCAACTAAACCACAGCGAATGAAGAAAGCAGGCATCCCCACCTTGCCCACTCTTCTGTGGAGAGTTACCAGTGCTCTCTGCGTTTCAAGTTTTACATTTCTGAAATGGGAAAGAGGAATCTTGGTTTCTGTCTGGATACGGCCTTTGTTAGTGTCATACAATGAATGTTGGTAAAGTGCGCTGAGCACCAGGGAAGTGATGTCATTTTATAGAAAACTAAAAATTACATGTTTGAAAACTAAGCAGGAATTTGGAAATTATCATGCCCACTCATCTTTTATAGAAGCTCGGAGGGATGAAAAATTAAGTGATTTACCTAAAATCACAAAAAGTTAGTGAACTGTCTAATGAGAACTAATCCTAGGTCTCATGACTCAGTCCAGGCCTTTTCTATTGGTCTTGGTTTCGTGGACAGAATTTAAGTGAAACATGGAGGAACAATGTCAGCTTTTCCCTACCCCCTTTTTCACCCCAAGTTAAGGGGTCTCTCTTCTCCTAAAGACCAAATAAGATTGTCCTGCACCTCTATTCCTTGATTTATGGCATGTCCTAGGCCAGTGGCTCTCAACCCTGGCTATAAATTAGAATAATCTGAGGAGCTTTCAAAAAGAAAACTACAGATTTCTGAGCCACAAACACAGTGATTTTTTTTTTTAATTTACTTGGTCCGAGTTGGGCAAAATACCAGTATTTCTTTTTAAACCTTCCCCTGACCCAGGAGACTCTAATGTGTAGACAAGATTGAAAACCACTATTCTGTGCCCTCTCCATAATTCCTACCAATTTGGCGGGGAAAAGGTAGGAAGAGGAAAGGGAACAGCTTATACTCTCATGTTATCTCTGGCCCTAGCTCCCACTGAATTAGATTCATTTGGAGACAACTATTTTTCAGGTGCTTTCCCTCTTTTAAACCACGCTGACATAAGCAGAAACCTGTCATTCCTTGATTGCTGCCCTCCACCACCGCCCCCTCCCCCCGCAAAAAAACCCTATTCACGTAGGATAATAGACTTTTCTCAAGTTTGGCAGTTGGAGTATTGTGGCTATAGCAACATAGAACATTAAATACTGGTGTATTCAAAGACTTGACAACTCTGCTCATGGTTCGAACCTCTTCCCACTCCCCTTTCTCACCTCTTTCCCTCTCCACATTGCTATAGCTTTTAACAGAGGGCATTTTTGCTTTCTCTTTTGCTGCATTGTTTCCCACTGACCCTCTCAGCCTTCAAGGATCTCACCTTCACCCCAAAGGACTCGTCTTTTCCTAAACAAAGACAACTCTCTGCCTAAGAGGGATTGAGGCTTTAGCTCTTCCAAGGGTCTAGTGGACATTGTGTCTGCTTTCCCCACATCAACTCCTCGCTTTCTCAGTATCCACCCCAGTTTTCATTTGCATACCCACACCTCCCTGTGTAGCCCACATAACAGGGGAAAAGCTAATTCTACCCCTGACTCCAGGACGGAGGCCCTGGGCCAGAGGTTCCTTTCTTGATTCCCAGTACCTGCAGTGTCCCAGTAATATGGTCATGGTGCTGCTAGGCCAAAAACAAAACAAACAAAAAACCAAAAACAAACCAAACAAATGAATAAAATAATCCCCCAATCTAACGCTTTTACTTATTAAACAGTTAGGTCCAAACAACTTAATAGCAGGATTGTGTGTGGTACCTGACAGGTACATCCGTTCTTTTTGAACATTTAAAATACGCCGTGGTGGCCCTGGGAGTTTGCTGTGACGCCCTGCGGGCCTCAGTGCAGTCAGGCGGCCGTAGCCCCAGTGGAACCCACCCCCGCGGTGGGAGTCGGAGGTTTGGGTTCAGGAATGGGCGGATGACGAATTCTGACTAATAAGAATGGAGAAGATCTGAGAGAAGCTTCCTTACTTTCTGAAGGACTGCTGTCCCCCTCCCCGAGTGTGGGTGAGGAAGCATGTAGCCAGAAGCTTCTGGCATCACTGTACTCCCCTGAACAGGAGCCAGCTTTATAATGAAGCTCATCTGTGAAAGAAGAGAGATAAAAGGACTTGGTTCTTTGATTACATCACTGAGCAGACAGATCAAACCTAAAGTCTGCATTACTTTAGAACTACGCGGACCGATAAATCTCCTTCATTGTTTCGGTCAGCTTGAATTGAGTTTCCTGTTAATGGCTAGTGAAGACAAACAGCTTTTATCGATTAAGACTAAATTTGGCTGTTACAGAAACTACCTGCCCCCCAAAGTGACTTTAAAAAGTTTGTTTTTCTCTCATGTGAAAGGAGTTTTGAGGTCATAGTGAAGTGTAGTGACTTGACTGTCATCAGGAGTCCAGGGTCCTCCTAGCTTTTTGTTCTGCCATCCCTGGGATACAGCCCTTGCCCTCACGGTATAAAATAGCTGTTGGTGCTCCAAACGTCACATCTTTTTTTCAAGCGGCATGACTCAGGAAGGGAAGAACGCACCATTCCCTTTCAAATCCAGGCTTCCTGGGTTTCATACCTAGTGCTTCTCCTTTCACCTCATTGATCAATGCTTGCTCTCATCTTCATACCTAAAACAAAGGAAGCTGAGAAATGCAGACTTAATTCCAAGTGGCGATGTGCTCATTTGAAACTCAAAGTTCCATTCAAAATGAAGGAAAGGTGGAATGGAAGTTGGGGAAGGCAACAGCTGACTGTCATCAATTGATTTAGGCAGTAATGTATACATATTTTTTAATCACCGCTATAGTACATATTTTGACCTTTTTCATTTAGGCAATTGTCATACTGTTTGAATTCATCTGAGTCAAGGTAGCCAAGCCATCCCAGAAGAACGGTTGGTTATAGAGAAGCTTCCAGGGAGGCACAGTCCCATCGCTGGCCCTTTGTGCAGTGCTTTGCAGCAGTGCTTGGCATGCGGTACATGCTCAATACCTACCTGAAGCACTGGGTATGAAACCAAGGAAGCCTGGATTTGAAAGGCAGTTGTGCCTTCTCTTCTTCCTGAATCTTCATGCTGCTTGAATGTCAAATGAATGAGTGATCTCTTAGCAGTGCATTTCAGCATTTCATTAACTCCTAACATCCTCCTAAAATCTCCTAATACAATTTCCTATAAGCCACGCTCACTCAGAACTCAACCTTCAGTGAAGAGCAAAGAAGAGCTGTCAATCAGCACTTGTGCTGTGTTCTTCTGAGCCGTCACTCCTGGTCCCTCAGTTCTGGACTTTCATCAGCTTTGCTGCTCTCAAGAGGCCCTTCTCAAATTCTCTCTAATAAGCTCAGGGATGAGACCAGACAAACTTCTGATAGAGAGATCTGGGTTTCTTTCCTCCTTCCACTATTTGTTCCTACTTGAAGAATTTAGTATCATGTTTGTTTTCAAGCCACAGGACCTCAGAGTTAGGAAGGAATGCAGACTTCTTTTTTTAAAAAAAAAAATCCTCACTTGAGGGTATGTTTTTATTGATTTTTTTTTTTTTAAGAGAGCCAGAGGCAGGGGCCAGGGTGGGGGGGCGGTGTGCAGAGAGAGAGAGAGAGAGAATATTGATGTGAGAGAGAAACATTGATCAGTTGCCCCCTGTACGCTCCCTGACTGGGGACCAAACCCCACAACCTAGGTTTGTGTCCTGCCCAGGAATCAAACCCACAACCTTTTGGTGTACGGGTTGAGGTTCCAACCAACTGAGCCACCCAGCTAGGGCTAGAATGCAGACTTTTCTATTCATGTCAGAGGGCCTAAGTGCCTAAAGAGAATTAGAGCAATAAGCACTCACTACAAAAAGACTGTATTTTAATATACAAATGTTATCAATAGAGAGAAAGGCACTAGATAGAACACATGATAAATAGCTTTTATTCTGTAAGCATTTCCCTAACAAGACACAGCATTTTAAAGAATAATTAGCTTTTCCTATTTGTATTTCAAAAATCTGGCAGAGTCCTGCATATTTTTCTTCCACATGGGAGGTATTTCTTTGAAGTACCAGTTATTTTACTCAGTACACTATTATTCTGAATGATATTAAGTGCCATATTCTGTTCAAGGACATAATTTACTTTTGGGAATGAATTTTATTCCCCTGCCCTCCAATGCTAGTGTAGGACAGAGCCATTGTTTCTCACAGTGTGGTCTATGGGTTACCTGCTTCCGAATCATGCAGTAGTCTGGGCTCCATCCCAGCCTTGATGAAACAGAATTTCTTGTTTCTGTTTCGTGGCATGTGGCATGCATTTCAAATGTGCACTCTGTTGTCCTTGGGTACATTGAAGTTTGAAACCACTCACCTAGACTTTTCAAATTAAATGAACGTGATTTTCACACCTAAAAGATATTATTACTGCTACTGATATTACAACTACTAGTAGCTAACCTATGTTGAGCTCTTATCACTTGCCAGGGTGTGGATGAAAAAGAAATGGTTGATTAGAAAATAAACAAAATGTAATAGACTTAACACCTTTCATCTAACTTCTAATTTTTTTTTTTTTTAAACTCTGCACCATGAGTCACTTCTAGATATGTGGTCACAGCTTTGAACTGGGTCTCACTTCAGAAAGAGATAAAAGGGAATGGCTGTTGTAACCTGTCTCCAAAGCTGCCTTTTCCATTTTTTGACTGACCATGTTTGAATAACACTGGGCCCCAACCACAGTATCCAGTGACCACACATAAAAAATAGGTTTGGAAGTGTTCTTAAAGGGTGCTGGATCCACATGACATTTTGAAAGATGAAAACAAGTGCTTATTAAGGGCATGACAATGCTCATGGAATGATTTTGCAGGGAAGCAGGGGCAAGTTCACTTCTGTTTCTCTTGCGTGCCATGATTTCTAAGGACGGTCCCAATCTCAGTATTGTGCCAGGTAGTGTGGATGTTTTCCCTACAGGCTGAGAGAATAATTCACAGTTAAAATATCACTTCTGATTTAGTGTCTGCATTTTACCATATGCTTAATTAACCTTCAGCCAAGCAATAGGATACTCACCGACAACGAAGGTATTTAATACATGTGATTTCTGTGGAAAAACAGTAACTCAAAACTCAACCATCCTCCCTCCAGCTCAACTGACACATTTCCTAATCCCTTCAACATCCTGGGCGCTGGTGCTGGCAGGGCGGAGAGTGTCACACCGGTTGTCCTGCGATGTACAATTTCAGCCCATGAGGCAGAAGTCATCCTGGCTTTTTTCTTTTTTTTGTGCTCTTTTGCCAACTCAACTCAGGTAAGAAACAATGGGACACTGCTGGAGATGAAGTGCGTGCAAATGTTAAAGCGATTTTCTTTGGTGTGCCCTGAGAGTGAGTAGATAAAGCTAATATAAAATAAATGGGGAAGGGGAAGGGACAGAGACTCCAGATTCAGATGGGCCGCTGACCGCTGCCAGTGGAAACTGAAATGGGAGCCAGCCTCGTTAGTGCTGTAAAGGCTCAGACTTCGGATGTCTACCAGAGCTGCTGTCAGCTGGATGTGTCTGAGTACAGCTCAATTCCCAAAATATGAATCTAGGTCAGTGAAATCCAGCTACATACATTTGCCCACTGATTTCCTATGGTTTGTTCCTGTGGAGAGGAGGTGAAAGGGAGAGTTTGAACTCTTATCCAAAAATTCCACCAAAGGCACCCCATGTGGTAGCCATTTCTGAAGTCCTTTAGTTCATCACTGTCCCCCAGGGCCCAGTACAGTGCCTGGTACACAGCAAGAGTTCTACAAATATCTGTCAAAGTGTGGCTCTGCTCCTTTTTTCTCCCTTGCCCCCTCAAGTCCGTCGCTCACGATGTTTGGTTACTTCTGTAAATGGACCTCACCTTGCACAGCCCTAACCATTGTCATGGCTGTCTTCCTATTCCAAATCCTTCTTCCCTTTATTTATGGACTGCGTGATTGTATTTGACTAGTTTTATCACTCCTAATACTTCACTTGTTAAATCATTACAGGCATCAGGCCGAACAGATCTTTCTGAAGGATCTGCAGCTTCACACCTCTGCTAAAAACTCTGAGTGGCTCCCCAGAGCCTGCAGATAAGAAACCGCCAAGGCCTTGACCCTTTGGACCAGGACCAATTTATCTGGACCTTAAATTTCTTTCTCTCCCCACATACCATTTTTTTTTAATTCCCACCCGAGGATGTGTTTATTGATTTTTTTGGTTCGGGGAGAGAGAGAGAAACATTGATCTGTTGCTTCCCATATGTGCCCTGACCAGGGATCGAACCACAACCTTTTGGTTTATAGGATGATGGTCCAACCCCCTGAGCTACAGTGGCCAGGGTAACTGTTGTTTTTGACTATAAAATAGGTATTCTCCGACTTGTCCTGATCCTAGTTGTGATGATCACTCCTCCTCTGTGCCAGCCTACGGCCTGCCGTTCATTCCGGTCCGCTCAGACTTTGATCCCTGCCTCCTATGATCACTCCCTCCTCAGGACTCCCGTCACCTCTTCTAGGACCCTGTGCCATTTAGTAGTCATTTACACTGTGACATTATTTATCTTTTAATGATCTGTCCTGTTTATCCTGCTAAGCTGAAGGGGCACTGAGGACAGAGACTGTTTGTTAGGACAGTATCTTTCATGGAGTTGTTTCTTAGTGAAGATTGGTATATCACGCTCAAGAAGCCCAAGCTTCAAGCTCAACTGTGATCTCTTTTCAAACGCTTTTTAAAAAGTCATTTTGTTGAAGAGGCAGTACTAAAAGGTTTTGGAAACCTGACCTCTTTTTCCTATCAGATTTTTCTGTAGGAATTAGAAAATGATGTCATCTGTTAGATATCCAATTTAATAGTCACGTATGTCACTGACGCCTCCTCAAAGAAAAATGGAAATAGCTAGGTTGGGGTCATCTGTAGTTTTCTGTCCTCAACCAGGCATGAAGATGTTCAGCTAAGCATGTCTTCTATCACCCTCAGTCACTGAAAGGACGATATTACAGTGGTCAAGAGCCTACAGTGAACCCTACTTTGGAACTATCCTTATCACTGGCACTTTATATTATAATTAAATGGCTGCTACTTTTTGCCAAGTGCTTGTACACCCTCATGTTCAAGACACAGTCTTTTCACCTTGACTGCATATCATGAAATTTCCAATGGACAAGAATGAAGCTCTCATTCCCTAGTGAGGCTGATTCAACTTTGTTTTTCCAGGACAAGGCTGAGTACAGGAGGCAGGGGTCACACAGGTAGAGGTGGAGGCTGAGCCAGAAAGACAGCCTGTGAATTTGGATCCTAAATTCTCTGCTTTGCCTTCTTGCCATTTTGGCCCTCGAGACAGTTGTGCTTCTTTAGCAGAATCAACATATGATTATTAAAAAAAATAAGTTCTTCTCTAATATCAGTAACAGCATACGGTTCAACCAGTTTTTCCTCTGGCACAGATTTTTACACATTAAGATCAGATCATGTGAGGCTTCTCCCCCGGACCCCCCAGCTCTGTCTCTCTGTCTCTGTCTCTTTTTCTCTCTGTTGGGGGAGGGGATGTGGAAACACAAGTCAAATGCAAATTTCCTGTTATCAGGAAGTGATAACATAAGTCATTTTTAGTAACTCAGAATATTTTAATAAGGAATATTAGCATGCCAAATTACTGAATGTTGGCATCCAAGTTATTCAGTTAGGTGTTATATCTTAAATTTATGAAATACTGAATTCTCAGCAGCAAAAAGGTAGGGAGTGTCTAGTTTCTATGGCTTTGATTTGGATCCCTCCTTTACTTTTACTGCTCCTTGGAATATGTTATTTTGTGCCTGTGGGTGAAAAAGGGTGCACATTCTAAACCTGACAAGCTCAGGGGGGGTGTGCATGATGGCCTTATAAACTCAGAGCCCGAAAGTAACCACACAGGAGGGTCTGAACATAAAACTCCTTACTAGACCTCTGCCTTCTCTGATGAAGGTCACTCTTTACCTTAAGTGAGCCTGTCTGTTGCCTTCTTTAAGATAACATACCTTTGAAATGTCATTTTCTTTCCCAGACTCCTCAGGGCACACCCACCACACCAGAGCAGGAGACCATGGAGCCCCTCATTGTTATCTTGTTCCCCCACATACCATCTCTATGTGTGGTACATGTTAACTATTAACTATCTCATAACCACCAGTGTAAAAGAAGTATGTGTTTCTCTGTTTTACTTTTTATCCAATCCCAGAGATTACTCTGCTTCCTTTTCTCCTGCCCCCTAATTCACGGCCAATGGATTTCATATAACTCCCCTTAGATCTCCTACTTTGCTTCTAATACATAAAATAAGCTGCAACACTGCCATTCTCTGGAGCATTTTGACAATCCATTGAGATTTTATTTCCTGACAATTGTCAGTTTGGCTCAAACTCATAAAAATTCTCTACAGGTTTGCATGTTTCTTATGACATACCTGTAGTGCACAGTGGTTGGCTTCTTTGGGGGTACATTATTCAGGATTCTGGGCCAGGCACTTTTGGAAGTTGCAGTAATCCTTGAAGGCAGTGGCTCTCAGCTTAGACTGTGCACCCGAATCACCTGTGGAGCTTTTAAAAAACGAGCTGCTCGGGCTCCATCCCAAACTTGGAACATCAGAATTTTCTGACAGAGGCCCAAGGCAGTGTGTTTTCAGAAGTTCCCCAGGTGATTTTAGACCGCACCTCTCCTGAGGAACCACTAATTTAAGGTCACTTAGAGATTTTCCCTTTGTAAGCAAGAGTCTTAGATCAAAAGGCCACTTAAAAGGCCATTTGCTCAATCGCCCAACAGATGCTTGAATTCCCCCTACAACAGCCCATAGACTTTGTTGAATACTTTTTGGTGTCCCATCACATAATGGACAAAATAAACAGCACTTTAAAAATAAATAATTTCATCCTCCCCCGCCCCCACCCGACATTTTTCTTGTAAGCTCAAGGGAAAAAAATAACGTTATTATTCCCTTTCTCCTACTTGGCCAATTTTGCCTTCTTCCTGCCTTGAGGCTAGGGCTGAAATTCAGCATGGCTGTTTTGGTCTCACAGCCTCAGATTATTTATGGCCCTATTATGCCAAAGCGTTTTGTTTCGCCCCCGCCCCCCAGTCTTGCTGGCAGACAGCTCTGGGAATAGTGTCAGATAAGGCAACTGCTGCCAGGAAAAGGAGCGTAAACAGTTGTTACAGACTCAAAGGTTATTTAGTTTTATGTTAATTTTTAAATTCAGACATGGTAGTTTCCTTTTTTAATCATTGTTTTGTGGGTCTGGTGAATACAACTGGAACAGACAACCGGATAATAAGACTAAATTAAACCTACAACAGGGCTGTCAGTGTGCCTTCCCCAGCACAAACCCAACGTGGGAAACCTCGCGGCTGTGCAGCATGATTCCCTGTGACGACAGCTAAACATTCAAAGTCTTCATTTTTCCATTTCATTCACCCTGTTGATACCAGTTAATTCTCATTCCAGTGTTCGGGCCTTGCTGTTGCCGTTCTAGTTGTCATTAAAGGAAATTCCAGGCAGTAAAATAACATACAAAATCAAAACACATTGAGGGTTTTTCCATTTTCATTTTTTATATGACCGTCTATGAAATAACATGGACATTTTTGGACATAAAACTGATGCTGACGCTGAGTCAAAATGAGAGGAAACACTGTCTCCGTGACCTCTATTATGTAGTCATTCAAAAGAAAAACATGCATTGTGCTATGCAATTTAAATTAGTTGCAAAGAAGTCCATGTCCTCATTTAAAGAAATCTTACAAATGCCAGTTAGTTATTTTAGGAAGTAGATAAGAAGCTTAAAAAACATTTCCACCAAGATGAATGATGAGCATTTTAATTTAAAATTACAAGTCTGCTGGAATTTCACTTACTATATTTCAGCTTTATTTACTGGACAAAGAGACAAAAAAATGGAGTGGTAATCCCATAATTCTTTTCTTACCACATCTTTTAGTATTTCTATGAAAAGTATGTTAAAATAATCATTGCTTGTGATACAAAAGAATTGAATTATTAATAAAAGAAAGGCTAGGAAATAAAACTACCAAGGCCAAAAGGAGAAAATAGCTGGGCTTCTGCATGGGGCGAGGCAGGTGAGAGCACTCCTCTGGCTGCCTGGCCAGCAGGTGGCACAGCCCCCCAACCTGTCAGTGCCACCGCCCCTTGAACACCACCTCTGAGCTCTGGTAGGTCAGCAGCTTCTTCATCTGATTAGTTTCAGGAAAGTTTTAGCTAAGGGTCCCTCCCCTCCCCTCTTACTTCCTTATCTCCCTTCTTTTGTCCTTCCTTCCTTTCTTCTCCCTCCCACCCCCAATTTACTGGAGGAATGAATGCTTTCAGGGAGATTGAATTAAAAATCTTTACTGTGAGTCTCTCCCAAGGGCAGGGATTACAATCGCTCCTTCGGGGACAGAGAGCATGTAATTAATCCAGGTTCCTGGAAAGGAAGTCAATTTTGGAATGCACCTAGAGAAAGAACGGGTGACATGCGATGCAAATCTACTCTCTACCATGTCATTTTTCCCTCCCCGACTTTATTGAGGTATAGTTAACGATTATAAATTGTATATATTTAAGGTGTACAAGGACCGGGGGTGGGGAATGGAGAAATGTTAGTCAAGGGGTACAAAGTGTCAGTCTTTTTTTAAAGTCTTAGTTAATAAAAACAGGCTAGTCTGGAAAAGACAGGCATCACGTAGATGGTGAAGCAGAGGTGTGAGAGTTAAACCTTAGCTACTGGAAAATTATTTCTGTAAGTTAAACATAGCCCACTTTCAACAGTCTTATACATGTATTTTCCCCCTAAGCTTTAAAAATTAAAGTAGAACATACAAAGTGGCTGTTTGGACCACAACTCTCTCCCTCCACCTTAAAGTAACCACTATTCTGACTGCTAACAGCATAGAGTAGTTTTGTCTCTTGTTTAAATAAATGAAATAATAGAATACATGTCTTTTTTGAGATTGCCTTGTTTTGCTCAAATTATGTTTGTAAGCAGTGTTCCAGCTGTGCAGGAACTGGAGTTTTCTCATGTCATGAGAGGGCAAACATTCCTTCTGCAAGGTACAAGTACATCTATTGCCTGGGCATGAATTAATCATATGCTATTTTCTTTTATAGCTGGAGAAGAAGGATGAATGTGGTAGTTACCCAGGGTCATGAAGGGAATAATGGAAAGTCTGGGAGGAAAACTATAGAAGGGGCACATTGCTCTAAAGACTGATTTTGCTTAGAGATTAGTGTTTCTAAGATAAGACTTGGTGTCAAATATCTTTAGGAATTTGTGGGTCAATCTAACGTCTAGAACCTTGGCCATATCAACAGTAAAATGTCCTCCTTTCTTCCTTCCCTGTATTAAATATACTCTTTGTTAAATGTGTATTAAATGTACCCTGTATTAAATGTGTTCTGGGCTTTTTAGCAGAGTTGCTAAAGTCTTCCTGGACGGATGATTTCATTGAAATATCCAACACACACACTATTAAATCTACTACAACCTTAGACAGGTATGATGACTATCTCCATAAGAAACTACTTCATTAACCAAGAATAGATTGCAAATCTATTACAAAATGTTTTAAAGGCAATAAGAAACCCTTGGGCTCTCAGCTTTGCATAAATATGTAAGATGTGGTTTTCAGACTCTGAAGGAAACAAGTACTCTGCAAGCAGTGACAGATGTGGGAAGTATTCAGGCTTTCAGCGCATAGTGCAGGAAGGCACAATTCACTTCTGTTTAAATGCCTCGCCCTTCAAAGAGATGCCCTAGTGGCCAGAGGGTTCTCCACAGAGGTAAGATTGAGACATCAAGATTTGCAAGGGGTAAACAGGTATTTGGGACGAAACTAACATCTCTACTGAGACAGGTCAGATCCTGGATACAAGCAAAAAAAAAAAAAAAAAAAAAAAAAAAATGAAGGGGGTAGTTGGAGAGAGGGGAGGAGAAAGGGGAAGCTCAGCTAGAACAAATCCATGAGAAAATAATAGGGAAGGTTTTGAATAGAAAAAGAATGAGTAGACAGTTAGGGAGAGGAGAATCAGGGCCCAGGATATTTGATTTTGAAATCATAAGATCCTATTCAAAATGCTTTATTTAATCAGATCTCAGTATTTTTACTTGTGAAATGGAAAAAGTAAAACCAATATGCTTTCATTACTTGCAAATGATGTATTTATCTCTATGCATTTGTCTTCTTGCCTAATTACATCAGATTTTCTCTCTCCAAATTAGCAGTGGGACTTACCTCACTATCAATTTCAGTGATTGTTCTTATACAGGAGCCCAAACTGTTCTCAAGTAAATAAGGAGTTCAGTTCACTGAATCTGACTTTCGGCAACCCACCGAGTTCTGACCTGGGAACAGGCCCTCACACAGGCCTCATTAGTCCTCGGTTCAGTTTGTCTTCCTGCTTTCATTAAAGGTAAGAGGACCTTTTTGATGCTAGGAATATGACAGGTGGGTATCCGCCAACCCCAGAGGCCCATGGTTTAGGAAGCACATTCACTGATAGAAAATCTGATCTCCAAAGAATGCCTTTGTAGTCAGGGAGGATTATTTATAGCTTCTGACACAGAAGGTTTCAAGCATAGAGCGAACATCACTATTAACACTAACTCAAACGAGCTCTACAGGAAAGAGAACTATAAAGTCTTGGCTTTTTTTTTTTCTAGGTCATCATTGGTTCTCTTCTCTGATTGCAGGGCCTTCCGCCTCTGATTTTTTTTTTTTCCAAAAGAAATGGTGGTCCAATGTCTCTGAAGCAATACAGACCCTGCTTTTCAGAGTCTTGTGGGTACCCAGACTCCTGCTTCATGGATGTAAATTCATCCTCTTCCACACTTTTAAGCCCCTTCCTCTTCAGACTTCACTTACCCCATCCAGCTGTATTTCCAGGAGCCCATTAGAAAACTCTTTATTAGTTGGACTAGTTTGCCTACATCTCATGTGTGTACTTCGCTCAGTCTTTTTTCATACTGTGTCCCCGCCGGAAACTCTCCCTCACTGAATCCCACCCTGTCAAACCTTTAGCCCCACAGCTAGCTCCATTTTTCTCCATGAAGCTTTTTCTGAATACCTAGCCCTCAAGGAGATCCCTTCTCTCCTCTGAATAACAGTTAGGGCTATTTTATATAATGTAGTGTGGGTTAACCGTATTGTATTATCTCTTCTTTTGTATGCATTAGTTATTCCAGACTATTTGGGTTAGGGATCAAGTCTACCCAGAATGGCAGTTGGGGCTCATTTTTCCAATTTGTCTCTCAGAGGAGGTTCTCTCTGCTAATTCACACGAAGGCACAGTATAAGCCAGCTTCAGCCCTCTCCTTCCCGTGTAATCAATTTCAGGCATGTGCAGACCAACCCAGCTGCCATGGACAGATACCAGAGTGTCCCCTGAGGGGAAAAATAATCTTCCTAGAGCCTCATGAGTGACATCATTTATCAAATTCTCTCTTTCAAGACACCATCCTTTTGTACATGCCAAAAGTGGACAAAGCCTTCCGGATAAAGCAGAACACAAGGAAGTGAAGAAAAAGCTACCAAATTCAACTTCTGAGTCAGATGGCTCAGCAACACTTGTGAAAAATCCTAGAAATACAATCAAATATACAGTTTGAGACTAGGAAGACATAAAGGCCAGGTGAGCTGGCTGAGGAAATTGCAGGTAATTCAGAGGGGAAAATAGCAATTGGGAGGCAGTGATTGCTTCCCATACAAACTGTACCAAGTCTAGCACTGAGGTAACAGAGTAAAGACCTGAAAGGGCAAAGATATAAATTGTGCACCTTGGGGCACACAGATTTCCCCTCTTTGCCTAAAAGGAGTTTCTGTCTTTGGTCTTTTAATAAGTCATGTTTATTGTTGGGAAGGACCACCTGAGAGGAAGGGGTGGTAGTCCCAACCCACCATTTAGTATTAGCCTTGTTATCTGGGGAGTCCTTTATCTAGTTCTCCTGTGCAACATGGAGATCATACCCCCACTCTTACTCATTTGTTCGTCCCTCCATTCATCCATTCACCAGATATTTATTAATGTCCCACTGTGGGCTAAGCATGAAGGACCACAAATGGTTAAGCAAAACAGACATGGTTTTCACCATTATGCACAGTACAGATCATCTCATGGGGTCGTTAGTTACAAAGGAGAAGGAAAGTGTCTTTGGACTGTAAAGAACCTTAATATGGAAGGTCTTCTTCATTATCAATGGCTTCTACTCAGGATCTAGCTGTGTGACCTGGGCAAGTCATATTTCTTCTGGGCTTTCCTATTCTCATCTGTGAAATGAGAAAAGTTCCTGTCCTAAAACGTAAGTATTCCAAATGCATATGAAGAAGTTCAGGTTTTTAGGTACTTCTAAATCATGGCTCTCTAAAAGATTCTTATGAAGCATTTCAGATGTACAAAAGGATAAGAAAAATGTAATGACCTCTTTCGTACCAACTACTTGACATAAGAGAAATGTTACAAGGAGATCTATTGGTGGCAGCCTCCTTGTCCCCAGAGGAAAGAAAATGTAATGAGTTTGATAGTTATTTTTCTGAATCATGGCCTTTCTAGGAAACCTGGTGTGTGAGTAAGAATGGTTCATCACTTAGGTGATCCTGGTACTTGATTAACGAGGAGTTGTGACAGTGTTTGTCAGAGAAAGCTCAAGTGCCAACCTGTTCCCTCCCTGCCCACCCAGCAGACAGAATCAGGAAAACCATGTGGCAGGCATTACCTCCTGCATTTAGAAGGTACCTAGTTTTTGCATTTACCTTGAGGGCCTTCTGTGCAGACTCACTGGACCCAATTGCAATGAGGTTAGGCCCAGCCATGCTGCAGAAACTCTTCAAATGCAAAGTATCAGCCACTGGGACTGTGGAGACCGCATAGTCCTATGCAAATAATAGAAACAAGCAGTTTGGCATTGCAGAATCATTCTAAAACATATTTAAACCTGCCTGAATCATGCGTGCTCCTCTGGATGCTGCCAGAACCTGCATATCTGCAAGGAAAACTGGGATCTGTAGGTTTTGGTATTGCCAGATAAATGAAGACTGCTTCTAAAAGGAAGAGCTGTCCTCCAGATGTGTGATTGTTGATCTATGGGGTGGGCTACTCTGAAAGGATGTGGCTAAATATCCTGTGCAAACTAGAGCCTCCCATCTTCATGGGGAACAGAGCTTCATGGGGCTTCTATCCCTTCCTTAGTGATCAACAGAGTAAAGAGGACTTGAGAGG
The DNA here is from genome assembly GCF_021234165.1 of Pteronotus mesoamericanus. Taxonomy (NCBI): domain Eukaryota; kingdom Metazoa; phylum Chordata; class Mammalia; order Chiroptera; family Mormoopidae; genus Pteronotus; species Pteronotus mesoamericanus. The sequence goes on from NW_026555077.1 coordinate 11,493,010, forward strand.
ATGTCTGTGCAACACCCAGCACAGTTTCCAGCACATAGTAGGCGACAAAATACAGGTAATCCTTGATTCCAATCTGAAAATCCACACTTTAGGTTAAAGTCTATTGAGTCTCCTGATTTTTTTTTTAAGTCATCAATTGTGCCATGAACATTTGTGGTTGTATGATTATATATTAGGAGAAAACAGATGTCAGTGATAACTTTGTTGCTGCCGTGGTAGCCCAATACCACCTATTTATTGAGACATGTTATTTGATAGCTTCTAAAACATCTAACAAACATACAAATGTTAGGAATTAGTTTGCAAAGCTGGTGACATATAAATACCATTATTCATGACCTACAGACACAGTGGGTCTATGAACACATATTAATTACTCTGTGCCTGGCATAAATTAACTTTCACTTACCTTAAAAGTATCAGCCAAAATTTCAGCACCTCGTTGATTTGTCCTTTTGGAAAGACCCACAAAAAATTCTCTGCCTATAATAAATGTCATGGAACATAGTGAGTAGGTGGCACCAGTGGCGGCACACTATTTCTTTACCTATAAATAATGACCTTAAAGCATCACGCAGGTCTTTCCTGCCTTAGAGGGCAGGTGTACTTTCACTCTGACCTCAGCTCTTCTTACACAAATCTAATCGTAAACCATTACTCTTAGAAATCAACCCTTTCAAATTTATTGAAATGGGAAGTACAACAGTGGTTGCCAGGTAATGGGGAGAAGAGGAACCGGGGAGCCAGTGTTCCCTGGATGTGAAGTGTCAGTTTGGGGAAGATTTGAAAAAGGGCTGGGGAGGGAGGGCGGCGACGGATGAATGTAGTCTGCCTCCGAGCTTTGTACTTAAAAATTGTTAAGTGGTAGATTCCACTTTATCTATATTTTACCATAATAATAGAATTAAGTTTTTACTTAGGAAACAATAGAATTAAACACATTAATAATCTGCAATCTGAAATTAAGTAATAACAATGGCAAGTTAGTAGTGCTTCCTCTTTCTTTTCCAAAAAGACAACCCTAGATATTTTTAATGAAGTTGAATTCCTTTCCTTATGACAGTAAAATAAGGGCTGAAGAAACCATCTGGATATAAAGTGAGTTTTGTGCTGATTGGTCTTCATTTCTGACTCTGAGAACTGTCTTTAAAAAAAACCACAACTATATATCCATTTATTTTAAACAAAATCATCAAAGATGCTTATCTACAAATACTAAAGTTTAGGAAAATAGAACTTTTTTTTTTTTATTTGGCTGTTCTGAAATTCTATAATTTTTCTTCTCTGGAAACAAAACACTAAATAAAAATTGTTTCCTAGTTATAGACAAACAAACAATTATAGTAGATAGAGTTATGTAATACATAAGTGTAGGGATTTTTATCCTCCCTTAATTCTTTGAAAAAAGAATTCTGCATGAAAGGAGAAAAAATATTAAAAGAGAAATTTTTTTTTTGCCCCAGAACAGTAGGATAAAGTATTAGAAGAGTAGCCATGTAGAAAAAAACTGCTTGGCAAATTTTACAAGTGCTGCAACTTGAATTTTCATGATGTCTTTATAAAAGGGGTAAAAAACATAGGTGAAATGATATTATGATAAATTTCAATGGCTTGTGCTGTTGGCAGACACAGGAGTCTTTGGAGGCAGATTGACGTTTTTGGGGTAATGGTGTGATTGTGTTTTCTCTTGAGAAAATTCACTGCATACAAATGAAAACTTAAATATGGGAAAGGTCTTTTGCTTGACAAAAGTACGACTCCGTTTATTAAAAAAGTTAGCTACAATGAAAAAAAACCATTAAATTTCCTTAATTAAGATAAGACTAGATTTATAAATTATACTTAAATTATAAAGAAAAACATTGCATGCATTAAGAAAATTTAAATACTTTTATAATAGGGCTTGCACACTATTCACATTTTCAAAGACTAAGTAAGGCAAGATAGAGAAGTGAAAAGAAAAGCAAACTGCTTATCTCTAAAAAGTAAGTTAGACTTCTGTATCTTTTTTTTTTTCCTTTATTTTTATTGTTGACACCAGGACAGAGGTTCCCATCCCTCCCCCTTCTGCCGCCTCCACCCAGCTCCCAAGCCCCTTCCCTCTGGCCACCACCACACCGTTGTCTGTGTCTATGAGTTATGCATGTATGTTCTTTGGCTAATCCCTTCTGTTTCTTCTGTATAGTGGACTAGATCTCCTAAATGGCTTTCTGGTGAAATGAACCGATAAAAAGTACTGAAATTGAAATATTTAAAAAATTGTTTTTGTTGTATTTTTTTAATGTCATTTTCTTCTACCAGTTCACCCTCAGTTTATTTTCCTCCCTCATATCATCCTTTTACAGGAGAAACCAGGTCATTGGACCTATTGACTATCCTACATTCCACATTTGGCCGATTGCTTCCCTGTGTGTGTGTATCATCTATCATTAAATTCTTCCTTTATGCTTGGAATTTTTGGTAAACAAACGGTTTTATGGAGATACTTAATTAGATTCTTGTTCAATGTTTTTTTTTTTATTGGACTACTTCAGATATGGGGCTATGCTTCCGTTGCATCATATCAGGAGGCACACAGCTGGCTCACATTTTCAGTGATGCTAGATGACCAGTGGGTTCAGGTGGTGTCAGCCTGATTGTTCCATTATGAAGATCCCCATCAAATTTTCATAGAAAGGTTTTAACATCCTCTGATAATCATTGAACAGATCCATTATTTTATTAGGGATCTATACTTACTGGAGAGAATTATAAAGAAAAGCTTTCCTCAATCAAGTATTTGGTCTACTTGAAATAGAAATTTTAAAGGAAAGATAAGCTTAAAGTAAAGATAAGACATGTTTGAGTCTTTGTCCCAGCAATTTAAAATAATGACCAATATGTTTTTTAAAAAAACATTTTTATCCACTGATGAGTCAAAGAATAAATTATAATGGAAATTAAAGAAAACATTTGGAAGTAATGATAACAAAAATATTACTCTCAAAACATGAAAGATGGAGCTAAACCTGCTAAACTTGGAGGGAAAGTTACATAGCTTTACATGTTTACCCTAAGATGAGAAAAGGTCCAAAATTAAAGAGACATAATTCCAACTTGAAATGTAAGACAAAAGAGCAAAATTTAAAAAAAATTAAAGGAAGGAAGGAAGTAAAGGTAGCAAAACAATAGAAAGAAACATATGTGAGAGAGGGCTCAATGAAGCAAAAAGTTGGTTTAAAAAAATTTAAACCAACATGTTTCTGGAAAGAAAAGAGAAGTCAAATAAACATCATGAAATTAAATGAAGACATGACTGTCATTGTTGTGAGGCTTAAAATGGATATGTAGACGATGTGAATAACTTTTTACCCAACATTTGAAAACTTAGATAAAAGAGATAAAATCTCAGAAAACAGAACTCACCAAAACTTACTAAGAAAAACCTCATTAATCTTACAATCATTAAAGAAACAATATGAGTTCAAAAAGCTCCCCACAAAGAAGGCACCAGCCCACAGGGCCTTTTTACTGGTAAGTTATGTCACAGCTCAAGGAACGCCCAATTAAAAAGTACTGACTCTACAGAACAGAAACATAGGAAATATTCCCTAATATATTTTAATGAGATTAACATAACTCTTTTACCAAAGCCAGACAAGGATAACAAGAAAGAAAAATTATAGGTCTCAGAAACAAAAGTCTTAAAATATTAGCAAAATAAATCCAATACTGTAGTAAAAAGAGATGTATCATGACCAAGTTTGTTTCCATTTCAGGGATGCAAGACTGGTCAGATATCAGAAAATCAATTAATTTAATTAACCACATCAATAGATTAAAGAAGAAAATCATATGACACTGAAGCAAAAAAAAAAGGAGTTTTGCACCTGAAATTCTATTTCTAGCTGTTTAGAGAAACTCTTATCCATGTCTCTGGGAGACAAACACAAGAATGTACATAGCAGCATTGAAGATAATAGACAAAAACTGGAAAAAAAGTCAAGTGTACATCAGTAGTACAATGAACATACACATCATGATCTATGTACCACAAAATACCACACAACAGTAAAAATGAACTACACACATTAAATTAGCTCAAAAGCAGAAAAATCACACATATAATTTAGGAATGCATGTATTGAGGTAAAACTCAAAGACAGACAGGTAGCACTTAACACAAAATTCAGGCCAGTGGTTACCTCAGGCTGGGAGGAGAGAGAGGCTGGGACGGGGGGCCCCGTGGTTAGGCAATGTTGTATGTCTTAAGCAAGGTGGTAGGCACCCAGGTGTTCATTTTATTATTGGTCTTTAAACTGTGCATAAACATTTTATAACTCTTTTTATATGTTCCTAATTTCACAAAAATAAATAAGTAAAAGTAGAAGTAAGTTGATGTTGTCCAGTTAAGGGAAGTAGGTCTGAAACAATTTCTGCCAGCAGCAGTTCACCGGACTGACAGGTTCCCCAGTGGGGCTGCAGCTGGTGAGCAGCTTTCCTTCTGCCCGTCCTGATCAGTTGTTAATGAAACTCTGAGTTACAGAAGGGAGAGGACACAGAGCACATGAATGCTCCGCGGACTTTGTTTCTTACCCGACTCTGCCTAATTCAAAATTTCAGTGGTGATGGTTGTACAATATTGTGAAAGTGATGAATGCCACTTGAAATGTATAAGTAAAACAGTTAAAATGGCAAATTTTATGTGATATATATTTTACCACAACTTTTAAGAAGGAAAAAAAATTGTCTTCCTTAACTTCTTTCTTCCGTGTTGTGTAGTTTTCTGAGTACAGGTCTTTTACCTCCTTGGTTAAGTTTATTCTTAGATACTTTACTTTTCTTGTTGCTATAGCAAATGGAATTTTTTTCCTGATTTCTGATTCTGATATTTCATTGTTGGTGTACAAAAATGCCTTTGATTTCTGAATATTGACTTTGTATCCCACTGTTTTGCAAAATATACTTATCAGGTTGAGTGGTTTTTTTGGTGGAGTCCATAGGGTTTTCTATGTACGCTATCATGTCATCAAAAATAAACTCAAAATGGATAAAAGACTTACATATAAGACACAACACCATAAAAGTCCTAGAGTCCTGATAAAATATATATCACATAAAATTTGCCATTTTAACTGTTTTAATTATACATTTCAAGTGACATTAATCACTTTCACAATAGGCAGGAAACTCTCAGATGTACTGTGCAACAATATTTTCACCAATATGTCCCCTACAGGAAGGGACATAGAGGAAAGAATAAACAAATGGGACTTCATCATAAAAAAGAAGCTTCTGCACGGCTAAAGAAAACATCAGCAAAATGAAAAGGGAACCGACCATATGGGAAAATATATTTGCCAATGATACCTCGGACAAGGGTTTGATCTCTAAAATATATAAAGAAATCACATGACTCCACTCCAGGAAGACAAACAATCTGATTAAAAAATGGGCAAAGGACCTGAACAGATACTTCTCCAAGGAAGACATACACAGGGCCCTGAGGCATATGAAAGGATGCTCAGCATCACTAGCCATCAGAGAGATGCAAATTAAAACCACAACGAGATACCACTTCACACTGGTCAGAATGGCCATCATAAACAAACCAACAAACAGTAAGTGCTGGGGAGGTTGCGGAGAAAAGGGAACCCTAGTACACTGCTGGCTGGAATGCAGACTGGTGCAGCCACTGTGGAAAACAATGTGGAATTTCCTCAAAAAACTAAAAATGGAATTGCCTTTGACCCAGCAATTCCACTGCTGGGATTATACCCTAAGAATCCTGAAACACCAGTTCCAAAGAACCTATGCACCCCAATGATCAGAGCACCACAATTTACAATAGCTAAGTGCTGGAAGCAACCTAAGTGCCCATCAATAAATGAGTGGATCAAAAAACAATGGTCCATTTACACAATGGAATACTACCCAGCTGAAAGAAAGAAAGAGCTACTACCCTTCGCAACAGCATGGATGGAACTGGAGAGCATTATGCTAAGCGAAAAAAGCCAGGGGGTGAAAGACAAATACCATATGATATCGGTATAAGTGCAACCTAATCAACAAAACAAACAAGCAAGAAAAATATAACTCGCGACATTGAAAGAAAGAACAAACTGACAGTAAGGAGAGGGGAGGAAGGATGAGAGGTAATGGGGAAAAGAAGGGGAAGGATCAAGTCAAAAAACATGCATAAAGGATCCATGGACAGAGCCAAAGTGGGGAGGGATTGAGGGTGGGAGGTGGGAGTAGGTGGGGCAAGGGAAAGTGTTGTCAGGAAAATGGAGACAAATGTATTTGAGCAATAAAATAATAAAAAAATAATAAAAAAAATAAAAAAAATAATATTTCCACTCTGGGAAAAAAAGAAAAAAAAAACAAAACAAACCCAAACCTGAGAAGTAGGAAATAGAAGGCAGGACCAAATATTAGGTGTGAATGAGGTGCCAAGCAGATAGATTTCAATATCTTAACTCAATCTCAGTTTTGAATAAGAAGAACTTTTAAGATATTAATTTAACTATTGAATATTACAAAAAAAGTTTACAGATAGTGTCAAAGGCAAGCCTCAATACTTAGTACCTAATTAGAAACTGGGGCAAAAGCATTAGGCTTGAGAGGCTGTGGGAAGACCTTTGACCCCTGGCAGAGGTTTCTGGTACAAGCTGTGCCATACAACACTGATGAGCTTTCACAGAACCTGTTCAGCTGAGCTGTTAAGATAACTAAATAACTGTATACACAGCTTATTTTAAACTTACTTCAAATATTATCAGTATCTTCTTACAAGTTATTTATTACATGGCTATGTTTTGGTATAAAAATTTAGCTTTATTGTAAGGAGGTATGATTTACACATCTATCTTTCCACAAAAGCCTGTTTTCTAAGAGAAACAGGCTGTTCTGTGCTGCCAAAAGGAATGAAAGTTCCATCAATGGGAGACCAAAGAATGTGCTAAGGGAACTTACTATGCAGATTCAAAGACTGCCCGAGTCTGCTTGGACACATCTGGAATTGAGACTGCAGGGCAGGCCTCCTTGGCTCCTTGTTCTATGTTCTTATGGCTCATGGGTGTGCACACCAAACCCCAGGGGCAGGGCACTGCCCATAACACTGGCCACACAGGCTATGCACTGCACAACTCCAGGGATATTGCTCACAAGCTATGATGAGAGTGACATCCCCTGGAGCTCAGCAACCCAGTGGTCCCATCCATGAGGATGTGATACCCAGCAAGGAGCTATCCAAATGTCACAGGAGAAATCTCCTCCTTCAGAAATTTTAATTATATCAAAATGTAAGTATTACATGATACTTTTATCTTTAAAAAAATTAAAAATATGTTGTTGGTTTTAGAAAAGATGATGTAGGGGTGGGAGAGAGGGAGAGAGAGAAATCGATGTTAGAGAGAAACAATGATTGGTTTGGTTTCCCCCCATACACACCTGAGCTGGGGATTGAACCCACAACCTAGGTGTGTGCAATGACCAGCAAATGAATGCCCACCTTTTGGTGTATGGGAAAACACTCCAACCAACTGAGCCACACTGGCCAGGGCCAAGATATTTTTTATATCTAAATGAAGATGGCTTGGCTATATTTTGTTTATATACATGGCATTTAATATAAGACTCACATCAGCTAAAATATTAGACTTCCAAGAAGCTTCAAGCTTTCAGTGGGCCACTTGGGGCTACATCCCCAGATCCCTGGGCATCAGCTTCTGCTGTTAAGGCTACATCTGTGAAACACACATTTATTCTCTGACATATGGAGAATAATAAACTATCATTATAAATTAAAAATTATTATTGATTGTCATGCTTATCAGTACAACCAGGATGAATCTGGGCATTCTGAACTTGGCCCATGCATTTATAAAACTATACAATTGTGAAGAGTTGGAAACATTAAATGCTAAAGTTACTCTTTCTTTAGTAGCTATACCCAACCCTCTGTAAAAACTGATGTCAGTTAGATCAATAATAATATTAAGTGTTTATATTTGTTGAGTTCTGCTATTATTCATTTGGCAGTAAGCCAAGTCAATTTGCATTGATAATTATTTAAATTCATGTTGCTAACTGGGGAGAAAATTATTTGTAAATCACACATCTTGAATTAAGAATCTTTTAATCACAAACCGTATATTTTGTCACACAATGCAAAACCATGCAACCCATAAACTCAAGTTGTGGTACATAGTAGATGAAACTTACGAAATGAAATGTACATGCTGATGACATTCTTGTAAAAAATATGCAAATACATATATACAAAAATACTAAAAGGACATATGCCCAAATATTGAAATGTTTATCTTTGAATGAAAGTTTATTTTTTCTTTTTTCTCTTTTGTGCTTTTCTGTATTTTCCAAATTTCTTGCATTTAGCATTTTTTACTTTGGTAATTTAAAAAGAACTATAATTAAACAAGTGAATATTAGCCAGGTATTAGAAATATTTTTGGATAGGAAAAAGTATATACAATTATACCTGTGAATAAGACGTCTCCACCATCTAAGGTTGCATTTTCATCTTTCATCTCTATTATATTGAGCTGAAGTTTTTCTAATGCTTCTTTCATCATGTCAACCTGTTGAAAATGATTCAGATTAATACCTTACCATTTTCTAAAAAGAAAATCAATCATCTAAAACTTCTGAACACTGAATTATGCTCCCATGTGCAAACACACACACACACACACACCCCCTTGTGAATATATGAATATATGTAGTATACGGCAGGCTATGTCCATAAAGTATCCAGCCATGTACTATGAAAAATAGAGACATTTATTGAAGAAGATGCAACATACAAGAAACATTGTACATAGGACAACGATGCCTCTGTACCCTTCAAAGTAGGCACCTTGGGACTTCACACAGTTCTCCCAAGTGCAGCATGAAGTTCCTTCTGCTCTGATAGCAGAGCCACGGAACTAGCTTTGCCATGGCACATTTCATGCCAAGATCCTGCGTCAAAATCTTGGGCACAATAGTTTTTGGAATCCCCAGATTAACTTCTGGTTCTCTCACTGTCAGTCGCTGATCTTTGTCGATTGCAACCCGTACACAGTCAACATTCTCAGGTGTTCTGCTTACTGTAGGCCTTCCAGAATGTGGATCACTTTCAACAAACTCTTGAACATCTTTGAAGCATTTGTGCCACACCTTTATTTGTGCTTCTGTCATTGCATCATCCCAGAAAGCAAATCATCTGAATAGTTTCCACGGAGGAATGGTCAAGCTTAACACAAAATCTGATGCAGATTCATTGCTCTATTTGCTCAGTCATTTTGAATGTGCTGGCCACACAGTACACATGTTCTCTCAGTGGCATCTACCACTCCCACTGACTAGCACAGTGAAGTTGTCTGTTCATGCATGGGCATTCCAGTCCACTCTCCTTAGCTGCCAGGTTACATGAACGTGGCGCAAACTGTTCTTGTTATATTAACAATGGCTGGGCTTTTTCCAGACAGACTTCGTAGTTTGGACCACCACAGTCATTTGCAAAAGAAGAAATTGTCCATTTTGTCCTCCTCTGGTTTAAACATAAGTCAATACTATAGTCCCTTTTTCTGTTGGGAAGGCAGCTACTTAGGACACTGTTGGAATAGCGACTAGTTAGGGCACATGAGTCAAGAAAGGTGGGAGGCAGAAGAGCCAGTCCTTCTACCCTTGCCAGAAAGTACAAGATTTACTTTTAAACATTAAGTAACTCTGTAAGAATTGCACACACACAGAGTAATATGTGGAAGGAGTATCAATGTCAATAACCAGTTCCTTGAAAACTTAGCCGAAAGAACAGTCATGATTTTGTATTCAAATATTTCCTAAAAATGTCAGAACATCTAAAGCTTCTCTGTAAATCTAAACTGTTATTTAAATTTAACCTAGGTCCCTAGAGGTGATTAACAAATACCATAATTGCAATCAAACCAAAGAATACTTGAAAATGAATTTTAGGGACTGTCTGTAATTTCAGGCTATAGTCTCAAGAGCAGAGATATTCTGGGATAAACTAGGGAACACTTTTAGTGAGGTCTACTTTAATACAAGAAAACAACTTAAGACATAACAAATGCCCCTCGAAGTGCACAATTTAATTCTAGTCCTTCCCATGGCTCAGCAAAACAATTTAAATATTTCTGGAGGTCTGTATAACCTTTAACATGGTAAAGACATACATGGAGAAGACATGAACAGGGTTATGGGAAAAACAAGAGATCATATGACATTGAGAAAAGTAGGTAGTTCTACCAAAATACATGCCCAGTTCACACAGTGAGTTGTCAATGAAGAGTTTAGGAGACATAAATATAGCAGAGTAACCTCTAAAGTAATGAAAATATGGAAATCCTTTGACAACAAGCCTGATACTCACATAGTTAAAAAAAAAGAAAAGGATACAAAATAAAATAAATGTATCATCTCATCCTTGTCCTGGAACTCATGTAAAAATTCCACAAACCAGAGTGACTCAGAACAATAAAAATTATTTCCACAGGTGAAGCAGTCTTAAAATGTTGTAATAAATACGTCTAGTAACTTCTTTTAACAGTGGCATAGGTTTTGCTATGTATCAGGACGTGGAAATCATTGCTATAGCATAAAAAAGAAGCAAAACAATATTTACCACGAGTTGCTGGGCTGCAGCGAACCCAGGAAAACACACAACCATTTCCTTCTGTCACCTGCGCCTGTCTATGGAAAATTCATTCCGCTTAGAGAGATCATGAGAACTGAGCTACTGTTACCTTTTGTTTCTATTAAGAATGCTATTGCTTCTGTTATAACAACATTTCAAAGATTACTAGGAATTCAACAGTAACATATTTTGGTGTGAAAAGTTTAATATAATATCTCAACTCAGGAACTCTATTCAACTCTTATGAGCTTTAAAGAGAACAGAAGCAGGGAAGCTAACGTATATACCAGTTTCACGAACACTGTATTTCTTAAAAAGTCCTATGTCTTTCGAATTAAAATTTTAGAGGATAAAATACTTGTGGTTTCTTAAAAGTTAAAACAGCTGCATTGACATTAAAAAACTGGCTTTTGTGCAAGGACAGTACTTTTTAAAAATATTCATTCATAACGGGGAAAAGAAAGGGAAGGGTCAAGTCAAGGAACATGTATAAAAGACACATGGACAAAGCCAAAGTGGGGAGGGAGTAAGGGTGGGAGGTTGGGGTGGGTGGGGCAGGAGAAAGTGGTGGTGGGAAAATGGAGACAAATATACTTGAACAATAAAAAAATAAACAAAAAAATTAGTGGAAAAAATATTCATTCACATCTATATAAACAAAGTCAATGGGATAGGTCCATAGAACAAACACTGATGATGCTCTATTGCTTTCAGAGTTAAGGGTATGGACAAGTAAAAAAATAAATATTGAAGGTCAAGTAAACAGTTTTGAGACTTGCAGGACTATCGGGCATCAAATCAGCAATGCTAACCACTGGGAGATTTCTGAAGAAGAAACAAGAGAGGCTGAAGCGGAGGCTGTCCATGGAGAACTGCATTCTCTTGGCCCGGGGGCACCATGAAGCCGACCAGCTCGGCTGTAAACAAGGCCCAGTGTTGCCCTGACACAGGCACCCAAAGGAAGCCAGCTACTCTGGCAGTTAAAACACCAAATATAACTACAGACGTGGGAATTTTTGCAGGAAAAGATCCAAACCGTGAGCCTTCAGAACTGCCCATTCTGTGGTTACATAGCCATGGCTAATGTTGACTTAATTAACTTTCAAGAGAGAAAAAAAAGACCAAACAACACACCCACCTTTCACTGAGACACCTTACAGAGTGGGATTTAGCATTACTCAGAATGGGGAACCCTGTCAGAACAAACAGTATTAATTCCAAAAGCTGAGTTGAATGGGTCAGGTTAGCCCATTAAATTAGAAATAAAACAGGTAAATTAGAGAAATGACCTTAATTAATCAAAAAATTAGCCATGTAATTTCCATACTCTAAAAATTTATAAGACATTTCTTCCTTCCCTTTTCACTTTATATGTTTTTTTCATCTTTTTTTACTTGTATTTCTTTTTTTTCCCATCTTTTCTTCTCCTACCCTTTGCTACAGATTCCTTCCCTGGCCACAGCGACTTCAGGTGACCTCTGCGATTTCTATTCACCCAACTCACACATCTTTCTTTCCAAGAGCTGGTACTAGTTTTGAGGTAATTACCTTTTTCTTTTTTTCTTCCCTTCCCCCATTGTCTTCTGGAGTACTAATGTCAAAAAATGCAGAGTTATTGGTTACACACTCAACATCCCACCACTGAAAATGCCTGTAGAGTGTAGTGTTAAGACCAAGGGCCTGGCAGCTCGGCTACTTACGAGCCAAATGACCTTAAGCTGTCAAACTTTCTGAACTTCAGTTTTCTTGTTAAAAATGGGTGGTTAATCATAATGGTACCAACCTCCTAGGCTCCTCCTGACCATTAAGTACATGTAAAGCATTTAGTACATAGTAATTACTCAATAAACATTGGATAGCTCTCTTATTTTGATGAATACCAGCTTGTGTGCACCCAGTGACAAATACTTGTACTATGAAACTGACCCACAGGAGAATATGGTTTCTTTTTCTCTTTACCTTTGGACAAGTTTCTTAAGTTTTCCCATCTCATGACAGACCTCATCTGCTTTCCAGTAAATTAAAATTAGTCTTTTCTGTAAAGCCAATGTAGAGTTACAGCACACACACTGAGGACACATTTAAATTTAAATCATTCCAATTTGATTTCCTTCCAGCTCCTGGAGGCTGTCAGGTTATTCCTTGTACATCTCTGCTTTGAAATAGCTCCTGAAAGTACAACATAAGGTGGGAAGTGGGCCTCTCTGGTAAGATGTCCTGCAGGACTCAAGGGTGTCAACCAAAATGATAGATAATGGTTACAGTTACTAAAGGCATTACTGCTCTAAAGGACTTGGTCTAAAGAATTTCTCCTCTTCCTTAATGCCTAGCCTCCCTTTCTTACCTTCTCTGCTCTACTCAACTCTTGCCTTCTTTATGGCTCTCATTTTTGTTCCTTATTTGTCCTATCACATTTACATCATTATCCCCTCTTCTCATTTCACTCCTTTTGGGTTCTCATGGGGAATAGAAAGAACTGGGGGTTTGAATACAGTTTCTATTACTTCTTAGCTATGTAATTTGGAATGAGTTAACCTCGGTTTCCTAGTCCGAAAATGAGATAATGTTTTCCCTCTAACGGGGATTATGTGGGTAGCAAATAAGCTAATACATGAAAGGTACCTAGTTCAGTACCTGGCACATTATGATCAAAACCAGTAGTTGCTAAAAACAAACAAAAAAACAAATGAACAAACAGAAACAATCAAACAAACCAGTAGTGGTTGATACTGTTATTATTTTGTCCTAAATTAACTCAGTGCTTGGTTTGGATTGTTTTTGAAAAGAAATAAAAGATAAAAGCATACCCATATGCTGCATTAAATCAATCATCTTTTATTCCCAATTTTCCTGTTCCTCTTGCAAACTTTCCCTCCCAAACAATATACCAAAACAAATATAAAACTTTATACATTTTTCTTGGGGAAGCTATAGTCAAAATAGCTTGTAATAGTGACATAATTAAATACTTTATTTAGATGCCAAGGTTGTCCAGTTGGCCTTATCGAAAGTTGACTTTGCTGCATATTTTAAACAATGTTCACTTTGAATGTTTCACAGCTTCACTTTCAATGTTGTGAATGTTCCCACGAGATTTATTGGACAGTCTGTACTGAGGCTCCATTAAGAACCTGCACCGACCTCTGTTTGCCAAACTGCTTTCCTTTAGCTGCTTTTGCTCACTGAGCTGCCAGATGTTTTGACTACAAACGAGGCCCTAGGCATTGGACTGTCCGCAGCTGCTGTGTCTCCGGCGGCCGCAGTTCTGTCCTGTGCCGGGAGCTGTGCTGTCACCACCATCGCCAGGTTTTCAATACCCTTTAAATGGTCTGAGTCCCTTTTGTAAGAGCTTTAAAGTCATTCTCATCCTATTTATATTATTACTTAGTTCTAAAGAGATGAACAGCAGCAACATAGCTTTGTTGGTAGTGAGCCCGTTTCATTTCCTCAACTTGTTGCTGATCTTGTTTTGCCTTGAGTATTAAGTGTAACAGGCAGATAGGGCTGGGGAAGCCAGTCAAAATGCTGAGGTGATTGATGTCTCTAGAATGTCAACAGACAGCTGGCTTGGAACTTGCTGGTGCATCGAAGTTACACTGTCCAGGCCAAACTCAAAAGGCCACATTTCACTTGTTTATGCCACCTTAGCCACCTTTGTGTTCTTTGTTAACCAGCACACTTTGCTCCTGTGACCACTCGGACTAGTACATTTGGCTGATTTTATAGTAACACTTAATGCCCATATCATGCTTTCACATATATTTTCTCATTTGATCAACATTTCAGAAATTAATCAAATGGGGCAGATATACCTTATGACTATATAGTGATGATAAAATGAAATAGTTGTGATGCTCACAGTCACTCCACAAGGAAGGAAGGGTAGGCATTAGTACATCCATTTTATAAGAGTGAACTGAGGCTGAGGGAGGTTGACTGACTTGCTGAGTGGTCTCTTGAGCCCACGCCCCTGTTCATTTTCATGGCACTGTGGACTTGAGATTCCCCTGGGGCCTATCACAGACCACAACCTCATCAGAATTGGAGCTCCTGCCTTCTGTTTTCCAACTATGTATGTTTATGTCCATTGGGTATTACAAGATCCTTGCCAAGGTAATTTTGATTTCCATGATATATTCATATCAGAGAAGAATGACATTTCTGTATATGAGGGTCTTAGAATACTACGGTACAGTGTGATTAAAATGCTAAGTAATATGAACAGAATGTACAAAACACACTAGGAATGTTCACCAAGGGTGGTCTGTATATTAATTACCACCCTTCAACTGTGGGATGCTTTAGGTTCATGTTCAAGGAATGTTCAGTGGTTCATTCCTTAACTCCTTCTCATGTGCTGATTACATTACTAAAACTAACCAAAACTACCAAAAAAATAGGAGGATCAAAAAGAGGTTTCACATACTAAATGACTCAGTCTTAAAAATTCCTAAGTAAAAACATACTGGAACCCTCTCCCAAACCCTAATTTTAGGACAAAGCTGTTAGGAGGAATTTAGTTAGCAATATATTATAGCACACATTAAGATAGTCTTCTTATGTGCCACTCTACTAAGAACTCATATTTAACTTATCTAACCCTCATAAGCTGTTGAAACAAGTACAAATATTATTTCCCTTTTACAGATGAGAAGAACTGAGGCAGGGTAGTTGACTTGCCCAAGGTCTTAGAGCAGCAGAGCTGAGATATGAACTTACGGAGGTGTGTTCTGAAGTTTGTGTTCTTCTATTGTTTAAATTTGTCACCATCAAAATGACAATTTAGATAGCCACAATGCAGTCAAATGAAAGTAAATGTTGAAATGACTGTGAGGATCTACAATACCTTTTAATTTATTTGTTTGAACAAAATGTGGATTCAGATGTTCTGGAGGAATGAAGGATAGGGGCTGCAAACAGCAGGACTTTGAACTTAGTTTTGTTTTCCCAAGAATACACAAACTAAGGTTAACGAATTTTTGGAGCTACTACTTCATCTTTCCAGCATCTAGATCAGACTACGAGAAATATTTGTGGAAAAATGTTTAAACAGTCAACAATGTATTCAAATTACAGTTGGATTACAAAAGCATATGGGCATGTAGACACACTTCAAACCAATGAATTAATCTGGAAAGGTGGGAAGGGCTTCTGCCACACTGGGAAGTAGGGCAGGCAGAATTCTGACATGGTGCCAAGACTGCCACTCCCTGATACTCACGTTGAGTGCAAACCTCTCCCTTTGAGTGTAAGAAAAACCTGCAAATATTGTATCATTCTTGTGATTAGGTTTATTTCATGTCACAGGAAAGATATTCTGCAGTTGTAATTAATGTTTCTAACCAGTTGACTTGAGTTAATTGAGAGAGAGAGAGTGAGAGAGAGAGAGACAGAGATGGATGATCCTGGGTGAGCCTGACTTAATCAGGTGAGTCTTTCAAGGAGGGTTCAATGGTCAGAGGTGGAGGAAGTCAGAGAAATGTTCTACTGTATGGAGGAAAGTCAACTACCATGTTGGGAATGCTTATGTAGTGGGCCTACGGCCAGCCTCCAGGAACTGAGAGTAACTTCCAGTTGATAGCCAGCAAAAAAAAAAAATACACCAGTGGCCTTAGTCCTACAATCACAAAAAACTGAATTCTGCCAACAAATTTAATGAGCTTGGAAGAGGACCTAAATTCCAGATCAGAACTGCCCAGGTAACAACCATTTACACTATGAAATCATAGATGGGCATTTTTTTAAAATTGCTATGCTTGTGGTTGTTACATTGCAACAAAAAAGTCAATACATAAAGCCCAAAATTATACATATTTTAAAAAAATGTATTTGTAAAGGCCTTTTGTTAGAAGCAAAAGAGTTGAACTAAACATTCATTTCCAAGTTGTTTTTTCAAAATATAGCTCAATGATTCTTAAGATGTTCCTAAAAAATTACCAAAACTACAATGTTTAAATGACTTTGGGTGCCAGGTCCACCAACTTCCTTATTCTGTTATTTATTAAAATGTTGTACAGTTATATTTTCAAATGCTGGATACAAGTTGCAGTATTGTTTTTTTGGCTATAAATCTAATACATGTTCATAAAAATTAAAATGACAACAGTGTAAATAGTATATGTAATAGTAATATAATAGTAATAGTATATGTAAATAATAATACAAAGCAAAAATGTGCCTTGAATCATCCCAATCTTATTATTTTCATTCATTTAGTAAATACTGAGTGTCTGTTGAGAGCTAGACACCATGCTAGACAGTGGTCATTGACCATAAAAGAATAGACGGGGCTCCTGCTGAACGGTGTCCGTAGGGTGACGGACATGAAAGATTTACTCTGGTCAACATACAGTTATACATTAAATAAGGGCTCTAAAGGAAAGCAAGAGTGTGCTTTGGGCTATACGAAGGGTACATGTTTCAGGGGGTCCAAGAAGATCATTCTGAGGAAGTAACATCTAAGCTAAGAAATCAAAATATTAATAGTAGTTATCTATTCCTGCTGGTGGGCCATCTGGAATTCTTCCTTAGAACCAAAAGGGGTTTCTGGATGATACTCAGATCATAAATGGCTCACCTTAGTCTATTAGAAAATATAGTGAAGGGCTTCTGTATTAGGAAAATGGTCAATAGAAATGAAAGTTACTTTGTACATTAAAGTCTTCAAAAATTATCAGAGTCAAGTAAATGTCATTAATCCTGTATTCGTTCTGGGAACTCATGATATTTATAGGATGGTTAACATGTATGAAAGTTTTTATAACCGCCTACCTCATTTTCCTCTTATTGAACTTTCATAATAACAACTGTTGTTAATACATGAATAACATCTTCTGAAACATTCCCCACAGACTATTAAATATCCATTGCATTTTTTCCCACTGGTTTCTTGGATTTCTAAACTTGCTGGTTTATTTCTAGTGACAAGTTCTAAAAATTAACCAGGATATTTAGCATCTTGATTTTCATATTTGCAAGATGAGGGGGCAGAGCTTAAAAATGAGGTCATTTCCAGTTCTAGATTTCTCAGAGTTGTCCCAAAACAATTTTTGGCATTCATAAATGTGACTATAATTGTAATTTTATTTCTCTCTCATGGAGTTTATTGAAAACATCCTAGATGATTATTCATGAGTAAACTATTCTGTTTATCCAAATTCAGTCAGAAGCAATGAGGTTTGGTATATGAATGGAGGGAAGACAGGGAAAACCCAAAAGCGGATCAAAAAATCTGAGAAGGATGGAAATCCTCAGAGGAGAACAAAGATGGATTCTGCTGCTGTAGAGAAAAACTATGTCTAGAAAACAAGGTGTATGAGTGTCAACACTAAGTTATGATACATACGTTTAATTTTATTTTTTCTTGAATAACCCAAGGTGCTTCTAATTACCTGGCAACTATGAAGATTACGCTATACAGAGCACCCACAATGTGTATCCCATGAGAAGACAGATGTCAGGCCCTGCTTTGTTGCTAACCTCTGCATACTTCCTCATATCTGTATATAGTATAGCAGGGTTCATAAACTTTGGGATCATCCTTACCCAATTCCCAGGATCAGTCATGACCTGAGAAAGAAGGATCTAACAAGCTCCAGGCTCATGCTCTGGGATTCAGCACTAAGGCATTCTTTATGCCTTGTCCTGCTTTAGCCATATACCCGGGCACTACTATGGTTATTTTCACTGGGGTCCTATTCTAATAATTTATCCCAGTCTCTTCCTATGTGAAGGGTGCTTCTCCATGTTCTCCCTAAGGGTTTGGGCATTGTTTCTACAACCCAGAACTGTAGGTGAGCTTCCCAGGTGCCTCCTACGTGCCAGCGGTCCTTGTCATCTTTCTACATCTCCTCAACACAGAATCAGTATCCCCGGGATCTGAGAACCCACCTCCTCACAACTCATAACTCTGGCCCTCTTTTACAATTTTAATGCCACAGGTTTAACTTATTATCATTAATATTAAGTAAAATGTATTAAGCTCTTTCTAGGTGCCCAATATTGTGCTAAGTGATTTTGCATGGATTATACTTTCAGGGACCTCCTAGGCTAAATCAGTCATCACTCAGGACTGCTGCAAGTGGCATAATTTTGGCCCCTGAGGGGGAGTCTGTTGAGAGGTGTCTGAAGACACAGGGGTTCCTTTGGACATTGTCCTATCTAAATATGGCACCTGGAACTGGGGCTGCTCTGAGAACACCGACGTCAAGGATGGCAAGGCGGAGAGATGGCAATAACCCGGGACCTTGATGACATTGTGGAGAGGATGAGACAACCAACCCTGGAGCCCTGGAGTTCTTAATACAGGGTGGGGCAAAGGAGGCTGATAGCCGTGAGTGAGTGAAACAGAGTTCGTTCTTGTATTATTATTAGTTATAGTATTGTTCCATATGAAGAGCTGTAAACCTACTTTTGTCCCACCCTGTATATGAAATTTTTATTTCTTTAACTATTTTTAATTGAGATTTCTGTTAGTTGCAGCTAAAATCAACTCATTTACTTATATAACGAAGTTGGCAAGCAGTATCCAAAGAGTCCATAACAAAAGACCACATTCCAAAACTCATTAAATTCTGATGTACAAACAACTTTTCATGGAGGATTTTTCTTTCTTTAGGAACACACAATGACTGCCATTCCACAAATGGCACAATATGTAAGATGTGATTTTAACTGATAGTACCTACTATCTTGGCTAACAAGAATGTTGATCAAATGACACTTATAATACTAAGACAATCCTGCTTACAGAAAACAGCAGATTATAACTAATTATTTGTAAGCCAAAAGTACCCCAAGAAGTAATATATACCTCGATTCTGTAGATAAAGCACAATTATTACAACTCCTTTATCAGAGTTGGGAGTTAATGTTGCAACACTCACCTTCAGACCAGTGCTCAGATGTGGAGAACGCCTGATTAGGAAGTTTAGACAGAAATGAAGAAGGAAAGCCAATGAGGCCAGAGTACAAAGGAGAATAAAAACAGCTCTGAAAAAAACTGGAAAAGATCCCTCTCAGTATCTGGAGTGGAAACAAAAACAAAGTTCTAGCTGTTCAAAGGCCCCTTCATAAAGATGTGGCAGTAAGACAGTTTCCTAGAAGAAAGCTGGAAGCAACATTTAGCATTTTAAATGAAAAAATGGTCAGGAGCTCTGCTGGTCTCGTTGCCCTTGACATACAATGTGCTAATTCAAGTAGTCCATCTCCTTGTTGATGTTAACGATACAACATATGTATTGAGTGTCTATCAACTGACATTCTGTCTCCAGAGGATAATAAAAATACAATTTATCACCAAATACCAAATGAAAATAAGTGTCAAAAGTCCTGCAAAATTTAGTATGTTGAAGACTAGGAAACTGACAAATTTTTAAACTAATTTTCCTGAAAGTCAAAAAGCATAAAAATTTGCTGTGCATGTAGTCCAAAATAAGCACCAGATAGCTTGAAGTGCCCATAATTTTCTGTGAACTCAGAGAAGTTGCATGATGCCATTTATAAAGGCAAACAGCTTTACAGTATGAGAAATACTTTGTATATTCAGTACACAATTAATACACTGTAGGCATTAAGTTGTCCTAGAAACCTTCCAACATATCCTTGTGCCCGCTCCAGCTGCGGGCCTGGCTGGGTTAGGTATCCCTTCTGTGTGCTCCCATGTTCCCCAGGGTGTTCTGCTAATTAAAATTCTGGCCCCAGTAGGCTCTCTCTATATGTATTGAATGAAGAGCTGGATGACTTCTCAAGTTAGGCATAATTTCTAGAAATGCTACAGTAAACTTATGCATAAGGCAAAACTATCCACTTTGTTCAGCCAAAGCATAGAAATCAGGAGGGGTAACCTCTTCTAGACAACTCTTACAGCATTTCAAAGGTGAGCAGACTCATCTTTATTTCTAAAGTACTCCAAGTGAGAAAACCACCCTGGGTCTATTCATCACAATAGTCATTAACTGTCACTCTTTACCTTCTCCAATAATGTCATTCATTTACCTAGTCAATTGACAAATATCTATTCAGAATTTTAAAATATATTTGGCACTATTCTAGGCCATAGGAATGCATCAGTGAAGATAGAAAATTCTGTGTATATGTATTCTAGTGGGGATATGGAGAGATAGACAAGAAATAATACACAGAAAAATTATTAGATATATTAGATAGTGGTAGGTACCACACAGAGATTTATTTCAGGGTATATGATATAAAAGGAGTAAGTGGTTAGTGTCAATTAGGAAGTAAGGAACAACCTTTCTGAAATGTGACATTTGTGCTGAGACCTGAATGACCGAAGTTTCCAACAAGAGCCAGGCAAAAGTCCTAAGGTGGGAATAAGTTTAACTTATTCGAGGAACAGAAAAATAATCAGTATGGGTCTTAAATAAAGAGGGCAAGTGTTATGCACTGCCCAATCCTCTACCCCAATTCTTATGTTGAAGTCCTAACCCCCTTTACCTCAGAAGGTGACTGTATTTGAAGACAGGGCTTGTAAAGAGGTAATTAGGTTAAAGTAAGGTGACTAGCCCTGGCCAGGTGGCTCAGTTGTTTTACGTGTCATCCCACATACCAAATGGTTGCAGGTTTAATTCCCGGTGAGGGCACATACATTGATTGTGAGTTTGATCCCCAGATGGGTGCGTATGGGAGGTAACCAATTGTTTCTCTCGCACATTGATGTTTCTCTCTCTCAAAAACCAATGAACATATCCTTGGGTAGGAATAATAATAAAAAAAATAAGGTGGCTAGCATGAGCCCTATGTGACTGTGTAACAAGAGATCAGGACACACACAGATACAGAGGAAAGACCATGTGAAGACACAGGGAGAAGGCAGTCATGTACAAACCAAGGAGAGAGCTCTCAGGAGAAACCAGCCCTGCCAACATCTTGATCTCGGAGTTCTACACTCCTGAATCATGAAAAAAGAAATTTCTATTGTTTAAGCCACCAGTCTGTGGGACTTTGTTATGGAAGGTCTAGAATACTAACACAGCAAGGTACCAGATAAAACTGGGGATTTAGCAAGAGGACAAATCATACAGAATGTAGTAAGCCGACTTAAAGGGTTGGAATTTTAAATGCTGTTAAAGCCTCTGGAAGTTTGAAGGAGAGGAGTGATACAATCTAATTTACAAAGACAATTTTGGGTAGCTGCATTGTGAAAATGGACTAGAAGGCAAAAATGGAGGCAGAGAAGTTAGTTAAGAGGCAGGTGCAGTGATCCAAATGAAAGGTAATGGTGGCTTGGACAAGAGTGATGATAGTAGAGACAAAGAATCTCAGTTTGAGATCTATTTTGAAGAGGAGTTGACAGCACTTGGTGAAAGATTAGATGTAGGGATGAAGGAGAGAAAAGAATCAAGAGAGACTCAGATTTTTGCCTTGAGCCATTGAGTGGACGGTGGACCAATCTCTGATATAGATAAGGCAGAGGAGAGAAGCACATTTGGGGAGAAATTCAAGAGTTCTGTTCTGGCCATGTTGAATTTAAAATGCCTTCTAAACAAACAAACAAATAAGGCCTTCTAGATATTAAAATAGAAAAATTATCATATTTGAATATATTAAGCTAGACTTCTAGAGAGTAGTCAGAACTGAAAATAAGATTTGGGAATCAATGATAGAAAAATAGAATATAAAACTTGGGGGCATTAGGACTCTCTCAGACTGTCGCCTGCAGGAAGTGATGTAAAATATCTGGTCTTAACAATTCCTCTTAACAGTATTCCAAGAAAGACACTCCTGGATACATTTTTGGTCCATTGCTATTGCAAAGTATGGTGGCTGCTTGCAGCAATGGATGGAAAAATCTTCCTTTGACAGGAAAGAACTGCTTATTCCACATTCATCATAATTGCAAAGATAAAGACTAAGAACATATAAGTGGATTGTAATAAACTTTCCAGATTTAATAGGTATGTGATGGGTTCAAGTGCTATTCCTTGACAACTGCCTTAGATTTTCTTTTTAAATTCATTTTTGTGAAAGCTGTAAAATATAACAGTAGCATAAGATTTTATTCTTTCAGAAACCATCAAGTTTGAAATTTTGATCACTTGCACGGAAGACAAGGTGTAGTTCATTAAGCAGTTAAATAGAGTAAGTAAAGCTATAGGAAGAACAATAAACACATTTCAGATCAGTCAGTTCAAAAATACATTTGCACTATAGCACCAAAGGGCCGAATAAATGCTTGCTGTGCTAATTAAAACATATTCTTACTTCCTTATTCAAGTAGGCCTCCTAAAGGCCTTGGCTCAGCACCCTTCGTTAGTCCATCCTTAGTGCCTGCTATATGTGCCAAGTACAAGAAAGGCTGCATTTTGTACAAAATTATACTTATTAATTTTTTACCAATTAAAACATGCTTCATGGTTCAAGTTGGTGCATGTTTCAAGATGCAAGTTGGTGCTTTTTTGACTGTACCACATTGCCCAGTGCTTCAACACAATATTCAGGATGGTTTTTAGAATGCTGAAATTATTAGTATTGCTATTTTTCGGAATGCCGGTTTTAATTTTACCCTTCCTAGTCCCGGGTTTGTGTGTGTGTGTGTTTATGATTAAAGCCTTCATTAGAGATGGCTGTGACAGGCTCCGGTCAGGGTTAGCAGAGCACAGTCATTCATTCTGAGAAGCTGCCTTCTGATGCCAGGCTACAGTATGGCAGGCGATTTAGTAAATATTCACTCTTTGTCATATGTTTAAGCATTTGCTTCTCTTTGAGCTTATTTTTAAAAGTTATGAAAAACCACCAGCTGAATATTTGCATGTTTATGGATATGAAGTAAAGGCTTATTTCCAACCATTGTTGTTCAAAGTGGTTTGTTTCAATAAATTGTCCTTGTTTTCAGCAGTTGTCCATATTCTAACATGGTTGTAACAAAAATAGTGAGTAATTTCTCATCTGTTATAGAATCTGAGCATGCTCAGCTGGACTGAGACTGAAACAGTTCGATTGTATTTTCTTAATAGAAACGTTCCAGTCAATGTTTTCCCAAGGAAAACTAATAATCATCTAACTAATGAGTTTTGCCTTTCCCAAATTACTTTAGTAAAAGATGGTAACCTTCTTGCCTTTATGGTTTTTTTTCCTTTAAAAAAAATTATTTCTAGTTCCAATTATCACTAAGTATTAACTAATTTTTAAATAAAACATTCATTTGAGCAATAGCTATGAGGGATATAGCACAGAAGGGATTTCATATCTGGTTTTGAGTAATTTTTAAAGTAAAATAAACTAAATGGCATCTAGATTCTCTTCTTATGAGACAGAGCATGATGAAATTAGATTTCATAAATGTCATTGCCCCTATTTATTGTCTTTTTCCTTGAACCAGGGCTGAGCTGGCTGGGATCCATTGTCTCTCAACCAGATTTATTATGGATCAGATGCATTCCATTTCACAACAGGAATGTGCTTATTATAAAATGTACAAAACTTATGGTCTAGCAAAGCACACAATCTGCTGGCAAAAAACCCACTTCATTTAATAGTAAGTATAATTGGAAAGTTTTTGAATATATCTACATTAAATTTAACATGACAAAAGTTGACATTCAAATCTGAAAATAAATTCCTGCTGAACACACTAATGTTTATGCTGTCAAAACTAAAAGCATTCTAGTATTATGCAAATACACTCCCATAATATTTTTTATTGACATTATGTAGTTAGCTAGATTTTCTTGTTGGTTCAGTTTCTCCTGGATAGCAACTCAGGAACTTTAAAAAGTAGATTAGTTCTTTCAGGTCTTCAGAGCACAATTTAACATCCATTTCTTTAGTGATTATTGTCATTTGGTATTTGTGCAATGAACTGGAGTATCTTTATAAATAACAAGAAGAGACTGAGAGATATCTCTAAGAACCAGAAGACTGTGGATAAATTTAGCAGTAAAACTACGCAAAAAAATGAATTACAACAATTTTTAAAAGTGTGCCTGTTAAGAAAAACTAAAAGGAAATGTGTGAAAATAAACAGAGCTGTGGTTAGTTGGAAGATAATGGTTGTTGTGTCACTGGAAGCTGTTGAGAAATACCTGAGCATGTAAAACTTCATTTACTACCTACAACAGTAGCTACTGCCCAGCCTGGCCCCCGAGGCAGATCTATGCACAGAGGTCACAGCTTGTTAATGCGTGCTTTTTATTATTCTAAACATCCAAATACTCATGGGACTCTGGGTAAGGAAGGGTAGACCACTTACAGCCACATTGAAGATGTCTCCTTTGTTCGGGCTATCGGCCCGGGGTTCATCTATGTTTCGCTCCATCCAGGCTCTTGTTACTGGAGCCCCCTTACTTCCCTGGACTATTCACTTGTACTGGACTTGAAACAGACCCAGCACAGCTTTTGCTTCTGGATGGCCTATTTCTAGTCCATGCAAACACTTCCACAACCCTGGCAGTGCAGCTATGCCCAACACAGTAGCCCTCTTTTGGCTCCCTATCTAGTTAGTCAGTCACTCAGTTTCTTGCCCTCGAGGTCTTCCAGACTCCTGCTCATGGTGTTTTCCAACTGCAGCAAATAGAGATCAACTTTCTGAGGGGGTCTCTTTAAAGTTCACTCTCTCCTGACATCCCATCCCACACATTCAAGGCAGAAAGATTAGGAAGTATAGATAAGTAAAAATAAAACCATTAAAAATCTCTGTAATCCCAACACCATGCATAGATAGCACTATTGCTAAAACTGTCACATAAACCTCCAGAATTTTCTATTAAGTATGTTTATGAAAACATTTTTATATTATTATGAAATTACAAGTCCATATAGTCCATATTTAATAAAACATGGCACATTATTATAAAGTAATTAAAAAATAAATTCCCACTTTAAATTGAGATTGCTTTAAAGTGGACTTCCTGAAAAATTATCTTCTGAAATAGTGTTTTGTTGTTAGGTGATTCCAAACACAATAGTAAAGCTCCTTGCATTGAATTTCAGAACACTTCAAGACTTAACCCTAAACAAAAATGCGAATATTTATTGTGGTAAGAGTATTTGGGAACAACTGTTCAAAACACTTAAATATCTGAAGAAATACTTTAGGATCAACTGGAATACATATTAAAATTTGAATCTACAAATCTATGTCAGAATTCATAGAGCTTTTCTTCTCTGAATATTCATGAATCAGATAAGAGAAACAAAAAGAAAAAAATATTTAGTTATCAAAAATACTTTTTATCCTGAGACATCAGTAAAGATTTCTGTGATATGAAGTTTAAGTATTGAACCAAATGCTGGGGAAGTAACCTTGCAACTGCAAAATAATTAATAATTAAATGTCGCTCAGAGAGAGGTCTTCTGTTCTTGTGGATATGCAGAGCAGACCCAGAAGGCACCTGAGGAATCCAGGTCCTCATTATTGTGAAGACACCTGATATCCCATTATACCAGCAAGGCTGCCAACTCCTTGTCCACACTGACTATGTGCCATGTACCCCATTTTATGACTAAAAAGGATTTAAAATTCATGAAGCTTGTTGAAAGCTCAACTGTCACATTCGACTCATTCCAAAGTGTATGGGAAAAAGAGTAGAACAGACATTTCAACTGAAGCTATTATTGTGCTTGATACCCATATTCCATTAAATTGCTAATGACCTCCTAGAAGATGTTGATCACATTAGCCATACAGTTGCATTCCTTTCCTTTCTACCAACTTGCTCAATTTCATTCTATACAGTATACTCTTTCTGTGCCCTTTAGTCCAAGGTTGCCCAGAATTCAAAGCACTTATTCAGTAAGTTTGTAATTCAATTTAGTATGCTATTAACAGAATTCTTTAGAGAAAATCATGGAAAAAGAAAATCAAACTTATTTTTGGGTTGATGACCAATTTTAAAGGAAACACATACTAAACCAGTTTCAAGGAAAAGGTCAGAATCCATGAGATATTAAGGGAAAAAAAGAAAAAAAACATTAATTTCCACAATTTTCCGACATTCCTTAAAAATAAAAACAAGCTTAAGTATGGAATGGCAAGGTCCTGTTTCCCCTGTACTAATGGTGGTGAACAATACTGCCATTCATAGGAAGTTAGAAAGCAAGGGTTTTTCCTCAACACCAGGGAAGTTTTGGCTTCCTTTCCCTTTATTTATTCTGGGGTTCAAAATTGAACATTATAAATCTTGAGTTAGTCTCTCAGAACAAATAATAATATACAATGAATTAAATGCTTTAAAGCTTGCTTTTTACTAGCATAACTGTCTCTTCATTATAAATGGTATATTAAGCCGCTACTGTGTTTGAGTGTTAAATACTGAAAATATATAAAACCAAATACAGATCCTATAGAATCGGGCACTTTTTAAAGAAGTAATATGCTACATACATGGCCTACCTGATAGCTAATTAGTTAGTTTATTCTCCATTAAAAGATTAATTGACAATGTATGATAGGAATTATACATTAAAATTAAGGAAAAATGTTTTAATTTTAAAATTCTTTCACCAAACAGAAAGCAATTATTTTCCTATGTATTTTTTTCTAGTTGGTATATCTATCGAAGAGCCTTAGAACAAAGGATAGGTCTCCACAGCTCAGGTACCAAATATTTGCCTCTATCCAGACAGTTTTCCAAAGGGTAGAGTTGGGGTGGCATTTCTTTCCATAGAGCAACTGGAGAGGAATAACCTGCCAATGCACTCAAAATGTTTTTTTTTTCCACCAGTAAAGTCAAGCTGAATAAAAGTAAAATTCATTTTCTGGATTATTTTATGATTATAAAAATATTTGTGTCTATCTTTTTAGAGTGACCAAGATTAGGTGTAGTGAAAGAATTTTTCCTCTCTGAAACACCTTAGTGAGAACACATAAAAACCAACTCTAAATCATGCACAAAGCCATAGTAAAGAAAAAGTAAATGTTAAAGCAACAATAATGTGATTCAACAAAAATAAAAATGAGTAATAGCTCAATATAAAATGCTGGGAAATTACAGTAATTTCACAATCCATCAGAAACAGCAAAACACACCATTACTTTAACAAATATTTATTGATCACCTAATAGATGTCAAAGGTAGATGAAGATATATATGTGGTAAATTTCTGGCCTGAAAAATTAAATGAAAAAAAAAACTTGCACAGGATATATAACCCACAGAATCATGGAACATTAAAGTCAGAGAGATCTTAGTAGTCATACAGATCAGGACACCGAATCCTATAAGTTTTAAGTAATTTTCCTCTGTCATCGGGGCAGAAGCAGAATTAGAGCTAGATCCCCTTACTTAAAGTATAACAAAATTCCTAGCTCAGTAGAAATGTGTTTGGGACAAAAAGTCAATAATTAAGACCAGTAATAAGTGGTTGTTTCTACTTTAAAAAGTTTGAGAATAATGAATATATTATTAAATATATACATATACATTTAAATTGTCTTCTTAGACTGAAGTACAAATGACCAGATTTCACTTGAAGTTTTCACATTGGCTGGGAGTTCACCTTTCATGGCATCAAATAAGGAAGCTTCTGCCACCTGACAAAACCAAAGACCTCAGAATGAATGTGGCTTGGCACTGGAAGACAAGAGTGAGGATATTCTCCTCTGTGACATTTTAATGATTTTTTTATTTTTATTTTTTATTAAATCATTTTTTATTGTTATCCTATTAGAGTTGATCCAATTTTTCCCCCTTTGCCTTCCTCCTCCCAGCGCACCCCCGGCTCCCACAGTCAGTCCCCACACCGTTGTCCATGTCCGCGGGTCAGTCATACGTGTTCTTCGACTAGTCCCTCCCCCTTCTTTCCACCATTATCCCCCTCCCCCCTCCCCTCTGGTCGCTGTCAGTGTGTTCCATGTTTCCACGCCTATGGTTCTAGTTTCCACATAATGCAGAGTTAATGGTCCAAGAGTTTTTCAGCTGATAAAAATTTTAGAAAATCAAAGCTATTCATAATGATTGTGCCAGATTTCCCCTAAAAATTTCTTTCAAAAAGAAAAATCTCTCTCTCTCTCTCACACACACACACACACACACACACACACACACACACACGCGCGCACACATGTGGTAAGACTTTTGAGTAATGTGAGGATTGAAGATTTGGCTTCTTGAGTAAATTGACAACCTTTCTTCTTCATTAATATTTGAGGCCTACCTACGTAAACAGTCAGAAAATATAAACTCTGACAAGGTTTTTGTATTTGGTTCCTAATATCTGATAGCTGAACATTTTGAAAATATATCTAAAGTGAATATAAAACATGCCATATGAAAGAAGTTGTCAGCACGAATATGAGGTAATAAAATATTCAGACTGATTTTTATAGGGGGACTACTGGATTCCGTCTGGTTATTGCAACTGTATATGCATGTTTGCAATGTAAAAAGGACAAAAGTGAAAAATAACTTTGTTTCATACATGTGGGTGGGTAATTTTAATTTTCAAACTTTGATAACCAGAAGGGATAAAAGAAGTTAATGAGAATGAAATCTCCCCTATTAGAGGCAAAGTGACAGAGTAGGTGTGAACTATTAAAGAGTACTTTTTGTATGTTCCCTTCTCCTTAAAGGCTGTTTCCTCATAAACTTTCTCCCAAAAATGCCAAATGCAAATTAGCTTTCTTTATGTGCTTAACATGTTCTTATTAATAAAAATTTCTAGAAACCTAATGGGAAGAGGGTTGCACTCTACTTTCAAAAGCTTGTCAAAAAATAGTAAGTTAGTACCTTGTCTTTCAAAAGCTTGTCAAAAAATAGTAAGTTAGTACCTTGTCTTTGGAACCTGGAATTCTTTATAACAAGTGAAAATTCTGGCAAATGAAATATCCTATTTTTGCAAATGAAGTAAACATCCAGACAGATGTTTTAGGGCATCACTAAGCCAAGCATAACAGAAGTTTCCCTACATTTATCTGAACCCTGCAGAAAATTTATAGGACAGGTAAACAGAAAGAGCCACTAGAATGAGGTACGCTTGAAATTATAAATTTAAAAAAATCTCCAGAGGCAAATGTCAATACTCTTTTTTACCTTTATCATGTCTAAATTTCTTACTGTGCTTTAAATGCAGAAATATGTCTTAGGCTGGACCCACAGATACTAAAAATGTGTTAAATGTCACTGATTGCTCCATTATCTGTGAATAAATTATTTACATTATGGCTTATCTGTAGCAAAGTCTTCTTTTAGCCTCAACACAATCATATAATGGTATATGAGCTATAAAGGGTCTCATAAAGAATTATCCAATCCTTCGTTTTCACAGTTGAACAAACTGAGGTCCAGCTGAATCTCTTGTTCAAAGGCACCAGCTATCATAGTTCAGAGCTGCACCTTCGGTCGCCCAAGGCCGCGACCAGAGCTTTCCCCGTCATGTCCTTAGCCCCTTCCTCCCACCACCACCAGTGGCTGAATCACTACATGCAATGTATGCATACATGCATGTGTGGCGCCCTTTTCTGTGCTCCATCTGGGTTATATTCAAGACCCATAAAAATCCCTGAAGTATACGCTATTTTCACCACCATTCTACAGAAAAGGAAACTGAGGCACTGAGAGCTTAAGTAACTTCTGCAAGCATCTGCCTCCAGAGCTACACAAGACCTCTACTTTGAACTATTACACTTCCATTGGCTTTTCTTTTTCTTTTTGGTACCCTATATTCACTGGGTTCTAAACTGAACTCATCTTTCCCACAAACCTGCTGATACCCTTAATTTCCAACTCAGTTACTGTCATCACTGTTCTCTTAGTCACCAAATTTGGAACCTTGGAGTCATCTATGACTCCTCCTGAACTCTTCACCTTTCTTCACATTGCTACCACAGGAACAGCTCCTGAACCCATGTGCTCTGCCCTTTCCTAAAGATGGTCTCCTTCCCCATTGCCTGGACAATGAAAAAGCCTCATGGAAACCGGTCTCCTCCTAATGCGTTCCCTTCTCCAATTTGTTATACACACTGTAGCCAGGCTAATAAAATTTACTGACAAAATTTAGTAATTTTAGTAGTGAAACTTAGGGGCTTTCTAAAACAATGGAAACCTCATTGGTTTAAAAACCTAAGCTTACCTAACATTCACATTTGAAGCTTTCTCGTAAATGTATAAAGTTTATTCCTCACAAATTACTCCTTGAAATCTTATACAGTTGTATGCAGTTGGTATTATTTTCCCTATTTCAAAGGTGATGAACCAGGCCCCATGACACTATGTACTACATATATATAGTAGATAATTTTAAAAAATCACAATTTTGTTATATAAAAGTATAACTTTATTTTCTTAAAACTTCCTGTATTTTCTAGAGACAGAAGATAATCAGGTAAATACAGTCAAATCCAGTAATTTCTCAATCATTTAAAATTTAAACTCAGTTAAATTCGGATCCTTCCCCTTCCCCCCTACTTCCTTCTGTCTAGGTGAGGTATATCCTGAGCATTTCCACAGAATCCTGTTCTGGCATCTTCCAGCATGTATAACCATCCCATCATTGCCTGAGGTTCTTGGTCATTGGCATTGTCCTAGCTGAAATATGGTCATGCTCTCATTAGTCAGTCTCTGGTTACAGCATCTCTGTTGCCTTCTCTAGCCAACTATTCTGGGCCCAATGGTAAGATCCCTTTGCATTACTGGCTCTCTTTCTGTGTGTGTGTGTGTGTGTGTGTGTGTGTGTGTGTGTGTGTGACACATGCACATCCTTCTTCTCTGCTTACTCATGGTGAAGGGGGAGTAAGCTAGTGACGGTTGTATGAACCTCAAGGCCACAAGACTACATGTGTCACACAGCTGCAACAAGAAGTCCAGGATAGAATGCTAGGCATTACTACTCTACTAAAGTTTTCCTATGTCAACATCTGGATTCTAGGACATTTGAAGTCTCTCTGGGCTTTGCCAAACGGAACCCTTGGGTTACATGATGGCAGCAAATGGTGTCTTTGATTGGAAGAGCCTAGAGGATCCCTCCTCAAGGTTTTCTCAGTCACTTCAAAAAGTGGGCAGGAATTTGTAATGTCTGGGACTGACTCAGTCACTTAATCAGTCTCCACTTGGGTCAAATTGGGATAGTGACATATGTTTGATAAGGATCAAAGGTAATGCAGGTAGAATATATAGAAAAGTGACTAGCACAAAAACCATTATCTACAATTCTGAAATAGCAATATTCTAAAATCAAGAGTCTTCTTTTTTATTTGGTAGCAAACCTGACCTCAACTGATGTGAAGGCTATTTATAGACTTATTTATCTTATTCTTATTCTGGCTTCAGGGGTTTCAAAGAAGGAATTGTGGCCCAGACAGATACTTTATCTGGATATAGATAATTCTAGGTTGACATTTTTTTCTTTTTTAATACTTTAAAGATTGTTATTACATTATCATTGTTTCTAATGAGAATTCTGCTGTCATTCTTATCTTTGTTCCTCTATATGTGATGCATTTTTTCCTGATTTTAAGGTTTTCTCTTCATCACCGGTTTTCAGCCCTTTGATCATAATGTGTCTTGGTAGGCTTTTTTAATGTTTCTTCTGCTTGAGATTCATTCAGCATTTTGTGTGTGGGCTTATAGTCATCATCATCTTTGAAAAACGGGGAGGAATCAAGATGGTGGAGGAGTAAGTGGAAGTCACTCTGACTTCCTCCCAGGACCAACCTGGAATTACAACTAACTTGTGAAGAAATCACCTAGAACAAACAACTGAACAATAGTGAGAGAGGAGCCTTGCAACCTCAGAGACAGAAGAATCGGCTTTAGCACAATCTAACTGGTAAGGAGTGTGGTAGAGACCCCAGAAGGCGGGTGGGCCACCCACGGTTGGCAGCACCAGAAGGATATTGAGACAGATAGTTGGATCCCCCTGAGAAGAGTGGGGTCTAAACCAAAGCAGGGATCTCCAGCCTACAGCGCCAGAGCCCAAAAAGTACACAGAAAACAGCGAGCTGCAAAAAGTGGCAGGGTTGTTCTCTGCCAGAGACAGGTGGCTGGAGACACAAAGAACCATTTAAAGGGCCAATGCATAAATTTTTATTTGTAGCCACTTACCCTGGTCTCTGGCAAAGGTGGGGCACAGTGGTCTAGAAACATCTGAGAAGATACTTGGAAAGGAGGCTTTGGGGAGAGAACTGAGAGAGTAGCTGGCAGGATCTCGGTGCTGACTCATCCCCCATGTGGCAACAGCCATCTTAGGCAGAGACCACTCCCTCTGAGTGGCAGCAGTCTCAGAGGACCCAACAGCCCCACCCCGAGGTGGAATTCCACCCACCCTGTGCTGTCTAAGCCTCCTGTTGAGTACAGAGAGGGAGCCACAGAGAGTGGATCCCTGGCTAAATGGGGAGCAGAGAGGTCTGGAGACACCTGAGGAGAGACTAGGGATGGAGGCTTTGGGGAGAGAGCAAAGAGAATAGCTGGAGGGATCCCAGTGCTGACTCCTCCCTCATAGGGCAGCAGCATGAGAGGACCCAATAACCCGACCCAAGGAGGGACTCTGCCCCGCCCTGAGCTGTCTAAGGTGGCCTGCTGAGTGCAGAGTGACTAGATTAACAGCTGAAGGAGACAGTCACAAACAGTAGCTTCCTGGTAGTCTCAAACAGACTGCCTAAGGTCAGACAAGATCAACAGCTGACATCATCAGAGACAGGTCCAGAAAGTAAAAACAGCAGTCTCTTATCATAGAAGTTCACACCACAAAGTCAGGAAATCAAGACAGATCAACTTAAGGAGCAGAAGCAAAAAAAGGAGAGTCTCACAAATAATGGGAAGACAAAGAAATACCCCCCCATTTGAAGGGAAAGGAGGAATCCCCACAAAGAGAACTATATGAAATAGAGGCAAGTAAACTATCAGATATTGAGTTCAAAACAATGGTTCTAAGGAAGCTCAATGAGTTCAGTGAGCTCAGAGAGAATCACTAAAAACTACAGAAGAACTTACTGCAAACTATATCAGCATGAAAAAGGACACAGAAACTATCAATAAAATACAAGAGGAAATGAAGAATACAATTTCTGAATTGAAGAATACAGTAGAAGGAATCAAAGCAGACTAGATGAAGCCGAGGATCAAATCAGTGAGCTGGAGGACAAGTTAGAAGAAGGCTGCCAGAAAGAGCAAGAACATGAAAAAAGACTCAAAAAGAATGAAGAGGCATTTAGGGAAATGTAGGACAATGTGAAACATAGTAATATCTGTATAATAGGGATACCAGAAGGAGAAGAGGAGGAGGAAAGGATAGAGAACCTGTTTGAAAAAGTAATGATGGAAAACTTTCCTAATTTGAAGAGAAAAAAATTCACACAAGTCCAGGAAGCACAGAGGGTCCCATTCAAGAGGAACCCAATGACGCCCACTCCAAGACACATCATTAAAATGGCAAATATCAAAGACAGACAGAGAATCCTAACGCAAGCAAGGAGAAAGAGGTAATAACATATAAGGGAGCCCCGGTAGGGCTAGCAGCTGACTTCTCAACAGAAACACTACAGCCCAGAAGGGAATGGCAAGAAATATTCCACGTAATGAAAAGGAAAGGCCTGCAACCAAGACTGCTCCACCCAGCAAGGCTCTTAATTAAAATGGAAGGTGAGATTAGCTGCCTTTTGTTTTCCCAGACAAAAGGCAGCTAAAAGAATACATCTCCACCAAATCAGCACTGCAAAATATGCTAAAGGGACTGCTTTAAGATGAAGAAAAAGAGTCTGTGAATACCCAGATCCTTTCACAATTGCCAATACTTGATATTACCAGTATTTTTTAATATGTATTAATCTGATTGTGACAATGGTGTGTTATTTTGTTACTTTATTATTGGTTGAAACTAAATGTTTTTATATATTTCTTGCCTATTTCTATTATTTTTAAAAAGCTTTAAATGACTTTTTGGTATTCTTTATCCATTTATTGATTAAAGGTTTGTAGAATTCTTTTCCCTAAAAAAAACCCCAAAAAACAACTATTAACCCTTTTTTAGATGTGTGTCAAATACTTTCCTTTTCTATTACTTGACCTTTAACTTTTTTTCTGTATATTACTATATTGTCTTTAATGTTTAATATAATCATAGTGTCAATATTTTACTTTATAGCTTCTGGGTTTAAATATTTTACTTCAGGGTAAGAAAAATATTAGTTTGTATTTTCTCCTAAACTCATTAGATTCTGCATATTGATTTTTAACTCACCTGAATATTTCTTGTATAATGTGTGAAATAGGGCTCTCTATTTGTTTTATTTCAGGCAATAGTGGTCCATGCACCTTATTTGTCAAATAAGCCTTATTTTCCCCATTGATCTGAAATATCAACTTAATCATACATTTACATTGTTAGACAGATATATACATTTGTCTCTAGAATGTTCATTTTATTTCATTGATCTCCTTGATTATTTCTGTGCTTGTGTCATGTTGGATTAATTGCTGAAACTTTATAATGGTTTTAAATTTTTAATATTTTATAATTAACTTTGACATTTAAAAAAATAAACAAAATCAATCTGCATGAAAGAAAGAAAGAAAGAAAGAAAGAAAGGAAGGAAGAAAGAAAGAAGGAAGGAAGGAAGGAAGGAAGGAAGGAAGGAAGAAAGAAAAGAAAGAAAGAAAGAAAGAAAGAAAGAAAGAAAGAAAGAAAGAAAGAAAGAAAGAAAGATGGAACTCCTACCAATCTCGATAACATGGATGGAACTGGAGAGTATTAAGCTAGGTGAAATAAGCCAGTTGATGAAAGACAAATACCATATGATCTCACCTATAAGTGTACTCTATTCAACAAATAAACTAACGAACAAAATAAACCACAGGCATGGAAACATGGAGAATCCTTAAAGTGACCAGAGAGGATGGGGAAAGAGGACAATGGTGGAAAGGAGGGGAAGAGACTAGACAAAGAACATGTATGAATGACATGGACAACAGAGTGGGAATCGACTGTGGGAGTGGGGGGTGGAGGTGGGATGGGTGGAGGGAGGTAAAGGGGGAGAAAATTGAGACAACTGTAATAGAATAATCATGATTTATAAATTAAAAAAGAAAACCAAAAGAACCCCCCCAAAAAACACCCAACAAACAAAAAAAGAAAAACATTTAGCCATTATTTCTTTAAGTATTTCAATGTCCTTTCCCCAGCTTTAGCTGTCTGTTGCTTTCTTCAGTATTTTTTCTTTCTGTTTCATTTCGGAAAGTTTCTATTGTGATGTTTTCAAGTTCACTGATCTTTCCTTCTACAGTGTCTAATCTGTTACTAATCCCATCTAGTGAGTTTTTCTGTTAAGATCTAGAAATTTTATTTGAGTCTTTCAAAATAATCTTCAATATCTTGCTGAATTTTTCTTTACATCTTTAAGCACATTTATGAGATTTTATGAGAGCTGTTTTCAGGTTCTTGCTTACTATTTCCATCATCTCTATCATTTACAAATCTCTTTTTTTTCTTAGTTGTTGATAGTTGTGAGCTTGTTGTCATTTTACTGTTCACAGTTTTTGATCTTCTTCTTTTCTTAGATAAGTCCCTTTAACATTTCATATAATAATGGCTTGGTGATGACGAACTCCTTTAACTTTACCTTATCTGGGAAGCACTTTATCTGCCCTTCCATTCTAAATGATAGATTTGCTGGATAGAGTAATCTTGGATGTAGGTCCTTGTCTTTCATGACTTTGAAAATGTTTTGCCAGCCCCTTCTTGCCTGCAAGGTTTCTTTTGAGAAATCAGCTGATAGTCTTATGGGAACTCCTTTGTAGGTAACTGTTTCCTTTTCTCTTGCTGCTTTTAAGATTCTCTCATCTTTAATC
Organism: Pteronotus mesoamericanus; assembly: GCF_021234165.1. Lineage (NCBI taxonomy): Eukaryota > Metazoa > Chordata > Mammalia > Chiroptera > Mormoopidae > Pteronotus > Pteronotus mesoamericanus. The sequence goes on from NW_026555077.1 coordinate 11,529,394, forward strand.
TTGGGTAATGTAATTATGATGTGCCTTGGTGTGTGCTTCCTTGGGTCCAACTTCTTTGGGACTCTCTGAGCTTCCTGGATCTCCTGGAAGTCTATTTCCTTGGCCAGATTGGGGAAGTTCTCCTTCATTATTTTTTCAAATAAGTTTTCGGATTCTTTCTCTTCTTCTTCTCCTTCTGGCACACATGTGATATGGATGCTGGAATGTTTAAAGTTGTTCCAGAGGTTCCTAAGCCTCTCCTCATTTTTTCTGAACTCTTGTTTCTTCATTCTGTTCTGGTTGAATGTTTTTCTTTTCCTTCTGTTCCCAATCATTGGTTTGATTCCTGGTTTCCTTCCCTTTACTGTTGGTTCCCTGTATATTTTTCTTTATTTCTCTTTGTGTAGCCTTCACTTTTTCCTCCATTTTGTGACCATACTCAACCAATTCAGTGAGCATCCAGATTACCAGTGTTTTGAACTGTGCATCTGTTAGGTTGGCTCTCTGTTCATTGCTTAGTTCCATTTTTGGAGCTCTGGTCTGCTCTTTCATTTGGGCCAGATTTCTTTGTTTCAGCACCACAAATCTCTTTCTATTGAGTTGATTTTTTTTCTCCTGAATATAGGGTCATATTTGCCTGTTTCTTTGCATAACTGTCAATCTTTATTAGATTCTGGACACTGTAAACTTTAACATTATTGTGTGCTAGATTTTACTGCATTTCTTTAAACAGTGTCAGCTTTTGTTTTGACATACAGTTAAATAACTTTCAGATATGTTTGATCTTTTTAAGAATTACTTTTAGGTTTTCTTAGGTGCCTTCAGAGTAATCTTTCTCTGATATTGATTTGCCCTCACTACACAGGCATTACTCTTCTGAGGCTCTATGTGATGTCTTGTATATTTTGAGATTGCTCTATTCTGGCTGGTGGGAGTATGAATTATTCCTATCTATATGTGAATTCTGGAAATTATTTGGCCTATTTTCTCATGGTTCTTTCTCCAGTCTTAGGTAGTTCCTTTAATGTATATGCAGATTAATTCTCAGCCAAAGGCTGAAGGAACAATTCTATAGATTTCTAAAATGCTCTCTCTATGAAGTTCCCTCATCTCCAGTATTCTGTCCTGGAAATTCTACCATACTGACTTCTCTAAATAGTGATCCTTGTCCTTTCACTGTCCTCGACTCAGCAAGACCACTAGGCCTATTCTGTCCTCCTTCACTCCTCTGTGGCTGGAAGCTGACTTCAGACAGTAAACAGGGACAACTGCAGGTCTTATTTCATTTGTTTTTCTTCCACCAAGGATCACAGTTCTACACTTCCTGTTGTTCACTGTATGAAAATCATTATTTCATACAATTGGTCCAGTTTCCTAATTGTTTACAATGAAAAGGAAATTCCTAAAGGTTTTCATGGATAGAAGTGGAAGGTACAGACCTGTACACTTAAATATTGTTATTTTTCTTTCTTGACAAATTCTGTGCCAACATTATGTAATTTCTTATAGCTCAAATGACTTTTTTTCTCACTAAAATAATAAAGATCAACATTTTCCCCTTTAATAAATAAATATACTTATTTATTTACCTAGAAATTACTCTGTATAGTGATTCTTGATGACATTGGTGATGTTGGCATGAGAGGAAGTGGGCAGAGAGTGTGATTCTCCTCTAGTATTTATTTAAATGTTACTTAAAATGGTTTGCTCTAATGTAACTGTAAACACTAACAGAGCCTGGGAACTAATTAAGAAGGCTATCTGTACCTATACAGCAGTCTTTTTCTTTGGAATGTTTTTGGGAGATGGACCTGTAGCAAGTGATTAATAAGCAAATTTAACTACTGTACTAAAATTAACAGAGACCCAGGAATACAGTTAATAATTGCTGCTGATTCTTTCCCTCTTCTCCTCTGCAACATCTGTTTAAGTTCCTGAATAAGACAGCCTTGGCATGCCACGGTACCTTTGCTGAGGGAGTCAAGGACATTGGCACAGAGCAAAACAGCTGGAAACATGGAACTATAGCTATACCCAGGGGGCTCTTTTTAACTTGAAGTAAAAAGAAATTCAGAGTGGCTGAGGAAAAAATATTCCATTTAGGCCTGGGGAAGAAAACCAGGAACCTCTCAGAAGAGAATAATGGATTAGTAAAATAGGTACTAAATTTTATCTGATTGTGTTTTTTTAATAATTTGCTTTTAGGAGAGCTATCTCATTTCGAAACACATTTAAAGATATATCAAATTGGAAATTGTACCAGTCTCTTCCTTAAATCATTTTGCCACTGGGAAACCTATATGTTTGGGCCACAAAGCCTTACATAATGGCAATTTAGTGTCAGTTACACCAGCCCTGCGTGGAGGCCACCTTAGAGAGTTATTGAGTTTGTGGACATTGGAATCAGCCAGACTGTAACTGAGGAAACTGGGGTTTGGCCACGTGGTGCCTTTACATATGACCCAACAATTAGTGTTGGAGGAAACAGGTTTTTATTTACAGGGTTCCAACCTGAGGGGGGCCAAGAGCACTGTGGCTCAGAGCTTTCCTTTAACCCAAGACCCAGAGCCTCCCCTGCTTCCCAAAAGGCTATAAACCAAAACCAGGCCCAGATGTTCTCCATTTCCTTAACTGTCCATTAGCTGGTCCCCAAACAGATCCCCACCCTCTCTGGAATGTGCACTTGTGGGTTTCAGAGTCGCCATCCTCTCGCAGCAGCTCTCTCCTCAGGGTTTGGGGTGTGCTGTTCTCAGCCTCCATGGAAACCATGTGCCGTGTTACACAGGATCATGGTGAAGTCCAGGGAGACACATGTCCTAAGAGAGTGATTTCTTCATATGTCCCTCAGAGAAGCAGAAGTCTGCAACTCAGCATTTCTGGTCATAGTTCAGCTCCAAGCCTCTTTCATGAGTCTGTGTGGCTAGGCAGGTCCCTGCAGCTCCATTAGCTCTGCTGCCACCTTCTCCAGTCAGGTCTCCCAGTGGACCTTCCCTCTCACTTCCGGACCTCGTGACAGACCCCTCTTTCTCTTTCAGCGTGCCCTAAATGCTCAGCTCGGAACTTCCTGCGTGACCTCATATCCAGCCTTTGCTATGGTATGTTAGTGTCCACCATTTTTGCCAGTTCCCCAGTGTCTTTTACCCTTTTTTTCCTGCCATCTTGAGTCATGGCATAAGTTGTCAGCAATGCACGGGCGTCTGGGGTGTGCATGCACCTCTTGTGCAGGTGCAGTGTGACCTCCACCCTGCTCCGCCCCCCTGCCCCCGCGATGTCATGAGCCGCTGAACATTTTCATAGTCACTTGCACAAATTGCCCTGGGCAGCAGCCCTCTTCCCTTCAGGAAGGCATGGCTATTAACTTGCTTTTGTTATACAATGTATCTTAAATGCAGTACCAACCCCCTTCCCTTCCCTCAATCAAGGATTGTGGAAGTTTCTCTCTGCACCCCGCTACAAGACTGCATCTTAAGTGTATGATCGAGCACTTACTAGTTGTGTGACCTTGCAGTATGAGTCTACCTCTCCAACCTTTGCTTCCTTGACCCGGAGCTATTATTCAACTTCTCCAACTTTTGATTGCTTGTTTTTAAAGTGGAGATTATAATAGTGACGATCTCATAGGGTTGATGTGATGATTAAATGAAATGATGCATGTAAAGTCTCCAGTCCAATGCCTGGCACATAGAAAACTCAATCTTAGCTGCTGTCACTCTTAACTGCTATTGTTAGGGAAAAGAGAACTGCCTCCTGCACACTAGCTTTGTAAATCCGAGTTATATAAATAGACAGGAAATATTACAAACTATGAGATTATAGAAATAACCTGAGTGGCTGAATGAAAATTATATAAAAATAATTTTAACCATGTTCATTGTTTTCCTTTAGCAATGAAACTGGAAGCAACACATTTCATTTGCCTCAGTTCCCTGCCACTACCCCCACACCCCTTGTTCCATTTATAAATGTGTTGTCCAGAATCATTAAGTCCCTTAGTAAAGTGTAAAATTATACTTCATTAAAAAAATTTGTGACAATTTCATTATAAGAATCCACAGGTCTCTCTTCTTTAACTTCTCTGGATGTGGCACTCAGGAAAATCCTAACAGATAGTACCATTCTAGGACAATCAATGACCCTCTGAAAAATGACAAAAAGAACGAAGTGTCACTTTCACTGTGCTCCTGACAAAGATTTTTTTTCTGCTTTCAATGTAGCATATTTGGTTTCCTGAATGACAGGTGTCCCACTAGCAGAGCATGTCCTGTGCCTCTGTTTGTGAATCCCACTAGCCCAAGTTTCACTAAAAGGAATTCTAATAGACAGCTCCTAGAGGCTAGGAAGCAAAGTGCTTAAACTCACAAGCTTTGGAATTGAACAACTTGGTTCAAATCCTTGTTTGGATAGTTGCTCATTGCTTGGGCAAGTTACCTATATTCTGAGGCTCAGTTTCCTTATCTGTAAAGTGGATATTAAAAGCTGTTTTTCCCTGACAGGGTTGTTGTGATGAATAAAATGGTATACATAAAGCACTATCATGATGCCTCCCCCACAGCAAATGTTCATTAAATATTAGTCTGAAATATTAATGAACTAAAAATTAGTTCATTAAATAATAAATGTCTATTAAATTTTAGTCTGGAGAGCCAGAAAATCCACCTGCAAAACTCGAAACAGTGACTATGTACCACTTCCATCATTACTGATTTACTCAGCCACTGAACAGATGCGTGTGGAGTAGCTGATGCTGTGTCAGGCCTGTGTGCAATGCTTCAGCAACTTAGTTGAAATCCTCTTGTCATGAGATCTTCACCAGAGACCATGAGCCCTGTGAGGACAGTGTCTCTGCTCTCCTGTTGACGGCTGCATCCGTAGGGGCCTGGCATGGCGCCTGCCAGTTAAGAGATACTAACAAGATGCTCATTTGTTTTTTCTTTTAATGGATAAATGAGTAAGGAATAAATGGATGATATGATACAAGGATGATTACGATGAACTCCTTGACCTCAGGGAGCACAGGTTCTAGCTGGAGTTGGGATTAGGCCCACAAAAGGGGAATGGAAGCAGGGAAGATAACGAGGGAATTTCAGGCAGTGGGATCACCATGAGTAGAATACCAAAAATTTCTATTACAGTTATGTTAATATATATAGTTCAGCAATAATGGCAAAGAATGTGGAATCAAACTTTGATATTCCCTATCAAAAACCCCAGAAATATCTTTATTACTTATCATAGAAAAAAGAAACTTAAGCCAATTTTGTACCTCAAGTCAAAGGATAGAAAGAAATATACTGTCAAATAGTCTTCTATGTTAGGCCACCCAATCCTGCCCTGGTGGACCTATTCGCATTTGGGTAGGGGGTGCCAATCACTACCCCGTTCCTCCCCTCCACCCTAGGGCTAGTTAGGAAAAGAAACAGGAAAAATACGGATCAGATATCAGCTTTATTCAGGGTCCACTGGTGGTGACCAGATGGGAGAACTGGCAAGGTCTTCTACTTTCCAGTGGGAGCGGAACCACCTCCTCCAGCAGGGAAAATCTGATTTAAAAATCCATTCGACCCACCCTTCACTCCACCCACCTGTCCTAAGACATCCCACAAGGAAACAGGACACAGAGGAACAGGACATGCTCTGCTGAGCAAAAAGAAAAAGGTGGAAACTTCTTCCCACTTTTGAGGCAAATGACCTGCCAATCCACTCAATAATGTGGCTGATCAAGGGGATTAGCCATTTCCTGGCATGGATCAAAGCATCAGAATGGTTCACTGCAATGGTTTCCTTTAAGGAAATACGAGACAAAGAAATAAAGGTCCCTGCCTCTTGCACTCCACATGCAACTTTTTATTCAGAAGAGAGAGAATCCTACATTGTTTTTTGGATGAAACAGATGCTTGTTCTGCTGCAGATAGCAGAGAGCCAAGCATTCTGATGATTTATTTTACCCCCTAACTAGGAATGGACTGATAAGACAAACTTAACTAATAACAAAGTAATAACCAAAACAAGGGACTGCAACTCAAGTATCTTAAAAGCAAAGTCATTTTATTGTTTATTTGCCTTATAAGTAATAATCTGGAGGAAGCGGAATTGTTTAGTTGTCTGGGAATGCATTCTCAAATAGCTCCTCTTGGAAAAAACATAAGGAAAAATATTGCCCAAATTCAATACATGTTCTATTGAGATTTTATTTTGGTCCTGATATAGTACCTTACAATTTTTTGAGGCTGCACCTCTGTCAGCCCTGTGAAAGAAACAGACTGTGGTGTCAGGAAAACCTCCCCACTTTTTTTTTTGTCTATGTGACTAAGAAGACCCAAATACATTTTTTTTGCTCTATGGAAAAATCTTGGCCTTGTCTGTTGTATCCCAGCCACTTTTTCATAATAAAATCTTGCACTTGTTGTCATTATTTATTGAAAACAATCAGGGAAGATTGCCTGAAGAACACACAGTCTACTCATCCAAATTCCTGAAACGTACATTTGAATTGAAGCAAGTACCAAATGATTTCACTTATATGTGGAATTTAATGAACAAAATAAACTAACAAACAAAAAGCACACAGACACATAGATACAGAGAATAGACTGAAAGTTGTCAGAGAGGAGGGGCTAGGGGGGCTGGGTGAAAAGGGCGAAGGCATTAAGCCAAAAAAATCCCCCACAAAACCAGAAAAGAAAAAAAGGAAAAGAAAAACCCCTCCCAGATACAGAAAAGGATAGTGATGATCAGCGGGAAAGGGAGTGGGGAGGTAGAAGAGGGAAAATGGGGGATAAATGGTGATGGGAGGAGACCTGACTTGGGGTGGTGAACACATGATGCAACACACAGATGATGTATTATAGAACTGTATACCTGAAACGTATATAATTTTATCAACCAATGTCACCCAATAAATTCAATTAAAAAAAAAGCTTACCCACCGTAATATTCAATTCACAGTGAGTTGCACCTGCTATAGGAATGTGATAGGTGATGCTATTTATATCATTGCACACACTGCCCGCATGGGGTCCCCAAGAGAGAATTCTTCTCTGAGCTCAGCAACAAGAGAACTTCCACTTCTCAGTAACTCTTTTTTTTAAAAAAATTTTTTTTTGGTCTTCAAAGGCTGAAACACCTACTAGGCTCACCTCCTAATGCAAACAGTTAGAAAGGTTAGAGTGAAATTTGTGACCCATCTGTAAAAGTGTGTAAATCATGCATATCATTAATTGCATTCCTTGGTTATTCTTATTTCCCCCTTTATCCATATTTTGATTGAGTCTACTTTGAATTGTACATATCCTTCTAAACAGTTTTATATTTGTGCAGCATGATGATACATAAATGAAAAACATAAAAATGTATGTGTGATTATATTCTTCAATGTTGTGGCAAGCAAATGTCTGGGGTTTCTAAAGCTTTGTTTATATAATGCCGGACCTTTTGGGCTGAAAAGTGAGCACTTCTGGGTACACTAGACTGACATGCTCTTTCATCAGTAAATTTTGGTGCTGTGTACAAACTGCTTTTGGGTACTTAAAAGTAGCTATGACATTATACTGTGCTGACACAGTCTAACGATAAAATGATGACAGAAATGTTTTCTTTTTCCAAGAGCCTAGAACTCCAAAGAGAGAAGGGAGACTACTATGAGAACTTGAAATTTATTAAAAGTGAAATCATCCATTATTGACATTTTTTTACCTGCATTCACTCACTTTCTGGGAACACAAGGGAATGACTAAATAAACCAGAAATGCAAAACAGAGTTCTAACAGTATATACAGAATGGCATCACTGATATTTATTTTAAGGAAAAAAGGATGTGATAAGGCTAAAATATAATTTTACTTTGAGTTCTAAGAGAAATAATTTTTGATCTATTTTAAAATTTCTATCATTGAACTGTACAATTAGATATTGCTATATGTCAATTTGAACAAAGAAGCACTATTACTATCTTATTTGAAAGAAATCATTTTCACAAAGTGTTCTGCACTTAGTTCTTTTTTAATGTCTTAAAAGTCTAGTCTTTTAAAAGTTCACCTCATATTTCTCTCTTCCAGAGTCTGCATGTGAAACTTTTCCCTTAACCAGTCTTTCACCTAATAGCAAGTGAGACTACTTCCCAAATTGTTTTATAGACAAACTATTTTAAAAAGACAGTATATATGAATTTCCCACACTATTTTAGACTCAGGTTAATTTGATAATTTCTTCTAAAATATGTAATTTCAATAACAGATTACAAATGCTTCATAGATTTTTCTGGTAATGACAGGTGACCTAAAGGTTCATTTCTAGAAAACATAATTAACTACTAAAAATCTCCTCAGAATTCTTGTTTTTGCTCCAAAAATATTAGTTTAACCTCAACAGATACCTGCCTTCTTAAGAGAGCTGTGTGTGTACCCATGGAGGAGTGTCTGGTGCAAGTGATAAGAAGGGATCTGTGTGTGTTGGCAGTGGCCTGGGACCTTCCCTTCTGAGGGCTTCTGGGGGTTTGATCTGGAGACTAATGATAGCAAGTTTAAGGGAATTTTTCCCTTGGACATGTAAACTCCCCGCTTAATCAAAGAGAATTACAGAAAAGAAGTAAAACAACATAGAAAAGTTACATCCAAGGAAAATCTGAGAAGAACCATTCAGAACGTGCGAGACACACTACAGTTAAGATGTACTTGAAGGCTCAATTCTGTAAAGGCAGCCTAAACACCCCCAAGCTCTACTATTCAGGAATCTTATTTCCAGGCACAGTGTCCTGGAGCACTTGCAATTTTTCAGTTGGAACTCTCAGCACTTTTCTTTGAAAATAGCCAAAAGTCAGAAACTGAATACTGATCTATTTTTCAACCCCTAAGTTGCTCCTTAGTCAACATAACATTGAGCATTTCTGAACAAAGAGATTCTTAAGGGTGGCTGTGGGTCAGACAAGTCCTAAATTTACTAAAGCAAAAAATAAGTTATTCACAAAAGAAAAAAGTTATGTCTCTCTTCAGTTGGAAAAAGATCTCTTTCCCTCCTAATGTTGAATTATGATTTAAATTAGTTCAGATTTTATTTTGGACCATTGATCTGTAATTTAACATAGTTATTAAGACAACAAAAATTTTGGTCTATTTTGTCAAGTTGTTTACTGGAAGAACAATTCAATGGGTAGGACCATGAAATATAGTTCCCTTTGTGTGATTGCTTACAAATGGATACATGGTGTACTCTTGGCAAAAGTTACACGTTACATTTTAACAATGTAATTGCTGACAATAAATCACTTAAGTTAACACAAAACAACGTCTGTATCTTAAATCATAACTATACCCCTCCTACTTTTAATAAGACACACAAAAAATCATTCTATACTAGTTTTAACAGTAAATTTCTAGAATGTTTTAAAGCCCACAGAGAAATATAAAGGTTTATGGAATTTTCCTTTAAGAACTGTATATTATATTTCACAAATAAAGCTAATCAAGAATTCAGAACAGCATTACAATTCCCAAGTATTAAGAATTCAATGACCTTCATTTCCAGGATCCCCTTCTTAGAGGAAGCCACCGGGACATAAAGGCCCATTATCCTTGAAACTTCTACCTGTAGGACAGCAGGTGACAAACCCTGCAAGACCACATTCGAGAAGGCACTGCTAAGCTTCATTTGTCCTTACCATAGCTGACTGCCATCGAACTGCCATCCAAAATTGCTTTAGGGAAGCAGTTCCTCCGCAATCTTTTCAACAGATTCCCTGTTTTAACATCCACCTGTGTTACTGCAGAACAGTCTGACCCGGATTGAGCCACGGAGCAAATAATAACACTAACTGCAACTCCAGACAGAAAAAAATAGAAGTTAATTTTCCAGACTCTTGTGGGAATACAGAGCATGTCTGTTGAAACTGACTCCAAGAGTTCAATGATACTGTAGACTCAAGTATTTCTTTATATTCCACGTAATGGCTTTTCCGTTCTTGGTGTTTTATAACACGCTACTGAGCCATGATTTAGAAAGTGAGGGAAGTTCTCTCTCATTCTCTCTTCCCCCCTCCTCAAGTTGAATTATACAAAAATTATAATTGCAAAGAGAAATTTTCACAGAGATCCACAAGGGTTGTTCTATTTAGTGCTCTTATTGAACGCCACCATGGTAATTTAAGGCAGTTTATGCCATTTTCTTTACCTGGGGGGAACATCATTTCTTTAGGCATTAAGACAATATTTTTTTCTTTTTTTTCTTTTTCTTTTTCGGCCAGGGAATGACTGGCTCTACAATTTCGCCTTGGCAAACCTGATATTGCATCCTCATTCTGTCATTTTCAACTCTGTTTTATCTTCTTTGGGAAAGGACAGACAGGTTCTTTTGCTGATATCACTGTTAAGCTACACAAGCCCCTCTCTTTTTCATATAGGGGCCATGAGGTTCCCTATCAGTTTTATACAGCTGCCACTTCACGTTTTTCCGAGAGCAGAGATTCTGGCAATTCTCTTCAGTTTAATTCAGTAGACAGGCCAAATGGGTTTGGTTCCATTTGGTCTACAATCTAGCATAACAAAGATTACCTAAAAGAAACAGGGTTTAACCTGTATCTAAGATTACAGAGGGAAATAGTCAAACACCTGAGGAAAAGATCTTGTTTTTTCCTGACATTAAAAATCATACTGTAAAAATAATGTATTTGGTTCTATAATGGGAGTACATCATCAAATTGTTAGTACAGACACAGAAATATTTCCCCTAAACAAACACAGGTGTCAGGAAGCTTAAGCATATCAACAGGGTCACTCATTTTCAGTAAATTTGCTTTAACATCTTAAAAAGTAATGTTCTGGATCAACAGAACAGGGCTGGTACTAAGGTGTGGTTCATTCCCTGCTCCCCAGTTGGCTGGGGAATACTTGTTCCTTGGCTGAAATTGAAGTGCCCTCTCAACGAAGTCCTGCTTTAGAGCAGCAAATAGTAAACTGGAGATGGCATGTTGGACTAGAAGTCTTAAAAGAAGCTAGGGTCCACAATGAGAAATAGAAAACTTCATCGAGAAAGAGAAGGCAAGCAGCCAAGAATTGCAAATGTTTTGTTTCTCTTCAAGAAAGATGGCTAAGGTATAAGACTCTTCCATGTGCCCTTATCCCAAGTTCCCCAACAGGAGATGAATGATCTGCCCCACTCACCCAAGTACATTTCTGTTGAAATTAGAAGTAAAACAAACACTAATGTTGCCAATGAAAAACAAAAAGGGTTTAGTTATAGGCATTTAAGGGCATATTGATATTAGCCTCCAACAGTTCTAGAGAAGCTGAGAACTGACATTTATCCAGGACCCACTGTGTGCCAGGGCTATCACGTTTCCTCATATGAATCCCATAGCAGCCTGGTGTGGTGTGCCTTATTATGTCACAGGTGTGGAGGTTGGAGCCCAAAGAAGGGACGTAATTTGCTCGAGGTTACACCATCTAGAACATGGAACAGCCAGGATCTTCACTCTGGCAGGCCTGTCGAACTTCAAAGCCCACATTCCATCTCAAAAGCTTCATCATTATGAGAGATGTATGGAATAGAATTTTATCCTGGTAAACTCTGGATAAAATTAGAAATAGACCCAAATCCAAAAACTTCTTTAAAAACTCATTTTTCGGTTAAGATATATTATGCTCGTTTTTTCTTTTTTTAAATTTATAGTCAAAATTATCCCTCTCCTCTCAATAAAAAGAAAGATTAACCTCTATAATAAATGATGGGATTCTCATCATTTAATTTAATAATGTGAAATTATCACCAAGTCAAAAAAGAATGTAGATAAAACAACTATTATGCATTTTATTTTATTTTTAAACAACTATTATATATTTTAAAACTTGAAATATTCAGGAATTATATATATATATAGACTATAGATTATATATAGAGAGAACATAATATACTTTACACATTCACAAATTACAAGCTGAAAAAGTTACATTCCATTCTTTTATGGTAGATTTTTTTATTTTTCCATTTAAAAAAACTATATCAAAGCTTTAAAATAACATGATAAGTTACAAAGAACATCTTCATGACTCAGAGAAATGATGAAAATTAGATTGTATTTAATAAAAGTGAAAGAAAACTTTCACTTGAAACATATAAAAACAAACACACATTCTTTAAGAGTTTAACCCTTCCTAGCTGAGTTTTTGTTTTTAGTATCTGTGTCCGCTTTTTAAATGTTTCCATTTCCACTGTACACATATTTCTGAAGAGTTATGAACAGGTAGTTTTTTCCTGTATTTTTCCAAGTAGAAAATCTTCCAGTTGCTCATTGACTTTCCCATTGCCTCAATATTAAAGATATGGCGAAGTTTTAATTACTAATTTAGGAAAGAGGAGGCATTTTAAAATTTAATACATTTTGCCCTTTTTCATAGACCTTGCAGAGTGAAGCCCCAGTATGCTTGAAAAATCTCTTAGCAACAGAGAGTGGGGCTGGCCAACAATGGATGATTCATTGATTTAGCTTGAATGTGCAGGAATGTCTGCCAAAAGGTCTGAATAAACTCACATTGCTAGACACTATGGTAAAATGTACCCTGACCTCTTTTAAAACTCTATCAGAGCGGAAAGTCAAACTTACAGCTTTCCAGCAATTCACTGGCATCTGGAAATACACTTGAATTATAATATCTGCTTTTACAATAACTTATAGACTTTCTTAGATTATCATTTTCACCTAATTAGGTAATAGATGCTACTAACTGAAGATTTTCAAGGGGACAACACCACTGTGTTTTTAAGCACTAAAAATAATGGTTGCCCATTCAATTTAAATCTGAAAGGAGGCTTTTTGATATCTGAAACTGAAAGAACTGATTGTTAGTTTTTTACAATATTGACTCAAGAATTATGCAAGATTACCCTAAACAATAATTTGCACACTTAAAATTGGTAAGTATACAACAGATACTCAGTATCTGTTCATTTATGCTTATATGTAGAGATTTGTACCACGACATCCTATCTAATGTTTACATAAAATTCAAAAGAGTTCAGTTCTTTTGCTTACATCTGCCATTTGTCTCTTCTAGCATCCTTTTTAGGGGTAAGTATTATTTCTCCTGCTGGAAGCTGATGCACATGGAATTTAAATTGTTTGCTTCAGCTCATAGTTATTCAAAGGCAGGTCCAAGTTTACAATACAGATTTTCTAGTTTAAGATTGGGAATTAGATCCACTGCACTACTTCACCAATCACAACTTTAGTAGCAATATTAAAAATAATCAATGAACCAAGTTCTTTTTTTCCAGTGTTGCATAAAGACATACTTTCTTTTGCTCTTAACAGACATTCATTCTTCTTTTCCTTTTCTTCCTCCCCCTCAGCATCATCTCCTACTTCCTCTTTGTCTTTTTCTTGCATTGTCATTTTGGTAAAATATTTGAACAATAAAGATTAATTAAAAGATCCTCCTTCTGTTTCTGGTCTTTCTCTCAGAGGTAACCATGTTATCAATTTGGAATATTCTCTTTCATACTGTTTTCTGTGCACTTAAATAATTATATACATTTTTTAGATATATAATTTTGATTTTTTTCACTAATATATTGTCATATTGTTTGACAAATTAATATTTTAATTTTTTTTCTTGTTGTTCAATTACAGTTCTCCCCATTTTTCTCCTATTACTCTCCCCTGACCCGTCCACTCCCCCACATTCAATCTACAAATTAGTTGTTTTTTTTTTTTTTAAACAAAAACACTCCTTGGAAATCTTTCTATATTTGTACATATAAATCTACTTAACTTAAAAATGCTTCAAGGTATTTCACAGTATGTACCTTATTTTCTGAAGTGGGGCAAATTACACACATCCACTAAAAATGTAGCTATTCTTTCAGCATAAGCTAGATGAACAAACAGGATGAAACAGAACTGTATGGAAAACTGTAGATGATTAAGGATATTTAATTCTTCACCTCCTTCCCTGATGACAAGTCTATGCATCTGACAGCAGTAGAATCAATAAATAGACTTCTTACATTGGACAGTTTGGACCAACCAGTTAAGAGGAGAGGAATTTTGCAAGAAAGGGGCCATGTCTGCTGGAGGATCACAGTAGGTGTAGAGAGCTTTATGGAGCAAAGCGGAATAATACCATGGTGGCTCCTGCCATCATGGAGCGAACAGCCAAAGTGTACCGACCCTCGGTCTTCAGCTCCTCCTCTTCATCCCCACAGTCACGGTTAGTCCAGACTCCCAGCATTTCTAGCATAAATTATTGCAGAAGCCCATAAGTGGTTTTCCTGAGTCTAGTGTTTTGACCTTCAAATTCACAGCAGAGATATTGCCAAACAGCGAGTTATGATCATGTCCTGGGACTAACAAAACACCTTCATTATTTTCCCTTAAACTAGTATTCTGGGGGGGAGCCCTAAAACCCATAATTTATTAAAAATCGTGTATTTATTCTTTTAACATGTTTAAACATAAAACATAAAGTTTAACATGTTTAAACTTTAGTCACCTTCAAAGTACTCTCCATTTGATGCATACACCTATCAAGGCAGTTTTCCCTCTACTCAAAACAGTTTCTGAACTTGTTGATTTTGATGCCTTTTAGTGCTTCTGCCAGTTCTTGGTTCACCTCTTCCACATGGGCAAAATGTTTCCCTTTGAGGACTTTTTTTTCATCCAGGGAAACAAAAAATAGTTGCTCAGGAGTGATATCAGGTGAATAGGGAGGGTGGGGCATGGGGATTCTGCTGTTTTTGGTAAAACACTGCTGAACGTTTAGCATGGTGTGGGCAGGCATGCTGGTAAATAACCCATCATGAAATGAGCAAACACATTGAGAGTCTTCAAAAAAATTCACTGAAGCAGAACGCAGCCTCTCACAACAGTGCCAGCTGGTGCACTGATACAGATGGGTTCCTAGAACACTCATTCCCAACAGGGGCAGCCTGTACTATGAGGGGCCCGCCCTCCAGAAAATGGAGAGAAACTCCAGTTTCTCTGCGGGTCCCCCCTCATACAAAGCTTAACCATCTCGCATGGCAATCATAGTCTAACCTAATTAGTCTCTTGTTACTTTAAGTTCTAGTCAAATGAAACTTCCTATTGTTCTATAGAGATTCTGTGTCATACCTCTATCCTTTTTTTATGTACTGCCAAAAATATCCTTTACCTTTCTCCATCTGGAACTCCTACTCATCATCCTAGACCCAGCTCAAACATTGCCTCTTTTGTGAAGGGCTATCTAACTCCTACAGCAGGTATTGACTTCTGCACTCCCAAAGCAGTCTGCATTTACCTTGATGGCATTTCATGCTGTTTCAGCATCATTTATAATGCATATATGAGCTTTCAACACTGTGTATAGGAAATGCTACTTATTGGTTAAAACCCATTTTGAGGGTCCTATGCTAATGTTGTCATCAAAACTTAACCATTAGACATGACTCATTCTTCCACTAGCCTTTATCCCTACTTGAGATGTTGGGTTAAAAGTTAACTGGGCAGATCCGATGCCTATTGTAATCATACCAATTCTGTGATGTATATACCAACAAAGAGTATAAAAAGATAGGTCTAAAAAAATTCCTTCAAATTAATGTTTATCTCCTTTTGAGAAAATGCAAAATGAGATTAATACTGGATAATTTAGGTTTAGGAACTGAATGTGATTTAGTTTAGAATATATGATTTGAATACATTTTAAGAGAAAATTTTGCAGTGGTAGGCATGATCTAGTCCCAGGAATATTTTGATTCTTAATTTTATTTAACTTTATCTCATAAGTAATTAATTCTTTGCTTTTCTGTTGGAACACCAAAGCAAATAAAGCAATAAGAGAAAAAAAAACCCTTACTTCTGATGTAACAACTTTGGGGAATATGGACCAACAATGGAGGGAGACACCACATCAGCACAGTCATCATCAAAGGGTGGCTGGGCTGTTGTAGACAGTATTGCTCATCTATGGGGCTGAGATAATGTCTTAAGACCCAAGTCTATCCAACTATATTCTTCAGAGGTCCTCTGACTGAGTACCTGGCAGGGTCCCAGACCAGCCAGTTTTGGTCTAGCCCACAAATAATCACAGCATCGCAAAACCCACTGTGGGGCAAGAGAAAATATTCAGCCATTGTCATCCATGAAACAGATCAATAACATTTTGACAGAGAAGCAGGAGTCTAAGAAATAGCAATAAATTGTTATGAATTGCTCATATTAAATTTTCACACAGCTTTTTAGAATAGATAGAATTATTGCCCAAAGAAATTAGGCTTAAGGTTTTTCTGTTGTTGTTTTGCATGGTTTTAAAAATAATTACCTTCACAAAGGAGTTAGAGGCACTAGAACAAAGAATTATAAATTAAACATCTGAAGCAATTGTAATAAGTAGCTTGGAGTAAGATTTCTAAAACCAACTACAAGTACTAAGGTAAAGTAGGACAAAAAGAAGACTTCATATAGCTGGGAAACCCATGAGGAGGATAAGGGACCTGCCTTAAGCAGGATGCTCCTTTGACTGACAGTCAATGTTGACCCTGATGGGGGGATTGATGCGGTGCCGATTCTCCCACTGGCTGTCGTGGTGTCTGTCTTTCATTTCTGGATCCCAGCCCTTAACAAAATGGCTGCTCAGTGTATATTTGCCTAGATCCAGATGCCAGGACAGCAGGCAATGAATTCTGGTGGGCCCTAAATATAAAAACTGTGAAAAAGACATCCGCAGTTCCTGATAGCTGCCATGATGACAACTGCTGAGCCATTTGAGGGTAAACTGTTGTGTGTCACTACCATTCTGGGGCTCCCCATGGAGACTGCTGCTGAGGAATCCTTAGAAGTATATGGTCATGCTGGTTCCTGCTCTGCACCGTACAGGGCAATCGATGGCTGGAAAAGGAATTAGAACGGGATAAAAACAGAATGTTTACCCTGCCCAGGCCTGGAGGGATTTTCTGCACTGATATCATCGGGACTTCCTTCTAAATTATCCGACCAATGTAGAATGTACTTGTAGAATTTAGGAAAGAAAGAGGTATTGGACTGATTTTTAAAAAAATTCCTTAATATACCAAATTCCAAGGCATAGTGTTAGTGGTAGGAAATTGAATCTTTTAAAAACTAATTTTCAAACATTTTGTTTTAAGGCCTGGAATAATCTCTCACTTACTGTAAACTGTCTTTATAATTCAATTCTATCTGACAACAAGAGTTTATTGAGTGTGAAGCCTACTATACCACGCTAGATGTTCTAATGGTATTTGTTAAATGATACAAATGGACGCAAAAATAGCCTGCTGTTGGAGCGCTGAATTTCACCTTTTAGGATCTTCTACTAATTGTTTTCCCTCTTAGCACACCACAATGCGCCTTCACTTAGGGGAAGACCGCCTTCCTGCGCCTACAGTCTCTTACTCATCATTGCCTCTGTGTGTTTGCTTAGCCATCCCCGACCTGAAAAGCCTTCTCTTCTTCACTATCAACCAGTTGCTAAGACGCAGCTCAAAGTCCCCTGTGTTTCTCTCCTAATCCCACCTCTTCCCACCTTCACTATGTGGAGGGCATCTGTTGATGATTTCTCTGCCATCAGCTGGAGGGCGATGGGGTGGATGGAAAAGATACTACCTCCCTTCTTGAGAAAACACAGAGGTGGTTCCCTAGGGAATAATGAAGCCTCTCAAGAAAAGTACATGTAGTAAATATGTATTAACATAACATAATTTGAGGAAAGGTTACTTTGTTAATGTATTCTGAAATATATAGCTGAAGTAAAATGTAAAATAAATTCATCACTGTGTACACTTGGGTAGAATTAATAAAATTAAAGAATTTTTAAGTGATCTGTAATATTACTTAGGACCTACAAATCACCTTGCTACATGACTATTACCATTATCAAGCTACAATTCATTTTGATGGAATCAAGAACATTCAGCATTCTTTAAACAACTCAACCAAATCTCTGATAATGAGGAAGTAAAGGAAATTTACTTATAGCTTTACCATATAGGGACACTAGATCCCAGTCCTGTGAACCTGTGCCTTCGCACATATTTTTTGCAGCTGCTGATACACTTCAGAGCCAAAGCTGAGCTTTGAAAGTTTGGATTCCTGTGTGTTGTGATAATCAGCTGGGGCTTGGAAGTGCCTTAAAAAATCTAATGCTCTGGCACTTTAACAAAGCTTCTGAAAAAAACAATTTAACATCTGGAATCAAGTATTTTGTGGAAGTCCAAGACCAACAGAGCAAAGAACATCTCTTTCAGTAATAGTTAAACTGTGGCACTTCCCTCTCCTTCATCAAATAAATGGGTTTATTTATAAAGACTCTGAGGTGGTTTATAATAAGTAAAATATAGAATAGAAGCATGGTGTAGAACACTGTATGCTCCAGATATTTATCACTGAAAGTCTTTCCTAGATATGCTTCTTTATTTTTCATATAATTTTCTCTTTCAAAACTGAATTCTGAGAAAGAAACAAACTACCAAAGTCAAGCCGCCTTCATTTAGCCTTTCTAAGAGACTGCAGATTGAGGATGAGAAAAGAAGCTATAGAGTTCATCTTTCACCTTGTCCTACATGCTTCAGAAGAAGAAAAGGCAATGACTGTGCATATGTATTTCTTCAGTCTCTGATCAGATCAAGTGCAAAAAGAAGTGATTATTTCTACTGAATATTCAACTAATTCTCTACAGAAGTTTAGATATTATTTAAAACAACATATTAAAATGTGTTCTGTAATGAAATAATAATAAATGAAATCTACTGAGTGCTTAATGTGTCAAAGCACTGTGCATTTAACTTCCAAAACAATTATTATCCTTTTCTTTTTATGATGAGTATTTAATACACTGTGGTACAGTGGAACTGGCATAGAGAGACAACTAGAACAATGAAATAGAAGGGAGATCCCAGAAACAGACCCACACATACATATAGAGACATTACTCATGGCAAAGAGAGCAATGAAGATTAGCAGGTAAAGGACAGAACATCCAACAGTGATGCCAGAAAAGCTGGTTTTCCATATGGGGAAAAAAGGAAGAAATTGGACCCCTACTTCCCTTCTTCATACAACATATAAGAATACATTTCAAATGGAAGTAAGGTCTTAAATTTGAAACACAGAATTCTAAAGCTTTTAAAAGACAATATAAGAAAAGGGATCTGACTACATTAAAATTAAGAGCTATCATTTATTTAAAAAAATACCATACAGTAAAAAGGCAAAATGTATAACCAACAAAAGATGTTTCCAGAACATATAAAGAACTCCTAATAGAAAAACGGGCAATCAATAGGCACAGATTAAAGAAGTGGAAAAGACCCAAGCAGTGCCTGGCACAGGGGAGGTAATGAAACAGTATCTGTTGAATGAATGAAAACACTAATGGCCCATAAATATATGAAAAGATATCCAACCCAACTAGTAATCAGAGAAATAAAAATAGCAATGGGATACCATTTCATATTCACTACACTGAAAAACACTAAAATCAAATAACATCAAATGTTGGACGGGATGTGATGCAATGGACACTTTCATCCATTGCTTGTGGGAACATAAATAGGAACAATCATGTTGGAAAACATTTTGGCATTACTTAATATAGCTGAAAATATATATACATATACCTTCTAACCCAGATGTACTCTTCTAGGTATCAGCCTGAGAGAATTTCTTGCATATGTGGCCAGGGAGACTTGTTTAAGACTATTAACTGCAGGAGTGCTCATAACAGCAAGAAGCTGGAAACAGCTCAGATGTAAATCAGCAGTATAATGGATAAATAAATTGTATATATTCATACTCTGGAATACAATAAGTAATAATGGTAAGTAGAAGAAGTCAAACAGAAAATATAAAGTATGATTCTATTTATGTAAATGTCAAAAACAGACAAAATTAAACACTATCATATTTGGGAGGAAAAAATACATAGTTATTAAGTTATAAGGAAAACTTAATAGGGACTAGGTTAACATAAAATTCAGATGAACAGTAACCTCTGTGGGGAGGACTGTGACTGAGAAGAGACATACAAGGGTCTTCTAAGTTTTGATTTCTTAATCTGTGTAATAAATATACATGTTCACTTATTATTTTTCTTTAAGCTGTTCAGTTATGTTTATAACACTCTTCAGAATGTATAATGTTTTAAAATTCAGTAACTTTTTTAATTAAAAACATTTCTTTTAATTACAGTTTACATTCAATATTACAATACTTTGTATTAGTTTCAGGTATACAGCATAGTGGTTAGACAATCATATACTTTACAAAATATTCCCCTTCATAGTTCCAGTATCTACCTGGCACCATGCACATTTATTATACTATTCTTGGCTGTATTTTCTACGTTGTACTTCTCAATCCCATCCCCTTTTTCACTCAGTCCCCCACAGCCCTCCCCTCTGACAATCATCAGTCTGTTCTCTGTGTCTGTGAGTCTGTTTCTATTTTGTTTGTTTATTTTGTTCTTTAGATTCCACATATAAGTGAAATCATATGGTGTTTGTCTTTCTCTGACTTATTTCACTAAGCATATTTCAATAATTAAAAACTGATATGTGGGCTACATTTTTAAATAAATCAAATTCTACATGAATCTTACAATAGGAATTATCTACTTCCATAAATTATATCAAGAAAGCCTTAGTAAAGCAAATAAAATAATTTTCTGATTTACCTATGTTGATATTTATTCTGATTTACCTATGTTGATATTTATACTTCTGAGTTTTGAGCTTCCTTATGTTAGGACATATTTACATAAAATTTACTTCAAGGTATGAAAAAACAATAGATCTTTCTTGAATTTTTTTTTAACTTTAAGCAAGTCACTCATGTTATCATAGTCTTTGTATGACTGTGATTTTGGTTTTCTTCTACAAATAGTATCTCACTGGTTTGATTAAGCTCATGAAGTTCATGACATTCCCAAATGATACTGCTTTTAAAAAATTATCTCTAATTTCTAAAAAAGAAAGTGTTTTAGCATGGTGTGGTTAGATGTGGAGTGGATCAGACAACTGAACTGGTGTTTTTAACCAAGCTTTGTTCTCTCAGGAGTTTTCATTGGGTAATATTCTGACATGTCACACCATGCAAGATAACATTGGATTCTATTTTATTTTTTAGAAGACAGTTTTTGTGGGTGAACCCCACCAACTGAGAAGTAATCAAATTACCAGATGAAAAAAAGAATCTGATTTTAGTGAAGGAACTCTGTTAGTACTTGGAGATGAAACCTGAGGCCTCCGTAGCTAAGCGGGCTGGGCTGGAAGGCTGTGTGGAGCACAGCGTGCAGCCAGGAGCTGGCTCTAGCCAAGGGCAGCTGTCTCCTGGCCAGGCAGGGTCAGTCCTCTGCTGGGTGAGTGGGAGGGGAGAAAGAAGCCAGGCCTGTGGTCAACAGCCCCGTTCACAGAGAGGCAAGTTGGTTCAATATGCTTGTGTTCTAGGAATTTTAGCCTCCACCCCTCCCATCATGCTAGTCTCATTCCCATCATCACCACTCCAGACCCTCCAAATATTGACAGGCCCCCTCTTCAGGGCTGGGCTCCTGACCACTCTCACAACTTAGTCGGCTGAAAAATCCAATCATATTTTCTGAGAATTTAAGCAAACAGGGACGGTCCTTTGAAGAAAACTAAGGTTAGCCTGAATTACATGCATTCCAGGGAAATCTTAAAGTCTTAAAAATAGTTCTCTTTATCAACCTTCGAATACATAACTCTCCCTCTAATCTGTAGCATTTCAGGTTCTCTGCAGCGTTATCCTACACACAGGAAATAAAACCACCTTTACTGTCACCTAACCCCCTAAATGGCATCTATTTAACTTATTTGCCCTATAAAAGCCATATTGTTCCTGAACTGAAGAGGATGTAT
Organism: Pteronotus mesoamericanus; assembly: GCF_021234165.1. Lineage (NCBI taxonomy): Eukaryota > Metazoa > Chordata > Mammalia > Chiroptera > Mormoopidae > Pteronotus > Pteronotus mesoamericanus. The sequence continues at coordinate 11,551,228 of NW_026555077.1, forward strand.
GCAAAGTAATTGCAAAAAACTCTGATTTAAAAACTAAAAATAAAAACCTCATGTCAGGCTGAGATTCTTTAAAAGATGGTCTTAAACAGTGTCTTCGTAATATAACTATCAAGTATATTTACACACCACATACCATTCCGCTAATGATTACAAATTATGGGTGCTTTGCGGAAAGACTGTAGGAAATGGTGGCACAAGATAAGCTTTCAAAGAATTTGATTAGGATGGGCAGAGTGACCCAATCCACAGGGCTCTTTGAAAACACTAGGGTAAGAGGCTCGCACAGCAGCTTCATCTCTTTGAACTTCATTTGTTATTAAGCTGCTGCTGCTGCAGACAGATAAGATCCGAGACCAAATACGAAAACATACATTTGATTCAGCAAGAGGCTTATCTTAGCAACTGGACCTACTCTGTTAAAAAAAATTGGCCCGAGAAAAGCGTTTTTCCTTTTAGTCCTAACAATTCAGGATCTTCCTTCAGCTTGAACAAAAGTAAAAACATGAAAGGTTCAAATTTTCTTCTGTCCTAGTAAAATAAAACCAGTAAACGTCAGTAAAACAAAAAGATTTACGACGTTCCTTAAAAATCAAATTTCTTTTTATATGGTCTTCATTACATAACTTCACATATCTGGGCTTTATAATTTATAGGAACAAAAAGTGAAAGAGCATTACTTTGGTCTGGAATGGGGGAACTTGATGGTCTCGAATCTACTGAAACACAATTTACAGACCAAATACCCGGAGAAGGTCTCACATTTCATGAGGATTTCATATTTCAGTTAAATGCCCAAGTTTTTAGAGCAGTCAACAAAAGTTTTTATCTTTTAGTTTCTCGCTCTAGTTAGCTGGAAAATGCAGCATTTCTTCAAATGTTGGAAAAGCTCTTCTCGGTGTTCAGAGATGTCGCCGCTGACATTTTCACCCTACTTCCAATATTCCCTGGGTTTTCTCGGGCCGTTTGAATTGGTTCCTGGTTCAGAAGTTTGAAGCGCCAGGGCCGCCATTTGCGCCTTCCTGTGGGTCCCGCCCCACAACTGAGGTCAGGGATTGGGGAAGGCTGGGAGTGCAGGTCACAGGAGAAGCCAGTCAGATCTCCCAAACTTGGCTCCACCTTTGGTCTCTGCGCAGATGTCCTGAGTTGATGATGCCTGCCTACTTCGCGGGGGACGAGTGATGATCTTCTTACCTCTCACTGAAGAAAGTTGGTCACTGATCCAGCCCAACCATCCCCTCCTGAGGAAACCAGTAAAGTAGGATCTCAATCAACCCATGAAAAGTTTGCCGTGATGCATGGCAAACATCATCACTGTTCTGAAGAAAAGGCTGCTGAAGTTGGAGAAGCATTGCAGCCTTCCACAACTCCAGGAGAGACCGCTCACCCTGAGTTTTATAGGAATGGTGTTCCCTGGAGATGGGTAATGCCGTGACCCTTAGGGCAACAGCAACAGGAAAATCTGGGTAACATTAAAAAAAAAAAACTTTGCGTGTAGGTCAGTTTTAGATTTACAGAAAAATTATGAGGCTAATACATAGTTCCCCTATATCCCTGCAACCAGTTTCCATTGTAATTAACATCATACATTAGCATGTACACCTGTTACCACACATCTATGCACTGTAAATGAACCGATTGGGTTTTATTAACTAAAGTGCATACTTTGTTCACATTGCCTAAGTTTTAACCTAATGTCCTTTATCTGTTTCAGGATCCCATCGAGGACACTGGACTGCATTTAGTCATCATGTCTTCTAGGCTCCTCTTGGTTGTGACAATCTCTCAGAATTTCCTTGTTTTTGATGACTTTGGTAGTTTTGAAGACTGTTGGTCAGGTATTTTGTAGAAGTCTTTCAGTTTGGATTTGCCTGATATTTTCCTCACGATTAGACTGGGTTTATGGTTTGGGGGGACAAAGACCACAGAGGTAAAGTGCCACTTTCATCACATTTATATCCAGAGCACATACTGTCAACATGACTTATCATTATTAATACTGACATTGATCAGCTGGTTATTACAGTGTTAGGTTTCGGCTCTGGAAGGTTACCTTTTCTCCCCTTTTCTATTTTGTACCTTTGGGAGGAAGTCACTATGTGCAGATCACAATTAAACTGTGGGGAGTTTCTGCTCTGTCTCTTTGAAGGTGGAGTATCTACATAAATTATTTGGTATTCCCCTGCATAAGAGATTTATCTTTACTCCCACATGTATTTATTTATTCAGTCATTTATTTATGCCAGTATGGACTCAAGTATATTTACTTTATACTTTGGGTTATAATCCAATAGTACTATATTTACTTTGTTGCACAGATTGTTCCACCAGCAGCCATTGGGAGGTCTCTTAATTGGCTCCTGTGTCCCTCTGATATACCTCATTATTGTGTGTTTTTAAAAGTACTTCCAAACTTTCTGGCACTACAAGATGCTCTAGGTTCATCTTGTATGTTTCCTGATTTAGTCCTAGAATCAGTTATTTCTCCAACGAGTCCTGGTTCCCTTTATTGGAGAATGGCATTAGAAACCAACAGCTGCGTGCTAGATCACTGCTACTGGGGTATTGTTAGTCTAGGTCCTCTCAGCTGACAGAACAAGAAATATATTTGCATATATTAACCCATGTATATACACATGTCTATGAATATTTCCCTATGTAACCATCTATATTTACATTAAGCTAAACATGAATTCATACTGGTATCTCCGACTCTAATCTATTACCATAGAAATCTTTCTAGCTTTTCTTCTTATCTGTAAACTCTTACTCTAACAGCTTGCACCATCTGTCACTCCTTTCTTCAGTTCCATATACATGTAATGCAATATCGGAATAACTAACCTGTATCTCCAAAGGCAACAATTTTGTCAACTACAGTGCTTATGTACTTTTTCCTTTGCTTTTAACCTTACAGATTCCAATTACTTCCAAATTTACTTATGTTAGCAGCTCTCCCCCCCACCCCTTCAATGAGGTTGTTTCATACCTTGTAGTAGTTAGATTTTTTTCTTACATTACATTCTACTTTCCATTCTGGGACTCCCAACCTCTTAAATGAGTTTTTTAAAGCTTACATACATTAAAAGTTTACTTTTTGTGTTGTAATTTTCAATGGGTTTTGACAAGTGCATGGTGTCATGTATCTATAATTACAGTATCATACAGAATGGTTTCACTGCCTCACAAGATCCCCTGTGCTTCATGTATTCAACACTCTTCTCTCCCTGAACCCTGCGCAACCAATAACCTTTTCACTATCCCTAGGGTTTTGCTTTTTCCAGAGCGTCATATAATTGGAATAATACAGTATGTAGCCTTTTCAGATTGGCTTCTTTCATTTACCAATGTGCATTTAAGATTCATACATGTCTTTTCATGACTTTATAGCTCATTTTTTTCCTTACTGTTGATTATATGGATGCACCATAGAAAGCTCCTTTTACCTATAGAAGAACAGCCTTGATGCTTTCAGGTTTGATAATTATGAATAAAGCTGCTATAATCATATGCAGGGTTTTGTGTGGTATAGTTTTCAAATCAGTTGGGTGAATATCTTTGGGACCTGAGTGCCAGATTCTTATGTTCAGCTTTGAAAGAAAGTACCAAAATGGCTGTGCCTTTTTTCACTTCTATTATCAATGAATGAGAGTTTGTTATTCTATATCCTTGCCAGCAATTGGTACTGTCAGTTTTTTTAAAAAAAATTTTTACCATTCTAATAGGTGGGTAGTGTTATCACATGTAAACTGCCATTCTTTAACGATGCTATTGAACATCTTTTCATGCTTATTTGCCAACTGTATATCTTTGGTGAAAAGGCTATTCTGACCTTTTGCTACTTTTTAATTAGGATGTTTTCTTATTGTTGACTTTTGAGAGTTCTTTATATTTTTGAACATTCTTTATCAGATATGTGTTTTGCAAATATTTTCTCCCATCTGTGTTTGTCTTACATTCTCTTAACAGTTTCTTTCACAGAGCAGTTTTTAATTTTAATAAAGTACATTTATCACATTTTTTTCCAATGGATCCTGCATTTGGTATTATATCTAAAAACATGTTGCCAACCCTGAGGTCACCTATATTTTCTCCTGTGTTCTCTTCAAGAAGTTTCAGACTTTTGGTCAACATGGCAGCATAGGCAGACATGGCTCATCTCTTCGCATAATCACATCAAAATTACAACTAAAATATAGAACAACCATCACTAAGAACTGTCAGAAATTGAGATGAATGGGAGTCTGACAATGATGGAAATCACATCCATCCAGAATGGTAGGAATGGCATAGATGCAGAAGAGGTTGGTGCCTCACTCACGTGTGGTGGATAAAAGTTCAGAAAGGATATCTCGTGAGCGAGGAGTCCTAGTCCCATACCAGGCCCCATAGTCCAGGGTTCCGGTGCCAGGAAGATAAGCCCCCACAACTTCTGGCTGCAAAAACTAGCAGGAATTGAGTTGGTGGAAGAAACTTCTCAGGAATCCCTGAGAGGAATCCCAAGCAGTTCCTCTTAAAGAAGTCACACATGGACTCACCTGGTACTTAGACTCACTCCCTCTGAGCTCCAATACCAGGGCAGCAGCTTGAAAGGCACCAGTGATATACATGGAGAAACTGAAGTGTCTGGCATCAACGTGAGCAGAAGTCATTGTTCCTTTTCTAAATGCTCCGCCCACAGATCCAGCAAGCTGGTACTATGTTTGAGACTCCATCAACCTGGCTAACACTGTTTGACCCACCTTAGAGATCCCCAGAGACTTTACCCCACCCAATTTATAGGCCAACCCAAGCTGCTTTTCCATACGAATGGCTGGTCTTTGGCTCATGCTTCAGAACTTCCTATATCCTCTCAAACAAGCAACAGCTGGCCTCAGTGAGCCCCAGGCCCAGCACTAGCAGCAGCCAGCCTAGTTTCACAGCTTGGCTTCACCTGGGAATCTCCAAGCCTGGTACAAGTAGCAGACATCTCAGATTGTTTTATAGCTCAGGCAGGGTGGCCCCAGGGAAAACATGGGTGGGGGCTGACTTTGGCCTGTACCACCGGGGAAACCCCAGGGCCAACGTACCCAGTGGACACCTACAGACCACATTGGAGCACTGCCACCCAGCTCAGCTGATCCTCCATGGAGGGCAGAGGGTGGTAATAAGTGGTCATAGCCAGTCCTTGCAGCTGACTGGCCTAGGTAAATTGCTCCCATTGATCTGCCAGCAGCAACCAAGACTCTACAAGAGGGTGAACTCAGCTCACACAAAGGTCACACCTCAAGTATTGGCTTTGGTAATAGGGGAGACTGTGCCACTAGACCTTACAGGATATCTACTACATTAGGCCACTCTACCAAGATGTGGAATCAAAGCAGCTCTACCTAATACATAGAAACAAACACAGGGAGGCTGCCAAAATGAGGAGACAAAGAGATAGGGCCCAAATTAAAGAACAGATCAAAACTCCAGAAAAAGAAATAAACAAAAAAGAGATAAGCAATCTATCAGATGCAGAGTTCAAAACACTGCTTAAAAGGACCCTCAGGGAACTTAGTGAGGACCTCAGCAGCATAAAATAGATCTAGTCAGAAATGAACGATACACTAATTGAAATAAAGAACAATTTACAGGGGAATAACAGTAGAGTGGTTGAAGCTGAGAATCAAATCAGTGATTTGGCAAGGAAGCAAAACACAACCAATCAGAACAACAAGAAGAAAAAGAATCTGAAAAAAATGAGGATAGTGTAAGGAGCCTCTGGGACAACTTTAAGAGATCTAACATTTGCATCATAGCAGTGCCAGAAGGAGAAGAGAAAGAGCAAAAAAAGGAGAAGAAATTGAAAAAAATAATGAAAGAAAACATCCTTACTTTGTTGAAGGAAATAGGCATGCAAGTCCAGGAACAGAGTCCCAAACAAGATGGATGAAAGGAGGCCCACTCCAAGACACATCAAAATGAAAATGCCAAAGGTTAAAGATAAAGAAAGAATCTTAAAAGCAGCAAGAACAAAAGTTAATTACGTATAGTGGAGTTCCCATAAGACTATTAGCTGATTTAGCAAGAGAAACTTTGCAGACTAGAAGGGACTGGGAAGAAATATTCAAAGTCATGAAAAGCATAGACGTACAGCCAAAATTGCTCTACTCAGCAAAGCTATCATTTAGAATCGAAGGATAGATAAAAAGCTTTCCAGACAAGAAAAAATGAAGGAGTTCATCATCACCAAACCATTATTATATAAAATGTAAAAGGGACTTATTTAAGAAAAAGAAGATCAAAACTATGAACAATCAAATGGCAATAAATGAAATCTATCAACAATTGTATCTAAAAAACAAACTAAGCAAACAGGAAGAACAGAGACAGAATCATGGATACAGAGAGCATTTTGATGGTTGCCAGGTGGGAGGGAGAATGGGGGAATTGGTGAAGAGGTGAGGGGATTAAGAAGTACAAATAGTTACGGAATAGCCATGGGGATGTAAAGTACAGTATGGGAAATGGAGTAGCCAAAGAACTTATATGAATGATCCATGGACATAAACAATGGTGGGTGGGTTGCCTGAGGGAGTGGAGGGTGCTGGATGGAGGCAGGGCAAACGGCAAAGGGGGAAAATCAGGACAACTGTAATAGCATAATCAATAAAATATAATTAAAAAGGAAGTTTTATAGTTTTGCACTATACATTTAGGTCTATGATCCATGCTGAATTGATTACTGTAGCTTTATAGTAAGTTTTCAAATCAGGAGTTGTGAGTCCTCCAACTATGTTTTCTTATTCAGTATTGTGTTGGCTATTCTAGGTTTCTTGCTGTTCCATATATTCCACAGAATGAGTTTTTTGATATCTATAAAATAGCTTGCTGAGATTTTGATTGGGAATGCATCAAATATATAGGTCAAGTAGAAAATAATTAACCTTTTAATATTGAGTCTTCCAATCCATGAACATAGACTCTCTCCTTTAGGTCTTTCTAAATTTCTTTCACCAGAATTTTGTAGCTTTCCACATATAAATCCTGGTAATATTCTGTTAGGTTTATATCAAAGTTTGCCTTCCTTTCTTCTTTCCTTTTTTGATTTTATTACAAATGGTATTTTTGTGAAAAATTTCAAGTTCAAATTGTTCATTACTGGTATATAGGCAAGCAATTGAATTTTAAAAAAAGATTTAAAAAAAATTTATTTTTAGAGAACGGGGAAGGGAGGGAGATAGAGAAGGAGAGAAACATCTATCAGTTGCCTCCTGCATACTCCACAACAAGGGACCACTTCAACCAGGGAGTGATGCCCACCACCCAGGAATGTGCCCTGACCAGGGATTGCATTAGCAACCTTTAGCTTTGTGGGATGATGCTTGGATCAACTGAGCCATGCTGTTCAGGGAAAACAATTTAAGTTTTGTATATTACCATTGTACACTGAGACTTTGCTATATTTCCTTACTAGTTTCATTTGTCTTTGGTCAGTTCTTTGGGATTTTCCTGTGTAGATAGTCATGTGATCTGTGAACAAAGAACAGTTTTATTTTTTTCCTTTCTAATTTGTATATCTTTTATTTCCTTTTCTTCTCTTATTGCACTCGTTAGAAACTTCAGTAAGCATTGAATTGCAGTGGTGATAGAGAACATCTTTGCCTTGCTCCCAAACTTAGGGAAACCATCAAGTTTGTTACCATTAAGTAAGCAGTAGCTGTCGGTGTTTTGCAGATGTTCTTTATTAAGTTGAGAAAGTTCTTTTGTATTCCTAGTTTGCTTAGCTTTTTAAAAAAATCATAAATTATTATTGGATTCTGTCAAATGTTTTCTTTTGTAGGTATTAATATGCTTGCATGATTTCTCTCTTTAGCCTATTCATGCAGTAGATTATGTTGGGTAACTTTCAAATGCTGAATCAGCCTTGCACACCTGAAATAAATACCACTTGATCATAGTGTATAATTCTTTTTATACATGGTTGAATTCAATTTGCTAATATTTTGCCAAGGATTTTTGAATCTGCATCCATGAGAGATATTGGCCTTTAGTTTTCCTTTCTTGTAGTGTCTTTGGTTTTAGTTTTAGGGTAATACTGGCCTCATAGAATGCATAAGGAAGTTAGGAATGAGTTTCTGGAAGAGATTATGGAGAATTGGTATCATTTCTTCCTTAAATGTTGGAGAGAATTCAACAATGAAACCAACTGGGTCTGGTGCTTTTCTTTTGAAGGTTATTAATTAAACTGGGATCAAGCTAGTAAAAGGACTATGAGACTAGTGAGATAAGGGTATAGTATAGATTATGCAATTGGACACACCCCTATTTTTCTGCATAAATATGAACTAAGATGTTATCTTTCAGCACATAGGTACACATATAAGTACAGAATATATCTTAGTGAGCATGATTTTTTCTAATTCATTTTTTCCCTATCCTTAGCCAGCATCTTCATATTCTCAAATGTAAAAATGGGTACGATTATCTCCTTCCTCTTGCGTATTTTCCACATGGGTGTATAATTAGAAAATACCAGTCAATTGTCTTTTAATCTCTAAAGGATTTAACAGAAACATATATACCACTTCTCTAAAGAAAATTTCTAAACTCTTTGAGATTTAATCTTTCTTTCACATTTTTCTGTATTTTCCATATATTCTCTAATGAGTATGTGTCTATTAGTTTTATAATTGGAAAAAAATAAAGAGGAAACAATCTGCGGCTTTCCTTTCTAGTTCATCAATGTAAAATAAGAAATATAAACATTTGGAAAAGAGGTAAGAATTGCATTAGTAATTATAAACAACGATGAAAATGATCACACTCCTATTGTCTATTGTCACAGGCTGTTAGCTGTTTGTCAGAAAGAATACACTTTTTTACTGAAGCATTTCATTATGCTTTGCTAAGAAGCCTTCAATGTTTCAATTACTGAGATCATGCACTATCACTTTTAAATTGAGCATTCCTTTACAGTTCATTTCCAGGTGAGCTGTCATGTCATATTAACTACTGGCTGATGTTAGGTGCTACATTTCACAATACTCTTTTATGTTGAAACCAAAATCTCACTTTGAAATTATATGTTTTAGATTTGTACTTTTCAAAGGCAATCCATCATTTCCTTTCTGTTTTATTTTTCTTCTAGATTTTCACTGGTTCATCGTTGCAAACCAGCAACTTTCAGATGACTCAGTTTTTCTTAAGTATTTTATTTTGACTGATCAGAATTTGTATTCCTTCCCTTCCGTCTTCATCTCAAGCTTCTATGGCTAGTCACACCATCTCTCAGACATTTATATTTCTATGGTGGATAAATTGGAGCTAGACCTTCCTAGTTGGATGAGCACCTCAACCAACATAAACATAAAACATCACTTTCTTAATTAGAGCATACGTTTTCAAGCAGAAGTACCAGAACACTCTGTTAAACAACTTTTCCAAGCCTGATCACTATCAATACATGAGGATTATATACCAAGCCTGGAATTTTACATCAATTAAATGGTTTTTTTTTTTTGCAAGAACCTAAATCCAAAATAAAAAAGTTATTATGATTTTCCAAGGTAGTTTAAAATTTCTATAAAACTAACACTTAGTTTGGTTGGTGGCTTGTTTTACTACAAGGATAGTTTATGGTCTTAAGGAATTCTAAGCTAAATTCAAATCTTGCATCCACCTTGTATTAGCTGAGTGGTCTTGGGCAAGGACAGTAACTTAATTACCCTGTGCCTTAGTTTTTCTATAAATAACAGATTCATTCACTCAAAAAATATTTATAGAGTGCCCATTTCATGTTAGGCACTATTCTAACTGCTGGGGATAGAGCAGTGAACAAAACTGTGTAAGTGGAGCTTACACTGCATTCATCACTAGTAAGGATAATTTCAGTACCTCCCGACTGTTGTGAGAATTACATTAGTTAATAACATATGAAACACTTAGAACAGTGCCTGGGACACAGTGAGAACTCATAAAATATTAGCCGCCATGACTGTCATCATCTTCTTCATCATCAGAGAATATTTAATTTTCATAAAAAGTTTTCCTTTCATATTCTCCCTATACCTTGTCTCCCAGGAATACAGAAATAATGGATTGCAATTAGTGTTCCATGCACCTCATTGAGTCTCAATTTCCCCATCTATGAAATGGTGATAATATCATCTCTCTCCACTCCACAGCGCTAGTATGAAAATCAAATGATATACAGGAATAGGCAAAAGTAGGTTTTGAGTTGCATTGTGATATTCCTTTGAGTTAATAAAGCTATTGTAATAACCATAACCTGCATGTCTTTTTCCATACAAACTGTAAGCCTATAATTCATATGAAAGTGCTTTATAAACTGTGACGTATTATGTATTTTAAAGATGTCATTATGCAGCACCTGGCATAAGTCCTTGCACTCAGAAGTCCCTCAATACATGTCTCCTGAATTAAATGTTTATTTACTCCATAAGCAACTGCATAGTTACTGGTCAAGCAATACTTGAGACCCAAGATACTGTCTGAAAGTGTAAAGCTAGCTACCAGATTACTCAAACAACTTTTGCCAACTTAATATTGGCTATTAATAAATTACCTGAAATCTTAAAGGTGCCAAAAAATCATTACATTTTCTTTGTACACTCACTTGGGCTAAAGCTTTTAAACCTCCTTATTCTCTTTTGCATGCTTTTAGTTCAAGTTTCTTATAAACAGCTGAGGCAAACAAGGGTCAGAGAAGTTAAGTAACTTCCTCAGGATCATAACTAGTTAGTGTCAGTTTACATTTTATATTGACTGAAGATAAAGTATGTACTGGGTGCATTCACATATAGAATAGAATACAGTTCTCCAATTCTCACTCAAGCCCTACTCAGTGTATAAACAGCTGATTATTCTTATGGTTCTTGGTTTTCTTTCTTTATTTCTTTTCTCTTCAAAAAAAGTAGAAGAGACAATGGAAAATGAACTAGAGAAGAGAGTAGTCCATATTATGGCATGTCAGAAAGTCCATTCATTTTCTGAAAAATAATTTTTTGAAATCCTCACCCAAGGATATGTTTACTGATTTTAGAGAGAGAGGAAGGGAACAAGAGAAACATCTAAAGGTTGCCTCCTATACGTGCCCTGACTGGGGATTGAACCAGCAACCCAGGTTTATGCCCTGACTGGGGATCAAACCCTCAACAGTTTGGTGTATGAGATGATGCTCCAACCAAGTCACCTGGCCACAGCCATTCTCTGACATTTATTAATATGAAACTTTAGATTTCTAGCAGTCAAGGAGTCTACTCAGAAGAAACAACCTAGTTATGAAACTTTGTTTAGGGTTTTTTATTCCAGTTGGTTCATATGGTAACTTGGACTTAAGCAAGACTTTTACAGCTGCAAGATCTCTATATAAAAATGGCATGTGCAAAATGCTTGTGTCTTGCCAGGCCATGCAGGGCCAGGTCAAACAGACAGACTGGAATAGTCATCTATCTTCTTACGTGATTGTTAATCTGGGTGTGTTTACATGACTGTCTGTTGTCAACTGCTCTTGGAAAGCAAACAAATAAACATGGTGTAAATATTATGATGGAAGTAAGAGAAAAAATTAGAAGAGATGGAAAAGGTCACAACAGGGGCCCCTGATAATGTTTTCCTTTCTGCACACTTCCCATTTCATATGATGTGTTTCCTAATGCACTGTGCCCCAAATATCCTAGGGGAGGGAGAGTGTAGGAAAGGCTCTGGTCCTTCACATGTCCAAGGCCTCTGCAACATTGAGATCCAAAGATGAATAAGAAAAGTATGATCTGGGATACTGAGGCCCAACCCTTCTATTTGTGGCACCAACCCATATCCCATTCTTAACTGGTTATAGAAGGTTCCAGACTGCTGTGGCAGTCAGGTGTTAAACAGCAGAGTCCCAGTTAACTGCTATGAAGTTGTCTATCCATATTAAGAACCCAAATAGTTTGTGTCACCCAAGATCCTTCCAGTTATCCATCTGCCTTTCCAGATTTCTTAGAATGAAGGCTCAGAAAAGGGCAATCAGATAAGAAAAAGAAATAAAAGGCATCCAAAAAAGGCACTATCAAGTGTACACAGAAAACGCTATAGGCTCCACCAAAAAACTACTCGACCTAATAAGTGAATTTGGGATACAAAGTCAATATTCAGAAATCAAAGGCATTTTTGTACACCAACAATGAAATATCAGAAACAGAAATCAGGAATAAAAATCATGTTTTCTATAGCAACAAGAAAAATAAAGTACCTAGGAATAAACCTAACGAAGGAGGTAAAAGACTTGTACTCAGAAAACTATACATCACTGAAAAAAGAAATTAAGGAAGACACAAATAAATGGAAGCATATACCATGTTCATGGATTGGAAGAATTAACATCATCAAAATGTCCATACTACCCAGAGCAATTTATAGATTCAATGCAATCCCTATTAAAATACCAATGACATATTTCACAGGTATAGAACAAAGATTTCAAAAATTTTTATGGAGCCATAAACAACCCCAATAGCCTCATCAATTTTGAGAAAGAAAAACAAAGTAGGAGGGCTCACAATACCTGACATCAAACTATAATAGAAGGCCACCATAATCAAAATAGTTTGGTACTGGCATAAGAAAAGAGACACAGATCAATGGAACAGAATGGAGAGCCCAGAAATAAACCCATGTCTTTATGGTCAATTAATATTCAACAAAGGAGGCAAGAGCATACAGTGGAGTAAAGACACTCTTCAATAAATGATGTTGGGAGATCTGGACAGCTACATGCAAAAAAATGAAACTTGACTACGAACATACACCATATACAAAAATGAACTCAAGATGGATAAAAGATTTAAATTATAAGTCACGACACCATAAAAGTCCTAGAGGAGAACACAACTATGAAAATGTCAGATATCCCATGCAGCACTATTTTCACCAATATGTCCCCTAGAGCAAGAGACATAAAGGAAAGAATAAACAAGGCTTCTGCACAGCTAAACAAAACATCAGCAAAATGAAAAAGGAACCAACCATATGGGAAAATATATTTGCCAATGATACCTCAGACAAGGGTTTGATCTCCAAGATATATGAAGAACTTACACGACTCCACTGTAAGAAGACAAACAATCCAATTGAAAAATGGGCAAGGGACCTGAACAGACACTTCTCCAAGGAGGACATACACAGGGCCCAGAGACATATGAAAGGATGCTCAGCATAACTAGTCATCAGAGAGATGCAAATTAAAGCACAATGAGATAGTCACACTGGTCAGAATGGCCATCATAAACAAACCAACAAACAGTAAGTGCTAGTAAGGTTGCGGAGAAAAGGAACCTTAGTACATTGTTGGTAGGAATGCAGACTGGTGCAGCCACTGTGGAAAACAATGTGGAATTTCCTCAAAAAACTAAAAATGGAACTGCTTTTGACCCAGCATTCGCCTGCTGGGATTTTAACCTAAGAATCCTGAAACACCAGTTCCAAAGAACCTACGCACCCCAATGTTCATAGCAGCACAATTTACAACAGCCAAGTGCTGGAAGCAACCTAAGTGACCATCAGTAAATGAGTGGTTCAAAAATCTGTGGTACATTTACACAATGAAATACTATGCAGCAGAAAGAAAGAAAGAGCTATTACCCTTTGCAACAGCATGGATGGAACTGGAGAGCATTATGCTAAGCGAAATAAGCCAGGGGGTGAAAGACAAATACCATATTATCTCACCTGTAAGTGGAACCTAATTAAAAAAAAAATAAGCAAGCAAAATATAACCGCAGACATGGAAATAAAGAACAAACTGACAGTAACCAGAGGGGTGAGGGGAGGGAGGTAATAGGGGAAAGAAGGGGAAGGGCCATCAAGGAACATGTATAAAGGACACATGGACAAAGCCAAAGGGGGTAGGATTGAGGGTGAGAGGTAGGGGTAGGTGGTGTGGGGTAAGGTGGTGGCAGGAAAATGGAGACAACTGTACTTGAACAACAATAAAAAAAGGGGGGGATTTTATTGTATGTGCAGAGGTTTGCTTGGAAACAAATGCTACTCAAGCAGGGTAAGACTGTTGCCAGATCAGTGAACAGATATCTGAGAAGGCAGTGGGAACAGGCTGTTTTCCACCACTGTCCTGCAGCAGAGTCAAGGCAAGTAATTGCAGACACACACACACACACACACACACACAGTCAGCAGCCTGCCTGGACAGTGAAGAAAGCAGCACTTTATTCAGGATGACGAAGCATTTTAGCCCCAGAGGGCCGGGGCACTGCTGGACTACAATTTTCTAGTGAAAACTTCTCCTCTTGAGTGTGTGTGATAAAGGATGAGAAGTTGTGGCCACATGGCTAGAGAGAGCAACTTGGAGAAGTGAAACAAGCAAAGAAGGCAACTGCTGAAGTCTGGAGCTATTGGCTGGGAAACTGGGGAGCGCTGCATGGACAGAAAGCCTCTGAGTCCTGCTGAGGATAGCTAGGGTGGGTCTGTAGGGCAAAGCCCTGGGCAAATGCCTCTCCTTCTTTGTGTGATAGCAAGAAGACAAAGTTCCAGGGACTGAATTGGACTAGGCTACTCCTTAAGCTAGAATCCTCCTTCTGTCTCTAACCAGGAAAACTTTCCTCCCTTTCTCCTTCTTTTGTTAAAGTTCTATGATAGTGTTTAAAACCACTTCCATACATCTTCGCTGTACAGTAATATATGTTACCCTATCAGGCATCTCTTGATCTGTTACTGGGGGAGCAGCTACTCCATCCTGATGAAGCTGATGTGTGGAGGTATAAACAATCCTCCTATGTAATTCATTTACAGCCTCATAAAAGGAGCCGAAAAGTTAAACTAGGTGAGGTGAATGGTCTCAAAGTGCCCCTCCATTTCTCACCCATGAGGTTGCTTTTGGAATTGATACAAGAGGCAGGGCACTCAGAGGATGATTTACTTTCCCACAATCTCAGGCATTTAATTTGTGCTAATATTCCCAGCGGGTACTATCTATGGTAACTCAAACATTGTAAGCTTTATGGTTCAATATTTTGTTCATCTGTAAGTACGGTAAAAGGCGGTTCTGAGCGAGCCTCAGGAAATGTGAGGTGTCTTGGCAGAGTTGGACTCACGGTTTAGTTTCTTGTCCTTTGCAACTTCTAGACTAACTCTGTTTGGTAGTCCTGGAATGTGAATGAATGAACAAAGGCTCAAGATAGCTAGACTGAAAACCACCAAACAGGAACTCCTTGAGGGCATGGCCTCGCCATCTTCCATCTTCCTTTCCTGATGGGCTAACACAATACATGGTATAAAGAAGTTCGTTATTCAGCTGATCTATGCTAAGTCAGTGAGAAGACTCCCCATTATCCTTCCCAAGACTGTGATTCTGAGATGCCTAAGCAACATTACAACACAGATATAATGCAAACTCTGCTGTTACAGATGCTTCTAAATATAGTCAAGTTTATTTTATTTTTGTGTGGATTATTCATGGCCAATTTTTATTCCCAGTGGGTTCACCCTGCCCAGAATGATGAAAGAATACCACATTGCTTAATGTCACAATTGAATTGTACTCAGGAAATATGGTTATTTTAATATTATTGTAAACCAAACATAATTAAGAAAATGTAACTCTTCCCAGGAAAGTATCACATGACATACTGCAGAAACAAGTATAAATGAATTTTAGTTTACTTGATGATTTAGTTTATTTATTCCACCTTCCATTAGTTAATTCAAATGATTAGTATTTAAGGCATCTACAAAACCAACATATTTACCTCACTTTTAAATCTAGTATTTTAGTATCTTGAAGGCATGGTGTGGTATAACCAAATTGGGGGCATTAACTTATCAAAACTTGGAGTGACTCTTACAAACCCAAACCAGTGAAACATAACAATACTCCAGACCTTTTAATTCTCCATTTAGTTTTGGCTGAAACTTATTGGTTCAGGGAAGATGACTCCAAACCATAGACTCCACTTTATGGCACTGACATTTATACTGTATGATACCAATCCATGTAAAAAACTGGTTTTGGGAAAGACTGTAACACATATAGTATTCATTTTTTTTAAGGCCCTGTGTCACTTGGTGATTTTTTAGGGAAAGGCTGAGGTGCCAAGAAGAGTTGTAATTAGGAAGTAAAACATCAAGCACCTGGCAAGGGACCCGAGCTGGCAGACCCAGAGGAAGGGAATAGCAGGAAAGTCATGTGGGTTTGAGCTTGGATGGGGTAGGGAAAGAAGGGGAGCTTTCTTTTTCACATCTGCTTACAAAATCTACCTCTCCTCTATGATTTCTGGAAAGTGCATCAAGTATTTTATTGATATATATATAAAGATTCCTGTTCTTAATTTTGAACAACAATGACAAGTGCAATAATATACATCTAGCACCCAGTCTGAGAACATCATTGAAATTTTCTGGAAAAGACTAATAAATACACAAAACTATAAGGAATTTCACAGGTATTATTGGTAACTCAACAACTAGGCGAAAAATATACATAAAATTTGTACTGAATTCTTTTTTAAAAAAAATTTTTTTGTACTGAATTCTTAAACTGGAAAACAATGAGCAAGATTTTAAAAATCCATGCTTTCATATTCAACACAATTCTTCCATAAGACTATCATTAAAATCATTCATGTTCTTTCATAAAAATGTCAACAAGCTAACAACCATGCAGTGCTATCTAAACATATTATTTGTGGTCAAAGCTACACTAATTATGAAGGGAAATACTAGGAGAAATTTAAACTGAGAATAAAATATTTTATTATTTCTGATTTATTTAATTCAAAATCCACGTATAATACGTTAGATGGTTTTGAAATTTGATTTTGTAGAAATATAAACACACATAAACCTCAGGTAACTATTTCAGTTATTTAGAGCAAATGTAGGGCTAAAATCTAACAATTCAACATTTCTGTATACCATATTTTTATTAATTAAAAATCAACTTAAGGGATGTATTAGGGTGCAAAATGTATCAAAGAGATTTATTTTTCCCATTGTGATAGCTTTTCCTGTTTTACCTTTTCCCTGTGTTCTCCATTCCTTATCTTGACAGCACGTAAAAATGATTTGTTTCTCTTTTCCTCAGGGGATTACTTTTTAGGTTGACATTTAACATTTTGAACCATATAAAATTTATTTTGACGTGTCTCATGATATCCGATTTAAAAAATGATTAATCAGTTGCCTAGCCCACTGATTTGTGATGCCTATCATTCACATTTATGAAATTTTTATGTACACTTGAGTCTGGTCCTAGACTATCTACTGGGTTTCACTAATTTTTATGTCTATTTTTGCAGCAGTATCACTTGAAAAATTCCTTTATATTATTCTTTAATATCATATAATAAGAGGAATTCTCTAATCAAACAGAATCTTCCCCTCTTTAAAAGTGTTCTTGGCTATTTTATCCACTTAATCTTGAGTTTAGACTTTTAAACTTTAACTCATCTGTGAAGGCAAAAAAATTCTGTTGGGATTTGATTGGAATAATATTAGATATATAATATTAAACAACATAAACATTAAAGATGAATTATATAAATTTAGAAAAATAGAAATCCTCACAATATATAGTGATATTTAGTAATCATCCAGAAATATATCCTTTTATCTTGTTATTTTATGTCTATAAGTAAAGTTATACAATATTCCTTATGTGCATCCTATAATTTTTTAATAAAAGTTTTTCCCAGGATTTTTATATTTGCAGATTTAAAAAATATTTACTAATAGATTATTGATATGATATGAGAGAGAATGACAAATGATCTTTCCACCTGATTTACCTATGAGTTTTAATAGTTCTCTACTTGATTACCTTGGGATTTCTAATTAGACAATTTAACAAGGTAAATAATCATGATTTTGGTCTCTTCCTTTCCAATAATTATCTATTCATTCAATATATATTTGCTGAGCATCTACTATACTAGGCATGATACTAAACAATGGGAATACCTGCATGAGTAATACATATAAAAAGCCCTGCCCCAGTGGGGCTTACACTCTAGGAGGGGATAAAAAACAGTAAGTACAGTAAATGAATACAGTATGTGAAAAGAATAAATTTTTCTAGGAAAATAGAGCAGGGTAAGGGTGACAAGGCACGCAGGAGGGGGAAGGTTTTGCAATTTTAAATAAGGTGGTCTAAGCAGACCTCCCTGAGTAGCTTGATGAAGAGAGGAAGTAAGCCATGCATACGTCTGAGAGAGAGGTGTTCAAGGCAGACAGAACGAGTAGTGAGGAACTCTGAGCAGGGAGGTGTCTGGGCAGAAGCCAGATGGGAATGAGTACAGGACATAAAAGTAAGTCAAGTAATGACAGATTTGATTATGCTGGGCCTCCTATCTTTGTTTTATATTTTATTGGATTGGCTAGAAACTTAAGAACAATATTAAATAAAGGTAAAAATGGGTCTCCTTAACTTGTGATAGTTTTTAATAGGAATACTTCTATGTTTTATGTTGATCATTGATTGAAATAGTTATTTCTCATGTTTTAAAAATTATGTTAATTTGTCATATGAACAAAACAAAAAAATCCAGATGATAGCTCAATGGCTGTAGAAGAGCCATATGAAAATATTTAATACCTATTGGTGAAATCATAAAAACTCTCAACAAACTAGGAATAGAGGGAATCTTTCTCAATCTAAGAGCACCTGTGAGAAACTTACAACTATCATATTTAATGGTAAAAAACTGAATGCTTCCCCATAAGAGTGGAAATATGCTTGGATGTTCACTCGCATGATTTCTTTCAATGTTGTATTCAAGGTCCTAGTGAGAACCATAAGTCAGAGAGAGAGACAGAGAAAGAGGAAGAAAAATGAGGAGGAGGAGGAAAACAATGTAGAGAAGGAGTAGGGGGAAAGGAAAAATAAAGGAAAGGAAAAAAAGAAAGGAGAAAAGGCATATTGTTTAGAGAGGAAGAAGTAAAATCAGTGTTTTTTTTTTTTTTAATATGACATGATCATGTACATAGAAAATCTTACAAAGTTCACACACACACAAATATTAGAACTAGTAAGTGAATTTAGCAAGGTTGCAGATACTAGGTTACTATATACAATTTTGTTTTTATAATTTTTTTATCCTCACCTGAGAACATGCTTATTGATTTTAGAGAGAGGGGAAAGGAGGGAGAGAAACATAGATATGAGAGAGAAACATCAACTGGTTGCCTCTAGCACATGCCCCAACTAGGGACTGAACCTGCAATGTAAGCATGTGTCCCGACTGGGAATAGAACCCGAGACCCCCTCAGTTTATGGGATGATACTCCAACCAGCTAAGCCACACTGGCCAGGGCACCATATACAATTTAATCAATTGTATTTCTATATACTAGGAAAAAGCAACTGGAAAAGAAAGTTAATTTTAAGAAACAACAAAACGTATTATAGCACCAAAAATATCAATGAAATAAGGAACTACAAAAGTACAAAACATTGCAGGGGCACAGTAAATACAACCTAAATAAATATTTGAGTCTTCTTTGTGTGACTCAATATTGATAAGATGTCATTTCTCTCAGAATTGATCTACAGATTCAATATAATAGTTAAACACATAGGTAAAAGGTGAATGAAAAAATTCTCAAACTTTTTCATAGGTACTTAGGAATACTATGCATATAATGGACTTTTATTCATAAATAAAAAATGAACAACCTACTGATACTGGGAAGGACATAAAGGAATTTCAAAAGCCTCACCTGGCAGAATGAAGCTTTGCCTTCATCTTTTCCTTGCCAGAACTGTGTCAGAAGAAGCTAAAACAGAAGGTTTAAATAAGATCCAGCATCTTATAATATTATACCTAAAAGTTCAGATTTCAACTGAAAATTATGGATCATCTCAAGAACAAGGAAAACCACATCTGAATGAAAAAAAGAAAGCACAACAGAAATTAGAGGAGAATCAAGATGGTGGTGGAGGGAGTGGAGGTCACATTGACCTCCTCCCAGGACCAATCAGGAATTACAACTAAATTGTGGAGAAATCACCTGAAACAAACAACTGAACAACAGTGAAAGGGGAGCCTTGTAACCTTGGACAGACAGAAGAATCAGCGTTAGCATAACCTAACTGGTAAAGAGTGTGATAAAGACTTGAGAAGATGGGCCGGACACCCACGAGCAGCAGCACCAGAAGGATGTTGAAACAGCCAGTTGGACTGCCCTGAGAAGAGCAGGGTCTAAACCATAAGTGGGGATCTCCAACCTACAGCACCAGACCCCGAAAAGTACACAGACAACAGCGAGTTGCAAAAAGTGGCGGTGTTGCCTCTGCCAGAGACAGGCAGCTGGAGATGCAAAGAGCCGTTTAAAGGGCCAACACATACATTTTTATTTGCAGCCACTTACCCTGGTATCTGGCGGAGGTGGGAGCAGAGTGGGCTAGATATGCCTGAGAGACTGGGGAAGGAGGCTTTGGGGAAAGAACTGAGAGAGTGGCTGGTGGGATCCCAGTGCAGACTCATCCCCCATACGGCCATCTTGCACAGGCAGACCACTCCCCTGAGCAGCAATAGTGTGAGAGGACACAATAGCCCTGCCGCCAGGAGGGACTCGTCCCTGGCCCTGTGGTGCTAAAGCCTGACTGCTGAGTATAGAGTGGCAGCCAGAAATAGTAAGTCCCTGGCTAAAGGGGTTGCATAGTGGTCCAGAGACACTTGAGGAGAGACTGGAGATAGAGGCTTTGGGGAGAGAACGGAGAGAATAGCTGGTGGGCTCCCAGTGCTGACTCCTCCCCCATATGGCAGCAGCCATCAGTCTCAGGCAGACCAGTCCCCTGAGTGGCAGCAGCGTGAGAGGACCCAAAAACCCTGCCTTCAGGAGGGACTCTGCCCCACCTATGGTGTCTAAGCCAGCCTACTGAGTGCAGAATGAATAGATTAATAGCTGAAGGAGACAGCCAGACAGTAGAGTCCTGGAAGTCTCAGACAGGGTCAACATCTGACATCATCAGAGGCAGATCCAGAAAGTAAAAACAGCAGTCTCCTACCGTAGAAGTTCACACCAAAAAGTCAGGAAATCAAAGTCAGAAAATTAAGACAGATGAACTTAAGAAGCAGAAGCAAAAGAGAAGAACCTCACAAATAATTGGAAAACAAATAAACACCTCCCAGTCAAAGGGAAGGGAGGTATCCCCACAAAGAGAACTAAATGAAATAGAAGCAAGTAAACTATCAGATACTGAGTTCAAAACAACGGTTCTAAGGAAGCTCAATGAGTTCAGTGAGCTCAGAGAGAATTACTAAAAACTACAGAGAAGCGACGAGGAACTTACTGCAAACTACATCAGCATGAAAAAGGACACAGAAACTATCAATAAGAGACAAGAGGAAATGAAGAATACAATTTCTGAACTGAAGAACACAGTAGAAGGAAACAAAAGCAGGCTAGATGAAGCTGAGGACCGAATCAGTGAGCTGGAGGATAAGGTAGAAAAGAGCTCCCAGAAGGAGCAAGAAAATGAAAAAAGACTCAAAAAGAATGAAGAGGCATTGAGAGAAATGCAGGACAACCTGAAACGTAATAATATCCATATAATAGGGATACCAGGAGGAGAGGAGGATGAGGAAGGGATAGAGAACCTGTTTGAAAAACTAATGATGGAAAACTTCCCTAATTGGAGGAGAGAAAAAATCACACAAGTCAAGGAAACACAGAGGGTCCCATTCAAGAGGAACCCAGGGAGGCCCACTCCAAGACACATCATCATTAAAATGGCAAATATCAAAGACAAGCAGAGAATCCTAACGCAAGCAAGGAAGAGGTAGTAACATATAAAGGAGCCCCAATATGGCTAGCAGCTGACTTCTCAACAGAAACACCGCAAGCCAGAAGGGAATGGCAAAAAATATTCCTAGTCATGAAAGGCAAAGGTCTGCAACCAAGACTGCTCTACCCAGCAAGGCTCTCAATTAAAATGGAAGGAAAAAATGAGGAGTTTCCTAGACAAAAGGAGGCTAAAAGAATACACCTCCACCAAACCAGCACTGCAAAATATGCTAAAGGGACTGCTTTAAGATGAAGAAAAAGTTTCTATGAATACCAAGTTCCTTTCAGAGTTGCCAATACTTGATATTACCAATATTTTAAATACTCATTAATTTGATTGTGACAATGATGTAATTTTAATTGTTCCTTCTTTATTTGTTGAAACTAAACCTGTTTTAGTATATTTCTTGCCTATTTCTATTATTTTTTTAAAAAAGTTTTTAGTGACTTTTTGGTATTCTTTATTCATTTATTGATTAAAGGTTTGCAGAACTTTTTTCCCTAAAAACACCCCCCCTATTTACCATGTTATAGATGTGTTGCAAATACTTTTCTATTCTATTCCTTGTCCTTTAATTTTTTATATGTATATTACTATATAGTTAAATGTTTAACATAGTCATATTGTCAATATTTACTTTATAGCTTCTGGGTTTGAATATTTTACTTCAGGTCATGAAAAATATTAGTTCTATTTTCTCCCTAAATTCCTTAGATTCTACATATTGATTTTTAACTCACCTGAATATTTCTTGTATAATGTATGAAATAGGGCCCTCTGTTTTATTTCAAGTAATAGTGGTCCATGCACCTTATTTGTTGAATAAGACTTATTTTATCCATTGATTTGAAATATCAGCTTAATTGTATATTATATTGTTAGACAGATATATACGCTTGTCTCTAGAATGCTCATTATATTTCATTGATCTACTTGATTATTTCTGTGCTGGTGTCATGTTGGTTTAATTGCTGAGACTTTATATTGGGTTTAAATTTTTTAAATATTTTATAATTAACTTTGACATTAAAAGAAATCAATCTGCATTTAAGTAAGAAAGAAAGAAAGAGAGATTGAACTCCTACCTTTTGCGACAATGTGGATGGAACTGGAGAATATTAAGCTAAGTGAAATAAGCCAGTTGATGTAAGACAAATACCATACTATCTCACCTATAAGTGTACTCTATTCAACAAAATAAACTAATGAACAAAATAAACCATAGGCATGGAAACATGGCGCAGACTGAAAGTGGCCAGAGGGGATGGAAAAGAGGACAATGGTGGAAAGAAGGGGAAGCGACTAGACAAAGAACATGAATGAATGACCCATGGACATGGATAACAGAGTGGGAACTGACCGGGAGTAGGGGGTGGAGGTGGGATGGGTGGAGGGAGGTAAAGGGGGAGAAAATTGAGAAAACTGTAATAGAATAATCATGAGTTATAAATTAAAAAATAAATACATAAATAAATAAGTAAATAAAGCTGGTTATTTTGGAAAAACTCAATAAAATTGACAATCCTCTAGCAAGGTGGAGAAATAAAAAAAAAAAAAGAGAAGACACAAATTACCAATATAATATTACCAGAGGGGAAGGAGGGGTGGGGAGAGATAGAAGAGGGGTTATAAATGGTGATGGAAGGAGACATGACTTGCGGGGGTGAATATACCACAGTACAGAAATGATGTATTATAGAATTGTACACCTGAAACCTATATTATTTTATTAACCAATGTCACCCCAATAAATTCAATAAAAATTAAATGAAAAATGAAATAGGGGATATTACTACAGATTCTGAAGACAAAGAAAAATAAGGGAGTACTATAAAGAACTCTATACTCACAAATTCAACAATTTAGATGAAATGAACTCATCCTTGAAAGACATGAACTACCTCATCTCACTCAACATAAAATCAATCATTTCAATAGTCTTATACTATTAGGAAAATTCAATTGATAACTTTTAAAACTTCAAAAAAGAACTCTCCTGGCCCAGCTGGTTTCACTGAAAAGTTTTGCCAAATGTTTAAGGATTTTACACCAAATTTATAAAATTTCCTCTAGAAAATAAAAGATGGAACATTTCTCAATTGATTTTATAAAGCTGGTATTATTTTAATAACAAAACCAGCCAAAGATAGCACACAGACACAAAAACTACACACCAGTACTACTCATAACCTTATACGTAAAATTCCATAATGAAATATTAGCAAATAGAATACAGAAATACATAAAAATATATACCATAACGAAGTTGGCTGATTCAATATTCCAAGAATAAATCAACATAATCTATCATATTAACAGGTTAAAGAAGAAAAATCATACAACTATATCAATAGATACAGAAAAATATTTTAAAAAATTCAACACCCCCTCATGATAAAAACACTCAAAAACATAAGAAATGTAATAATAGAGGAGAACTTCTTCAACTTGATAAAGATTATCTATAGAAAACTTTTAGAGTTGTTTGGTTATTCTTCTTCCCACCCCAACCCCAGCAGACTATGGTTTAGCGCCTAACACATGAACTCATGTAGGCCTTTTATCCTAACAGCTGGTTACCCCCACAAGCCAAAATCTAAAGGGAATTGCCGTCAGAACTTTTGTGGGGCAAACTCATCTTGTCGCCTCTGCCCTTAGTTAGCTGACAGGGCTTTGAACCCTGGTCTTCACTGCTTCCATGTGGGTGCCAGTATGCGAATCTATGCTCTCTCCTTTCTTTCCTTAGCAACATTTTGGAGAGGTGGAAGAAGCCC
The DNA here is from genome assembly GCF_021234165.1 of Pteronotus mesoamericanus. Taxonomy (NCBI): domain Eukaryota; kingdom Metazoa; phylum Chordata; class Mammalia; order Chiroptera; family Mormoopidae; genus Pteronotus; species Pteronotus mesoamericanus. Next base: position 11,575,765 of record NW_026555077.1, read on the forward strand.
TCTTCACCTGCTAGGCTTTTAATTTTTAAAGGCATTTCTTGCTTAGTGTTATTCCTTTTACTAGAGCTGCTCTTTCAGTTTCTCATAGTTTATCACCTCACTGAACGCTGCACAACTCCCTCACAGGCTCACTCACAAAACTGTCCAATTAACACAGAGCAGTGGGAAGCAGGCTGGGTCCTTCCTCCCTCATCCGCAATCTCAATGCGGGGTTAACTATCAATTCCAATGCTTCCCATGAGTTCAGTTCAATTACAGAAACATTCATTATGTGACAACACAATGTCACTGAGCCCTCTGTGGCTTATTTGGCTCTCACGCAAATACAAACTCTGCAAGCTCTCAGACTTCTGTTTGGGTTCTCTTACTATACATGTGGTCTCACAGTGCAGGAGAGAGAATTTATCTCACAGCAATACCACCACAAAGAGCGAGCATTTTGCATTACAATAAGGTAGTGGGAAGGAGGTAAAAGAATTAGTAATTAAACTACTAATGGTTATTATACAATAGAATATTAGTCAAAAAGCCCAATTTACAATCAAGTTTTCACCATGAACTAGTGGGCAATCTTGGGCAAATCATTTAATCTCTCAAGGCCTTGGTTTTGCTGCTTGTAAAATATGGCTATTAACACCTATTTCAGAGGATTAAATGAGATAAAACATTTCAAGTCCCTGATGCAATAATCACTCACTAAGTAGCCACCAGTGATGGTCATAGTGAGTTGTGTCTGAACGCAGCCTTATTACCTGGCATTGTGGTAACACATCACGGTCCCTGGTGTAGGTGACTGCATCCTACTGGAGAGCAAAGAGTGGAGACAGCTGCTTAAGGAAGTAACATTAAGTAGCATTAGACCCCCCTGCTCATGTATGATAAAGTGATTAAGAATTAGGAAGTAGGGGCCATGTCTACACTCCCCATACCAAGTGCCATATTTTAAAAATCAGAAAATGTACTTGGCTGGTGCCTTCATAGACCACTACACAGTTTATAAGATGATTAAAAACCAGGTGCAGGGTCATTGCCCTCACACCATAAATACTGCAGATGACTTCAGCTTTGAGAGCACAATGAAAATATGTCTGGGAAATAAGGCTGAGGACATTTCTAAACAATATAAACAAAACCATAATATAATAATTTGCTTTAGTAGCACATGGAACAGTATTCCCTATTATTTCTCAAAGCTCTAAGATGGTTTAGTCCTTAAATTTTATTTCCTAAAAATGAATTTTCACAAACTTGAGAGAAATACGCAGCAAGATTTTTGAAAATACTGAGGTGCTGTATTTTATTTTCTAGCACATTGAAATCATTGGGAGAGCCAGAGAAGAAAAATCCTGCTTTGTCCCTGCAACTACTGTATCCTTCCTAAAAAGGCGAACCCATCTCTTTTCTGTGCCTTCGAACAGGTATTTGCCAGACCAGAGCTAATATCTTCTACTATTGCCAATCATGTTAATTTAACATTTCAGGAAACTATGAGAATGTAGTGTGCTAAAGTGGACAATGAAGGTTTTGGTAGACATATTCTTGGAAAGCTATGCCATATAATTAATACAGATGAAGGGAAAGCAATAAATGTATCATGTGCTATGGAGATAGCACACTGTGAACTACTGCCAGAGGTGGCTCAGGTACCCAGTGGTGCTGATGCTGCAGGAGCTCTGTTGATTGCATGGGTATCTATCTGGGCTTCATGTCCTGGGTGGAGATGAGGAGGGGTGTAGGGTAACTGAGCTGGAAAGTTCTGAGCTTGGCAGAGCAGAGAAGCTCTATGGCCACAGAGGGCCATTACTGGCAGGAAGAGATCCTGAAAGGAAGAGAAGGCCACATTGTTGAGTGATAGATGTTTCTGCCAACAGCTGGCCCTGTCACTCAAAGTAGAGACAGAGGAGGAGGTACTCAAGCAAGGTTCATGGTACCACAGTAGTTTTAAAACAAGTTCACAAGTTCTTTGACTTCTTCCAGCAAAATGTAAAGACTAATTCCCTTTCCTTGAACATGTATTGGCCTTCGTGGCTTGCTTCTAATGAAAAAGAACTTTGATGGTAATGATTTCTGAGACTAGGCAATACACAGTCTCCGCCTGTCTTTCTTTTTCTCTCCTCCGACTCTGTCCCTTGAGTGTCCCAAGCCCATATACAGGATGCTCAGCAACTCTGATGCTACCATGCTTGAGAGAACAAGTGGAAAATCTACACAGAGATGGAGAGAGATGCTGGTGGAGTCTCAGCTGTGCCAGCTTCCAGCTGTTTGAGTCTTTTCCAGTATCAACTACCAGAAATATAAATAATTATTCTATTCCCCTTCAAGCCACCCCAATTGACACCAAGCAAAGCAGAAACAAGCTATCCCCACTAAGTCCTTCCCAAATTGCAGATTTATGAGCAAATTAAATTCTGTCATTGCTTTCAGCCACTAGTTTTATGGCAATTTGTTGTGCAGCATTAAATAACCATAACAAGAATCAAGATGATGATGGGGGAAGATCTATTTTCAAAGAGCCCTTAGCTTTTGGGATATGATATATGGATACCTTGAGAGTTCTGCTGAGCAGACTAGGGTAGGCCAGAATATATCTTCTTATGAAAAACTAGTGGAGAAGGTGAGTAAAAAGTTCTACAAAAGGATGATAATTAAGAGGGTGGGCTCTAGACCCAAGACAGACCAATTAGAATTTAAATAACTTCACACTTCACTAAGTTTGCGATTTTAGTCATTACTTAACTTCTCTGGACTTCAATTTGCATATCTGGAAAACTGTGATCATAGTATTAAATTCATAGAGTTGTTGGAAAGATTAAGTGAGCTGATACTAAGTGCTTAATTAATGATGACTGTTATTACCATTAATTAATGGTGAATTATTATTGTTATTTCCAGTTTTCCCATCATTGCATTCTACCATAATTAGCAGTGGTGGAATACTAATGTTCCAGCTCATGCTGGTTACCAAAGCTTTCTTTTTTGCAGACAATTCACCAATGAATCAAAAATCTCCCCACTGTATCCTCTATATTCTGGGCGTTGTGCTAAAACTGCGGAAACTACAGAAGAATGTAGACTGTCACTCTGGGAAGCCAGCAATGCAAACATCCCAAACTGAGGTGACTTGCTAAACAAGTGAATTCAGCTTCCCAAGTGTCTGATGCAATTTTAACCTCCAAGTCTTCCTGCCTAAGGGCTATAGCACTGGGGAACAGGCTTTCACCACAGTCCCTGCCTGCTACGAAGAATTCCGCATATTATACACATCGTGAGTATTCAGTTATCAGTACATTATACATTATATGTTTCTCTATTTTCTAATACCTACTATTAATATCTAATATCAATATTTCTGAAATTATCTGTTTTTTAAAACAAATTTTAATAGGCTAGCTACTACACATTAAAAAGGGCTTTCTGGCTCGCTCTCTCTCTCTCCCCACCCCCACAATCCCCCAACCTGAGCTCCAAGGGCCTTTCTTAAAAGATAAAGGAAAAGAAAGTGATTTCCATGTAAGATTTAGAAGCAACTCAGCATATAGTGCAACTAACATTTGAATGCCTATTAAGACCAAGGTATAACTCAGTGAACACTATTAAACAGCCCCGGCCAGTGTGGCTCAGCTGGTTGGAGCCTTGTCCTGTACACCAAAATGTACAGGTTTGATTCTCATTTAGGGCTCAAACCCAGGTTTTGGGTTTGATCCCTGGTCAGGATTCTTACAAGAAGACAATTGATCAATGTTTCTCCTCCTCTCTCAAAAGGCAATGAAAAAATGGCCTTGGGTGAGGATTAAAAAAAACCCAAAACAATTAAACTGAAATATAAGTTCAGTATAGTAACCTAGTATCTGCTAAAGATAACAAGACAGTTCCTTGGTAATAAATAAAGTTGGGTGATTAATTTTCCTATATTAATAAGACATTTTAAAAAATAATAGAAAAGCAAAGTTTAATTCATAATACTAATAAGACCACAACATTTTGCTTGCTTATTTCTTTAGTTATTATTTTTGTAATAACCCAAGAACATTTTTTATTGCTTTTTTAAAGAGTGAGGAAAGAAGGGAGAGAGAAATGTAGATGTGTGAGAGAAACATCAATTGGTTGCCTCCCAACATATGCAGACTAGGGATCCTACGCACCCCATGGAGTTGAACCCACAACCCTTTGGTTATAGGGAGACATTCCTATCAACTAAGCCACACCAGCCAGGGCAACTACAGAATTTTAAATGCATGTGCTAGCAAAGAGTTCAGATAGCAGCCTTTGATATGATGTCTTATAAATCTGCACAGAGGAATTTATACTTTTCTGAAAGAAACACTGAGTTTTAATTGAATACTGGGTAATTATCCAGGTCAAAACAAAACTAAAGCTACCATTGGCCTTAAAAACTTTTAGATCCACATAAATTTTGCCTAGCTTATGAAGATTTTTATTTTTCCATTATTGTCCAGAATAATGACCATTGAGTCTCTGATGTTTATGAGCATTAACCAAAAAAAAAAAAAAAACAACACAAAATATTGTGGTATAATAGAGACATTTTAAATTGTTTGTTATACTGCTTCTTAATCAAGAGCATATTTTTTCTTTGAGTCAAAGGATGATTTAAAAAATTGTTTTTAATCTTCACATTAGCATACACATTTTTAAAACTTTATTTATTTTTAGAGAGAGGGGAAGGGAAGGAGAAAGAGGAGAGAAACATCAATGTGAGAAAGAAACATGGATTGGTTGACCCTTTCAAATACCCGGACTGGGAGGAACTCACAACCTAGGCATGTGTCCTGCCTGGAAAACCAACCTGTAACCTTTCACCTTGGGGGAAGACACCCAACTATCTAAGCCACACTGGTCAAGGGAAGGATGTTTTTTATTATTGATTTTAGAGAGAGAAAGAGGGAGAGAGAGAAACAGCCATGTGAGAAACATCAGTCAGTTGCCTGCTGTCCCAACTGGAAATCGAACCCACAACCTTTTTAGTGTACAGGACAATGCTCCAAACAACTGAGCCACTGGGCCAGAGATGACTGACTTTCTTTCTTTCCTTTTATTTTTTTTTTACCCCTGAGTCAAATCTTCAATCTTCTCTGCAGTTCTAAACAACTCCAACTCCATTTCCTTTGGTTATTAGCTTCTCTCCTCTCCAACTTTCCAATATTCCTCTGAAACCGATGTGCAATACCAAAATTGCATTGTGAGTTTATAGGGGTCTAATCAGTGGTGAGTAGCCAGGAAGGATCACTATATATAGTTCTACGAATTGTCTCCTGAAACTTGGGAGTTTATTTTTCATTTATGGCTCTACATAGTAATACTCTCAATAACTCTTGTCTTTGAAGGGGCTGGAGAATGTTATGTAAAACTATTCCAGCTCCAACTTTTCATAGGTCAGAAGTACCCAGGGGTTTTGGTTTTTAATGTAACTTCCTTAGATAAAAACCTATTTCCGTTTTCCAATCCGGGAAGTGGATGTCTGTAATACAACATAAATTACACAGTTTCTGATTTTACTGTCTAGACACCATCAACCCCCTTTACACTACCTTCTCTGTCAAAAGTCTGGGCATGGCCCAAAAATAACTGATGTCCAGCTAAACTCGGAAATATATTCCTTCCAACTAAAGCTGGCAGGACTCTGGTGAGCACATTTGAAGCCAACAAAAAGCAGGATTGGAAAAATAAGAATGGCTAAAAAAAAAAAAAGAAAGAAAGAAAAAAAGAAATAAAAGAAAAGAAAGGGCAAGTACAAAACCCATTCGCAAATTAACAAGGCTCAATGGCATCAAGTATTTGCAAGGTTTTCATCTTCCCCTCAGTTTCCAAATATAGTAGCTCATCGGCCTTGCAGATAAATGCAGACATTTTTATAGCTTCACCATTCTCAGTAGAGGCTCTACTGTCTGACAGACACAGATAAGACAATTAAGTGCATTCTCAAGAAAATAGCAATGCTCACCTGGATTTTTAAGGCTCCTTGTCACTGTGCTCAAAGTCACCCTCACAACACACAAAGTGAAAATTAGAGTGTGGAGAAAGGAGACAAGAAACCAGCTGCTTGTTCAGGGATGGAGGGTTACAGAACTATATAAGGATTGAAGATCTACTCTTTACACATCACCCAGCTGCTTTCCTTAAAGCAAGCTGAGAAAATGCTCCATTGTCCCAATAATAGTAGCAATCACAGCCAACAGGCAGCTTTCATTCAAGGAGTGTCTACTATATGCCAGGCACTCTACTGATACTTTGTATTTATTGTTCTCACAACAGTGTAGCTTTCAACTCTGTGACAAGGGCAGACTCCAACTCCTGTGCTCTTTCCACTACACCAAAGTTGCAACCTATGACAATAGGCCCTGAGAATATTGTGAACGCCAAACCATATTGAACATATATAGTGCATTCAATTCAGCTAACATTCATCAAATACTGACTGTACCATTCACTGTCCTCAGTGTTGGAGGCTCCAAAGTGAAAAAGTCACAGGTGATGGAGGAAAGAAATGCCTAGGTTACTGAGGGAGACCATCATGCAAATAAGTAACTGCAATACTTATGCAGCTCTTTGTGCTATGTACTTTGTGCTCGCCAAAGTACAGGGGACACAGTAACTCTCCAAGTCTGTGAAAGCTTCAAGGAGGAGGGGCATCTAAGGTAGGTTTAGTAGGATGAATTCAGGAGTTCAGTAAGCAGACTCTCTGTTTTAATTGTCAGAAAAGAAGGGTGAAAGATTACTGACTTGTGTAACATAGGCACTGTGCCCAAGACCAAATATTTAGGAACTTGACATATGTTGCTTTGCAGACCAGACCATGGACATGAAATTAGAATGGTTAATGTTAGAAACAAGTAAAGATACACAAGAGAATAAAGCAATCCACTTCTTCTTCCTAAAGGGTATTGTTCAATGAAAATATTATGTTATGTTCTAAAGTCAGATAAACTCATCCCTACAGTTAAATGTCATCTGTAACTCTGACCATTTGTTAAAATGGCAAATCAAAACATTACAGTCCAGTACAGATGTCTGGAATGTCCAAATGCTTTGTTTTCTGGTATATCTCTAATTGGGGCTGGTAGAAGTTAAGACACTCATGCTGAGCTGTACTACCCTGGAGACTGCTCATGAGTTTGCCTACTGAAGTGCTTTTGGGAAAACGGAAAGCTGAGGACCAGACTAGCTCAGTTGTTCACCTCTACCTCAAGCCCACCTTTTGTCCCATCCCTTGGCAATGTTATTTCAAAAGCATCAAGGTGGAATTCTCACCTTCTGAGGCCCACTATCCCAAATTCTCTCCTTCAGGTTCCTTCCACACCTGTTTTAGTCCCACCTCCCCCACCCTGCTCTCCCTCAAACCTCCTATCAGCATCCCCAATCATGTAGTTTATGCCTTAGCATCATGGAGATGTACCAAGTCTCCTCGAAGGCTTTTATATTATGTCTTTATTTTTACCTTTGGGGCAGGAGAGAAATGTCCTCACTAAAGGGATATAGGACTGGCAGGCCACCTCTCAACAGGCGAGAGTAGGTCATCAGCATCGAATCTCAAAACTTGAAGGGTAGAAAGACAAGACTGTGGTACCCAGAGCATTTTTTCTTTCACAAGGGTTCAGTGTTCAGATTCACTTACTAGCAGGAGGAAGTTAGCTACACAGGAGACACAACCATTGCCTGTCTATTCATATGCAGGAAACTGCCCTGTCCTCAAACTCCATTGCTCTAAGCAAACTTACTCTGGCCTTTGATCCCAAAGCACAGATGACTGAATACTGGGCTCCTGACACAAATCCAGTTTTTACTTAGGCTGGCCAGCTACCTATGATTTTGTTGCCTGGCTCAAAAAATCAGTGTGGGCCCATGAGGCTCCCGACCTGGGAATCTGAAATTAAAACTGTAAGTATGAGTCAGATTGATATGGCAACTAAGTTAAAGGGATATGAGGTAAATTCTGGACCACAAAGAAGCTGAACTTAAGAGAAAACAGAACAGAATGAAGCAAATTCACAGACAGGAGAGAGAGCATGAGGAAGACGAGATACTCCATGTTCCTAATGATTCTGTGGTTTTAATTTGAGTATATCCTTGTATTTTTCCTTTATTTCTGTAGATGTGGATAGGTCTGTTGATTGCTACAACCTAAAAGAAACAAAAAAACAAAACAAAACAAAACTGACTAGAGTATAAAATCATTGACCTAGTAATAGGATTGCTAGTCTTAGCCTGGACATAGATCTAATTACTCGTTAACAAGTTAGTCCCAAAGCTTGCCAAAGATTCAAATTGAGTAACTAGGAATTGCAGGTTTACTCAGTGTGAATTATGCAAAATGTTAACTAAAAGTTATACTGGCCTTTGTTTTCTGAAGTTTCTCATCAACAGGCTAATTTTCAATGGAAACACTGGGAAGACGTCTCCTCTGCCATGCTACCTTCTTCCTTCATATTCAATTAAAACAAGCTGGCCATGCCCCTGTATTCATCACTTATAACCAACCCGAGGAAGACATGGAGACCTCATAAAGTGCTATGTGTTCAGCAGTAAATATCAACCAATTATGATGAGGAGCCAGAATCTTCATCATACTTTCTTGGGACAATATCGAGGTCTATTAGATTGAAGTTGTTATCCTTGAAACACCCAGCAAAACTCAAGTTTTTTATTATTGATAAACCTGCCCTTTAATTATCTCAATCATCTCTGATCTAAAAGATAAAGAATGGCAGGAATTGAGTGAGAGGATCTGAGAATCTGGTTTATTTTAGAGTTCTATGAAGGACTCATTTCCTTCTCACACCATTGGCCTTTGTTTATAAGTGAATGTCTCTCTATTGCTCTCCTTCAGTGCAAATATTCACATGAAAAACATCTACATAAATGAGTGATGTCATAATCTGAAGAAATGTGCTGTGCATCAATAGCTGCTCTAAGTCCCCACAGGGTTCAGGACACTCTAATGACTCAAATGACCTTTCTGCTAAAGGATTTGCATCACTTCCTTTGTTCTAGTTTTGAACTATATGGAATTACAATAATGTGAATAATTTTTCTTCTATAAAATAGCAAAAAACACAGGAAATCTATACAAACAGTTTTGACAATTGAGACAATCACTTTTCAATTTGTTTAATTAAACACAGTAAGCTTATTTTTCTACCAGCAAAAGCCACTTTATTAAACTGTACTAAAGTTGGTTTAGTGAGAATTTCAAGAATAAATTTATTAAACTGAGCCAGAAAAGTAGCATTTAATTGATAGCTAGTTATTAGAGAGGGTGGGGAAGGAGAAGGAAAATGAAGGGTATGTAGTCAAGTCACCTTATCCTAAAAGCCACTTCTGTAGATCCTACTATTAGAGTCCTGAGAACCACCCGAGGCAGGCTGGGCGATGCCAAGGGTGGGTTGGAAGGCTTTTGCAGAGGATTGTTAGTCCAGGGACCCATCTTTAGGTGTCATGGCAGGTGGTCTGTGGCCCAGTTCCTACGGATGCTGAGCTTAGTGGTCAGAGGCAACCACTATATAATCCCTACAACCATGATCTTCACAGGGTGCTTTCACATTCATTTCTTTATTCAAACAACAGCACAACAGAGGCTGAATGAGAGCAGCATTATTCCTAGTTTACAGGTGGGAACCTGAAGCCCGCAGCAATAATCTACTAGCTCTCACCTACACTGCTTTTAATAGAAGTTTTAAGACTTCGAGTCCAGATCCAGTTCAATGTCAACCTACCTCTTTACTGCCTGAGAGAGGGTCTCTTGTAACACCATATTAGACCAGTTATTTATTATGTGATCAACAGACATTTATTGCTTACTTTCTAATAAGAAGTCTTATTTAAGAACTGATACTCAGGACCTTTCTAGCTAAGGTCTCGTTAACTTTTGACAACTTTCTGAGGCAAGTCATCTTTTTCCTTTGTGGCACTTTGTGCTGTTTTTAAGTACACAACCATTTCTGATTACTTATTTTATGTTCCCACAATTACACTGTAGGTTCCATCAGGGCAGGTGTCATATTTGTTTACTTGATTAGTTTTATACGTAGCAGGTACTCAACAATAATTGCTTGTTGGATGAATAAAAGCATGTTATCCCTTCTTACAGATCACGAAACTGTACTCAAAGGTTATTTGCCCAAGTTCACCTTGCTAATAAGTAGTAGAACAGGGCCTTCAGAGTTGACTGATGCTTTCCAAGGGTAGTCTCTGTCCATCAGGGCCCCTCTCAAAGGGTTTTCAGAGCTTCGTGATAACAGTGAGGGGGACGCTGGTCAAATCCAGTCCGCCGGGAACATCAGGAATAAGTAGGCCATCTCTAGTCCATAAATAACAATGTTACTACTGCCATTATATACAATCTATCACTTATCACAACCATGTTACTGGTGTAATCACATTTATTTAGGGCATCACAGTATTCAGAACAATTTGATCTTCCATATCCTTGGAAAGCAGGCGGGAAGATATTTTACTGGAAACTGATGCTTGTAAATTGCCCAAGGTGATGTAACAGAAGGGGAACCAAGACTCAAGTCCAGATGGAATTTCCCCTTGCAATGTAAGAAGAATTTTTAAAGTTCTTAAAAATGGAAAATGTATTAAATGGGTGAAGTTGGAAATGTGAATTCAAATCTAAGCCCCCATACATAACCAGTTCAATATGAAATGATAAGTTTAAAGGCAGAGATTCTGTAGGCATTCATTTGCTGAGAAGATTGGAAGTATGAAAATAAATGACAGAAGGGGTGACTCAGTTGAGTATGATGACTGACTTACTCCTAAAAAGCTGAGGTGAGAGAAGGCCAGGGCCCACATCAGATCTGCGATTAGGGTAGTCTAGGTGCTGGAAGACTGGCCCGGCTGTCTGCTGAGGCTCAAGCAGATATTTTTAATGGTCTTCCCAGCCTCCTGGCATGTTTCAGGCAGAGTCCACACAGGAGTCCAAAATATAAGAGCGATGAATCCCAACTGCCGTGCAGAGTCTCAAGGTCTGGGCAGGCCACAGGCAGCAAGGCCACACAGACAAAGGGATAAAGGCCTCCAGTTTCCAGGGAGAGAAAGTAGCAAGAAAAAAGCACAGCCTCAGTCCTTAGGGATTTGAATAACTGCTCTCCAGAAAGACAAAGCGTGTAACAGCGGAAAGAGGGGAGCTGACCACAGATGGAAGAGCTACTCTTGCATGGTACTGCTACGCACTTTAACATATTTAATGCTTCTAATCATCATAACTAATAGGGTAGTCAAAACTATGCCAATTTTTACAGATGATGAACTGAAGCTCAACTTACTCAAGTCCACACTGTTAATAAGCAGTGCAACCTCAATTTGAATTCACAGCTGTCCTCTTCGACCCCTTAGGGTACATTCAGGGAAAGGAGATGAAAGTACAGGTCAAAGAGTATCTCTACAGGAGTCAGTCTGCCTCCTGAGTCAGGCAGTCTTTTACAGAGCCTGTCTCCAGGCTCTGCGAGAGAGGTATGCGTGCCGGGGACGACGAAGACCGAAGAACCTGAGATAATGTGACACCTCAAGTGACTATGGATTTCGGGAATGGAGCAAGCTGAGTCAGATGCAGGTGGGCAGATCATGGGGGGAGGGGTAAGCAGAATCAGTAGAAAGGAGGCTAGGGTCAACAAAACATGAAAACGTACTGGGCTCTAATATGGCCCTTTTAATAAGAGGTGTGCTTTCTGAACAGCAGCCATCCTGGGCTGTAACAACACAACATGATAATTTGGTTTACGAATGAACATATCACTTCTAAATACATGTACGTACTCTATAGCATTAATGTGAGAGAGTCCTTCATATAGGAAAATGCCTATTCACTGAGAAGAGCCCCAGACTTTCCACTATTTTTCACCATGTTTCCACTGGTCGCTTTTCTTCTTTTCTCCATTTCCTGCATTTTGCTACCTTTAGATGGGTGGCTTTACTATCCTGCTAGGTAACAAAAGGAGTGTCTGAGACCAAACTGCCCTTTTGCTCAGTGAAAGTCAAGCGTCTCAGACACTGACGCACACCAAAATTCAACTGTTGCAATCAGCAAAGATTTTCAACAAAAGCTAAAGTGATAGCATTTATCTAAATTTTGTTTTGGTCTCCTAGATACATAGATTTCAAAGACAGTGACCCACAGGAAGACACACACTGTGCACTGGAAGCCACAATACACAAGGGAACACGTATATGCATGTATGTCTATAAATAAGACAAATGTTACAGGAAAAAAAACCTTGGCTGTCTTATGGATAATGTACACACTCTGATATTGCAATATTTTCAATTTGATTCTAGTTCATCTATACAAAAAAAAAAAAAAACAACAAAAAGTGGAGTGACCCACTAGGTGGACTTCATGATCTACCTATGAGTTGAAAGTTATAATTTGACAACCACAGTCCACACGCAGAGTGTGAGGACAAATCCATGGTGCTAGAGGCACACCCACACACAGGTGAGTAAAGGAGGGGCAGGAAGCCCAGGAACTGTCTGCTCTCCTTCTCCACTGACAGCTCGGAAAAGGGTGAAGTGAATGGGAAGGGAGGGTGACATGGAGGTGACCTCAGACTGCAAGAGCCCAAATGAAACAGGAGAATTTATTTAATAATATATTCCTCCTGGTTAGTGGTCCACCAAAATAATGTAACTCAAGAACTCCTCGACTCATTTTTGATGACCCGTATTACTACCAAGCATTATTCACAAGGAAGGGATTGTGAGAAAACTGATTTTATCCAAACCTTACTTAGAATGAGTATAAATTCTGTGTGTGTGTGTTATTTTAAAACCAGGCCAAATGATGGTAGCTGTTACATTTACAGAATTCCCAGTCATTAGGCTGACGCAGGGCAGGCGAGTGTTTCAGGGAGCGTGTACCGGATTGTACTTGAGCCCTCAGCCACGCTGAGGCCAGTAAGATGTATCTTGTATGTTTTCCTGCATTTACTTTCAAGAAAATGTTCCAACTTAAATCCCTGTCACTCCACCTCCTCCCCAAGAAACTTCTCTCTGGGGTCCAGTTTAGAACAATATTAATCCTCATTTTCTCTTGCAAACCACTCAGAGGGGTCAGTTATCCAGCTCAGTGCTCACAAAGGAAAATGCAGAACAGACATGGCAATCGTACTACCCATTTTTTCTCATGCAATTATAGCTCTAAGACACACAATTCCAAGCACTTTTCCTACAAACTCACAATTTCTTCAGTCACAGTCACACCACGTTTGCCTTTATCATTAAAGTCTCTTATCAAAATCTTCAAAGCACTCCTTTTGCAGGGGACAAAAGAACATGTGTGAAGGAGTACTGTCCACTCTTAGTGCTCAGGCTGCTCAGCTGTGGAAAGGGGGTTACACTGAAAATCGGACGCTGTCTTTCCCTGTAGCCACAGGCCCTACGCGTTGCTAACCAAATACACTGTCAGAATGAACCACAACCTGTCCGTCAGTCTAAATGCCGCACACCTAATGAACACCATCACCATCAACTATGGCTGAAATAGGTTACCTGGGAAAGAAAATTTAATTTCCTTTTGGGCATTCTTCCGTAAAGGCTAAATGCTGGATTTCCACCTAGTTAGCACTGCAGAAGTGTAAAGAAAAATGATAAAAATAGTGTTTTTCAAGGTCCCTTCCCAGGCCTTTGGCAGAGGTCTGAGAATGACATAAACATTATAATTGTTTTAGCACATTATGTGTTTTCACACATTCTGGGATTCTCTGAACAAACAACAACAACAACAAAAACATGCTCTGGGTTTCCATCCCCATTCCAAGATGGCCCACCACCAAATCCTGACCTTGGATCCTGAGGCTGCGGGTAGGAACATGTGTAGCCCTTCCTGAAGCAAGGAGAGGGGTAATTCAGGGTATGCTGCCTCCCTTGCATCGACTCCCCCCAAAATGAAAAAAGATGCAAGTTCAGATGGAAACTATGTTTTCCTGTCTTAATCAATATAACCTTCCCTTAACTGGTTTGTAATGTCACCAAAGAAGGAAAGTTAGAATCAGCTTCTAACAAATGTTGAAGGTCACTATCTTTCTCCTTCTCTTTTTTTCTTTTTCTTTCTTCTTCTTCTTCTTCTTCTTCTTTTTTTTTTTTTTTTTTTGCTGGATGGACAGGGGTCCAAACAGCCAGGACATCATCACTGTAAGGAGTGAACGCAGGCAAGTGGAAATCAAGCATGGCTTGATACGCATAAAGAAACATTTGCAATTTTGAGTATGATTCCCAGAACATGCTGGCCTGCTGCGAAACAGGCATGGCCCTCTAGAACTTCTGTGGAGAGGCCGAGGGGTGCAATGTGTTTGAAAGGATTTTCACAATTTTTTTCTTAACTATGAGCCAGTAACAAATATATTTTATATACCAAGTCAGTACACATACAAACATTTGTATACAAATGAAAGAGTTTTATCAAACAATATTGAGCCAACTATGACATTTTCTATTGATTCTTTTACAATAAAAATAAATGAGCTGGTCCTGATCCGCTAGATTGATTTCATGACCCCACTATAGTGGGTGGAAAGCAGCAATTTGAAAACACACAGAGACACACAACCATACAAAAAGCCTGGTTTTGAAGCTGTCCTCCATTTAGAGTTAAACTGCTTGGGGTGTCTTGGGAAACTTGGAGATTAGGGGAGGCCTAAAGAGAGATTTAATTTGAGAGTAAGGTGGCAAAAAATTAAGCAACCCGTGCCCTTTCGGCTGATGGCCCCTCTCCCTTCACCACATTCCCAGAGAAAGAGGAGCCGGGAGGTCAGGACCCTGGAGGAGGACTCGCATGGTGTATAGGAAGTTAGAACACCTAACGCAAGAGCAAAAATAGTTTGAGTACCTCAAAATAAAGCGCTAGGTTTAAATTTCTCCACATAAATCTCTTCAATTGAAAAATATGTTTATATCACAAATGACCTAAAATATGACCCAACGTCAAACTGTAATTATAATATTCTTTCTTCATAAAGTGAAGGTTCTTTTATGACTAAAAGAATAATCATTAAGAGAATAAAATGGATGTTTTTTTTCTATTATCTTATAACTGTTCTAAGATTATATAACTGATTCCAGGTTTTCTTAATCATTTCAGGCTAAAAATGTCTGTTTACCACAAGCATATCTGCAAGTTAAAAAAAACTACATCAAAATCTGTGTTCATAATTTTAATTTGTGCACAGCTTACTATAGAAAGGCTACATTTAAATAGGTATCTTTCATCACCAGAAGGTCTTTGAAATCCAAGGACTAGATTCTATATCCGAAATCCCTTTTGAGCCCGCAGTGACACTTTGTAAAGAGGCGATACAAAGTTCCCTCTTCATAGGACAGTGGTAGAAAGAAGGGGAAGGAACTAGACAAAGAGCATGTATGAATGACCCATGGACATGGACAACAGAGTGGGGACTGACTGTGGGAGCAGGGGGTGGGGGTGGGATGGGTGGAGGGGAATAAAGGGGGGAAAACTGAGACAACTGTAATAGAATAAACATGATTCATAAATTTAAAGAATATGTTAAAATAAAAAATTTTACAAACCAAAAAAATAAATAAATAAATAGGCATCTTTCACTTTTTTGTGTTTACTCAGAAATATAATTTTATGCATTTTGGAAGACCAAAGTCAAAGTTTTTGACTTTTGAAAATGAAACTCAATTTTAGCACCAAGGATGGAAATCAGCACGTGTATGGAGGGTTTATACAAAAGAACAGCCTTGGGCAAGTTAGAACTTTTAGTTATAACAGAAAAACACGAGTTACAGTACATACCTCATTCCTACTTGCTCTTCATTCCTTTGAGCCATTGGTTCAAATTTACCACAGAAACATCAAATAGGATACACTGACGAAAGTGATGGTAGAAATTATGTCGGTGTAAGACTCGTGCTCTTTCAATGGCTTTTACTTAAAGCCTTCTATAGGAAAAATTATTTATTAAATGTGCTATAATTGGTTGAGTAAGCAGAGCTTTTGAGCTAGAGTTAGCAAATTTAACTTTATTTCATGATGGATTATCATTAGCAAGGCATGAGTTTATATGACCAGTTAATTAAGTAGAACAAGTATAATGTCTTAGGCTGAATAAAATTCAGTTTTTTTAACTCATCAAACCATAATCCCAAATCATGAATGTAGGTTATCATAATATCCCCTTCCATTTCCCCCCATCTCCTTTTTTTCTTCTCACTGTCCATGTTCACCCCAAACACGCCTCGAGTTCCAAAAGGAGAGTACAGCCTCTCCAAGGGGAAAGAATATATCATAGCACTAAAAAAATCCAGACTAGGGTCCCGTAATCCCTACAACAGTGTTCTAGCCCTACCATGCTGCTTTCTGTAGCAAATACAAAATGCAACCCATAGTTACAGATTCACACTTAGTTTAGCCTGCACTTGATTCATATTAGTGTGAGATTCAGTGGTGTCTACTGCCAAGATGAAGATTTGTGAATAACCCATTTCAATATCAAATAGAAAATAGTTTTCCCTTACCTACCACTGAGCCTTAAACAACACACGTTTGAACTGCATGGGTCTACTTATATGTGGATCTTTTTCAATAAATATATAGTTGGCCCTCTGTATCCCCAGGTTTCATTCTGTGGGTTCAGCCAACCACAGATCAGTATTTTCCATCCATGCTGGGAATCTGCAGATGCAGAGGGCCGACTATATGCATTGTTCCATTTCATTTTATAAGAGGGACTGGAGTATCTGTGGATTTTGACATCCAAGGACATTCTGGAACCAATCCCCTGCACATGCTTGAGGGATGACTGAGTTTTGGGGGAGTTGAAAGTTATAAATGGATTTCTGACCACTCAGGGGTTGGCCCCTCCAATCCTCACATTGCTTAAAGGTCAACTGTATATTTATATATTACAGATGCCAGATTTGCCTGATATACCCTAGCGTGGCAAATTTTGACCAAAGGGAAAATGCTACTGTCCAGTCAAATGCCATTCTACAACCTCAAAAAATGAGTCTCAAACTTGGGGTCCAGCCCAGGGTTGGTTACGCTGTCCCCAACTGTGCTAGTGAAGACTCCTGGAAGGGGTGCCAGACCCTTATGGAGCAGGTGGTAAGAGAAAAGATGGGAATACAGTTAGGAATTTGGGTGTTCTAGGACCCAAATCCCTCTAGGCCCAAAGCAGGAAATACAGTTAAAGATGCGGTTCTCTGGGTGAACTGGGACCTGGGGATCGAAAAATCTCGCAGATCTGAGGAGGCACAGGAGGGCTCTTTTTTTCAATCCTGCATCTTTCCCAAGATTTAAGGAGGTTAATTCTTACTGTACTATAACCCTGATCCTATTTCATAATGCTCTCTCTCTAAAGGAGGCCCCTCTCTGCCTTCCCCTGGTTACTTCTAGCTCAAAAATGGCTTCTTCTGAGAAGTCCTGGTGTGGGTCAGACATACCTACTGCAGTTTCCATAGCACCAGACAGAGCTCTGTCATGAAACCAGTCCTCTTGCTCTGCGAGTGTCTGCCACCGGCCTACCTCCCTGACTGGGAGGTCCTTGTGGACAACAGTCAAATCTAATTCATTTATATCTTCCCAGCACCAAACATTGGGTCTGGCAAGTAGTAGACAGCTGCTGAATGTACAAACATGTATGAGTGATACAACTCTTATTCCTTCACCTTTAAAAAGCACTGTAATTTTTAATGCAATCATGGCACTCACAATGACTGCCATAAGCAAGTTAGAAAACTGTAATATTTTTTTAAAAAAAACAAGAACAAAGGGATCAAGGCAAATTTTTAAATGAAAGCAAAGGTTTATTTACTTACGCATATTCAAATCAAGCAAAATATTGATGTAGTCACCTTCATTGGATGACAACTTACCACTATAGGCCCATCCAGCTATAAAATGGGGTGTGCTTAAAAGCTGCATTCTCTTTAATTTGCTAACCTAAACTATGTCACATTTGCCCACATGAATTTCTTGGACAAAATTAAGCCAACCTGTAATAATTTGCACCTGTAATAATTTGTCTTCATACTCTGCTTTGCTGATTTCTCTGGATATATCTGCCTGGATAATCTAGGCATTTAGAAACAGAAGTTTAAAGTCTGGTGATTTATCTTCCTTTCTGATCTGCCATCTATAGTGGAAATGCCATCAAGATGCAGGTTTTCATGAAAACCCTTATGGGGAAGACCATTTCCCTCAAGGCTGAATCCTCAGATACAACAGGAAATGTAAAGGCCAAGATCCAGGATAAGGAAGGAATTCTTCCTGAGCAGCAAAGACTGATCTTTGCTGGCAGGCAACTGGAAGATGGACGTACTTTGTCTGACTACAGCATTCAAAAGGAGTCCACTCTTCTTCTTGTGTTGAAACTTCGTGGTGGTCCTAAGAAAAGGAAAAAGTCTTATACCACTCCCAAGAAGAATAAGCACAAGAGAAAGAAGATTAAGCTGGCTGTTCTGAAATACAGCAAAGTGAATGAAAATGGTGAAATTGGTTGCCTTCCTTGGAGGTACCCTTCACATTAATGTGGTGCTGGAGTTTTTATGGCCAGCCACTTTGACAGACCATTATTGTGGCAACTGTTGTCTGACCTACTGCTTCAACAAACCAGAAGACAAGTAACTGTATATGGCTTAATAAAAAACATGAATTAAAAATTAAAAAATAAATAAAGTCTGGTGATTTATTCCTTTCCATGTGATGCCACTGCTCCTGTAGCACTCAGCTTCGGGAAGACATTATACATTTCAAATATTAACGTATTTGACAGTGACAAAGTGAATTAGGATGGTGTTACATACACACATTTTTTTAATGGAATTTGTTGTTTAAGATTACTCCTGCCAGTACATTTGAATGAAAGGTGGTTATTTATGAAATGAGCCTGAGGACTCTGACAAATTTAATACCTAGTACCAGTTTAGGGAAAGCAATGAAAGGCAACCTCAAAGATCAGGGAGCATTTTGATGAAATATCGGGGATTTAGTTATGGTAAATAAATATTTATTGACTTGGGGTAAACAACCAATACAATGTGTTCTGTTTAAGATATAAATGAAACCTTTCTTACTCTCATTAGATTTCAGTTATTTTATCTTTAATTATGATAGTCTTGATTGGGGGAATGAACTCTAACCTATGTCCAGATCTCTGGTCAGAAAACTGGGCTTTCTGAAGTGGCTACAGATTTTAATAACAAATGACATAAATAATAACCAACACTCACTTTTTAAACATGCATCTCCAAATTTATATTGAGGTTCATAAGAGTCCATGAATAATTTATTTATGATGAAAGGTAGTGGAAAATAAATCTATTTGTTCAAAAATCTCAAGTAGATTTTTGTGTGTTGTGGTTTACATTAACAGATGGATACCTACCATTACTGTAATAAAATTAATTTTGAAAAAATCTGAGCTCATTAAGAAATAAAAAACATGCAAAAGCAATTTCCCAGCATATCTGAATTACAAGAGATCCATCCCTGTCTTCTTAGTCTTATAATGATTCTCTAATGATTCTAGGAATCTCTGCAGAAAGCTCATTTTCGCTAATAGTATCTAATAGAAGTTACTCCCTCCTCATCATGTCCTTTCTTTCAGGGCTTTCAAGATCAACTGCATGGGAATAGATTACATTATTGGATGCATCCCAGTTTCCGAGACACACCAATTCCCGAGTGCTGATTGCTAAGGCCATGTAGAAGAGCTGAAAAAGAAACCGAAAGGCAGCAGTTGTCCTCACCAGCGGGAGGGGACAGTTTATCCAGAAGCGTTAATCTGCTGCCATGTGAGGAGCCCCCAGCAGGTTCACTTTCCATGCTGGTGAGAAAGTAATTTCTAATTATGGTTTATGGTAGTTTTCTCACCTGAAGTTATATGGAAGTTTAAGGAAATGTGTGTATTTAAAAAAAGCAGCCATCCAGTTGTGTATAGCTGTGTACAGCTGTGGCCAGGCAATTTTGGGGTTTGATGTAAATGACCGAATTATTACTTTTAACTAAAGTGAAAACAACCGAGAGAAGGGAAGTAAAATAATGCACTTAGTTAATATCCAACTTAGCTAATATATTGTTAATGTGTAAGATGGGATTCAGTTAGTTACTCTACTTTAGTATATTGATTTAATGTCCTGTAATGAATGATTAACCACAACTGAGAACAAGCACTTCAAACAAAAATGACCTTCACATTCTGATGAAAACCTCAGTTCTGTCACTTACTATCTATGTGTGACTTTGGACAAGTTATTTAACCTTAGTTACCTGAGTCTCAGTTTTGTTGTCTTTTAAAAAGTTATAATAACAAACTTGGGATTCACATGCACACAACGTGGCCCGTGTTAACTAGTCGTTAGACATGATCTTGATGTTCACCTTGCCTCTGGGATCAGCATAATTATGCTTTTTCCTGACCAAAGAACAAACCCAGGAACAAAATATGTAGGTCCGAATAGTCAAGTGCTCCAAAGGAAGGGGGATTTCTATCCAAATATGTACTACTCGTCCCTTCCATTTATGCCCCAATGCCCCACCCCCTGTCTAACTCTACGTTGGAAATTTATTACCTTGGGCCAAGCACTGCTTTCTTCCTAAGAGGTCACTAATGGTGCAAACGCTCTAGGAAAGGATAATTAAAGCCACTGTCCCTTTGTGAGGATGAGTTTGCGTGTTCTTTCTCCTAGATGGAATATCTGACATACTAATAGTTGGTACCTGGGAAAGGGTAAAAGAGCTGTGAAAGAAGGGCAAAAGCACATAGTAAGCTTTGTCAGATAATCATGCAGTGGGTGCTAAAAACACTTCTAGAAGGAAAATAAAGCAGATGATATTAGTACTGAGTAGTCAGGTACAAGAGTGCAGTTTGGAGGGTGAGGCATACTTTCCACACATGACCTCTTGTGCCTTTTGAAATTGGTACTTCAGGCATGTATAATCTATCCCAAATTTTTAGTTTAAAAAAAAAATCCTCACACCTTGTCACTTATTTTACTTCAACATTAAGATATTTGTTTATAGGACTTTGGCATTTAGAAATTGACTTTTTTTTCCCCTCTAAAAAGTAAATTGAATTCAATCAAAATATGATTGGCTTATCAAGGCTAATGTATTTGTTTACAAAATATTAAATGTATTAAAATATTCATATTCTTGGAGATACACAGTTATTAGACAATTAACCTTTGCTGACTTTCTATATAGACAGTTTCTTCCATAAAACTTAAGCTTCCGGCAGACAGGGCCTGTGTTTTATTAATCTTTGGAGGCCCCATTGTGGCAAACACAGAGCTTTTACAGAAGGGTTACTTTCTTAAGTTACATTCTCAGTCCATTCTTCCAAGGAAGAAAAGTCATTAAATTAACATGATGTGATTAAGAAAGAAATTCTCAGCAATTTTATTAAAACAAACAAAACAACAATAAAAGGGAGAGACAGGGAAAGAGAAAGAAAGAGAAAAATCTATACTTGTAATGAAACTTTTGGGATTCTGTTAAGTGGGGATGCTTGCAAAACACCAGCTATGTCACAAAACTAGGTTGGTCTGAAATCAGACACATTTGTTCAAAAATATATTTGTTGCATGGCTGTTGCATGCAGGGCCTTGGGGATAAAATGTTGAACAAGAGAGACATGACCCTTACTCTCACAATTTTCATAGTAGTGGGAGATACAGAAAGGTAAACAGGCAATTACCATGTAGTATGATAAATACTATAAAAGGGAGTGCAGAGGGTTGGTTATAGGTGCTCATAAAAGGAGAACAAATCTTACGTTTGGGAAAGTGATGTCTAATATTACACTGATTGGGACTAGAGCTTTTTTCCTTTTTTTAAGAGTCCTGCAAACCTGAGTTCAAATCCTGGTTTCACTGGTTTCAATCTATAACCTTGGCCAATTTATTTAATCTCTTGAAGCCTCAATTTCATCAACTTTAATGCTACATTGAGCTTACAGGGCTGATGTGAGCATGCATTGAAGTTCATGTCATAAATCTGGCAGAATGTCTGGCAAATGGCAAACACCCCATAAAGATTTGCTAATAATATTACTGGGAATAGTAAACCAAAAACTGAAACATGAGTACACCTAGGTAAAGTGGAGGAGAGGATGGAGGAAGCACATTCCAGGCAAAGGAGAAAAGCATACCCAGAAAAGCAACACCATGGTGAGCTTGAGGCACCCGGAGTAGGTCAGAGGTGTAGCTGAAGCTGGAAAGGCAAACAGAACTAAGCCCAATGGCTTTGTCAAGTTCATTAAAAGCCCCTCAAGACTTTTAATCATAGGTGGGACAGGATCAGATTT
The DNA here is from genome assembly GCF_021234165.1 of Pteronotus mesoamericanus. Taxonomy (NCBI): domain Eukaryota; kingdom Metazoa; phylum Chordata; class Mammalia; order Chiroptera; family Mormoopidae; genus Pteronotus; species Pteronotus mesoamericanus. The sequence goes on from NW_026555077.1 coordinate 11,598,054, forward strand.
GAGTTTTAGAAAAATCAGCTTGGCCAGTGTGAGAATGGAATGGAGAGTGAGGAGACAGTAGACAAGGGGATCACTGATAATAATTTTAAAATAATGTTTGGCTGTGGAATTTTACAGTTAGGGAAGCAGGTGTCACATTAAAAATATACCTAAATAACACTACAATAAGGGCCTTAAAGTAACTGTCATCAGCTTATTGGTATTAGCTAATTAGCATTTCATTCATTCATTTATTCAGTCACTTGGCAAACATATGTTAACTCCAACTAGGACAGAGAACTGGTGCTCTGAAAGAGTCCGGAGAGCTAGTTACTCTGCCTGGCCTGCTTTCCAGAAGCAGCCATTCCCAAACGACTTGGCTGGAAGGTGTCTTACTCTGGTGATCCTGCGCAATGGCAAACATGTTTTTCGGAGAGAACACACACCAGCAGGAAAATCAAGCTGAGAGGCAGTGCTACACAGATTAGGATGGAACCTAAGATGTAAAAACAACTCCCCTTCACCCCGGGGAAGGGAAAAATGTCATGTTAATTATGTCAGTGTACATTAGACTTCTTACTGCTCAAGAAAGAGTAAATCCTCCATGATCTATTGTTAAGTGAACGATAACCAATGTTCATAAAATGTCCTGTCCTATAAATCTCAGGTGGATGAATAAATTCATTACAACAGCTCTATGATGTAGGTATATGTCCACTTTACAGGCGAGACAACCAAGGCAGGAGACACTCCCCAACATCACAGAATTAGACACAGTCTGATGTTCTTATCCACCACATAGTGTGACCTCTGGCATTGGACCGCCAGGCGGATGTTAAGAGTAAACTCAATCGAAAATGTATCCTTCAAAAACCTGACAGGGAAGAAAGATTACTGCCCACTTTAGTATCAGGAAAGCCAAAATTTGGAAGGTTTTATTATAGGAATAAAATGAAATGGATGACTAAATATGTGACTGTCTCTTAACAGGAAATTGAACTACTATGCTCATTAAATGAGTACCATTTTGAAAGAGTTTTCGAAATCGGTTTTACTCTTTTAAGTATAAACCACAGCTCTGCTAAATGGCCAAGGACACATTAGAAAGTATTCAAATGGAGTTCCATGCTTATCATTTTAAAATAGAGTGGGTCATCTCACAGGCTCAAAGATGGAGAGCCATGGCGAAGGAGATAAAAGAGCTAAGAGAATCAGACCTGTTACTCTTGGTTTTCTGCCAAGGGAGGGTGAAAGAGAAAAGCTGATTATCTCATTGAGAAATAAATGGCATATGCTTATTCCCTCAGAACATGTAAGGTTCTATCAACCAAGCAGTGAAGCTTGTGTAGAATATGCTCTTTGAGACATGTGCAATATGAATTGAATAAAGACAAAATTAAAAAAAAAAACAAACAACAAAAACCATAACCCTCCAGATAGGAAAGAAACCACCAGATTTCTGCAATGCCACTTCATGCCATTAGCAACACAGAGTCTTGAGCCTGGGCTCTCAGAGGGCAGTGAGAGAAATCCCAGACCATATGGCATTTTTAAATCCAATCTCAGTCTATTGGTCTCTTCCCACAAGCCTACCTTGTGTTTAAAGCAATCACGGCCATGTTCACAGCTGCAATATTTTAAAGTAGTCACTATCCCTTGAGAACACAAAAAGATCTTATTGTTATGAATTCAAAACTATTGAGGATAAAAACTATTGAATTTGTGAAACAACCATTTCTAATTAAACACACCCGCGCATGCACATACACACACTGAAAGCCGAGTAGAGCTTTTCAACTTAGCCTATTTCAGGCTCACATTTAACCCCAGCTCACCAACAGGCCACCCTTCTTGCATTCATTCACTTGCCAGCCCCTTTCTGCGCACTCACTCTCCACCACTGAAAAGTAACTTGCAATATCCTAGGTCTCTGGGCAGCGACACCCCGTTAATTCATCGGACCCGCCCTACTCCCAGCTCCAGGCAGGACTTGGGGGGGGTGGTCCACTGTCACCAGTTGGCACTGCCTCCTGGAGTCCTCGCCCAGCCTCCACCCGCCCGCTTGGAGCAGCATCCTGCCCTGGGAAACACTCTTGAGTTGCACTGTCTTTGCTGCTTTGTAATCTTTACAAGTAAAAATGCTTGTAAGATGGATTCCCCACCCCACCCACCTGCCCGAGTCTGCACAACCACACTCAATCGGGTCCTCTCCAAGGCACCCATGCTGCGCCAACAGCTGGGAGGCGTGAACAATCAGCTTCTCTCTCTCTCTCTAACTCGCTTATACACACCCTCGCCCCCAACCGGGAAGTTTTGAACTAGCCCGGGGGCCAATTCCGCGATTCCCCGGGCAACTCCGGCTCGGGCGGCAGGGGAGGGCCCCGCGCGCGTCCCCGACCGCGCCCCTCGCGTCGCCTGGCGGGCAGTTACCTCCTTCCTCCTGCTCGGCGCCCCGGGTCGGGTGATGAGGGCCGTTTCCTCGCACACCACGGCCACGTCCTCCACGAACACGCAGTCCGGGAGGCTCTCGTCGGCCGGCAGCGTCACCACCTGCAGCCCCAGTTTACTACCCAACACGTCCACGTAGAGCTGATGCTGCCGCTCGGCGCGGGCGAAATCCACCTCATCGCCCTTGGCGCTCCTCAGCGCGTGCTGGCAGAGGGACTCGGGCAGCGCCCGAACCACGGCGTGGGTGGCTCGGCCGAAGGCGGCGGGATGGCCGAGCGAGGCCATGGCTCTGGGCAGCGGCGCGGCGGCGGCTAGTGGCGGCAGCAGGTCCTCGCGCTGGCAGTGCGCGCCGAGCCTGCGAGCGCCCGGCGGCTCCCCTTGGCAGCCGGTGAACGTGGTGCGAAAGGAGCCCGCTCGCGCCCGGAGCCCTGCCCGCGCGACTGAGCATGCCCAGAGCCCCGGGCGCCGGCCCGCGCGCAGCCCGCGCGCCCACCCGGCACTCCGGGGTTTTGCTGCAGCCGAGGGGGAGTGGTAGGGCCGAGCACCGCACGGAGAGTGGGGCTCGGGGAGGCAGCTGGAAGCACTAAGCGTGAGAGGTGGGCGCAGGTGCGGGGACCTGTTCTGCGAACAGTCACCGAAACGGACCTGACGCTGCCTGTATTTCGGCGCAGGTGCACACCTTACATCTGCTCCTGGGTGAACTCGGAGATGGCAGCTGGAGGGCTTCTTGGTGGCCAGGCGGCAAACGACGGAATTATTCTTCTGTGGATAAATCCTTTGACCGCTCTCCCTACTCTCTCGTTCTTAGGTTGCCCGGCATGAGATACCCCCCCCCCCCCCGACCCCAGTTCTTAAGGTGAGACTGTCTTCTCACTCAAGTCCATATTACCGTGACTTTCTTTGCAAATGGCCCCTTGCCCCACGTGAGACCCAAGACTGAAAAAAAAAAGGTCTTTGAGAAAGAGTACAAGAAACACCTACAAAGAGAAAAAAAAAAAGAGACATAGAAACTCAACAGTATTTCAAGGACAATCACATCTCACAAACAATGCAATTCCGGCATATTTGTCTGCAGGGCCCACAGAGGAAGGGAGGCAAAGACCAAACGTGCTTTCCTCACAATAGACATGTGCTCACCTTGTGCGGTAATGGCCGTGTAGCATCACAGTTCCTTATCATTGAGTGCGAGGGTTTCCGACCTCCTCCCTGACCTTCTTCTCACACCTGTACATTTCTGTGGAATTCCCGTAGTGTCTGTTGAACATTGCTTTTACTATACCCCTCAGGGAGGGCCTTTCCCTTCTTAATGGTACTACACTTATATTTTTCCCTTCCTATGTGTCGCAGATTAAATAACCCATGAGTTCTGGGGTTTTCTATTTTTGTTTTCGGCGGGGTGGGGGGTATCCACTTTAAAAACAAGGTTGTAGCTACAAAATAATCTCAGGCAATAATTTTCCCTCACATTCTGTAGAACATTTCTAATTTAAAGATCAATTAGATCATAGAACATTAGATTTCAATGGGAACCCAGGAACGCTCTCATCTACCTTCCTACTCAGTGTTCTTCAATTACAGTGAAAACATCCATGGCAGTCATTGGATCGTTACTTGAACATTTTAAACCTCACTTACTTAGAAAGCGTATGCCACTTTTGAAGAGCAATGTGGTTAAAAACTTCTTTATTTTGGGCTTATGTCCCACTGGTTCGAGTTCTGCCTCCCGTAATTCCCTAACACGCTAGTTCACCAGACAGCATTCACAGGTCTGAAGACAGTTCTGATACCCTGCCTACCATGCTCCTCCCACCCACCGTCCTGGCACCTTCCAGGCCTTGAGCTGGTACCTGCAAAAAGTAACTAAAGATTTGGTTTCTAAGTCCCTTCAACATTCTCCTAATCTTCCTGTTGACACCCACCAGTAATCCTTTTAAATCATGGTATCCTGAAAAGAAACAATTCTCCCTGTGTGGTCTGACGCCACACAGACTAGAGCAGAAGCTTTGTTCCAGATGCTAGGCTTCTAATAACATGGACTAATATTGTATTTGTGTTTTTGGTGTTCTGGTGTCAAGGATCAGGTCACAACCTTCTTACCAGAACCCTGATCCTCGTTTTTGGGAAATAAGGGTTTCTGAGATCTATCTGAGGATGGTGGAACAGTTGTGCCTGAGCCCAGAGGAGATGTGATCTGCTTTCTCTCCCTTCTCCGAAGGGTAAACTTAAATTTACCCAGGTGAAGTGGCATTTCTCACCTTTAGAAATTAGGGGTCTTACGTGAAGGACAGCCCTGACCCTGACACTGGGAAATGAGACCAAAAGGAAAAGAACAAACCTTTTTACTAGGTTCTACTTCTGAAGCAAACCTTCAGAGGACCCAGGCTGCCCCACTGACACCAGCTTAGTGCCAGAAATCACCGAACGGTATCATCAGACAGCGAGTTCCAACCAATGCTACCAGTGGAAGGTAACGCATGTGCTGAGCTTGCCCAGGTTAAAATATAGAACTTTGTTTACTCCTTTACCCCAAACTGAGGCTCCATCCACCTCCAGTTGGTCTCTACCTAGGAACTTTAATTCATGCCTATACCTTGTTAGAGCCTTAATGCTTTCCCTGACACCCAGTGCCTGGAGCCTAACTATGAACAGAGTCCTGTATACCACTTTGGGCTCATGTCAGCCTTGCAGCCAATTAAAACCTGCAAATTTTTCTCTAAACATTGACGTTGACCGTATTAAATTGGGCTGCTGGTTTTAAAAGTCTTAATTTGTACTTATCTCTATTAAATGTTATCTGGTTCATTCCAACTTGCCTAGTTTCGATTCTGTCATCTTGTGCATTATTTATTACCTCTCGCTTTGTGTCATCTGAAATTTGATAAGCATGCCTTCTGTCTCCTCCAAGCAGTTGTCAAAAAGTGTTAGAATGTGTATATTGGGGAAGAGAATGATAAAAATGCCAACTGCAGTAAATTATGGTTTACATGCCTTCCTGCTTGAGCAATGAAGTACTGTTTTTAGGAAAATAGATTTTATTGAGTCTAATATACTTATAAATTCATTTTCCCCACAAATACTTATTGAAAATTCCCAAGGCATAATATGCACTTCTGAGTCACATAAAAAGCCTAAAAACATGATCCTTGACCTTGAAGAGCTCACAATCTCACTGGAAAAACAAGACATCCAAAATTGGAGATATGATAAGGTACATAAGAGGTAGAGGCAGCAAAATGCTGCAGGAAGTTGAGGGAAAGAGATATCACTGTGGCTAAAGGGAATGGAAGAAAGATGCTTAAAGGCGATTGGACTATATTTAGGCATTGAATAATTTTTAGGATGTGAACAATAGAGAATTCTAATGAAAAGTGTGTGCTAAAGCCAGACATGTGCTCAAAGAACAATAGATAGATCAGTTCAATTTATATATGTATCAGTTAAGGTAACTCTAGCTGCTATAACAAAACTCCAACACATACAATGGCACAAAGTTGATAGAAGGGTATCTCTTGTTCACTTGAAGTCTAACACGCATGTTCCCGATTGGTCCCTGACTCCTCTCTAAGCAGCATTCAGGGGAGGTCTGGAAAGTATAGTCTCTCTGAGTCCAGAAGGAAGGTGAAATAGGTTGGGATAGTAGCTAGCTGGTTTCTTCCCCAGAGTACCATGGGGGAAATGGGAAGTAAAGGTAGACAAGTGGGCTAAGCTTTAATCACTTGAGCATTGGAGAGAAATATGGTATGGAGAAAGAATGTAGCTTCTGGAACCAGACTTTGTGGGCAGAAGCTTAGCTGTCCTATTTTTGTATGGTCTTAGACATGTTACTTAAAAGCTCTTTGCCTCATTTTCATCTTCATCTGTAAAATGGGAAACAATGAGCCCATTATCATATGGTTATCATAAAGGCTAAATCAATAATTCTAAGTGCTCAGAGAAGTGCTTATAATAGTACCTAGCACCTAGTAGGTACTCAGTGAGTATCATCCTTTGACAGGTTTGAATAGAAGGCTTTAAATATGGTTTCCTACCAAAGGCCAAACCACATATGCACATTTATTGAATTATCAGAATCATACATGGATCTTTCAAGAGAACCCATAGTCTTCCTAGGTTGACAGACAAAATCTCACCCATATATTTATCATAGATTCAATAAATAGGATGGGAGGGTGATCTGGCTGTGACATTTGTCACCCTGTTGATCATCAGGGTTGAGTTGGCTGATTTGGCTGGCTAGGTGTGTGTCCCCTTCCTCACCGATGCAGGTGCATCCCTCCCAAAGATGCGCCCTCTTAACAACTAGAGGAGAGGACCGGTCTTCAGTCATGGGGATACAAGTATCTGTGATCCCCTGCTAGAACCTCCAAACAAGCTCTCGATAAATATTTATTGAGCCCTTACTATATACAAGGTACTGTGCTATGTAGGCACTGCATGTAATTATAAATAATAATATGGGGCTTATGGTCAAATTGCTCCTTTTGCTCTTCCACACATTTCAAAACCTTTGTGATTAATTCCCTGTTTAAATCCCCTGTCTTTGAAATACCTAGAGCTGTTCTATTTTCCTGGCTGAACACTGACTGATAGGCATTTTTTTTTCATTGATAATATTGCTGGTACCTGCCTTTGAAGTCAATTTTAGATAACAATTATTTCAGGATTTAACAGACATTCTTGCCTTATTGCTTTCTTATTCCACTCTAGTAAATACAAGATTTACTTTTATTGGCGAGGGGCGTTTGCGGTGGGAATCCTGAAAGAGACTAAGGGCTCAAGGATGTACTCATTCATCCCAAGTGTCAGAAGTACTGGATCAAGTAAGCACAATGAGTCTGCAATCTGACACTAAGTCCTAAGTGTCCCCACATGAAAACCATTACATTTGACACATAAACCTTTACTATGACAGAAACCCATTGCTACAGAGTTCCTTTGATATCTGAAGAATGAGTGATGTTTGGTTGAATGGGCAAGCATTGGAATACAAGACTAGGATTTGGTTGGTTTCATGGTAGCCAGGGCTCTGGTTCCTAAAGTCAAGTTATATAGCCTCCTAACCTTGGTTTCTTCAACTTCCATCTGGGAATTCATTCATTAAACAAATAATCACTAAGCATCTACAATCTGCATGGTAGAGGAATATTTAAAAGCAGTGACTAAGGCATCATGTGCCTGACTTTGACTCCTGGCCTTCCTTCATCCTAGCTGTGTAAACTTGGTGTGCCCCAGGCTCATGATCTCCCATTTCTGTCTTGCTGTAAGCCCTGGAGGACAGACCTTCATGAACTGTATCACCTAGGATCCCATCATTGTTGGCTTTGGTCAGTGGGAGATACTTACAGGGGATTAGAGGGCAAGAGGAGAGAAAGGTCAACGTATTAATTCCTCTCACTCCCTTCCTGCTCTTTCATGGTACCGGCAACAGCTGCATCCTCCTATAATCACAGCTTCTGTCTGGTGGTTCCTGGCTGGGTTCTAATTACCCCATGCAACCACCTACGTGGAAATAAGTAGCACATATTTCAAAGCACACTTTTAGCACATGACATTATGAATATTCTTAAAAAGATGCAAAAAAGGCAACTCAGCATTTTAAGAAAGAACATTTGGCAACATTTAATGCACAAGGAGGCTGTTCTGGGGCTGTCCATTTTCTCCAGCTGCTCACGGTGTTTCCTCGCATTGCGAATGCTGGCATTATGAATGTTGATCAGAGTAGCTCAGAAGGGATTAATGGATCTGACATAACAACCATCTAGTACACTTTTGGTGTAAAGATGTCGACAAAAGCAGTGAAGGTTAGAATTCTAACTTCTATGATTTGGAAAGAAGTGGCCAGTTTATTACACTTCAGCTTGAACTGTTTGATGATGTTCCTTGAATTGTCTACAGCTAGGGGTGGAATGGGCTCCCTGTTTTTGCTAATCCCTGGGTGTCCCAACACCTCTTGTTGGTTTTCTTTATCTTGTCTATATCTCTAAAAACAAGTGAGGGGAGACCCAGGAAACCCAGAATTTATTTATAAAAAATGTGCATTTATTCTTACATGTTTAAACTTTTCATCTTTCAAGTAGTCTCCACTTGATACAATACACCTATGAAGACATTTTGTCCACTGCTCAACACAGTTTTTGAACTCGTCAATTCAGTGCCTCTGCCTTTTTTTTTGTTTCACCTCTTCCACATTGCCAAAACATTTTCCTTTGAGGACTTTTTTCATCTGGGGAAACAACAACAAAAAAAAAGTCTTTCGGAGGTGAGATTGGGTGAATAGGAAGATTGGGTGAATACTCATGCCATTTTTGGTCAAAAACTGCTGAACACTCAGCACGGTGCGGGCAGGTGTGCTCGTAAATCACCCATGATGAAATGGGCAAATGTGTTGAAAGAATCTTTTTTAAAAATGTGCTGAAGCCGAGTGCAGCCTCAGAACAATGCCAGCTGGTACACTGATACAGGTGTGTTCCAAGAACACTCACCTGTGGGGGATGGGGGGGAGCCTAGAAGACAAGGGGCCTGCCCTCTGGAGGCTAATTCTGGCTTTTTTGGGGGGGGTTCCCCCTCATATCCTTTATTAAGCATTCTCTGAAATTCTTAGCAAGTATGCCATCTGTATCTTACTTGGGTGACTCACTTGAATTATGTGTAAGTAGGACTTACAATACCTTGCTCTCTGAATTGTTTTGACATTGAAATGTGGTGGCAGCATGTACAAAAGGTCTTTGCATACACTGGCATTAGGAAGTATCCAATTAGTGGTTATACTGATATTAATAACTATTGTGCATTTAGTGCCAGGCACTATGATGAATACCAAAGTTTCCGCCTCTCTCTGTGTAAAATGCCCACTTCTATCACTCAAAACCCACCCATGTTCTTCAAATGAGATAACACATAAAAATGCCAACCTCAGTAATGGGCACATTGAAAGCACTCGGTAAGTGCTCTTAGCTCTTCAAAACTCAGCGTTTTCTTCTTTCCAGGCCCTCCCACACAAGCAATATTTCTCTTTTCTGAATTTCTGTAACATTTTTTGTATTCCTTTTATGCTGCTTATTACTTTCTCTTAGCAGTGCAATAACCCGTTGATGCCAGAGCCATCTATTTCATTACAACCCCCAAGAGGGGTCAATGAGATCATCCAAATACACTGGAAAGTACAAAGGACTGCGTAAATGTATTGAGTTTGAACAAGTTTGTGATGGATTATGATGATATCCAGAGGTTAGTGTAGCCCTGAACTTTTACATTTCTTTTCAGTTTCTCAGAGTTTTTTGCAGCATTTTCTTTCCAGAGCATTTTAATGATTTTTTTTTCTTACCCAAATGTACATTTGTGGGGGAAGAAATAGATTAAGGGAAAAGCCCTTTCAAGTTTCAAGCAGTCTAAATGAAGAAAAGAAAAACATTCTTTATGTTTGAAATTGCTATATGTGTGTGCGTGTACACACACAGGCAACACACACATTCTTCCAGGGCTCTGATTAGCCCTTTTCATTTCCTTATGAAATAAAGTTGCTTCCTTTCCTTATGAAAAACAATGAAATGTCACTTTTGCAAGACCAGGGTATTGCCAAGTTTGCTCTTGTGGTATCAACCCACAATTATTTTAGCAGGTCATTAGGACCCACGTGTCCCGGGCATCCTGCCTCTTACTTTCCTCTTTTGCATCAGCGACACTGCTCTCTCCTGCCTCTCTCACGTTCCCTTCCTCCAGCATTACATGCTCCCTCCTGTGGGTGAACTAATCTGGCCTGTGACTTCAAATACCACATCCATTCTGACAATGCCTAAATCTTCATCTCTGGTCCTGCACTCTTCTCTGAATTTCAGAACAGCCTGGAAGATACCCCTGCTTTGCTGCTCCACAGGACCTTCAAAGCCAACATGCGCAAAGCTGAACTCATGCTGTTCTGCCCAGAATTGCTCCTTCTCCCCTTCCATTCTCTCTTCTATTCACGCAGAGAGTTGCTCAAGCCAGTAATCTGAGTATTATCTTTAATTTCAGATTCTCCTCTGTGTCCACATTTAATCAGTCATCACATTCTAACAGATTATTCTCCTTAAAATGACTCAAATCCCTCCATGATCCTTCACCCACTCTGCCACCACCTAGTCTAGAACATAATTATTGGTCTCCTGGGTTACTGACCTCCTATCCAGAATGGTCTCCCTAAACTGCAAAAATGACCATGTCACTTTCTTGCTCGATCCTCCAGTGGCTTCCCAGTACCCTCCTAATGGAGTCTAAGTGTGTTCCCGTGGCGCACAGGACTCCCTTCCCCATCCTTAGCCTGGTTGCTTCCCCATTCTTTCTCTTATATGGGCCTCTGCGCATGCTGGTCTATGACCTGGAATGTGGTTGAGCCATCCCTGCTTTATCACTCCTAATCCCCCTTAAGACACAGTGAAGGCATCATTCCTTCCAAGAAGACTTCCCTGCCCCTCCCCCCGAGCATGGCTGTGATACACTTGTGTCCCTGCTACCCTCCCATCACACAGTACTGTATTATTTGCTAGTCTGAGGAGCACACATTTTTAGTGCTGAATCCTCAATTCAGGTATTTAGAGAATGGCTTTACTGAAGCAGGGAAGGGCATGCGCCTCTCCCTGCTATCATCAGCCCACCTTCATGAGAATGGGTTTCAGTTCTTATAAAATAAGAGGTTTATACCAAGTCCCCTTCCAATTCCAGGAGTCTATGGTTCTATTGCTCCTAATGCCTGTTAATTACCCTGGGGTAGTAGAAAGTTCACAGCCTGGGTTTGAATCGTGTCTCTATCACAGCTCTGTGATCACGCACAATTTGCTAAACCTTTCTGAGCCTCAGGCCTTCATATATAAAATGGTAATAGGAATCCCAGTGTTAGAGGAATATGAAGAGGATAAAATTAAAACTGAACAACATATGAAACATGATTTCTCTGTCCTTCCCATTAGTTAAAATAATATTCAGATGGGCTTTTGTTCGAATCCTGGCTCCACCACTTACTCCTGTATAACCCTAGTCAATCAGTTTTATTCACAGACCTTAGATTTTCTTCATTTGTAAATAAAGATGACACCTACCTTATGGTGTTATAAAGATGAATCAGATGGTCCATGGAAAGGTTTGTGGCATATAGACAGGATAAGCACTCAACCAACGTAACTGGCTTCTGGGATAAAGATGATGAACAAGAACAAGAAGGAAGAGAAGAATAAAATATGCAAAGCCAGACAGCACTCCTTTCCCTCTTCCCCATTTCATTCATGGTTGTTCAAAGCTTTATTTATCCATTCAGGGTCAAATTCCATTACAATAAAATTGTAGCCCAACATCTCCTTATAAATGGGAACTTTCTTACACTGCACATTGGTGAAAGTTTACTGCATTAAAACAACTAGGTTACTTATATTCCATATACTTCACAAAGTAGAGGCACAACTCTTAGAAATACAGGTCATGTAAAAAATAGTGTCAGATTATTTCCCCACATTTCTTTCTTGCCAGCACCATTATAAAATTATATTGGGTTGGCCAAAAAGTCCATTTAGTTTTTTTCTATGAAATAAAGGACACATTTTTTCATTTTCACCAATAACTTTATTGATTTGGATATTTTGAGTGTGCTGGCTATCTCCCATGTGGTATAACATTGATTGTTCTCAATGTCTCCCTTCAAATGCTATCAACTTCAACTCGTCTACCTGACCATGGAGCTTTGTCCAGCAAGGAATTTCCAGCACAAAAATTTGCAAACCACTTTTGACATGTTTGATCTGTCACAGGACCTTCTCCATATACTGTACAAATCTTTTTTGTGTGTTTCAGTTGTGTTTTTACCTTTCTTGAAATAATAAATCATAACATGCCCAAAATGTTGCATATTATCTTCCATCTTCAATATTAAAACAGCTACACAAAAACTCACCAATTTTGATCAGTTTTTTTTAAAAAAAATGCATGCTGATATGACAGCTGTCACAATACAATCTAACAAAATTGTTTCAAATGAAGTTAAAGACAACTAAGCATTACTAGAGCCATCATACAGAAAAAACCAAATGAAATTTTTGGCTAACCCAATAGCAGGGGTCTTATAAATTAAAACCTGCATCATGAATAGGCAATTTGCAAGTTTCTAGTGGTTTTATGGAGAGAACTTCTTTATCCTCATTACCTGAACTCTCACCTGTGAGGTGGTTGTTACTTATTTCCCTATTTCACCTATTTTCTCCTCTGAATTATCTTTCCTCAGCTCCTCCTCATTATGAATTTACTGTTCTCACTCTTCATTCCAGTTATCTATTGTGGCATAATAAATTGCCCCAGAATGTAGTGCTTTAAAACAATCATTTTATTTTGCTGACGATTTGTGGATCAGGGATTTGGGAAGGGCTTGTCTAGAGGGTTCATCTTTGATCCACAAAAAACTGGTTGGGGCAGCTGAAGCTGGAGATTCACTTCCCCGACGGCTTCATCACTCATCTCTCTTGTGCCTCAGTGTTCCTTAGCCTCTCTCTCCACGTAGGTCTCTTCCTGAAGGGCCTCTGTGAGCAGCTTCAACTTCTCATAGCACGGCAGTCTCAGAGTAGTCTCACTCTGTAATTGGTGGTTGGTGTCTTAGAAATGAGATGTGGATGTTGCCAGGCCATGAAAGGGCTGCACGAAACCGGCCTGGCATCACTGTTGCCATTCTGCATCAGCAAAAGCAGTCACAGCACTGTCCGGACTCCAAGAGAGAGGAAACAGACAACACTCTTTTTATTAAACTTGAATTTATGGAGGTGGCATTGGTTAACAAAATTATATTGGTTTCAGGGGTACCATTCTATAACATATCACCAGTATATTTTATTGTGTGTTCACCGTCCCAAGTCTAGTCTCCTTCCATCACCACCCCCTCTACCTCTCCTCACACCCCACCCCTTTCCCTCTGGTAATGACCACACTGAAGAAAACACCTTTTGATGAAAGGAGTGCCCGTCATTAATCAGCCACACTCTTACTCTACGAGTTGTTATTATTCCGGTATTGTAGTCACAGGGCTTTTTCAGAGAATTTGCCTTTCATTTCCTGAGGTTTTGCTAATCTTTTCTGAGTTAAATCGGTGTCCATTCATACAATGTGTATTTACACAACTATCACTATTGACTGACCAGTACTGTCTCACAGAAAAGAGAGCTATAAAACAATCATACAACTAAATACCTGTAAACTCAGTGCTATAAAGGGAAAGAACAGGGCACCCTGAACATGTATAACAGAAATTTCATCTATTTGGGAGGTCAAGAGAGGCTTCCCTGAGGAGGTGACTTTTGAGCTGAGACTTAAAGTAAAGGTAGGTATTAACTAAAATTAGAGAGAACATTCCAAACTAAGGGAACTTTATGAGCCAAGACAAAAGGTGAGAGGAAGCTTAATGTATATGAGGAAAGAAAAGAAAAATCCATGTGCTATAGCTGGAATGTGGGTGATATTGTTAACTTCATTTTAAAAGTGAGGAAACTGAGGGTCAGTGCCCAGCTGAGAGCCTGATCCAAGGTAAGGGCTCCACCAAGCATGTTTCCCCAGTGACGGGAGTTTGCTAATGAGCAACCTGTCCTCTGGCCTCTTCCATGGGTTTTTATACAACCAGAAGAGTGCCTGCTACAAACCTAATGATGTCTTATGTGAGCGTTATCTAGACTCAGAGAAATCACCCTAAGAAAACATTATCTGCAGAAAATATATGACACATTCTACATATTACAGATAAAAGTGTAGTTTAAATGTAAATCAAGACCAACTCATGCCAAGATTATCTAACTCTTTAAAAATGATATATGATTCACACTACTCTCTGTTATATATATTTCAACTTTTATGTGACAGGTAGAGGAAAATGGTAATTTGTGTTCATATAGCTCATGATGTAAGTAGCTACTTACTAAATTTTTCAGAATTTATTTAAACACCTCATCAAATTAGTATATGCATTAATGTAAAATACTGCACAGATTTTCTATAATTTATTGGCATAGGATATTTTGTGAATTTATATGCTAGTAGTATGTGGACTTCAGTTTTCTGTTCAGTTCTTAAGTTACTTTTAATATATTTAGTATAATTAAAAAAATTGATTAGCTATGCCATCTGTCAACTCAAAAGTGGAAAAAAATTAAAGGCCTTCACAGAAAGATTTTTAAAAATATATAGAAACAAAAGAGCAAGATGATTGTCTTGGAAAATAAATATTTTTTCTTGTGTGAATGCTGTTATAGATACATTGCTTTAGGGGGAAAGATGACACAAATATTATGAAGTAGTTCCCCCCACACCCATATCTGCAGTTCACTTTCTGCAGTTTTAGTTAACAGAGGTCACCAACCATCCAAAAAATTAAATGGAAATTCCAGAAATTTAAAAAAAAAATCATAAGTTTTAAATTGTGAGCCAGTCTGCATAGTATGGTGAAATCTTGCACCATCCAGCCATGTCCTGCCTGGGATACGAATCATCCCTTTGCCCAGCATAGCCACACTGTGTAAAGGCCGCCCACCCCTTAGTCACTTAGCAGCAATAACCTCTTGATTATTAGATCAGTTATCAAAGAAAGAGAGAGAGACCATATCTATATAACATTCATTACAGTGTATTGTTACAATATGGGCTCCAACAGGCGTTCTGGAGGTAGAGCCCATGTGAGCATTGTTGTTTTATTATTGTTGTTAAATTCTTACTGTGCCTAACTTATAAATTGAACTTTTTCATAGTGTTCAGTATTATCCACAGTTTCACACATCGACTGGAGGTTTTAGAACGTATCCCACATGTAAAGAGGGACTACTACATAGAGAAAAATCAGAATTTTGCTTTTTTTGTGAAAAATCAGAATTTCCCACAAAAGGCCATGCAATGCATCTTTAAGAAAAAAGGGAAGAGATTTCAGCTTTAATTTGCTTTTGGCCAAGAACTTTTTCTGACAGCCTAATTAAAATTAAGGATTATCCTTTCAGTTATATCCTTACTTTTATGATTTAGTTAATATTTCTTGAGCTTTACAATATTGTAATATCTGCTTTACTGCAATATCATTCTGATTCTTATCAGAAATTGTCATTGACTAGTAAGGTGGTCATCAGGGGAAGAAGCTGGGCATTTTCAGGAAAGACTGATGACAGTCAATTGGTAAAAAATGGGCTGTGAACGTTTTAGAGAATAGTCCTCAAGACCTTATATCACTCTATAATATTGTATTCTATGTAGTTTTATATTATTTTGTAACATTTATTCTAAGGAATATGGTGGAACCAATACACTCTGTAAAAGGAGCTAGATTTTCAGTGCCTTTTGAAACTTTAAATGTAATTTTTGTACTACTTTAATTTGCATTTTGCTCTTAAAAATATTCATGGTTTGCTATGGCCCAAGACGTAATAACTTAAAAACTTAAGGTAGTTAAAAACCTGAGATTATTTTCCCTCCTTCTTGCTTCTCTTTTATTAAAAAAGAAACAACGCCAGAAGGAAACTAAATGCTTAATTAAATTAAATTAGCTGAATACTAATATTACCATGTCCAGTGTTTGCACCACTAATTGATTTCTGAGAATTATGGTAATGTTCACACAGTTGGAAAGTAGAGTAAGGTTGGCCACATATCAAAACAGGCATTCTGGATGTAGAGCCCTTGTGAGCATCAACAGAACACCAGACAATTAAATATTGCTCATTCGGTTTGCTGAGTCTTGTCTTCATACCTTTAGGGTGAAAAATGGTTCTTTCAGCTTCCATCTGCTTGGGGTGGGGGGTGTTGTTGGGTTGGCCTAATCACATTTCCTGGAAGAGTTCACATAGATCTGATTTGGGAATTTCCAGAAATGAGTATACTTATCTTAACACATACTGGAATCTAAGACATTGTTCTAAAGCAGACATTCGATTGAACTCAGATAGCACATGTCTGCTCTCGTAGGAACAACTGTGAACAATTAAAAGGGAAAACAGAACATGTGACACAAGAGCTACTTCTTCAGAAGAGTGGGGCCACGAAACCATTGCGGACAGCTCAGCACTTCTATCAGTAGGCCAAACTGTGATATAGTCAAAGTTCATCTTAGTTCCTCAATGCTCCCCTCCCAACCCACTCACCGGTTAGCAACCCCCATTCCTGCAATGCTCCTTTCAGCCTTGGCTTAAACCGCTCCCTTCTGTAACCAAGATGTACTGCTCTGGAGTTCATTCTTTCAGATTCCTCCTAAGTATCTAATTAAACATAATCAATTTGCACTAGGATCTTAGTTGATGAAAATAATTTTAATCAATTCTTTTTTTTTTTTTTATTGAGTGACAAAGTATGCTTGGCACTGTGGTTAATAATCTGCTTAAGAAAGTTTTTCTATTTGTTAAATTAGGAACAAGTAGAAAGCGCTACAATAAGAAAATAGTTAAATCATGGTACATCTATACCTGTGGTACACTCTGAAGCCACTAAAAAGAATGCTTTTGAAAACAATGCTTCTAGCCATTATGGATATTAACTAAACTTATTGTGGTAATCATTTCACAGAATATATGTGTGTCAAGTCATTATGCTGTATCCTTTAAACTTAATACAGTATAATATGTCAATTATATCAATAAAACTGGGGGGAAGAGGACAATAATGCTTTAGTACTTATGATGGCAGTTGCATTTTAAAATTGTGTATAGGAAAAAAGACAACAAAATATTATAGTAACTTTGGCTATTTTTAAGTAGTGGCATTACATATAATATTTATTTTCTTCTAACTTTTATATACTTTCCAATTTCTTTCCAAGAAGCATAAACATTATTTCTAAAGACAATTTCTCCCTGGAAGAGTTGTCAATCTAGTCCAGAAAATACTAGTTTGAAAATGAACTATTGGTTTTTAAGGTAAGTATTATAATATAGTTTGACCAAAGTGTTAGGGGAACAACTACCTACCCCATATAGGTGATAGATTTAGTATGCTACTGCTCCCAGTAATTTTGTAAAAGTCTTTAGTATTATTAGGGAAGGTACAGTTCACAATTCCATATCTAAAATCTTTGGTGCCATACATATTTTAAAACTTGGACTTTTTGGATTTTAGAAAGGTAATATGCATTTAACCAACACCTCCCACCCCCCCACTCCCCGCCCAGTGGGTCTTGGGCAGCACTACATAATCCAATAGATTAATATTCCCATTTAGTGAGCTGGAACTAGTAGAATAAGGATTCAAACTTCTCATCAGTTTAGGTCACCAAATTTGTTAGTAAAAGCTCTGCTTTCCAGAGCCTTTTGGATTTCTGAATTACAAGTAAAGAGTTGTGCACCTGGATAAGAAATGTGGCGGCTCAGTACCAGAGCCTGTGCACAGTGCCATTTCTTATCTATCACTCAGTTCCTGGTCACTAAGCCTAACACTTGCTCTGATTGTAGGGAGTCATACAACCGATTGTGGTGCCCATCAGGAAGTGAGTGGATCAAAAAACTATGGTACATTTACACAATAGAATACTATGCAGCAGAAAGAAAGAAGGAACTCCTATGCTTCACAAAAGCATGGATGGAACTGGAGAGCATTATGCTAAGTGAAGTAAGTCAGTGGGTGAAAGACAAATACCATATGATCTCACCTATGTGTGGAACCTAATCAACACAACAAACAAGCAAGCAAAATATAAGCAGAGACATTGAAACAAAGAACAAACTGAAGATAACCAGAGGGCAGGGGAGAGGGGAAAAACAGGGGAAAGAAGGGGAAGGGTCATCAAGGAGCAACTATAAAGGACCCATGGACAAAGCCAAAGGGTGTTAGGGTTGAGGGTGGGAGGTGGGGGTGGGTGGCGCAGGGAAAGATGATCGCAGGAAAATGGAGACAACTGTACTTGAATAACAATAAAAAAGAGAAATATGTAGCTCTTATAAGTAGAGGTAATATTAATAGACTTGGCAAAATGTATTTCTCAGTATTTTAAATGTTGTCTTTAAGCCAAACATTTCTTAATCTCTCTTGGAAGAACACTGGGAGCTAAGTGACCAAAGGCTGTGGTTTTGGATCTTAACTATGAAACTGCTGAGTGTATTGATACATAGCCAGTTTAGGAGAAATTTTATTTCTTTATTTATTTATCATATATATTATATATAATGTGTTTTTTCCAACTTCTGTGGTACACAATGAATTGTGTGTGATGTCTGAGCTAATATTGCCTACCACTGAGGACCAGTAGCAATTTTCATGAAGTTACACATAAGTGATTTTAGGGGGAAAAAGTCCAAGATGATTCATTTGAAATCAACCGTGACAGTTTTCCTGCTGACAAGGCTGAAAGAAGGGAGGACTAGAACAAAAGCTAAATTCCTCAGTTCTAGGAAACTGCTTTGTCTTTAAGACTGCCTCCTCGAAGTTCTGCTGGCCCATCAATAATTTTCTCCCGTGGATGCAGCCAGGCATACCATACTGAGCTTTTGACAGGAAAAGGAACTTCTCCATGGTTCTACAAACCATGCATTCAATGAATGTTGATTTGTTAATGCAAATTGACCATCAAGATTTAGATTCCACAATAAGCCCTCAAAATAATGATTTAGTCATCATTGCCAGCTTCTCTTTCAATAACGTTATTAGAGAACTGTAAGTACACAGGAAATCGGTTGTTTGGACCTCCCATATGCCTTTTCAGCCTCTTTGAAGCAGAAACATGGCCCAAGGGCAAAAGCAGGTGAGCAACTTAAGGGACATATACATGTACCTTATAAGTCATTGGGAATTGGCTATTTTGAACATTTTTAACACTGCTTTCACATAATACCAAATTCTACTTAGCAACTGATGCAACAACCAGAGCTTCGATATGTTTCTCTTTTTTCATGTTAAATTCACATCCTATCAGCCTGCTATATTTTCCTGACTTTATTATCATCACGCTGAAAATAATTACCTAGACGATATTATATAATGCTCTGTAGGGTCCATAGAAAATAAATTAAGCATACTCAGGTCTTATTTTCTGGGACCTTACAATTTTGAGCAGATGGTAACACAAAACAGAGACACATAAGCTATATAGTAAACAATTGCATTAATTAAATAAGTAAAACATCACATTGCAAAACAAGACAGTTAGCTTAGGTAGACCTTTATTTGATGAGTGAAGAGGCAATTATAGAAGCAACCCACAGGGAACTGCTGGCTTTTAAAAGGGTTTAATTAATTATTTAACTAAGACACTTTTCTGCAGGAGGGCATATCTGTAAATTTTACTGATTTGGTGACTGCAAAATAACTAAAGTTCTGGAGTGGGAGAAATATTCCAGGACTTCTATTATTTTTATTTCTAACCTTGCAAGAAATGGCATCAGAACTGAGGTCCAGCAAATTCTGTTGGATTAAAGTTTTGCTTTCAGCCACACATTACTAAGAGCAAATGTGTAATTTATATTGAGAAAAGTATCAGCGTTGTATATTGAACTCAGGCTTGTGACAATGCTCATTAAGGTGAACACAAATAATACATTTTTATGAAAAAATAACCATAACCTCCAAAAAAAAAAAGAGAAAAACACAAACGACCCATGTACCTAGTGGCATTGTTTTATATTTTTGCAAAGTGAAGGACAGCTGGATTCTCACATCTTCTTCTGCATTCAATCTATTGCAGATCTTGTTTTTTTTAAATGACAATTGTATATACTTAAAGAGTAAAGCATAATGTTTTGATATCCACGTACAGAGTTAAATGATTACTACCATCAAGCTAATTAACATATGCATCTCCTAAGACATTTACTATTTTACTTCAGGTTTTCAGGCAGGAAAACCTGAAATCTGCTGTCTTAGCAAATTTCCAGTACACAATACAGTATTTTTAAGTACAGTCATCATGCTGTACATTAGATCCCAAGGTACCATAGAAAATGAATACCAACATATTAGATATATCAATGGACACATTCAAGAGCATCAGTAGGACAATTAAAGCCAATGAACTCTGAAAATAAATTATTATGAGCCCATATTTATGAAAGCATGTCTGAATAGCTGGAGTTCAAGCATTTATTTTATCTACTTTATTCAGGGTAAACTGAATTAACAATAGATAATGGGCCTAATTAAAAAATCTGTCTCACTAGTGCCTCATTGACACAGCTCAAACACTCCAAAATTAGCCCCTTTCATTTGGAAAGTGAATTCTTTCAGCTAGAAAACATTAATGATTTGTTTTCTGCAAATTTCACATTTCAAAAGAACATGTTTCAGGAAGACACATGAGAAAGAGATCTAACTACAAAGTGGTAGAGATTCCCCTGTTGAGCACAAGCAAATGTGGGTCTGAGGTTCTAGCTGAAGGCTCACTTCCACTGGGTGACTTCTACCGATATGTAACTTTACCAAAAAGCATAAGAAATGTGAGTTTCTGGAAATAAGGATAAAAATTATTGGACTGAGAGCTGTTGTCTATGCTTTAAAATGTAGGGAATAAAATACTCTAAAACAGAAAAGACCCTCAAAGAGATGCCTAGGTATGAGAACGTCCACAAGAGTTTTCAAACCACTCACCCAAAAAAACCTACAAAATAGAAACCTTTCCAAAGAATCAAAAGGCTCATGGAGAATTGCCCTGACAGAATGCACCTCTTACAAGTCAGTCAGGAGCTGACTAACACACTTGTGACTCCGAGAGTTAGAAACCTCTTGTGAAGCATTTTCTGTAAGCATTGGTTGGGATTTTCTTATAGGGCACTATGATATTTTTGTCTTTAGCATATCAGCCAGACTGTATATTTATTTGTTCATTCAACCATCAAGTGCCTACTGGATGCCAGCATTGGGGATGCAAAATGAATATGTTCTGGCCCCTGAACTTCTTGAATCTGATGAGAAAGAACAGGCACATAAAAGAAAGATAAACAAGGATATATATGGACCCCAAATAGTATGTTAGGAGACAGATTTTAAGATATTATATAAGTTGAATAGAGAGGAAGTGAAAATCAAGCAGTGCTCTATTATTAATTTTTTAAACATCAGTCATATTTATTCTTTACTTTCATAGTTCAATGAATCTGAACTTTCAGAGCTAAAGTGCCCTGCATGACATGCATTTGATTGAAAGAAAATGGCCACAGGTTCACAAGTACTCTCTCAGTAATATCAACTCTTTCAACTTTCAACAGTTGGTGGTCCTATATTCAAGGACAGCAACTGTTGAGAAAAAGACCTAGTTATCCACTTGAAAGAGGTCAATGACCCTTCTGTGGGCAAAGACTATAACTTTTTAAACAATCTACTTCAGTCAATTAAACATTCAGTTGCTTTAGGAACATTATATATCATATATCAATATATTTGATTATATATCCAAATTTTATATATATATATCATATATCACATATATATCATATATATCAAATTTTTATTTGTTGATTTTAGAGAGAAAGAGAGAGATAAACATTGATTTGTTGTCCCACTTATTTATGTATTCCTCAATTGATCCTTGCATGTGCCCTGACTAGGGATCAAACCAACAACTTTGGTGTGTTGGGACAACACTCTAACCAAGTGAGCTACCCAAACAAGGAAAAAAATTTTAAAAATAATAAAAACAGTCCTGGCTGCTGTGGCTCAGTGGATTGAGTGCTGGCCTGCAAACCAAAGTGTCACCAGTTTGATTCCCAGGCAGGACACGTGCCTGGGTTGCAGGCCAGGTCCCCCGTTGGGGGCATGCAAGGGGCATCCACACATTGATGTTTCTCTCCCTCTCTTTCTCCCTCCCTTTTTTCTCTCTAAAAATAAATAAATAAAAATCTTAAACAATAATAATAATAAAAACATTTTATTTGGAAAACAAGTTTATATTGAAATAATTAGTTATATTGAAAGAAGACCGCCGATTAACAGAATAATTACAGCATAAATTGACATTTGTGCAGGCACAATTTGAAGAAGATGAAGGAGTATGAATAGAGTATTAAATTGCTTTCTCAGTCAGTTCTTTAATAATCCCCACGACAGTGAAGACAGTTCTTACTGTCTACTGCCCTTCCCTTCAATAAGCTTGGTTAATAGGATCGTATAGGTTTCAAGTGTACCTATATGATGCACGATGTGTTTATTGCATATATATATATATATATATGTGTGTGTGTGTGTGTGTCACTTTATAGTCACAGTTTTTTGAGATGGTTGTGGGATAAAGAAAAAATACCAATAACAATGTTCTTCCATAGTTATATTCCACTTTAGAGTAACAGAGTACTTCCATGTATGTTATCTTTTTTGATAATATCTCAAGGGTATAGTCTTATAGGTAGGCAAGAGGAGAAAGATGCAGGGGAGAGGGTTAATTGAAAATGCAAATAGAAGTTGAAGTAGTGGATGGAATTAGTTTTCCAAGAAAGTGAAAGAGGGAAGAATTTAGTGTTGGAAAAGAATAGGGATACCCCTAATTTTTAGACAGAAAGAAGAAAAAGTGAGTTGGTAAAAGAGACAAACTTAAAACATTTTTTTCAAAATTTTATTTTTCAATTATAGTTTACACTCAATATTATTTTGTTATCATTTCATGTGTACAGCAGGGTGGTTAGACAATCATACTTTACAAAACAGTCAAGGAGGTATAAAGTACAACATAGGGAACATAGTTGATAGTATTGTAATAACTATGTATGGTGCCCGGTGGGTACTGGAAATATCAGGGTTAGGGGAAACACTTTGGAAAGACAGGAACATTTTGAAGTAAATAATAGTTTAAAAAGATTTATGACCTGAAAGCAATCAAGGTGACCTTGAGTTGAGGGCCCAGCTGGTAGGAGAAATGTGAAACCAGTGGGGAAATGATGATGTTGGTAAAAAATTCAAAACACTGACTCTTCACCCTGTCACAAGTTCTCCAGATTTCTAATACAATAGTTCTCTCATTAATGTAATGGTCAGTGGACATGGAAGTACTGGAGCCAAGAGCAAACAGTTCAATGTCTTAAATAACCCCAGCAAGGACTTTAACAGAAGTTTATTTACTATATAATTCAATTTATAAGGCTGCTGAAAGCTCCCATCCTCAGTCCACTCCATAGGAAGGAAAAGCATTAAGCAAGCTGTTAAAATAATACATTCCCACAGGACAAAACGTCCTGCAGTTTTTCAAACAATAGGGATGTCAGTCTGTGGTCCAGCCTCCAATCATCCTCTGTAGAGAGTTCTGCTTTTTTCTGGGATAGTATCCAAGTGTTTATAACTTTTTCCATTAAAAGATATACATCTTAAGAAATAAATTTAAGTTTATACTCTATGAGCCAACATATCGGGAGACAAATATATGATAGGCTTCCCTTCTTGGCTGCAAAATCCATGTGACATGTCCTCTTGGGCTTGGTAGTACCTTAACCAGACATCTGGAGATTCTGGCCTTTTGACTCTTCAAATCAACCCTACCGTGAAAACACTGATTTCTTTATTACCTCTCTTAGAAAGTAGAGGTTACCATCTATGTTTTCTCAATTTACCTCCCTACATAAAATAAACACAAACAAACAAAAACATTCTAATGACAAGGGTGGACAAGGGCTCTTGATTGGACCTATCATATTACTCCATCTTCTTGGCTTCGTGATTGATTTGGGGAGTAGTGACCTAAGTTGATCCAATGCAATGAACTCTGGATTGTTTTGCAGCTGGAGCCAAAGAAGAAGAAATCCTCTTTCATTGCTGGTAGAATTGCTGCTAGGGTGAGATGAAAGAACAAAATTGCTAGGAGCCATGTTTTCCACGGCATGGAGAAAGCCATCTGCAAAAAGAACTAGAAACATTAGTCAAAAAGAGGGAGTCTGAGCCCTAAAAGTGTTCCTGCAACTGAGGACAAACATCCCCAGGACTAGGTCTCTGCATCCTGTGTTTGGGTTATAGCGCCCAACAAATTTTTCCTTTTGTGTGAGCAAGTTGGGATCCTATCACTTGCAATCCAAAGTGGCCCAACTTGTGCACACAATACCCTATATTTACAAGGTGTTTTTTATATAGTTTTTATATATATATATATATATACACACACACACACATATATATGATAGATAGATAGATAGATAATCAGATTGCTTCTATGTCAGTGTTACTTCTGTAATTTTGCTTCTTTGTGTCCTACGACTTCATTCTCAGTAAGGCTTGATCAAAGGCAAGGCTGTACTTTTTCAGTAATAACTGGGTGCCATAGCCCC
This sequence comes from Pteronotus mesoamericanus, assembly GCF_021234165.1. Lineage (NCBI taxonomy): Eukaryota > Metazoa > Chordata > Mammalia > Chiroptera > Mormoopidae > Pteronotus > Pteronotus mesoamericanus. The sequence continues at coordinate 11,622,674 of NW_026555077.1, forward strand.
TTGATGCTGGCTAAAGTCATGTAATATATTTGTGCTTCAATTTCTTAATTTGTAAAATATGAAAAATAATAATAGCATCTACCTATTTAGCGTATACTATATTCCTGTAGAATAACACACATTATTCTGTTTTCTACAGCAACTTTGTAACATATGCATAATGGCTCCCATTTTACAGATGAGGAAGCTGAGATGAAATGAGGCTAAATGAATTGACCAAGGTCATACAGTTTGAGTGACAGAATTCTGCTTTATACCCAGGTTTGTCTGAGTCTCTGAGCCAGTGCTCTTTCTAATCTCCTACAATGCCTTATTCAAAAGCTTTTGTGTGTATAATAAGGTGATGCAGGTAAAGTTGATCAGAAAATTTTAAAAAAGATAAAAAAATCTTTAACTGACAACCAAAAAATATGGAAGTGGGCCCAAACATTAACAAAGGAAGGTTTAGGTTATGAAGAATATTCTGACTACACCAATTATGGCATTAGAAAGAGCAAGTAAAAAAAAAAAAAATCAATGTTGAATCTCACAGAAATGAGAAATTTTACGAAGACAGAAAGTACAGCCAAGATTTGTTTCATTTCTGAAGGCTTAGTAAAACTCAGAAGGACATAAGTAAGCTTTGCTAAGCTAGGGAGAATCAAACTTAAATTCTCATTTCCCTCATCAGACCATCAGTCCCTAGGACCTGCCATGTCCTTTGCAGCCGTGTTGGGGAAATGTGTTTCTAAAACATGGACATTTTGACTCACAGATCTGGATGGCACTGTCAGCAGTGTTTGAAATGAACAAATATAGAATCCTGCTGTGTATCATTAAAATACATGCAAGCCCTATTTTTGTATAAGTTTTACTGAAAAGTGCTTCACTACATTTTGTCGTAAAACTCTTATGTTCTTCAAGCTACAATTACTCTTTCAAAAAACTTTAAAGAAACCACATTAGGAATTGCTTTATGTCTATTTTTTCTTCATTAGACTAAGTGCTTTGGATACAGAAACTGTGTCTTATCATTTTTTTATCTGTTAAACCTAGTATAGTGAAATTTGGCATAAGTTGCATTGTAATTTTTGTGGGTCTTGGACACCTTCATCTTCATGAGGATGAGTCCTCATAAGGATATTAAAAATTGTATTTTTGTGGATATATTATATTACAAGCATTTTCTTTGATCTAAAATCTCATTTTTTTCTCCTGATTAAAAAAAATTAAAATATTTGCACAGGCCATAAATGTACTGTGGGCTCCAGGTGCTAACATTATCTTACCTATGGATAAGTCAGTCCTGATATGTGTGAAATACAATTTTGTTGAATGAATGAAATAAATGACTTAAAATTAACATTTATCTGGTGATTCTTAGAGCTTCAAATTTAAAGTCACTTATTTGAATACTTTTCAAAAGCAACTAATTGATAAAATAATCGCAAAGAACTAATACTCATTTAATCTGCAGCCAGCTATTGAAATGTACTACTGTAAACAAAATTAAAACCTAAGAGTAGTTAGAAGTCTGTCAAAGTGGCAAAATAAATATTTTAAAATAATATCAGAGGTTGCTGTAATTTTGAACAAATACAGCACACCTCTTAAATAGTGAAATTTAAATATTTTCTCTTTAAAACTCTGACATTCCAAGAGAGTCAGTTCATAAGGTAGACATGTAAAAAAAAAATGTGGGTTTATACTTGTAGCCACATAGTTATTGACTATAATTTAGTTAAACATGTGCCCAGATGCTAGACCTGCTGCCTTTCACAACACTGCTTTTGGAACTCAGCATTTCTCCACTGTTTTCTTCCCAAGATGTCTTTTTTAAATGGAAAATTGATTTATGAAATCTTAGGCATGAATAAATGCTAATGCATATAATAAATTAAAATGTCATCATTTTATAAGAAAGATTTTGTTGCCTGTGTTATTTCTTCTAGTAATTCAAAGTGTAGTGTTAAACTTATAGAATGAAATGAGGAAACCAATTATTCCATCCACAGTGTGGTAAAACTTATTTTCAAAATTACGTTTTCAGAGGCAATGAGACTGACTTATCCATTGCCTTAAAATGTAGATAGTCCTATTTGAGCATTTTTTTTCCCCACTTCAAAATGTGTTGAAGCACTTTTGCATTGTCTGGACAGGGTTGCGTGTAAATTAACATCTGGTTAATAATTCAGATTCACCCTTCTAAAAAGGATATTCTCCATGTAAAGTAGTTCTAGCATTTATGGGATGAATAGTTACCAGAACAGCTCTTAAAGGCTACATAATAAAAGTGTATTAAAGCTGTCTAAATTAATTAACTATAGATACCAAAATGGATTCAGCTAATGGATTGTCCCTCCCCAGACAGTGCCCTCTTTCAGTAATAAAAAAGTCCAAAAAGAAACCCAACCACGTTTCCCCCTCTTTTGCCCTCGTTTTCCTAACAGCCAGCCACCTGACCAAGAGTGGGAGGCGGACTGCCCACAGCACCCTTGAGCCAGCAGGAGAGAGAGGTCATCTAGTGATCAGACACGCTTGCTTTTCTCCAAGGGCAAACGGGCTGCCTCAGCAGCTGTCACATCCTGCTGCCCTTCGAAACAGGAAACCGGTCTAGAGTTTCAAACTTATCTCCTGCATTGCATTACCAAACTGGCAATTTTGCCAGATCCTTGTAAATGCCTGTTATATGTGAAGGTAGTAAAGGTTTAGGGGGCTAGTGACCAGGGAGGGCATTTGCGTTTGGGAAGGGGTACTACTTGCCTGGCTCAGCTCGCTGCTGTCTATTGGATGGTTCTGGAGATGAAACAAGCCCAGAGAAAGAGGAGGACACACAAGGTCATTTGGTCTATCTCATGTCGGTAGGCAGAATCACATCCTCATGCACAGTTGAAACAGTAAGGGGTCTTGTGTACAGGCTGCCTGTTATCCAAGGCACATAATGAGGAGTTTCAAACATGCATACTGTGGACTCAGAAAAACATAATTATTCACCTAGCTTGTCAGTAAGACAAGCCTCTTGTTTTCCCACTTTCCCCCTACAGTGCTCTGCTTTGACCATCTTTTTGCTCATTAGCAGTTCCAGCAGAGGGCAGGCAGGGGAAAGGAGAAGAGTTATATATTACAGCAATGATCTAGAGTCTTCTAAACATGTCAAGACAAATTTTCTGGATTATTAGGAGCAACAAAGGTTTCTCTGTCCAAATTTTATTTTTGTCTATGTATCTATATAAGGTGATATCAGTTTTCAGGGTCCCTTCTCTCAAGAAATTTAGAGTTTGGTTGGGGAAAGCAAAATGAAGACACATGAAATAGTGAGAAAGCGTGTTTAAAAGCCATCATCCCAAGCCACCCCAAAGTCATGGCTTTCAAGAGAAGAAAGAGAGGTCTCTGTGTGCTGAAGTTGGTGATAGCACTTACAGATTAGAAGTATTTATTAAAGTAAATTTGTGCAGAGAAGTAAAAGTCAATGTTTAAACAAAAGTAATTGTTGAAAATTTCTGAACAGGCTTGGGTGATAGACTCACAGAGAGAAATCATGGGTTTCCTGTTAGAGTTTGGTTTACACAGAACAGGTCTCCTTGGATCTCCGTACGAGGTCTTTGTGGTAATCAGCCAGAGTGAAGGGGCTGGTAAGTCAGGATTGGTTGGCATTTCAGGAGGAAAAATACTCAGTATCTTTCCATATCATTCATTAAGGTCTGTGTGACAATAAGCAACTCACTATGGAGAGGTCTTCATCAGATAAACAGGGCTGCAAAATTCATAGCCAAGGAATGCGGGCTGGAGAGGCACTCCCAGGCACAGCTGCTACCTGCACACCCAGGCTGGCTGGGAACCAAGGAGACATGCTGAAACCAGGAGCCTCAGCAACGAATGGCAATGGTATAGCCACTTAATCCTGAAATGAAAAGTAATTGCTTCTGGCTTAAAGAATAAAGGAAAAACAAGATCAGCCTTGGCTGAATTACATTAAAAAAAAATAACCATGCTGTAGACCAGGTTCTAAAACCCACTTGGTATTTGAAAATGTGAGGAAATGGATGTTTTCTGTCAGTATAATTTAAATCCTCCCAGAAGTACTGATATATAAGAACACTTGAATGCAAATACATTTTGATCAACATGATTAAGTCAAATGTTTACTTTTAGCTGTAAAAGATAACATCTAAAATTTAACGTACCTAATTATAATTTTAGAAAGCTGGTCTTCAAAATAGCTGTTGGTTTTTTAAAGGCATTTCTTACTGAAAAGTCTTAACAGAAGCTCCCAGAGCTTATTTTCTGTATAGATGAAATTGCAACTGGAGAAGTATGGAAAGGGAGGTGGGGAAAGCATTTCAATACTTCTGATGTAGTTCTTTTATGGAATTGTCTTCTTTCCAGACAAAAGTGTTCATAAAAATTCATAAAGGAACAACTGTAAATTTAAATTATTGTTAGACTGATCTAAATATGACTTGAACACACAAGGAAATAAGTAATATTTGTGTTTTTACTTGTTTACCTAAAGAGGCTACAGAATAGCAAATGTCAGGAGATGTCGAGTCTTCATTTCCTTGAGGGTAAAGGAGCAACAACAGAGAGTAAAAACAGAGCAAGAATGAGAACAAACAAATCTTGCCTTTCAAGTTCTAATTTTTAAAGTACATGTATTAACTTAAAATATTTGTGGCATGCTCACAATGATGTAGGGAGAACTAATTAAAATATATCTTATCTCCTAGAGCCATACAAAATTGCCTACACAAGTAGCAATTTCAAATGGTTTACCATAAGCCCTCACAGGATTATCATCAATCAATAATAACCAATAAGAAACAGAAATTCAGTTTGTCTTCCTGCCATCATTTTGTATAAACATCAATATTATAAAACTAATATGACACATGGTATCTTCTTACAGGTGCTAACATTGAGGACAGTCCTCATAAAAGATCCAAGGCTATTTATAAACATTACTCATAGCTTGTGTTTCTGCTTCGTTAATTCAAAACAGACAAAAATAATTTTTATACCAGAAGTTTCTTGGATACCACCCGTTTTTTAATTTAACCTAATAAAACAGCAATGACAACTGTGGCCGCTTTCCCACGAGCTCAGGCCAGTAGACAGCTGGAAGGCCAGCCACAGACCCAGTAAACTATGCACAGTAATTGCAAACAGGGCTTTTTAAGATGAAAGGTGTCATACAGCCCATGAGGTAGAGGGATAGCCATGACCAACACTAAGAACTCAAAGAATGTCCACAACTGATAAAGTGTGTTCTCTGCTGGCATATGACAAACAGCCAGGCACCCTGAAGCCACAATATGTCCAAAGACAAAGGACTATGGTACTTAGTAACACTTGGAGTATTTTTTACAAAGCAACATTTTTCACATCAATACTCTATCATTCTACACTAAGAAAGGGTACTGAGTGTTGAAATGGCCCCAATTTTCTTTTTAACAAAGAACATGATTCAGGTGTTAACAAGGTTTCCATTCCCCTGACTGAGAAGCCTTAGAGAACCTCTTTATTCTTGTAAGATATGAGAACATCCCCCCAAAATACACATTTAAAGTATAATGTAAACATATATTTTAATGGAGATACATAGTGATTGCAAACATTGAGATGATTAGGAAATGTAGGGTATGTTGATGAATGCAATTGTAACCCAAATATATCACCTGTAGATTCACAGCAAGCTCAGTTTTCTATGTAAAAACAAACAAAAAAGCCCTTAAGATTACAAAAACATAATCTCATATCAAATATTATTTTAAAAAAATCATCGATGACACCCTTTCTTCAAATGCCTGTATTCCCATACAAGACGACCCCAAAGACAGCAAAGGCCTTTCTTTGCCCAGAGATTTCAAGTAAAGACTCATTCTTTAGTACTTGCATTTTGCTTTTTGGAGCTAGAACTAGAATTACGGGCAATTCAAATATAATTATCAGCATCTCCCTAGGTGAACTAATCCTTAAGTGTCTTACAATTTGCTTTCTAAAAATAAATATATCTTTTCAAATTATATTTCATAAAAAGTAAGGCTTAATGAGATTTCAAAGCAGATGTAAAAGGATTTCATTTTGGCAGGACCGCTGGCCAAGATGGAGACATAGGGTAGATAAAGTGCTTCCCAGAGAAGTCAAGTTAAAGGAGTTCATCATCACCAAGCCTTTATTATATGAAATGTTAAAGGGACTTATCTAAGAAAAAGATGGTCAAAAACTATGAATAGTAAGATGACAACAAACTCACAACTATCAACAACTGAACCTAAAAACAAAAAGAAAAACAAACTAAGCAAACAACTAGAACAGGAACAGAATCACAGAAATGGAGATCAGAGGGGAGGGGGAGGAGGAAGAACGGGGTAAAAGGTACAGGGAATAAGCATAGTTAGTAGGTACAGAATAGACAGGGAGAGGCTAAGAATAGCATAGGAAATGGAAAAGCCAAAGAACTTATATGTATGACCCATGGACATGAACTAAGGAGGGGAGGGAATGCTGGTGGGAGGGCGGTACAGGGTGGAGGGGAATAAAGGGGAGAAAAAATGGGACGACTGTAACAGTATAGTCAATAAAATATATATATTTTAAACAGGATTTCATTTTACCTATCCCCTTGCTAGTATTTGCCCTCCTCTGTAAGCAGCTATTCTCTTTCTCTAGAGTGAATTTTGAAGTGATACTAAGGAATAGCCATTGGAACAGCAGTTGTGATTTCACTAAAGGATTGCTTCACCCAACCCAGCAGGTAGAGGTTGTGTAGGACTCCACAGTCTACATTTTTTAAAAAAAAAGCATAGCAAGCACATCATGGTCAAATTTCTGAAAACCAAAGACCAAAGAGAAAAATCTCAATAGCATCCACAGAAAAAAAGGACACATTCTGCCCAAAACAGAGGAGAATAATAATACTGACTCCTTAACAAGCCAGAAGACAATGGAATAGCATCTTTAAAATGTTGAAAAAAATAAACAAAACCCATTGACCTAGAATTAGAAACCTAGTGAATAGGTCCTTCAAAAATGAAGGAGGGGAGAGAGAGAGGAGAAACATTGCCAAATAAGCAAAAGCCAAGAGAATTTGTCAACAATAGATCAGCACTATAAAAAATGTTTAAGAAAGTTCTTTAGGCTGAAGAAAGTGATATCAAATGGAAACTCAGACCAAAGGACAGTGGCCTTGAAAAATCAAGAGTACTGGAAATGGTAAATATGTGGATAAAAAGAAGTTACTTTTTCCTCTTAATTATAGAGCTAAATTTTTGGTAGACATTAATGCTTTATATCCTCACTCATTGGTACATATTTAATAAATGTGTCCTTTTATCATTGCTAAATACTTCAAAAGGGCTTATATGCCCACTGTTCCTCAAATTTAATGTGCATATGAATCACCTGAAGATCTTGTTAAATTCAGCTACAGTAATAAAGTCATTGTGGTTTCATTATATATCCTTTTTGTCCTCTTTTGCTTCTAACCTATTGTGTCTTTATGCTTATACTTCATAATTAAAGCATCTCTCATAAATTGTATAGAGTTCTTTCTTGCCCTTTTGTTCAGTTTTATAATCTCTGCATTTTAGTTAGGATGTTTAGTCCAATTACATTTAATATAATTTTTAGTATTTAGTTTATGTAACATCTTGTTATTTGTTTTCTCCCATCTGCATTTTTTTACTTTGTGTTTTTCTTTCCTTCCTTCTTTTGGATTTGTTGAGAATTTTTAAGTATTCTACCCTATGTCCTCTATTAGCTAAAAATCTATAACTTTTTGTTTTATTTTTTAATGGCAGATCTGATGATTGCAACATGCATCCTTAATTCAGCAGTCTACTGTGATTTCATATTATATCACTACATGTGTGGCATTAAAAAAGTATACTTCCTGTCCTCCAACTTGCCTTTTGCATTATTGTTTCCAGAAAACCTATTTCTACAAATGTTAAAAGCCTCACTATAAGTTGCTTTAAATAATCAATTGTCTGTTAAAGAAATAAAATGAAGTCAATATTTGAGCCATCCTGGAAAACGTCCCAAGTTTCCTCTCTGCTTGGTTTTTTAAAAAATCTTTAAACACATTTCTAAGAGCTGTTATAAAGTTCTTATTTGCTCATTCTAACATCTCTGTCATCTCTAGGTGTGTTTAATTCTTGAAAATGTTACTGAAAGATAACTAAAACCCAAAAAACAACAATATCAATAGCTCAGGCTGAGATCACACATGCTCAACTGTTGAAATTCCAGGTCCCCTGAGTCCCTTCATGTCGCCTGGGAGAGTGTGCGGGGTCAAATACCTCTCCATCGCCTGCTTGCCACTGCAGTCGCTGCGCCTTTCCAAGTCCCTATGGCTTGAGCATGGCGGAAGGCTGCTTTACGAGGCACTGCCTCCCTCAGAGGTTGTTCTTGTGGCAACACCATTGCTGCCACCACTGCCACTGCCATCCTTTCTGTAGCGCTGCAGCCACTGGCCCAGGGCTACTCCAGGCCAGGCAGCTTCTTGCTGCAGCCTAGGCCAGTATTAAAGAGCCTTCTGCTTCTGCTTCTCCTCTGGGCGCTCCAGATGGTGGCCCCGCCTCTTCTGCTTCCTACTGTCTTTCTCTGCAGAGTTGTAGGGAAGCCCCAGGGGAGCCACGCTGCCAGAAGGCTCAGCGCCTCTCATCCGCCATTGTCCACTGGGGATTGGTCTGCTTCTCCTCCAGCCAGATTTTCTCACTGTCCACAGGCAATGGCAGAAGTATTGATTTCCCCCTGGTGGTAGCTCTTGTTGAACAAAGACTCATTAAATAGCTAAGTATTTGTTAAGAACTTTTTATGTGTATAGAATCCTATTAATTATCAAGAAATAAGTAAAAAAGCAGTAAAAAAATATGCAAACCAACAATTTAAAACCAAATATTAAGTTTGATAAAAGAGTCCTCTGCTTTTAAAAAGTTGAAATTTACTGGACTCTGTGGGTGTTCTTTAGTCTATCTGTAAAGTTCATTCATCAATTTGACAAATATATGTTGAGCAAATGAAATGTACTAGGTTCTGTCCCATATACTTGGACTACCAAGTAGACAAGATGCCTGCTCTCATAGAGCTTTTAATAAACAGATAAGCTAATATCAGTTATTGATATGTGAAATATCAGACAGTGGTAAGTGATCAGAAGAACATGGAATAGAAGCTAATGGGAGGAAAACATTGGATGAAAGGTGAAGAAAAATCTCTGAGAAGGTGACATCTGGGTTGAATAATGTGAATACCTAGGGAAAAATGAGTCCAGGCAGGGGGACAGCGAAGTTATGAGAATGTAATTATTCAGAAAGTGGATGACATAAGAAGATGTCAGGAGACCAGCCCAGACCTTCAGCTTGCAAAGCTATGGCAAGGAGTTTGGATTTGTTTCTAAGTACAGTGGGAAGCATTGGGAGATTTCAAATGGGAATGACATCTTGTGACTACCTTATTAAAGGGTCTGTGTGTGTGTATGTACTTTGAAAATTGTAGAAATCATGACTATTCACACCTAAATACTCATATCCCAATACACCAATCCTAAAAATAAGAATTTTTTCTGTATCACCACAATGTCATTATCCCATTTAAGAAAGCTAATATTAGTTTCTTAATATCACATAATATTATAGCATTTAATTTACAAGCTCAGGTTCAAATTCTCTCCAATTCTCTCCAAAATGTTTCTAGCTGTTTTTTATCAAGCCAAGGCCCAATCCAGTTTCATATATTGTATTGGTTGTTTTAGTCTTCAGTCTCTTTTAATCTAAACAAGTCACTCCTGCTGTTTTTCTCATTGATAATGACACCTTTGGAAAAATCCAAAAAAGTTGTCTTACAGAATATTTTACATTTGAGATTTTTGTGTAGGTTTTCTTATAATTCGATTGTTCTTTGGTTCCCTGTAATTCCTATGTTTCAGGTCTAAAGGCTTAACTAGTTTCAGGTTAAATATTTTTGGCAAGAATATTTCATAAATTACTGTGTATTTTATCTTCATCACATCAGAAGGAACATAATACAAGAACCTCATATTATTAATGCTAAGATCAATCGCTTGGTCAAAGTGGTAACTACTAGACCTCTCATTTGTGCCGTTTGCAATTAGTAAGTTACTTGTGTTGTGATGCTTTGTCACTGTGTGAATGTCCAGTTCTGCAATGACCTTTACCATTGCAATAATCCTTGCCTGAATCAATTATTTCATTGGGGGTGACAAAATACTGCCACTTTCAAAAACTGCCACTCCGCCTTTGGCATCTATAAAAATGAATTTTCCCTTCATCAACTGGGATGATATACAGTTCCTCCTAGAAAGGCTACGCAAATGTTTAGTTATTTCCCTTTTAATACCAATTTCAGAGTAAGGATTTATTGAATAGTCACCTCCAACGATGCAAATGAGTTTTTCCTCTTTATCTTAATTTTTGGGGTATTCAATGGGTCCCTTTAACATGCCCCCATAAACCATTGAACAGTTCTTTGTGTTCTGGCACAAAGAGATATCCTAAACTCACCTTATAGTTTTCCTGTCCAACAACTAGAATCAGCTACTTCTCCAAAAATCATTGTTCTTTTTAGTAAGTAATGGTGAGTAGAAACCAAAATCTGCCTTCAAGTTGTGCTTTTTGTCAGAGGGATATCATAGCTTCTATGTTCTTTCAGTGGAAAGAGCTAGGATAGCTGGGTAGATAGATAAACAAAAATAGACATACCGGTATCTATTTTTATTCATGAGTCCATGTCAATATTTCCAATTCAAATTTAATATTATAGTTTAATATTATAGGTCTTTTACCACTACATATTTTAAAGAAAGAATGAACAGACATGAGTAATGAATAGGACGTTGGTAAGGAAAAGATCAAGAATGACTCCCTAAGTTCCCATCTGAGAACCTGAGCCTGAATGTCTGCTGCTGTTGCTGCCATTTTATCAAGATGGGAAGTAAGAAATAGGAAAAAAAAATCCTGGATTGGGGGGTCAGGGGTGAGAAATCAATTATATATATAGTTCATTGTTTTATTTTATTAATTATAAAATTAAGTGATCTATTTAATAACACACAAACAGATTAGTCAGTGACAAGACAGCAATCTGACATAGGAGTAGAAATGTAAGCTATTTTCAAGTACTAGTCAAGATTCATCTAACATATGGCTATCCTACAAACACTAATAATGAAATCACTTTACCCAAATTAGTGAATGAAGCTTTGTACCTGAGTATGACTTATCAGGGAAAGAATATGTAGCTCTAACAAAGGAGAAAAGATAAAAATGAAGGTGAAGATCTTTTGGGAAGTAAAGGAGAAACCTTACAACAACCTTGGATTTAAAACATGGTACCGTAGTTCACTGCCATAACAATCTACCAGAGACTGGTACCTTAAACGACAGAAATGTATTTTCTCACAGTTCTGGAGGCTAGTTATCCAAGGTTGAGGTGTTGAAAATCTTGTTTTCTTCTGAGGCCTCTCTCTTTGGCTTGCTGATGGCCACCTTCTTGTGTCTCTCCATGGTCATCCCTCCATCTACGTTTCTGTGTCCTCATTTTCTTTTCTTATAAGGACACCAGTCAGACTATATTAGGGCCTATCAATATGATTTCATTTTACCTTAGTTACCCTTTTTAAAGGCCCTATCTCCAAATACAGTCACATTCTGAGGTAGTATGGTTTAGGACTTCTATATATAAATTAGGGTAGGACACAATTCAGCACATAACACATGCGATTAAAAAAAAAAAGCTGTGTGGTAGACTGAAGATACATGCTTGAGAAAGGTAATAACTCTTCTCAATAGCTGGGTCTCATTTATGACTGGGCAAAGACGGTTCAGTAGCATTATTAATCCACAGTGGCTTGAGCAAGTTAGAGATGATGATTAAATGATGAGCCACATATTTATCCACATTTCTATGGTCAATGATGAACATACACAGAAAAAATTAGAGACAGAAGAATATATCCACTCTGTTTCTGCCAAAATTTTCTAGGCTTTGAACTTGAGTCATTATGCTTAGCCTGATTTCTGCCAGGGGGTTGGCATCTTAATCATTGCCTTTTCCTTTTTCTTTCAGGACAAGTAGCCTGGTGCCAACTGACTCATCCGATACCAGCCTTAACTGTCACAAATGATATGGGAGCGGCAGGTTTCATCTATCTTAGTATTGGAAAAATTAAAGAAGAGGAAATCAAGTTTTTTTTAAAGAATGTTAGAAGACTTACACTTTTACAAATGGGAAAAACAAAGGCCAACGGCAGGGCTAGTGAACTGACTTGCCCTCAGGACTTGGGGACTTGTTCAGCTAGTTAGGGACACAGCGAGGGCTCCCTCTTTTGACTCTTATCTAGTGTTATTTCTATTTCACCACCACTAAGTAGCTCTGGGTTTAATTTTTTTCTGCTTAAAAACATTCTTTGAAATATTGCTTATGAATGATTGCTTACCAAAGAACATTCTGGCATAGTGGTTAAGAGTACAGACTGGTCAAGCAAGCTTGTATTTGAATCTCAGTTTTATCATTTACTACTATGGCCTTGAACAGGTAGTCCAACCCCTTAAAGCCTTGATTTCCTCAACAGTGGAGTTAGGGTAATAATAGCACCTACCTCACAGAACAGCCCTGAGAACTTTAAGTTAAAAAATTGTTTTAAAAAGTAAATATTCATGTTAATATTCACTATAATACCCTAAAATTTATCAGAATTAAAATTTTCCATTTTGATTTCCCAGGTGAAATGCAGCAAAAATAAACAGGTAAACACACAAACCTGATTAGTGAGACAGCTAAGAGAATGTTTACAACAATGTTTGGACCTAGCAGTGGAGCACAAGGGCACAAAAACAAGTATAACAATTGGTGGGGGCGGGGGGGAAGGTTTCACAACTCCAAAGATTGAAAAACAGTCTCAGGAGAAAAGCAAAATCTCCAAGGCAGTAGATAGAGTAAGAGGAAAAGAAGTTCTGAAACAAAAGAATAAGCCTGGGAAAAAAGAAAATATATTATCAGATCTATGAACTCAACAAAAGCATTGATGCACGCCAGCAGTGAAAGAGACTGCTTTCCAGATAAAAGAATGGACTTATAATGCCCAAAGAAAAGTTATTTCCAGCAAGAAAGACTCCTTGTGTTTCAAAGCCCAGGATCCCTTAATGTGAAGAGGATTATTCTGATATAGAGTCACATGAGGAGTTGTTCATTAAATCTCATAGGGGCGTGCTTTGCTGAGTCCCATAAAACGTCAGGTAGTCCACAGAGCCCATGCACTTGAACTGGTTGCTATGCTAATTTTTTTTAAATCAGTGATCTCTTCCAAGAATTGAGTTCCAGGGCCCCACTGGAAAGCCTATCATTCAAAATTAATGAAATGCTGTTAGTATTTTAAAGTATCTCATTGTGCACATGGGAAACTTTAGCTTCAGTTGAAGTAATAGAGCATTTTAGAACGCATGTGTAGTACAAGGGATACTTACTAAAAGGCTATTTATATTTGTCAGTCTTTATTGCCTCAAAGGCCAAAGAGCGAAACCCAACAGTAAAAGCACAAACTGAATTTATCCACAAAGCATATAGAAAAGACAGACACAGAGGGACTCTTTGGAACAGATGTCTGCAGTGTCTCTAGCTGAAACGAAGGAGAAAGATTCACTTCTTTGCTCTGCTAAAATGGTCACCAATGAGCCAGATCCAGCCACACTTTTTGTTTATGCTTTTCCTGCTGATTTGAATTCTTGTCTAAGAGCTGCATTGGGAACATTTCACAAGGTGATCTGGCAGTATTTATAAAGCAAGACCCATTTATATGCTGCGTTTAGGAAGTATTTATAAAGCAACACTCATATATATGCCATCTACAAGAGACCCACCTCAGAACAAAGGATACATACAGACTTAAAAAAAGTAAAGGGATAGAGAAAGATATTTCATGCAAATGGAAATGGCGGGGGAAAGCTGGGGTAGCAATCCTTATGGCAATACTTACAGCAATACTGACAGAATGGACTTTAAAACAAAGGCTACTGTAAGAGACACTACAGTACTGATAAAGGGAGCAATCCAACAAGAGGATATAACTCTGGTAAACACTTATGCTCCAAATGTAAGAGTACAAAAATATATAAAGCAAATCTTGATGGACATAAAGGGAGAGACCGACAGTAATACAGTCATAGTAGGGGATTTTAACTCCCCATTAATATCAATGGATAGATCTTTCAGACCAAAAAAAAAAAGTTTAATGTGATTATCCTTAAAAAAAATTTTGTTTACCCTCACCCAAGAACATTTTTCATTGTTTTTTAGAGAGAGAGGGAGGAAGAGGGGGAGGGAGAGAGAAACATTGATGTAGGAGAGATACATCAATTGGTTGCCTTCCATACACACCTGTACTGGGGATCATACATGCCCGAACCAAGTATTGCATGCATCCAGACCAAGGACTGAACCTGCAACCCAGGCATGTGCCCTGACCGGGAATCAAACCTGCAACTCTTTGGTTATGGGACAACGCTCCAACCAACCGAGCCACAGAGATCAGGGCCAATGTGATTATCCTCTGACCCAATAATTACACTTTTAGGAAATTTTCCTTTGGAAATTCTATCAAAGTGTTTGAAGAGACACATATGAGAAAATCCCATGGTCTGAAATACTGTACACTGAAAACAAGCTCCATATTCATCAAAATGAGACTGGTTAAATAGACCATGATTTAGCCATACACCTAGCCTAGAGTCAGACCACCTGAGACTGAGTTCCTGTTCATGGCAACTTACTAATTGTGGCCACTTGCAGTTGTTTTTTATTGCTGCCATACAAATGACCCAATTTTAGAGCTCTAAAGCAACGCAAATTTATTCTCTTACAGTTCAGTAGTTTAGAGGTCCAAAGGGAGTCTCACGGGGCTAACATCAATGTGTTTGCAGGCTTGTGGTCCTTCTTATAGATTAAGAACCTCTTTCCTTGATCATTCAAGTGTTGGCAGAACACAGTTCTATGTGGTTGCAGGACTGAGATTTCTTTTTCCTTGCTGGCTGTTAGCTGAGGGCTGCCCTTAGCTGCCAGTTCTTGTCCACAGACCCCCATATTTCAAAGCCAGCAAGGGGGCATTGAGTCCTTCTCACTCTACCATCTCTCTGACCTTCACATCTCCCACCATCACATCTCTCTAACCCAGCTAGAAAATGTTCCACTTTAAAGGATGCAAGTGATTATACAGTCCAGGATAATCTCCCCATATCTCAAGGTTTTAACTTAATCCCATCTACGAAGCCTCTTTTGTAAACTAAGGTAACACATTCCCTGGTTCCAGGGATTTGGTCATGGACATCTTTGGGGGTCGTTATTTCATTTCTGACACCTCTTTAAGCCTCAGGTTCTTCATCTCCAAAATGGTGCGTTTTTTTCCACATGTGGTTCCTGTACACTATAGATGAGATAAGCTCTTGGCACACAATAATCACTTTGCAAATGTTAGATATCATCATTGCTATGTATGCATAAAAGATTGAGACAGCACCACATTAGTGACATAGAGAGATGTTCAAAAGATATATTTGTGAAAAGTAAGCTATAGAAGAACATGTATAGGATAACCATTTTATTTTTTGTAAAAGAAGGAAACGGGGAAAATAGATATTTGTATTTGCATAGGGAAAAAAATGTTTGGATGGATACCAAGAGACAAATTGAGAATGTGAGTACAGATTTGGAATTTTTTAAATAATGTGTATTTTTCAATCTAAAGTGGTAACAACATTAGGGAAATAACTAGTGTTTATTGTCCAAATCAGTGTGGGGGAAAAAAAGGAAATAAAGAAACGATTACTCATAAAATGTCTAAAAAGAATGAAAAAAGCATTGAAAAATGTTGGTAAATAAAACATTCTAAGTAAGGTGCTGGAAATAATCTCAAACATGTCAATAATCACAATAAATATACATAGATGACATCTCTTTATTAAAATACAGAGATTCTCAGGTTGGAGAAAATAAAATCTAGACTGTGAAGATACCATTCAAGTAAAAATTCAAAGCACAAATATTAATAAATATATTGATTATAGACAGACACATTTAGTAAAAGTATAGGAACAGAGACAGGAAGTAAAGTGCCAATTTAAGGATTGTGGTTGCTTCTAGGAAGAAAAGAAAGAAAAACAGTGTGAGAAGGTTACAAAAGGGGTATCAACTATTTCTGTAGTATTTTCTTTCTAACAAAAATTAAGTGTCTAAACCGTATATGACAGGATGTTTTCCCTTTAAAATCCTGGTTTGCTACATTCTCTATTTTTCTGTGCATATACATCTTTAAATTTTTTTTTTAAAGAATTGTACTGGGAAGTTAGGAATAGGAGTGATGTCCTGATGGCACATGTATTTTGGGTTCTAGAAAATATTCTAAAATTTTAAAGGTAAACATGAAATTAGGGCAGACAAAATTGCGTTTCCACTTTCTGCTCATCAGTTAAGGTTAACCATATATTGAGTACTCAAACTAGGTTAAGGATGATACTGTTTGAAAATGCCCAAAATATATACATGAAAATGCTTAAGAAGACTTAAACAGAAACATGTATGACAACTTAGTAAGTTCTTTAAATGCTGTCAAGAAACAAAGGAGCAATTAGAATAGTGATTAAATTTCTTGGAGAAATTTAATTTTGAGCCACATTCTGAAGGAGAAGAGGCTCATGGATTTCTAAGAGGGAACAATTCAGGTAGAAGAACAGTCTGTGCTGAGGCACAACAGCAGAACACAGGGGACAATAGTAGATGGAAGTGGTTGGAACAAATTTCCTCCTTGAAATTCTAAAAAGCTATTAAGCAGATATAGGTATTTACATGAACATAAGCACAGAAAAATGTCAATATACAATTAAACAGAAAATTTAGGCTACCAGGAAGAGGTCTGGCATCCCAGATTTCTATTGACTTTGACAATCCCCTTGGGGATTTATGAGCGGCTCTGAAAGAATAAAGGGGAATACTGATGAAGAACCATGAGTAAGCCTCAGTCCATTTTCTGCTGGAAGTGTTACAATTACCTCTCTAGGGTTAGATTATAATTTAATAGAATAATACAGATAAATATCCTTCTCCCCAAAGGACAATCTATTTTGAAAATATCCCATTTAATGTCATCAAAATAGTCTAATGTTTGGCTAAATTCACCTTCTTGCCTTCAGATTAATTCAAGAAAAAGGCTTAACCTAGTTTCTGTTGAGGGGACGTAGGTAGCCATGACCACTATTGGAAATTGGAGTCAGTCCAGATTTGTGGCACATAGCATTGACGGGGCAGGGGGGCGCCACATGTGCCGCCTGGCCAATCACCAGCTCCTGCTGCCTCTGCCTTCTTATCGTTGTTCACATCCTGACTCTCACCTCTGTTGTTCTAGATCTGGCCTCATGTCATTTGCTTGAACACTGAGGCAGAGCCCCCAGGGTAGCTCCGCCACACTGACCGCCACAGCGATTCCCCTCATCTCAGTCACTGGCAAACTCTGTCTCCTGCATGTCTCTGCTCAGATGCTCTCTCTTCCATGAACCCGCATTCCCGACTTCCTCAGCCAGTGCACACGGCCTTCCTACAGCCTTGCTGCACTTTGTGTAGGCTTCTGGATAAGCCTTGTTGTGTTGGGTTGCAATTGTATTCAACTGTCTCCCGCTCTATTGTAAGTTCCTCAAGGACAGGGACCATGTCTTAGTTCTTTTTATATTGCCAGTAAATAGCAGCTTATGGTACATTCTAGGCACACAGTAAATGCTAATGGCTGTTGAACGAATAAATTAGTGCTACCACTGATGTAAAAAGATTACCCAGTTAATTAGATCAACGATTTCTTCCCCCATTCCTGCTATATGTGGTAGGAGAGAAAAACCTTTCTCTCTAATTATGCCACATAATGCAGTCTCATGAAGTCTCTGCATTTTGAGAGTAGAGGCCGAAGAAAATAATTTTCTTTTATAAAATGAAAGACCTTGATTATTGGCACATAGAAGATACTAGATTCATTAGAGGAGAGAGTGGTCCAGCAATTTTTCTGTGTTCCTGAAACTAATTACAGATGAGTAATTAAAGAAAATTAGTATCCATAAAAATCGACCACAAACCAATAAGGATGATGAGTTGAATCATAAAAATTCCATGCTATTTATATTTCCCCACACACACTCAGTGCCTTTATTCTAAATGGAAAAGTACAAATATTGGGATAAAAACATTTAAACTACAGAAACAAGAAACTCTAAATGCTAATCCTGCCTAAAGGGCAGAATTTAATTCTGTGCTAAGCTACTGTATGTGGGATTAAGAGGCATGGTTAACCAAACATTTGAGAACAAGTAATTACACTGAATCTCTCTATCACATATGTGTCTCACACATAATTTATACAACAAGCCCACAGAGGGAAAAATAAAATGTTGTTTGAAACATTTTTTTCCAGCCGCAAATTCTTCAGGCTTATTTTCTTTTTTCCTCTTTGAAAATTATTTACTCCTATGGCCTTGGGTTGGATAGCGGTGGGATATTTTTTCTCTGATATGTATGAACAAAGAATTAACATCCTTAACCTGTTATATTAACTTGTGTCCTTCCAGCTCATCTCGAGCATCTAAATGTGGAGGTGCATGGTCCCTGAGGCAGGTTTACGTAGTACTTTTAGAGTGGAATGGACTGTGAGGGAACACTTCCATTTATTCATTCATTTGTTCATTCAACTGACATTTATGAAACACCTTCTGTGTGCCCAGGATTGTGCTGGTATATCTCAGGATAACAGTGAAGAAGGCACCGTACCCACCCTTGATGAGCTCACAGTCTAGTAGCAGAGACAATTAAACCAACAATTACAATGACAGAAGTCTACACAGGGAGTTGTCTGGGATAGTCAGGGAATGCTTCCAGGAAGAAGTACGAAGCTGCATCTTCAATGATGTGTAGGGCCCTGAAGGAAAGTAGCAAAGTATAAAATTCAAAGCTGAGGAAAGAGCTGGGAGAGATCAGAATGTTAGAGGGAAAATGAGAGCAGAGGAGGCAGAGCAATGCTTACTGATGGAGTAGAGAAGATATTTACAAAGATATGGAGCCCGAGTCTCTAAGTAAAACTTTTCTGTGCTCTCAAGCCAAACAACAGCTTCCCCAGCCCTCCTTATCCTCTCTACCAGGGAAACCTACAACCAAGAGAAAAGCTGAGAGCTCAAGGATATTTAAGAGACACATTAAGCCTCTGAGAAGCAGCATCTTAGCTGGTCTGATTCTGGCATTTGCTCTCATGTTTGCATTTTGCATGAAGCAGGAAGATATGTGCCATTAAGCCATAACTCACCTGGAACTTCAGCCCAGCTCTGGCTGCATGTAATTCAGTATTTGGCAAGAGCTTGACTTGGGGCAAGGAATTGAACCTCACTGTGCCACAGTGCCTCATGGCTGGAAGAGAATACAGAGAGAATTAAAGAAGAGGTAGCAAATAAAGTGCTCAAAACACAGAGCCTGGCACAAAGCAAATGCTCCACAAGTATTAAGCATTATTTTACTCCACACATAGGAAGATCCGATGAAGCTAGTTGGCCAGTTATTTAAATAACCAGCATATCATTTACAGGAACTAGGCTCAGGAGTAAAGTATTGTTGTTTAATGCCTTTGACACTAACAGGAGATTAAGAAAGTTAACGCAGTGGATGAAAAGGCTGAAATTTGATGGCCTTTCAAAAGAGTTACAATGGAATTTTTTTTTTAACATCCATTCATCAAATGTTCATTATCCCCACACTTATTGAGTGTGTACTGAATGTCAGGCCTGAGGGTACAAAAATACCTGAGTAGCACTGAAAATCTATCATTCATTCAATACAGGCTTAGCAAGTGCCGAGAAAGTGCCAAGTACTTGCTGAGGATAAAACGATGTCCTAGACTTTCCAGCAGAAGGTGATGTGTGCTACAAAGAGGTAGGGGCAGTAATAAGGAATACTTGCTGAATGCTTTCTTTAGACCAGGCTCAGTACTTAGTGCCTTACCTGCATTGTCTCCAAGTGCTGTGAGAGTTGAGAGGACGGAAACATGGTTCCGAGCTGGGATGATTGAAAAAGCATCATGGAAGTGGGGGCATTAAAACAGTACCTTAGAAAAAGCTTGACTTCTGCAGCATTATACTCAGCCCTGGTTTTACAACCTCAGGGGTCTAATGTCTTTTTCTAAAGATGCTTCTTGGTTCAGAAGTTATATTAAACAAAATGTCCTAGAAAATGGGATAGTTTCTGCTAAAGACTTTCATCTGATGACAAAATAGAACGTATTACTGACATGAATAAGAGTCCAGCTGTTGCTTAAAAATTAACAACTTCTGTACTGGCTGGCTCGCTCAGTCAGTTGTGGCATTGTCCAGTACACCAAAAGGTTGAGGGGCTATCTTGGGGTCAGGGCACATAAATAGTTTGTGGGTTCGATCTCCAGCCAGGGTGTGCACAGGAGGCAACTGATTGATGTTTCTCTCTCTCTCTCTCTTTTTCCCTTTTCCTCACTCTAAAAAAAAAAAAAAAAAAAAATTCAATAAACATACCCTAAGGGGAGGTTTTAAAAAAATTTGAAAAGTATTAACAACTTCCCATTACATTACCAAGGCTGACTGTCTTCTTGCCTGCATCGCAGTTCCAATTTCATTTCTCTCTCAATACTTCTTTTTTTCCACACATCACTGGGAACATGTTTGCAGCACACTCCGCAGTCCTGTTTCCAATTATTGGTTGTGTAATTTATTGATAAAGGAAAGCCAAATATGAGTAAGAAGGAAAGCCTAATTAGAAATGAAGCACTCAGTGTCCCAATAAGGAAAATTCCAGAGCTTCAAAAATAGAAAATCAGTGATGCATAGTTTAAAGGCTTTGTCACTGAAGAAATAATCCCAGTCCTTAATAAACCAGAAAATGGATTAAACAGATGGGGCCCAGTTATCAGTGGCAGAGAATGAGCACCTACAGAGAAATCAAATGACTTAGAATCAAAGTGACTTTAGCACACATGAGTATTGATTTGTGTCCTGAAATGAATGTTACAGAAAGTCTGTATGAAAAGGAACATAAAATCAGCCATGAAATGAGAACAAAACAGGCTGTGGGCTGAAACAGAAAGGCTAGAACCCTTTTTTTGATTAATTAGCCAATTTAAATAGTTGATTTGTTTGACTTTTTTCTTTATTGAATTCATCACTTGAGTGAATCAACTGAAACAATAACTTTTAGTAGAGATTAGATTTGGTCTTATTCTGATAAACTTGCCCTTAAATATACAAAAAACCTTTTTTTTTTTTTTTTTTTTTTTTTTGTAACAGAGAAACCACCTCAGCAGCACATGTGGCTACACATTCTTCTCTGCCCACACCTATCTGAACATGTTTCTAATTAGCTGACCAGCCACACTTAGGTCCCCTTGTAGGAGAAACAGCGAAGGCTCAATATGTTTAAAAGTGTTTGAAAACTTTGGGACCAAAAACTCAGTTTTGAGCATCAGTGAATTGCTGGGTGATCCTTACTAAGGATCTTAGCCTCTGTGTTTTCTAATTATGGTATTGCACAACAAAAAGAATCACAAGCGAACACCCATACCATACCCTTGAGCACTGAGGAACAATAGATTGATTAGGAGGCCCTTATCTCTGCAAGACACAGAGAACTAGAAACAAGCGTAAAACACAGCTTCTAAGTGATGGCATAACAAGTTGCTATTTACACCCCATCTTCCATCTGCTGATGTGAACTAGGGGCCTTTCCCTGCCAGAAAATAACTTTAGGGAATGAGCTTCCTGGTGAGCTCACAGCTTAACACTGCTTGTCTCACCATCTTGAGTCAGCAGTGGATAATGCTGCACAGAATAAACTAATTTTAGTCATCTGTGGGATCCTTGTAAACGTTCCATAGTGACTCTTTGAAAAGTCACTGCGAACTTGCTATCTTGGCTTCATTTCCTGCTCCCAATAATCCGCTAGGGGTATTTTTAGATGATGACGTCTTATAGGACTTGACCAGGTGAGTCTCTCTGCTTCAGAGCTGGCATTGGACAGTTCTGTTGCAGATGCCAAGGTTAGGAGGCTTCTGGTTAAAGGAACTAGAAAAGTGACTAACAAATATGACAACGAAGGACATGGACATGTAAGTGTCCTGTACTTGCTGTAGGAAAAAGTGCTGCCCACCTTACTCTCATGGTTTTTTTTAGAGTAAAAATAACTCTCTTCCAATTCATTGTTTCAGTCTCTTTCAGGCTGTTTGTGGAAAACAGAGACGATTACTTACTAAACACTTTACATCAAAATGATTTTTGTCCACTCACGTAGCTCACTGACAGGTACTAATGGGACAAGCAGGGATGGGAAGCACAGTTGAGTGGCGTTCAGGTATCTCAGGAAATGCTATCCACTTTTGAATGATGTGTCTCCAGCCTTGACATCTCAGAGGCTGGTGGTGGTGTCGGTGCCACGGGATTACAGCTGTGATCTCAGATACTCTAAAACAGTGTCCCCAAAGAGCCAGTCCAAGGGGATTTTCTTTTAAGTTCTAAAGGGCTTGGTATTGATTACTTCTGTTCATTTGACAAATATTTATAGATCGTGCACTGTTGTAGGTGTCCCTTACTCTCATTTTAGCATCATTTTCAGTGAGCCACAGCTGCATGGAGGGAGAGATGAGGAGAGAACAATGCTCTTCCTTGAAGCTAATGGCATTCCCTCCAGCTATGTACTGTACATTCAGGGTGAGAAATGATCCCTCAGCTTCTTAATCATCTCCTCATTCTGTGAGGCATCCCTGGGCCGTGAGTCACATTTCATTGTCAATCACATGCTGAATATAAAGCACTTGTAATTTGTTCAGTATCTAATGGGTCACGGAGAAAAAATACGGCCTGAGGACAAACGCCACTGGTCAGAGCACCCAGAACCACCTGTGTTATCACAGCCAATACCACTTGGTCAAGAACTCATATTTCATGGAGTGAGAATTGTGTGTAAAACCTTGCACTGGGGTTTTGTGTTTCTGAGAAAGATGTTAGGTTTGGCTGTGTTTATCAAGAAATGAGGAAACCAAGAGGAGGGGTTGAATAAGGAAGAGGGAGTCAGGAGACTTCACTGAAGTTGTCAGTGAATCACTCATCAGCCAGGAAGAATGGGAAGGGATGCAGTCATATGTAAAAAAGTTTTTTGGTTTTTTAAAATCCTCACCCAAGGATACGTTTATTGATTTTACAGAGAGAGGAACAGAGATAGAGGGAAGAAACATCAATGTGAGAGAGACATCGATGTGAGAGAGACCTCGATTTGTTGCCTCCCCTATGTGCCCCAACCAGGGATGGAACCTGCAACCTAGGTATGTGCTCTGACTAGGAATCAAACCTGCAGTATTTTGGCCTATGGGACAATGCCCCAGTGAAATGAGCTACCCTTCTAGGGCAAAAGTATTTTTGGTTTTTGTCTTCTTGAAAACCTGCAACCCGCAGGCCACATGCAGCCCAGGATGCCTATGAATGTGGCCCAACACAAAATCATAAATTTACTTCAAACCTTTTTTGTTTCATCAGTGTTCATTAGTGTTTGTGTATTTAATATGTGATCCAAGACCACTCTTCTTCCACTGTGGCCCAGAGACATCACACGGTTGGACGCCCCTGGAAGGAGAGAACAGAGAACTTAAATGAAGTGTATGAGAAGCAAAGGGAAGAGAGAAAGAGGGAGGGAGGGAAGAAGCAGAATCGGAAATAGTAATAGAGAAAAAGAAGGAAATGGATTGTCCTATAATTATTTTTATAAGAAAGGCAGCAAATAAGAGTTCCAGTGTAGAATTTCTATTTCTTGAATCTGTTCAAAGTTAACTTTGAGACTCTTAGATTTGGGGGGCCAAGACTCTGCTATAGGAAACTTCATTTAAATGCCTCTTTCCAAAGAAAATACATATCACACCAAGATATACAACCTCTGTGTGGCTTTGCTGTGCTGCTGGAAACTCAGCCCCACTGATTGATTCTTCTTTACCAAAAATCCCACGTGTCCTCATTTACCCCTCTAAAAGCCAGTTTGATGGACTCCCGATGGAGTGAAACAAGTCTTTCAGAGCAGAGAGGCAGCTGCCACTGTCTGGCCCATCCGCTAATGAAAGGCGTGTGCAGTGGTCTCTGTGAACCTCCCAGGCGGCGCTCCTGCAGAATCCTAAGAAGCCAATCTTTTCAAGAACGTTGTGTTAAGGAATGTCTGGAATGTTTTTAGTACTGAGAGTTCCTGGGAAAGCCTATATAGCCCAGGATGAAGAATGGGCAAAACAGTATTACAAAGTTCAGCAATTCAGATCAGACAGAGCTCAGGGGACCAAAATCATTAAGATGAGGGATAAGATTGTCTCTTCTCAACCATTAAATGCAGTTCAGAATTTTTTTGGATTCCACCTGCATCACAGAGGCCATCTCCTACAGCTTCAAGCTAATAAGAGGGTAGGTACTAAATAGGCTTCACACTAAACAAGTAGCAACTACCTGCAATTTTTTTATACTGGTCTTTAGCTTAGCATATGAATGAGTGAACACTGTTAAAGTATCAGCATAACTGTACCTTTGATTTTACATTATTAACAACGGTTATTCATGGAATCAGGAAATTCTATTTCTAATTATATTTTAAAGGCTTTAAATAAATATTTAAAGGTTTCTAAAACTCTATTTATAGGTAGGTGTCTGTATGCATACACACACACACACACACACAGACACACACACACACACACACACACATGAATACATTTTGCCTGAATGCTTCTTTTGTTTATTATAGCTGTAAATTTGCTAAGGCTGAAGACATTGATTCAATAAATATATTTAGTATTTAAAATAATAGTGTGTAGAGTGACATGGTCAATTTATTTTTTACCTTGAATTTTGAATATTCTCCATCTTAGGATTTCTCAAACTTTTTGTCTGTATTGTACAGTAAGAAATACATTTAAAATTTTTAAATTTTGATTGAGTATACTCACATATATATGTTTATATTCTATTTATATACATATATAAACATATGTGAATATATGAAACAAATGCATGTGTGTGTGTACACATATATGAAACAAAACCTACCCTTTCAATGTGTGATACACTCTAGGTTTTGCTATTCTATTTCTTCATTTTATAAAATATCAATCATGACAATTTCCCTATTCACTAATGGGGCTTGACCTGGAGTTTGAGAAATACTATTCCATCTGGCCCTTTAAATAACTTTATAATCCTATTTAAAAAATAAAATGTTATAATGCAATAATATAGGTACTCACTTGAAATAAATGAATGCTAATAAAAGGAACCTGTATCTTTTCCTAAGCTAAATTATGATCATTCTGTTATCTTATTCTAGAGAATATTAATTATTTAAAAATGAGAATAGTCCTGTAACCCCTTTCTTCACTTTAAATAATATTTTCTACAATCTTTCAGACTTAAAAATTAAGCCACTTCCCTTCTCCCACTCTCCCCACTCTCCACCCCCAATTTTTTTTAAAAAGAAAACATAATAATACTTATTAGAATACAAAATTAAGAGTGAAAGTTTGGGTTTTTCTAGAAAAGATCTTCTAGCTCACTTTAAAATTACCAAAAGGCTATATGCAGCACGAGGATAAGTGCGGATTCAGGCTCTGTGCACTCTTTTGAAGATAAGATCAGGCACTAATTACCAAAAAGGGTAATTATTAAAGAAACTTTACGGTAACTCCATCTGTGAAAATGGAGAATCATTCTGCAGTGTGAATAATGACTCCCTAACACAGCTGTCTTCTACTTGATAAATTTGGTGGGCTGGTCAGAACCCAGTGAGCTGAACATATTGAGAAGACTAATTTTGCAATAGACTGTGCATTCCACCTTAGTATATCTGGTTTGTAAATTTAGATTTTTGCATGTTGAGTAAACTAAAATGGGCCCTCCTTGTACTTTTTCTTGATGCTGCCCACAGAGCTCACAAATTGGTGTTGAGAGAGGTATTTTAAAATGCTAAATACCACCATGTGGATTCCCTGGATGGCAAGACAGACTCCCCCAATAAAAGTGACCCTTTGGGAACTGTCTTACGGCACTGGACCCCTCCTTTGGCAGGTGGGGTAGAAACACTGTACTTCTTTCTACACAGAGCAGGAAACTTGACTACACAGTTCTCAACATGTCCCTCTGTTGCCCACCCCCACCTGGCTTTCGTCACACAGCCTCCCCCGACTCACCCACCATGGTGCTCACCACACCCAACCTAAGTGCCTATTGACTTCTGCCCTCTTCGCTAGACTTTAAATTGCAGAGAGCAGGCAGGCAGCGTGTCTAGTTGTCCACGGCTACATCCCCAAACTAGCACAGTGGACTGGGCACATTTTGGGGGCACTCCATCATGGCGTGCTAAGAGAAAGAATAGATTAGTGAATGAATTTTAAATTAATTACCCACTTTAACTTGTAATGTCCTGGGAGAGTCAGCCATCTCCATATACCTTGGCCCGGTATGAAGCAAGTGCCAAGCACTGCGCAGGCAAGACCCCCACAACGACTCCCCGCAAAAAGGCGTCAGAGTTCACTCCCATGGGGCCTCCAGTGGCGTGTGATTCCAGCTTCAGCTCCCTGGGAGCAGAGTGGCTGGAAACTGCTGACCCAGGCATCTGGGAATCCAGAAGCATTAGAGGTAGTGGCACCCAGGGCCTGAAAGAACAGTTCAGATGTTTTTTTCTTTTTTGGGTCTTATCTTCCTCCAAATTTTTTGCAGCAAGTCTTTCATTACTAAAATAAGAGGAAGAAAGGTAATGTTTTACAGGTAAATTGCTATGGGCAGTATTGTACAAGGTGTATAAAAACTTTCCATAAATATTTGTTAAGTTAAGATAGAAAACAGGAGAATCCAGTCACTGCACATAAATTGCCCTCCTTCAGGTGTGGTCAGGAAGATGTATCTGAACCATGTGAACACGAGTGGAATTTGCAGTCACTGTCCTACTAGATTTAACCATAGGGTACTGTCATTTTAGTAGCTCAAAACCAGTCAAATATCAGCAATGCCATATGGTTCAACCTACTAAAGGTTTAAATGTGCCAACTCATTGCTAGAACCAAGTCAAGGCTGAATCCCGCTGATAATAAGAAAGCTTGAGTGGAGTTAGCAGGCCATTAACTGCCTTTGGGGAGAACTAAGGACTGAAATGGACAGAAGGATATACAGTTGCCCTAGGTCAGCCCTTCCAAAGTGTTATTCTAAGATATTCCAGTTCCTAAGACATTTTATGAGGAAAGAAGAAAATGACCGATTTAGGAAATGCTGCAAACAATATTCCTTTGCTAAAATTTCGAAATCAGTATTAAAGTATCACATATCAAAGAATCTGAATGGTTCCACAATAAATAAAGTCATTTAACCATGACTAATCTAGGACATTCTAAATGTACTTGACTAGTGAAGGCTTATTTGAAGGCTTCTCGATGCCTGCTATCACAGTTAACAGTTTGGGACGGGCAGGACCAATTCTGTCCCATGCCCTGGCCTCTCCCTATCCCTGACCGTTAGGCCTTTACCCTACACATATTCTACCCTAGAGGAGGCACAGAGCCCCCAGCAGAAGTCCAGTTCGGCACTCCTCACGGTTTCCGAACAATGGGGAAAAGGCAGAAGCTCAGGTCCTCCATATGTCAACGCACGAGTTGCTTTCCACTGATTTTATATTCCCTTTGTGCATATCTCATAATGTCATCAATCCCCTTTTAGGTATTTCAGTGCATAACATTAATAGAGACTTGGGAATAATGATACCTGCCATTTACTGTATATCTAGCATATACTTTTCACACCACACCATGCTTTATATTTTCAACATCTCTAGTGTTACATTACATTGCTCACAATGAGCTGAAAATCAGATAATTTTGCCCCTACTTTATAGGCAATCTTTAGTGTCTCAAAGATGTTAAGTTTTGTGGCCCAAAGTCCACAGCTGGGATTTAATGACACCAAATCCTATGCTCCATCTAGCACATTAATAAAGTTACACTTACATAGTACTTACTACGAGTCAGGCACCAAGTTCTAACTTATTTAACTCATAGTAAGCCAAAAAAAGGTACTATTTCTATCCCCATTTTACAACTGGGGAAACCAGCAGAAGAAGTTAACCAATCTGCTCAAAGTCAAACAGCTAGGAAGAGGCAGCGCTGGAATTCAGACTAACCCCAGTTACTGACTGGTTCTACAATAAAGAGTCATTTAATGATGTTTTGCCCAGGACTTTCCAAACTTGTTTGACTAGAGAATCATTATTTGTAGGTCATGACTATTATTACAGTTAACAATTTGGGAGACATAGTTTGGGAATCACCAGACCAACCCCTTCCCCTTCATCCACGCACCTGTAGCCTGTTCCGATCCAGAGTCCATGCCTTTTACCAGTGCTCTCCCTGCCTCCTGGAGACCCTGGAGTCTCCATTTGTATATCTCATTAATAAAGCCTCCCAGCTACAGAAACTAGAAGCCAAAAACTGTCCATTTGTGCTCTTGATTCTCTGTAAAAGCCTTATGATGTGGCCAAATCAATATACCACATTTGTAAAGGTTAATGCAAAATGTATTATTTCAGAATATAAAGTGACTTTTACCTCCCATGTCCATATAGAGAAAAACAATCTTTTATGCTTTGAGTAACTAATAATACTAAACATGCTTGAGGTCTCTAAGGGCTCTGAAGCCACAAATTATAGTACGAATATCAAATAATTCTTGGAAGGTTGTATAAAAGAACTAAGTTCAACATGTCACCTTCAATTTCACTACTGTTGGGATAGATAAAATCTAACATTTATTGGGTGTTTATTGTAGGCCAGGCGTTCTGCCGTGTGCCCCCCCCATAGATTATATTATTTCACAACAACTTCATATCATAGTTATTCTTATTCTATAGAAGCAAAACACAAGGAACGATGCGTTTAAGGAACTTGCCCAAGATCACACAGCTAGCAAGTGGTGGAGCGGAGCTGTGAAGGAGAGAACCTAGTTTTTAAATGTCTCCAGCTATTTTAAATGCTAACTCTGGGGTACACAAAGCAAAGCCAAGTATGAGCCCCCAGGTTCTAACAAAGTGATCATTTGCTTTTTGCAAGCCCTACATTAAAAGGTACATGACATCTACCAAATAGTTACCCTTGGGGAACCTTCAGAATCTGTCAACTGGAAATAAGAGTCCAGATGGGGAAACCTTAAAACCTTTAATTGCTCCAAGATGATATGTTGGTTTGGCAGATCTGGCTCATCTTGAAAGGAAGTTTTTTTGGAAGATATAACTGAATAATATGGCATTAAAGAAACATGACTCGTGTTCTCATGCTTATAAAATCATAGTTGTCATTTCTAAGTTTCCCGAAGACTGTTTTGCAATCTTTTGCCAAGTTGGAGAAAACCAGTGCTGTACATTCTTAGGTACATTCTGCACTTTCCTTCCCTTCACCAACGAACCTCATAAGGTTTTCAGTATTTTTAGTTATTCAAACCACTCCAAAAAAAAGGATTGTTCTTCTCCATAAGGACATTAAAGGAAAAAGTCCCTTTATATTCTAAAATAAATTATTTTACATTAATCTTTACAAATGTGCCACATTGATTTGGTTACTTTCCAAAACTCCAAGAAAAAATTAAGACTGCATTAAGAAAGTGTTGAAAAGCTAAAATACCGGGAAACTCAAGTAGTTTATTGTTTTCTTAAAAACTACAGATGAATTTTTCAAGGAGGTAAGAGATGAAAACAGAAGATGATCATTTAATGAGGCATTGAGGCAACCTTGAGAATGTGTATCTAAAGAAAGATTCTAAGTAAAAAAAAAAAAAAGAATAAATAATCATGGGAGGCAGAATAACGTGGATACAAGAAAAAGGCTTGGCGTCCCTCAGCCTGGGTTCACGCATTAGGTATGTGACCCTGTCCTTCCAGTACTCAGTTCTTTTCTATTTAAATGAGGTGGTTAACAAGAACTACCTCATAAGGTTGCTTGCTGTGAAAATTAAATAACTTATAAAAAGCCCTTAGGACAATGTCTGGTAAGCGCTCAATAAATGTTAGCTATTGAAAGCAGAAAATGTCATTATCATTGCAGCACACGTGAAAGAGTGTGGAAAAAGTAAGTTAAACCAAGGTAATTTATAACAAAACAAGGGCCCTGGCTGGTATAGCTCAGTTGGTGGGAGCGTTGTCCTGAACTAAAGGGCTGTGGATTTGATTTCAGAGCGGGGCTCATACTTAAGTTGCAGGTCTGATCCCCTGTCAGGACACATAAGATCCTTGGTCTGGGTGAGGACAGTAGGCAACAAATTGATGTTGTAGCTTACATTGATGCTTCTCTTCCTTTCTCCCTTCCCTTCTCCCTTCTTCTCTCTCTAAAAGCAATTTCAAAAACAATATCTTCGGGTGAGGATGAAAAAAGAAGTCCTTGGGTGAGGATAAAAAAAACTTTTTTAAAAACAAAAAAACAAGAATAATTATAGGTCTACTGCTGAGACCTAAATGATAGAATTGACATTGTAGGTGTTTAGTAAATATTGAATGAATGAATGAGCCAATCAATCAACCACCCAATGAATCAATGAATGGAATCAGAAAGAAACGCTTACTTTCTGAAAAGCTTAATTCTTTGCCTTCTGCAGGCCCCTTTATTCCCTCTAATCTACCCACAAAATGAAAGTTACGCACTGTAATTCAGAAGAGTCTTTTTATTCCTCATGCAGCATCTCAGGTCAGTGCAGTAATCTTCAATGTTTTCCAAAACTAGACTAAAATATGCATGAGGACAGCAAACTTATAAACAAAAACCTGTGACTTTGAGTGACTTTAACATCATGACAGAACAAGACACTAAAAAATGAAGTAATATTTAACACATATTTCTGTCTAAATAGTGGGATTTGAAATGCATAAATGTTCTGTGTGAAGGGAAGGGGGAAGTGTAAAAAAATATATATATATATATATATATATATTTGCAAAAAGATAACTATAAAAGAAAAGGAAGTGTGTTGAGTGAGAGAGTGGAAAGAGAAAACCAGGATATTGGTTATTTTCTGCCGCTTATTCTGTTCCTTCAATTCAGTCATGTACCTTCAGAAATTACTTTCGGCTTCTTTCCAATCTTAACCATGAACAAAATCACAAACACATTCGACAACAATATGTTCTTCTTGCGTAAACGTCTCTCCTAGGCCACATACATAATTAAAATCCTGTTGACTCAGGAATAATGTCTCAGAACTGAATGTCCAAACTCTGTAACTTGCTTCCTTTTCTAACCAGACAGCATAGCTGCCAAGAGCTTCTGGGCCCTCTGCCTCTTTTCTCCGTGTATAATTATTATACATTATGTAGCATATACTTGATTTGCCATAGCCTGCCAGGAAAGGTTCCTGTGACTACTTATTTGAACTTTGTTGTGTATACATGTGACCGAAAACACAGTGTACTGAAGCAAAAGGAAAAAGGAGGTGGGGGTGGGATGCAATTAACGATTTTCCCCCCATGGAAATGAGATGAAAGTCCTAAGGCAAAACAGTATGAATGTATTTTTTTGTAAAGAAAAACTCACTCAAGCTGAAAGAATATTTTAAAAATTAATAATGCTATATTAAAACACAAATCCTTGGTTTCCAATATTTAAAATGAGGAAATAAACTTTAAAATGTCTTCAAAATATATATGAGGCATAAAATAAAGCATTTTGGCTTTTCTTTACCTTTGGGCAGCACCAAATCTAAACCAGACATGAAAATCTATCCTATTTTTAAAGACCTCTAGAGAAAGAGGTTGCACAATGTTTCTTAGGAAGTTGTTCCAATATTCCTTCCAGTCATAAAAGTCTTACATTCTAACCTAAATCCCTCATGCTCTATTTTCAGCCATTTCCTTTTGCTCTAAGCAGGGTTGAAGAACAGTTGCTCACTTACCAAATCAACATAATGAGGATATTCCCAGTGCTGTGTATTTTTTTTTTCCAGCAATGGAAATTAAACACACAGCCTGCAGTTAGTTGCTTGGATCTCCTCTATCCCTTAAAAAAACAAACAAACAAACAAACAAACAAACAAAATTTCAATGTGATATTGGCTCTTTTCAATTATCTGAAAGTTCTCCATTTTTCCACAAATTTTCAGAAAGTCCAGTCTATCTTTTAAAGTCTCTGCTCAATTATTTCAGCACATACGTATAAACTGCAAGTAATTGCAAATTATACTATATCTAGTTAATTAAATTTTTAAAAATCCCCTACTTATGTTCAGTATTTTGTAACTTATTTGAGAACTTTTTCAGAAAAAGTTATCAACAAACTTTGATGTGTAAAAGAAATTTAAGGAAATTTCTTAAAAATAGGATGCCCAACCCTTGACCCAGACTCAATAAATTATAATCTTTTGGGCCCTGGAATCTTTCAACTGCTCTCATTCAAAAGTGTTAATTTGCTTTAGTTATCAAGGGCATTTTTGTAAAAAAGTTATCAAGCCCATTGTTTATAATAGAAATGAAAACAAACAAAAGAACACTAAAAAAACCAATGTGTGCTCTCTTTCTCTTTGGTAAAGCTAATTCTGCTTTTGTACTTAAATCTGACACACTAACAGAGTCAGGTGTATGGTGCCGTCTGAACATAAACATTACAATCCCCATTAACAGGAAAATCAAAACCAAACCTAAACCATGCCTACAAATTTCCCACACTAGAACAAAGTGCACTGCCAACAGGCTATTGGTGTATAATACATTATCACATGAAAATGTGATTATAACAAATACGAGACTACCACTGTCTGCAAATATGTAATGCATTCAACATAAGTTACACAAAGTTTTTCAGAATTCAGTGGATATGAGCTCATTTATAGGACTCTGAGTTGCAAGGTAAAGAAAGAACCAATTACTGCATAAAATAACATGGAAATAGAAACGTCAACATAGTGGGAAGAGCTAAGGAGGAGTTGGAAGGTTTTATGTGAAGACAAGAAAATATTTTCCAGGAAATTTTAAGGTGAATCAGGGTAAGGCTGTACTTAGATCCTAAATCATATGATGTTATTATTAGTGTTGGGTTGCCATACAAGGGGAACCCCAGGGCTGCCTCAATGATTTGCCCAGGTGGGCTTGGTTTCACTCCTTTCTCAGACATTTCTAAGGATCAGTGTTGGATTACTTTAAAGGGCTGCCTCAGACAGTCTGTGCTCTGCATTTTTCCATAAGCTAATGGGCAGGAGAGTAAACAAAACAAAACAAAACAAAACAAAGCAAAAACACTCCAAGTTACTAAAGCAAACACAGAAATGCAGGTCAGAATGAAAGGGTTCAGAAATGGCTGCAAATGGAAAAAGTGAAAGCAGCAAAAAGATAGTAGTTGAAGGCCAGGAGATATTCAAGGACAATTCAGGTGTGCAAAAAAGGAGGTATCTTTTGTAATACCTTTTAATAGTACTTTTAAGATCTACTCCTTTAGTAACTTTCAAATACACAGTATAGTAATATTACCTATAGTCACCATGCTGTACATTATATGCACAAACATTGAATCATGTTGTATACCTGTAACTAATACATCCTATGTAAATTATATCTCAATGAAAGGAAAGAGGTAGATATTCATACCTATTTGTCCATATGTGCCTTTGGAATCAGTTATACTTAGCATTGTTAACTAGCTTTTCTTTTTTCTTTGGATTTAGAATCATGGTCCTTTTCTAGTTCTCCTTCAACCTTACATATTCTTCTTTATCTGGTTCCTTTGTTTTATTTTAAATGAATTGTCTATATGTCATTTTTCTCTAGAGTTCATTCTTAATTCTCTTCTCTTTTCCCTCTACATTACCTTTGTTAAGAAATTGCGTCCATGGCTTCAACTATCACCTTAGTGAAAATGGCTCTAAAATGATATCTTTAGCCCCATCTCTTTCCTAAAATGAAATTACATTTTCCAAATGTCTCCTAACATTTCCACCTGGAATTGGATTCAATGTGTCTGAAATCAAATATATCAGTTTTGCTTCTACACTTGCTGCTTCCCCTGTAAAAAGTTCCTGATCACCCTCACACCACCAAGCAATTCCCAGGATACGAGCTGGTATACTACTTCAACTCAGTTATGACATAATCTACCAAGAGCTATCACCAGATTTCACCAGGGTTCCGTCCTACCAGACTGCCCCCACCTACACCCCCTTTCAGATGCCAGTCAGAAGCCAAGGTTATTACCTGTGCTTCTCTCTGTCTGGCTATAGCCGGGAGGTTCCCACGATCTCCTCCTTGGATCCGAATAATTTGCCAGAGTGGCTCACAGAACTCAGAGAAACATATTACTTACTAGACTACCAGTTTATTATAAAAGGATATAATTCAGGAACAGCCAGGTGGAAGAGGTGCATAGCGCAAGGTGTGGAGAAGGACGCAGAGCTTCTATGCCCTCTTCTGGTGCGCCATACCCGCTGCCTTCACGTGCTCACCGGCCTAGGAGCTCTCTGAACCCTATCCTCTTAGGTTTCTATGGAGGCTTCATTATATAGGCATGGCTGATTAAATCATTTGCCACTGGTGATTGATTCAGCCTCCAGGCCCTTTCCCCTCCCCGGAGGTCAGAAATGGGACTGAAACTTCAAACCATCTAATTACATGATTGGTTCTCCTGGCAATCAGCCCCCGTCTTTAGGTGAGGTTCAAAAATCTCCCCATTAACACGAGGTAAGGAACACTTTTGTCACTCTCAATGCTTAGGAAATTCCACAGGTTTTGGGAGCTGTGATCTGAATGAACAAATATATACTTCTATTATAAATCACAATATCATGCATATCCCATATCTTCTATTTCTGTTAATAATACAATCCTCTCAGCCACATCTACTTCTCCTTTTTCTGAACCCTATCAGTTAGCAAGTCCTGTTGCAGCATTTCCAAGGCAAGGCACAGGTCACATTCACTTTCACTGGTTCTCCCCCAGATTAACCCTTCATTAACAGTATAATACATACTGTCCCAGATGGGTTCCATCCATAAAGTGATTTTTGAAATTATTGGCAGGGGACTTTAATGTCACAATTTGATTCATTTTCTCCTCCTTTTGAAAATCCTCCTATACTTCTCCACTGCCTATCAAACTCAGTTCAACTTTATTTTTATAAAAATAGTAAGTTTACTGAGCATACTATGTGACCTGTACTTTACAGCTATCATTTTACTTATTTCTCCAAAAATGTTATAAAATGGGTGTTTGTGTATGAAATATTAAGATACTTTCACCACTTGTGAATATCGTTCAATAATCTCCTTTTAGGCAATAAAGGAATATTGCATTAAATAAACATATTGACTGTAAGATTTTTCTTGATTTCAAAAACATTAAATTGAGGGAAAAATGGTGATTCTTTTCAAGGAAATATGTCATCCCATTTTATACCAAGTCAATGCTCTTTCCAAAATGCTATGTTCCTTTTTCCTTCGGCCTAGGGTTCAACTTTCAGTCTTATTTCCTTCTCTTCTTTTCATGCTCCTTACATTTACGCTCTCCTGTGCCTTGGCCTTGACTTCTCCTATACCAGAAATATGTGTTCGTCTTATTCCACTTGTTCAAAGACAGCTATGCTTCAATGCCTGGCTCTAACACCCCCTCAAGAGTTAACTCTTTCCTGAGTGCCAAATGAAAAGGACCTCTTTTTCCTCTGAACTATCATATGTTTTGCACTTTCAGATTAAACTACTGCTTATTATCTTGTGAGATGGTTATGTGTACCTTATCTCTTCACTAGTGTCTAAATTTCTTTGAGATCCAGACTATAACTCATAGATACTTGCACAACTATCCCAATGCCTCCCTCCTATCTGCATTATAAAGCCTAGCAATTTCTCACATATAGCAGACTCTTAAAAATATGTATCAATTGAATGACTAATTAGAACACATTTAGTGATTTTTCTTTCTTTCATTAGGACCAAAGGCAGACTGATTGTCCCCAAGCATTTTGCCACTACTAAGCCAAGAAACGAAGTGCAGTACTTCAAGAAAAGTTAATTTTCCTGCCACAATCAAGTCACAACTTGATGGGCCTATATAGCTGCACTTTTTCTAAGTGGTAGCCTTTTTATTTCCTTGAGATTAAAAATTTTGTTAAAGGAGGCAATTTAGAACTTAAACTAAACCAACCTTCCATTTATAAAAAAACCTCCTAAGCAAGAAATAGAAGTGCCATGTATGCTAAAGTGGATTTTTTTTTTTTCATTTTGTTCTTGCTATTGACTGGAGGGGAAGTTGTTGAAGGAAGCCTAAATATTTCTTGGCCTTGGTCCTTGTCCAAATATTTCATAGGAAAGTGTTATATTGAAAAAGAAGAGTATTTCACAGGACTTTGTTTGTATTCGCATTAGTATAGTCTCAGGCATTAGGAAATGATGCTGTACAGGTTTGTATTTGTTCATTTATTTGTTTATGTTTTATAAAATATAGCAAAATCTTATGATCTAATATAGTAATTCTTCATTTCCATGGTAGAACTTGCAAAAACTTGGAACACATTTTCTCACGTAGTTCTTACAAAAATTCTTGATGTAAGTATTAATATATACAGTTTATGATAGAATCAACTGAGGTTCAGAATTATTAAAGAATTCTTTTGCCTAATTCAAGGCAAAGGTTGAGTTCAAATCCATATATCCTTACTCCATGGCCTAAACACTGTCCATAATTCTATGGGAGGTCATGTTAGAAACTGGCATTTTTTTTTAAATACAACAACATTCATGGAGGACTCTGACAAACTGCTGTTATGTTTTGACCCTTGAAAAGACACCAAGAGAAACTAATCCTGAAAGTTTATAGTCTGGACATGCAAGAAACTATGTGATTTAAAAATGTGTCTCCTCAGCCCATTACTACTTAGATTCTGAGGAAATCAGAATTTGGTACCCTCTCAAACCAACTCTCCAAGTTCTATTTCCAGCTATCTGGCCTGGAATACCTGCTGCAAGAAAACAGGCAGTTCATGTCACCTCATATCTGAGAAGACACAATAACCCTGCCCCCAGGAGGGACTCTGCCATACCTTGTGGTATATAAGCTGGACTGCTGAGTGCAGAGTGACTAGATTAACAGCTGAAGGAGACAGCCACAGACAGAAGATTCCCGGAAGTCTCAAACAGACTGCCTAAGGTCAGACAGGGTCAACATCTGACATTATCAGAGGCAGACACAGAAAGAAAAAAACAGCGGTCTCCTACCATAGATGTTCCCACCAAAAAGTCAGGAAGTCAAGACAGATCAATTTAAGAAGCAGAAGCAAAAAAGATGGGTCTCATGAATAACAGGAAGACAAAGAAACACCACCCAGTTGAAGGGAAAGGAGGAATCCCCAGAAGGAGAACTAAATGAAATAGAGGCAAGTAAACTATCAGATACTGAGTTCAAAACAATGGTTCTAAGGAAGCTCAATGAGCTCAGTGAGCTCAGAGAGAATTACTAAAAACTACAGAGAAACGACGAGGAACTTACTGCAAACTACATCAGCATGAAAAAGGACATAGAGACTATCAATAAGAGACAAGAGGAAATGAAGAATACAATTTCTGAACTGAAGAACACAGTAGAAGGAAACAAAAGCAGGCTAGATGAAGCTGAGGACCGAATCAGTGAGCTGGAGGATAAGGTAGAAAAGAGCTCCCAGAAGGAGCAAGAAAATGAAAAAAGACTCAAAAAGAATGAAGAGGCATTGAGAGAAATGCAGGACAACCTGAAACGTAATAATATCCATATAATAGGGATACCAGGAGGAGAAGAGGATGAGGAAGGGATAGAGAACCTGTTTGAAAAAGTAATGATGGAAAACTTCCCTAATTGGAGGAGAGAAAAAATCACACAAGTCAAGGAAACACCGAGGGTCCCATTCAAGAGGAACCCAAGGAGGCCCACTCCAAGACACATCATCATTAAAATGGCAAATATCAAAGACAAACAGAGAATCCTAAAGCAAGCAAGGGAGAAAGAGGTAGTAACATATAAGGGAGCCCCGGTAGCGCTAGCAGCTGACTTCTCAACAGAAACTCTACAGGCCAGAAGGGAATGTCAAGAGATATTCCAAGTCATGAAAAGCAAAAGCCTGCAACCAAGACTGCTCCTCCCAGCAAGGCTCTCAGTTAAAATGGAAGGTGAAATAAGTTTTCCAGACAGAGGAAGGCTAAAAGAATACATCTCCACCAAAGAGCATTGCAAAATATGCTAAAGGGACTGCTTTAAGAAGATGAAGAAAAAGAGTCCATGAATACCCAGTTCCTTTCACAGTCACCAATACTTGATATTACCAATATTTTTAATAGTTTTTAATCTGATTGTGACAACGTTGTGTTATCTTAATTGTTATTTTATTATTTATTGAATCTAAATCTGTTTTTATAGATTTTGCCTATTTCTATTATTCTTTAAAAGCTTTAAATGAATTTTTGGTATTCTTTATCCCTTTCTTTTTTGTTTGCAGAAGTTTTTACCTAAAAAAACACACACAAAAAAACTATTGACCCTTTTTTAGATGTGCTGCAAATACTTTCCTAGTCTATTATTTACTCTTTAACTTTTTTTATATGTATATTACTATATAGTCTTAAATGTTCTATATAGTCATATTGTCAATATTTTACATTATAGCTCCTGGGTTTGAATATTTTACTTCAGGGTAAGAAAAATATTATTTTGTATTTTATCATAAAACTCCTTAGATTTTACATACTGATTTTTAACTCACCTGAATATTTCTTGTATAATGTGTGAATTAGGGCTCTATATCTGTTTTATTTCAAGGAATAGTGGTCCATGCACCTTATTTGTTGAATAAGCCTTATTTTCCCCATTGATTTGAAATATCAGTTTAACTATATATTACATTGTTAGCGATATATACATTTGTTCTAGAATGCTCATTTTATTTCATTGATCTACTTGATTATTACTCTGCTGGTGTCATGTTGTTTTAACTGCTGAGACTTTATAATAGTTTTAAATTTTTTAATATTTTATAGTGGATTTTGACACTTAAAAAAATAAATAAATAAAATCAATCTGCATTAAAAAAATAAAAGAAAGAAGGAACTCCTACCTTTTGCAACAACATGGACAGAACTGGAGAATATTACACTAAGTGAAATAAGCGTATTGGCGAAATACAAATACCATAAGATCTTACCTATAAGTGGAATCTATTCAACCAAATTAACTAATGGGCAAAATAAACCACAGGCATGGAAACATGGAGCAAACTGAAAGTGACCAGAGGGTATGGGGAAGGAGGGCAATGTGGAAAGAAGGAGAAGGGACTAAACCAAGGAAATGTATGAATGACCCATGGACATGGACAACAGTGTGGGAATTGACTGTGGGAGCGGGGGCTGGGGGTGGGATGGGTGGAGGAGGCCAAAGGGGGGAAAATTGAGACAACTGTAATAGAATAAACATGATTTTAAAATAAAAAAGACACCAGAGAACCCAAATCTAATATAATAAATGATATGGTTGGGTAGAAAAACAAAGCATTGCTTTTATCCTTGTTTGCAACCTGCATTGACAATAAGGCGCATTGTAAAGTAAGAAAGTATCTTTCCAAAGAAAGATTTTCCAATTGAACTTACTCTTTAAGACTCCCAATGGTATGTTCACTTTCTGTTTTCCTGTTTCAGGTACACAAACTTGGAACATGAAAACCCCTGGAGGTCAAATATTATTTAAGTGGTGTTTTAGTAGTGAATAATGGCTTCTTAGCAATAAATATCTCTGATTCTTACCTAGTAATCTTAGAAAGCAAATTGCATAATTGCTTTGCAAGAAATGATTGGATATAATAATGTTTACATAAAGCTTTAGATAAAAGTAGTATCAGCGCACATTCCTTTTGATAGATAGCTTATGAGTGTTATGGCTTTTTGATATTAAAAAGATTGTGCTTAGTTATAGTATCAATATATCATGATATACTGTTATATTAAAATATAGAATGCTTAATGATTTTCTTTTCTGAAATATATAAAAAAATGTTTAAATTACCAAACTGGAAAACATGATTAACTTCATTAATATTCCATATTTATATGGTGATAAAATTCTTTCAATTTATTATTGATCTAGGGGCAAGATACATTAGCCCATTTTAAATTTTATCATCCTGGTTTTGAAGTTTTCAAGGGAGTGAATTTACTTTTAAATATATTTTGTTCTCAAAAAAGATGAAATCTTAAGTCATAAAAACTTTGGTGGGGGGTGGAGGTGGAAGAGGGTATATGGAGGATAAATAGTGATGGAAAAAATAAAATAAAAATAGGGAAAAAAAAGATAAGGAGAGAATCCTAAAAGCTGCAAAAGAAAAGAGGTCGTTACATACAAGGGAGCACCAATTAGACTGTCATCTGATTTCTCAACAGAAACATTTCAGGCCAGAAGGGAGGGGTGATGAAAAGCAAGGACCTACAATCAATGTTACTTTACCCAGCACGGCTATTACTTAAATTGAAGGAGAAGTAAGGAGCTTCCCA
The DNA here is from genome assembly GCF_021234165.1 of Pteronotus mesoamericanus. Classification (NCBI taxonomy): domain Eukaryota; kingdom Metazoa; phylum Chordata; class Mammalia; order Chiroptera; family Mormoopidae; genus Pteronotus; species Pteronotus mesoamericanus. Next base: position 11,663,227 of record NW_026555077.1, read on the forward strand.
ATCAAGAAAAAGCTAAAGGAGTTTGTTAACACCAAACCACTACTGCAACAAATATTAAAGGGCTTGCTTTAAGAAGAAGAAGAGAAAGAAAAGTAGAGGAAAACAGTCTAACAATAAAATGGCACGACATATGTATCTATCAATAATCACATTAAATGTAAATGGCTTAAATGCTTCATCCAAAAGATATAAGGTAGCTGAATGGGTAAGAAAATTATATATATAAAATCTAAAAAAAGACCCATCTCAGATCAAAAGATACACACAGACTAAAAGCAGAGGGATGGAAAAAGAATTCATGCAAATGGAAAGAAAAAAAGCTGGGGTAGCGGTACTTATATATGGCAAAATAGACTTTAAAACGAAGTCTATAATAAGAGACAAGGAAGGACACTACATAATGATAAAGGGAACACTCCAACAAGAGAATATAACCCTAGTATACATTTATTTACCCAACATAGGAGCACCTACATATGTGAAGTGTTGGGGAATGCCCTGTCTAGTTTCAGGGACTGTAGCCCTGCCGACAGGCAAGAGGGCCCCAAGGCTGGAGCTAATCAAGGAGGACTTGGGAAAACAGGCCACTGAGTAGACGAAACATGACCCCCTGGTAGAGGCCCAGCCCCTGCCTCCCTCACATCACCCTGCTTGGCTTTGTGATGGTCGGTTAGTCAAAGATGGCTAAGATTCCTCAAGAGGAGGGACGACCTAAGACAGACATGGCAGGTATGGGCAGCAGACAAGGACTTGGGGGACATGGAGAAAGGGCAAAAAGTTCTGCACCCCTCGGCTCCGCTCGGACTTGGCCGGAGTCCTCATTCCATCTGAAAGAAGTCTCCTTGTCTCTTGGCGGCTCTGCCCCGCCCACCTGGCTCAGGCTCGAAACAATACTAAAGGCAGGTACAGCCCTAAACTGGATTGGGCGGTTCCCAGGGGGGAATCAGGCCTAGAAGTAAGTTCCTTGAAGTATGTTTTGTTCTTTCCTTAAAACCTATGATAACTGGCTCACACTGGGAAGGAGATTTACATTATTCATAGATCCTGACCTGAGGCAGATCTCTGGTGTTCCTTCAATTGTTATCTACGATCTCTACCTGTTTTCTGTAAACCTAGCCTTTTGACATTGATTGATGAGCTTTGCATCCATACCCCTATGCATATGGTTCTCAATAAAAGCCTTTGGACATGGGGTTGGGAGGGTAGGGGGGGATCAGGGCCTTCTCCAATAGAGGGAAGAGCCACGTCCACTCTCCTGGCAAACAGAGAAGTGTTTTCGACGACTCATGTTTATTCCCCCATCCGTGACAACCCTGGGAGAGGCTCTGTGGGAATCAGAGCCCCGCTCCCTCCTCAGCTGGCTCTGGACAGTAACCCTTCGATCCAGGAGTACACCGCGCGGCGCTCCCCGCAGCAGTGAAACAAATCGTGATGAACATAAAGGGAGAGATCAACAGAAAGACGAACATAGTCAGAGATTTTAATACCCCACTGATGTTAGTGGATATCTTCCAGGCAGCAAATCAACAAGAAGACAGCAGCCTTAAATGACACACCAGATCAAATAGACTTAATTGATATCTTCAGAGCATTTCACTTCAAAGCAGCGGAATATATATATTTTTCAGGTGCACATGGAACATTTTCTAGGATAGACTACATGTTAGGATACAAAATAAGTCTCAATAAATTTAGGAGAATTGAAATCATATCAAGCATCTTCTCTGACCACAATGCTATGAAACTAGAAATCAATCACAAGAATAACACTGAAAAACATGCAAAGACATGGAAGCTAAATAACATGTTTTTAAACAATGAAGAGGTCAACAATGAAATCAAGAGAGAAATTTAAAAAATCTTGAAAGAAATGAAAATGAGGACACAACTATTCAAAATCTGTGGGACACTGGGAAAGCAATCCAAAGAGGGAAATTCATAGCATTATGGGCCTACCTCAAAAAACAAGATAAAGTTCAAGTAAACAATCTAACTTCAAATTTAAAAGAACTTGAAAAAGAACAAGTAAAGCCCAAGCAAGTAGAATGAAGGAAATAATAAAGATCAGAGCAAAAATAAATGAGAGTCTAAAAAATCAATACAAAAGATCAATGAATCCAAGAGATGGTTCTTTGAAAAGATAAACAGGATTGAAAAACCTTTAACCAGACTCATTGAGAAAAAAAAAGAAAGGACCCAAATAAATAAAATCAGAAATGAAACAGGAGAAATAACAATTGACACCAAAAAACCACAAAGGATTATTGAGAAAATATTATGAACAACTATATGCTAACAAACTGGACAATCTGGACAAAATGGGTAAATTCCTGGAAGCATACAATCTTCCAAAACTAAATCAAGAGGAATCGGAGAATCTGAATGTACAGGTTACACCTAATGAAATTGAAGCAGTAAACAAAAACTCCCAAGAAACAAAAGCGCTGGACTGGAGGACCTCACAGGTGAATTTTACCAAACATTTCGAGAACTAACACCTCTTCTCAATTGTTTCAAAAAAATCAAGTGGAGGGAAGGCTCCCACACTCATTTAATGAGGCCAGCATTATCCTAATTTCAATACCAGATAAACACACTACAAAGAAAATTATAGGCCAATATCCCTGATGAATGTAGATGCTAAAATTCTCAACAAAATATTAGCAAACAGAATATGGCAATGAATCAAAAAGGTCATACACCATGATCCAGTGAAATTTATTCTGGGAATGCAAGGTTAGTGCAACATTCTCAAATCAATAAACATGGTATACCACATAAATGAAATGAAGGATAAAAACCACATGATCATATCAATAGATGCAGAAAAAATATTTGATAAAATCCAGCACCCATTTATGATAAAAACTCAGCAACGTGGAATTAGAGGGAATATACCTAAACATAATAAAAGCCATATATGACAAATCCACTGCCAGCATCATACTCGGTGGGCAAAAACTACCAGCAATCCCCTTAAGATCAGGAATAGGCAGGAATGTCCACTTTCACCTCTCTTATTAAACATAGTACTGCAAGTCCCAGCCACACCAATCAGACAAAAAGAAGAAACAAAAGGCATCCAAATTGTAAGGGAAGGAATAAAACTGTCATTATTTGCAGATGACACGATACTGAACATAGAGAGCCCCAAAGTGCCCACCAAGAAACTACTACAACTGATAAATGAATTCAGCAAAATAGCAAGATACAAAAATCAATATCCAGAAATCAGTTGCATTTTTATATGCCAATAATAAACTAACAGAAAGGGAAATTAAGAAAACAACACTGCCCTGGCTGGTGTGGAATAATGGATTGAGTGCCAGCCTGTGAACCAAAGGGTTGCTAGTTCAATTCCCAGTTGGGGCACATGCCTGTGTTGAGGGCCAGGTCCCTAGTAGTAGGCGCTCAAGAGGAGGCCACACATTGATGTTTCTCTCCCTCTCTTTCTCCCTCCCTTTCCCTCTCTAAAAATAAATAAATAAATAAATAAATAAATAAGAAAACAATGCCATTCACAATTGCTACAAAAAGAATAAAATACCTAGGAATAAACTTAACAAAGAATATAAAAGACTTGTACTCAGAAAATTATGACACTGAAAAAAGAACTAAAAGAACATACAAATAAATGGAAGCACATATCATGTTCATGGATAGGAAGAATTAACATCTTTAAAATGCCCATACTACCCGAAGCAATCTCTAGAGTCAATGCAATTCCTATCACTATTCCACTGATGTATTTCACAGAACTAGAACAAATATTTCAAAAATTAAAATGGAACAACAAAAGACCCTGCATAGCAGCAGTGATCCTGAGACAGAAGAACAAAGTTGGAGGAATCATGCTACCTAATATCAAACTATACTATAAGGCCATAGTAATCAAAACAGCATGGTACTGGCATAAAAACAGGCACATAGATCAATGGAATACAATAGAGAACCCAGAAATAAACCCATATCTTTACAGTCAATTAATATTCAACAGTGGATGCAAGCACAAACAATGCACTAAAGAGTCTATTCAGTAAATGATGTTGGGTAAAATTGGACAGATACATGCAGAAAAATGAAACTAGGTCACCTTCTTATACCACACACAAAAATAAATTCAAAATGGATCAAAGAGTTAAAGGTTAGACCCGAACTCACATAAATCGTAGAGGAAAACATAGGCAACATAATCTCAGACATTGCTCGTAGTAATATTTTTTCGGATATGTCTCCCCAGGCAAGGGAAACAAAAGTAAAAATAAACAAATAGGACTACATCCAACAAAAAAGTTTTTGCACAGCAAAGGAAATCATAAACAAAATAAAAAGTCAGCCCACAAAATGGGAGAACATATTCACCGATATATCTGATAAAGGGTTAATATCCAAAATTTATAAAGTACTGACGAAATTTAACACCAAAATAACAAACAACCCAATTAAAAAATGGGCAAAGGACCTGAATAGAGACTTCTCCAAAGAAAACATACAGATGGCTGATAGACATATGAAAAGATACTCAACATCATTAATCATCAAAGAAATACAAATTAAAACCACAATGAGATATCATCTCACACCTATCAGAATGGCTATCATCAATAAATCAACAAACAACAAGTACTGGCAGGGATGTGGAGAAAGGGAAACCCTTGTGCACTGATGTTGGGAATGCAGACTGGTGCAGCCACTGTGGAAAGCAGTGTGGAGATACATCAATAAATTAAACATGGGTCTGCCTTTTGACCCAGTGACCCCACTTCTGGGAATATAGCTGAAGGAACCCAAAATGCTAATTTGAAAGAACATAAGCACTGCTACATTCGTTGAAGTGTTATTCACAATTGCTGAGATATGGAAGCAGCGTTAAGTGTCCATCAGTAGTTGAGTGCATGAAATAACTATGAGACATTTACAGAATGAAATACTAACGACCTGGCTGTAAAAACTAATAAAATTTTACCCTTTGTGACAGTATGGATGAACCTGGTGGACATTATGCTAAGCGAGGTAAGCCAGTTAGAGAAAGACAAATGCCATATGATTTCTTTCATATGTGGAATCTAATGAACAAATGAACTAACAAGGAAAATGGGGACAGACTCGTAGATGGAGAGCAGGATGGCAGCTAGTGCGGCGGGGGGAGGTGAAGGGGTGGAGGGATCGAGCCAAAAGGAAAAAGGACTCATGGACATGGACAACAGCGTGGTGACTGCTGGGGACTAGGGGATAAGGGACTAAATGTTAATGGAAAAAAAATACAATAAAGATTAATTTTTTTCAAAAAGCCACTCACAAACAGGGAGAAAGCAGCGGCACCAATAGTCAGGCCCACCTTGTCTAATCCCAAGTAACTTGCATATATATGGCCTCCAGCCATCCTCCATTCCCTCTCCACAATGGTTAGTATTATTATATGGCCAGTAATTGTTAAAGATAAAATGGGAAAACACAGGTTTTCAGACCACACCAGAAAATCATCAAAACAAACCTATGTTTGTTGGCTAACATTGGGTGATTTCACAAAATTTTTAAAACATATGTTTGATTTTTATGACCTTAAGAGATGGGCATAATTATTCCTGTGCTTTTGTTTGTTTGTTTGTTTGTTTGTTTTTTGAAATGAGGATGTGGAAGTTCAGCAAGGTTAAATAACTCACCAAAAATCATACAGCTAGAAAGTTGTAGAGCTGGTATCCAAACTGCCTTCCTTTGAAGTCCCTGCCATTAATGCCTGTACTGCCATGCTTTTCAGATTTATTTTTATATGTTATTAATATGTTATATAATATATCTCCAGATTATCCTCCCAAGGAGTCAGTAAAGGTGGTAACAAAAGAGAAATAATGATTGAGGCCTTCTGCTGGTTTCCATTTCTCTCTCCCTTCCATAATTACTCTTAGTTAAATTTTGAGTCACAACTATCCACATACATATCTAATATATTGAGCCTTAAAACAACAACAACAACAACAACAACAACATTCTGTTGTTTTGAAGAAAACAACAACTACAATATATGAAGGGTACTCTGCGAGCTCTCTGGGTGACAGGCCTCTCCTAGACCGCGATGAGGCAGACGTGTTCCTAACATGCACGGGGAGCAAGCACCTGTCTTCCACCAATTCCTGTGGCTCTGGACCTTTGACCAATGCCAAAGAGTTGATTGTTTCAAGAAAATGTACCCACAGCAGCATGCAATCCTAGTCCCTGGTAATGCCTGGGATGGTTTAGGCAAGTTGAGAGAACTCTAAATAAAGGAAAAACATAGCGCTTAAATGAGTCATGGAGAAGCTGGATAATTGACGGGTACAGTTGTCCTGTCTGGGCAGCATGGTGCCTCCTTAGTCCAAGAGTACCTGTTTAATTATTGGGGTATTTTGATGGGTTTTATCTACATACATGTACAAAAATGGGGCTTAAAATGGAAAAATAAATGACCGATACTATTGAGAAGAAAAATAAGTCTCATAAACTTAATACAGTTAAAATAAAGATGGAAAACAGTGGCCAAGTCAAAATCAGAGAAACCTTTACCTCAATTGAATGGCAATTGGACTTCAGTCATTATACCTTGTGTCCAGTGGTGAAGGGAAAGAATTAACGAGCACAAACAAAATGCTAGAAACATGTCATTAAAGGCTATTTGCAACAGATAAATTATTTCAGTATTGCCAGCTTGTTCCTATTTTCAGGAATGCATTATGTACAGATGTACATTGAGGATTGCTTGTACTTAGCCGTTTTGTCTCCATGCCTATTCATTTAAGCTAAACAAACAAATTGGATGTCAGAGGGATGAAGACTGCAAAACAAGCATAAGAAAAGTAAAACAACTTCAGATCCAGGAGCCGGGGCAAGCATCCAGATTTCTACATGGGGAAGAACTGAGGTTAATGCAGCTGCAAACCAACACCCGAAAGAGGCACAGGCGGTGCTGCCTGATGGATAGAAAGCCTTGAGGCTTGCTGCCTTCTTTCACATGTTGTAATGAAAAGAAACTAGATACCCAAACTGTATTCAAGTTCACATTCTAAAGAACAGCTAAATAAACATCCTCAGAGTACAATGTCCTACGCCTAGTCCCAGGAATTTCTTGAGCTGTGATGAAAGTCTGCTTTTTGAGTGAGTGCTCAATTCTGTCTCCAATTTGCAGTCACAGTTTTCTTCTTCTCTCAAACATCAGTGGTTTTATGTGCAACATCTACCTACCTCATCAGCGTGCCTTTCCTCACACTAAATAAAGTGGAGAGAACATTTCTACCCACCCACTCATTAGGGGCTACAAGACTCAACTCACACCCTGCAAACCTCAGGATGGATAGAACATGAATCCTTTTAACTACCTGGACACAGTAGCTGACTATCAGGAAACTGCCTGTGGCTTCTACATGTTGCCACACTATTTACACAGCTGATGGAAGTTTGCCCTGGTGAAGGAATTTGGCTCTAGAGGAGTCCCTTAGAATTCCCAAAGGGCCCATTCACCCTGCACACCCGCACAGATGCCTCTGGAGACAGGAACAGTGGGGTTCATTTTCTAACTTCCTCTTCACACACTATAATTCTACACATTTATTTAAAAGTGGAGGAGGGGTCGGAGAAGAGCTAGGGGAGCTGCAAAACCTACATTATATGAAATATTTGCCAAAAAATATTTTAAGTAAAGTCAACAACCCCCTTCCCCTGCCAAACATTCCTCGGCTTCATTAGGCGGCCTAAACTCTTACCCTTCGCGTTCCTAAGCACGAAGCAGGGCTGGGACAAACCTCCCAACAGAAAATGAACCTTTCCAAGGCAGAGAGAGGGAGCCCCCAAAAGCCAACCAATTCTCAAAGCAGCAAGGAGAAAAATAGCATTCACATTCTTCTCCTTTAATAATTTAAAGCCTTGCTATTAGCAGGGGCAGAGAAAATATCAGACGCGGGATTTTATCATGACAGTTAAGACACAGCAGAGGTAATAAGATAGAGGGAGTAATTTCCTAAAGCCGTTTTAAAGATAAGGATCAATTTTTATCCTGTCAATTATTAAAATATGTTAGAAACGACAGTAAGCTATTAATTTCTCCACCTCTACCAACTGTGGTCACAGCGGCAGCGAATCCTGCCAGCGGTAGGGCGTGCTTTTCCTAGCTGTGAATAACTTCTTTCACTACAAAATTGGTCAGAAAACAACTCTCCATTTGGGAAAGAGGTGTATATGAGATGTAAATGTATATCCAGAATGTTCCCTTTCTTAATTTCCTTCTCTGGCTGCTAATTTTCTCCTCGCCTAAATAATTAATCTTCCCACACTACTCAAATAAACTCCATCTAAATCAGCTCATGAAAAAGATGATGGTGATGACGATGACGATGATGATGATGATCAGGGAGGGGAGGAGAAGCAGCAGGAGGAATGGGGAGGAGGAGGAGGAGGAGGCTGATCCTCCCACATATATCCCACTTTTCCATTTTGCGGGGGTGGGGAGAGGAGGCAAATGTGTAGCCTTAGGTTTTGGTGCCAAATTCTCTGAATTTGACTCTTGACGCTGATAAATGACTGCAACTTTGGACAGATTGTTTTCCTCTCAATTTCCTTATCTGCTGTATGGGAACAATAGTAATTTCTAACTTTTGTGGTGAAGATTTGTTGTGAAGATTAAACATGATACACCTTGAATGGTACCCAAAACAAAGTAAGCACTCAGCAGACCTTCCCATCTCCATTGGCTCTCCCATCTCCAGATGATCAGACTCAAGCAGACTGCACAAGGACAGGAGGCGAACACTGATCAGGGATAGAAAAAGTCACAAATAGAAGAGTTCTGAACTGTTAGAGTAGAAGCAAATGATAGTCAATGTGGTCATCCTTTTATGAAAAGTTGAAACATGATATCCTACTGGTGATGACTTACAGGTTAATGATTGAAAGAGGTGGGGAGAAAATGGTCTTTCTGTACATATGTTAATAAGCAGAGTTCTATTTGAAAAACAGGAGAACTTAAGAAAAACGCAATTTAAAAATGGCCCGAAAATTTTAAAAAAAGAGAAAAAAGAAAAGGAATGCTTAAAAAAGAAAAGGTTAATGAATAAGCAACAAACTAACTTCCTGTTCAGCTGATCTCCATAATAATGCTGGTGTTTGGGGAGAGAAGTAACCTCATATTATAGGCTTTTTGGGATTCAAGGAGGGAGCTGCACTGTAAATTATCATGTACTCTGGGGATTGAGTTAGACCCACAGTGTAACTCGATCTCTGCCCTCACCCATTTCAGAAGGTCCAGCTTAAACCTTTCCCATCCCCTCAAAAGAGAAGTTTGGCCTTGTGATTAAGAGAAAAGAGGCCAGAGTGGGGAAAACCCGGTAGGAGGACCAGAGAAACTTACCAGCTTTGTGGTTACATAACCGTGCTGAGCCTCAGTGCTCTCATCTGAAAACTGGGGCTACGTCAGAGGGTTTTACGAGCATTTGATGCGAAAATGCACGTTGCTGGTGAATGTCTCCCACCTTGAGGGGCAGCAGGCAGAGCCTAATCCAGTTGTTCACTTGACAGATAAAAAAGCTAAAATCTAGAGAAGTTAAAATCTAGCCCAAGGTCACACAGTGAATCCTTTCAAAGCCTGGATTAGAATTTAAATTCTGATCCCTAATTCAGCACTTCTGCACTAAACATACTTTCTCCTACACAGAGCTTTGCAAATATTCTCCCACATTGATTTTGTCCTTTTCTGAACATCAACTGCATTTTCAACCAATGCCATCACTATAGCCCTTGGATACTCTCAATAAATTTGTTCTTTCAACTACATTATAAGTTCCTTGAAATGACAGAAGAGGTTTCAAATGTCTTTTTTCTATCCAAAGGTGTTTATTCAGGTGCTGGGTACATAATATTGTTAATTGATAGACTGGCTTCTTCAGGAAGAGGTTTTACTCTGGATAAAATGTTGCTGTGAGGAAGATGCTGACCAGCTGTTCAGACCTGCAGGAGGTCAGATCAGAGGAAATGGGTTTCCAACATGCCCAAAGAGATGCCTAAAAAATTAACTGCAAGGGAATCTAAACACAGGAACAAAAAAGGCTGAATGAAGGCTCTCTCCTCATGTAGATGTTTTTAAAAATATTCTATTTTTAGACAAAAAATAGGTTGACACGGGCCATTGGTTCCTAACCTGTCATCAGTAAACCCCAAATGTTTATGTTACTGCAAAGGATCTGAAAAGTGATTTGCACATCAAACACTGTAGAATGAGTAAATAATGTCTTGTACCTATATATACAATAATACATCCCCCCCACCAGATGGATGGGTAATGTAATTTGATCTAATGAAATACAAATTCTTTAAAAACATTGTGGATTTGTTTGTAACTTTCATCCACTATGTACTTTTTAAATTAACCAATAAAACAGCAACTAACATTCACTAAGCACTTACAGTGTGGCAAGCACCATTCTATTAGAGATTATTTTGTTTACTTTTTGTTGGCACCCTGAAGGCAGATACAATTGTTATCCCCATTTTGCACAAAAGAAAGTGAGATTTATAGAGTTTAAGTAAGTCACCCTTTGGTTTTACCAATAATAAATGAGACACCTGGAATCTGACTCCGCTTTTCTAACTGACAAGTGTAAAACAATGTACCTAATTTCTCCCATGTATACATGTGCAGAAGAGAGGTGTTTAACTCTGAAATCTGACATTTACAAAAGATTCTTGCCTCTGCAAGGTTCGGTAACAGCACCAACAGGAGGTGGAAAGTGGCTCCTCTGTTAAGCAACTGAGGTGCTTAGGACTAAGGGATTTAACTAGTTGATTTCTAGAAAATGCTCTGAGCTAGAAATTCTAGCATTCTATACTTCAGATCAGCCTTTCCCAGAGTAGATTCTGCAGAATTCTGGTCCCAAGAGATACTCCACAGAAAAAGCTTTCAATAGTTAAACAAGTTTGAGAGACACTGTAAACTAAAAGAACCAACTTATGCGAAAGAGTACCTCCCCTTTTGGAAAATCAAAATTACATTTTCACATGTTAAAAGCTCTGAGAAGTTCTGCATAGCACTGGATTGCATAAAATTAAACATGTTCTCTTTCTGTAACATTCTCAGCAAGGAAAACTTTTTCATTTTGTGTAACCCAGAGTACTCTAAAAATATTTGGGCATCGAATTCCTTCTGTAGATAGTTATTTCATAGATCTAGTTCCACCAAACACTTGTAGATTGTAACCTAACTTTGGCAGTTAAAACATTCTGTAATAGGTTATGAAAAGTGGCATTTTGAGAGTCTTCCAAAGCGTTCATTCTATAGTGGCATCGGCTCTTGGAAAGCTCTGCGGCCTAAAGGTATATTTATCTAAGAATTATACAGATTGTTAATTTTTTTTGTTTCCCTTGAAGCATGGAATAAAATTTTAATAACAATGACACTCTGAAGGTTATGTGTTTCTATTTTTCAAAGTCTATTCTGGACTCACAGTTCTAAAAATTGACCATCATCCGAATTACCTGAAGGGCTTATTGAAACAAGGATATCTGAGCCCTTCCTGGAGTTTCTCACTAAGTGGATCCAGAATGAAGCCTGAGAATTCACATGACTAAACGAGCTTCCAGATGGTGCTAACGCTGCTGGGCCAGAGAGGCTACTGCTCCTCTAGACCTCTTGTGTTAGATTTAGGTCATGAAGTAGAAGATGAGAGATGTTTGATCTCTGTTTCCATCATCCAGGGCTGTTATATTTTCCCTTACTTTCTGTAAGCTTGATTCTAGGATATTTAGCTACCTCTCTATGGTGTTTTCTTTGTACTTTAAATCTTTTACTTAGAAAAGTTTCAAAAACTTCAGGAATCAAAGATGAAAAAAGGAGGCCGGAGACTAGAGTGCATTGGATTGAGCTTTAATAGAAGATATTCTTAAAATATTCAGTATTAATCTATTTAAGAGCTATCTCTTGCTTCCCACTTAACATATGGATGAAATTTCAATAGCATGAACTTATTTTTGTCTCTTTGCGGGAGTGATTAAGTACTAGTTTGTATTTATAGACAAGTTTTACATCACTGACACTTGGGCCGGGATTTCATTCACTGGAACCCGTAGACCTTTAATTCTAGTCCTCTAGTTTCTACAATAGAAATTTCTATGATGCTAGAGAAATTATAGAGTTAAGGGGCCCTTTAAAATAATGCTGATTATAAATGTCACTGCAGAATCACAAAATTGCCATTGCCTGGTATAATAGATGTGTTCCTGGGAACGGCAAGCCAAACTACCATCATTTGGATCTTATTTACATATTCTAATTTTAGATATGCCCATCTGACACTGTTTCCTACCTCTTTAGTTAGAAAGTTCTGCTTTTTATGTCCTCCCTTCCCATCCCTATCAACCTGTCAAGGAAGAAAGGACAGAAACTAATCTTTACTGAGCGTCTTCTAATGGCTATATCATTTCATCTCTATCAAATTGATCCCAAGAAAAGCTGCGACCCAGAGCAGTTCTGGTCACATGGCTAAGTGGAAGCATCAGGACACAAGTGAGCTGTAACCCGTCTAAAGTCTACTCTACTTTCCCCCCCAGCCCATCCCATCAGCAGCTTTGCCTCAAGTCCCTAGAGATCCTTGGATGGAAGAGGGGGCTCCCTCTTTAAGGACAACTGTAGGGGAGGATTATTTGGTGTTGGGATGAGTTGCTCATAATCTATAAACTTTTAAATGATCATTTTTACATATGCGTCACCACAGAGGTGAAAATATGGGAGACTGAAAGGAGGCAGAATGGGCACTTAAGCAATGAATAAAATTAAACAACAATGTATCATTCCAAAGGATAAAAAATGTTACACCTTTACAGATTCCCGTTTAATAAACCCAGCAAAAAATGGTATAAAAAATGTGTATTAAAAAATTGGTACAAAAAAAGTTGGTATAAAAAATTTTAAAAAGGTACAATTTACAGGTTCTCCATGAGCACACTTACATTAATCTGAGCCTTCGGAAGGCACATGCAGCCTTTGTCTGACTGTGCTAACCGTAGTGAAAACCCCACCACTAACAGGTTAGCGCTGCCTTGGTTATATAAAGCAGAGCTTGGTCAAAGGGAAAACATCCTATGTACCCAGGCCTTGAGACACTGTGCAAACAAAGTTCTCCCAAGTAAGCTGAGCTCTTCCCACAGAGCATTCTTTAGGGCTTAGTATATGTGTAAGCTGAGTTCCCCACAATTTTATGAAAGTGTGACCTTAAGTTTAAAAGGAGACCACAGAAGTTGACAATGACCTAAACCACCCATTAATGTCAGCCTTTCAGCAGAAGAGAATGTTACTGATGAATCCAGGGAACTACACAGGGCTGATCTGCAGCTCTGGAGCCAGGCAAGAAATTGCCTGTTTTAATAGTTACTGGGTATGAGAGACACGACAATTGGGCTGTTCATGATACCTCTGGGAAACTGTGTTAAAAATAAACCATTTTGTGACTAGAGCTCTACTACTCTGGGATCTGGTTGATTTTCCAGATTACTTTCATAACCTTATGTCAACAGAAATCCGGCCTCTTCTGAGCCGCCTTAAATGCCACTATTCTGCATAAACTGGTACCAATTCCTTGTTCAATCAGTGTCAAGATTTCTAGATCAAAAACATAGACCAACATTTACATTACCAAGAGTTAAGCAAAGTTCCTACTTTCTTCCCTTCATGTAACATTTACTGACCATCAACTCTTAGGAGAGACACTAGTGATACAAAGATGATAAAACATGGTCTGTTCCTTCAGGGGGCTCAATCTAACCCACTAAATAAACAGGAAATGCACGAGACACAATAATGGGACAGATGTTACAATAGAAGGCAGAACATCCTGGGAGACCAGAAGATAGCAGCCCACTGCATCATGCTTTACAGAGGTGACATTTCAGTGGGGTAAATGATTGTTGCAACCATCTCAGCCATCTCAAGAGGAACAGAAGAATCTCCCAGCTGAGCTCTGCCCAAATTCCTCACTCACAGGATCCGTCAGATGCAATAAATGGGTGCTGGTTGAAGTTACAAAGTTTTGGAGTGGTTTGATACATAGCAGTATATACCATAAATGCCGGGAAATGAATCCCTCATCCTGCCTTTTATTCCTAAAGCTAATCAGTCTTCTGAAAGAGCTGTCATCACTGACCAACTGACAGTGAAAACTTCTAGAATCTCCTGAAAATATTTATGGTGCTTGGTGAGAACCAGGGAGTAACTTGGGTCCTTACTGTGAACATTTGGCTAGAAGCCACTGGGGACCCAGAGCATATCAGCAAAGGGCAGCGTTGCCAATCTGACCAGTAGAAAGAGCCCAGTGTCCCATCGCAGGCCTGCAGAAGCCCACTGCATTTTGTAGAAGCATAAATCAGAGATCAGAGGCATAAGGAGATTCTTCATACCTGGCAGACGGTAGAGACTAGAGGCTCAGTAAGTATCTGTTGCATGAACAGGCTGAATCTGGGGACCAGCAGTAATATTGGTGGTACTGTTTACTGAGAGGCGTTGGGCAACTGAGGCATCATAGGTTGCTAGAATGAGCCTGTAATTGGGTCTGCAAGGCAGATCCGAACTTTTTCTTTTGAGGCATTTTAGGCAGAGTTCTTGAAGGTTGGAGGGGTGAATACAGGCTACTGGACTCTCTACGGAGGCACTTTCTGAAAATTCTGGCTGGAAGTCTTGACCTTTTAAGGTATCCAGCCTCTGTGCCTATCATGAGCATCTTCACTTGAAGGTTCTCCTTGTTGCTCACACAGTAATTACATTTCTCCTCCTCTCATTCTGTGGTAATCATTAGCTAAGTGTTAGCACCCACAGATCCCCCTAATAGTTTTCAACCATTATACTGAACATTAAATGAAACATTTCTTTTTTCTGAACTCACAATAGCTTCTTTTTTTCTAAGGACCAAGTTAAGATCTCTCATACTGATTTAGAGCTATTAATGCCAAAAGGAGAGGCTGATTCAAGACCAGTGTACAGGCCCTCCTACTTATTCTGAAAAGGAAACTGAGATTTCTGATCTCGTAAGCAGCTTTCTTCTACTAGAGAAAGAGATCAGGATCATGTTCTATATTTTCAGAAGAAGCTTAATATTTTTATTCAAGGAATATTTTCTGAGACTGCTTTAAGCTGAAGTTTTACAAGGGGATTTTCTTATGATTCTCAAACGGCTAGAAATTTTATTAGCCAAATCTTATTTTTATATATTGGCAACAAATTACATAATTTTCAGAATTAAAACTGCATTATATTCCTCACGTAAATGTCAGGGTTCCTGGTCTCCTGGGGCAATCTCAACTTTGTCTCTGTTTTTAGAATAAAGTAAGAGTTTTGTTAAGTGTGCTGCAACTAAAATGCTAAACAAAAGAGGCTTTCACTCATGGATTCAGGCTAAGAAAGACTTGAATCAAAACAAATGGAGAAACTGGCTTTAGGGCCAGAGTTCATTGTTTTTGGGTCCGTTTTGGTTTGGGGAGCCTAATGAAGCCTGACCACTCAGCAAGGGGTGGGGTTAGCGGGCCGTCAGTCATCGTTAATCACTGTCGACCCAAAAGGCCTATCTTGGTTAAGACACCTTTCCTTTCACATGGATTTCTTACGATTCTTGATAATGGCATACATGTTAATTATTCTATTAACAGACTAATATATGTTCATTAACACGTAGGTTATTATGTGAATAAGAGGGACTGCTAAATCACTTTTTAAAAATTTTAATTTTTCAATTACTGTTGGCATACAATCTAAATCACTTTTTAAATGTGATATTATGCTCATTCATGCAGTCATTTGAAGCTAAATTTAAAAAATCAAGCTGTGTGTTTTTTTAGTGGTTTGTTTGTCTCCTGGTACCCTGAGTTCTTTGAGGGCAGAGTCTGGGTATGATTCATCTTTGAATGCTTCTTGGTGCCTGGCGCAGTGCCATGCACACTGGAGTGAAGTCAATAGTTTGAGAATGAATGAAAAGAAGGCTTTTTGAATAGGAAAGGGTGGATTCTTCTTCATCTCATGGACTGGTTCTCTGACAACCATGTGACTGGAGAGGAACATTTGTACAGCACTGTACAGTTCACAGGCATTTCCACACATTTATTGTCTCAAAGTCAGTGTCAATAAGCTTATTTTACTGTTGAAGAAATTGACCTTTAGAGAGATTATGGGATTAATCCCAGATTTTCTGATCTCCTAGTTTGTGGAATTAGAAAACAAAACCACCTACACGCACATACAAACACACATAGGCACATGCAAATACAATCATCTGTCAAAATTCATTCAAGAGGCCCATGTTTTCAGCATTACTCAATCTACCCACCTTATTATTATCAAAGCTATATTTATAGGAAGGGAGCATTGGGAAGCATATCTAAAATACCACTTTCTTCAACTAGAGCCAGATACGCCCATCTGCCATCCCACAGAAAACACAAGTGGCTGATAGAATCTGATGTGAATGAACCTGCCAACCCATTTTCTAGTGTATGCAACATAAAATTCAGGCTTGGCTTTGCAAATGTTTAACCACCAGGTACAGTGTAGGGGACAATGAAAAAAATCAACTTTAGCTTTTAAACCTAAAGATCTAGTCCAGAAGAAAGCGGAAATTAATTAAGTATTCTTGATCAGAAATGTTTAGACTTTTTCCTGCAATATTAGGAATGAAGTGGTGAGGTAAATCTCCAAAATATTACTTATTTTGACATGTTTTGGAGCATTACATAAATATACTTTTTTAATCAAAACAATTTAAATGCAGTCAGCACCTAGGACAGAAAAATGTGTTCACCAACCTCCCACTCCTTGCGGTTCTGCAAGTGGGGTGTGAGTGGCAGGTCAAGCAGAAGGCGAGCAGGCTGGGGAATGTCGCCTCCTCCTTCAGTGACTCAAAGCCAAAAGAGGTCCCTAGCCACTGCTGGTCCTTTGATCTCTTGCTTCCTATTTTTAGAACTCTTCTGTCCAATATCCTCTGCCCCTTTCTATGACCTTTCATGACACACTTCTCCTGATGGTTATTTTGGGATCATATTCCTTCTCCAAAGTATTACTACAGCTAGAATTAATGTATGAGGTAGATCAGCACAAGTCCTTGCTTGAAAAAGTACCCAAAGCACATGTTCCCAAATGAGGGTAAGAGAGCTGGTGTACAAAGGACAGATACATCATCCATATTTTTAGTCATCAAAGTATTCTAGAAGGACTACTTAACGTACTAGATACCACAACCTCATAAGACAACACCATCTAGGTGCAGAATCTGGGCATGTGGATTTAGACAATGTGTCCAGCACAGCTAAAAGGGTGGAAATACATGTGTGAGTGTGTGTGTGTGTGTTGTTTAAAGATTAAGAGTAGATAATCATAAAGAATATGTAGGATCTGTCACTCCACCTTTCTTTGTCAGACTTTACCTATCCCTAAATCTGTAAACCATATGTAAGAGTCAGTGTCCACAATAAGTGAAGGGGAGAGAGACTGAGCATGCTTTGACTGTTCAGAAACCCTTAGAAAAGTATTCCTTCAGAGAACTTTTAAGAAGAGGAAAAAAAGGCTTCCTCAGCATAAATAAAAACAGCACATAGATTCAGGAGGGAAATCCCTCCTTACTGAAGACAGTCACTATCTTCTGTGTTCACCACTGTATCTTTTCTGTCAAGTACAGTGTTGAAAAAATAGCTACATTAATGAGATATTTGATATAACAATGACAGCTAAACTTTACCTAGCACTTAGTGTATAGACATATGACTGGCAAGGCTCACAAGATCTGCATCAATGAAGTTATTGACTGCTTGCAATGAAGCTGAGACATGTGCTTATCCCCACTTGAGAGCTGAAGATACTGCAGTACAAAGAGGCAAAATATCTTGTCTTAGGTCAAACATCTCTTAAATGAGAGAGCCAGAATTCAATGTCAGGCACTTTGCATCTATAGTGAATGCTTGTTTAAAAATTTTTTTTTAAAAAAAGAGGTTTCTGCCTCTGCTACACCCATGAGGAGTTTGAAGAGAAGAGTTAAATTTACTCAGTATAGTGAACTGAACTGTGTCCCCTTAAAATTCATATGTTGGAGTTCTCATACCCCAGTACCTCACAATGTGACTATATTTAGAGATAAGATCTTTAAAGAGGTAATTAAGTTAAAACTAAGTCATCAGAGTGGGCCCTAATCTAATATGTCTGGTGTCCTCCTAAGAAGAAATTTGTACATGGACATGTAGAGAGGGCAGGCCATATGAAGGCAGGAAGAAGGCCATCTGCAAGCCAAGGAGAGGCCTCAGAAGAAACTAAGCTTCCAACACATTGATCTTGGACTTACAGCCTCCAGAATTATGAGAGAATAAATTTCTGCTGTTTAAGCCACCTGACTTGTGATCTTTTGTTATGGCAGAGCTAGCAAATGGATACATTCAGTGTTAATGCATAAAATGGGAACCAAAGAAAATACATGGCCCAAACTAGTTCAAACAAATAAAACCAATCCAAGACAGATAGTTGCTTCTCCTCCATGACATAGGCTGATCAATTATGCAACCTTTACAAGTTTCCAATGAGGTGGGAGGTGCTAGTAGGACATTCCTTCTCATGGCCCACACAGAGTCTGAAAAATGTAACTACAGTTATAGCTTGTTGTAGGTACATGGTTTCCATGTTTGTAGGTTTTCTTGCTCTCAGGTTCTTCCATGTTCTGAGTAAAGCCCTTTTTTTTTCCCTATATACTCATTTCTCAGATACCTCATATTTTAAGGTGGTTTTTAGAATAAAAGTTGTGCTAAAGAGAAAACCATGAAAATATAAAAATCATTCCTAATTTCATTTTCAACAGATAAATGTTATTAACAAAAATATGTATGTATGATATTTATATAAAAGTGAGATCTTAATGTATATGGAATTTGTCTTGCTTTTGTTCAGTTAATGTTGTTTTGAGAACTTTCTCTTAAGTCATTAGTTTTCAAAAAAACGTGATTCTTAACAGCTGCATGATATTCTTTCCAACAGCTTATACTATAACTTACTAAACATAATACTCAATGCTGGTAAGAATATTGTAAAGTAGCCATTTTCCTAAACTGTTAGTGGAAGTATAAAATACTACGATATTCTGGAAAGCAGTTTGACATTATATATACCTATTGTTCCAGTTGAGAAAGGCAAAAGAAAAGCATTTATGTGTAGTCATCTTCTCAGTGAAGCCATTCCTGACCATCTCATTTTAAATTGCATGCCTGACTTTTTGACTTTGATTGGTAGAGTGGCGAGACCTCAGTGACATCCTAGGTCATTCAGTAGAGACACCAGTAAAGTCTCATCTTAGTAGTAAAGCTGAACTATCACTTTAGTGAAGGCTGCTCTAGACCTGCCCTAGAAAGGTATAAGGCCTTGAAAGTGAGTCACACTGATCTGCATGTATGTTAACTACTTGCCAAAAGCAAAACCCGACACTATTTAAAGAAAGACAACAAATTCACAACTCAAAAATGTAATATTCACACTACTCAGCATCCAATAAAAAATCATTAGATATAGCAAAATGCAGGAAAATGTAATCTGGAATCAGGAAAAAATTAATCAATAGAAAAAAACCCTAGAAATAGCAGATAATGATGCTAGAAGACAACATTAAAACAGCTATTATAGCAACGTACAAATATTTGAAGTAAAACTAAATATAATGAGCAGAGAAGTGGAAAGTATTTTTAAAAGAATCAAATAGAACTTCTAGGGATGAAGAATATAATATCTTAAATAAAAATTTAATTGGATAAGATTAATAGCAAATAAGCCACTGAAGAAAAAAATTTGAGGATATGGGAATTTACAAAATATGAAATGAATCACAGAGAGAAAAAAGTGACAAAAAAATCTTCACAGAGCTTTTATGACTTGTGGAATAATACTCTACCACATGTGAAATTGAAGTCCCAGAAGGAGAGGAATAGAACAGAAAAAAAATGTGTGAAGAAATGATGGTGAGAAATTTCCCAGGTTTTATGAAAACTATAAACCGACAAATTTAAGAATTTCAATGAATCCCAAGCAAGATTAAAGCAGAAAAATAAATGCACCAAGGCACATAATTATCAAATTGCTGAAAACTGATGATATAGAGAAAATATTAAAAGTAGCCAGATAAAGACTTACAATCTATAGAGGAGCAGACAAGAGTGAAAGCTGAATACTTTTCGAAAATATGCAAGCCAAAGGACAATGAGACAATTTTATTTTTTCTTTTTGAAACTTAATAAATACTCTTAATTCACTGATCTAAGAATCTCAGTAACTTCCAAGCACACACACAAAAAATAATAATTCAAGAAAGTCACATGATAAAAATGTTAAGCAGAGAAACAGACAACCAAACAGGGTAAAACTAAGAATCACAGCATATTTCTCATTGGAAACCATGCAAACAAGAAGATGGTAGAACAATATTTATAACGTACTAGAAGAAAAAAAAAACTATCAACCTAAAACTTCTTTTAAAAACACTTAATTCAATGAATTTTTAATAATTTGTGTTGCATTGTATTTTTCTTTAAAAATTTTTGGGAAACATCTTTAAAGTGCTCAAATAGAAGTGGGAAGGGGAAGAAGCCTGTTAACCTATAATTCCAAACCCAGCTAAAAGTTTTTCAAAAATTAAAGCAAAATAAAAACTGCTTTAAGTAAACAAAAGTAGAGAGAACTTATCATTAGCAGACCTGAATTACAAGAAATGCTCAAGGAAGTTCCTCCAGCAAAAGGAAAATGATATCAGATAGAAATTTGGATCCACTCAAAGAAATAATAAGTGCTAGAAATGAGAAATATGTGAAAAATATGAAATATTTTTCTTCTCATTTTAAAATTTCTTTGAAAGATAATTTACTATTTAAAGCAATAACAGTTGGCTATGCATTGTGGCTTTTAAAACATGTAGAAATAAAATGTATGGTACAATAGATAAAGGATCAGAGAGGGAATATAGAAATATACTGCTGTAAATTTCTGTCATTATGTATGAAGCAGTATAATATTATTTGATGAAGGACTTTTATAAGATGATTAATGCATATTGTAAATACTAGAGCACTCAATTAAAAAAATGAATAGTTCTAGAATGACTTTCACACTGAAACTATACAGAAATGAGTAAAAACATAAGGTTTAATACCTTTGGAGAAATTAAGAATCAATTCTGACTACTTGGTTAGTGTTTATAAAAATCCTCTCAAACTACTATCAAAAAGTATGTTGTGAAAGGAATATCTTTCATTTACCTCTCAGTGATGTTAGTGTATAAACCTTAAATCAGTTTTTCTATTGCTTCTTTATCTTTCTTCTTCTTGGAGAACAAAATTTTATTCTAAAAGTAGATCTCAGTAACAATCAAATATCAAAAGCTGTTCGCTATAATAAACAGGAAAAAAGTAAGAAAATGGGTTTTAAATTTTTTCTGAAAATTATGAAATTATCCCTGTAATACCCTGCTGACCCTCTTTATCTGTATTTGAATTATCTCTTTCAATGAAGAATAAATGAACTAGTGAGCATTGTAAACATGAAATCAACTGAGATTTTAAAACTATATGTTCTTTGTGCAATAACATCTATGTTAGGTTATTCTATATTAAAACTTTACTTTAACAAAAAAAAAATATGACTCCATTTCAGAGAACATGTCCTAATTGTTTACGTACAGGCTCCAGCACCTGAGTGCTGGGGTTCCAGTCTCAGCTTTACCATTAACTAGAGCAGATTACTTAACATCGCTGTATTTTAGTTTCCTATAATATAGGAATAATAGAGCCTACCATAGAGAACTGTTCTAAGAATCAAATGACTTAATATATTGAAAGCACTTAGAAAAATACCCAGAAGACAGTAAGCACTGTAAGAGTACTATGTATTATTATACATAAAAACTAGTAAAATACAGCTAGAGAACTGAGATCCAAAGAGATAATAAATATAGGAGATGTTGTCATGAAAACAACTTGAGAACCAGGAGAGCAAGTTGTAGTTTTACCCTGTCACTGACCAGCTGTGTGGCTATAGACATGACTCTAAAGCCAGGAAGGGGCTTCTCTGGACTCATTCATTCATTTGGCCCTTCCCTCCTCATTTCCTACAGTCTTCTCTGCACAGATATTTACTGAGTACGCAGTACACTTCATTATGTTGAGCATCAGGGTATTTGTTCTCTCAAGGTTCTCATGGAGGAAAAGTCACATAAACAGACAATTGAAATAGTACAACATATTGAGTATAATGATGGAGATCTCAGGATTCACTTCCACTACAGAAAGCCCGTGGATCCATGGGCATAATTACACACTTATTGTCACCCTAAACAAGTCAGTTTACAATGTAGGTTGGTATGACCTCTGTTTTAATTTTGACCCTGTTTCTGTCATTGATGATCTTAGCACTAAATATTATTAGTGGCTGGATGAGTAGGTGAGTGATCCCTTTCAGGCTTTCAGCATCACTAGCCATCAGAGAAATGCAGATCAAAACCACCATGAGGTACCACCTCACACCGGTCAGAATGGCCATCATAAACAGATCCACAAACAACAGGTGCTGGCGAGGCTGTGGAGAAAAGGGAACCCCAGTCCACTGTTGGTGGGAATGCAGACTGGTGCAGCCACTATGGAAAGCAGTGTGGAATTTCCTCAGAAAGCTGAAAATGGAACTGCCTTTTGATCCAGCGATTCCCCTGCTGCGACTATACCCTGAGAACACCAAAACGCCAATACAAAAGAACCTATGCACCCCAATGTTCATAGCAGCACAATTTACAATAGCCAAGTGTTGGAAGCAACCTAAATGCCCATCAGTAGATGATTGGATCAAAAAGTAATGGTACATATACACAATGGAATACTACGCAGCAGAAAGAAAAAAAGAACTACTAAACTTCGCGACAGCATGGATGGAACTGGAGAGCATCATGCTAAGCGAAATAAGCCAGGGGGCGAAAGACAAATACCATATGATCTCACCTATAAGCGGAACCTAACCAACAAAACAAAGATGCAAGGAAAATATGACCAGCAACACTGAAAGGAAAAGAAATCAACAGAGCCAAGAGGGAAGGGGGGGGTGCAGGGAAAGGGAAGGGAAGGGGAAAGTCAAGGAACAAATAGCAAGGACTCATGGACAAAACCAAAGGGGAAGAGCTGAGGGAGGGAAGGAGGGAGGGGGCAAGGGAAAGTGGTGGTGGGGGGGGAGGCAGAGACAAATGTATTTAAAAAGTAAATAAATTAAAAAAAAAAGATAAAATAAAATAAAAAGAAGTTGTTAATGAAATCCAGGGCCAGCCTAGTTGTCTGAGTTCCTGCTAATCCCTTCAAATAATGAAGAGTTCATTTATTACACATTTTGACTCAGGCAAGAAGCTACTTTTAAGATAGCATCACAGCAGCTGATTACTACAATTTCCATTTTTAATCCCTGCTAATCCCTAGTAATCTTTCTGGTCCAGGGTAAAACAGGAGGCCAAAAATTATATGATGGCTTCATTTTTTAAAAAACCCAGCAAATATGAGAAGTTTTAAAGCAATAAATTTTAGCAAATCATATTTAAGAAAAGATAAACATGCAGTTGATTTAGAAATTATTAGAGCTGTTATAAACTCTTGATATTTAAAGATAAACTAATGAGACAGAGTATTTTAACAGTTTACCGTAAAGCTCATCGTTGTTCTATTTAAAATATTCTTTAATCAAGAATAAAAGTTTCTGTTATGGGTTGAATTGTGGCCTCCTCAAAAAAAGATATCTTGAAATACTAACCCTTGGTACCTGTGAATCTGAACTCTTTTAGCAATAGGGTGTTTATGGATTGCTAGGAACTGAATATTTATATCCCTCCCTGCAAAATTCATATGTGAAAGCCTAAATTGCCAATGTAATGATATTTGAAAGTGGGGCCTTAGGGAGGTAATTAAGTCATGAGGATGGAGCCCTCATAAATGAGATTAGTACCCATTTAAGAAGAGACAAGAGAGACATGATCACTTTTCTGCTCTTTTCACTGTAGCTTTATAGTGTCTTCAGGTCATCTGCAAACCAGGAAGCCTGTTCTCACCAGACACTGGAGCTGTT
Organism: Pteronotus mesoamericanus; assembly: GCF_021234165.1. NCBI lineage: Eukaryota > Metazoa > Chordata > Mammalia > Chiroptera > Mormoopidae > Pteronotus > Pteronotus mesoamericanus. The sequence goes on from NW_026555077.1 coordinate 11,687,327, forward strand.
GGCACCTTGATCTTAGACTTCCCAGTTTTCAGAACTGAGAGAAATAAATGTTTGTTGTTTAAGCCACCCAGTCTATGGTATTCTGTTACAGCAGCCTGAGAAAGACACGTAAACAATCAAGTTAAGATGAGGTAGTGCTGGATTGGGGTGGACCATAATCTAATGACTGGTGCCTTTACAAGAAAAGGAAATTTGGACACAGAGACACAGGGGAGAAGGGCATGCGGAGACAGAGGCCGACACTGGAACGATGCATAGACAAGCCAAGCAGCGCCGAGGGGTGCAGCCAACCACCTAGAAAAGGCGAGAAAAAATTCTTCCCTAGAGCCTTTGGAGGTGACGTGGCCCTGCTCACAGCTTTATTTTGGACTTCTGGCTTCTAGAACTGTGAGAGAATACATTTGTGTTGTCTGGAGCCACCCAGTTCATGGGTTTCTGGCACAGCAGCCCTGGGGAACCAATGAAGTTTCTTCAGCAAAATTCCAATTGCAAGTCTTTCATTTGCAGTGAAAATGAAGGGAAAAAGTGACCACATTTACCTTCCCAACTGAAACAAATAATAAAATTGGACCAAATATATGAAACAACATTTTATAGAAATAGGACATAAAACAGTATGTAATATAGTGATTGCTTAGAGTGGGGAAATAAAAGAGGTGAGACCTACAATAACTCCAACTTACCGATAGAAAATATCCAGACTACAGCACAGGTGAGAGGAACCCAGTCAGAGTCCAGAAGTAGAAGGCTCCCTAAGTTGACCAGACAGAGCCTAGCTGTTTGGGGAAGCCAAAGTGTCTAGAGATAATAGGGCTGAGTACTGGTCAGGGAAGAGCTTCATAGAGAGAAAGCCTCAGAGATCTGAAAAGGACAGCCCTCATGCCTTCAACTAGGTACTTAATCAGTGTATTCAGGTGGGGAAACAACCCAAGGCTGAGGAAATAATTGCCTAAAAGGAGCAGAGGAAACAATTCTTGAAATACACATAGAACTTGGAATAGTTTGTGTTCCCACCAGCCAGAGTGAGAAACTTCTTAAATTATGGGACATCAGGTGGAGTACTCAGAAAGGTTTTGCCTCAGTAATGGAGACAAACTAGTCCTAGAATAACGGCTGCTTTGGTCCCTAATGAAGCTTAGAAACAAGACTTCAAAGTAGTAAACTGTTTCCGACCAACTTAATTATGTTCCAGAATAAAATCTAATGTTTTTAGGAATATAAATATATCTAACCCCCAACATGGTAAAATTCACAATGTCTGAAATCCAATAAAAAATCGCCCAGCATATAAATGAGCAAGAAAATATGATCTATACTGTGGAGAAAAGTATCAGTCAATAGAAACAGACTCAGAAATGACACATATGATAGAATTAGCAGATAAGGACATTAAAAGTTATTATAAATACATTACATATAGTCAGCAAGGTCATAGAAAGATTAACCATGCTAAGTAGCAACATGAATGATATTTTAAAAGACCCAGATCAAGCTTCAAGAGTTAAAACTACAATTTCTGAGATTAAAAAAATACAATAAAGGTGATGAACAGCGATATACTTATGATAAAAGAAAATTTTAATGAACTTGAAGATATGGCATTAGAAATTATCCAGAATAAAACACAGGGAAATAAAAAGACTAAAAGTAAAATGAACAGAGATCCAGTAAATTGGTAATAACTTCAAGCAACCTCATACACACATAATTGGAGTCTCCAAAGTGCAGGCAGGGGGTGTGTTGAGACCAAAAAATATTTGAAGAGATAATAACTGAAATTTTCTCTCCAAACATGTTGCAAATTCTGAACCCATACATCCAATAATCCCAAGAACAAGGGGAAAAAATGAAGAAAACACCACCAAGGCATGGAAGAATCAAATTGCTAAAATCTGCTGATAAAGAGAGCATTCTTAAAAACAGCCACAGACCCTGGCTGGTGTAGTTCAGTGCCAGACTGCGACTCAAAGGGTCGCCGGTTCGATTCCCAGTCGAGGCACATGCCTGGGTGCAGGTCAGGTCCCTGGTAGGGGGCATGTGAAAGGCAACTACAAATTGATGTTTCTCTCACCCTTTCTCCCTCCCTTACCCTCTGTCTAAAAATAAATAAATAAAATCTTTTTTTTTTTTTTAAAAACAGCCACAGAAAAGATACATTACATAGGGAAAAACAAAGAATGTCAGCAGACTTTGCAGCAGACTTTAGAAACAACACAAGCCAAGGCGGTCGGACAACATCTTTAAAGTAATGAAAGAAAAAAAAAATGCCAACAAAGAAGTCTAATATCCAGTAAAATTAACTTCCAAGTACGAAGGTGAAATACACAAATGAATACATGAAACAACTGGTAAAAACTTGATAAGGTCTGTAGTCCACTTAACAGTATTGTGCTCATGTCAATTTCCTGGTTTTGATACAGTGCTGCAGTTAGAAGATGCCAGGGTTGGTAGAAGCTGGGTGAAAGGCTCATGGAACCAGTGTACTATTTTTTGCAACTTTCCATGAGTCTATATTATTTCAAAAATAAAAAGTTTTAAAAATAAAACAAATACTTTTTTCAGACATACAAAAGCTGAAAGACTGGGTCACCAACAACCTGCACAAAAAGCATTAAAAGAAGTGCTTCAGGCAGAAAGAAAAATAATACCAAATGTAAATCTGGATCCAAACACAGAAACGAAGAGCACCAGGAATGGTAAAATATGTGGGTAAATTAAATATAGTTTTAAGGTATTTTATATGTCTTTAAAAAGATAATTGACTATTTAAAGTCAAAATATTAACAGTGTATTTTAGAGTTCATAGCATATGCTGAAGTAAAACAGATGGTAAAAATGCACAAAAACAGAAAAGGGGGAATTAGAAATATATTGTTGTAATCTTCTTACAGTATAGGTGAAACAGTATGAAATCACTTAAAAGTAGACTTTGATAAATTTAAAATGTATACGATAACCGCTAAACCAACTACTAAAATAAAACAATAGAGTTATAGCTTGTAAGCCAATAAAGGGAATAAAATAGAATGATTTAAAAATTCAATTTAAAAAGGGAAGAAAAAGTAAAAGAGGAATAAGAACAGATGAGACAAATAGAAAACAGAGATGATAGGTTAATCCTAACTATGTCAATAATCACTCAAAATGTGATTGGTCTAAACACCTCCATTAAAAGGCAGATAATATTAAAAATAATAAAAAAGCAAAACAAGAAACCAACTTTAAAGACACAAACGGAGTTCAAGTAAAAGAAAGAAAAAAATAGCACACTAACACTAATCAAAATAAAGTTGCAATTGGGAGTAGATTTCAGAATAAAGAATATTACTAGTAATAAAGAAGATTAAAGAGTTTTATGATAAGGAACTGGGTCAGGTGAGAACGGAGGCTGACAAATCCCAAGATCTGCAGTTGGCAAGCAGGAGACTCAGGGGAGCCGATGGTGCAGTTCCAGCAAAAAGACCAGCAGGCTCAAGACCCAGGAAGAGCAGATGTTTCAGTTCAAGTCCAAAGGCAGGAAAAATCTGATGTCCTTTTTGGAAGGCACTCAGCAGGGGAAATTCCCTCTTACTTAGCTTTTTGTTTTATTTAGGTCTTCAACTGATTGGATGAGGCCCACCCACATTGGGGAGGGCCATGTGTTTTATTCAGTTTATTAATCCAAATGTTAGTCTCATCCAAAAACACCCTCACAGACACACCTAAAATAATGTTTGACCAAATATCTGGACACCTCATATCGCCGTCAGGTTTACACATAAAAATAACTATGACAGAAGGGTCAATTTATCAAGAGAATGTAACAATCCTAAAGGTTTATGTACCTAACAACAGAAGTTGGAGCATCACCCTGATGGGCCAAGTTTGTAAGTTAGATCCCATCCAAGAATCAACCAATGAGCACATAAATGAGTGGAACAACAAATCGATGTTTCTCTCCCCCTCCTCAAATCAATCAATAAAAATTAATTTAAAAATCTGACAAAGCTAAAAGAAGAAGTAGACCAATCCATAATTGTAGGAAATTTCAATATACCTCTCTCAAATTCCAAAGAATAGGTAGACAATTTTTTTTAATTAAAAAAAAGTGAGTATATAGAACATTGGAATTAATGCTATCATACAAGTTAACCTAACTGACATTTATAGAACACACTCCACCCACAATAGCATAGACATTCTTTTCAAGACAGTCCATATTCTAGGCCATAAAACATGTTTCAGTAAGTTTGTAAAAATTCAAGTCATACATAGTTTATTTTCTGACTACAGTGAAATTAAACTAGAAATAAATAATAGAATGATGCCTGGAAACTATCCAAATATTTAGATACGAAATAACACACTTCTAAATAACCCAAGAGTCAAAAAGAAACTAGGAAATCTTTTAAAATGGATAAAAATAAAAGCACAACACTTGTGGGCTGCAGCTGAAGCAGGGTTAGAGGGAAATCTGTGGCACTAAATGTTTATAATAGATAGAACAAAGATTTTAAATCAGTGAGCTCAGCTTCCGTGTGAAGAAACTAGACAAATAAGAGAAGACTAAGCTCAAAGTAAACAGAAGAAAGGAAATAAAGCCAGATGGCACACCCCAGACAATGGTAGAATGAAGGAATACCCGAAAATGCCACCAAATGTAATGGGACCCTGGAGGACTGTCATTCTACCCAATGTGGTCTCCCTTCTCGCCCACTTCCACTGCACCTCACGGCCTAGGAACAAGGCTTCTGCTAACTGAGCTCACCTTTAAAACTATATAACAAAAATGTTGAGATTTCACGGTGCACCATTTCTGGTAAGGCCAAGACTATAATTCACATATTTAGTATCTATCATTAAAACACCAGAAGTTTACCCAAAAAGCTATAAACATCAGGAAGCCTGAATTGCTTACCAAAGGGAAGTAGAAAGGCAATCAAAACAAAAATATCCAACCCATTATTAATGAGAGGTTGTTAGAGGACCCTCAAGGCTTATGCTGATACTATGTCCAAAGCATAGTCAATTACATGCAAGCAGAGAAAAATGGTTTATTCTTTCAAGCTTTACAGAGCACGCACTGGCAGTTCCAAGAGCAACACTGCCCAGTGCAGTAAGATCTCCACCCTAGTGTGGGGCTGCGTTCAGTCAGGGACCCTGGGGCAGTTTGTTCACACTGTACCTTTATGAAGGGTCTTATTTCACGGTATTTATACACACACACACACATCATTTACACATGTTCTTACCCCTCTAGCCTGAGCTATCCTCAAAGTCAGGGACCATAGTTTAGTCATCTTTGCATCTCTAAACCCTAACATGGCGTGACCACTTAATAAGTGTGCTTTATAAGGCAAGCACAAACCCCTTGAATTTTAAAAGGCTATAGAGGACGATAGCCTGGGGACTTAAAAGAAAACAAAATAAGGCTTCAGATCCAAGTTCAAACCAAAAAAAGGCTTATTATATATTTTCTTAGTTTAATTATATTTTTAAATCATTTTAAAAATGCATTTGTTTCTAGCCTTCAGTGAGGGTGGGACTGAGTTTTATCTAAAGCCGTCTGCCCATCCTTTTCCCACGGTGTTCTGGAAGAAAGCAGGAGATGACTCACAACTTGGCCCACACTTCTTAGTTCCTATGCACTCGCACCAAATTATGTTCCAAAAGAGAGGCATTTACAAAGGAGCAAAATCTGGATGCCCTGGCCCTAGGATGTGGTTCACATTATATACACTTTCCAACCTGGTGCTAAGTTAACTGCATTTGGTTCCAGATAGTTAATGACTATTAAGTGGAGAGGTGACTTCAAGTGGAAATTGGCTCAATTCTCACTTTATGTCACGTCAGAAGTCTTCTCTGAGTTTACTCTCACCCCACCATCATCCCCTTCCTCCTTCCCTGTCCACCCCACCCCAGCTTTTAGGGTTGTAAACCCTTGAAAATAGTGTTTACAGGATGTCCCAGCTATGAAAGTAGGCCCTTTCTTGTTACTTTTGTGGATTGAGACTCCAGGACTTTTACATTCAAAATAGCAATGACCTAGAAAGTGCATGCGCACACACCTCAGGATACTTGTCTAATACCTGCTTCATGTGGTCATCTAACTTCCTTCTCAGCTCAGCCTTCCCAGTTACCCCAGTGCCCTAGGGCAGCCTTAAGCAGCTATGGCACTTCCCATCTGTCTTTCAAATACACAATCCCCCAAATTGTGCTGCCTTCATTATTTCTAATTCCACATCTTCTGGAACCTGCCATTTATCCCTAGAAAACAGAAATCACACACATTTAAATCATTCTACATAGTGCCTAGCAAAGAAGCAAATGTAAGTGCAGGCTTATTATCACCAAGCCTGTTCTCTGATTATAATGATGATGAGGATGTTGTCAACATGATGCTAATGATCCCATTCACTTTAATTTGCACCTCCTTTTAGAAGCTACACTCACCAGTGGCTCAAAGACTTCAACCTCAACGGTTCTGAAAGGGTTAATGAAAAGCTAAAGGGCTGCCTCTATAAAGGCAAGATGGTAACAGTAAAAAAAAAAAATAATTGAAAAAAAATTGAAAAAGAATAAATACTCATCAAGGGAGTCAAAGCTCAGGGAGTCAGGACAGTGTAATAGAAATACACAAAAGTCACCAGCTTTGGAGTCAGTCCTGTCTTAGAATCCTTGCTTGGCCACATTCTGCCTGACCTTGGGCAAGTTGCTTAACTTCTCTGAATGCTTATTTCCTAAGCTTTAAAAGATATTAAAATACTCATCTTAGGGGAATTCTCTTGAACATTAAATGAGATAACCTTCAAGGCATCTGGCTCATGACAGGTGCCCTGTAAATGTCAGTCCCCTTCCCTCAGGAAGAAGAAGCTATAGTGATAAGAATTTCCAAGAGCAACCAAAGAGCTGGTCTTGTCTGCAATCATGCATTCTAAAAGGCTCATCCTAAGGTTCTTTCTTTTAGGTGTTGCCTAATGTCTCACGAAGACACACATTATCACTGCAATTGCCAACTTCAAAGGGAACGCATATGTTAGGGAATAATTGTGTCTGACCCACCGCACACTCATCAATCAAGATATACAAATCGATTAAGACCTCATGTCTTTAAAGGATGGCACTCAGAGTTAGATGTCCCTTGTCTGTATCCCCAAAGCAATTTAACTGCATTGCACCTGGAGCATCAAAAACTATTATATTACCTGTTTAAGCATTTGCATCTCCTCTAAGTTGTGAGAGCCATGGAATGCAAAGTCTAGATGTTATTCCTCTTTGCTTCCCCGCCTAACGTGAAGCCTGTCATATAGGTTGTATTTATAGGACTGAACTGAACCATCTGTCTTCGGGATCCACAATGCTTTACTCTGTATTCTCCACTTTAGAATTCCCTCAGTAGCATTCCTCAGAGCAGCCGAAGTTCAAGCATTGACCACCTATTGTTTTTGTCCTTTAAGAATTTAGGTGATCAAAAGGTTCAAGCTTCCAATTATAAAATAAACAAGTCCTATGGATACAATGTACAGCATAGTGACTATACTTAATAATACTGTATTGTCTCTTTGAGAGTTGCTACGAGACTAGATCGTCAAAGTTCTCATCACAAGAAAAAAAATGTAACTGTGTGTGGTGATGGGTGTGACCTAGATTTTCTATGACTTTACAATATATACATGTATCAAATCATTATGTGGTACACCTGAAATTAATATATTATATATCACTCATATAATCTCAACTTAAAAAAAGATCAAGACAACTATAAGAAACAATTGATTATTTAAAAACAGCTTTTTTTTTTCTTTTTGAAAGCTAAAAGTTAAAGGAGAAGGGTAAAAAATTTAAAAAAAAAAAAGCCTAGGTCGAACCTCAGATTGCGCTACGCTTTTAATTTATTCCCATAACCTTGGGTACCTCACCCCCACATCCAAGCCTGGGGACACCTTTCCTAGGGCACCCACAGCGTATTCTTGGTGAGCGCCTCGAGGGCTCTGTGGTTGGCAACCGTTGTGAGAATGACCACAGGTCGTGGGAGGTGGTGGCTCCCTCTGCCTTAGGTAAGCAAATCAGTGGTGATGACTGTTGCGGTTGAAGTATCTCTCAATCTCTGAGTCCCTCCTCAGTTCTGACACATCTCTTTTTCTTCAGAGGAAATAGGAACAAGCTCAGGCAAGAGTCACTGAGAAAGAAACCCTCTTTTATTGTTTAACTTATTCATTACCAGACTGTTATGGAGAAACTGGGGTGCGTAATTACTGAAAACACAAACAAGCTCAGGACACATTTGGAAAGATATTTAAGTGACATCCACAGTCAGTTGTTAAGGGAAAGTCAAGGAGTTAAGGGCAAGTTCCTAAACTTACAGGTAGATTTCATGGAGGGCAAATCCCATGTTCTCCTTCAAAAGAATGGCCTCTGGAGACAGACACTGCTCTACCTCAGCAGCTCTGTGCCTTTGCATGTGTTGCTGATTCTAGCTAAGCTTCAGTTTTCTCACTCTTTAAATGAAAGTAAGATACCCTACGAGGTTGTTTATAAACATTAGATGAGATCTTAACTCATTTATATACGCTAAATGCCCAGTGTGTGGCAGGCAAAGCCCAGGCCCCACAGATATAACTATCCTCATGGCTCCCCAGCGCTGGGGCCAAGTGTCAGCTGGCAGTTACCCCCAGGCAAACATTTTGTACCTGGCTGATCCCTGGGGCACTGGATGGCATGACCTCTGACCTGTGAAATAATCCGTTATCTTTTAGATGTGGAAGACAAGACAAAACCTCCCACGGCTTACCACTGCCTGTAGGCAAAGTTGCAATTCTAGGACAAGCAAGGCCATTTGTGTACTTTCTGAGAGGGTCTGGATGAATCTTTTAAATCAGATCATCTATATGCCATTTGTCAAATGATTTTATAATTAGAGTTCATCTAGTTTAAAGAATATAGAATATTCCCTAGAGAATGAGGCTAGCTCATTCTATGCTAACTGCAGTAAAAGGGAAGGTAATGGTAGTGCTTAGCAGTAAAATAATTGTAATTTATTATGCACTTACTATGTGTCAAGCATCCAGCTAAGCATTAAATGTGTCTTATGTCTTATTTCACATAATCAGCCCAACTGCCAGAATCCTCTTTTATACTTAATCCTCAAACCTGAAAAAGTTGGTGCGAATAATTGGCTTCAATCTTTCTGCAGGATCTGAGTGCTCATACACTGTGGCCAGATCAAATCCTCTCTAAATGCGGAATATAGTTTGTGTGGTTTTAAGTAGGCAATGAAGAGACAGGTATCTTTGGAAATAAAACATAGGAGGTAGAGGTTAATTCTTAATCCCTTGAGTCTCGTGCCAACCCTTTTGATAGTGACTTATAATTAATATGTTTCATATTGCTCAATCATGTCTAGAAGATGGATTGCAGGGTGGAGTGGGAGAGGTGCCTTCCGGTCCATTCCAATGAAATGTTTATGCTACGCAGTATCACAAAACAAGAAGTTCTGTAAGGTAAGGGGGTTAGAAATGCCTGGCTTCCTGTGGACAGATGCCAGGTGGAGCAAATAAACAGATATAGTTCCTATTGGATACGAATGCCCTTAAAAAAAGTGTTTCCTGTCATGCTGCCAAGGCAATGCCAGCTGCTTACAACATAAACTCAGGGAGAGAAGAAAGAGGGAGACTGAATAGTGTTTGGGGAGTGAGTAAAGTGAAAAATAAGGAAAGACACTTGTTCCAATTTTGTTGATAAACTCCTACAACTGAGGCAAGTGGCAGCCCTGGTTCTAAAACAAAGGAAAGTCCAGCCAATTAAATTAAACCCGACAATTAAATGGAGCCCAGGGTGCTATTCCCTGAAATTTCATGAGTGGCTGAGGGTAACAGAATGCCGGAGCAGGACACTCCTTGGAGAGGCTCAGGGTGGAGATCACAACTGGCAGCCCCTCGAAATTGTCTTCCCTGGTTTTCTTACTATTAACTTAGTTGGCACTTTAACATTGTTTTAATGAATTGCCAACAGTTCAAAAATTAAAAGACTTCACCTAAAAATCCAGGTCTCTTGTATCTCTTAAAAACGAGAAAATAGGCAAGCCCTGGGCTTACATCCTCTGGGTTTGAGCCTACCAACCACTCAGCTCCTCCCAGTCCCCCTGTCCCCCATGGCTCCCCAAAGCTGAGGCCAAGTACTGGCTGGCACTAATCCTTGAAATGGCATGTTATTATCTGGCTGATCCCTGTGAGCCCTTTAGTGCATGACCCCTGAGCTGGGGCAACCCCATTATCTTACAGATAAGGAAAGCAAGGCAAAACTTCACACAGCTTACCACTGCCTGTAGGCATAGTCCCAGGGCCATGACAGGCAAAGCCATTTGCAGAAGGTCCCAGCTGACTTCTCTTGCCAGTTCCCACAAGTACTCCTATGATTGGCCACACTCCTGATGCAAAGTTGAAGCTCTTATCCCTCTGTCTCAACTGTTCTTCCCAGTATCAGATTTCCACTTATGCTTTCAAACCCAGATCAGTTGCATCCTCACTCCCCAGGCAGAGAAGTGAATACACAGTACAGTGTACTCACTCGAGCAACAGACTACACAATCCTCAAGGAGAAAGCCAGAGTTAAAGTCCTCTTTTCTATGTCACCAGTGCTTGCCACAGTGCAATGACAAACAGTGTGAACTTGATAAATCTGGGCTTCAGAGAGGAAAAACAACATGTCCTAGGTAATTGTACTCAACACATAGTTGGAAAAAACAGGTTCAAAGCATACACAGCCCACAAGGCACACTGAGACTGATGAATGTCAAGTGACATTAAAAATCTTATCTCAGCGACAAATGCAGTTCTCAACAACCCAAGCCTTCCTCCAGAAGTAGGGACTGCCTCATCAATGTAGTTAAAGAAGTGTCAGAAGGACCTCAAAGATCCCAGATATCTTCCCTATTAGTCTGCCAAGGTGCCAAAAAGTCCACTATGTCAACTTATTTGCATTAAGACTTTTTCTGTTAAAATGGAACATACCTTGATTGTTCCTCCTCCAAAACCCAGTATATTAATTAGGCAAGTCTCAGAGGTTAGCACAGCTTTAGTTAACTTATTAACTATTTTTCTCTCTGTTGCATTTATCCTGGAATATCTGGGTAAGTTGTGATAGAATTAAATAAAGGTAAAACTTCCATCAGAGGGGACAGTTCTGAACATCTGAAGTAAGAGATGGGGAGAGGGCAATATGCATAGTGGTTAAATGCGAGGCCCATTGGAACTAAGATGCATTAGTCCAGTTCTGCTACATGCTTGGTGAGCGCCTTTTAGCTCATCACTTACCAGCATTTCTTCATTTAGATAGAAAAAGATATTGATTGACAGGAGGATCTGCCTCAGTGGGTCATTGTAGAATTAAATGAGTCAATATATAGAGTATGCATTCAAAACGGTTTCTGACATAGAGTGAGCCCTATATAAGTTGCTGCTGTCATTATTAGGAGAGGATGGCATGAGATTTAGTTCTTAAAGGGACTGCTCCAGTTTTACAACCTGCTGTCTCCTTTCCCAATTTACTGATAAAGGATATAAGGCCTAGAGAGAAGAGCAGCTACCAAAGGCAACAGGCTAGTGGATGGCAGAGCTAGGGCTTCCCATCCATCTGTGCCTCCTATGCCTACTCATGGAACTTACTGATGAGGAAAAGAGGACGAGGATCAGGGAGACCAACAGAAACCAAATCGAGCTCCAGCATCTCCCTCTTCTGGGAATAACAGGACCAGGCCCTTTGGGACTTCTCCCCAGAGTCAAGTCCTTGTTCCTGCTCTCGGGAGGGCTCCACGTCTCAGCAAACGCCGCTCTGTGACACACACACACACCCCCTACCCCTGCGTCTGGGCGTACCCTCTAAGTCTGGCCCAGAGCGGCACCTCGCTGCCCCGCTGGGAGGACGAGTCAATAGCGGGATGGACGGGAAAAGTGACACAATCGGCCCGGCGCTCTCCGCGCCAGCCTCCCACGCAGCGCGGAACGGCCCTAGGCCCCCGCAGGGGTGCAGGCAGGGGCTGAGCGGCAGCGGTCTCTCCGGGGCCCGCACGCCGTCCCCCCACACCACCAGGGGTCCGGCGGCCGAGCCCTGGGCGCGGGTACATTTCAGCAATACGGTAGCCCCTGCGGATATCTAGCCAGCAAGTAGGACCGCCACTGAGGCTGCCGCCCCGGAGCTGGATGACAGAGTCTTGAAAGACTTTCACCAAATATGGGCTGGGGCTGGAACCGTCCTGCGCCGCGCGGTGCCGGAAACCTGGAGTCATGGCAACCGCGGCGACTTCGGGCGTGCGGGCCAGGCAGCCGGCAGGGGGCGGCTGGAGACAGGCCGCCGAGTGCGCCTGGAGGCTGCGGCCCCGGGCCCTCTCCCCGAGCGTTCGCCACCCTCTTCCCGCCGCCATCCCGGCTTCCTCCAGCTCCCCATGCGATCACTCCACCGGGTGGGGGTGAGAGGCTGGAGGGGTGTGGAGAGAAAATGGATGGCGCGGGGCGCCACCTTAAAGGTGACCTTTCGCAGTCGCCATAAATTGTTCTGTTCAGTAAGGCAGTATAAAAAGTGGCGTTGTGAGACAAGGCGTGCAGGGACTCCTGTCGTCCGAGGCAGTGATTCTCAGGGTGCGATCCCCCGCACAGTCAGCCGCATCATCACCTAGGGACTTGTTAGAAACGTAACTAATAAGAAGTTCTGGGACGCGGCCCAGCAATCATTCTTTAACCAGCCCTCCAGGTGATTCTGAGACGCTTAGGTTTGAAAACCACTGGTCCAGGGCTAGGAAACCGGAGTCACCAGGTTTAAGGTGATTATTATTCTCAACTGCCGTCAGACAGTGAACCCTTCTTTTGGTGACCTAAAATTCCCTGGCAGCAGCGGGTCAGAGACGTCCCCATCGCTCACTCCAAAGCCAGGCACTGCAGAAGACAAGCAGCCCCTTCTCCGTGCCTTGTAGCCCGAAGAAACAAGGCGGCTTGTTATTCTCTGCTGGGGCACCCGTATAGGGAGAGAGGGAGGAAATCGAGCGAAAGAGCCATGCGGAATTAGCACCGAAGCAACACCTACCCATAAACATTTGCATACTTCTCTTCATTCTGTCAACGCGAACTGATCTGCAGAGGAGGCTAGGCGACAGGACGTCTGGGGTTTCTGGACGGTTCTTGGGCAGGTCAAGAAGAGCTGCTGTTTCTCTCTCCTGATGTCTTGGTTTACTACCAGGCACACCAGGACATAGTATATGGAAAGGCTGTACACATAAATTACTCCTGTCTTTTGATTCCCCCATCCCCTGGTAGCGTTTGCTACAGCTCTCCAAACCCCCTCCCTCCCACAACACACGCTGCTTCACATGGGCAGCTGACCATAGGGTTTTCTAAGTTTCTCCTCTGATTCAAAAGCATGCTCCAAGATTCCCTAGTTAAAGTCCAGAAGCAAACCCACACACCCCCGTTTGAAAACTTCAATCTGATTTTTAAAGGAATCCCCGGAATGGCGTGTTTGAAGGCTATGCAGCAAACTGAATCTCTCTGCCTGAACTCCCACCCCTACTTCAATAAAGGAAGAAGGTATACATACACAGGCCAGTTGGATCATCCACTGTAATTTTATTTTAAATCATGATAGACAGATTGCATGAAAAACAAGGAATTCCAAAGAATTTCCTGCTCTGGGAACAGAAGTTAAGTCTATATTTAACATTTGAAGTTGTCAAGAATGCTTTGTGGTTGGATAACAGGCAGAAAAATGTTAAAAACGCAGGCTACTGCTATACCCAAATATGGAAATATTGTTACGTCTGGTGTCTGATTCACCATCTGGAAATACTTACAACCATGAAGTCAAATAGAAAAGACACCGCAACAGAAGCCAGGAACACTCCTCTCCATCCATTCTCCTTCCACCGGCCCCTCCACCCTGTGCTGCCTCTACTCACTCTGGTCCCAGTCACTTCATCAAGAAGAAAACAATAATAAAACTCTAATACAAGAAAAATCATTTTTTCTAAACAATAAACGATAGATTTACCTGGGTCCAACGTAGGGCCCAGACTTTCCTCACTTTATTTGCATAACACCTGACAATATATAGTCTTGAAAAGACAAACACCTCTAGCAAAGTCTTAGAGATCCCACTTCCTCTAGCAAAAGCCTCAGAGAGGGCACTCCTGAATGAATGAAACTTAACCCCTTCCTGCTAGTTCGTTTCATTGGAGAATGTTTTCATTGCAACAGCTTCAGGTGTGCTTATCCATCACAGAAAAGTCAGCACTTTTTAAGCAAGACTGTTCAATTATGAAGACTGAACAGCCCTAAACATTCAAATGGACAAAAGAGCAAAGGAGACATGTAGTTCTCCTAAGTCACATATAAAACGGAGAGTGACATCATTACTTGTGTATGTTTTTATTAAAATTACACAAGAAGGTATTTTAGAAACTTTGATGGAAAGTTTATCAGTCACACTAACGATATTGATACTGTTAAAGTCCGTTGTTCTGTGAGGGGGGTCTTCTGCTGAGTGTGTTGCAGGTGGAATAGGATCTTAAAATCTGCTAACATTTTTATGGCAGAGTATTACATCCTAAATCTCTTATTTCTCTTTACTTGGAGAAAGAAGCATTACAATTCACTTGAAATGGGAGGTTCGTAAGTGGTGCCAAGAAAAGGAATTAAAAATCCCGCAAAACTTTCAACATTAAGTTTATTTCCAGAGTTCCATTGGGCACAACGGTGCTGGAATCTGGTCTGGCCTTGCAGTACATACAGGTGACGGTCTCAGTGTAAAGCACTTCACGGTGGTCCCTTCCGCTTGGCTGGCTGCTTAGGGTGCACTGCCTCCCGCCCTGGCCGGCGGACGGAGGCTGGAAGCGCCTACCCGGTCTCCCGCATCCGCGAGGAAGTGTAAGGCAGCCTGCCGGACAACTCCCTGCGTTAGTTTCCTCTCGGACTTCCAGCCCAGGCAGTGGGCTGGAACTAAAGTGGGAACCTCCAAAAACAAACAAGTACGACAGACCGAAAAGGGGAGGGAAGGGCGGGAGTGGGGGTGGCGCGGAAGAGGGAAGACCTCTGCTTGGAAATTTGCCAGACATGGGGGAAGTTGATTTTCTCCCCTTCTCATTCATAAATGCCACTGTGGGTATTAGTTTGCAATACACTTAACTTGGCTAATAAACACCATGCCAAAGCTTTGGGACTTGATCCGAGCATGCCTCTATGAAGTCCACAAGTAGATGGCTCAGAGACAAACTGCCCCTTCCCCCTTCGTCTCTCTCAGCAGATAACTTGACTCTCACCTTCGTTGTAAACAAGCAAACAGCTCGTTGCCTTTCCGGCTGAGGGCTTCCAAGGCTGCCGGGTCAACACAGCATCACCAAACAGAACGACTTTTGTTCCTCCCTCTCAGGTCCTCCCACCTCCCAGTCGAGGCAGAGTTTGGAACTCGCCCCGCTCGACCCCTTCCACCATCATCACTCCGAAAAGAGCTCTCCCCAGTACAAGTCGTTATTTAAAGTGGAAAAACGGAAGATTGTTTTCTTGGGTCCAGGACCAAAAAAAAAAAAAAAAAAGAAGAAGAAGAAGGGGGGAAGGTGCAACGGAGCCGGGGGAGGCGCTTGGCAGCAGCCCGCGCCAACCACATTCCTGAGATGTTTGAGAATTCTGGAACGCGCAGACAGAGCCGACGTCACTGCAACACGCGGCGCCGCGGCCGGCCCAACATAAAAGGCGGGCTCTGCGCGCTGGAGCAGACTGCGAGCGAGAGCGGCCAGGAGCAGCGCCCGATCCCTGCGCTCCTCGGGAAGGACCTCGACAGAAGGACGCCCGCAGCCCGCACGGCTCCGCGGCCCTCGCCTGCCTGCCACCCGGCCCACTGCACCCGCCGCCCCGACCCAGCCGCGCAGTGTCTGTACGCTGCGCACCGGTGTGTTGGCGTCTTTGCTTCTGTGCTTGCCTGGACTCCTGCGCGCCACAATGAACTCCCGCGCGGCCAGGACGCTTGCCGTCGCCTTATTCGTCGTCGTCTCCTGGGTCACGTCGGTGAGTTCTTCTGCCTCCGCTTCCGTGTCCGTTCTCCCAGTGCCTAGTCCTTTCCCTAGGTTGCCCACGGTAGAAAAAAAGGACTAAACTAAAAAGTTCCGGGGCGTTTCAGGGCAGCTTTTTCTTTAAACTCCCCCTAAAGATGCGTCTGGGGCCTCCTGGCCGACGCAGCCCTTCCCGGGGTGGCCCGGCTGGCTGGACAGGATCAGAGACTCCCGTCCCTTCCCCGAGCGCTTCTGCTCGCTGCGCCGAGTCTCACGCGACTCTCCTTCTCCTCCAGGCGGACTCCTGCCCCGACTCCTGCCACTGCCCCCTGGAGGCGCCCAAGTGCGCCCCGGGAGTCGGGCTGGTCTGGGACGGCTGCGGCTGCTGTAAGGTCTGCGCCAAGCAACTCAACGAGGACTGCAGCAAAATGCAGCCCTGCGACCACACCAAGGGGCTGGAATGCAATTTCGGCGCCAGCTCCACTGCTCTGAAGGGGATCTGCAGAGGTAAGATGCTTGTGGTTTGGCCCCTTTAAAAAAATAATAGTCCCCGTAGTCCAGAAGTTTAGTAATTTTGAGACCATGTATGGTGATGCTTTGTTGTTGGTAGCTTGGCAGAAAGGCACATGATTTCAGCAGTCTGGAATGCAATTCAGTGTGTCTGGGCCCAACGAAAAGCGCATACGGAAAAGTGATTCCTGACTAACTTATTGTTCTGGTCTGGAGTCTCCGGGGAATTGTAGGGAACTTTACCATAAATTGAATTTAACAGCAGAAAATATGTATGAGTTTCAGGCCGTGGTTCGGAATCTTAACTTTATTCTCTTCTCCCTTTCTCTTTTGGTGCTCTTTGCAGCTCAGTCAGAGGGCAGACCCTGTGAATATAACTCCAGAATCTACCAAAACGGGGAAAGTTTCCAGCCCAATTGTAAACATCAGTGCACATGTATTGACGGCGCCGTGGGGTGCATTCCTCTGTGTCCCCAAGAACTTTCTCTCCCCAACTTGGGTTGTCCCAACCCTCGACTGGTCAAAGTTACCGGGCAGTGCTGTGAGAAGTGGGTCTGTGATGATGGCGCCAAGGACGCCATGGAGGACAGCGATGATTTCCTGGGCAAGGGGCCCACATTTGATGCTTCAGAGGTGGAGTTAACGAGAAACAATGAATTAATTGCATTTGGAGAAGGTGGCTCCCTGAAGCAGCTGCCAGGTAAGTTGAGACTGAGCCCTTAAGGCACGGTACTGAAATACATTCCTAGTTTGATGCTTTATAGAAATGAGGACTTGAACCTGTTGTCAGTAAGCCTCTGAGAAATCTTCCCTCTTATTTGTCTCTCTAGTTTTTGGAACGGAACCTCGGATCCTATACAACCCTTCTTTACACGGCCAGAAATGTATCGTTCAAACAACTTCATGGTCCCAGTGCTCCAAGACCTGTGGAACTGGTATCTCTACACGAGTTACCAATGACAACCCTGAATGCCGCCTGGTGAAAGAAACCCGGATTTGTGAAGTGCGGCCTTGTGGACAGCCGATGTACAGCAGCCTCAAAGTAAGTTCCTGCAGTGGCAGGTGGACTGTCCCTGGGCAGCTGGGTGAGATGTGAACCTCTCTTCCAAGAAAGAGAATCATTGCCCCTAACTTTTCTTCTCTTGTCTTTCTTACAGAAGGGCAAGAAATGCAGTAAGACCAAGAAATCTTCAGAACCAGTCAAGTTTACTTATGCTGGATGTTCAAGTGTGAAGAAATACCGGCCCAAGTACTGCGGATCCTGTGTGGATGGCCGATGCTGCACCCCCCAGCAGACCAGGACTGTGAAGATGCGCTTCCGCTGTGAAGATGGGGAGATGTTTTCCAAGAACGTTATGATGATCCAGTCCTGCAAATGCAACTACAACTGCCCGCATGCCAGCGAGGCCGCATTTCCCTTCTACAGGCTGTTCAATGACATTCACAAATTTAGGGACTAAATGTCAGCTGGGTTTCCGGCACAAGGGTGGACAAACGGGGGAAGAGTGCCAGAATCACGGAGACGGGGTGGGGGCGGTGGCGTGAAGGGACCCATTGTAGAAGGGATGTATTGCTCATTCTTGAGTAGTACTGAGGTATTTCAAAACTGCCAGGTATGCTGGTGCAGATGGACACTAATGCAGCCGCGATTGGAAAATACTTTGCTTCATAATATTGGAGCACGCGTTACTGCTTCATTTTGGAGCTTGTGGTATTGATGACGTTCTGTTTTCTGTTTGTAAATTATTTGGGAAGCATGTTTTTTCTGTAGGCTTTTTTCCCTTCAGTTCTGCAATTGTAAAAGATAATAAGATTAGTTGGACAATTAAAGCCTTCATCCTTTGACAGAAATAAGTGGGAGGGGGTTCCATCCTCTCCTGAAGGCGACACTCTGTGAGTGTCTGTGAGAGGCAGCTATCTGCGCTCTAAACTGCAAACAGAAATCAGGTGTTTTTAAGACTGAATGTTTTTATTTATCTAAATGTAGCTTTCCGGGAGGGTGGGGAAATGTAATACTGGAATAATTTGTAAATGATTTTAATTTTATATTCAGTGAAAAGAATTTATTTATGGAATTAATCATTTAATAAAGAAATATTTACCTAATATCTGAATGTATGGCATTCAATATTTTTAGAGATTGCCCAAAGTCATTGGGAACAATCTAATTTATCCACTCAGGCATTCAAACCAGATTTATTGAGTGTCTTAATTTGTGCCAAATTCTGGTCTAGGTACTTGGGATAGAGCAGGGAAATAACCTACAAAAGTAAGACAATGGTGGCTTTTATATCATCAGTAAAGAAAGATCTTTGCATTTAAAATAGCCTGCATAAAAAACTATTGAACACCCAGTACTGAGAAGCACAAGAAGGAATCTGAAGCCAAGTTTGTGATTTAAATAATAATGCCTTGTTTATATAAAAAATCAAAACCTAAGGGTCTTCATCATCCAATCACTGTGAGGTGGGTCTAGTAGAGTCGTTGATCATTTTAATCATTACATTATTGTGTATGTAACTTCAGTAGAGGAGAGAAACTTTAATGAATAGAGTCCATAACCAAGCCTGCACATATGTACATCGATGGGTAAGATTAAGTATGGTTGGATAATGTGTCCTAAACAGTCCCTTGTTTACAACTTCGTATTTTACCAATATTGTTTTGAAAACAGGTGAACTAAAAAATTTGCCCCTGGTTGGGATCAAACCAGGAAAGAAAAATCTTGGCGTCTATAAGAGTCAGTTTATCTTCATTGAATAAGCTTGAAGCAATGACTTGTGTTAATCCTAATAAGCTAGTGATTAGGTAAACACGCTGTTAAATGCAAAGGAATGCAAGGAATTTCAAGTACTTTTCCAGTAGCGTGAGGACCAAGCTATCCCATCCCCCTTTCCTTTTTATAATATACATTATATTGGTGAAGGAGGGAGCAGTTAGAAAGAGTCGGCTATCCAGAAGGTCAAAGGCTAGATGCAGAGCATTCCTGAAAGAAAAGGACCTGAATCATAGGTCTAGGAGAGGTTGAGAAGGCTGTGCTAATGTTTGTGAAAATGTTGGTAGCCTGTTTTAGAAAAACTACATCTTTAGAAAGCGCTGACAATAAACCTTTTATAGAGAGAAGTTTTCCTTTCATCGACCTTCTTGGCTCCTGTTCAAATCCATAGTGAAATATTTCAGTCTGCACTTGGTTAAGAGAGTACTTGAATTTTTAGGCAATAAGAGAAAGTGCTTCAAAAGGGGAGGAGGGAGACAACTCCTGGGGTCCTGTAAGGGTGATTTTTCAAAATAGTTAAGTATTGGTGCTTTAATGAAGACCTGCAGAAAAGCACTGCCTAAGCATCTGTTGTAAAGCCTTACTAAAAATGCATAAAAGTTAATGTAAGTTTGATCATAAAATCTATGAGCAAAGTCCTTCACTATTCTGATTTTGACAATGTCTTGTCTGAAATATTGTGATTCGTGCCTACTGAGTAGTCAGTTTTTCTTGCCTGAGGCATTCAAACTTTAAGGTATTTGGGAATTTAAACACCACCTGGTTCAGTCTTGGATGCAGTTAAACTTGTCAGTGCAATATAACATGCGAAACGTAATAAAGGTGTGAGGTTTTTGAGGTGCGATTTTGTTGAGCAGACATGTAAGTCCATGTGGAGGATTTACAGAAACCCAGGCACCAATACTGAGGTATTTTTCTCCAACACTAGTGACTAGCAAATTACTTCTTACACAGAGATCAAGGAGCAATATTTTACAGATCTTTTTTAAAGCATGTAGGGAGGTGATATTTGTCCAAATAAGCTCAAATCTGAAAGAAAATCTAGCATGGGAAAACAATGGCTCTTTGGGTTACTGATCTTATTGTAGTAAATACAATAAGTAATGCATGAGTGCTGATTCTGTTTAAATAAAAATGCTCAATTAATTAAAAAGATGAATAGCCCCTGACCAGTGTGGTTCAGTTGCTTGGATCATTGTCCCATAAACCAAGGGTCATGGGTTCAATTCCAAGTCAGTGCACAAGCCTAGGCTGTGGGTTTGGTCCCTGGATGAGGTGCGTAAAGGAGGCAACTGATCAATGTTTCTCACATCGATGTTGCTCTCGCTCTCTCTCTTCTCTCTCCTCCCTTCCCCTCTCTCTAAAAAAAAAAACAAAAAAAAAAAAAAAAACCAGTAGGCATGTCCTCGGATGAGGATAAAAAATAAAGAGAAAAAGATGAACAGATGCAAACTATGTCCATTTTGTTTGGCTATAGAAAAAATTGAAGAAATTTAAAGTGGTTGAGAATGAAATTATGTGATTTAGAAGATATAACTTGTATCCAGGTCTAGCATGGAGCTCTGCCCCCTGCAAATACTGAGAAATCAAAATAAAAAACCCTGTACCTGCATATAGGAAATAGAACTTATACATATAATAAACATTCATCATAACATACATGTCCCCCTCCGCACACAGTAAATATTGTGTGTTGTTCTCACTTTCCAGTTCAAAAGACCTTAGTGGGTTTTTGTTTGTTTGTTTTGATAGAGATATAAGAACAGCATTATAGAATGACCTCAGAGTCTTAGAAATTTAGTGAATTTTAAGAAATATTCAGTTGGACATTTACAAGTATATTAAATGTCCAGCTATGAAGAGTTTCACATAAATGTGTGTCCACTCCACAACAAGGTGTGACTAGGTCAAAATTAACATAGCATATTTCAGGTTTTTTTCTAATAGAGACACCAGACTTGATTTGTTCACAACTTCTCCTGCCATCCGGCAGTATTTGAAAGTCAGCTGAGCAATAGCAAGGGTCCAGTAGGACCACAGTACAGAACAAAGCTGTATTCTGTTCAGAGCAGCAGGTGATGCAGTGGAAAGAATCCCAGATTGGAATCTAGACGGTTCTTTTCCCACCCACTCTGCCATTAATTTACTGGGTGGCTGTGGGCAAGTTTCTGGATGTTTTTTTTTCCTGTTTAAAATGGAACAACAGCTTCCAGCATTGCTGCCACCCAAAACATTCTTTTTCATACACTATCTTTGGTTCATTGATTCCCGTACCTTGAAAATGTCCTCTCCTTAAGCAATTGAATGTATGAAGTGAAACTGTTCAGGTCTTCCTGTGGGCAAGCGAACCCATCTCTATGAGGCCTTTAAATACCCCTGGTATAGGATGTGGCAATCCCTGGATCTCACAGTCAATAGGTCTATACGTTCATCTCCCTGTGTAGCCCTGATAGCTGGGTTTCATTAAGTCCCTGCCCTAAATAACTCGTTCTGTGAAACAAAGCACATTGTGAAGCATGACAATGATGCATGTGTCCTATGAATAGAGCAGATTTGTTTGTGACTTACTTTATTGGTGGTGGGCAACACTCATTCATGTAACCTTATAAAGTACGATTCAATTACACAAGTACTCAGATGCATTTGTTAGTGCTTCATAGTTCTCATATATTCTGCTCATATAATCTAAATGCACTCCTTTCTTATGTCCAAATCTAAGCCGCCATCATCTCTTGCCTGAATTGCTGCAACGTTCTCCTCACTTGTGGTATATTATATTCTCCAAAGGTGGCTGCAATGTCTTCCACCCCACATCCCTTTCTGCAATGTGACTTTTTTACTGTTTTAATTAATGAACATCTGGGAAGGGATGCAATGTGGTGCCGGTTCCAAGTGTATCGTGGGCTAGGAGCTCCTAGTTCCTTTCTCTTTGAAAAGAGCTTCCATGTAAGAAGTACAACTACCCTGAGACAAACAGGCTGTGAGAAGCTCACACCACCTGGATAGGCCCTAGATGGCGAGATGCCATGAGGAAAAAGAGAAAGGTCAGGGAGTACCTGGGCATCACACGTGCATGATAAAAGCATCTTGGAAGTAGATCCTCCGACCCCAGCTGCCTCACAGGCTGATGTCTTATGAATGGGAGATGAACTGCCGGTCAAGTCCGTACCAGAATTCATGACCCATATAATAGCAAATGAATGTGGTTGTTTTAAGACTCTAAGGTTTGCGTGTTGATTGTTACACAGCAATAGATAACTGAAATATCACTGGGTTCTGTTCTTGCCCTGCAGTGATCCCTTTTCCTTACAGGAGCCAGAGTGATCCTATAAAAATGTAAATCAGAACACATCAATCAATCTTAGCATAACGGCTCCATGGCTTTCCCATTACCTTTGGGATTATATTCAGCTTCTTACTTGGCACACAGGTCCCAGACCCTGCCTTCTTCTTACCACTCACCCTCAGTCACTATAATCCTGCCTGCCTTTTCCTCTTCGAAATAACCCAAGTAAATTACCCCTCAGGGCCCGTGCACTAGCTGTTGCTCTGCCTCTCATGTCCATCTCCTTGATCTAAGCTTCTTGTTCATGCCGGTCTCAGCACAAATGCTACCTTCTCAGTGTCCCTCCCTCACCACCCAGTCTGAAGGGTTCATTACCTTAAGCAGTTTTATTTATATTTACATCATGGCATTTAGCACTGTCTGATAGTTTTTTTTTTATCTTTATGCTTGTCCATCTATGATAACCCCTATGAGAGCTGAAATTTTTGTCTCCTCTTTTCACCACTATAAAAGCATCACTTGACACTGTGCCTGGCATAAAGTAAGTGCTCATTAATATATAATTTACATTGTCTTAAGCTGAAACTAAGTTAAAAGGCACCCCCTCACTGGCACAGTATCTTCCCTCTGTTTCCCCCTGGGCTTTCCTCCTTCTTGTTAGTCATCCATTCATCCTTTCATGCACGCATTCACTCACTAAACACCGTGGGCACCATTCTATCTCAGGAACAGTGTTATGCAGAAGTTCATAAAGCATGGTTCGTTTGCTTTGTGGTGGTGGTGTAAGCAAAAGTTTGTTAAGTTGGGTTCAGCTACACATAACAGATAACTCAAGTAACAATGCTTAAGTAACACAGAAGTTTGTTCCTCTCTCGCATGAAAACCCAGGTTGACATGCTGGGCTGATATGATGCCCCAAGGATTCCTGGACCAATGCTCCTGTTATCTCCTTGTTCACCGTGTGTGGTCCCCATTACTTGGTTCACCTCATGGCACAAGGCCTCACCAGCTACAAAGATGGCTAGAAAATGTAGTTTTTATCCTGGGTTGCCATGGACCCTGCTAAATACAGAGATCCTGTTACTATAGGATGGAGAACTCATAGTTGGTACCACATAGCCAAGACTATGCTGTAAGAAATATAATAAAGCACAGAAGAGGCTTGAAGAGAAAGCTACCAACTGCCCAGGGCTGGGATCAAGAAGGGTTTCCAGGAGCAGTTGGGACTTCAGTTGTGTTTTAAAAGATAAACAAGGTGGAAACTATTCAAAAGCCTTGTTGCTTAAATTGAAAATGTCTGATATAACCAGTGATACCTTCCTCATCTCAGCAGTAAAGAGAAATCAGACACCTGTACCACTTGGGATTAGAGTCCTACAGGCCCTTAGTATTTTAAAGTTTGTATTTTTGTTTTGGGTTCGGAAGCATCATGAAAAAGGCACTTGTATTAGGAGTCTCCAGGGAAACAAAACCAACAGGGGAATATATTTATCAAGAGAAAGAGAGATTTACTTTGAGGAATTTGCTCATGCTATTGTAGGGGCTGGCAAGTCCAAAATCCTTAGGACAAGCCAGCAGGCTGGAAATTCATGTAAGAGTTAAATTTTCAGGTTAGGCTATGTGGCTAGAAACTTAGGCATGGTGTTGCGGTGCAGTCTTGAGGCCAGATTCCTTTTACTTTAGGAAATCTCGTTTTTGTTTCTGTTTTTGTTTTTGTTTTTGTTATTTTTCCCCTTAAGGCCTTTACCTGATTGGATGAGGCCTACCCACATTATGGAGGCTAATCTGCTTCACTCAAAGTTTATTGATTTAAATGCCCATCACATTTTTAAAATACCATCACAGCAACATCTAGACTGTTTTTACACAAAAAAATGGTACCATAGCCTAGCCAAGTTAACACATAAAATTAACCAGCACAGTACCTGTGTGGCAGACCTTTCGGGGGCAAGAAACTTATGCCTACTCTCCAAAATGCAATGAATTGGAGTGGAGTCAGAAAAGAGCAAAAGCTTCACTGGTTAACCCAAGATTCCCCTAGGTCTGTTTTCACGCTTGTTTTGGTGAGGGGAAGGGCTCCGCGATTTATTTTGCGTTGACCAGATTCATGGGGCACCTGAACGCTGACCCCATGCTCCCTATGAAACCAGGGCGAGCCGCCTCAGTCGGGGTGGCTGCAGCACTTGACAGGGCAGAGAGACCCTTATGAAAGCTCGAAAGGAGGTCCTCTTCCGAAGGTCCAGGGATGTGGCAGGGCATAGTCATTGCTTGCACACACCCGAGACAGGCAAATAGAGCCCTTCCTCTGGTGGCGAATCCTCATTGTAGCAATGGTACCACCGCGGTATGACAGGCTGTTTCACTGTTTGCACTAGATTTTCAACTCCTTGAAGGATCTTGTCAGTGAGTGAGCACCAACTAAGACAAGACTGAAAGGGGTTTGACAGCTCTCTTCCAACATCTTTAGATCTTCATGAAGGGGAGAAGGAAAGCTTTTTCTAGACTGTCTCAGGGCAGAAATCGCAAGTGGTGGCTCAGGGGGAGCAGGCCAATACACAGACCTATTCTGTTTTGCCTACACAGGGTTTATAAAAACTGGACCTTGTTGCCAAGTTTGAAAACTGAAAGATTAAAATAAATAAGCCCATATTTCTGGATTCTTTTGAAAAATGCATAGATCCGGTAGCAGTGACACATAGTTTCTACATGGCAGCTTCTCCCTGGCAGGAGCTGAGCTGCAACTTCCCTGCGAGAGCGGGTCCTCCGCAGTTCACCAGTGGAGGAGACACGCGTGTGGACGCATGTGGCTGGGGGAGTGGAAAGGCAGGAAGAGGAGACCTTAAGAAATCCAGGTTCTTTCTAAAAAAGGCACAGCCGAGAGCACCACTTTTACTACAACAGTGCTTGGAAAAATAATTTAAAGCGTGAGAACACCATGTTATAAAACCAGGAAAGAATAGAGGCCACTTAACTGGTTTCCGATTGTCGTGGACCTGGAAGCACGCCCACACTTCCCAGCTTCATTCTGCATGTTTAGTGCGTGCATTTTGGTGAAACGTACTTATTCCATTTATAATATACCATGTCACATTTTCCAGCACACCCTGGACAAGTTGATCAGAGATATATACTGCATCCTGAACCTCTGCTGAATTTAACCATCTATTTTTATAGTAACCCAAGAACCTTTCCAGGGGAATTGCTACAGAGAGCCAGATAGCCAGGGAGTTTGCTCTAGAATTTTCTTTTTGATGACTCAAAGTCCTTCCTTCAAGTGCTGTCACAAATAACAGCCATTTTTCAGAGGCATTCAATGAACTCTGGAGTGATCGAACATTTGCCTGAGTAGTTATAATTAGCCAGTGGCAGAGTGGAAGGAAGACTTGAGGGGATTTATTCTCTGAGGCATTTGGGGCACAGGAAAGCACTTGAGTTTCAGGGAGATTTGGCTGGTTCTTGGTGTCAGTGTGGCTTCTGGGAATATTTCCGGCATTGGATTTCCCACAAGCGACTCAACATCATCAGCATCCCATAGTAAGTGTGATCCTTTCCTCAGCAAACAGACAATGATGCAACGTGGTCAAAATCTGGAACTTCTTTCAAGGAGACTTACTAGTTTAAGAAAAAAAAAGTTGCTTATTCTTGCAGGAAGTTTAAATTCTGGGTTCATGAGCAAAACTTCAAGGGAGGCCCTTCCTATATTCCAAACGAGTTTGTTCTTAGAAAGGAGCCCGTATCTTTATTTGACTTCTTGCCTTTAAAATGATACTGGGCCATTTGAAGTGTTCTCTTTAATGTTTGTTTTTGTTTTCACAAAAGGAAGGCACGCTTATATAAATTCAATAGTATAAGAAATAGAGAATGTCAAAAATGAAGGTCCCTAGTAAACCCTCTTCACATGCGTGTGAGCACAAGTGCACGCAGCCACTCTGAAGTGTGTAGTGCACAGTATTCTTATGGATTCTGAGGTGTGCCTAACCTGGTACTTACTCATATTATTATTACGAACAACAACAACATAAAAGATCAAACTATACATAGAATTTACATTTACTCGAAACTTTACCTTAAAAGTCAATAAATGTTGATACATCTAGTTCTCCCTCAGTCACTGCAAAGGTTTTACAGAATTTCATTCTATTACTGATGTGCCATAATTTGTTTAAATACTTGGTGTGGAAGACACTATTGGATGTCCGTTCCACAGCCATTTCCCCATTTCCTTGGCTCCTTGCTAGCAGAACCCCACTTCTGTTCAGGTGTTCTCCCTTCCACGCATTCAGGAAGGAAATCGCGGACTCCATCCCGGCTCCCAGGACCGCTCCAGCACTGGCTTTGGCCAGCATGACAGACTGGCTCACCTCCTTACCGGGATCGAGGCTGCCATTAATCCTGACCATGACACCGGAGGAGAAATCTTCTGCGGGGAAGGGGAGCTTCTAAGAAACAGTTTCCTTGACAACACACAAAAGACTAGGACAGGAAATGTCTTTCATCTGTGCAGGATGTCACCCTCCTGAGCCCAGGAGCTGACACCTGGAAGCTGGCAAAGCAGCAAGGCCTGGGGTCCCTGAAGGGAACACCGAACTGCTGGATCAGCCAACCCTGGGCCTCGCTGACACGCAGACCTCTTGTTTGCTGTGAAAATAAACCTCCTAGCATTTAAACTATTTCTGTTAAGTCAGCTGTTACTAACAGCTAAAATCATCCTAACTGATGATTTTACACTTGGCCCTTTTTGAGGCCTATGGTCTTTATAAATAACACTGCGATAACCACTTCCAAAGGAGAAGAAAGTACATTTCAATGTGAATGAGCAAACCAACAAACAAATGTCTGGCAGGAATACAATCTTTTTATTTATTTACCTTACATTTACTGAGTACATAGCATTTGACATGCCACTGGCCAGCCAGATATGGGCAACCAACTAGGAAATAATGAGACACGATTCCTGGCCTCGAGGATGTTACATCTAGCAGAGATAGTAATATATACCAGCAATGCTGGCAGAGAGCCAAGGAATATGAGAACACAGAGGGTAGTCAGAGAAAGCTTCACGGAGGACAAAACAGCTGACCTGCATCTTAAAGACTGAATAGGAGTTTGCTATATGGAATGACCTCCAAAGCTGGAAACCACTAAAGTATCTGAAGCCTGGGAATACCATCAAAATCAGCACAGTTATAGACTCAGACAGGACCTGAGTAGCAGCAGTCTTTTTGCATCTTGGTTTTTATGGTTGTTAAGAAGAAAAGTCACCCTCAGCAGGGACCTGTCAGAGGCAGGTGAAGGGTGGGTTTGTTCCTTCCATGGGAGTTACCATTGGAGATCCCCCATTGCCACGGCAGTAAGAGCTGTGAACTGGCACGGGCGCCAGGAGATATGAGCTGGAAACAGCAGAGTACAGCCACTGCACCGTACCACCAGGAGACAGAGCAGCCTGCTTCTCCCACGTGATGGCCTCAATACGACAGGCTGACCCTAAACCGACAGGACCCAGTCTAGGCATGACTCACTGGGGGTCACCTGAAATAGCCCCAATAGCTACTTGGACTCAGCAGCAAAGGCAAAAACAAAAACAAACAAACAAACAAAAAAAACCCTCAGAGAAGTAGCCTGGGTGACCTGGTTACTGCCACCTGACACTCTTGTGTTTGTGCCACAAGTCAGATTCTCCAAGGAGGCCAGCCCCTCAATGGTTTCCGGTTCCTTCTAGAATAAAGCCCATGTTCACCACTAGCTGCCCACAGCGCTCTTGTCCTGGATTTTAAAGCCTGCAGTAATGTGACAAGTGAACAAAAGGCCACCGGGGCGGCTCCTTGCTGGTGCCTTAAACCTCATTTCTTCTTCCAGACACAAAAGACCTATCGTAAGTGCGCTCACAATCAAAGTGAATGTGAAGGAAAGGCATAACTAAACAGCCAAATGTCTGTAGATTCTGTGTGGGCAACAATATAAAGTAATTCAGCCTTTATGTGCTACATCAGTAAATAACTGAATTAGAGGATTTGGATTATGTTATTATGTCAATGTACTGGTTCTAAACCATTCCAAGTATCACATATTTTCCTAAGAACTTAGGTAGCCCCCATGGTCACTCTCACTGTCACCTAGAAGCTGCACATTCTTGTTATGCTCTCAAAAGTTAGAGATCAGGTCTCTCAGCGTGCTGTGGGAACGCAGCCTTTGTAATAAATAGAACATGGTAACAGTTCAGCACCAGCAACAAGGGCCACTGCTTTTTGGGGTGAGGAATGGTAAAGCCAGGAAAAAAAGAAAAAGAAAGAAAGAAAGTAAAAAGAAATTCCCTATAACATTACACAGACTGCAAGAAATTCTTCTGAACTTTAGTCAGTAAGTCAAGATTAGCAGCCACATTGAACTTTTTCTGCAATAAAATTTCGGCCTCAAAAGCAGAAATTCATTCCATTGACGTATGTCAGTACTTATATTCATGCTGTTTACTGCTATTTACACACACTCGCATAGATGTTTATATTTCTGTTTGTTTCATGCCAGGCGCAGTACTGGCTCCTGGCGGGTAGGTACAGAGGACCAATGCCTCGCCGTCCAGGAGTCGGAACCAATGCCAGCTTCCTCATTCCTGAAGGCCTGCTACCCAGACCTGTTTCTGCTACTTTGCGCCTCTGGTTTTCTCAGGACTTGCATGGATGGGAGTCAGGGCTTGGCCATTGCCATTTCCCACTGCCAGCGTGGAGGAAGGATGAACATTCCAGCCCAGCATCCTCATCCCTGGAGAACTGTGGAGAAGGGACTTTATTTCAAAATTATCACCCACTTTCTCTGCAAAGTGAAACCCATGAGATGTATTCATACAGGAGCCCAATTTATCCTTCAGTCATCAAATCCCTCTTAGAGTTCTGCAGCATTAATCCATTAGTTAGCACTTTGATAGACCCTATTTCATCTAAGACCCTGCCAACTGCAAGATACACCATCATTTTACTTACCACTAAAAAACCCAGCCACTGAAACTATGTGACACCATTTGCAATAACGTGTATTCTGATCTCAGAACTGTTAAATGATAAAAAAAAAAAAAAAAAAAAGAAAGAAAGAAACAACAACAACAAAACATACAACGTATTTTCTAGATCAGTGACATCCATGGGCTTGTCTCTCTAACTAGACTGTGAGTTCCTAGAGGACAGGAATGCACTTTACAGTCTTGTGGGCTTTGCTGTGCTCTGCTGTGCTCAGCGCGGTGTCAGGTGCATAGAAAGTACTGGGTGAGCACTCTTGAATGAACGCATGCAGGCACGGGTCGCGGATCCAGGTCCTACGTTGCTGTGCAGGAACATGTGCTGAGAAATCAGTAACCCACTCAAGCAGAGGCAGGCAGGTCCTGAGGGGGCCTGGGTCCTCCTGTCCCCCCTAACATCGGAAAGAGCCAGATTCAAGGAGCAGACAAGGACGGAGCTCCCACACCGCAGCTCTTCCGGCCCAGCAGCTGGAGGCCTGCTCACCTTAAGGCCTGGTCAACGAGCTGCGGGCCAGACACACTGCGACGCCAGGCTCCCTGGGGACCTATTTATGTTTCTTCTGAAAACCGGTGTGTAATATCAAACTCCTGAAAATAAAATCACAGTTTAAGTGGACTGTGGGAGCTGGCTATTTAGAGGAACCTGCTGGTGAGTTCTCTTGTAAAGTCAATAACCAGCCCAGATTTATCTATTTTATGACTTTGGATTTTCTGTGTATCGCGTTCCCGTGGAGCAAGGCACACCCTTCTATCGAGTTTCCCCACAGTAGAGTCTTTGTGCTGGGTCAGCAGCTTGAAGGGTTTGTGCCATGACTGGCCTCTCTCCCATGAGGGTTTCTTGTCCGCTCAGGCCCCAGTTAGACTAACCCGCGGCCCCAGGTGCCAGGGTTTCCCTGTCATGGAAGGAGCAAATGGAAACCACGATTTCCTTTGTTTCACTTACTTTAGGATGAAGTTATTTCTGACAAGGATTGCATTCCATTTAGAGAGATGGGCCGCGGCGATAATGCAGGTATGTGCCCTGTGCGAGGCAGAGCATAAGAGAGCATGACAGGCATGTGGAGGGAGAAAGAGGGCCGAGCATATGTTCGACCTATGTGCACAGGAGACATTCCAGGTTCTGGGCCACCTCTTTGGGGGAATAAAGGGACGATCAAGATTCGGCCTCTGGCCTCAGAGTCAGCCTGGCTACAGCAAAGCTGTGCTGAATGGTGCGATGCAGGCCTGAGGCTGCCTCAGCCCTAGAGAGGTGGGAAAGGTTTCACATGGGGTGGAACCTGGAAGCTGGACCTTGCCAGAAAAGGGGACAGAGGAAGGGCCACCCTAGTAGTAAGAAAAGCATGTACAAAGGCACGGGTGTGCAAAAGCATAGGAGCCCCGGGAATTGTGGGTCAGAGGGCACTGTACAGTGCTTCCCTTTATTCCCACCTCCAGCCATAACCGTAAGTGAAAGACATCCTCTAACTGTGCCCACAATGCACTGTCTCCAGGGAACCCTAAACTTGACCCCCCGTTCCCCCCCCCCCACCCCCCCGAGCTCCTGTTTTCTATAGACCCATGAACCTGTGGTCCTCTCTCAAGTCTTGGTGCTATTGGTGCTGCAGGACCTACTGAAAGAAAACAGGGCCCACATCCCTGAAAAGACCTTTACCCCTACAGTTTTGCAGGCTAGAGGGGGAGAGAAGCAGGGGAGAGCCAGTTAGGTTCCCTGATGGTGGTTCTGGAATAGGGCTGTGATACCCAATTAGAAATGCCAGATGACTTCCTTATCCTTGCTTTGTTGCCTTCCCTCATCCTTCCTAAATTGTCACATGCTTGTGAAATCCGCAGGCTCATATTGCTCCTCTGAGTCTGCTCCCAGCGTGTGCTAACTAATCCCCAGAAAACACAAGTTCTTATGACCTCTGGAAAGTGGTGAGAGGCATCTGATGCAGTGGCTATAGGTCTCCGAGGCTTGGCTTCTCATATCCCTAATCTCTGGGCTCAGTCTCCTGTCATCAGTTCCCTCACTCACTATTGGCAGGAGGGTGTCATCTGTTTTACTTCTCAATATTATCCACGGTAAGAATGACAGAACTCCAGTGATGAATCGTGGGACTTTGCCCTTCGGAGAGGCTTAGGGGTTCCTGGCTCCATCTACCGCCAGGACCCCGTCCCCATCTCCTGGGGAAGGGGCAATCTAGACCTTTCTCACCGACAGACATGCTATCCACTCTTCCTCTCTCTGCAGTTCATGTTCCAGAAGTATCAGCCATTCCTATGAATATCAACTTGAAATCCAGCTCGCTGTAACTTGTAACTTAACTGTTCTCCTTCTGGCACTCCTCGGAATGAATTAAAGCCTCTCATATTTAAGTCTTCCAATTTTTGTGCTCATCCCCACCTTCACCTCTAGGCTTTCTTTCCTTTCCTTCTTTTTTCCCCCCTAAGACATACATTCATAGTGGGTACAATTATTCCTCACATGATCTGGTTTTCAGGCCTTCATTTCCCTAGTTGCTTACTTCCAGATACACTTCAGTTTGTCAAAGTCACTCAAAAAATGGGATGTTGGCGGGTTCAGAGGGTCCTCTAGATCTTCCCTGAGTGCCAAATCCAGAAGCCTGTAAGCTCCCTTACAGAACCGAGGAATTCTTCTATTTACTTATCCACCTTCCCTACCGAACTGTGCACTTGCTCTCTGGTGGTCCCAGAACTCAGCACAAGCACAGGCTTCTATTTCATAATGTAAAAGGCAATATGGTACAAGAGAATTGGGTCTTAACTTTCTTGCTACCCTTGCACCCCAGCACAAACCCTGTAACCAGCCGGCAACTAGTAACTATATGGTCAACCAACAAATTCATTTGTTTAATAAAAGCAGGCTAAGCTGGCATTCAGTTTCTTAGCAGTTTGTCAATGCTTATAGTTAACTGAAATGTGATGGTCTATTTCATATGAACTTCTATAAGGATAATCTGCCATTTCTACTTGTACTGTTTGCTTTCCTTAATGCAAATTTAGGACTTGGCATTTGTACAACAAACACACTCTTCTGAAATATGGTGGCTTAAAACAACAATTTATTATTTGTCACAACTTTGTTGGTATACTAGGTTCAGCTGGGCAGTTACACACGTGGTTACACATGCAGTTACTCACACAGCTTGGAGCGTGGCTGGGGCTGGAATGTTCAAGGTGGCATCCCACCCTCCAGGGACCCTCTTGTTGTGGCTTCTCCTCATTCAGTTGTCCAGCCTGAACTTTTTTTATAATGGAAGAGCTGGTTTTTAAGAGAGAGTGTTCCAAGAGGACAAACCCCACTGCACATGTGCCCATTAAGTCTCTGAGTGTTTCACACTAATGCCTCATTGGTCAAAGCAAGTCACAGGGTCAAACCCAGAGTTAATGTGGGAGGGACCTGTACAAGGTTTCAGATGCCAGGAGGTGTGGTTCATTGGGGGCCACCAATGTTATGCCTACCATGTTCATCCTCATCAAATTTCATTATTATTCTTTTGAGAGGAAGTATTTTTTTTCTCACATCTTTACAAAAATCCAAATTTTTCTGGATATAAGCAAGCCTGATGATGAAGAGGACACATCTTTATTGTCAACAGTGTGCCAGGTTGTTCTTTACATATTTATGACTATCCAAAAATCCCAAGGACAGAACTGTTATTCCCATTTTAGAGATAAGAGAAGTGAGGTTTGGGAAACCTCAGTAAGTTCCTCAAAGTTGCACAATTAGTTGAAGGTAAGATTTCAACCTGGGCCTCTAATTCCAAAGCATTTTTTAAAATCACTGCACCACAGTCTTTCAAAGTCTCAACTTTTGATTCGAAGAAATATACAATTTCCTGCAATAAAATTGTTTTTCAGATTCTAATAAGGAACCCAAGGAGTCAGAAAAAGCAAAGCAGTTCCTTAAGTTCCTTAAGCATTCTAGAATTCTTTAAACGTTTAAATCGCATTTTGTCCAAGGGTATTTTGGTTTCTTTTGTTTCATACAGTTAATTTCCCTCAGTAGTGAAGGAGCCCTAAAGTGCTGATCATACAGCAGGGCAGGGATGTTTAAATATCTGAATGGAGGTTCTGATAAGGCTTTATATACCTAGTTATAAGGCAGGGTTCCTATACAAAAAAAGCTTGGTTTGAACTTGAAGTCAATCTTGACTCCATCCATACTGTCTGAATTGCCAGCCTAATTGGCCTCCAAGTAGAGAACTATGCTTTTTTCTTTATCTACTCTGGTAAATCATTAAAGGGCTCTTCTGCCTAGGGGGAGATTATTAACTACCTGGGAGGTTGCAGAAGGCATCTGGCAGGTGCAGCAAGGTGAACCAGGGCAGCTCCGCTTAGGGTGGCAGAGCTGGTCGGCCAGAAGGAGGGAAAGGCCACGACTGGGCAGGGCAGGTGGGGACAGGGCCAGCGGGCAAGAATGGAGGCAAGGTTGTGATGGAGGAAGACGGCCTCTCTTGTTTAACCTGCTAACAGATTTTCAACTCTTTAGGTAATAACAATTTCATTTGCCTGATATTTACCTGATTCAGCGTGTGCCACATGTACCTGCATGCACCCATACTCCCTCCTTTCTCTCTTAGAGGATGGGACTATTGGGTGACAGCCCTGGTATATATAAAAGTAGAGGCTTGGGCTGGTGCCAGATTGGTCACTGGAGAAACATTTGCGTGGGTGACATGGGAGAACAGGAGCAGTGGGCGGGAGTATTGAACCTCACCTAACCTCTTCACCAGTCCAACTTCTTCATGTCACAGATGAGGTGGCATGGGAGGTTGCTTGTCATGGCCAAGGCCACCCACGACTTCATTACTGCCAGAGATGGGACTAGAACCTACACCTCCCAATTCTAGGGTGGAGCTTTTCTCAGCATTGGTGCTGTTGCCAATCTCAATAGCTGTAATGAGTGTCTTGGGCAGATAGTTGAAAGCACTTTCCCCAGGGAGCCAGGGGACTGGAGTGTGTAAATTCTGGCCTTAAGACCAATAACTCACAGCTTAATTAGTTCCATGTCCTCATTCCATTCTTCCCTTATTGTTCCTTTTGGAAAGTGATGCAGCAATTAGAGAACTCTCGTGCCTGTGAATCTGCTTTCTCAGCTTCTCCATCCACAAAATGGGCCCAAGTACAATGTTTCACTCGTTCTCTGCAGAAGAGCCTGGGGAGGTTGCTGTTGTAGCCCCCAGTTCATCCTGAGTGAGACTTGTTCTCTGTGATTCACCCGTGTATAGTGCCAGAGCTCCGCCTCACGCAGCCTCTGAGGTTTCTCTGTCCTTGCAATGCACACAAGAGAAAGCATCTTCTTCTTCTTTTTTTTTTTTTTAAACTTAGTAGATGGTACTTTCCATTTACAAGAGGTTGTACACCGTCCCAAATATATGGGGTTAAACTTGATGATCAAAGGGATGGATGGAGGCACAAGCCAGGAAGAAAGATTTGCCTATGATTCTTTAAACTTATTTAATAGACATGTTAATTAATCTCGCTGAGAACAGCGTCTAGGGTAGAAAGTTCTGTACTTCCAAGGTCACCATCTGTGGGAGAGGATGATAAAAACAAATCATTTTAATTCAGGAGGAATGTGAGGTGTGGGAGATTACATGGCATGACTGAGGCCAGAGATGGGACGAGAACCCACATCTCCCAGGACAGGACTTTCTCTTCAACCTTGGAGCTGCTGCCAGCCTCAGAAGGTGTAACTAGTGGTGTATCGGGCAGACCATGTTACAAGCTCTTTTCCCTAGGAATCGCGAGTTTGGGAGAGAAAGAAGATGCCCAGAGCCCTGTGGAGTCAGCTCACAGAGCCTCTGCTTCTGCCCGGAGCAGCTGGTGGAGCTGATGTGTCAGCCTGGCCTTGGAGGACAAGTTGATAAGGGCTTAGGGAAAGGCATTCCAGGAGGAAGGAACAGCCTGAGTCAAAGCGAGGAGGCACCTTCGGCAGCTGTGGGCCATACTGGCCGGTGACCTCCTTCAAGCCCACATAGCACATGCAGGAACCGGGTGCAGAGAGCGCTTGCCCTCACCCTCTTCCTTGCGGGGGGCCTCCCAAGGAGGCCGGAGAGCTCTGCCTCAGGTTCTCATTGTCTGAGGTCACTGAGCCTCCTGCAAGTATTTCAGGAATGTGGAGGCCTGACTCACTCTCTTCCTTGAGTTCACAGTCTGAAGTTCATAAAACCGCTTTCCTCTTTAGTCATTCTTATTCAAACATCGGCCCACATGCTTCACAGATGGAGCTGACAGGAGGAATCCAGGGACACATTTTTTGCCCGGGATGTGAAAGTAGATGAGGAGTTAAGGAGAACAAGGAGAGGTTATTCACCCACAGCCGGGCCCCTTTGGCAGGGGCCGTCCAAATGCACAGAGAATGGCTGTCTTGTTCAGAGAGCAGAGCCCCCTGGCAGAAAGGAAGACTGTGGAAGTCATCCTCTCTGTGCCTTAGTTTTCTGGTCTATAAACAGGGACAATAACCACACCTCCTTCAGAGAGTCGTGATAAGGATTAAGGGAGTTAATCCATGAAACGTTCATAGACTATGGCCTGACCCATAACAAGCACCCAATAAATACTAGTTTATTATTAATATTATAGCTCATGGTTGTTTTCTAAACACAAAGTGTTGGGGGAAAGAGGAGGTCTTCTGGGAACAGCACTGCATGGGTTAAGCCTGAGAGGAAAACGCTCCCTGCAGTGCACGGAGCTGTCTGGGCAGGAGGACCTCTGACCAGACATGCACCCTGTGGGCAGGGCAGGGCCACGCCTTGGAAGAGAAGACACCCAAGGGTCTCAGGGCCAGATGCCAAAGATCAAGTTGCAACTCAAGTAGTTCTTCCAGGTTGGAATAAGGTATCCAATAGCCAGAGAATAAGTGCAGGGGGCACATACGAGATCGTTGAAGCATGGGCCGGGCACACAAACGGCCCGCTGCAAGGTTCCCAATTGGTGTCAGTCACCATAGTTCTCTGGCTGCCGTGTGAGCAATGAAATGAACGGATCAGAGGCCCTGTCTCCTATTCTCTGACCCCAGCTGCATTAGAGGACTGGAAATGCCAGGGGACTTCCAGAGCACAACGCCCATCCCTGCTGCCTCGGAGCTGACACTCAGATCTGTCCTAGAGCACATCATCCGTTGTCCTGACGCCAAGGTTTGAGTCTCAGTGGCCTTGCCACACTGGAACTCCACGTGAACAAAGGCGAACCCCTCTCTGCCTTTCAGAATGCTGCATAGGTGAATTCTCACTCCTACCCAATTTAGACAAGGCACTTGGCACCCTAGTGGAGATACAGAGAAGGGGCAGCTCACAGCCCTGCGGAGCCTTCTGGAATTCATTTACCAGCAAATTGCTTTATTTCTTCCTTTTCCTCAGCCCCTCAGTCCTCAGGCTCTCTCTCCTCCCTGGTCTAATTGGAAGGCTCAGCACCTGCCACTAGGTGCATCTGTCATTATTGTGACCACAAAGTAAGAATCCTACATGAATTTGAAAGGCCTTTAAAAAAAGTAAAAATAGTCCTTGTGGAGGAGATGATTTAAGGGTTTCACTGAAGGGAATTGAAAAGAAGTATGACCGGCTCAAAGAGAAAGATGATTGAAGAGATAGGAGGAGAAGGCAGTATTGGCCCTATTTTAAGACCAACGAGCAGATATAAATCACACGACTCTCTTGCTTCATGAAAAGTAACTGGAGAGTCGAGACAAGGTGATTCTTGAAAGAAGGAAAGGTTATTAGATTCCTTACTATTAATCATTAAAATTCCTCAATTTTTTATTAACCAGCTTTTTTTCCCCTCCTAATAACAAAATACATGCTTATGGCAAACTGTGTAGAAAGGAATAGGGTGAAAAGTAAAGTTCCTTTTCTCCACTCTATACCCTCTTCTCCACTCCTCCCTAAGTCCCACTCCCCAGCAGAAACTACTCTTAATAGTTTCTCCCCCATCTTTCTAGGATTTTCTGTGTACATTCCAACCTCTTCTCACACTCCTCTCCTCCTTACTCATCCACAAAAGGCCTTCAAACTTGGGATCTCGCAGCATTCTTCCTCCTTTGTCACAGAGGCTCTTTTTGCCCTCGCACGGCTGGCTCATTCAGTACTTTGCCACTGTCTGCTCAGAATTGTCACCTACTCAGGGACCTCTCTGTTTAAACAGGAATCGTATCACTACCACCGTTCTCTACCCCCACACTCCATGCTCACCACTGCCTACCCAACCCTGAGCGTAAAGTCTGGCACAGAGGAGGTATCTGATGAATAGGGGACTGATGCACGGGTGAGCATGTTGGCTGCACAGCACACACACAGATTCTTTCCACGAACTGTGAATGGGGTGATAGTATGCATAGAATTCTACAATGTGCTTTTCTAACTCACAACACATAAAAATGATAATAATTAACATTTGTTAAGCACTTATGTTTCCAGGACAATTCTAAACATTTTATAATTGTTTGTTCTTTCATTCAATTCTTACAATGACCCTGTAAGATAGGTATTAATACCATCCCACTTTACAGATGAGGAAGCAAAGAAGTGGAGACACAGGGAGGTTAAGTAACTATTGTACCTAAAGTCATACAGCTTGCAAATGACAGAGCCAGCACATATAAATTTACCTTAATCTTCAAATGACTATTTAGCCTTAATTAATACAGGGTCTAGCAGAAGTAACGCCACTGAGTGTGGTTAGTAGGGTACGTGAAGGTCTTGCATGGGAGGGACAGCAATTGGAACATTTCACCTAAAATGTCACATGGTGTGCTTGAGTGTGATATTGTTATGTTACAGAATTACATGCTTATGATTTGGTAATAAAATATTTCTATGTAATAAAAAGGGGGCGTTACTTGTGCCAGGCCCTGTATAATTAATTTTTTTTTACTTGTGGCAAAATATACATAATATGACATTCATAAAATGTAGCATTTTCCCCATTTTTAAGTATATAGTTTAGTGGCATTAAGTACATCGCATTGTCATGTAACCTCCACCACTATCCATCTCCAGAACTGTTTTCATTTCCCCAAACGGAGACTCTGTACCCACTGAACAAAAACACCCTGTCCCCTCCTCCTCTCACCTGCTGGCAACCGCCGTTCTTTCTCCTGTCTCTATGAATTTGACTACTCCAGGTACCTTATATAAGTGAAATCTTACACTATTTGTCCTTTTGTGTCCTCTGGTGGCTTATTTCACTTAGCATAATGTCTTCTTTAATTAATATTTCAATGAATCCTTTTATTGAATACAATATTCAAGCACATGATACAACATTCAAAAGGCACAAAAAGAGTAAAAGCAAGTTCTCCTGCTTCTGTCTCCAGGTATCCTGAGGGCAAACCCTCTTCCCAGTATTCTTCCAGAGATGTTCTCTGCACATACATTTACACGCCTACATATTTTTTTGCACAAATAATAGCATATTCTATGTACTGTTTTGTTTCTGCCTTTCCCATTTAACTACTGTATATACTTTGGGTAGCATGCCATGTAATTGTACATAGAACTGCCTCTTAGTAAATTATTTTTTATTGAAATAGGATCTACATAAAGAGAAGTACAGGTCCTGTTGGTGTACAGCTGGGTGAATTTTCACAAACTGAACACACTTGTATAACCAGCACCCTGATCAAGAAACAGAATATTACCAGCTCCCGAAAAGTCACTCTCATGCTCCTTTCCAGGCATCGCCCACCCCTCACCATAGGTAACCCCTCTCCTGACATCTTAACAGCCTAGATTAACTTGACCTGCTAATCTAGTTTCATCAAAAGAATCATACTGCACATAGTCTTCTGTTTGGCTTATTTCATTCAGCATTATGCTGGTGAGATTCATCCATGTCACTGAATGTCAGCTGACACTTAATACCTTTGAATACACGTACGTCAAGTCCATTGCTGCTGCCATGACACCATCCCTGCTGGCTTGAGGTTTTGCATGTCACATACACATTCAATCTCACACTCACAGCTCCTGCACTTCTTTACACGGCTTTGCAAATGCCTTAAAGAGTCTACAGACAGCCAAAATCCACCTGCAGATGTCTCCGACGATGAGAAGCTGTTGTGGAGGTTTGGGTAAAATGTTCTACCGCAACGAGGAGAGGGAAGAAAGGAGCAGCAGCCTTCCTTTCTGGTCAGCATCTTGCACCCACAGCTCAGTACGACACGCTTTTGGAGGCCTCATTCACTCGGCCAAGCGCTCAGCTCTCAAATTCCCTCAACACAAGGAATCAGGACAAAGCGCTGGTTTGCATTCCCTTTGCAAATGCTACTTTTAAAGTGGAGTCAAAACTACTTCCAAGTAAAGAGCAAAGCAGCTTTAACTAATATCAGCAAAGGGCCTAAGAAAAAAGATGCAGCTAATGGATTCCATCTGTTTGCTCTCTTGTGCCCTAAGACTCAGAACAAAATACCAGTTTGGGAAAGGAATCATAACACACAGGAGAGGAACAAGATACAAACAGGGCAAAGCTGGACACACTGTCCAACCTGTGTTTCCCACTTACGAATTTGAAATCCCAAACTGTTGAACCAGACCCCAACCTCACTGTCATCCCTAGTCTGGCAATGACAATGGTATCTATTTCCAGATATGAGCTGTTAAGCAGCAGAACCAATCCGCACATTCGTGTGGAACCAATCATCACTGCCCTGATTGGTTCGGGAGGCAACACGCAGGACTGCATTCTTGTGGTTCGCCCGTTCAGGAGGGCCTTTTTTCGAGCACCACATGCTGCTTGCACTGGGTCCAGCTGAAGCGGGGGAGGCAAAGGATGTGCCCCATGGCCGGCTGTTTTGCCAGAACAACACTGCACTGCCTGCTTTGGACCATTGCATTCCCCCTCCCTGCATGAGCCTTCTCCTGCAAGGTTTTATTGCGTGGACACCAAAAAGACCTCTTCTCTATTTATGGAGGAAAGAATGAAAGTGAGAAATGGCATAGGGAAGGTTTTCAAAGGGGCCTACAAGCTCAACTGGCTGGAATCTGAAGAGGGTAAGAAAAAAGTGGAATGTTAATCCTCCATGATTGAACGGAAGATAAGCAAACATCGGGTGGTAGAGCAAACACACAGGAAATATGACCTCACACCCTTAGAAGGGCTATATCATTCTTGAATTAGTTTTGAAATGGGGGAGGTGCTTACTGACTCTGGGGTATTTGAACCCAAGCCTGAGCAAAAGCATCAGTCTTGATTGCTGGGAGAACAGTGGAGAGTACAACGGTCAAGGAATTTCAGACCTGATAGTGTCTGAGAATTGGCCTCATGCGAAAAGAAGTTCCAGAGGTCAACAGTAGCTGAAAGTGAACAACTTCTCTTGGCTTGAGGATGGCAGTATCCTTGACTATTAGTCAGAAGGCATCTTAGAGATGGCCCAAGGCCAAGTTCTTCACTTTTCAGATGAGGAAACCTAGATCCAGAAAGGGTAAAAGGATTGTCCAAGGTCACACAGCTGGTTCATGGCCCAGCTGGGAGCAGAGCCAAGGTGAGCTGACTTTCATTCCCATGCCTCAGTCTATGTGTAACCCAAGACCAAAATAGTTGGGCAGCGGGGGGTGCGGGGAGGAGAGGCAGGAAGAAGCAGAAAAGCTATGGGCTTTGATAGCCATTAGTAGTCCTATCATCAGACGCACAGTTAACATCATTAGCCAGCTAAACATGCTAATGTCCTTAATGTAAGAGGCATTATCTATTATGCTAATGAAGTGAATGGCACCATTAGCCATTTGTGGCAGACTTTTGTTTCAAGTTTAGAGTCCCAGAAAAGATACACATATAGAAAGAGATTTACACAACACATAGCCTGTCTGAACACACACCTTGGCCATTCTATTATGCAGTTTGAATGAGCAAACATTGAACGAATGAACATTTGTCCCTTAATTTTGCCAGATAAAACAAACTTCAATTGAATTATACACAGGATGATGACAAAGTTACATGGCTCGAAGTTTAAAAACAAAATTGGTTAGTCCCTCCTCCCTTTTTCACAATTCATTCATTTTTAAAAAGCGACTTGAGTCATAATACGGTGTTGAACAAGCAGACACAAACACAAGAGTCCATTCAATTAGTCTTACACACGCCCTGGCAGGGCGAGGAACCATTGGCCCAATTGTGGAGTCTCCAGGTTGGGGCAAGAAAGAAGGGCATGCTCATGAAAAGTGTAAGTGAGACAGTATATTATAGATGCTTATTTCTGAGGGCCCTTCAAGGGGCTAAGAGAAACTAGGATGCCCATTTGAGAAAGAACACAGACTTCTTTTCCCATGGTTTCCTAACATAAGTTAGAACATCAGCAGTCTAGAGCAGGGGTCCCCAACCTCTGGGCCATGGGCCAGTACCAGTCCATGCCTGCTGGGAACAGGGTCGCACAGCAGGGAGGGGAG
This sequence comes from Pteronotus mesoamericanus, assembly GCF_021234165.1. Taxonomy (NCBI): domain Eukaryota; kingdom Metazoa; phylum Chordata; class Mammalia; order Chiroptera; family Mormoopidae; genus Pteronotus; species Pteronotus mesoamericanus. Next base: position 11,729,297 of record NW_026555077.1, read on the forward strand.
CTTGAATGTGATTTGTTTGAGTCATCCTGAGACCATCCCCCGGCCATTGCCCACTGTCTGTGGAAAAACTGTCTTCCATGAAACTGGTCCCTGGTGCCAAAAAGGTTGGGGACCTCTGGTCTATAGTGCTGAAAGAGATATCTTGTTTTCTATTCAAGAGAGACAAATGACATGCAAAGCCACTTGGGTCTATAAGGACCTCAGAAATCACCAGTATCTTCATTTTCCAGATCAGAAAACAGAGGCCCAGAAAGATCCAGTAATTTGACTAAAGTTAGCACAAGTTCTCAGTGTTGTTTGCCAACCTCTGCTGCGTATCTCAGAGAAGGGGGCAGGGGTGAGGTAGGGCAGACATCATTCCAATCTGTCTGTGAATCTTCCAAAGTGCAAGCCATACAAAGAGTGTATATAGAATACTGCTTCCCTGGCAGATTTCAACCTACAGGAATTGAATTGTAAAAGAAGATTTTAAAATGGTACAATTGTCACAATTATCCAGCCCTCCCAAAGTGTTCATTCAGAGTGGGTAGTAGGGGTGAAGACTTTTGAGACGGGTCCTCTGTCTTCTCAGAGGCGCTGGACCTTTGAGGGGCTGGACCATTCCTGAAAACATGGACTGGGGGGATTGGAGCCAGACGCTGAGAGGTCACAGTGCTCCACCTGGCAAGGGTCACCAACTTGCTGCTACTCAGCCCCTTGGATTCCTGTGACAGCTGAAGTCTATACTTTTCCATGATCATCCAGTCTGATGGCAACCACCCATACAACCAAGTTTGGCCAGACCTGAACAACCCTGGCTTCCCCAAAGCGCCTGGGGCTTAAGGCCCCAAAGATAGATGGGAGAATGAGGCTATAGCCTTGGAGCTTAAGTGGGACTGCTTTCACCACTCCGTTGCAGTGGCTACCATCTGCTGGGCACTTCCTAGGAACAGGGCCCAAGACCTGTTACCTTCTTTCCTCTCAACAACAAGAATGCTCAGTAGGAGTAACAACTCCCTGTTTCAGAGACACATTATCAAAGTTCAGCCATGACCCAGCAACCCACCAAGGTCCCCTGGCTAGTACGTGGCAGCCTGGTTAAATCCTTGACTCTCTGACTCCATTCCCCGGCCTTCTGGGTTAGGGCCCAGTCAGGTGAAGAGATACCCATGCACACATGTTCCGGATTTTAAGGTATGGTCAAGAACCTTCTTAATTCTATTTGTTTGGAGGCCTGTTTTCTGAAACTTCATGTTTGTTTGTCATACATACATATGACTATCTTCGATTTTTCTGCAAATTTCCACCAAATAAAACCATATGCACTTCCATAGCAACATTGCAACACAAACATGGTGTAATCATTGTCTATTGCAGTACACAGCTCGAAAGATGTTTCTTTCTAATTAAAAAAAAAAACAACAACTACATCTGTATACAGTTGAACCTAGTCCCATGGCAACAAACACAAACATAAACTTGAGTTCTTTAAATCTTTTCTTTTAATCCTTTCTCTTGTTCTGTTTTCTTTGCAGGGTAATAGTTTTAGAACAGGAACTGGGTTGCAACACTTGTGACTAAGTTGGCCCTAATTCGGTGACGGATGAGTCGCTAGCGGGGCGCGGGCCTTCTGTGGGACAACAGCCACTGCTGGGCGAGCGCGCCAGCCCCGGCCCAGGAGCTCTCACCGCCTGCGCTTGACGCACAGGGAGACCCCGAGGCCCTGCCCCTGGCCTTGTGGAACCGGAGAGCAGTTCAGCCACTAAAAGCCAACCGTGTCTTTGCAGGAGGCCGGGCGTGCCCCCACCACGTGTGGCTTAGGGCGGCGGTGGACCCCAACTGCTCCGGGAGGCTGCCAAGTCCCAGCCCTGCCATCACCACCCGCGCTTTCTCCGCACGCCGCCTCGGGGCGGTGTCGTGCCGCGTCCCATTTTACACTCCTCAAGACCTTCCCAGGCGCTATTGTTAATAGCCACATTTTACAAATGACAACCTCGTGCCCAAGCTGACATGGCTGGGGAGGAAGAGTGGGGGGATTTGAAACCAGGACTTAATTTTTTTTTTTTTTACTCTTCTTTCTTGGCTTCTGACCCCTAGCCCTCTGGGTACCTGTCTGTGCTCCCGTTCGACCAGTGATGTGACACTCTCTCCCGAGCAGCAGCCCCGGCTTGGGGGACCTCCAGGGAACCGACTGTGAGAAGTGATGCAGGTAAAGGTGGGTTTGTTTGCCGTCCTGGCTTCTTCCGTCCCATTCTCCTTTCTCCCTGTGGAGGCCCAGCTTTTTAAAGGCTCCTTACATCCTCCAAATGGAAACGCCACAGAAATGAAGCTATTTCTCAAGAAACCAGGCAACTGGGGTTGCGCAGAGATTCACTCCCGTTCCTGCAGCGGAAGGTCCAGCACTCCTTAGCTGAAGGGGAAGGAATATAATGCGGTAAATGCCATTCTCCGTGTTTCACATTTATGAACCAGAGAAACTTGTTAGGACCAGGTGGTAGAATCTGAAGGAAGGTTCTCCGGCTGCTTCCTCGCTGGGCTTGTGCTGAGGTGAGGGGCAGGAGGTTGAGGGACAGCCAACTGGTGATGAGAAAACCTACTATTTCTGGATACTTACTAAGTGCCAGGTGCTCTGAGAAGCTCTTTATAACATTTTATCCTCACAAACAGAGGAGGTAGATAGTATTATTATTCTTGTTTAATGCCTGAGAGGTCCAAAGGCATAAGAGGTAGTCTGTTCTGTTCAAGATTCTGCATTGGCAGAGCTGGATTCTGCCCAGGGCTTCAGACCCCCGACCCTGCTCAGGACTGAGTTCCCCACAGACAGGCTGGGCAGGGGCCACTCAAGGGAGACTCACTAGTATTGTGCCAGGAGAGAACATACTATTCCTCAGACTCCCAGGCGAACATGGACCAGCTTTAGGATATGAAGGGGGGAGAGGAATGGGAACACCCCGCATTTCTTGTCCATGTTCAAAGGGGATCCAAGTTTCAGTCAGGAAGGCTCTTTTTTTTTTTAACCAATTGTTTTTTATATTCAGAACCGAAGTGGAAATGACCCAGTGAGGAAGGAAAATGAGCACAGCTTGCCCTGATCACACAATTAAAAAATATGCTCTGGCCAAAGACACCTCCCACCTCCCACCAGGGCCTTTTTCCCGACCTGACGGCCTATTAAAGCATTCCACCAGGGGATTCTCTGACCCTTCGGAAGGGACACTGTGAGAAACCTTGTTCCTTAGAATGCAGCCACACAAAAAAGGGGTTTGTGCAAATACCGAGCTATTATTCTATAAATGCGAAGAAGCATAAGGGATGGTATGTGAACAAAAGCCGGACAGAGGATGCACGCCCAGATGCTGTCTTGGCCAGGTTGCAATTTGAATGATCTAATGTTTTCTGGCTTCTTCTTGCTTTGCTTTTCCAATTTGGTTTGAATATTTGCATTACTGTATTATCTGCCCTGTATAACTGCTGTTGTCTGTACACAATTAGATCATTTTCATAGGTGGATGAGGAGATGGTTCAGACGTGAGATGAGCTACAGGTGGTAGCTGGCTCCCTTCTGGGATGTGTATTTAGATCCCCATCTTGTTGGTACCAAAGACCCTACCTACACTCCAGAAATGAAAGTTTTAATACAGGTCATTCAACCAAATGGAAAGAACCAGAACATCCCTTTATAATGGTGGGTTAGCACATCTCGGTTCAATAAATTTTGGGTTGATTTGCTGCTCTAATCATACTCTCCCTTGGGCTGAATCGAACCCTGTATTGTTATGATCCAGACAAAAGAAAGGACAGTTTCCTGGCAGCCTGTGGCTTCCTGGTCTGTGGAAGGTCTGCTGAAATAGACCTGGGCAAGGAAGAAGGAAAGGCAAGTAAAAGGGTGAAGAGGAAGGGCGATCTGCCCCCGGAGGTGAGCCCAGAAATGCATGTCTGTGCTGCGGCCAGTACAGAGGCGGGATATTGACCTAGGACTTGGAAGAAAGAAGGGGGATCCCAAAGGAATGGAGCCTTCTTTCGCTTATGAAAGCTGATTAGGGCCCTGTTCCCCAGGTGCTTTTCACCTCATTCGTGTAAACTCTCACTGATACTCTATGAATCCCGCTTTCTCAGCTCTTGGGAATTTGTGGACCATTGGGCAAGGCCAAGGCCAAAGTTTATGTTTGTGCTACCTCTGAAATAAGTTTGAGTTAAACGAATGGAAAGTACAAGCTATGATTAAATTTCTGCATGGAAGCCCCTGACTCTTAAAGTGCTTCCTGATCAGACATGACTGCCCCCAGCTCACGGAACGCCCCGTTGTGGCAGGCCCGTCTCTGGCTCCACCTTCTCATCCTTTCCTTTCTGCTTCTTCTCCCGGTACCTTAGATCTGGATCTATGCCATTGGCCTTGTTTCTTCTCTCTTCTTTCCTCTTTTTATTTAAATCATTAGATATTTTCTCACTAAATATTTGATCACCTTTGTGTCAGACATGTGCTAGATGCTGGAGTTACGACAAGTGAATAAGGAGTCTCTGCTCTCGTGGAGTCCATGGCCTGATGAGGAGCACTGATGACAAAGTGTGACAGATGAGAGAGGAAGGGAAACCCAGGTCCCAGCGCCGAGCAATGGCTGGACGATGAGGCAGCTAAGACCCAGATGGGTTACCTTATCCAAGCTTTCACAGGTGGCTGATGACAGAGTTGGAACTAAAGAGATCATTCAGGAATAGAAGCCTGGCCTCCTGCCACCGCTGCCTTTCTGAGGCTGCCCAGAGCCCCACAGTTGGACGGAATCTTCTCTGGCTTTTGCTCATCCAGACGCACCTAGTTCAAACTCACCCTTCTCCAAGACTAAGTTATTCCCACCTCAGATTCACATTTTAGTCATTCACTAAAGCTAGATGTCAGCCCTCTAAGAGATGTCATTTCTCTCTCTAGGAACTGATGTGCTGGTAAATTGAGCTGTTAGATGGAAAGGTGCTTTGAGAGCTAAAATGCAATATGAACCTAAGCTACTATGTAAGGAACATTAATTCGATCAATGAATCAGTCAGGGGATTAATCACTCATCAGTATTAGGTTCTGTGGGGGTGAGGCCGTCATCGTGTACAGTATGACCCCACCCCTAAAGGAATTTAGGGACAAGTTGATGGCACAAGGTTAAAAAGGGAAGGAAGCAGGCATTTATAGAGTATTATGTGCATTATGCTGTCTGCTGATCCTTATAGGATCTCAAATAATCCTCAAACTAGTCTAGGAGGTAGGCATTATTTTATTCAATGTATGGATGGAGTGACTTCAAGGAATCATTGTCTGTTCAAGCACAATATAGCATAATAGTTAAAAGCTTTGGATCAGGACTCAAACTGCTTGAATCTGCATCTTGGTACTGCCAAATACTTTCTGTATGACTGGGAAAATTGTTCAAATTCTCTGTGCCTCAGTGGTAAAATTGAGATGCTAAAGAACAGTACCAGTTTTAGGCTTTGTTTTAAGAATAAGGTAACCATACATGTGAAGTGATTGCCATAATGTCTGGTCCAGAGCAAGCATGAGATAAAAGTTAAAGGTTGTTATTATTATCCAGTTTCAATACCTTTTTATCTGCAAAGCCTTCCTAGATCACCCATTAGAATTGGTCTCTTTTACCTCTGTGTCCTCATATCACTGTGGGCATGCCTATCAGCACAGTTGTATGTATACCTGGTTATTAGCATCTGACACAGAAAAACCAATAAATGTTGATGGTTGGTTGGATGAATGGATGTTTCTGTCTCCCAAAACTATATCACATGCTCATAGAAGGCAACGGGTATTGTGTTTCTGGCTCTAAGGCAGACAGAACATCTGGGTATTCTAGATATAGTATAACAAATATACTTTTGAACGCAGTCAAATTCTCATGTAATTTAGGAAAGTGCTCAGGGACACACACACACAAGGACTGGAATCCAAAGAGGTAAACTGCCATTGAAGCTCTGCTGCCTTGGGAAGTCTGTCTCTTTCAGTGACTTTGAGGGTTGATTTTAGGGAGGACAAGAGACAAGTATTAGTGTCCTCAAAAGATGGAGAATTGGAACTGAGAATTCTGCATAAAAGTGAGATTCATAAAGGGATACAAACTAAGTGGAAAGGTAAACTAGAAAAAAACTTGCTTATCTGTAATAAAGAAATACAAGAAAACTTGTCTGTCTTGTGCTTGGTTCATACGATGTTAAAATCACAGACTTCCCCTCATACAGGTTCAGGATTTGTATTTACATCACCTACATGGTCTGGGAAACTTCAGCTGAAAAATTAATTTAAACTGGTCCCCGGCTGGTAGCATCCCAGAACACTGGGCAGAAGCAGCTCTTCTCTGGAGGGACAGTCACACAGGCCTCACAGGAGTCTGATAGATAAGGCCTCACTAAACATGAGACCACAGTCTAAAATGACAAGCTACACTAGGAAACAAGCTACCATGAGTGAAAGTCAGTACAAACCACAATGACCAGAATGAGACATTATATGACAGTTATCATATATTAAATATGAATTGTTTAAATGTATAAAAAAATAAAAAGGGAAAATAAAAACATGAAAAACAAACAAATAAATCTAAAAAAATCAGGCAGTCTTGAGAAAGAACCAGATACTACATATGGAAATAAAAAATATATATAACTATTAAAATTAGAAACACAGTTAATGAGTAAAAGTAGAGTAGATACAGATAAAGAGAGAATTTGGATACTGGAAGATACATCTGAATAAATTACTCAGGATATAGCAAAAAAAAAAACAAAACAAAACAGGAGAGAGAAACACAAGATGTTAAAGGGGTCAAGAAGAAAAAAAATAGAACATGAAAAAGGCAATCTTTAGAGAAAATGGTAAAAATGTTTCCAGAATTAAGGACAAGAGGTAGGACTTGTTTAATCTTTGAATCTAAAACACCTGGCAAGTGCCTGGTACATAGTAGATAGATGCCCAATAACTTTTTTTCTTTTTTTCTTTTGAGAGTATACTTACTAAGCCTGGAGACAGTGAAAAAGGAAGGGCTTAGGACAGAGGAAGCAACAGGAGAGAGGCTGGGTGCGGCTGCTTTGGCTCACTGAGAAATAAAAGTCAGTGAAAGAGATGAGCCTGGGTGAGGCTGCTTCGGTTCATTGGGAAGTCAGAGAAAAGGGGGCACTGGAGACAGGTTCAGGGGGTGGACCCAGGACAAGCTGCCGCGGCCCACTGCTCCCCTGGATGCAAGTCTCTCAGGGTCCCTTAGGGTTTAGGAGATGCCTGCCTGTGGGGAAAGAATGGGGGGAAGGCAAAAACATCGGTGTGCTCCCGGGAGGTAGAGCACACCCAATAAATGTTTTTGAGTTGAATTGATACATGCGCTGTGGCATTTGCTTGTCACAATGACACAGATAAAAATTTGTTTATTTATTTAAAAACATATTCACCAGAGATAGCACTGTAAAGAGAAGAAAATCTTTGTCTTCGTCGAGCTGTGAGTCTGGATGAAGAAGACAAATAATAAAAAGTAAACAAATTAATACTCAAGATACTTCTGGATTGTGAGAAGTACAATGAAGGACATGAAAGGGTTATTTAATACATATATTGGAAACAGGATTTCACCGAAGAAGGGAGAGCTCAGTGATAAGAAGTCAAATGAAAACATTCCAAGCAGAGGATACAGGAAGTTCAAAGGCCCTGAGTGAGGAATAGCTTGGCATTTTTGAGGAAGAGAAAGAGGCCAGCGTGTCTGGATCTCACTGAGTGACGCGGAGAGTAGGAAGAAATGTGACCTGAGAGGTAGGCAGGAGCAATGGGGCTTTTTTTCTGAGAGCAGCAGAAAGTCCACAGAAGGTCTGAAGCACAGGAGCAGTGTGCTCTGCCACCCCAGCTACTGTGTGGGGACGGACTGCGGCGGGGGCAGGAATGGGAGCAGGACGCCTAGCGAGCGACATCAGTCGTCCAGGCAAAAGATGACAGCAGCCTGGACCAGGACGACGGCCATCAATGTGGGGAAAGCGGATGGAAGTAGAAACAGTATTTGAAGTAGTTGTAAAAGATGAAGGAAAGGGAAGGAGGGATCAAGCATGACTCCGAAGGTTTTGGACTGAGCAATGGGGTGGATAGGAGTTGTATAATCTGGCTCCTACCCACTCCCGCCCCCCAGCTCAGAGCATTGTATCCAAGAGATCCAAGGGAGTAGAAGAGTCAAGAATATGACGCATTAGGAGGAACAAACAAAAAGAAGATCCCAGCATGAGGTAATGACTAAAAAATGCCAAAGCTTATTATATAAGCGAAAGTGAAACCTCTAAGGAACAAATAAACAAAGGGTATCATATTGATATAAAAATACAAGAAGCTCACTCTGTGGTTGCTGACATACATCATTGTGGAAACAAAATCATGTCCAAAGTGACTATGGTTAAACTTGGAACCAGATGACAGGGGCTTTAGGAAGTATCAAAATAATCAAGTATAACTTGAAAAGAGTAGGGTTCTTCCCCAGGCTCATGGCCTAGAGCGCAGGGACAAGCATCCCTCTGGAGAGGAGGGACAATGATTCAAGGAGACCAACTGACTCAAGGTAGTTTGCATAAAAGAAAGAAACTACTGCTGCCTAGAAAAAGGACCATAAATTGACTGACGTTATTCAAGATTCAGCTCTCTAGTCGCTGAGACTATAGTAGGGTATTTTTTCTCACCTCTATACATGCACATACACCCATATATGTATGTTAGTGGCATGTAGCTTGTGTGACAACCTCGCTATTATATCCTTTTCTTTCATCCCCATTTTCTGATTTAAAAAAAAATTGTGTATTTGACAAATAATGTATTTTAGAATGTAGTAGGAAACAAATAAATAAACTTTCAGCCCAAAAAAAGCAGCATGAAAAGCAGGCCCTTGGCTGTGTTGTGACAGCTCAACGGATGGAAGAGGTTCTAATTACTATCTGTTAGACACTCGCCTCAGAATCATGAAGGTCATTAGAGAGGTGGGACTCTTGCTTCAGCTGTAACAGGAGGCCAGACCGAAAGTGATGAACAAAAAGAGGCGGTATTAGGGTAAGATGAGCAGAGCCTATAAAAATAATCAAATGCACAACTGCAACTCCTCTAAGTGTTGATTTTCACCTGGTGGGGAAAGGCTCCCAGGAGGAGCTCCTGGGCCTGCCGGGCAGCTCTCTCACAGAAGCTTGGCTCTGTCCTGGGCATGCTGCTCTCTCAGATTCCACCTCTGGGGGTCAGCCAGGCTCTTTTCCAGACAAGTGGGTCAAACCCACCTCTGACCTCTGGACAGGTTATTTGGCCTGCTTTCTGATTATTTATATACATTTTAATTAATTAATTAATTAATATTTAATCTTTATTGTATTTTTTCCATTACCATTTCATCCCCTTATACCCCCCGGCCCCCGCTCCCAGCAATCACCACACTGTTGTCCATCAGCCCTTTTTCCTTTTGGCTCAATCCCTCCACCGCATAACCCCCACCCCCACTAGCTGTCAGCCTGCTCTCCGTCTATGAGTCTGTCCCCATTTTTCTTGTTAGCTCAGTTTGTTCATTAGATTCTACATATGAGTGAAATCATATGGTATTTGTCTTTCCCTGACTGGCTTATTTCACTTATTTTAGTAGGTTTTATTTCTGTTTTCTGTTTTTTTAAATATAAATTACAAAACTAACTCATTTTTTTAAATTAAAAAATACAAAGGCAATCAAAATTCAAATAATACCCAACACATAAAATACAACACTACACTTCCCCTTTTTTCCCCACTCCTCTCCCGTTCTATGGCTCTTCCCCATCCATCAAGAGTAATCACCAATAACTGTTCAGTATGAATACTTCTGGATATTTTCTATGCATATTCAGACATAGTTCTGTGTGTGTGTGTGTGTGTGTGTGTGTACCTACACTTAAAAAGTATGTGCATAGCTTTATTTTTTCAAAAGAAATTTTCTAGTCATACTGTTTTGTAACTTGCTTTTTTGCACTAAAGTATTCTAAGTTCTACCTCTATTGCATACATATCAGCCACATGCTTTTATAAATGGCTCCTGAGTGAATCATGAAGTCATAGTAAAAATACACCTTAAGGTATTTGGCCTATTATGGAACTTTCGGTTGTTTCTAATATTTCAATAGCACAAGTTAATGTTGATAAACATCCTTATGCCTCTGATCCTTTTACTTTTATTTCTAAGAGTAGAACTGCTGGGTCAAATGGTATATATGTGTTGAATTTTGATAAGCACTGCCAAACTGCCTTCCAGAAAGACCAACAAATTTAAACTTCTATCAGTAATCACAGAGTGTCCTTTGTTCACATTCTCACCAACAAAGGATACTGCCAGTTTTTAAATGTTGGCAGAACTGACTGGCAAGAACAAGTACTTATTTTAATTTGTCTTTACCTGATCAGTAGTACAATTGATCAGCATGTTTAGCCTTTTTTTTTTTTTTACTATGGCTGCCATGAAAGACAAAGCTGAAGGTGAGGTTTTAGTTTCTTTCTTTTAGATTCAGTTGACCAATAAAAAACAGTGATATTCTGAGCTACTGATCCCCAAGAAGATCCCCATCTGAATGTTACACATTTCCACGTTAGGAAAGTCAGTCATAACTAATTTCAGAGCAGGCATAGTGCGGCTGGGGGTCACCTCCACACAGAATGTTTTACGTTTCTTGGTCTCTGTGCTCAAGAGTAATTCTAGGGAGAATGATTCTTATTGGTTTAACTTGGGCTTCAAGGGAAGGCAGGCTCTTAGAGTCCTAACAGACTGAATCTAACAGGAAAGAGATCCTTCTTCAGAAGTAAATTAGGGTATTTACTTCCTAACATTTCCTTCTGAAGGAAGTAAAACGTATGCTAGTCAGTCAAAAACAAAACAAACAAAACTATCCTCCGCACTATACTTTCCAGTTGCCATTTCTTCTCTCCACCTTGTAAACCTGTCCAGTTCCCACAGTCACCACGCACAACCTGACAAATAGCATGCTGCTCACATCCAGAATGGGAGCCCAAGGGGCAGAAAAATGGAAACCATTACATTCTTTGCATTTTGTGCAATGTTTGATTAAGTACTTTTCACTATTCCAGCCTTGGGACAAAGATATTTAAGTCCTAGAATAAGAATAATCACTTTGAGAGGTCTTTGCATTTGCCTTCCCTCATTCTCCTTTCTCCTTGATTATTCTCAAAGGCACAGAAATTCTGTGTATTCATTTATTCACTCATTCATCCATGCTACGGCTGTTTAGAGAGGGACCTTGTGCTAGACACTGTTTTAGGTGCTGAGGGAACAGTAGTGAAAAGGAAAGACAAGTTCTTTGTCCTGGTGACAGACTAGGCTGGAAGGAGTAAACAAGGTTGGAATCTGGACTTTGGACTTGATCTGAAAGGCAGTATTAACCTACTCAAAGGTTTTGAGCAGGCAAGAAACACGACCATATCGTATTTCAGATACATCATTCTAATTGGTGTGTAGGGTAGGGACTGCAAGACGGGAAGAATAGAGGCCAAGATACCAATCAGAGGAGCAATAAACAGCTAGGTGAAAAAAGATGGTAGCCTGGACTAGTTTGGTGGCCAAAGAAATAAAGAGGTGTCAATAGAATAAAGAGACACTTCGGAGTTAAGACTAAACACAATCGAGTGGTAGGAGAGTCATAGGAAAGGAAAGAAACAATGCTAACTCTGATACTGCCGATCTGAGCAACTGGATGAGTGGTCATGACACTGGCTAACCGAGGAGGAGCTGCTTAGGGGCAGGTGGAGGAAAGGATGCGTTAGCTGTGCGTCACCCTGAGCACATGCGTGACTCTCACGTCAAGCGGTTAGGTGTCAGGTCAGAAGTTCAGAAGAGAGATTCAGAATGTAAAGTTATTGGCGGTCACTAAGTTAAGGATTTAGAAGACATTCCCCAAGGAGAGGATAGAGATTGATTGAACAGAGAGGGGCCACCAACACTGAGCTAATATTTTACATAAGGAAACCCTGGAACATCTGGCCTCGAGAACGGTAGCTTCTGTCTCGTACAGAGCCCCGCATGAACTCTTCTCGGCTGCAGTTTTCTATGGTCTTCAACAATAGCCAGTCCCTTCATTAAGAAGGTTAATAATATAGGCAACATTCCTGGTGGATCCACCATTTGGACCAGTTCGTAGAAAGATTCCCAACTAGTTCTGTTCAGGTCCATCTAGTTTGGAGGAGCAGGTATTCCTCATCATGCCCATATCCTCACACAAATTGTCCAGCTGAGTCCCTCACCTTTGGTTCAAGGGCTCATAGGTTTCCAGGGCCATCGGACCCAGGGCTACATATGACATATGGTTGACGGTGGTGAGATAGCGAGGTCCACCCTTAAAGATACCCCAGCCCCGACTGAGTCCCTTCTACTCTGTTTCTTGGTCCTCGCAGCAGATTTGAGGCTCTCATCCTCTGCACTCAGTCCTCTCTAGTCTCACTTGCCCCTCGCCTGTCTCCCACCCTCACTCCAGGGCTAGGTTGTCCAGTCATTGGCTATGGAAAGACTGCGTGGAGAGAATCTTCCGGGTCTTTGCATCTGTTTCCATCTGAAGTGCCCTTAGGTACCAGGAAGAGAGAAGGGAAAGGAAATACACAAGAAGCACATTCGTAGACTGAGCTAGCACTCTGCCACACGTTCACACGACAGGTTACCTACAGACAAATGATTCAGGGTTTAGCCAAGCCAGGAGTGTCTCAGAAGGCTGAAAATGTGGGCAGAAAGATCACACACCCAAGCTGTTGAAAACCACACAGTTTTTTGGTAAATATATGCACAATTTCAAAAATGTACTTGCAAAAATCTAGGTGTCTCCGGTCCAGCCCTCCCTATTAATCAAAGAAATTGCTTAAGCTTCGTGGCCCAGTCTGTGATCCCAGTTCTGACCGCTGCTGCCCATGAGGGACTCCATGAATTCCTCTTGAAGCCTCCAGACTTCCTTGGCTGCAGACTTGTTCCTCTTGGGACAGCTTTCGCCTGAGCCCAGCAGACTGGTCCCCAGCTGTGCTGGGCCCTCTGGGTAAGAGGCACTGCTTTCAGCTTAGCCCATTAACACAAACATTCAAAAGCCACAGATCACATTCAAATAAATAAAATAGGATTGAGAAAATCTTCACCCCATGAAACCAAAGGGGCATTTAAAAACTGCCCTCGCCTTCCAAGCAGGCAGGCAGGCAGGCAGCAAAGCCGCAGCAATTCCAAAGGCATGTGTGCTCGGTAGACCTGGGTGGCTGCGGCCACAGGCCTTTGAAGAGGAAATGCCATCCCTGGGACAGGCAGGCGGCCAGCTTCTGAGTCCTGAAAGTACCAGGAGAAGCAGAAAGCAAGCAGTGGCAGGGAAGGGGGAGCAGTTAGGAAGCAAAAAAGGGGAGGAAGGTGCAGGGCAAGTAGGTGGAGAGAGTCTTCCTAAATAGGGTCGCCGCACCCAAGCCGAAGAACCACTAGACAGAGCAATTCACTGTGCCCCTGAGACGGAGTTGGGCACGGAGAGTCCTGGGCGGCGGGCACAGCCCAGAGTGACTAAGGCTTCGAGGAGGGGTGTGAGTCGTCGCTGAGGGGTGGAGAGGGGTGGTGGTGTCTGGGCTGAGAGATGCCTTTGCTTTGAAAGCTTCGGAGGAAATTAACTTTACAAGGTGCCTCCCTGTCTCCCAGAGTTATTAAAAGAAAGGAGGGAGCAAAGAAGAAATGGAAAAATGGTAATACCTCAGGAAGGGCTGTGTGATCCCAACAGAAGGAAATGGGAGGCAGATTAAGTGACTGACGAATGCGCAGCCTCCCCTCAGGGAGGAAGCGCTCTGAATGTGACCTTGTACAAATGGAAATAAAAAGAAAAACCACAACCACCAATGTGGCCAAAGACAACACACACACACACACACACACACACACACACACACACACACACAACCTTTGAATATCTAGAGATGAATGACTAATTAAGTAAGCACCTCCAAAAACCTTCAAGTACAAAAAAGTCTGTTAGTACTCCTGTCTAAATAAGGCAGCACTGAATGCTGTGGGACTGGCAGGGAGCGGGAGGAGCGTTGGTGTGAAGTGTGGATGGGGTCATCGGAAGGCATAAGCCTAGGAGCCTCTGTGACTCCTGTCCGTAGGGTCCATGGTTGGGTATAAACGCACCCATTGGTCTTTTGTTGCTGAAAACAAAAGAAGCACAACATCTATAACTCTTCCAAAAAAGGGAAGCCAGCCGAAGCCATCTATTTCATAGAGTAGGAAGCCAGGTGTTTTCCTGCACGTTAAAAAGCTGGGATTTAAAATTTTAAAACCCTCCTGCTTGACAATAATCCTTAGATCAGATGAGCGCCACCCCCCGCCCCCCGCCCCGTTACCCCCAGCCCAACGCCGGCAAGCCTGCTCGGTGTCTGAAACGCAGTCCACGGGAGCTCGTGTGGGCCCAGACACATGCACCCAGCAACTTCTTCACATTCAGAACTGCGTTCGGGTGGGATGGCAAATGGCAGGGTTAAAAAATAACATGTTGGAAGAGAAATAGCACCTCTGCTGCTCCTTTTCTGTCTCTTTACTCCTAAGTACTTTGGTCTCTTAAAATCCCTTTGGACGGAAAGTCTAGAAGGACTTCAATGCCTCTAGAGGTGACGCTCAGACCGAGTGGCCTCCTAATGGAGGGGATGCCTTGCAGACTGTGTGGTTGAGACCGTTGGTGAAGGGAACACCTCCTGCTGGTCTCTGCTGGCTCCTTCATCACAGCTGTGCTCCTCCCAACAGGGAAAGCCCTAGGAAGGTTAGGAATTTTCTTCAGCAAATTTACTGATGAAACCAAAGTATACGCGGTCACAGCTCTAGTCTTCATGGGCTAATTTTTATTTTCCTCTTTTCTCGTTATTGTGTGTGTTTACCAAAAGATTTAGAGACAATCATAGATACAGTATAATGAGTGTTTACCAGGTGCCAAATGCTTTACACAGGAAGTCCTCACTAAATGTCGTTGATAGGTTCTAGAACTTTAAGTTAAAAGGCGTATAACAGAACCAGTTTTACCATAGGCTAATGGATATATAAACAAGAATGAAGTTCCTATAGCACCTCATCAACATAGTGAAATGACACTGAATGAAACTTACTTAAGGACCTACTGTATGTAATTCTTATAAGCCTGAAACAGGCTTATGATGTTGTTTCCTTGGTTAATTGAGACTTTAAGAGGCTATTCAGCTCATAGATCATAGAGTCAGGATTTGAACTCAGTTCTACATAACTCATAAAACAGGTTCTTCAATCAGTATACTGGATTGGCTCCAGGAGCCAAAGACAGGTTTATTTCCGCAGCAGGAGGAAACTGGTAAGAAATTTCATGCTGAGTTAGCTTTTTAACTAGTATAACTAAATGTTCTATCTCTGATATTGACCAGCAGGGACATCAGATAGGCAAGATTAGGACATTATGTTAAAAAAGTTGAATACTCTCCTAAATATCTCTTCATCTCTCATGGATCTATGTTGAACCCAATTAATATTTTCAGTCTGCATCAACCTATTGGATTCTGGGTTCCATGAGTTCACTGCTTTCTTCATTCGCTGCCTTTTTATGTACCTGAAATTACTTTTGTTAGGTTTCAAGGGCAGCTCTCATGCTCTGTTACTCCCAGACTTAATACATGGGCTAACAGAACCAAGGTCCAAGAGAATCTCTACAGAATGAAATGATGGAATGAAAAGGAGTACGAATAAGTTACAAATCATGACTGAGGTTCAGTTTAGTCAACCAGGTGACTACAGAACGAGGGTTAAAAAAAAAAGACGGGCACTGTCACACAAGGGTCAGCATGGGGCGTGCTGACCTCAGGCTGCCTCAGTGGAAACGCGAGCTCCTGCACAAAGGGCGGGAGGGCGCCTCTCGTTTGGTCTGCGCTGTATAGATAATGAGCCGTGTCCTCGTCACACAGCTTTACTAGCAATCAAAACACTTGAATGTTAAATTGAAGAACACAAAATAATGAGAAAATGCTGGATTCAAAATTACATTCCATGAAAAGAGGCGGTGTTTGCGTGTAGGTGTAGAGGGAGAAGTGCAGGGGGCAGAGTAACTGTCTTGACACATTGGAAGGTGGGGAGTAGCTTCACAGGGTTTCACTGGAACCAAACGGAAAGAAATTTCAAGGGGCTGATTTTGGTTTCGTATAAGGGGGAATTTTCTAACAGTCAGAAATTCCAAAATGCAATGTGCTACCACAAATGCTGATAAGCTTCCCATCCTTGGTGGTGTTAAAACAGAGGCTGGATAACCACTTGGGAGAAATGTTTTTGGGGGACGGAGGGCGGATTCCAACACTGCAGGTGACCATGATCTCTTCCAGTTACAAGATTCCACATTTTGTATCTCTCAACCTTCATTTACCATCCGGGCAATCCCTAAAAAAGCTATTAATCTCTCAAAGCTTCAATTTCCCCTTAAGTAAAAGCATTGCATAAAATCTGTGAAATTACAAGTTTGATGTGCAAATGCTAGTTGTATTTTACTAGGATTCGTCATAATAATTATATATATAAAAATTTAAAAATATTCATGAGTCACTTAAAAATCACCTTGCTTACCCTCTGAGGCCCCTTGGGATGCCCTGGCTAGGTGGTCTCTATACTCTTTGGTTCCAAGATCCTAAGATTCTGTGAGTCTGCAGATTTGCACCATACATCTTGGAGGTGACCACAGGGGAGAGCTGTTTGGAAAAGAAGACAGACCACAAGAAAGAGGTACTTGTTTACATTTCTCCACCTTCTCTATATCACTCAGGCAACAGAGTTACTGTTGTGGCAAATGAGGGGGAAGCACTCCAGGATGACTGGAAAATGAAAGCAAAATGTTACTAGGATTCATGTCTCAGCTCAGCTTCCAGGTTGATTCTCAGCCTGGTTCCCCTTGTGGCACCCAAAATGGTTACAGCGGGTTTACAGCTCACATCCCCAGATCAGTTAGCCCAACAGAGACTGAACTCTAGCAATCCAGGGAAAAATCTGAGATCTCACTCTGGTCCGGATTTACATGGCCATTCCAATTACTGTGGCTGAGAGGGTAGAATGGGGAGAGGGGCATCAATCCCAAACGAACCATATGACAAGAGTGAGGGAAGTGACTCTCAAAGGACATACCGAGAACCAGACAGGACTAAGCAATGCTAGACAATCCAGCCTTCGACCGTCTATCATCAACCCACAGGTTCCACACATACAGGTTACATTGCCCTCCCCCACCCCAAAGCAGGGGGTAATATGAAAACTTATCTGGTTACTAAAGCTAGATCCAAGTCCAGTATTCCATGTTAATGTGCAAATCATGTCAAGTGACTCTTCCTGGTCCAGTGATCTCGGTAAATAAGTTTAACCACACCCTACATCTAATAGGAGAGACAAAATAGAACTTCAATAAAAATTCCGAATTGTTCAGGGGAGAATGTAAAACATCCAGGGACCATTAGTCCTCCCACACAGTACAATCTTTTGGGGCAGAAATGGCAAAGACTCCCTATTTTGCAGTGAAGCAAAGGTCTAGGGCCGCCTCCATTTCCCGCTCCGAGAGGATCTCCCTTGTCCATCGCTTCTGCGAGAGCCTCTTCAGAGGACAGAACAGCCTTAGCAGCCATTGCTTGCTGGACCCGGAGGACTGATTTACAGGCTGGGCAATCACTTTCATCAGAGTTAGGGGTTTGTCTGAGATGGAAATCTCTCATGACTCTAGTGGACTCCCATCTGCGTGTTTCTGGTTGTGAAGGTTAATTTTTTGTATAAGCTTGACTGGGCCACAGGATACCCAGATATTTGGTAAACAGTATCTACATGTCTCTGTAAGGGTGATTTTGGATGAGAATACTTAAATCCAAAGACTGAGTAAAGCAGACTGCCTTTCTTAATGTGGGTGGCCTCAGCCAATCAGATGAAAGCTTGAATATAACAAAAAGCTGACTCTCCTCTCGCTTTTGAAATGGGATAACCCCTCAGGCTTGAAATGAAACACCAGCTCTCTTGGGTCCATTGCTTGCCCTCTTACCCTGCAGATCTTGGGACTTGACAATTCCTACAATAAATCTATTTCTCTCTCTCTATATACACATCTTATTGGCTCTGTTCCTGTGGAGAGCCATGATTAAGACACTGGTCAATTCCATGGGTTAGTAACTAGAGACCTAGTTGATTGACAGTTTCATTTAGAACACAAGTTTGGGATTGCTGTAAACTTACAGCTTCTGATTCCATAGCAGCCTCCATAGGGGACAATTGGAAGCAATGACCAGGGCAGGGAAGGAACAGCTACTGTTCCTTTCCTGGGAGGCTGCACACCAGCTGTGTCTTTTCAGGGGCATGGAGTCTCGTTCAACAGGTTGGGAGGGTGTAAAGAGAGAATTCTAGAAGGGGCCTGGAAGATCACACTTATTCCAGGTCCTAACCTTTATTACACTTTTCCCTTCTCCCTTCTGTTGTTCTAACAACTTTAGGGAGGAATTTGGCTTTTCCATCCAGTCAAGGATCCAGACTACTACACTCAGTCCCCTTTGACTGCAGATTACAGGCAGAAAGGACTGCTTGTAGCAAGGCCCTATGTAATTTCTTCTTGGTTTTTAGAAACATTAGTTTCAAAACAAATCTCTCTTCCTTCTAAAATGTACAAAGCCTTCAACCAATGCATCCTATAGCCTGAACTTTTTGTTTCAGTCCCTTAGTGCTGCAGCCCAGGGAGACATATGGTCTGACGGTGCAATACACATTAGACAATGGAATAGCCAATTATTGCAGTACCACAAAGCAAGACTTGCCAATGGCCAGCTGTGGCAAAGACTTATCTGTCCCCCAATGCCCATTTAATCCTCCTCCTTAGTAAGATCTGTAACTTTTAGTTAGGCACATTGCCACCCAGAATACTTTCTTCCATTTCCTTGCAAGTAGGTGTGGCCACACGGCCAAGTTTTCTGCAAATAGGTCAGAAGGAGTGCTGTGTGCCACTTCCATAAAATATCCATAAAGGGACAATTAAGACTGCTTTTCCTTTTATAGACCCATGCAATCTTTACTAACATTCCGGCCTAGGAGACAGGGGTTCTCCCCACCATCTCGATTCAGCCAATTCTGTGATTCAGGGCTCGTAACGTGCCACACATCATTTCCCGGTATTAAACTCTGATACAGTTGACAGGAAATCCAACTTAAAGAAACTCAAGTAAGGAAAAAAAAAAAAGTTATGTATTGGCTAATACAACTGAACATTCCACATGGATCAATGGTTTGGCTTATCTAGACCTAATCAGCTTCATCTGAGTTGTCACCAGTCTGAGGGTGTCTGTCCTTAGAGCAGTAAAACAGGCCAACCTGCTTTGAGCCTTGCCCTTTACAGCAGGAGAGTCTGTGCCCTGCCTGTCCTGGAGTTCCCTTAGATTGCAGCAGCTCAGGTCATCTGGTCTGAGCCAAGCATGTAATCAGGCACAGGAGTGGGACACACTGATTTCTTTAGATTGATGAAATCCCACTCTGAAACTGGGGTTGGGCTTAATCCTGCCCAAACCAGAAAGCTGAGAATAGGAGGCAGCTGGTGGTTTCCCACAAAGGATTCAAGGTATGGTTACCAAAAAGCAGGTGGATGCATGCTGGGTAACAACCAAGAGATTGTCACCACACCCTTTCATATAACTTATACTTGGACCATCGCTTGGCCTGAGCTTTATAGAGTCAGTACTACTCTTTGGAGAAATACTACATAGGACTATTAAGAGATTATAGATTGTAAGGTAGTTTTAGGTGAGCTAAGTTACAGAATTTTAACAGGGTACTTTTGATGTGCTCAAAGAACTGAGAAACAACTTGCTTCCCCTCACACTCCTAAGGGGCACACAAGTTTTGTAGGGGAAAGAATGTGACTGCTTAGAGAAAAAAATCAAGTTGAACCTCACAACTGCTCTCCTTGCCACTTTGGAAAGCGAGAAAAGAACACCTGGATCATGCTCTGCCTTCGGCTGTCCACACACAGGTCAGCCACAAACAGTGGCTTCCTTCTTACAGAGCCCCCATTAATTCTTTACCTGGAAGACCAGCTGCCCGCTCTCACTTGGCTTTGCTTGCCACCTCGCTCTTTCCATTTCCAATACTTAGAAGTTTTGTTTGTGAGGGTCCAAATGCAGCAGAAACTATTTACAGGCTTCTCAGCTGCACTAGCGGCAGAGGCCAAGAATTTGGCTGAACAACTGACAAACCTTTCCAGGGAGAGATCTGAAGCAGAGACTTTGAAAAAACACCTTCCAATCTGTCAGGAACATGGAAAAAGTTGCTGTCTCTTCTATGTTGGCAGAGGCCCTAAAGCACAGCATCATAGCATCTGGTTAACCAACCACTGAAACTTCAAAACACAGAGATCAGACTCTACTGTTTTTCTTTAGGAACACAGAGCGCAGTCAAGAAGAGTAGGACCACAGGGCTCTAGGAAAAATAAGAAGTTATTGGGCTTTAGGGACTGTCTTTGCACCACAGATTCATACCATATGGACTTAAACTAGTATCAACTGTTCAAGGAGCCAAAAGGAATCATGATACCAAGAGGTGGTGTGTGACAATCTTTTCTCACAGTAAAAATAACGTAAAGTGCTTAGCAGAAACCTGGGAGAAGGGAAGTTTTTCTGAAATACAGAAGCGAAACCACTATTTGAAAGTCCCTGCATTACCTGAGATAGGAAATTTCCCTCTTAAAATCACGTGGCTTAGTTTACACCTCCTTGGTTATATAGTTCAAAGCATGAACACTTGCTTTAATTCCATGAAAATAACAATCAAGACTCACATTCCACTCTTTACAAGGCGTTTCATTTATTTATATGCTCTGGCCTTTTCATGGATTCTCTCCAACTGTCCCATTTCCACTTCTGAAGCCATTCTGCAGAATTCCAACGGGTCCCGAAATCGTACTTCTCACTTGGTTGTCCTAACGCCCCCAAGCCTGTGCTGTCCAGAGGCGAAGCCCAACAGCTTTCAGATGGAGTCAGCAGCGTGCCAAGCACATGTCCCTCCTGCAGCTCAATGCAAAGTCAACGTGACAATCATTAACAGTCGTCTTTGTGCCCTTATGTCCTCTTTACATGGATGCCTTCACCAGTGTATAGTCCTGGATAGCTGCATTCCCTGAGGTCTGTGGCAACCGCTTTGAGCCGTGCTCAGGTCGGTGGTGCACAATTCGTAACGGACACTGAAATAGACCTGAATCCACGGACAGAAAATGGCATTAGCAGTAATAGCTGGTTTCAAACTAACCGAAGTGATTCAAGTGTTTATGCCCAAACCAGCAACATATGTAACACAAATAAAAGACAGAAACTAAATACACTAAGAGAAACAGCCTGTAGTCCAACATTGAAAAGCCTGCAAGAAAAGCAGTTCCATCAATTATAAGACTATCCCACCTTTTCAAAAAATAAGTTGATAAAGTAGCTTATGAAAAGAGTTATTTTCCAGTAGGAGTACACTACGGTATTCACTCCAAATCATCATGAAATACTGTATGACTTCAGGAAGGCTGATGCCACTCGGGTGACCGCTGCAGCTCACCTTGCCTTGGTTTGAATCCTGGATCACCTATTGCCTTTCCACGTGACCACTGTGTTTGGAACTGTTTCCTTGCCCATATAAATGGGGGTGATAGTACCGTACTTAATTGACTCTAGAGCCCGCACTGTGACATCCCCGAAATCTCTGGTCTCCCAACAGCTTTAGGCCAGGCCAGCCTTGATGTAGTTGTTATTGCTTGTGCCCATGTAGGCCCAGTGGCTGTTTCTGAATGGACAACTGCTACCCTTTGAGATTTCACTCCACAAATCATTGTCCTGATGGCAGACACAAACCCTTTTGTTCACAATTTCTGATCAAGAAAACCAGCCTCAGAACTGCAGAGCTTTGAGGAAACTCACAGAAGCAGGAATTGGGGCATCGTGAAGTCTCAGTCACACATGTCAGACTGAATGTGAAGTTTTAGGAATGCCTTAACCAGTTAATTTCACTTATGTTTTTCTTATTATATAAACACAGAATACAAAAACTTGTTTCCATACTACCTTACATCAACTTTACACCCCCCCACCGCCCATATTTTAACATCTCAAGTCATGGTGCGTCACACAATTAATTAAGCTATGTATTTAATAATATGCAAAATGCTGAGCCTTACATTTGAGGGAGTCTTAGAGTGTTGAAATAAAATGCCCAAATAGATCTTTACATATGTATAAATAGTCTAAATTTAATTTTTAAAAAGCATTATGTCATAACTCCAGGGAAGCAGTCTGTATATATTCCTGACACTTTGTTCACTCGCATATAAGTTTTGAGTAAGCCTCATGTAAAACAATGGAAATCTATAGACTTATTAGCTCTTTTCTTACATGATTAATAATATCAAGATACATGAATTTAATTTGCTTTAATGCAGGCAAACTTGTAATTTTTTTTCCATTTTTTTATTTATGTTAAAATAACACCTCTTTCCTGCATTTTCTTTTCTGGACTCAAATGAAATATTAATGTATGGTCAAGATAGGAGAAACAACTAAGATAAATGTCTTTAGTAAACAGCAATAAATTTGTCCAACTAAAAAAAAAAGTACTGTCATAATTTAATTGGTAGCTTTTTTTCTTAGTGTTATATAAAATGGTACATTTTATAATTAATGACAGTTTAGATTCAGTGAAATATTGCAGTGCCTACCTCACAGGACTGTGAACATTCAATGACAAACCATTGTAATGCGGTTAGAATGGTGTCTAGCTTATGCTCAGTCCTCCGTTTGTAGCTATCAGTGTTACCCTCTCAGTCAGGGGCTTTGCTATAGACCAAGAGCTAACAATCTATCAGAAAGCCTTAAATTTTTTTTTATGTTTGCTTGCTTTTGTTTTCAACCTAGAGATCTCCCCTACTCCTCCCACCTCATCTCAATACCCAGACTTGAGGGCTTACTCTATGCCAGAAACTGTGCTTGATGCTGTGATGATGCAAATATTAACCATAGATTTAGCCTTCAAGACCAATTAAATACAGAAGAATTTTATAATAATTATATAGCTAGGAAGAAAGATAATGCCAGGTACAGACAGCAATGAAGAGAAGAAAAATATGTTAAGTTCCACTATTTATCATTTAACAGTTTGACCTAAGAATACACTTTAACCTCTACGTGCCTTGGTTTTCTCATCTGTAAAATGATTTACAGTCACCATCATCAATAATGCTGCCCAAAATAACATGAATCAGTTTCATCCTTCACCTGGCCCCTGTTCACAAATGCATGTGGGCTCAAAATTCTTAACTCTTGGTGAGGGTGAGGAGTATGAAAGCAAAGGGGAAGCCAGGTGAAGAAACGGCAGGCTGCCTCAGGCAGTGGCGAGGCACAGGGTGGGTTTACGTGGGATCAAACTGATGAAATGGGCATCAGCAACCTGAGACATTCCTGCAATTCTGTTATCCTAGAAATACAAGTCAGACACAGGATTAATTCAGAACTGCCCCCGCTGATATTTTAACCAGAATGGACATCTGCTACTGTGTGCTGCCGCACTACAGAATGGATTTGGGACCTACCGTTAGGTGCTAGGAATTCTGGGGTAGCTAGTTGTGCAGGCTCATCCTGGACCCATTTCATGTTACTGAGTTTTTTTATACTTACTGCAGGACTATACTGTTGCATCTATTTCACAAGATTGCTGTGAAAATCTTAAATGAGTTGATGTATTTAAAGTGCTTCGAATAGTACTTGATATTTAGTAAACTATTAATACATATTACTTACTACTCTTATTATCCATGTTTAATTAAAAACATTCAACAACCACAATGGCATTTGCATCAGCCAATCAGGACACATACAGCATGGACAAACTATGACTTCTCCAGTTGCTGCTCAAGCTGCCTCTGAAAGGACAGGTAGGAAATGCACATGTGGAGATAATGAAGGAGAAGAAAGGCACTTCAGGGGGAAAAGCCTGATACATATATGGTAACCTTCATGTTGTTTTATGACTGAAGCAACGGGTGAAAATAAAAGGATGCTGTCAAATTAGATTAGGGCCAAGTCATGGAGGAAAAGGGTTTTAATAACTTTAATAAAATGTAATAGTTGAGTCGTGTAGTAGCCCATCAAAGGCTAAAGGCTGCATTTGGTCACAAAGTTCATAATGAATACAGTCCACCACACCTGAATATGGAAAATGTTTACATTATAGTTCATTTTAAAGAACACAGGCACACATACTTTAGATAGCTTCCACTGACCAAAGTTAAAAGAAAATAACTTGTAATGATGTACAGATTCACAAAGGTTTATTAATGGGCCTATTTTCACTTTAGTTGTCTTTATTTTTTGAAGCATTTTCCCCTAGTATGATCCTAATTTCAAAATCAGTATTTCTCCAATGTTGATGAAACTGGAAGTTTCCAAATATGTGATGGAAATGGGACCGGCGCTATGTGCATCCGATCAAACCAGTAGCAACATAATATCAGACACAAATGGAAAGCATTTTTTAAAAGCCCACAATGGCAACTCAGGGCAGTAATGGCATCACATGGGAAATAAGATCTCTAGTTAAAGCCAACGAGGGTTTGCAGGCTAATTTTGAGTTTTACTCTACATTACTTCAAATCAGAAATTTCTTGTTACTCAAATTCAAATAGCATGCACTGGACATCTGTTACTTTGTGTTCTCCGTAACCACCTTTGCTCGCTTGCTCCCTACATGATTCCTTTTCCTGATAATTTCCTTTTCTCTGGGGAAACTCCTCTCCTGGTTGGCTCAGGGATGAAATGTGATCCTATCTGGGCAAAATCAAAGCTCTTTCCCCAAATTTTATATAGCTGTCATCACGCTTTGGTTATGGTGACATCATCTACCATCTTCACCTCATTGTCTCCCATCGCAAAAAGAGCATGCCCAGAGAGTGTGCTTAGGTAAGAAAACCAATCCAGGAAATAAAAGTCTGAGGCAAGTATAAGAGATGGAAGGATTTGGCTGTTTGGGTGTTCGGACCCAGTCACACATGGACATCCCTATATATGAAACCCTCAGGGTTAATATATACATATTAATTTATATATAAATTGCCCTCAGGTTGACACTAGTTTGAATTGAGTTTCTATTACTTGCAAATGAGAGACAACTGGTTAATAATCAAAAGTGTACAATAGCTACCTGAAAATAAGCACATTTAATGCAGTAGCATATAATTAAATAAAACTAAACTAGGTATCTTTGCTTAAGCAGCCTCAATGTCCATCAGTAGACGAGTGGATAAAACAACTATGGGACATTTATTTATACAATGGAATACTGTTTGGCCATAATGAAGAAGAAAATTTTACCCTTTGTGACAACATGGATGGACCTGGAAAACATTATGCTAAGTGAAATGAGCCAGTCAGAGAAAGATAAATACCATATGATTTCACTCGTATGTGGAATCTAATGAACAAATTGAACTAACAAGCAAAACAGAGACAGACTCACAGATAGAGAGCAGGCTGACAGCTAAGGTGGAGGGGAGGAGGTCAGAGGGTGGAGGGACTGAGCAAAAAGGGAAAACGACTCATCTACATGGACAACAGTGCGGAGATTGCAGGGGAGAGAGGGGTATAAGGGGACTAAATGGCGACGGAAAAAAATGCAATAAAGATTATTTAAAAATTTAATGACTAACATGAAATCAGGTACAAAACACTTGTATATGTCAACCAAATTAAACAAAATGTATAAAGGAAATTGCTGGCATTATAGTTATATGTTTAATGTTTTACTCTACATTGTGAAACCTGAATCCTACTACTTGCTACAGGGAAACAAATTGGTGCAACTTCACTTTGGATTCTTAAGTATCTTTATATTTAAATTATATAGTTAAATTTAAATTATATTTGTTATATTTAAATTATAGAGTTAAACGATAGTAATTCTCTTTAATTTATATTTATAATATGAACAGGTGCAAGCTTTGTTTACTGTAATTTATGGCTATTAATCCCATATGTAATAATTAGCAATTATAAAAGGCCTACCTTCTCTTTGAAATCACTGTTTAAAAAATAAAGGAGGCCAGGTGGAGCTTTTCTCCTTTTAAAATGTGAGTCATGAACAAAATGCAGATGTTGCACTTTAGATTGGTCAGGGAATTTGTTTACGCATCAGAATTTGTCAAGAATCCAAAATGGAGAGGGTCTCTAAAAAAGAGAAATTGGGTCTTAATACTACAAACTTCTAGGGCTCTCAATAAATTATTCCAATTTCTCCCCTTCCAAGCAGTTGACATGGTTATTCACTAAAACACATGTTTATTGTAAATCCTGAGGGAATAAACATGCATATTACTCAAATGAGCTGATAGTTACATTTAATGGGACTGTGCTAGTTAAATTCTTTCCTAAGGAATAGTCTCTAATTGAAAAGTCTAATAGAATTCCAGACAATAGAGATGGCAAAGATACATTATTAGATCATTTAGATATTTTTTTTTCCCCTTTGTTTTTCCTTCTTGGCAGGGGAAAAACACAGGATAAGTTCTTTGGTTTTTGTCCAGTTTTCAATTTAAATTCTAGAAGGGATGGAACTCAACACTTTTCTTGGAAATGAGACTACATCATAACAGATTTCATTGTCAGGAAATTCCTCTCCACTCTGATATTCAGATCACATGTTCACTTGTGCACTTTATCCCACTTTTCCCAATAACAATTCTATTTATCTATTGATACTTTTGATTCAGTTCACCCTATTTCTTGTCTGTTTCAAAAAGGCAAATTTCCCTTTTAAATATGAATTCCTTGAAATACCATTTAGTTGTCTCCCCAGTAATATTGTGAAATGACATAATTCTACACAAATTTTTTTACTGTATGAGGGAGAAGATTCCTGAGGTTGCTTTAGAAAATATATGTATTTCAAGTTGTAAGGCCTTATTTCCTTGAAACCCATTTCCACTACTACTTTTATACCAAGGGTCTTTGTGGCATACTGTCTTTAGATTCTCTTCTCCAATTTCTACCTCAAGTTATATGTTTTTGTGTTCTACAAGTTTATCCTAGACTCATCTTTTAATTATATTTTCATATTTTTAATCTTTCTAAGTCTCTTTAATTAATGACTTTGGTTTCCTTTTGGTCTAAACCTATTCCAATTATACACTAAAAATGAATTTCACTAATGTCCAATTTGATCTTTGTTTTCTTAACCATTAAGTACACAGATGCAACACAGATGTAGTGATCTTTTTTTATAGTCATGTTGCAATTTCATAACTGTATAAATTCCAATAAAACCAGGAAAACTTAATTTTAATATGTGAGATCATAACATATACAGAGCTGCCATAAGGTATAAATTAAGCCAGGTATATTGTAAATACACATATACATTCCAACAACACTAAGGAGTCCAAGTGTTTCTTTTAGTTATTCCTAGATGTTTCAAAACTGCACAAAACTAGTTATCACAACACCCCGGTGTGGCAATGACGAGAGTGGAGTGGAAATGGATGAAAGGTATAGAATTCATAAGACGACACAGCTCTTTGTGTGAACAAATGCAGCCAAATCTGTGAGCACTGACAGTTCAAACAACAATTTGGAGCTGCTGACTTTCTGAGCTGAATGTAAGAAATAGTAGCTAATTGTACTTATTTAGCTTTTACATAGGACATTATACCCTGGTATACCTGGTATACCCTGGTGCTACCCTGGTATGAAAGACCTGTTCAGTCATTTCAAGAAGGTAAGTTACACATAAATCACCAAGGCAAGAATGGGGAACTGAGGGCTAGGTGGTGTGTCACAGGGCCTTTTGACATCTTTGTGACCTTGGGTTTGGTTTTACATCAAAAGAGAAAAGTTTTCATCTCATACAATTCAGTACACTAAAAGGCAGGGATTAATTAAGCACTATGCCAATCAGGTGCAAAAGAGGGGTTGCTAATAGGAATAAGGACCTTGTAAGTCAATTCAAGAGGTTAGAAAATACATCTTAAAAATTTTTTTTAGACTGTTTAATTACTTTTCAGAAAAACAAAAAATTGCACCCACCCATAAACAATACCCCAATCACCCAACAGCTACTCAATGCATAGTCCTCTGCAATCTGGGCATTTCCTTCCTCCAGAAGGGCTCAATTTTCATTGCCAATGTTCTTGGTAGATTCATTTTTCACTGAAAAAAATAAACATACAGTCAAGTGTTTATACTGTTTTTGTTTAGCCTGTTGTTTTTTCCTCTTCTCCCCTCCCTTCTGAAGCATCCCAACAGCACTGCTCACAGGCATAGACAAACCATGTCATGTCCCAGGCAGCCAGGATATACAGTTCTGGCCACAATGAATAGAGAAATGATGTCTGAAAGTGGCAATTATATTTTGTGAGGTAACATCCTTCCTGACTCTGTGGAAGATTTGGGAATGGTCACTTCAGTGTGGTTATGATCCCACACTTGCACCACTGAATAGATCACTATTATCACATAGACTAGCCAAGTGTGGTTGGAATAAATTTTTCCATGATTTTTTTTAAACTTAAAATTGAGAGGGAGTATACATTGAGTAAATATGGGCTAACAGAAGACAAGCTAATTACCCTCTCTGACTTTCACAGAAAAGAAGACTTAGAACAGAAATGCAGTTCCTTTAACAGGGCTGCCTTGACTAGAGCAAGCAAGTCTATGAGTACTCACTAAACTGAGAGTTCCTTGAGAACAGACATTGGACCTTTCCTCCCTGTAACATCCCGCTACTGCAGCACATTTGCTGAATCAATATAAATGCAAGTCACTCTATCTTTTAGTTGTTGTTTTTTTTAATCTGCAGAAAGGGAACCAGAGTGAGTGCTCTATTTCATTGTATGGTGAAGCTAAAAGGAAGTAGTGTGTAAAAACACTATGAAAATTAAGGTTAAAATACAGATTATTTTGCTTGAGGCTTATAGCCATTCATCTCCACTATGTAGGTAAGAAAAATAAAGCTCAGAGGCAGAGTGAATGCTCAAGGGCCCAGAGTGAAAGCTAATAAGAGTTGGTGCTAGAATCATAAACCTGGATCTTGTGTCATACGCCAATTGCCAAGGTCTTTGGGGTTTGCTGATAGTACCTGCATTTAAGATTGAATCAGCAACTAAACTCATGTTTATTGGGTTCTTTCTATGAGTAAGGCCTTGAAATAGCTTCCATCCAAGAAATGTCCCAATCCTTGTAGAATTTCAAAACTCTCAGAGTCCTTCCAATGTCTCCATGTTATTACAAGTTAGTCGTTTTTTCTTCTGGCTTTCTCAGCACTTGCTGCAAACTCTACTATAGCACCTACTGCACTGTAAATCTTACATTTGTGCTTCTGTGCTTGAAATCCATCTCCATATCCCCACCCCGTTACCTCACACCAACACTGAAAGAGAAAGGAAGAAAAAGAGGGGTAAGGAGAGAGAAGGGAGGAGAGAGGGAGGCAGAATAGATGAAAGCATCCATTTGTCCAACAAGAGACTGACATGTGAGTGGTTGTTATGCCATGGTATCTTTTACTAATTCAAATGATCAATTTTGGGTTGGATTCCTTCTCAAAGGCAGAGGCATTTTCTAATTTTGAGTTATCTTAGAACAACAGAGAAATATTATTCTGCTGTTATTTTTAAATTAATGGGGCTTTGTACTATTTGGCATTGCAGTTTGCAGAAGACTTTTCCCTTTCTTTGCTTACTGAAGTTGCCCAGTTTTCTTCTTTTCATAGAGCTCCATTCTTTTCCCTTAGACTGAAATGCAGCATGCTTTGGAGTCATTTGATCTACTGATTAATTTTGGCAAACAAGAACCTGTGAAGCAAGTAATACTACTCTGATCACTTTGCACTGGACTGATACAAGATGGGTGGTTAGCACTGTACATCTCCAATCTAGTGGGCTACCTTAACTGCTTAACCGTTTACAGTCAACTTTTTTCATTCCTTAAAAAGAAAAAAGCAAACAAACAAACAAAACTTGTCTATTGCCCATCAATATAGGCAGGCTTTGGAAAAAGTACATTACGGCAATCTATAATCATAACAAACATTTTAACAACCATCAACTGTGAAAACTACTGAATCCCAGCCCAGAAACACATTTTTCTAAAACTAGAAGAGAGACACCTTGTGCTATGAACTCAAGATTAAAACCCAACATTTTGGCTCTGGAGAGAGAAAGAATTTCAAGGCTTTCCAAAGAAAATGTCCTGTTCTTATATAACCTCCTTCTGCATTAAGGGACCACCCTGCAGAATATCCAATGGTTGTGAGAAGGTACAAAAAAAAAAAAAAAAGAAGAAGACACCCTGAAGTGCTTACACAAAGAAATGCATGTACAGGAAAACCTGGCATTATTCTTTAAAGTATGTATTTATGATGTGACAACACTGGTATGGTCCTTCAAATCCTGTCAGATCCTCTTTAGTTCTTTGCTACAGCAGCTCTAAACAGTTCTCTATACTGAAAGCGTGAGTCACCTGTGCTTCCTGTACATAAGTCAAACATCATATACCTACCAAAACATAGCAAATTTTACTTAAGAAGGTTCCAAGCTGCATTACAAAAGTAGCCTTTTCTTTTTGCTTCATTACAGGAAGCCTTAATTCAATGTGCGTTCCTAAACAAGGTGAAAGAGGAGCTGTGTGTGCTATGTTTATTTACACAGACAGTGTTTGCCCTGGCTTGTAATCCACATTACTAAACAACTTTCCCTGAAACCAACATTTAGGGCGAGAGCTATGTGAATTATATTAAGGAAAAAGTAAGGTTTTTATACAGCTTTAAAAAAAAAAATGAAACTGGTCATTTAAAACTAAAATTTTTAATTTGAAAAAATAGAATATTCTTGATCAAACTGTGAAAAATATAAAGACAAGAATTAACTTCAAGATTTAGAAATTCATAATTGTTTATTAGATACTTCACATTTGCTAATTAAAAATCTATTTTCCAATTGTAGCACTGACAGAAACTTTGGCCACTTGGGAAAAAAGTTTTTTCCTATTAACTTTTGTGAAGAAAAAATGCTATTCTATACATATAGAGAGAACATCTTACAAGAAAGGTTACTGCCTGTTACAGTCTCTAATGCTGTATAACAATAAAACCCAAACCACATATTTCAAGTAACATTACCTTAAAAAACAGAGTTGACTCCGATGCAAGGATTTTATGGTACTCTGGAGTTTGCTACCATGAAACTTGCCTGTTCCTAATAACTCTTAGCTGAAAGTAGTATCTAATAGTTTTGAGTTAGGGTAAGCAACATTTCTCCCTTTTTAAAAGTAATTTCTAGATTTTATTCACCCTCTAGAATCTGCATTCAGAAACACAATTAGCTTACTTTAATCAGATTTGCAAATAAGGGTAAGTCATTTTATACACTGAACTTTTACATATACCACTTCTAGTTCTAATACTGCCTCCCAACTCTTCTACTCACTAAAGAGAAAAAAGTTATCTACTTTTAAAGATTCACAAAAATGCCAAGGAATATACCCAAGGAAACAAAAATCAAAGGAAATAAAAACAATGGGTTTAAAAATAAAAGGAGATAAAGGGTCAAGGGAATGGCGCTTGACCCTATGGCACATCACTCTAAATGGAAGCTCAAATTTAAAATGTTCTGTTCCTTGTAACACTTCTTTCCATATCGTAGGATACTAAAAATATTTTTGCAATCCCTCATTTTAAGAATCTCTTAAAAAAATGGTTTTAACTCACGACTAAATTTATCTGATCATGACAGACTGATACTTAAAGACCATTAGCTTGAAAAAAGACAAAAACACATACAACTCCAATAAGGCAGAAAGTATCCTTTTACAGCCAGACATTTATTGAAACTGACTTAGTCATTTCCAATTGACAGTGTAAGCTCATATGCTCTCAAACCAGACAGAAGCAACAACTCAATCATTTCGTTGTTTATGGTATTAAGGCTATACAGTAAATTCAGTTAAGTGTGTAAATCAAGTGAGAAAACACATATATAAAGAAAAAAAGACAGCCCTAACTGCTTCAGTTTCATTAGAGCTATTCTGAGCTTTACAGGAATAAATTTATACTTACCTTGGTAAAGAACTTGCATGTCACTACTGGATTCTTTTAATACCACATGTAGTGTTGGGTACTCAATGATCACTTTGTTCCTCAAATTGTCAAGGAGGCTTTTGTGAGGATCCAGCTCATAATACCTTACAATATAAAAGCAAAACAAGAAAATGCTTCTAATGTTAAAAATTACTCATAAATAAAATGTATCAGTCTCTTACACAAAAATTTTTTTAAATGGTGATAACACTATTTCAGTAGTTATTTTCTTATAAGATAATAAGTATAATACTTCTAAAAAAACAGGTAAAAGAGCTATTTTTATGGAGGTTCTAAAGCTATATCAAAAGCATATCAAGAAACTTGTAGCTTTCAACTTCTGTTCAAGATGGTGATGTAGGAAAATACACCTCATCTCCTCACATAGCCACATCAAAGTTACAACTACAGAACCCCCATTATTCAGACCTGCCAGAAATCGAGCTAAATGTAAGTCCTATAACTATGGAATTAAAGAAGAAACCACATCGAGACTGGTAGGAGGGACAGGCACATGGATTGGGCTGGTCCCATACCACATGTGGCAGATATAAATCAGAAGGGATATCTCTGGGAGTGAGGGATCCTGGCCCCACACCAGGACCTCCCAGCCCAGGGTTCCAGTGCCAGGAAGAGAAGTTGTCATAACTTCCGGCTGTAAAAACCAGTGGGGGATTGAGGCTGTGGAAGGCAGAAACTTCAAGGGTCCCAGACAGTTTCTGTTATAGGGCCTGTGCATGGCCTTAACTCGGATTTACTCTCTCCAAACTCCAGTGCTGGGGAGAAATGAAGTGTTTGGCATCAGGACGAGAGCGAGGGGGCAGCATTCCCTCACAGAGAAGTGCTGGCAGAGGTCGCTGTTACTTTTCTGAGCTCTCCCCCACACAGGGTGGGCAGACGGTCATCATATCTGAGACTCCATCAATCTGGCTCACTTCCTATGCGCCACCGTTGGGGATTCCCTGATGCTTTGCCCCATCCAAATTTTGGGCCCACCCAAGCTGTTTCCAGTGGCTTTCCCATACGAATAGTTCGTCTTGGTTCCAGCTTCAGATTTTCCTAAATTCTCTTAAACAAGCAGCGTCTGGCCTTAGCCCTGTACCACTTGTTAAGAGGCCCCAGGCCCGGCATAAGCAGCAGCTGGCTGTGGTTCACAGCTCGGCCTGTCCTGGGTACCTCTAAGCCCAGCACAAGGAGTAGCCACCTGCAGATCACTTTGTAGCTTATGCTGAGAAGCCCTAGACAGGACACATGTGGTGGCTGACCTTGGCCTGCACCTCCCGGGAGGCCCCAGAACCTATGCACTCAGTGGACAGCTTACAGACCATGTCGGAGCACTACCACCCAACTACCTCCACAAGTGACAAACTCAGGGGTGGGGACACGGTGGGTACCAGAGCTCTGCTGAAGTTAAGTCCTGTTCTGTGGAGTGGGCTCCTGCATAGCTGATCATCCACGATGGTCAAAGTTGGTGGTCACAAACAGTCCTTGCAGCTGATCAGCCTGGGTAAAACCCTCAAACTGACCTGCCAACAGCAATCAAGGCTCAACTACAACAGGAGGTTATACACAGCCCACATGGTAGGTGAACCTTGAATACCCAGGTTGCGTGGTAGGGGAGGCTGTGCCCCGGGACCCTACAGGACACTTTCGACATTAGGTCACTCTTCCAAGCTGGGGAGTTGTAGCAGCTCAACCTAATACATAGAAACAAACACAGGGAGGCTGCCAAAACAAGGCAACAAAGAAAGCTGGCCAAATGAAAGAGCAAAACAGAACTTCAGACAAAGATCTAAACAAAATGGATACAAAAAATCTACCAGATGTAGAGTTCAAAACACTAGTTACAAGGATGCCTCAATTAACTTAGGGGAAGAGTAGATGAACTCAAAGGCAACTTCAACAGCACAAAAAAGGACATGGAAACCATAAAAAAGAATCAGTAAGAAATGAAGGATAGACTAACTGAAATGAAGAACAATTTACAGGGAATAAACAGTAGAGTGGATGAAGCCAAGAATCAAATCAGCTATTTGAGACCCAAGTAAGCAAAAAACACCCAATCAGAACAGGAAAAAGAAAAAAAAAGAATCCAAAAAGAAATGAGGATAGTGAAAGAAGCTTCTGGGGCAACTTCAAGTAAACCTACATTCACATCACAGGGGTGCCGGAAGGAGAAGAGACAGAGCAAGAAATTGAAAACTTACATGAAGAAATAATGACAGAAAACTTCCCTAACTTGATGAAGGAAATAGACATACAAGTCCAGGATGTGGAGAGAGTCCCAAACAAAATGAACCCAAAGAGGCCCCACCAAGACACATCATAATTAAAATGCCAAAGGCTAAAGACAAAGAACGTTAAAAGCAGCAAGAGAATAAGTAGTTAGTTACCCACAAAGGAGATCCTATAAGAATGTCAGCTGATTTCTCAAAAGAAACTTTGCAGGCTAGAAGGGAATGGCAAGAAATATTCAAAGTGATGAAAAGTAAGGACCTATAACCAAGATTATTCTACCCAGCAAAGCTATTATTTAGAATCGAAGGACAGATAAAGAGCTTCCCAGACAAGAACACGCTAACGGAGTTATCACCACTAAATCAGCATTTTATGAAATGTTAAAGGGTCTTCTTTAACAAGGTAAAAAATATGAACAATAAAATGGTGATAAATGCATACATATCAATAATTCAATCTAAAAAACAAGCAGAACAGAAATAGACCCTAGATACCGGGAACGTTTTGATGGTTGCCAATGGGAATGGGTTCAGGAGGATGAGTGGAAAACATGAAGGGATTAAGAAGTACAAATTGGCTGTTACAGAATAGTCATGGGGATGTAAAATACAGTGTAGGGAATACAGTGGAATACAGGAGCCAAAGAATAAATAGGCATGACCCATGGACATGAAAAATGGTGTGGGGACCGCATGAGGTAGTGGGAGAAGGGGCTGGGTGAAGGGGGACCAAAGGGGGACAACTGGGACAACTGCAAGAGCATAAATAATAAAATATTAATTTAAACTAAAAAAAGAAGCAACCTAAGTGTCCATCAGTAGATGAACAAATAAATAAATATGATACAAATATACAATGGAATACTAGCCATAAAAATGAATGAAATAGTCATCTGAGACAACATGGATAAATCTAGAGGGCATTATGCTAATTGAAGTAAGTAAGACAGAGAAAGATACCATATGATCTCATTTATATGTGGAATCTACAAAACGAAAAATAAGCAAACAAAACAGTAACAAAAAAAGCATATCAAATAAACTGACATTAGAAAAGCTCTAAAAGAAGTCATTCATTTTCATACCAAGGAAGGAATAAAGACTTTTATGTATCTATCTTTAATGTAGCATAAAATTCTCTTGGATAAAACAATCATTACCTAAAAATTTAGAAAAACACTATCCCATGATAAATAATTTTTAGTAATGTCAGTAAAATAACTGGCTACAAAATACTTTGTAAAAAGTTCATTCTAATTATAGTTTCCAGAAATTTCTATTGTCATAAAATTAAATATGGCCTTCATTTAAAATTAAAAAAAAAAAAAAAAAAGACAAAAAAACCCCAACCAGATCTGGGTTCCTAAATGAGACAAAAGCACAAAATTTAAGAGATACGGAGTTTATTAGTCATGGTATCATGACATAACTGTCAAATGTGTCACAGGTAATTAGATACTTATATCCCTTATGATATGAAATTTCATGTCATTACTTTAAAAAAGTTGGGTTGGTTAGAGACTCAGTCCCCTCACATTCTCCCTTGCCTGCTTCTGAACCGGGAGAACAAGAGGTGGAATTTCAGCTAGCTTACTGGGAGTTGCATATGAGAATGTGTTGGCATGTTAATATCATGTCACGTCAAAGAGGAAAAAATAGAGAACATGTCCACCAATGTACTGCAGAAGTTCTCTAACTTTTCTTCACTACCTCCACCAATGATAGATGATATTCACATGCACAGCCCAAATCCCAAGGGATATCCAACCTGCGAGCGTAACTCTATACTTTTCCCTCCTGCTCAAAAAAGCACAGTGGAATACAAGTGATCAAGAATGAGGTTATCATTGGGATGCACCTGACTCTGCTGTAATTTTGTTTTAAGAGTAAATCCTTCACAAACTTAGTTATTTCTTAATTAGCAACAAATTATTTACTCCATAACTTGCAGCTGACTGAGACATCATATCACACTAGGAACGCCTGGTGTAGTGATCCCTCCCACCCTCCCTCTTTCCTTTCCCCTTCCTTCCTTCCTTTCTTTTTTTCTTTCTTTCTTTCATTTAGACAAATACCTTTATTTGGTTTTAAACACATAAAAGCAGTACACATGTGAGTGAGGAGGCTGATCAAGTCCTGCAGGAAAAGGTTAGTAGAGTAGTGATTTCTTTGTGTTCTAAGTTTGTCCTATTTAAGGGAAACCAGACGTACTTAAAAATGCAAAGTCAAGCCACTGCAAAGAACTAATTTCTTTCTAAGAAGTAGGTGACAAGTGAGAGAGCAAATGTAAAAGCCAAGACTTTACTTACTTTTGCCCAACTGCATACCCCACCCCTGGAATTAAATTCTTCATTTTAGAATCACAGAGTATTTTTTATGTTGAAAAAAACTTGAAATGCAAAATACTCAGTTTTCCTAAAGCAGCCACCCTTGTGCCCATAGGCCACAGAATGCATACATTCTTTTCCCTGTGTAATGTAATACAGATGTGCTTACAATACTTTAAAAGTGGTTCCAGCATTCAAGGATTAAGAGTTTTACATCTTTTAAACATTATTTCCCTTTGAAATAAGCATCATAAAAAAAAAAGTTAACAGTAAATATACAAAAGAAAAATTCAGATTGGATTAGAATGAAAGTATAACATGAACTTATAAAATAAGATATAAAATGGATATAACCAAATTTTTCTTAGGAGAAAACAAGACTTGAATTCTCAAATAGAAACTTTTCCAGTGGTATCCTATAAACACTTGCAGTAATTTATCTCCTCTGCATTTTAACTGAATCATCAAAGCTTCTATTAAGAGAAATTTCCCAAGTTTCCCTTATTTCAGTTTTTGGTAAATTTCAGTGTTTACTTAATGTGTTAGATATTTTATAATATTCATAATTTTAAATATTATAATATTTAAATTCTTTTCATAATATTAAATATTTGTTAGGTTTCTGTAGATTCCCAAAGCTGGAGCAATTGGAAAAAAAAAAATTCCTCAAAAGCCACATGGTAACCAGAGCCCAATTTTATATGTTTCCAACACAGGAACATTTAGAGACACTTAAAAATTCCCAGGTAATAAATTACATACATGCCAACCAGGCACTGCACAAAGTATTCAGAATGCAAATATTTATAAAAATTGTAATAAATTATTTTTAAAATATTTTATTCAAATAAAAAGGAAATCTGGTACATTACATGGTTTTGATTAGAACTAATGAGCTTTTTTTAGTGTTTACTCTAAAATGATGCAAATTGCTAATCACGGCAATATTGCTATTGTGTCAATAAGCTTCTAGGCCTCAGCTTTCCGGTCTGTTAATTAAAGAGGTCAGACCTCACTATATAATCTTTCAGCATAAATTCTGAGTTTCTTTGATTTTTCTACTACTAGTGGTTACTCTTAGTCTACTAGAGCAATTTTCACCTGGTGTGCTGCAAGAATTTTTAAAACAAGCAATACCTGAGTATTTAGTTGGGACCCCTGACCTCTTTTTGCTTAGATTGTCAAATAAAAACATGACAAGAGCCAACATAACAGCCGTCCAGTGTGAATGAATCAAAATTATAACTATTTTTTTGGTCTTGTCGGCAATATATATTTTGGTGTGCTACAGCATTTTAGTCATTAGTTTATGGGTGCCATGAGATGAAAAGGTTGAAAATCACTGACTTAAGCCATGAACATTGTTTCACATTTGTATTTAACTACAGTAACAACACATTCTCATATAAACTTTAGTTTAAGGACAAAGTCATTGAACTTCTTCAGTAACAAAGAATGGTACTTATATATATAAGCACTGAAATACATAGTTGTCATTTTATACATTTTACACTTTAAACGTAGCCTTGCAACTTTTAATATAACCTCCAAACCATTATTTTATATTCCATTTACTTCAAAGTTTCTATTCTCTTGAGGAAAACTGTACAAGTCCAGCCTGACACTGCCTAAAACATTTAGGCTTTAGCTCTTTTGAAAGCCATTTAAGCCACTGAATCCTAAGAGGCAGCTGAATCTTTTAGAAATTTTCAAAAATTCTGCTGTTCCCATTAGTAGAATGGCTCTGCTATCCTAAGACAAACTACTTAGGTTTGGGAGAATTAAGATACCAACATTTGTTTTTCCCTTCACCCTTAAGGACCCTCTCAGACATTTCCTCCTGTTACTTCCCTGGCTCTCCCTCACAGGCTCGGCTGACCCTGCTCCAGGCAGCCCGACGGCGGCATTCTCTGGGCGCTCGGCTCAGGGGGCTAACCAGGTGTTACAGACACTGACATTATATAAATAAAAGGTGTCTTGATACTCAAGGATATGCTTTTAGTCTTAATTCTGTACTATCTTTCAAAGAAACTTGCCATTTTCCTGAACTTCTTTCTCTGCACTTTATTAACAAGTTAGGATTTTTAAAAGAAGGAGACAGAAAATTACAAGAAAAAGAAAAGTCACAGGCTGCTTTCTTTTCCATCTGATCACTGACACCCTTTAGAGATCATTTCCCCTTCGATCCCCTAAAAAAATGCTGAAACTAAATTGGAATATTCTCCAACTTTGACATTATAATAGCAGCCCTTAGGTTACAGATTTTTTTCCACTGTAAAATAAGGTCACTGGATGAGGTGAACACCAAGATTCCTCTAGCTCTAAAATTCTACAGGTTTTGATATTTCTGCCAAAGGTAGTGCTTAACCCATATTCTTAATAGCCATATTTATTTCTCAATCTAAGTAAAGTACAGCTAAATGATTCTGAATGGACAAAGTTGAAACTCTGGCTGTTTAAAAAAATTAACCCTAATATAAATCAGTTTATCATTATCTGGTAACTAAAGGTTTTTTTAAAAGTATGGTTTATTCTCGCATAATTGAATTCAGTAAGGTTCCTGAATTAATTATAAATTAAATGTTTTAGACTCACACTTACCAAATTCCTTTAAAATAACACAAACTTAAAAGTTCTTAAACTTATTTTAAGCCCTGGCTGGTGTGGCTCAGTGGATTGAATGCCAGCCTGTGAACCGAAAGGTGGTCGGTATGAGTCCCAGTCAGGGCACATGCCT
Organism: Pteronotus mesoamericanus; assembly: GCF_021234165.1. Classification (NCBI taxonomy): domain Eukaryota; kingdom Metazoa; phylum Chordata; class Mammalia; order Chiroptera; family Mormoopidae; genus Pteronotus; species Pteronotus mesoamericanus. Next base: position 11,768,700 of record NW_026555077.1, read on the forward strand.
GGGTTACGGGTCAGGTCCCCAGACGGGGGTGTGTGAGAGGCAACCAGTTGACGTACTTCTCGCAAACATTGATGTTTCTCTCCCTCTTTCTCTCTCTCTGTAAAACTAAATAAATAAAATCTTAAAAAAGGAAAAGTACTAAACTTATTTTAAGACTAGAAAGAGAATAGATTAAGTGAACAAAGTGGCTTTCAAAACCCAAACAAAAACTAACAAATCACATTGTTAATGAAGACCCAGAATAAGACAAAAAAATATACATAACCTCAAACTAAACTATGTAAACCTCAAACTAAAATATGTAAAACCAAACTAAGCACAGGAACAGACAATTTTAACTCTTCTGTTCAGAAGAAAAAGGTATTATTTAAAATTTCTCCAAATAATACTGTGTGACTAGTTTTGTAACTCATACTGCCCAAGTCACATTAGAAACAGATCTTGTCAAAATAAAATTTTTCGTATCTTTTAGTTTTCATGTTTAAAACACAGTAATTGAATTAGCAGTTTGCTGCACTTTGTTTTGGGAGTTTAATGTATCCACGCAGACAAGGACTATACACGCTTGGCAGGGGGCAACATGCATTAGTGGGTTGGTGCGGACATATTCCTCCATTCAGAAAGCTCATCAGTTTTCCGAACTGCACTGGTAAAGGATCCCAGTCGATCCGTAACATTGTACGAAAATTTTAGGATGTGATAGAATAGTGACCAGCTATATATTTTAAAACATGCCTTAAAAAGGGCCTTATAAGGCTCTTACTTGTTCTAGATGCCACTTGTTCAGTCTTTTCTTATCCTCACTGGTAAGCTCAATTACTTTTAAATCCAGAAGGCCTGCATTCCAATCTCATCACTGGTCCTTATGAGCTGTGACTCCCAAGGATACTCAGTTTTCCTCATCAGTTTAGCAATGGAAAAAATAACTATTCATCAGCTAGCCTGTAAACATTAAATGTAATAGACGAAAATGTTTCTGAAGTCTAACTTGCCAAACTGGTATCAGTAATAAGACCTAAAGATAATTTAGTACCTCTAGCAGGGAAATGACATACTTATCAGGAATTATGTTCATGATTTATGATGAAACTAGTAAGTATAAAAAGGACAAACTTTGTAGACAAACAGACACGAGTTCAAATCCTAGCTTTGTAACTGTAACTTGGTTTCTCTGGGTAAGCCAATTTCTTAGAGCCAAAGATTCCCATTTTGTAGAGATATAGTACATACTTCATTAGAATTAATGTATGTGAAAATGCTGTACACACAGGGCCTGGCATTAATTCATCAACTAATTCGTCAAATACTTATTTGAGTCTACCATGTATAGGTAGTCTGCTAGATAATGGTAGTACATAGAAATAAATCCCAGTTTATTGGGGGTGCCAGTCAAATAACTACCACATTTTCATCGGGACAAGTTTCATAATAGAAATCTAAAGCTACGTAGATACTTAGCATTCTGTTTCCGTGTCTTCCTCTAAGTGTTCTTTGAGGCTGCACAATGCCTTCAATATCTATGCACTCCATTTACTAACCCCTTAATTGGTTCTTAAAATTCCTTTCTCCATAGATTTTCTCCTAATTAACATAGGGAATTTTAATTAGTCTTACTCTTGTTAACAAAACAGACCTTCTCTGGTGCTAAAATGAATGCAAGATTCTGATCAGTAGACTCTTACATCCTCAATCCTTATCAGGAAGTGTCACACTTTCAACATATGATTAGGTCCCTCAGAGAAGCTTCTGCTTAAAGAGTTAGTCAAATAGTGCATGACTTAACTACATGCAGAATTATATTATTTTACAGTTAGCAAGAACTACTCTAGACTTTTTTGTCTTCCAGGTGAGGGCACTGAAGCTCTGAGAAGTGAAGTAACTTACTCAGAGTCACTGAAGGAGAAGCAGAGTTGGGACTCTAAAGCAGATCTGAGTTCCTTTACCCAACTATTTGCTTGTTTGCTTACTCCTCAGTCAACACTTATTTACTGAGATCTACCATGTATCAAACACCGTTCTAAGCACTGGGAATACAATGGTGAAGTATTAGGTATTCACTAGAGGTGAAAACATGAAGGCTTTCTAGAAAGGAAGTATATAAGGGGTGGGGCAAAAGTAGGTTTACAGTTGTGAGTACATGAAACAGTTGATTCTTGTATTATTTTTATTATTGTATTATTTTCCATACAAACAACTGTAAACCTACTTTTACCCCATCCTGCACCCAACGTAGAGTCAGGAATAAGATAAGTGTCAGCAAGATTGAGTAGAGAGTGGAACGGAATTCATAGTTTGGGCAGTTAAAATAAATTATAGTGAGAAGTCTCAGAGAGGAGGTTGACGCTCTTTGGCTAAAATGAAATATCTGCATCATCTAGAAATTTCAAGTAATCATGTCACTATTCCATCTGAAGAGTATATACAGTTGGTCCAAATTATTATGTAACATTAAGTAGACAATAAATTTACAGACGAACAGGTGCAAAGGGATGTCGTGGTCAAATTCTTAGCAGCTGGTAAGTTTACAATTTACATACCATGCTCTCATTTCAAATATATACCATCAGTTTGTTTTCTGTATCTATGAATATTTGTTTTGTTTTGTTTGTTCATTTGTTTTTTAGATTCCACACATAGGTGAAATCATACAGTATTTAACTCTGTCCAGCTTACTTCATTAATGTCCTTTACGTCCACTCTGTTGTCAAAAATGTCAAGATTTCATTCTTTTTTTATGACTGAGTACTATTCCTTTATATATGTACCACATCTTCTTTATCCATTTTTCAATGGACATCTAGGTTGCTTCCATATCTTGGCTATGTTGTAAATAATGCTGCAATAAACATGGGGGTGCATATATCTTTTTGAATTAGTGCTTTTGTTTTCTTGGGAAAAATCCACAGAAGTGGAATTGCTGGATTGTACAGTAGTTTTTTTTGAGGAATATCCACACAGTTTTCCTAAAGTAAAATCTTATTGGAAATATATCTATTAATGTGATAGGTGAGCCCCAATGATAGCATCTCTTACTACATACAAAGTTGTTTACTATTGATGTTTAGATTTCCCCCACTTATCTCTGCACTGTTTATTAGTAGAATCAAATTCCAAACAGAAAACAAGAAGAAGTTTAAGTAATCCCATCTAGAGAGCAAGCTGCTGTTACTGACTAATCCTTCTGTTATCATTTGTTTTCAAGGAACCTAACTAAAAGGCAAAAATGATCTTTGGCTATTTTCATAAGAAAGGGCCTCTGAGAGTAGTTAATACTAAAAATTTTTGTATTTCCTTAATGCACTCTGATATATATTTAACCCTGTACCATTATTATCAAAATAACCTTAATTTTCCATTTCTGGTTCAGTTAGGCAAAGGGTGCAGGCTCTTATCTTTTTAGGATGTAAAAATCTGATTTTAAAAAATCTGTCATAATATCAAATGACGTATTTCTTTATACAACTTCAACAACTTAACTGAATAAACATCTACCAAATATTTACTACATAGAAAACATGACAGACACTGAATGGGACCCAAAAATGTCCTCAAGGAGTTTACCATCTTGGCCATTGTTTCTCAAAGCGTGGTCCCAGGGATAGGTTCTATCAGGGCTCCCTAGGTGGCAGAACTATAAAAACTGCAGTCTTCCAGGTCCTCTGTAAGAAGGACTAAACCAGACCCTCTGAGGGTGAGCTGGAAATCTACATTTTCAACACCTGTCCTAGATGATTACAGTAGGCACTGTAATCTGAGCAGCACTGCTCTGAGGAAGAAGAAATACAGGATAAATGATCAGTTGAGGAGATGCTTATAGTTCAGGGAGAACAACTGGCTAGTAGCACATGGGCTGGGTGAAATGCAAAGATGGGTCTGGTGGGACTATGAGGTGAGGCAGGTAAGACACCAGGCTCCTAGAATCAACTAGGACTAAGCGTGGTGTCTTGAGTGTAGGAAGTCAGAATCTGATAAAGAAGCATGAGCTTGAGGTCAGCTCTGCTCTAAGGCAGAGGAACGTCTTTGCTGGTGGGTGGGTATTAGTAAAAGCCAAAAAGAGATGAGGTGCATGTCACTTGAGACTTGTACATGGGCAAAATTAATTTCTCTAAAAAGGCACAGGAAAAAGTATCTTTCCCCTTACCCTCATTATAAATTTTTTTTAAATATTTCATGTTACAAATCCAAAGTAAAGCAAAGCAACCTTGGTTTAAAAAATAAAATCCTCTCTGCATGGAAATAAAATCATCCAAGAGAAATAGCTCATACTTTTGCTGGTTGCTTTTCAAAAAAAGAAGTGCCCCAGAATTATTAACTGCAGCTAGCACGGTGAGAAACAACTGGCAGAATCTGCGTAAGTGCAACAAGGTAGTACTTAAGAAGAGCAATAATCTTCTGTGATGTTCATGAAATCAAAGTCTAGAAAATGCTTTAATTTGCTTGGGTTTAAACTCTAAACTCTTGGCTTTACATGCCAATTTTTGGCAGCAGAGTGAAGGCAACTGGTGTATTCTTCTGTCAAAACACAAGTCTGGAGTGCCCATGCCTTCCCTTGGGTACCTGTTATACCTTATATGTTAAGTTCACATCTGTTGTCACATACACCACATATTTATCTCCTCTCCTAGCCTATGAGCTTGAGGCCTCATCTTTTAGGGCTTAGCATTGTGCTGGCACATGGAAGGGGCCCAATGAATATTAACTGACTAAAGAAAAAAAAAATACAGACTTGATCAATCTTAACCTCCTGATACTTTTAGGTCAAGTTTATACATCAAAGAGCTTGTCCTCTGAGCAGGCACTACTTTTTTCTGAAGGAACTTTAAAGTATACTGGGCAGTTATAATATTTCTCTCTCTTTCTCTCTGTTGTTACATACTGAGAACTGAAGCTCCCAACTGGTTAAATGACATAAAGTCATACAGGATCAATGGAAAAATCCTCTAGTTCAGGGACTGGTAAATTCTGGTCAGGAGGCCAAACTGAGCCCACTAGCTGTTTTCATAAATAAAGTCTTACTGGAACACAGTCAAACCCATTCATTTATGTACTGTCTATAACTGCTTATGTGCTATAATATAATAGCAGAGTTCACAAATTGGGGGGGCCCGCATGACCCACAAAGCCAAAAATAATTAATCTGGCCATTAACAGAAAAAGTTGTCCAAACTGTGCTTTAGAACATTAAAGTGGTATCAACACCTAGCACACAGCAGGCACACTTTAATTAAGTGAATCAGAATACTACCTGAATTCCTACCATGGGGAAGTCACTAACACGGCAGGAAATATTATATAAAGATGAAGATACCTGAGGCAGTCACTGTCTTCAAAAAGGAGTTTATCATCATATGGAATAGATTTTATTAGAATATAAGATATAGGATTGCAGTACAAAACATTTTTTGATGCTTGAGGATAAAAAAATATATCCGATTGGGGAAAAAAGGACAGATTCCACTGTAGACATGGATGAACAATAGACTACTCTGGAAAATGAAGAGGAGAGAACATATAGGAAGCTCACTGTGGAGGGGAACCACGAAGACACAGTCGTTCATGAAAAGTGAAAGATGGCTTTAAGGTCTTACACCTCACTTACCACAGGAATGACAGTGCCAATAACAAGGAAGGAGAATCAACATTGTTGACTGTTTACTAGATGTCAGGAGCATAACCAGCCCATTTAATCCTTACTTAAAACAAAACACCACACACACACACATGCACGTGCGCGCGGATGTGGTGTGATGAGATTTAGACATGTTGAACTTAAAAGATTTAATAAGATGTGTAAGTGAAGATAGCTGCAAACCAGGAGCTTGGAAGAAAGGTTGAAAGTATGTGTATCTAGATTTAGCAAGTCATTTGTACAGAAACAACAGCTGACAACACCATAAATAAATAAACTCCTGAAACTTCATATTCTTCTAATATCCCATTTATGTCAAAATAAATGTAAAACTAACATGATTGGGTACCTGCCCCCTTGTAGTTAGTGGTGAGTGGTCTGTTTGAAGTACTGTATAGCTAATATTGAACTTAAGAGTACGTCCCAGAAATGTAAGAAATTATTTGGCTGAAAGAAGTTATTTAACAAAGAATGCATAATATAGTCAACTGCCAGCCATATGGAACTTTTTCTTTTAAATATATTTCCCCCTTTTACTAAGTAAGTAATCTCTAAGATTAAAACAACAATAAAAACTATCATTGTGAGTCAATTCAGCAAGATGTTGACCTGAATGCTGCACTTCTTAACACTTGAGTTACACATATTTACTGAGAGTCATATGCTTTGTGCCAAGCACTGTGCTAAGTAGCTGACAGGCATTATCTGCAAGTAATCTTCACAACAACACAATAGCACTTCTCTCTTGATCCCTGCTTTCAGATAGAACAACAGAGGCTTAGTAACTTTCCAAGGTCTCTATCAAGTTTAAAGAACTATTTAGACTTTAGAGAGAATCTACTTTGATGTAGGTTTTTGGATAAAAGCAAGAAGGTTATTTCGAAAATTGCATAATTTGGGTTAGTGTGAGAAGCAGTGATTTAATAAATTTAGTGCTTGTAATGGTGAGGCTTTTGGGGGTCTACCAAGTCTATTCTGGAATTTTTTAAAATAAAGGCTACTTCTCCATAGATTATACATTCTGAAAAAATAGTGTTACTAATTCTTACTGGAATGATATCATTTCACTCTGAAGGAATCTTAATAATAAAGTATTAGTATGAAAAGGCCACTCTTTTTGAAAATGTTTCTGACAATGATGCCACTTCTATTTGAAACTCAACATGCCCTAAACCTGTCCATCTCTCAGAAAACAGGTTCATGCCAGAAACTTCAGTCACCTTGGCTTCATGTCTGTTTTTCCTGCAACAGAACTGTAGCCTATTCATTCTTGTATAAACTCCAACTTTTCTTCATATGTGGAAAATTAAATGTGCTTAATTAATGGTTTCTAAGTTGAAAAAAAAAATCATCCCACAAAAGCTTAAACCACATCCTTATCAAAACCAGGATTTTATATAAATATCAAAGCAGGAAAATCAACACAGAGTAGAAAATGTATCTGAACTTCTTTATGAAAATAAATGATTCCATTAATAAGTCCAAGTACAATAGAGACCTAAAATTTAATAGATTTGGAAAATTACAATTGCCTGGACAGTAGCAAAACCAGGACTACTCTGAACTCACCAGTCAATAACAACTTAGTGAGCAGCAGGGCAGCGGCTGCCTCTGGCAGAGCCTGGCATAGCCAGTGCAGGCTTTTCTGATTCAAAATCATTCATTTACACTCTGAGATTAGAAAGCTGGTAAGAAATGATGTGACAAGAGGGCAACTGTGCCCTTGCTAACACAAGCACCTTACATGAATTCTCCTCCGCTGGGAATGTAAGTGCTACAGAACAAGAATGGTGTGCCTTACTGATATCACCCTAAGGTCAAGAACAATACCTGTACCATAGTGGATACTCACTAAGTGTTTGCTGAATGAATAAATGATTTTACTTAAGAAGCCACATTAGCTTATCTAAGAAGACACTAATTCAAACCCTATGTATTCTGAAAAGAAAACTCCCAAACAGATCAACGGCAAATTCCTTAGGGTTAGACACGTATTCATGATTGGCTAAATCTAACAATAAAAGTTATGTATGGAAAAGCTAAATCCTGGGAAACATATAAGATTGCTCTAGCTGATCAGGTATATCATGAGACAATTGTTATAAACCCTCAAAAAGTGGAAAAAGCAACCCATGGAAATTAGAAACATCAAGTGTTTGGTAAAAAGAATTTCATTCTGAAATTAATGGAACACTCTAAATTGTTCATTTAAAATCAAACAACCACAAAGAAACTACATGTTTTTGCCTTCTAAGCACTTTTCAGGAAATAATAAAACCTTCCTATTTATATGCTTATTTTAAATTAGAAACCTCATATTTTATAACCTATAATAATCTTGCTTAGATGTTCTCTGAATGTACTTGTCTTTATGGTATAACTGTAAGTAAGTATACAATCAAATATAAATGCTCATCTAGCCTATGAATGTATTATTTGGAGAACATTATGGTTTTAAAGTATCTAATTAAAAAATAAAATAAAAATCTATTTCTAAATGTATCCCTGTAATATCTAATTTCATTATTCATGATTAGAAAATACTTATAATACAAGGAATTATAAACTAGGATAGAAATTAGGATAACTCTATCTTTAGGCTGACTTACAGGGAAATGTAAGGCTCTACCTGGCCCCAATGTAGCGTCTACCTCAGGATAAAAGCTACCCCAGTAAGAGTTTCTGACATTATTGTTGCCTTAGAGTGATACCATCACTACTCAAAATTAAATAAGGCGGCAATTTTTATATGAAAAATTCCTGGACCTAGGTTGTAACTGTTTGCTTCCTCTTCTTTGGCAGTATTTGCATATGTCACATCGAGTTCAAGTAAACAACTCAAATGGGGAAATCTGAAGGAAAGGTTTCTACACAGATAAGGTAGAGTCAAAGCACCTCTCACGTTACTCAGTCGGGCTCAGGTTTACCATCATGTCAATACAGCCTATTCTAGGTATTCCTTAAAGTTAACACCATTCATCTTTTACTTTATTAACCTATCATCTTCCTCCCCTTTGGGGATAAAGATTAACCCAAGGCACACCTTCAGTCCTTTGCTGGGTTCCTAAGGAAGGAAGTTTGTAAAATAGAAGTGAAGAACCTAAGGAAAAAGAAGCCAGAAGTTGAATTTCTTTGGCCTTTTTCTTGGTTCAGGTTTACTCTTTTTGACTCTGTTAAAATAAACCATACAATCTACTGGCACCTTCCTGTGTTCTGGTCTACACGTACCCAGATTTCTTCTTATGCAACGGCAAGAAATGGTTTTCCCGACTACTCCCCCCAGTCACGCCATACATTTCTGCCATACTCCTAGAAAACCCTGGTCTGCTGGGACACAGTGAGATTTCCATCCCCTTTGCCTCTTGCATTTATAATACCTATTTCCAGGTTAAAAATGAATGCTATCTCCCTGGCTGGTGTGATTCAGTGGACTGAGTGCTGGCCTGAAAACCAAAAAGTCACAGTTCAATTCCCAGTTAGGGCACATGACTGGGTTGCAGGCCAGGTCCCCAGTAAGGGGCGTGCAAGAAGCAACTGATCATTGTATCTCTCGCACATCAATGTTTCTCTCCTCTTTCTCCTTCCCTTCTCCTCTAAAAATAAATAAAATAAAATGGATCCTATCTGGGCCCAAGCAGTCTGTCCTATAGTATAAACTTTAAAATACCTTGTATCCTACATTTACCTTTTATCCCATACAATTTTGGTTTCCTTGAATTTTGGAAGAAGAGAACAATTTGCCAAAGATTCAAGTGTAACTTGTTTAGTAAGCTGGCACATTTCTTCACTGGCCACAGTCCAATTTGCCTTGACTTAAAATGGATATATAACAAATCTCCTCCTTCAGGTTAATGAAGGAAATAAAAATAGAAATAAAACAAACAAAACTAAAACAAAAACAAACAGAAGTCCCCCCAAAACCTTTTGTTCTTAGCAGTTGTACCAAAGTGATATAGGTTACTTTCCTTAACTTTGGTAAAGAAGTTTAATTATCTGGCTGATTAGAGGTAAGTAAGGTGAATGTGATCAAGTTGATCCCAAAAATAGTATTTGTATTTAATTCTATAAAAGCAATCTGGTGTTTCATATACATATTTATTAACTAAAAAATAAAATAAATAGCCCTGGCTGGTGTGGCTCAGTGTATTGAGTGTTGGCCTGTGAACCAAAGGGTCACTGGTTCGATTCCCAGTCAGGGCACATACCTGGGTTGCAGGCCAGGCCCCCTGTAGGGGATGCGCAAGAGGCAACCAAACACTGATCTTTCTCTCCTTCTCTTTTTCCCCTTCCTTCCCCTCTTTCTAAAAATAAATAAATAAAATCTTTAAAAAAATGATTTAAAAATAAAAAATAAAATAAATAATCCCACTCACACAGTCATGACAAGAGTAGCCTCTGGCTACTATTTGTAATTATTCAGGGTCAGATAAGCGCACGTGAAGGAAATGATGAGACAATCAGTTTTCTACTCTCACTGCATTTAAGAATAAAAATTTCCTGAACTGAGATAGATTAACACTTACACTGTCTCCCTCCCATTCCTTCTGGAGCCATTTGTATACTGTCCCCACACCAGCAGCCTAAGACAAGGAGTTGGCAAATGTTCAGAATGGTGCTGAAGTGCCAGAATGGTTGGACGTGTGACCAGGCTGTCAGGACAAGACTGGAAAACAAGTTAGTTCCATGGCCTAGAGAAGGATATGAGACAACTATCCAAAAGCAATTTCAATTTTCATATAAACCCTAATGTTCTCTTAGCAGGCTTATGAGACTGAAGCCATCATATACTCATCAAGTATGCACCACTGTATGAAAAATGAGTAACATTTGCATAAACTAACTAGATAAAATATGGTGCAAATTAAGAAAGGAACTAAATTTGGGAGAGGAAACATAGATAATAAAAGAAAAACATTAATGATTGGTAAAAGGTAAATTCCAAGGGAGCAATGTAAATTATTTTGTTTAAACATGAGTTATACGGAATTCACTTTAGGATTTTGCTAAACATATGTGATTATCAATTTCAGAAATAATTGACTTTGCTTAACATGGATGTTGTCACTCTGGATAACTATCTTTGCAGAAACCACAGACCTTTCTATTCTTTATTTGGGACCCCAAATCTTTTAGGGGAAGAAGTGAAGTTAAACAATGAACTGCAAGTAAATATACTGAACTAATGAGTCTAGGGAAATGGCTATGTGAAAGAAAGCCTGAATTTTTCATCAATGAACCATGAACAATTATATAAAGCTAGTAGTATTTGATATATGTTGGTAAGAGAAGTGGTCAAGATTTCATGTTTCGATCCATTCTTAGTTATAAAATCTTATAATCTTATGTGTAGACCTTTTGTAAGAATCCATTTATCTAGAGTACTAGTAGTAATAGTTATAAAAGCATGATGCACTTACCATGTGAAAAATGAGTTTACATAATCTTTCATGACAATCTTATAATTATTATTATCGTCCCCATGTTAGACATGAGAAACCTAAGGCAAGTGAAGTTATATAATTTACTTAAGATAACTGGTAGCAGGCAGAGCTGGGATTCAAAGGCAGCTATGCTTTCATAGCTTGGATTCTCAAACCTCTAAAGCCATACTAGCAAATTAAAATGTAGACAAGGTCAACCGGATCTAGTCTGAATTGGATCTAGTAGTTTTGTTAATTAAACAACAGGAACAGGGGAAAAGCATTGGAAGTCTAAAGGCTCAGTATTTTGCAACTCAGTATGCTAACACATAACCGGCACTTCAAGAAACTGCAGGGACTCCCAGGGAACATTTAGCATAGTCCACTTCATTTCATTCATGAAGGAACAGAGCCCAGTCATGCTGAGAACTTTATCAAACCTTCCCAGTTGTCAGAACCTGACTCCCTTCATATTTGCATGCAGTGTTCTTTCTGCTGCAATATATGCAACAATAAGTTGGTCACAAGAATTTTTTTATTTCCAGAAATAACTTGAATACGGGAACTCTGGAACAACTGAAACTCTTTTGCAGAGAATATTTATTGAAATAAGTTAAAATGCAACTTAGAAATCTTTTAGTTGCACATGACATTATTTTTAAATATTCCAACCATGGTGATTTTTCAACCGAATTTATCCCATAAGGGTGATTATTTTAAAATTGTAATTTGAAAGTCATTTTTTAAAGCCTAGGCTTTATTTATAGCCAGATAATTAGTATAACTAGCTACTTAAGCTAATCAAGTTACTTAATTACATTGCAGAATTATAAAATATTTAAATAAATGGGGGGGTGCAATTTTACCTTACTAAATTTTGTTGCATATTTTCAACCTTCATTAAAATTTGGACCCCAGTCTGAGAGCGAATGTAGGCTTTCAACCTGAAATAAAAATGTCACATTGAAAAAGCAAAATTGACTTTTAATATATTTCAAAATAGCGTCCATGGGAGACCATTTATGAATCACTAACAGCACTTACAATTTATCTATACAAGCATAAAAAAAGGGCTAAAGATATTTTCTAACCAAGGATCTGAATTTTAAAAAATTATCTCTTCTCTTTGTAGAATTAAGTAACTTAAATTTAAAAAAACAATTTTTTCAGTAAATTAATCTTGCTGTTTTATTTTCTTTTAAAATGTATGCTATTTAGTGGTAGGTATTTTGTTTTATTGCCAAATATATGACCAATGGTAACAACTGGATCATCAGTAATTGGAATGAAACCCAACTTTTTCACCTGTCCCACGACACTGTTTGATATGTGACATGGATCTGATTCAGTCTGATCCATTTGGATACTCCCTTTTATCAAAAGCAGATGATAGGATTTAACTAAAACTAATGTAGACATTTTAGAATCCACTCAGTATAAATTTTAAACACCAGGTTACTCTGGAACCAAACCAAGCATTGATATCCCAAGCAGGTACCATCTGGTAAGAAGAAAGTCAACTGGGTTCCTGCCCAGGAACACTAATGATTTATATTCTAGTAACAGTTTCCTTTCTAAAGCACTGCCTACTATGTGCAAGGCCCTGTACTAGGAACTTTATATATGCTCTTTTTTAAGCTTCATAACAACCCTATCTAAATAATCTCATTTCTATTAATAAAATGAGATTATTACCTATCTCATTTTATTAATGGAAAAAAAAAAATAAGGCCCAGAAGTTAAGTAACTTGCTCCTGATCACATAGCTCATAAGGAAAAGACCTAGCTATTCTAACCTAGACATTCATTACCTACTCTTTCCACTGGGCTATGCTAATTATTTTTGTCCATGCTGTATTTCTGGACAGGAGACAGAGTATATCTTACTTAGTTTTATGAAGGCTTGGCTGAAACAGGATTTCCTGTCTGTAACAGTTACTTGGAAACTCCAAATGTTCAGGTTTTGGTTCAACTTGAAAGGCATTTTAGTTTCAGGGTTAAGAGTATAGACGCTGACTCCAGGCTGCTGGGTTTGCATCGCAGCTTCCCTACTTATTAGCTATGTGAGGTCACTTAACCGCTTTATAGTTAAGTATCCCCTTCTGTGAAATGGGTGTAATACCAGTAATCTACTTGAATGGGCTAATGTGAGGATTAAGTGAATTAATACATTTATTATTATCTGCTTCAAAGAGTATCTGGAACACAGTAGAGTATGAACTACTTACTCTATTACTACATTAATTACTATCCAAAAGCATCATCTCTGACAAAGCCTTGACTGAAAACCAAGGAAATGGAACAGAAATTAAATGGCATTGACACATGACATTCTAATAGTCTTAACATCCCATAATAAATATGCACATAACAAATACTTCAACATTTTAAATAATTTTAGAAAGTGACAAGATTTTAAAAACATACCTTTGACGAATTACAGGATCAGACTTTTCTGGGTCAATGTATGGTCTTAAAATTTCATTAATAGTTTTATCTTCTGGTACTCTTCCCAACAAAGAAAAAAAAACAAAATCAAAATTTATTATTTATAATTTTCTACTAAAGGTGTTAACTTAGAATCACTAAATCTTGTGGGTTTTTTTTTAAGTAATGAACACAGACCTTTTATTTTAATCTTGGCAAAATATAAAGGCTTGTTAAGCAAAAAATTACTTAGAAAAATAATCTCAAAAAGACTTCTTGGACCCACTTAACAAAGTCTTAAAAAAATATTATTTTGAGAAGCTCCCTATAAATTAATTATAAAAATATGGAGCCTCTTTTAACACACACCTGTGCTCGAAGATGAAAAGAAAGAAGTCAGGATGAAATATATTTGAAAAGTTGCAAAAATATAAAATCTGAAAAAACATTTCAGATGATACTAATTTCAGTGCATGTTCAAGTTTATTCATTCCAAATCATAAAAACAGGTTAAAAACTTGATACTACTTTCCCCAGAAACTAAGCATTTTAGGTTTCCCAACTTTCCTATATGTATGCACATTGTTTTAAACTATAAAGCTGTAAAAACAAAATTAAGACACTGTTTTGAACTAGTAACATTCCTCAATCATTTATACATCTTCATATGTACTAATGTGCTATATACCCCTACCTGTAAAATTTAAGTTCTTTCCCTGTCTCTCATCTAGTATGCACCTTCAAATAAGAAAGGGTTTCACTAAAATCTATATGACAATGACAAAGAAGGATTTATGCATCACGTGGATATGTTAAGTATATTACTTAAAAAGCAACTTTAAAATTTTCATAATTCAATGAATCAAATAGTACACAACCATTGAAACTTTTAAATGATACCTGAAAATGCTCATAATATGGAAAAAACATAAAAAACTGTGTATACAAATTAATTCCAATTATAGACATACATATATACATGCCTAAAATGATGTATTTTTTGCAAGACACCTATTACTAATAGCAGTAATCTCTTTGCATAGTAGCATTTTAGGTCATTTTTCACTTCCTATAAAACCACCCAGTTTAAGAAATAGACAGTTTTCAGCTCTCTTAATTCTCCCTGAATCTCTCTTTGATGCCTGTCCCCTGTGCTGAAGTAAACATTGTCATGATTTCTGTGCTAATCGTTTGCCTTCAAGTTCTACCACCTCTGTGGGTATTCCCAAAAACACTTTTTTTCTTTCCATATTACAAACAGTTATACTCTAATGCATTCTTTTCAACATGCTTTTCTCACTCAACATTATTTCTAAGATTCATCCACACTGGATTGTATGTCATTCATTTTCAGTGGTGTTTAGTATTTCATTCTATCACTACAACACAATTTTGTTACCCATTCTACTACTAATATATAGTTACTGATATCACATTTAAGTTAATTACTTAATTTTCAATACAGAGACATAATAAAAACAAATACATTTTTAATAGACAGTGGTAATACTGTACCTTTTTTCTATGTACACAGCTTGACTCTGAGGAAACTGAAGCTTCACATGCCAACAAAACTGTTGCTTTCTAAGAGAGAAAATAATCACATAATAATCAAGGCAGAAAATAAAAGTCTGAAAACAAATCAAGCTTCCTAAATTTTTGTTTTCAGATAAAAACTCAAAAAGAATTCTTAGATTTTAATGTGTATTTTTTACTCAGAGCTAATATCTCTTTTCTAGGATTTTAGAGGCCATGCTTTCCAAACAATATACTTGCATGAGTTTTTAAAGGAGAAAAAAAAATTAATGAAGCAGTTCTGAATTCCAAGGACTTGACACTGCTGAATTAGATGGCAATTTCTCACAGTCCAAGGGCGTTTGAGATCAGTGTGCTACTACTTGAAGTTTACAAATAAATTTCCTCATGACTAAAAACAATGAGCTGATGTCTTTGCTTGACTAGTCTGGAAATTAAGTGAATGAAGTATTGTCCGGCTGAGACCAGCTGGCTGCAGATATACTTCTGAGCCATGAGTGCGTGCATTCAGTAGCAAAACAGTAGACAACAAGTTGGTTGCTAAGCAGAATGCACTCTAAGCTAGAGTCCCTTTGCTTTCAAGTCTAACTTTGATACATACAGGATCCACAACAGCAATTTACTAAATGTCTGATTTTAGAAAAATAACCATATGTTCAATTTAATATATTTAAATTTGGTGACTCTAGACACCATTCTTTTTTAAAAACTACTTCACACTCAAAACAGTGAATCCATCACAGATGGATTAAATATCTTTGCTACATGATGATTTTACACATTTTTTCCTTACTTAGAAATTTCTAACAACCCACTTGCAAGTTAATGGTCGGCAGCATGTCCAAGCCATGGGCAGCATCTCCTACAAATCTATGCCTTAGCAACATGGCCCAAAAATCTAAAAGAATTTTCCTTAAATACAATCTGGTAAAGTATCTCCCACCAAACATTTCTATGATTTAGTTAAATTTTTGTCAGAGAACAATGATCCTAAAATCAAGTAAAAATCTGTCTATTAGAGGAAGTTATCAAGGATCTGCTTATAGAAAGTTTTCTTTAACAAGACAGATTTTGGCACTAGCAAGAGAAAAATATGCTTGACTATGTGTATGTCAGCAGTGCCATATATCATACAAGAAACAACCATATTTAATATTATTTTGATAGAACAAAGTTGTGTAGCACCTTTTACTAATTTAAAGTTCAGATGTCTAAAATCTCAGAGGCAAAAACCTTTATAAAAAATTCTGAATGCAAACATAACAGTTACCAGTTTCAAATAAATAATTTTTCCAAAAGAAAAAGCTTACAATATTTGTTATCTGTGAAACTGGCATAGTACAATATCACCATCAAGAGGCAGAAAGATATCACATTTCTCTCCTCATAATAAATAAGCTGATTTTTTTATCTTAATGCACAACAGTTTCTTTCTAAACATACTTGTTTTTGCATGTTAAGTTACAGGGGGAAAATTATGAGCTCTTTCATCATATAGAATTGTACATAATATTCAATCACCCCAATCACCGCTTGAGTAATTTCAAGAACAATTCACCTTTCTTAACATTCAATAGATCCTAAATATCTTCGGAAAGTACTCAACATTCCAAAAATAAGAGAAAAGCCATTGGAAATCATCTTATTTGCTGTAGTTTCTACTTGTGGTCATAAGGAAGTCATTAATTACTATTTTAGTATATATACACAGCTAAATTATGGCTATTATAAAAATCTTTCTCTATTTGGCCTTAGTTCAATCAAACATGAACAAATTTGAAAAGTACATTTACTTTTTTTTAAGACTTATTTTTAGAGAAAGGGGAAGGTAGGGAGAAAAGGAGGGAGACATCAATATGAGGTTGCCTCTCATTTGGCCCCTACAGGGGGCCTGGCCTACAACCCAGGCATGTGTCTTGACTGGGAATCGAACTAGTGACTCTTTGGTTCACAGGCCGGCACTCAACCCACTGAGCTGCACTGGCCAGGGCACGTTTACTTTTAAAACATATAATCTTGCAATATTTCAAAAACAAAGAAAAAAAGGGTAATATAAAAAATATTCAACGTACTCATACTCAAATTTAACCAATTTGCATTATTGCCACATTTATTTTTTTCTTCTAAGAAATAAAAGGTTACTGATATGGTTAATGATACTTTGTACTGTTCCTTGATCCAATTCCCTTCCTATCATCAGAGGTAACTACTATCTTGAGGTTGGGTATGTATTCTTGCCACACACGTATGGGTTATATTATGTATATACCTATATCAATCTATTAAACAGTACAGTATTTTGTATGATACTAACATTTACTTCAATGTTATACTCTAAATATTCTATGCCTTCTTTTCATTTACATTATGCTTTAGAGGTTTACTTATGATACATAGAGATTAGTTCCATAATTTTAACTGTTGTACAGTATTTCATTGCATGAACAATGTCAAATCTCTTTATTTTCTACTGATAGATATTATGAATGCTTCCAATTTTTTTTATCATTTGTTCCTACATATTAAATCATAGCAAAGAAAAAATAAAAGCATATCCCCAGTAACAGGGCTATCATTTACCCCTACTGATACACAGAACTAAAAGTCAACTTCATGGAAAAACTGCCTGTACTTTTTTAGTTTATAATAGTGTAAGAGGCAGTTAAGAACAGTAATTCAGAGCCCAGTGGGAGGAGCACATAAATCAGAGTAAAAGATTTAAGTAAAGAAGTGGACAAAAAGAGGGTATGGAGTGTTGGTTGTATAAAATATTCCTAAAATGAGTGAGTTAATTATCTCTAACCCAGTTTCCAGTTCTTTATAGTGTTCCTGGAATTGATACAGTCCTGAGAGGGCCAATCAAAGCTCTTTCTAAGTCTAAAAGAATTAAGTTTGTTTCCCACATTTCATAATTACATACTACATGTGATACATGTCTCACTTAAAAAATATATACCAAAACCCCCAAAACATTACTGTGAATAATTATATATTTTGTTTTTATGTCTTCTAAAAGAGCATACTTTGAAAAGGAAAAAATATTGAAGTTAATGCTTCAGTGAGTATCTTTATGCACATGTAAAACTGCCTCTGCATTTTGGGTTATTTTCTGAAGATAGATTCCAAAAAGTAGAATCAGCCAGGTTTGACAACCTCGGCAGGGCTGACATTTTGGACCAGATAATGCTTTATATGGAGGTGGGTGGGATACGCTGTCCTGTGCATTACAAGACGCTCAGCAGCATCCCAGATCTCTACTAATGAGATGCCACTGTCAATACCACTCCTCCAGTTATGACAAGTAAAAATGCTCCCATGCAAATGTCCTCTGGGAGGCAGTATCACCACAGTTTGAGAACCACCGAGATAGAAGTTTAAACATTTACTATTACTCTTAATGCATTAGGACTACTCTTTCCCAAATTCAGCAAAATGTCTACCACTATGATAATGTCACTGTGTCCTTGCTATATTTATCAACATTCTCAAGAATAAAATACTGTACCCAGAATATTCTATGTAACTCAGGCATCCCAAGGCACGATGTTCAGAGTTTGATAATAGACTGGTGAAGTAAGGTGGCAATTATTAAAGCTAATGTTCCCTTCTGGGCAACCTAACAAAGTAACAAACACTGACCTCTTCTCTGACTCCCATGAAACTGAGGCAACTAGTCATGCATAGCAAAACTTTTCTCCTCCTCCTCGAATGTACACACACACACACACACACACACATTCTCGATGCGGGTAGCATCACTCCAAAAGGGGTGAAAACTGGTTTTTGGGAGGGTAAAAATAATCTCAGATATTATGGTTTATGACCCTCCAGAAGGCCATTGTACATAAACAGATATGCAGTGTCTCTGTAACAAAGTATCACGGAGGGCAATCAGAGGGTAAATGTCTAAAGGCCCTTTGGGAGGCAATAATGAAAAAAACTGAGAAACACTTAGATGATGCAAGTATTAAATGAAGAAAACAGGTATTTTTTATATGTACTTGGTTTTAGCGAGTTAATACAGGACCGTCATTTAACAACTCACTCCTGCTTACTAGAAACTGTTAAGGATCATTCTATCCCATAGTTTCAAGGCAGTGATATGTGGATGAAGACACAAATTTTGGGGGAGAAGTTCTATACCCATATACTCAATTATTCTTCTGACTTCATGACTTAAAATCACCAATTTTCCTCTACAGCGCTACCATCATTCCAAGGAAGATGCAAATCAAAAGTCATCAGATCCTTATAAATGGCACTCAATACTATAAGATGTTCAAGTTCACTTATAAACAAAGTAATGCCAATAGAAATGAAATATTTTCACCTATCAGATTTACAAAGATGTTAAAATCAGAAATGCTAGGGAAGTGTAGTAAAATCAACACCCTCCATTACTGACAGGAGTATAAACTGGTGCAAGTTTCTGGTGGTTCAATTTCATAAAAACTATAAATAAAAACATAAAATAAAATTTTTTTGCCACAACAGTTTTATTCCCAAGAATTTATCCCCCCAAAATAATTTGAGAAATAATGACATATGTACAAAGTATCTACTGTACCACTTCTTATAACAAAAAAATTAGAAAAATTCTAAATCTGTATCATCAGAAAACTAAATCACAGCAGATTTACATGATGAGGCAAAACTATATGCATTAAGGCAGAAAAAAATGTATTTTAAATGTATTTGTATTAAAATATATATATACTCATACATGTATTTACAAGTATAAAACACGCCCCAAACTTTTAACTATGGGACTTAATAAAAGGAGTTAATTCTTACTTTTTTATGTCCATATTAAATACATCTTTGACATAATGATTTGCTATTTTTTAATAATCAGCAAAGTCAAAGATGTTTTCATAGGGAAGTACAGAATGGTAGTCACAGAAAGAAAAGGAATAATTTTAACATTCCTTTTAAACTTAGTATTTCATTATTCAAAGTTTTAAGATGTTTCTTTTTTTTATCTGAGAAATTATTATCCCACCAGAACTAGTGTTACTTATATAATCATTTTGACAGCTCAAAAACATATGCTACAACTAAGAGTTACATATCGAGGCTGAATTCTAAGTAATATTTCTGAAACAAAGTTTAAATGAGTTTAAATACTTTCATTCTTAAAAAAAATAACAACCAATTCTCATTATTCCTTCAATGATTAACCAACATTTACTCACCACTGTGAGAGCTCACTAGGCCTTAAGGATGAAAGAGACTGAGGGGATGGGCCCATGGCAGATTTCTTTGTAGGGCAGTGAGTCAGTCACCAACCCTGAGCACTGCATTTTTCCTTCCCTATCACTGTGAGAGGTGTATACGGCTTTCACATTAACACACCCTGTTCTTTATTGACACTGTACATAGGACGAATACTCATATACTCTAATGCCCAGAGAAAAGGACAGGGCAGAGGTTAAGTGGATTCTGCGTTTGCATCCCATCTTTTTTTTTTTTTTTAATTTAAATTTACTTTTTAAATACATTTGTCTCTGCCTCCCCCCCACCACTTTCCCTTGCCCCCTCCCTCCTTCCCTCCCTCAGCTCTTCCCCTTTGGTTTTGTCCATGAGTCCTTGCTATATGTTCCTTGACTTTCCCCTTCCCTTTGCATCCCATCCTTAACAATTTATTTGGTATGACTTTGAGCCAGAAACACACTTCCTCTGTGTCTTGGGTTTCTTGCAGGATAATGGGGATAACAACAGTATATGTATCATAAAATTAAATGTGTAAATATATGCCAGGAGCTCAGAACATAGCAATCAGAAATGTTACTGTTATTATTACCATTGTTGAAATTCTACATTCAATTCACTGTCTTGAATTACTGAAGCATAAAAGAGGAATACTGCAGGACTTTTAACTGAGAATATTCCATCATGAGTTCAAAACCATACTCTACTTACACTGAATTTAGTGCTTAGAGGCTAAAGATGAAACTGGATATGTGGATTAATACCAGAATGTAAAGAGCTATGAATGTTCTGCTAAACAGTATGGATTTTATTCTGTGGTTAATGTACCAACAACAATGGTTTTTAAAGAAGAGTGAAATAAGAGCTTAAAGGAAGGCCCACTGTCCTGCTGCTTAACTCTCCTAATAAGTGTTTCTGTAGTATATTCAGGACAGTAACTTTTCAGCCATTGTTTGTAGTTACTAAGGGAAGTATTTCTCACGACTTTTGAGAAAACACATTGACATATTATGTCAGTTCAAATATACCTGAAATTTCTACTTCTGATTTTTAAATGCTGGTGACTGCATGGGGTAAATAAGCTGAAGCTACTAGGCATTCCACATGTCTGATCTCCAGAATACTATGCCACAATGAAAAAAGTTACTGTAGTTATAAAAACTATAGTAGATCTTTTTATCAGAGAGCACTAGCAAGTAGCAAGAGTAATAACAATAGTTTACTAAGTGCTTTTTATGTCAGGCATTATTCTAAATACATGCATGAATTCATTTAATCCTTGTAACTCTAAGAGACAAATGCCATCTTCTCATTTTACAGATGAGAACACTAAGGTAGAGAAGAAATTCACTCCTCCAAGGTTATTATTCAGCTGAAAAGTGGCAGTATAATCTAGTATAGTATACACTATATATTATAAACTTTCCAGAACTGAAAATTCAGTAACAAACCATGTCTCTTTCTGTACTGCTAATTCAAAAGTATCTCATTCATATTTTATTAGATATTTGCCTCCATATTTTAAAAATCTTTTAAAAAGTTACAGTGGATATTTTGATTGTCTACTTGGCTATCCCATACCACCATCCTCCTTCCTAATCCGTCACCCTACTTCAATGGCTTAGGATTGGCCTAGCTGACTCAATCATAATAAATTTTAGGTTTCTTGTTCAGTAATGCTGGGAGAGAAGCATTTCTGGGTATTTACTGTAACCCAAACTACCACAAACATCCTATAACCATGAGGATTCTGCTGATGCTATAGAGGATACAATGGAGAATCAGGAATAAACTGGGTCCCTGATGACCTACCCGAGTCACAGTATCTATTAACCCTGAGGTTCATCCTACCTCTGGACTTTTAATTATGAGATCCATTAGTACAACCTCCTTTTTATAGCTCAAATCAATCTGAATTGGGCATTTTATTTCATGCAATGGAAGGCATACTAATCCAAGGGATTAAAGTGTTCTTTCTAGAGTTCATCTTTTATTTATAAGCAATGGAAAAGGAAGACTGACTAATCTATACATTGTCAACTGTTATAAAATTCGGAAGCAGCAAATTATACCTGAAGGAGTTACAGGAAAAAGTGTTTTGTCCGCTACTGGTTGTAAAATCATACTTTAATTTAAAGCAGAAAGAATATCTACCAAATTTTGAAACTCTTAGAGGAAAAAACAAATGTACAAAATAATCTGTGTCAGGGTTAATCCAACATTTTGGCATCTCTGGGCCACACTGGAGGAGAGATGTCTTGGGCCACACATTAAATACACAAACAATAACGAAAGCTGATAAGCAAAACAAAACAAAACAAAGAAAATGGGTATAATTTTTCTATATCTGCCACCACAGACAAGCAAAAAAGTCCTCACATAATAACCCTAATTATGCAGTGGTTCTTTCGGTAATCTTTTAAAATCGCTGAGCAGGTCCCAAGTTTGTGATCACTAATATAGAAAATGTACATATCTAAGTAATAAAACTTAGCATAAAACTCAGTAATAAAACTAAGTAATGTTTTCAGTAAAATTACGATTTTGTCTTGGGCTTCATTCATTGCCATCTTGGGCCACAGGGTGGACACCCCTGCATTCTGCAACCGTTCACTCCCAGGTTTTTCATCTTTTAAAATGTATTTTGAGATCAAAATTTCAAGTTTCAAAAATAAAAAAAACTATTCCTCATAAATATAATCCATCTATTTTATTAGGGCTGGTACCACAGTAAGTGTTTTTGGAAAGGTGAATACAAAGGATCTGTGTAGTTACTTAGCATGGACTAAAATTACTGGAATTGAGGAGAATAAAAACCAAAATTTTATGTCTCACATCATTATGAAAATACTTTGAAAAGTTCCAGTTATATATTTTGCTTTTTTAAAAATTAGTTTCACCACTACATAATAATAATAGGAAACAGGTTAAGTATGTGGTATTGGCTTTAGTAGGTAATATATTTAAAAAAATGGATGTAGTAGGGGAAGACTGAAATGAAAAAGTACACTTTGCTTCAAATAATTGATAAATACTTGAGCACTTAATAAAGCAAAGCAGTTCGCGACTGAAGTGGTACCAACCTGGGGGGCCATTTGGAAATGGCTGGGTAGTTCTGATTGTTCCAAGATTGAGGAGTACTTTAAGCATTTAGTGGGCAGGGACCAGAAGTGCTAACCTTCCTGTAATGCATGTGAAAGTCCCATACAACAAAAACATGTCCTGCTGAAAATGCCAATAGAGCCCCTACTAAGAAACACTAGAATGCAGAAAGAAGAGCAGATATATGCATACCAAAACTGAATACCAGCACTAAATGCTGGCATCTGTTTCATATTAACTGTGGAGAAAATATGTACTATAGGAATTCTGGCAAAGGAGAAATAAGGGAGAAGAAATAAGGGAGAAATAAGGGAAATAAGGAGCTACTACTATATGTACTTTCACAGATGTCTAGGAAATATGCAAGGGGAAGACATTCTAGGATTAAGAATAATGACCAGCCCGGGTACACTTAGTTGAATACATTAAGAAATCAGGCAGGGGCTGAAAATGAAGATCCACATTTAGTATGAATCCTTCATAGAAGAGAAAAATCTTCTAATGGAAGCTGACTGTAGCTCAACTCCCTAGCATGATACATAGACCCCACAGGCACAGCCTCCGTGCGGCTCTCTCCAGCCCCATCTCCTATACTTACCAGCTCCCATCCAAGTTTCTAGACACACCAAACTACTTACATTGCCTTAAATTTGCTACTCTATCTTTTGCATCTATTATTTTCACCAGAAGGACATCCTTCCCTCCTGCCTGTGAAAAAAACCTAGATTTAAAACCTCCTCCTGTCCTTCAAAAATCTGCTTGAATTCTATCTTCACTGGGAAGTCTTTCCAGCCCCCGGCTCTCAATGAGCAACGCCCCCTGCAGGCCGGGGCGGCGAGCCCTCCTCCATTCTTCCACAGCACTCCCTGAGTACTCTGTCAGAGCGTTAACTACATGGTGTGTTTGCCAACCTGACTTGTCTTCCCACCAACTGAGCTGCTTGAGACAAAGGACAGTGACTTACTGGCACATAGGTCCCGTGGTTTTCAAGTAGAGGTAAACAGAAAAATAATATGTTGCTTTTTTTTTAAAGACAGATTTTTAGAGCACTTTTAGGTTCACAGCAAAATCAAGAGGGAAGTACAGAGATTCCCCATATATCTGCTGCCCCCACATATGCATATCCTCATCTAGTGCTTTTTAAAAATAAGTATGCCTAAGCTCTACCATTAAGTCCAATGAATTAGTAATTCTGTTGGCCAGCCCAAGTATCTACATTTTGAAATTGTCCATTCAGTTCTGATGGGCACTCTAGATTGAAAACCACATACCACACAAAAAATGGCACTATTATTGTCCCCATCTTATAAATGAGGCAACAGGTCAAGAGAAGTGAGTAACTTGCCAAGAAAACTCCCTTACACATAAAGATTAAATTTTGTTATGTTTAATAAAAAATAAACATTTAAAAATTATTCAATTATTATTCCTCTTTTAAAAAGCAAATACACTGAGGATGACTACGTTATTTTGCTCAATGAGAAATACTTGAAACACTGTATTTCCAACTTCCTCAAAGGTAGCAATTTCAAATGGGGGTGGGGGACAAGAAAAGGCAGTTAATTTTAGGCCATGGAATGGGGTACAGTCCAAGGCCAGTAAAGTATCTCTGTGCTAATGACTCCTGTGGGCACAGAAGCACTAAAGGATTCTGAGCAGGTGACCATCATCATAAAACCATGTTTTAAAAGGATGTGCCCAACTGAGATGAAGAGACAATGAAGGCAAGGAGCGCACCTGGAATTCCCCAATAGCCCAGGGTGAGTCAAGAGGGACCTGCACCGGAGGATACAGCTGATCAATGCTGCAGTGAAGGAAACGAGAGGGACACATCCTAGGGGCAGATTACAAAGGAGCAGACTCAGTTGACTAGGGAAGTAAACCAGTTTGGGGACCCCAAGATGATCCAGAGAGTTTGGTTTTCCATTCCACGCCCAAGAATGCTGGCCACACGCTGCTGTGGGAAGGTATACTCTCTGTGAAACTACGTCATAGGAACTTCCTAGATCTACAGGATCCCAGAAAGGAAATACCTGATTGGGGAATCATTAGGTTTCTATTCTTTCACACTGATTTTCTAAGTCCCCGTGGTTTTTTTTTATGGCAGAGGAACTGAAAAGGTAAACATTTTCAATCAGTGAGTAAGTTTGTTCTGTGTACCTTTTATGTAATTGCCCAAAGATCATTGCAAAATCCACTTGTTGCCACCATGACCATAACTGCTAACCCCATCGTTTCATTTTTCCTTGTTCTCTCTTTTCTAGAGTCAGTTTGCAGGAAAGTACAAACTATATAACTTATAAGACACTATGCAAAAAACAACTGTTTTGGGAAAAAGAGAGCTACTGACTAATGCAGAGGTGCATGGGTATATTGTTGCAATATAACTAGAATGTTGTAATTCTATCTGAAGAACAAAAAGTTATTTTTGAATCGCTAATAGGTTATTTCTTTACAAGAGAGACATCTAGTGGCTAGCTTCTAAAACAGGACTGTAGCTCAAATATTAATTCACACTTTTGTCTAATAATGGGCACATATCTACTATCTTAGTATGTAAGTCTAAGAGAGACTCAGAGAGAGCTCAAGATCCCTGGGCCAAAAGGAAGTTAAAAACTCAGTTCTAAGTTGACAGTGGTAAATGAATCGTGAGGAGGACTGGTTTGCTCAGAACTGAGGGTTGAGGTCAGATGGAGACAAAGCCGGGGGAGAAGGTCAAAGGGTGCGTCCATTTCTGGAAAGTGGGTGGTTAGCCCACATGTAAGAGTCCAAGCCTGGAGTTAAGCTAAAGATATTACTGGGAAAGGTCTCAGTTTAACTCTTTTTTTCCTCTCCAATTGACAAGTCAAAGTACATTCCCCACTTTACTGCTGAAGCCTCAGACCCAAATAGCCAGAAAAATAAAAGGAGGAACTTAAGGAACCAAATGAAGCATGTTATTCAAGCACAGCCACAAAGGCTCCAAGTGTGATGTCTACGGCTTCCTGTAGCAAAACACTAAAATACAACTAAAAGAGCCATTTCGTTCTTTTTCCATTATAAAGGTACGCTGTAATTTATTTAGGCAGTCCACTGTTAATGAGTATTTAGATTCATTCTACATTTTGCTATTAAAACCATGTTGTACTGACTATTTTTGTACATATTTCATTTCCCATATATATGGTTATATCTATATCTATCAGAGAAATCCCAAGGAGAATTGCAGGGTGAACAGTAATTTTCATGCCTTCTGGATCCACTTCTTTACCACTAGTAACCTTACCTTTGTACTGGGTCCAGAGTGTATTTTAAACAATTAAGGCAACATGGTAAAGATGATCCTCTGAAAACCCTCTCAACAAGCGCAGAGTAAGAAACTCCAGAGAGAAAGAGAACAAACATACTGAGCTCATCATAAAGGAAGAAAAATCTTTGGGCCAAAAGGAAGCAGGAACCGAAAACTACAGTGGAATGCTGAAGATACACATACTCTGAAAACTGTTGCCAATCTTGATAACCAAGAGGCTTATGTTTCAACAGCTACTGGGGGACACGAGGCAAGAACTCGGGCACACCTAAACTGGAGACCTCAAACTGAGATACTTGCATAAAAGCAGTGAAAGGGTGAACCAGAAAATACTGCCTACTAGCAAAAGGAAACAAGAAAGCTTGTAGACCTCATCTTGGGACTTAGGGAGAGAATAAGGCAAATGGGGGTGGGGAGAAAGGCTTCAACTGAGAATGCCTAACTGCAGCTTCCTCAAATGCATTTGAGGTTCAGATTATTACTGCTGGTGTAGTTAGTCGGAGCAACTTCAGACTAAGAAACAAAAGAGGGTCCTGGATTGGTGCCACAGAATATCTGGCAAAAGCAAATGTGCACTACCTTCGACATGAACTTGAATTCACAATCGCACTTTAGGAAAAAAGAAAACAAGCTACCATAATCAAGCGTCAACAGAAATAGCAGGCAATAGTAACAGATTTTCAAGCATTTCATATACTGGAATTACTTACACTGATAATAAATATCCTAAATTAGTGAACAAAAAGGAGCTTAAAACATGAGAAAGGCATACAATTCTATTTTAAAGACCAGAGAGATTTGGGAAAAAAAACAGAACTTCTAAAAATAAAAAACAACCAAAACAAACAAAACAACATGGTCTAAACACCAGATTAATTAGACACAGCTGAGGAGACACAATGACTTGGGTAATATGTGACTAAATTATCCAGAATGTAGCAAAGACAAAGAAACAAGATAATTCATTAGAATTTTCCAGAAATGTCACATTCAAGAGGACAAAAAATCTCAAGGAACATAAATAAAAAAGAAAACACACTAAGACACACATCATACTGAAACTGCAGAATTTCAAAGATAAAGGTTTTAAAAGCAATTAAAAAAAGACTATATAAAACAACAGGATTCTCAACAGTGGCAAAAAAAAGTGAGAAATAGTGGAATAAACAAATGTATTAAAATAAATGTCACCTTAAGATAGTTCATATTCAGCTAAACTATCACGTAAAAGTAAGGATGAACTATGATTCCATACACATGAAACTTTAAAACAGGCAACATATTCAGGAAAAAAAATTAGAACAGATATTATCTTTGGGGAGAAGAGGTGCTAATTAGGAAAGACCTTTCTGGGGTGATGGTAATGTTCTATCTATGTATTCATAAGAAGTAGGTTCTATATGTATATGCATTTGTCAAAACCCAGCAAATATACACTTACGATTTGTGTATTTCATTGCATGTACATTTTATGTCAATAGAAAAATGCGCTTCCTATCTTTCAGATAATTGTTTATACCACAGCATATTTTTTTCACTTAATAATCATGAATGTCATTCCATGACAATACTTTTACATTTAACTTTTTATTTAATGACTACATAGAATGCCACTGCATGAAGGTACCATCATTAATTTAACTCAGTCCCATACTGATGAGTTTCTGAGGCTCTTCAGTTTTTACACTATTAAAAACAATGCCGTGACCGATATATGCGTGCATATATCTCTGTGAACCATACTAATACATTTGTAGGCTAAATTCTTTGAGTAGGCATACATAACATTTTGAAAAATATTACCAAATTGCGTTCTAAATGACTATTAATTATACTCTCAAAAACAGGGGAAGGGGAAAACGGTCTGGCTGACCCATACCTTCTTTACATTAGATATTATTAATATATGCTTACAGCCATATATTTTGTGTGTATACAATTTTATATGAACATCTATTCTTATCATTTTCCCATTTTCCTTAAGTTGCTAGTCTTTTTTCTTATTAATGCATAACCATTCTTTGTCTTATATATTAAAGACTTTTTTTGGTCCAATTAGTCTTTAGCCTTTATTATGGTATTTTATTGCCATACTTTTAAAAAATCTTCATGTAAATTTAGTTTTGTTTTTCCTTTATGGTTTTGAATGGGATGTTCCTCTCTTCAAGATTATGAAAATATTCCATTATATTTTATTTCATTTTAAGTTTTTGATCAACCAGAAAGTTCTAGTAAAAGATTGAGCTTTTCCCCACCAAATGGCAAGCTAATTGTGTCAACCTCACGATGGAATAAATATCTGTATTAATTTGAAATGCTATCCTGATCATGTAACAGAGTACCAAACACCCATGTTTATTTTCTATAAGCTAACTGTAGATATGTCAACACCATAAAATTTTATTAGAATTTCATAAATTTTGAGACCAGCCCCATTACTCTTCTTTCTCAGGTTTTTCCTTGTCCTCTCCCATGTTTATTGTTCAAAATGAACGTCAGTCATTTTTATCATGAACACTTTCCTTCTTCTCAAGGAAAAAAACTCAACCCAGGCCAATTAAAAACAAAAATCCCATTAGTATTTTGATGAAGATCACATCAGATTTAAAGATCATTCATTTAAGAAGTGTTATTTCTAAAATACTGAATCTCTCAGAAACAAGGTATTTTTCTCCATTTGTTCAAATCTTTTAAGCCATCTGGTAGACTTTCTGTTTTCTTCATATAGATTCTACATCTTTCTTTTACCACGTTTTGATTAGCATTGAGTGAAACTGAACATAAAGCTATATGCCCTACAAAGACATGAGGTAAAGAAGATACCTCTGAGGGCCCAGAGGCATTTGAAAGGATGCTCGCCATCACTAGCCATCAGAGAAATGCAGATCAAAACCACCAT
The DNA here is from genome assembly GCF_021234165.1 of Pteronotus mesoamericanus. Classification (NCBI taxonomy): domain Eukaryota; kingdom Metazoa; phylum Chordata; class Mammalia; order Chiroptera; family Mormoopidae; genus Pteronotus; species Pteronotus mesoamericanus. The sequence goes on from NW_026555077.1 coordinate 11,798,213, forward strand.
GAGGTATCACCTCACACTGATCAGAATGGCCATCATAAACAGATCAACAAACAACAGCTGGCGAGGCTGTGGAGAAAAGGGAACGCTAGTACACTTTTGGTGGGAATACAGACTGGTGCGGCCATTGTGGAAAACAGTGTGGAATTTCCTCAAAAGCTCAAAATGGAACTGACTTTTGATCCAGTGATTCCCCTGCTGGGACTATACCCTAAGACTCCCAAAACGCCAATTCGAAAGAACCTATGCACCCCAATGTTCACAGAAGCACAATTTACAATAGCCAAGTGTTGGAAGCAACCTAAATGCTCATCAGTAGATGACTGGATCAAAAAATTACGGTACATTTACACAATGGAATACTACACAGCAGAAAAAAAGTACTAAACTTCGCGACAGCATGGATGGAACTAGAGAGATTATGCTAAGCGAAATAAGCCACGGGGCGAAAGACAAATACCATATGATCTCACCTATAAGCAGAACCTAACCAACAAAACAAAGATGCAAGGAAAATAAGACCAGCAACACTGAAAGAAAAAAACCAACAGAGACAAGAGGGAAGGACGGAGGGGTGGGCGGGGGAAAAGGAAGGGAAGGGGCAAGTCAAGGAACATATAGCAAGGACTCGTGGACAAAGCCAAAGTGGGGAAGGATTGAGGGAGGGATAAAGGGGAGGGGGCCAGGGGAAAGTGGTGGGGGGAAGGTGGAGACAAATGTATTTGCAAAAATAATTTAAAAAAAGATACCTCTGAAAAGAGTCATTATTTTATAGCAGTTGTTTGGGATCTGCCCCCAAATAAGTAGGAAAGCCCCCTATTGGACGTATTTTGTATCAAGCTCCTCTTTTTAATAAAGAATGCTGGCCTTGTTTTGGCTCAACTTTTCTTAACACAGGCATCCCTTAACTTTTTGTTGTTCATTAAAGCTTTCTATTATCATGTTCCTACAAATTCATCAGTCCTCTAAAATTCATTGCTATTAAATATTACAATTTTGACCTCAGACTGGTTAGTGTTACATCCCTCTTTGACTATAAAAGAAAAATTACGGTTTTTAATCTTAAAAAATTTACACATTCCGTAATTTTTTAAGTGACTCTAGGAGATTCAGAGTCATACTGGTCAAAAACTCCTGCCATAAAGGATGCCTGGGTTAAAATGAACCTATGTGTTCAAGGTTCCTATTATGTCTGCTGCCACATAACCTGCTGGTAGTTCTACAGAGGTAACTCAAATACAATGGCACATTAGTCACACTTCACATGGGGGCATTTAAACTTAAAAAAAACTTTTATTTTGAAATATTTTGACTTTATTGAAAAGTTACAAAAATACCTAAAGAATTCTTTACTCAAATGCTCAACTTACCCTTTGAACATTCAATTTTAAAAAGTTCAATTTGAGTTTTTGATTATATTATAATTCAAGCTACTGGAACAATGGACTAATTTAATACCTAAGGAGTAATAAAAGTAATAATCTTAGTGTAGGACAACCCCCAAATCCCTAAATCTCAGAAACTATAAGATCTTTCCTAACTCCTTGTGCAGCAAAACCTGACTGCGCCCATTTTACAGTCATTCCTCAGTAGTCATCAGCTTCAGAACTCGCCAAACCCTGTACCCATCGCATTTTGAGAAAAAAATGTTTCAGTACTTGGTGCTTGCTGGGGACTCTTTGCACTTGCTAGAACTTGTGTGAGTCATGACGCTGTACCCCACCCCCCACCTCAAAGAGAAAATGCTTCATCATTAGGTACTTGCAGGTTGTAGCACTTGACTCGAGTTCTGGAACAAATTAATGGTAAGTACCAAGGGTTTCACTGTATACTGTAAACGGTTCTATATTTCACTGCAGAAATAGTATTGTCTGATTATGCAATGCTGCCCCAGATCTACTGGGGGTGAATATAATATAGTAAATGTACTATACCCCAGAATTTCAGGTAAAAAAGGTCACTGTATCTTATTTACTGAGTGCCAGGTACTACATTATTATTTCAATCTTCTCGAAAGTAAGTAAGTTCAATCTTGCCCAACATCACCTAATGTGTACCAAATGGTAGAGGCAGTATTTAAATATAGGTTTGAGTCAAAGCCTTAACCACTTTTAAAAGTTGAGAAAAATCACTGAAAATGAGCCTCTTAAAAACAGAACAAAGGTGAAAACAATTCTTTTAAAAGATTTAGTATTTGCTTCTTCACTCCTAACAAATAACACTGCCATCACCTAAAACCTTGGTGATTTTCATATTGAATGGCTGAGAAAACATGGGCATCTCAAAGAAGGTACTTCTAAGTGTGTTTTTTTCCTCCCATAGTCTACCCCTAAAGCACAGAGCCTTGTTTATTTATCTTGTTACTTATATACCACCTTTTAGCAATTAAAATTTTCTGTAGTTCTGATTTTGCCATGCATTAAGTTCAATAAATATGTCTTCTGTATTCATCTAAATCAGTGCTTCTCAAGTAAGGGTGATTTTGCTTCTGTCCTACCTCAGGGGACATCTGGCAATGTCTGGAGACATTTTTTGTTGTCACAACAGAAGGGGAGTGTGTGTGCGTTACCAACATCTCGAGGGTAGAGGCCAGAGATACCGCTAAACACCCTAAAATGCACAAGCCAGACTTCTACAAGAAAGGATTCTCTGGCTCAAAATGTCAACAGTGCCAGGATTTAACTCACTGACGAAAATGCTGAACAAGGATGAACAAAATAGCCCTGGCTGGTGGCTCAGTCGGCTGAGTGCTGGCTTGTGAACTGAAAGGTCAACTGGTTTGATTCCCACTCAGGGCACTGGGTTGCAGACCAGGTCCCCATTTGGGGACGTGAGAGAAGCAACCAATCTATGTATCTCTCACACATCAATGTTTCTCTCACACATCGATGTTTCTCTCCCTCTCTTTCTCCCTTCCTTCTCTTCTCTCTAAAAATAAATAAATCTTTTAAAAAATGAACAAAATATTGGGATTAAAGAGGTTTCCAAGCTGACTAATTAGTAATATTCTTTAAGTATGCCTTTCAACTAGTTGGGAAGTCATGTTAATACTTTATTATTCATCCAACTTCTGAAGACAGACTACTTTAAATTCAGTTAGCAGCAAAACCATTTTTCCTTTAAAAATACATGGGCCATTTAACAGCAAAGAAATGGAAAAATTCAGTTACATAGATGAAAGTTTTTTTGTTTTGTTTTGTTTTTTTCACTGAACTGACTCCCAAAATGAATGACAGATCATCTTAACTAGCAGACTGGATCAAAGTCAGATGTTACAGTTCAACTTGTGGGCAAATACTCCATAGCTTAGTGCAATGAAAGGGAATGAAAACAAAATATTATTTCAACTTTTAAAACTGCTAATTTTTTTTCAATCCTCACCTAAGATTATATTTATTGATTTTAAAGTATGGTGGTGCAGAGAACATCAATGTGAGAAACATCAATTGGTTGCCTCCCATACAGGCCCTGACCGGGGATGAAATCTACAATCTAGATATGTACCCTGACCAAGGATTGAACCCATAACCTTTTGGTGCATGGGATGATGCTCCAACCAACTGAGGCACCTGACCAGGGGCAAAATTGGTAAATTACTTTTTTTTTTTTTTTTAAAGAAGAGTCAACTCAGTGAGATAATTAAACAGGTATTGTCAAATGGAAATTAAAACTGGCTTAACCTTAATTTACTACTAGATCCACCTTATAAATGAAAAAACTGAGGCACAAAGTAGCTAGGTGCATTACCTTAAGATGACATAGCTAGCAAGATGCTGATCAGAGAAATTTGAACTCAGGCAGCCTGGTTCTAGTTTGTGCTCTTAACCACTCCATTTTATTATTTCTGTTTTACAGAATTTTTTTACAATTATTTAAAATGCATCAAAAATGGAAGATAAAAATTAAAGGACAAACAAGACTGATGAATATGTTCAAATGTATGTAACAGACTGAGATGAGATATAAACAGGGACACCTTAAAAGAAATAAAAAATTTAAGAGATCAGCCTCTCTAATGATTACAGTCAAAAAAGTTGAATAACATTCAAGTGCAGGTATAACTAAAAGAGACACTCTGATACTTTTTTGGATGAAGGTACAAAGTAGTACTTTGGAGAGAAAACTTGGAGTTTCTTTAAAAAGTTTAAATGAATGTAGTCTCTGACCCAGTCTGGGAGTTAATCCTACAGAAATATCACACAAACAATTTGTTCAACAATATTTATTACAGCATTATTTGTAACAATTAAAAACTAGAAATAAGCTAAATGTTCATGAATATGGGAATAATTAAATAAATTAGTACAAAGTAGTCACAGTTGGTATAGACAACTTAAAAATAATGAGGCAGATTTGCATTAACAAGAAAGGAGGTCCATGCTATGTTGTTAACGGCAAAAAAGCTAGCTGCAGAAAAAAAGTATGTGCCTTTATATTTGAGCAGGCACAAACCAGTTATTTTAAACTTCAAATATATTATGTCAATTTCCAAATACATTAGTTTCAAAATGTACAAAGGAATTACCTCACATTTGATAAATAGAAGGCATTACTTTTCTCCTGGAAGCCAACCAGGAAAAAGGAAAACCACCTTTACGAATATTTATGTCTTGAAACACACACAAAAAAATGGATAACATCATCTAATAATATAACATGTTTTGAAAAGGCGGAAGGTTTATTAGAATAATAATAATTCTGATGCTATCTTTTCAATTTATGAAGTAGTAAAATTGGAAGGGAATCTGAGTTTACCTAGTACAACCCCCTACATCATACAAATGAGGCCCAGAGAAAGGAAGTAATTTGCACAAGTTTTCACACATATTAAAGAGACTGAAGAGGAAGGAATTCATTCAGGGTTTTTTTAAACTCTAAATCCAGGATCTTGACTTTTGAAAGGCATTATCTAATAATTTAGTGGGCTACTTACAGTACTTGGAATCCATAGTACTCTGTATAATGGGGCATTTTTGGTCTAGCACTTTCAGAAAGCAGCAAACTCATCTCTGTTGCATTACCTGTACTCACACTCATTACAGAGTAAAAGTTTCCCAAGTGCCTTTCTTTCACATCACTGGCCTTCAAATGAAATCTTACTGGAATCCCAAAGTAGAAAGGATTGTAAAAAAGTGAGCTGCTCTGAGCAAAACTGTGCATGAGTCCTGCTAAGAATCACTGCTTTGTCCCTGAAGTTTCTAAAAATACTTTCATGGTATCTTAGGTCTCAGAGATAGACAGACACACACACTGCAAGTCCAAATTTTTATTAGGATCACATTATACAAAACCAGCTTAAGTTTCTAAATGCTTATTTTTAATTTGTATATTTATCTTTTCATGGATCAGTAACAAATAGCTCACAGACCACACTTTTGATAACTCTGTCATATCAAACAACCTTAAAAGACGTTCCTGACTTTGGGAGTGGGGCGGGGGAGGTGGTGGGTGGCAGGGGTTGGGACAGGACAGAGCAACGGAGAAAAAGGTGGGACAACTGTAACTGAACAACAACTAAAAATTAAAAAATGTTCCTGATAAAATCAGAACATCTGATATACTAAGGAAGAAGTTAGAAACTTACTTCTTATCGAAAAATGTTGAATTTTCTTTCCTCTTGGTGAATCCATTGGGTAGAAGTTTTAAGTTAATACCTTGCCTTCGGGCACGGTTTTTCATAAAGTACATCTAACAACCAAAAACAATTAGACAAATTAATTTTTAAATGTCTTAAGTTTTAACAGTGAATAAAATAACTTTCAAAATATAACAGTTAAGATTTATTGAGTACTTATGTTTCATAAACTGTGCTAAGAAGCAATGTCATTTAATCCTCACAATACTATGAGACAGGTACCTACTCCATTACTTCCATTTTGGCAGTGAGAATTAATGAATGCCAACACTACACAATCATTTCTGAGAGGAAGAGACTGTATTCAAATCCAAGTCTGTGTAATTCCAGAGCCAGTGCTTTTACCCATATGCTCTACAAGCCAAGAGAAGGATTTCAAAAAAACACAGGTCATTTGGCAATCATAGGGGCTACCTATACAGTTCTTTCTTTTTTACTGATGGTTTTATAAAATATATATCTGCTTTTATTATTGGACAGGTACTTTATTCAGGGGAGGAATCATGGTACTGTCTAGTACAAGCCTAACAGAGATATTACTAAAAAAAAATGATCAAGTATAAGTACAAGTTTCTTGGTTAAATAAATGGCAATCAAGAATTTGCAACGCAAAGAGTTAAGACAACCAAGACACAAGCCAAGGGAAATCATTTTTAAACTTTAAGCTTTAAGTTTAAACTTAGCTTAAAGTTTAAAAATGATTTAAGAAATTATATGCAATTTTATAAACTTTGGTTTCAACTGTGGCAGTGGTTATAACGACCTACCCTCCCAATGAAAACATCTAAGAATGCCAGATAATGGGGAAAACACATATATGTAATAAAATGTATTTTAATATCATCTTAAAAGCATGGAAGAACTGACAGAAACAGTAAAATACAGGCCAATTTTAAGAAAACAGTGAGAACTCAGAGAGGTAAGCAAAGTAATGAATCCACTTTTGCACATTCTGGAAAATACAAGCTTCCTCTATCAAGAGCCTCGTCAGCAAGAGGGTCAAAGTCGAGACCTCGTAAATTTCTAGGAAAACCTTCTCAAATGAAGCTGAGGCACAGGAAAAGGGTCAACCAGATATAAACTCAAACTCCAGAGCATGCTAGGAAGTTTGTACTGGTCTAATTAGAACAGGAGGGGGAAAAATCTATTAGAAGTTGTGGTCATGGGCTAGCCCTGGCACAGATTTGAAATGAAAATTTGCCTTGCCTGTGTGGTCAAGAGAATCTTAAAACTTCAACTTGATTTCAGATAGACCCAGATTCACAATGTTCCAAGGAACCTGGTAGAATAAAAGGCCTGTTTGTCCCATCTTCAAAAAATTCTCACAAAAAACAAAAAGCAGTACTCAAAAAAATAAACAAGTATAAATACAAGAAAAAAGACTCAGTAAGCAGGAGACAAAAGAGACAAAAAGAGGCCGATGAGAGTTCCATATACATCAACTTAAAAGATTAATCCACAGATTATAGAATAGTTCTGCAAAATTTAAAGGAATAAAATAAAGCCTAAAAATATCTGAAACTATAAAAGGTGACTTAGATTTTTAAAAGAACTAAATAAAACTAGAAATGTTCTAGAATGCAATACAAAGGTAAAAAAGAATGAAAAAAAAAAAGAAAACAGGTTGAAGGATAGATAAGATGTAGGGTGAAGACCTAAGCCACATTTAATGGTAGTTTTAGAAGAAAAAGAATAAGGCAGAGGTAATATTTTGATAGAAATCAGCTGATACTTTTGCAGAAATGAAGAAAAACACTAGACAGTTTCGAAAAACATAACATTTTCCAAATAAGGTGAATAAAAATAAATTTGTGTTTTCATATAGTAAAAATGCAGGGCTTCCAGCCAAGATGAAGGCATAGGTAGCTACGTTTTGCTTCCTTGTACAGCTAAAAGAAGGATAACCACCAATTTAAATACAAAAAACAACCAGAACTACCAGAAAGTCGAACTGTATGGAAGTCTGACAACCAACAAGTTAAAGAAGAACATTAATCCAGACTGGTAGGAGGGGCAAAATGGGCGGCTGGGTTGGAGAGGACACATGGCAAGGTGGCAGTTGGCAGACAGGACAGTCCCCCATTTGCGGGTGGATAAACTGGGAGGAACAACTGGGGAGCGAGACTGAGCACACAACACAGGGTTCCAGCATGGGAAACTAAAACCTAAAAACTTCTGGTTGTGAAAACCTGCGGGGCTTGCGGCAGCGGGAGAAACTGCCACTCTCACAGTAGAGTCCACTGGAGGGGCCCATAGGGTCCTGGAATGTACACAAGCCCACTCACAGGGGAATAAGCATCAGAAAGGTGCTATTCACTTGTGGGTGGCAGGGGAAATGACTGAAGGTGGGGCGAGAGCCGAGCAAGCAGCGTTATTGCTCCTCTCACGCCTCCCCCACATACAGTGCCGTAACACTACGAAGAGGGTTGCCCCACCCTGGCAAATACCTAAGGCTCTGCTCCTTACAATGTAACAGGTGTACTGAGACAAAAAAATATGCCCCAAATGAAAGAACAGAAAAAGAACTAAGTGACAAGAAGATATTCAACCTATCTGATGCAGAGTTCAAACGCTGGTAATCAAGATGCTCACAGAAATGACTGAGTAGGGTCACAATATAAAGGAAGAAGTAAAGGCTATACAAAATGAAATAAAGGAAAATATACAAGGAAACAACAGAGAAGGAAACTGGAACTCAAATTAATGATTTGGAAGAAAAGAAAGAAAGAAACATTCAGCCAGAATAAAATGAAGAAACAAAAATTCAAAAAAATAAGGAGAGGCTTAGGAACCTCTGGGACAACTTGAAATATTCCAACATCAGAATCATAGGGATACCAGAAAGAGCAAGAAATTGAAAACTTATTTGAAATAATGAAAGAAAAATTCCCCAATTTGGGGAAGGAAATAGACATACAAATCTCGGAAGCTCAGAGAATCCTGAAGAAGCTGGACTTAAAGAGGAACACACCAAGACACATCATAATTAAATTACTGAAGATGAAAAATAAGGAGAGAATCTTAAAAGCAGCAAGAGAAAAGCAGACAGTTACCTACAAAGGAGTTCCCATAAGAGTATCAGCTGATTTCTCAAAAGAAGCCTTAAAGGCAAGAAGGGGCTGGAAAGAAATATTTGAAGTCATGAAAAGCAAGGACCTACATCTAAGCTTACTCTATCCAGCAAAGCTGTCATTTAGAATGGAAGGGCAAATAAAGTGCTTCCCGATAAGATGAAGTTAAAGGAGTTCATCCTCACCAAGCTCTCATTATATGAAATGTTAAAGGGACTTACCTAAGAAAAAGAAGATCAAAACTATGAACAGTAAAATGACAACAAACTCACAACTATCAAAAGCTGAACCTAAAATAAAAACAAAAACAAAAACAAACTGAGCAACAACTAGAACAGGAACAGAATCACAGAAATGGAGGTCACATGAATGGCTATCAGTGGGGAGAGGAGGAGGGGAGAATGAGGGTAAAGGTACAAGGAATAAGAAACATAACTGGTGAGTACAAAATAGACAGGAGGAGGTTAAAACAGTAAAGGGAGTGAAGAAGCCAAAGAACTTATATGTATGACCTATGGACGTGAACTAAGCAGGGAGAATGCTGGAGGAAAGGGGGATACTGGGCAGAGGGGGATAAAGGGGTAAAAAAAAATGGGACAACTATAATGGCATAATCAATAAAATAAAAAAGCAGAACAGAAAAATAATGCAGCCAGAGAAAAAAGATTTTAAATGTAGTCAAAAATGACGGATGACTTACAACAACAATGGAAACCACACTGATACTGGAAAAACAAATTTGAACAGAATGCTACAAAGAAAAATCATTTAACAGTGAGGCTGAAATAAAAAAAGCCCAAACAACAGAAAGAGTAATCTAAGATTTGGCAATCGGCAAACCCTCTCTAAAGGATAGTCTAAAGGATGTGCTTGAGGCAGACAGCGATCTCTCAGATGGAAGGTCTAAGATGGTGAATGAAGGTATAAAAAGAAAAGAAAGTTGGAAATAGAAGATAAACCAAAATAAACATTGACTGAATAAAGCAGTAATTATCGTATGAAGGTTTTTAAAAAAATACTCTTAAGTACCTAAAAACAATAAGAAAAGTCAGTAGAGAGTTAAATGATATTTAAGAGTTCCAAAATAACTGCTAACTAATCCTGCCTGTTGCCTATTTTTATAAACAATTTTTTTTGGAATACAGCCCCACCTACCTGTTTATGTACTTGTTTATGGCTACTTTCCTACAATGGTGGAGAAGAGTAGTTGTGACAGTGACCATATGGCCTGGAAAAAGTATTTGCCATCTGATCCTTTATAGAAAATGTTAGCCAATTCCTATTGTAAGATCCCAGCATTATCTAGTCACAGAGTTAAGATACTGATTAACTTTAGATACTGGTAAAGTAAGTTAATTGTTTTGAACAGATTAGATGAAGCAGAGGACCAAATCAGTGATGTGGAAAACAAGGTAGTGAAAAACACTCAACTGGAACACCTAAAAACAATTTTAATAAGAATGAGGACTGTTTAAAGGACCTGTGGGACCACATCAAGTGTATCACAGAGGTACCAGCAGAAGAGAAAGCACAAGAAATTGAAAATCTATTTGAAGAAATAATGACTAAAAAATTCCCTACTCTAAGCAAAGGAAATAGACATGTAAGTCCAGGAACTGCAGAGTCCCAAACAAAACAGATTCGAAGAGGCCCACACCAACATGTCATAATCAAAATGTTAAAGGCTAAAGACAAAGAGAGAACTGTACAAGGGAGCTCCCATAAGACTGTCAACTCATTTCTGACCAGAAAACTTTGCAGGCTAAAAGGGATTGGCTCAAAATATTCAAAGTGATGAAAAGCCAAGAACCTACAAGCAAATTACTCTACTTTAGTAAGGCAATCACTTAGAATGGAAGGAGATAAAGATCTTCTCAGATAAGAAAAAGCTAAAGGAGTTTATCATCATGAAACCAGTATTGCAACAAATGTTAAACAGACTTCTTTAAGAAGAGTAACATGAAAAACATGAATTAAATGGCAATAACTATACATCTAGCAGCAATTAATAATTATGTGCACCAGTAAAACAACAGAATAGCTGAATGGATAAGAAAACAAGACCCTAACATGTGCTGTCTACTAGAGACCCATTTCAGATCAAAGACACACACAGACTGAAAGTAAAGGAATAGAAAAAAAATTTCATGCAAATGGAAACGGAAAAAAAAAAAGTTCGGGTAGCAATAATTATATCAGACAAAACAAACTTTAAAACAAAAGCTGTAACAAAAGACAAAAAGGACCCAGCAATTTCACTTATGTGTATTTATCCAAAGAAAGTCAAACCACTAATTTGAAAAAACAAATGCATCCCTATGTCACTGCAGCATTACTCACAATAGCTAAGGCATGGAAACAACCTAAATGACCATCAACAGAAATTGATAAAGAGGTTGTGATGCATATAAACAATGCAATACAAAAAGGGTGAAATCTTGCCATTTGTGACAACGTGGATGGACGTAGGGGGTAACATATTATGCTAAGTGAAATTAAGTCAGAGAAAGACAAATATCATATGATTTCACTTATGTGTGGAATCTGAAAAACAAAATAAATGAACAAACATAACAGAAAGAAACTCATAGATATAGAGAACAAACTGATGGTTGCCTCCTGGGGGAGGCACTATGGAGCTGGTTAGAAAAAGTGAAGGGATTAAGAAGTACACATTGGCAGTTACAAATTATTTGTGGAAAGTACAGTATTGGAAATAGTCAAAAGTACTGTAATAACTATGCATGGTGTTGGGGGGGATACTAGACTTACCAGCAGGATCACTTCATAAATATATACATTATATAAATATCTAACCACTATGCTGTATATCTGAAGCTAATATAATATTAAATGTCACCTGTAATTAAAAAAATAAAAATAATGTCAAATACATAGGTAATTTTATCAAAATGTAAATGACCTTAATGATGCAGTTAAAAGTTACAGCTGACCACAGAAAAACCCAATTATATGATACTTAGAAAAGACATAACCAGAACATAAACATATAAAAAGGCCCATAGAAAAAGGAAAAAAATACACCATACAAATATCAAGCAAAGGATAAAACTTCCTGAGGTATACATCTAATAATTTAGCCTTAAAGTACATAAAGAAAAACTAACTGAACCATCAGAGGAAACACAAATCCTTTTGGTTTTATCTACTGGGAAATGTTCACCGACCTCTTTCTGGAACTGATTTTAAAAAATCAGTATAATTATAAACAGTTTAAACAACATAATTAATAAACCTGACCTAAAAGGAGTATGTAGACTATATTCAGCAATTGCAGAATACTTTTTTAATTTTCAAGCAAACAGAACCTTACAAAACATGACCATATGCTGGACTATAAACACAGTCAATGTATTTAAAGGAATGAATTCTGAATAAAGAATATATTCCCTGACCACAATGCAATTAAACTAAAAGTGAAAAAGAAGGATTTAACACAAGAAGACACATTAACAAAATAGGAAATAAATAATAATAGCAACTGACCAAGAAACACAGAAAACAAGTAACCAATATCACAAATGAAATGACTATCACCCATACAGACATATATAAAGAAGAATATTATGAAGCACTTTATGCCAATACATATGAAAATTTAGGTCAAATGAACAAATTCTTAGAAAAAGGTAATCTATTAACAATGACTCAGGAAGACACAGAAAATGTGACCAATCCCATAAATAATCAAGAGTATACGTCATTGGCTCAAACTCTAAGCCCGTACTGGTTCATTAATACATTTTACCAAATTCCCAAGGAAGAAATAATTCCCATAATGAATTCCAATAATCCAATGTATCCAAGAAGAATATAAAAACATTCTCAAACAATTTTATGAAACTAGAATCATATTGATACGGAAACCTACGGAGATACTAAAAAGAAAAATTTGAAGTTCAATTTCACTCACGATCAGAAATACAAAATGAATGAATGGATGTGTGTCACACACATATAAGACAAATAAATTATGCAAAGTATAAAAAGCATGCTTTGTTATGATAGTAACACCACCATGTAAATTTAGCTTAAAATAGAAAATCAATTAAAAGATAGTATTATTCGTATTATCAGATTATACGTTAAAAGAATAATCAAAAACAGAAAAAGCATTTTGATAAAACATAACAATCATTCATGATAAAATCTGTTAGCAAAGTAGAAATAGAACTTCCTTACAGTGATCAAGAGTTACAAAAGAAAGACATACAGAGGAATTAACATAGTGGGCCTGAGACTGTAATCTTTAAAAGGTTTTGCTTACAAGGCTGACCCTTGGCTGGGGTCTGGGAATTTGACCAACTGGTAAATGGTTCCCTACACTGACATAAAACTTTTCCAAATGATGAAAGCTGTTCACTATGCCTAAATTGTTTGTGTAAATGACATGGTTTTATTTGCTTTCCTTCTGGGAGCCTGGGATTTGGCACATGATAGGCAGAGGGTGCTCCTGCAACCAGCCCCCAATAAAAGCCTTGGGTAGTGAGTCGCTAATGGGTTTCCCTGGTACATGATACTTCAAGTGTTATCACAACTTGTTGTCAGAGGAATTAACTGTGCACTGTGTGACTCCAATGGTAGAGAACTCTTGGAAGCTTGTGGCTGAATTCCTCTAGACTTAATCCCAAATGCTTTTTCATTTTGCTAATTTTATACTCTGTACCCTTTCAATGTAATAAATTACTGCCATGAGTATAACTGTATGTCGGGTCCTGTGAATCTTTCTAGCAAAGTCCTTCTATCAAGCCTAGAGGTGGACTTGAGACTTGCAACATAAATACCTACTGTATCATCACTAGTATTTGACATTGAATTGGAAGTCCTAGCTATTCTGATAAGGTGCAAAAGAAAGAGAGATTAAAAGATTAAGGATAGAAATATATTGTGATGAATTATTGATAGAGAAAACCTTAAGAATCTATAGATAAGGTACTGGAATAGATTTTAGTATGACTCCTCACTAAAAAAGTACAAGACAACTGTTGGGAAAATTAGAGAGGTATTAAAGAAGTCACAAATAAGTGCAGAGATACAACACAGTGAAGGAATCAAAGATACAATGCTATAAAGAAGTCTAATCACCCAAGTTTTTCTATAAAGTAAATGTAACCCCAATCAAAATTCCCATGTTGGGGGAGGGACGCCTGTAGAATCAATAGGCTGATTCTTCCTATTTGCATGGAATTATGAAGAATATACCTATACTCTAGAAAATGAACAAAGTAGGAGAACTTACTCTATCAAAAATAAAGTTTCAGAGGAAAAAAAAGCCCTACAATAATTGGAATAGTATTAGTGTGGATAGGCAAGTGGAATAGACAGGCCAGAAACTGACCCATGCAAGTATGGATATTTGATGTATGACAAAGATGGTCCTGCAGAGCAGTAGTGAAAAGATGAACTCTTCAGTAAGTCGTAAGTAGGAAAAGTGGATTATCCATATGGAAAATTACATGGAACCTCCACTTCATTTCACATGCTACACAAATATCAACTCCAGGTAATTACAGATATAAATGGTGAGATGCAACACTAAAAGCTTTTAGAAAATAATTACGGGAAAATAAATGTATAACTTCAAGGTAGGGAAAAATTTCTTCATAAACACAAAAGACTAAATATAAACAAAACAAAGGATAAATCTGACTACATTAAAATTAGGAACATCTGTTACCAAAAGACACTATGGGGGGGACCAAAGAAGGGAAGAATATATTTTTAACACATATAACCATCAACTAGCATCCAAGAAATACATCGAATTCCTACAAACCAGTAAGAAAAAGAAAGCTGACCAATGAAAAGATGAGCAAAAGACTTGAACAGGCATTCCACAAAAGAGAAAATCCAAATGGCAGATAAAATATTTGAAAGGTGCTTAATCTCATTAGGAATCAAGAGATCTGCAAGTTAAAAACTATAATAAAATTACATAGCCATCAAACTGACAAAAATGTTTAAACTTTGACCAATTTAAAATTAAGTATTGGACAGGATGTGACAATAGGTACATTTGCACACTACTGGGAGCTGGTAGAACTGCTCTGGAAAATGTTTTGGTAATATCTACTCAAACTGAAGATATGTACACCCCACAAGAAAGCAATTCCACTCCCAGGTACAAACCCCAGAAAAACATGCACACATGCAAACAATAATTCACAAGCAAATTGTTCATAATAGCATTGTTTCTAAGTCTTTTTTGTTATTACAGAAAACCCAAAGTCCACCAAGAAAAGAATGGATAAATTATGGTACAGTCCTAAACTACAAAACTATTCAGAAATAAGAATGGATCAGGAAAGGGCTCAAGAGGGTGGCAGGAAACTACTGAGAAGCTGGGGAGTGTTCTAATTTTAGACATCAGTGTAATTACATGGATGTCAACTTTTTTAAAGCGCATGCCATACTTCACAATAAAAAGAAAACAATTAAAAAGTAATTTATCTTTTAGGTAGAATTTTAATATGCATAATTAAGCTTGAGGAAAAAAGTTGACACATGATCTTTCAGATATGTATAATGTCATGTCTGTACCAATAACACCAATAAATGGTGTTTAAAAGGTATTAAAATTCTGCAACTTCAATATTAACATAGTCTCTAAAAATTAACATAATTCCATGACATGATTTAATAACAATATTAAAGAATTTCTGGAACAACAGCAGTTGCAAAATATTTCAAATATGTAAGCTTTAACTTTTAAACATTATTCAAGGAATGAAAAAGGGATAAAAGGGTATGAAAATTGAGTGCGCTGAAACAGCAAGTCCTGTTAGCTCTTCCTTGAAATCCAGAATCTAATTATTTCCTAATAGTCTAACAATTATCTAAGCCACCGTCATCTCTCATCTCAACCACAGCAACTGCCTTCTAACTGGTCTCCCTCTTCCAATCTTCCACTCTTGCCAGCTAAAGTCCATTTTCCAGACAGCAACAGGAGTGACTTTTCAAAAAGCACACACTCTCAAAACCCTTCCAGGGCTTCCCGTTTCATTTAGAATAAATAAGAAGCAGGGTTCAACATCTCCTCAATTACAGTTCAGTCACCTTACTCCTGTTTTAATTCTTCAGACATACCAAGCTTGTTCCTGACTCAGTCGTTACTTTTGCTTTTGTCCCTACCTGGTAATAGTTTTCTTCCAAATGTTCGCATAACTGCTTCTTTCTTGTCATTCAGATTGCTGCTTGAATGTCATCCCTCAAAGAAGCTTTTCCTGACCACTCCATCAGAAGTAGTACCCTCACAACCTCATCCCAACAGCAGCACTCTCATTTTCTTTAATCTCCGATGCCTTCTTTATTTTCCATATGCATTTAATTCTATCTGAAATTACATTTGTTGTTCTATTCAGCTCCCATCTTTCCACTCTGACATAAGCTCTTTGAGTGGAAGGACTTTGTTTTGGTCAGTGCTGTATCCCTAATAACTGAAATACATCCAGACTACGGTAGTCACTTAACACATTTGTAAGCAAAAAAATGAGATCTGATTAATTAAAAGGTATTCTAAGTGGAAAGGATTAGAAGAAATACATACATGTTTATTGCTTAATGGTCTTTTCAATAAACCATCTCTGGAAATATGGTCTGCTGTTCTTGCCACATCTTCCAAAAATCGATAATCTAAAAGTTTCAAAATAGAAAAATAAACAACATATGCCAATAGCCAGGAAGCATCAATCTGATATGCTTAAGATGGCTTACCACTTAGTAGATTCATTTCAGTAAATTGTTGTATAGAAACATATGCAGTTTTATCTCGAACTCCATTACATGTTAGTTCTACTTTGTGTTTCTTTACACAGGGCAAGCTGAAGAGACAAAGAGAAGGTACTTTTATACTTAAAGGTAACAATGGTACAGATAGAGGTAATAAGGTAGAAAATTATACACATACCTGCAGGAATAGCGCATACAGCGTGGACATCTGTACTTGGCTTCTTCTGTACCACAAGTTTCACACCTACAAAAGCCCATATGAAACTTAATAATTACTAATTCTACACATTTGTTTATAAAATTTTAATCTGAGTTGATTACTCATCACAACCAACTTGCAGACAAAGTTATAGTGAATAATGTATATGCAAGTGTCTGTGATAAAAAACTTGATAGTTATCAAACATTGTTAGAAATTACTCCTCTAGGAAACTGTCTCCAAACAACATTTTCAATGTTGTTAGTGATATTTAATTGAAGAAAACATGTATTCGATTTTTTAAAAAATCATCTTGCTTTTCACTTCTTTTTCTACTATAATCAGAGAATAAGATTATTAAGTAACATTTTAAGTTGTAATTCCTGGCAATCTCTTAATGCTTTTGTGAGAACTTCAATCCATAAGCTATGTTTCAATATCTTACAGGCACATCCACCAGTAAAATATCAGATCCAGTCAAATTTACAGAGTAGTAGCTGCATCTTTTTTCCTCAACTAAACACCCAACCTAGAATACGCATCAGACTAATCTAGGAATGCTATTACCCACTATCTTCAGTCTTCAGTCTTCAACTGCTCTTCTAGATCTCTGGATACTACAAGCAAACTACAGCTACTTCTATTTCTCGTATTGTGTTCTGGACAGTATAAGTTCCAAGAATCTGATCACTGTTTAATTTCCTATGCTGTCACATGATCACCACTGTTGAAAAATTAAATAAAAGTAATATTAATAGTACCCATAGAAAACTAAACATTTGGTTGAGTTTAAGTGCATTTTAGTCTAATTTTAACTTAATCCACTCTGTCATTGTTGGTTTTATCAGATGTTTCCTCATCTTTATCCTCTCACACACAAAGACAAAGTCAAGAGACTAAGTCAAGCCCAAATCTAAGTCAAGCCATTTCCTGGTCCTAGAATTTTCATCTCCTGACTTGCTCACTGGACACTACCAACATATTTTGACTGAATTTGTTGTTACCTGACAAAACCCTCTATTCCTGATTCCCCACTCTCCACCGCCCACCCTTAGGCTCCAGAGACCCAAACTCGTGCTTAATTTTCTACATCTTGCTGGTAGTGTAGTTTCCTTCAAACTAGACCAGAGTATCCCGCAGCTTTATTCCCCGCAATGGAGTTCTCCCTGCCTTACCTTGACATAGCCAGTTTCCGCTTCGAGCCCACAGGGGAATTTATCTGAGGCTCTTCTTTCACCTTTGTATCATCCAACATTTCTTCCTTCGCGAAATACTTTTCTTCTTTAACACACGTTTCTTCCATCATTTCCTCTTTTACGTTCTGACCAAAAAACATCTCTTGTTTTATCTCCAAGTTATCTTTTCTCTCCTCCTTTTCTTCTGGCCAGTCCATTACCTCTTCCTTCACCTTCACTTTCTCTTCCTTTACCTCTGGCTCATCCACTTTCTCTTCTTTTACCACCAAACTACTATCCACCTCCTGCTTCACCTCCAGCATGTCTGGTTTCTCCTCCTTCACCTCAGGCTCATCCTTCACCTCCTGCTTTACCCACTGGCCACCCAACATACCTTCTTCCATTTCCGACCAGTCCGTTACTTCATGCTTCACAACTGTTATATCCACTCGCATTTTCTCTGCCCTTTGTCCACTTTCTTCTCTATCCCCTATCTTCTCCATTCCCGTCAGTCCATTCCCCGCCTCTCCACTGCCGGCCTCCTCTGTTTCTGCTTTGCCCCTGACTCCCTCCCGACGGGACTCGAGCCCCAGCCGCGCCCCCTCAGCTCCTCGCTGGAGACCACCTCCCGACGTCGCTTCATTTTCAGCATCAAAATCCATCAGCTTACGAACCTTGGCCTCCGCTGATACTCCACTCTTCAATGTAGCTGGTCCAGGCAAACAAATACGAATTGCAGGCGGAAGACGGAGAGCAACCCACGTGCAGAAAGTAACAGGCCGTGAACGCCGACCTGGTGTGTTCCTCCAAGCCGTCGTAAAGCAACGCTTCCACGCCCCGCTACTTCACGACGCTTAGAGCTCTTTACGGCTCTAGAGCTCTTCGCCCCAGAATCTCCAAGAGAATTGGCGTGAGGCCACGCCCACCTTGATCCCGCCTTCGAGGCGGAGTTTTGCCATACCATTTCCAGGGTGCGAGCCGCTCCTTCGTCTGCGAGCTGCTCCACGCTCTGCGCGAGACCACCGCTCTACTAAAGTGAAGAGACTGGCGGACTCGGGCGAGGAGAGAATTAACCTATTGTCTCGGCCTGGGGAGACCCACCCTGATTTGTATTAAAGATTAAATCTAATCTTGTATGAAAATGAAATACCTTGTTACGCCTCTCCAAGCTTCAGTTTCTTCACCTATGCACTAGAGACGACAGTGTTACAAACCTCTTAGTGTTTTCTGAAGACGAAATGGAATCGAGCATGGAAATAAGCTAACAGAGACTAAAACAAACTCAATATGTGATGGTTATTATAAGTGGGAATCCCGATGGGTTTCTGGCAGAACACAAGGCGTTAACTTTCACTCTTTAAATTCTTTGTCAGTAAGAGCCGGCATCAGCCAGTTTCCTATCCTCAGCATCTACAGGAGTGTAAGAGAATATATACACATGTAATTGTGTGTGTATATATGTGTGTATATGTATATGTGTGCATGCATGTGTGTGTGTGTGTGTATGTATAGGAATATATATATTCCTATTTAAAGACTGGGTTGAAAATTCAATCCTCAAGACTAGAAGATCTAAACAACGTACTGGGCATTAGACACTCTCACCTAATCTTCACATCATGTCCATGAGATGATTTTTCTCGTTTCATAAGGAGACTCCAAAGAAATGACTTCTTAGTTGTAGGCTGCTCGGTGCTACCACCCCTTCAAATCCTGTTATAGTTTGCAGAGCATTTAGCTACTTTCATTCAGTCAACCCATTGCTCAGGGAATGTGAAGTGTGAGTGACCCAGAGAAGGGAATTTTGAGTTGTTGGAGTTTAGAGCCAGGATATTACCTGAGAGAAAAGAGACAGGGCAGGGACAGAGAAAGGGAGGCAAAAGTTCCACAGGGCTGTCAGTCCAGTACTCCAAACATTTTCCTTCTCTTTTCCACTTTAATGGACAAGAGGTATAAGCCCAGCTCCTTCAGTATAAGATTGAACATTCTTGCTGTACCCTATCATCTCTGTCTCCCATACTTGCACTGGGCATCATGGGACAGCTCTCCTAACCAGTGAGGGAACTGGTCCTTTGCCAAAATAATAGAATTCAGTTTAATACCTAGAAACCTGGGATTGTTTTCTAGAAAGGCATTTAGCTGAGACTGTGTAACACTATGAGAAAGTGTATATTAGGGATGGTTAAAACCCTTTTGGTGGCTCCGCAGCCACTGTGTATAATCAGTTGTTTGGTTGACTACATAGTGAAGATTAGAAGGGCATTTTCCTGACCCCTCCATAGACAGTCAAGAAAACAAAGACCCAGAGAAATAAAATGGTTTGCTCAATATTACATGACTATTAATGGCAGTACTGAAACAGCAATTCAATGTTCTAGTCAAAGCCGTTTGTTTGCGCTTGAGGCAGTTAAGGATGAAGGCCAAGAAGTAGAAGGCAGCTGTGACCACACAAGAGGCAGGAAACATGAACCAGAACTCAGAAAGCATGGAAGTCTGAATTTTATTTTGTACGGGTATGTGTAGGGATGTGTTCACGTTGGGCTATTCAGAAACAGGGGCTGATAGGAGTTATTAGGAATCAATATCTGTGAAGGGAAGGAGGAGGAAGCATGATTGGCCAGAGAGAATTTAAATTGTGATGCAGATTTGATAACGCCTTGGCCAACCTGATGTTTAGCTTTGGAGAAAGCATTTTCCTTTAGAGTGTCCCACACCAGGCAGAACTGCCTGTTACTTTATATCTGGCCTCACTCAGTCACCTGTTCCAGGCTGCCCCAGAGGGCATGATCTTGGGAAAGAGGCCTCTCTGCAGCTAGAGCAGACAGCTGGAGGCTGCGGACTACACTCCTTGTGGCTGGGTAGCAAGTCTTTGAAGGAGGATCTGGGTGGCATATCTCCGTGGCTACCACAGTGTGAATATGTGTCTCTGGCCAAATGGCCTCCTCTCACTGAATCAGTTTCATTCTTCTTTCTTTAAGGCCAGTTGTCTCTCTTTTCATTAACTTCTTCACGTGTCAAAAATATATGCCACTCCACAACTCATAGGTGTATATATTCTTAGTACAAATAGTCACGGAGACACACTGTTGTCTAATTCCAAATATCTGAGGAAAATAATTTGATTGGATTATAAAGTAAGGGAGATAAGATCAGTTGGTAGAAATATGGTTGTAGAGTTGTTGGAGAAGTTTGGGCAGTGTTCTCTTTAATGAGAAAAACACCGGGTTTAAATCTCCTTTGCCACTAGCTATGTGACCACACTGAGTCTCAGTTAATTTCTTCCATCTGTAAAATAGAGATAGTTATACCTATTTCACAGGACTGTTTTGAGAATTAAATGAGAAAATGTATGTGAAAGAGCTTTGTAAATAGAAGCATTCTATGGATGTATTATTTTCCTCATACTAACAGTAATTTTGAAAATCCTGCTGGTAATACCTTAATGTTTTCTTTTTCAGATTGTAGAGGACAAAGTTGACATAATCTTGTTCCTTGGTTCTTGGCTCCCTTTCATCATGTGCAATACCCTCTCCTTAATATCTTTGCCATTTGTATATTTTTGCCTAGGCCGAGGTCCAAAAGATTTTCTTTCATATTTTATAGAAGTTTTATACTTGGAGCTCTTACATTTAGGTCTATGATCCATTTGACTTCGTTTTACATCATACAAAGTAATGGTTTGAGTTCTTCTTTGTATATGGATATTTTATTGTCCAAGGGCCATTTGTTGTAAAGACTATTCTTTCTCCTTGAATTGCCTTAACATTTTGTCAAAAATCAAGTGTCCACAAATATAAAGACTTATTTCTGGACTTTCTATTCTTTTTTTTTTCTTGGACTTTCTATTCTGTTCCATTGATCTTACATGTCTGTCTTTGCACCATTACCACACTCTCTTGATTACTGTAACTTGATAGTAAGTTTTAAAACTGGGTAACTAAGTCCTCCTGCTTTGCTCTTCTTTTTCAAAATTGAGTTGGCTCTTCCAGATACTTTATCCATGCAAACTTTAGGATCAGTTCATCAGTTTCTACAAAACAGCTTGCTAGGTTTTGACAGGAATTGTGTGGAACATATAGGTCAATTGGGAGAGAACTGGCATGTTAACAGCAGTGTCTTATAACCCATTAAAATGGAATATCATTTATCTATTTAGATTGTCTTTAATATAACTTAAAAATGCTTTGTAGTTTTCTATATACAAGTTTTTGCATGTGTTTTGCTAACCGTATACCTAAGTATTTTATTCTTGTTGATGTGATTTTGAAAGGAATTATTTGCTTTCCTTTTGGGGTTTTTAATTGCTAGCATATAAAAATACAATTGATATTTGTATCCTGCAGCCTCACTAAATCTATTTATTTTATTATATAGTTAGATTCAATTACCTAATATTTTGTTTAGGAGTTTCCATGTATGTTTATGAGGATATTTGTCTATAGCTTTCTTTTCTTGTAATGTTGTTAGTTTTTGTTACAAGGATATTCTGCACGTATTTTAACTATATTTTTCACATTTCTAACTAATTTCTGCCTTGCTAGCAAATCTATCAAATATCTAATATCAAATATGTTATTTCATGATATCCTATCTGTTAGTCAACCCATCAGCTAAATTCATTTCAACTGATATATTTTTTGTAACCATTATCTTCAACTTATTATTGCTTCATAATATTCTCTTCTATCTCTTTGGCGACGTTTCTTTTACTCATTTAAAATTTATCACTTTTCTGTTCATTAATTCTGCTCTTCTACTACAAATTATCCAGTGTTCTAAAAAATTTCTTTTATGGAATTTCACTCCTCAGATGCTGTCATATTTTTCCCTGCGGTCTCATGTTTCCTTGGGAAGAAAAGCAACTTCAGCTATAATTCATACTTGAAAAGGGAACAACAAAAGCCTAAGTGATTTTTTTTTTTGAGGGGATGGAGCGGGTAAGGAGGAGAGTGGATGAGCCTTCGGGTAGAAAGCCCTTAGTGTTACAGTCCAGGCTCCACGTAGCCAATCTGCCCTTCAGTGAGGAGAACATGCCCGTCGGGTTACTCCTGCCATTTGTGATTCCTTTTTCCAAGAGCTCCTGTGTTCTGTGGTATCACCTAGACCCCAGGATGGAAGAAAGAGAAGAAAAGAACGGTTCTTGGCCAACCTGTATTTATAGTTATGAGCTTTATTGATGTTACTCTTCCTTTTTGAGCAGGTACTGGGCTGGCCCTGCTGTTTCTATGCCCATTTTGTGTTGCATGGGCTATGATCCATCCAAGGTAGTGTGGGTAGAAGAGGGCACGATTAGATATGTTTTATCTCTCCATTCTACCCCTTACCTCCAGTGGTGTCCATCTATGACTCCAGGCTTTTCTTTCCCCATCACAATGGGTCCTAACTCCTTTTTATTTCCTAGGAGTTTCTCAGAGTGTCTGAGTTAAGCTCCAAGCTCCATCACCTCCTTCTCACTTATGTAACAGCTTCAGGAGAAGACTTGGGGACTCGAGGAGGCAAGCGTTGTTCGTTTGCTGTCTTCCCATAAATGAGATTCTCCATATGAGCTTTTAGAAAATAGTAATAGTGGTACATTTTTGAAATTACTTAAAGGGTGATTCCAGTATCCTCCCTCCTGGTCTTGCCATGATACTGCTCATATATTCCCGGGATGCAAGAGGTTTCATTATATTCACAATTTTGAGTCAATGCAATAATTCCCATATGCTTGTCCATGGACAGTTATATCAGGATCACTTGGTGTACCTGATCAAAAACAGATTTATGGGCTTCTTCTAGAGATATTTAACCAAAATGGAGGGCGGTGCTAGAAAAATTTTCTAAATTTTTAATTTGTTTTTATTTTTTATTATTCTTTTTCTGTGTCTCTCTGAGTTTTTTCCTTTGCTTAATCCTTTCTCTTTTTCATCCAGTCCCCCAACTCCCCTCCCCTCTGACAGCTCTCAGTCTGCTTTCTGTATCTATGAGACTGTTTCCATTTTGTTTGTTAGTTTATTTTGTTCATTATATTTCACATGTAAGTGAAATCATAGTACTTGTCTTTCTCTGACTGGCTTATTTCACTTAGCAGAGTACTACCCAGGTCCATTCATGCGGTTGCAAAAGGTAAGAGTTCCTTCTTTTTTTACAGCCAAGTAGTACTCTATTGTGTAAATGTACCACAGTTTTTACATCCACTCATCTACTGATTGGCATTTGGGCTGCTTCCAATTCTTGCCTAATGTTGCAATGAACATAGACTGCATATATTCTTTTGAATTAATGTTTTGGGTTTCTTCAGACATATTCCCAGAAGTGGAATCATTGGGTCATAATACAGTTCCATTTTTAATTTTCTGAGGTAACGCCATACTACTTTCTGATGGGAAATATTTTTTAACAAGTGTCACTGTGTGTATTTCTGATATACAGTCAGGTTTGGGGACCACTGGGTGGAGGCATTGCAACTGCACTGTCCAATAAAATAGCCACTAGCTACAGTGGCCAGTGAGCACTTGAATTGTGGTTATCCAAATTAAGAAATGCTGTAAATGCAAAATACAGACTGGATTTTAAAAACTTACTATGAAAATGTAAAATTCTCATTAATAACAGTTTTATATTGATCACTATTGAAACGATAGTATTGCGGATATAGTAAATTATGTATATGCATTATTAAATTAATTTTACCTGTTTCTATTTACTTTTTAAGTAATATATCTCGCTTATATATTTCTACTGGACAGTGCTATACTAGAAGATGTTATTAACATTCAAATTCCAATTAGATGGGGTCAAAATAATGTGAATACTCAAGAATGAGCATTCTGATTTCAAACTGTATTACAAAGTTATAGTAATCAAAATGGTATTGTATTGGCACAATGACAGATACATAGATTAATAGAACAGAATAGAGAGCTCAGAAATAAACTCATGCCTATATGCTCAATTAATCTAAGACAAGGGAAGCCAGAACATACAATGAGGTAATGATAGCCTCCTCAATAAATGGTGTTGGGAAAACTGGGCAGATACATGCAAAACTGTGAGAATGAACCAGTTTCTTACACCATGTACAAAAATCAACTAAAAATGAATTAAAGAATTAAATGTAAGACCTGAAACCACAAAATTCCTAGAAGAAAACAGAGGCAGTATACTCTTTGACATTGGTCTTAGCAATAATTTTTTGTGTATGTCTCCCCCAGCAGGGGCACCAAAAGAAAAAAAATAACAAGTGGCACTACATCAAGCTACAGAGTTTTTTTTATAGCAAATGAAACCAACAACAAAGTTAAACAAATATATTGAATGGGAGAAATTATTTGTAAATGACATGTCCATTAAGGGGTTAATACTCAAAATACATGTCAAATTCCAACTCAACATCAAAGAAAAAACACTCTGAGTAGACATTGTTTTCAAAGAATACATACAGATGGCCAAGAGACATGAAAAGATGCTCAACATCACTAGTCATCAGAAAAATGCAAGTCAAAACCTCAATGAGATATCACCTAAAACCTTTTAGAGTGGTTATTATAAAAGAGTCAACACATCCATATTGGCAAGGATGTGGAGAAGTGGGAACCCTCATTCGCTATTGGTGGAATTGTAAATTGGTGCAGCCACTATGGAAAACAGGTTGGAGATTCCTCAGAAAATTAAAAGTAGAACTATCATATGACCCAGCAATATCATTTTTTGTCATTTATCCAAAGCAAATAAATACACTAATCCAAAAAGATATATGCACCTCTGTGTTTATTGCTGCAGCATTATTTACAATAGCCAAAATATTAGAAACAAAATAGGTGTACATAAATAAATGAATGGATAAAGAATATACACACACATGCACTAGAATAGTATTCAGCAATGAAAAAATAAAATCTTGTCATTTGTGACAACTTAGATGTACCTAGAGGGTATTATGGTAAATAAAATAAGTTAAAGACAAATGCTATATGATTTAACTTATATATGGAATCTAATAAAACAAAAACAAATAGAACAAGACAAAAACTCTTACATAGATACAGAAAACAAACTGACAGTTGTGAGATGGGAGGAGGGTAAGGAGACGTGAGAAAGGTGGAGGGAAACAGGAGGTAGACACTTTCAGTTGTAAGTCACAGGGATGCAACGTAGAGCCCAGGGGACATAGTTAATAATAGTGTAATAATTTTGTATGGTGATAGGTCACTAGACTTGTCATGGTGATAACATAATAAGGTATATAAAAATGTAAAATCACTATTTTGTACTCCTGAAAGTAGTGTATTTTATGTCAAATATACATTAATTGAAAAATTAGCTGAGTCTGTTAGTTCACTTAATTTATTAATTCAGCCAATAAATATGTGTCTCTTCAAGTCATTCTCCAAACTGCAGTCTGAGCATCACGTCTGACAATGTCAAGCAAGTTCTTAAAACCCTTCAATGCCTAATTGTTGCTCTTAGAATAAAGAACTAAATCCTTACTACAGCCTTGCAAAGATCCCTCACATTCTGGCCTGTATCTTCTCTTCAGTGTCACTTCTAATTAGTCATGCTTCAGATACCAAGTAAGCACTACTTCCCTAGGAAAGGGTTCCTTAGCCCCTCCTCCTCGCTCTAGCCTAGGTCAGAGGTGCACGCACGCGCAGTTGTGTGTTTCAGAGTGCCTACTTCTTGTTGTAATTATAGATTCATCAGTATTATCATTTGATTAACATCAGTTTCTCGCCGAGATAGTAAGCTCTTCGAACACAGGGAAACTTGCCTTTTTATCTCAACAATTCTCAACTCAGAGCACAGTGTGTGTAGTTCCCAATGCACAATAAAACATGAAGACATGAAGGACTCGAACACCTATATGCATCACACACTGTGATAGTCTGTGTGATTGTAAACATTAAAATCTACACTCTGCCTTCAGGGAGGCCACAGTTTGGTGAAGGGAGACAAACATGTAAAGAGCAATAACACATTGAAAGTACAGAATAGTCATGTGACCTAAAGAGCTAGCAGCATGCATTCCTTTGTGGAGAAAGTTGGGAAAGTTTTCCCAAGGCGTTCACTTGAAGAATGAGCAAGAATTAGCCAGGGGGACACAGGAAAAGAACAGGTATAGGACTGAAAAAGTGCAGTACATTCAGGGAACACTCAGATGTGTGGATATTGTGTATTGATTAGGAATGGCTGGAGTGTGTTGTCTGATGAGAAAGGAGAGAGAGAAGGTTGACAGGTAACCTGAGGCCAGGTCACCGAGTCTTCCAAAGAAACTTGTATTTCTTCTTCCTATCAGTGATCAGGAGCCAGAATTATTTCCTGAGCTTGGGTTCCAAGGTTAGGACACAGAATTAAGTGGTCAGGAAAGAAACTACAAGTTGGTTCTGGGTATGATTATTCTTTAGCAGGGGAGCATGACATACTGTGATTTGGATGAGCCTGTTATTACAACACAAGTAACTATTTCCAAAGAATTGACTGGATCTATTATTGGCAGAGCATGATTTCCGTCAAAAAAATAAGTCATAACTTAGGAGGTTTAATTATAGTTGGTGGGCATTAAGAGGAGCCAAAAGAGGAATCCAGAACCTAAAACAGAAGGCATACTATTTGTTGCAAGAAGCATGTGAAATAGATTTCTAAAATGATTTCAGAAATTTAAAAATCTAAATTTTTTTTAAAATTCTGCAAATATCTTTTTAATAAATAAGATTAAACTTGAAATAAGCAAATTTATTTTTTTCCTTTTTATTGAATTTGTTGCAGGGGGGACATTCGTTTAAAAAGTTGTGGTTTTCAGGTGCATGATTCTACAACACATCATCTGTACACTTGTACTGTGTGTTCACCACCCCGAGGCCAGTCTCCTCCCATCACCGTGTATGCCCCACCCCCTCCTCCACGTCCCCCAACCCCGCCCGCCGGCAACCACCACACACTGTTGTCCCTGTCCATGAGTGGAACCAGCAAGTTTAAGTAGCCAGAATACTTAGCTATAGAACTAAACTAAATAACTTCTAATTGTATTAATTTCTCACTTCCAACTATTAAACCAAAAATTTTCTGGTGTCTACTAATTAAGATTTGCACAAAAATTTTAAAGTTTTCCTTTGTAGGAAGATTTGAAAGAAAAATACATAGCAACTTTTCGCATGTGTTATACTGAGTTATATAGGAACTATTTGGGACAATTAAAAGTTATTTTACCTGTGAATGTTCTATATAGTATCTTGGCATTTTTATTTGCAGCTAAATGGCTTAACCTTATTTACAAATATTCAAGTGAGAAAAACTGTATGTAATATCAATAATGTTTAGATAATGTTTTTATTTTCTAATAGTTGAGGAACATCTTTATTCCCTTCATGAAGAATGTCCTTTATATGAAACTGGGTTTCCAGTGTTTACTTCAAAAAGTGAGAAGTTTTCTGGAATTTGAACTCTACATTTGTCCTGAACTAGTTGCCTAGTAAAATCTAGTCTGTGTAATGGATTGTTACTGAGATCACTTTTTGTACTTGTGTGCTGCCTTAAAATTCCACTGCTAGGTACAGCCAAGATGATTGCTCAGCTTTCCCATCAGTCGCTTTACTCTATAGAGGTGCCATTTTTTAAATTTGGCTTTGAATTGTCCCAGTACTCTGAATTCAAAGTACACAGATTGCATAATTGTGTACCCAGGCTGAGGTGACAACTTCATCATACCGGTATCATAGCCAAGTACTATGTAGGTCACGGTGAAAAACTTGTGCTTTAATAGGGTAGAGCACTATACATTGAAGGCTGAGCTTACACTTATTTTTGAAACTATGAAAAACTGCTAGTCTTGTGTGGAAGGGCCAAACTCATATGTGTGGGCCAGAAAATGAGGTCTGCTGGAGTGCCTGCTGCCAAACACCATGTTCCTGCTGCTCAGGCCATATCTATGCCACTAGTGGCATACCCTCTCTGTTTATTGTGAAGTCATCAAACAAGGAAAACAACTTTTTGCTTTTTGCAGGAAGAACTACATTTATTTTTTTATTACAGGTAAAAAGCAGAGATATAGTTTTTATGAGACCTAAAGTTCATACAATATTGGATTTTCTTTATGAAAAGTATTAAAAATTATTGTAATTTTGCAAACTTTACCAAAAAATATCTACATGAAGACATTTTCAAGGTCATTACAGGGCCATAAGACCTAACTTTATTAGCCTCACAGTAACTCTGTTTCTACAGAAAGCATATTTTTAGGTCAATTCGAGAGAATTTTAAATTTAATTTGCTGTACCATTTAGTGTAATGCATTACATTTTTTCACCAATAGGAAAATGTTTTTACAGAGCAATTTACGAATGTAAAGGTTCTACTCTTAACTTATGGTTACCTGTTTCTATGTGCATACTTTTTTTTGTTTTGTTTATTCATGCTGTTAATGTATGAGAATTTATGTAAGAAATCATAGGAGAAAATTGTTGCACTGTGATGATATAGAGCCTTTTAGACCGGAACCCAGCAAATCCCAAGGAGTATAAATATTCAGTAAATACCTAGGCATTTTGTACATAAACTGGTGAAAGTCAAAGAGAGATAAAGAAAAATCTTCAGAGAAGCAAGAGAAAGATGACATATTACATATACAGGAAACAACAATATGAATGATGGTTAATTTATCATCACAAGCACTAGATGCCAAAGAAATTGGATTGATATATCCAAATTGCTGGGAAAAATGCAACCAAGTATTCTATATCTATAGAAAATATCTTTCGAAAATAAAAGTGAATAAACACACTGGCACACACACAATAGAATTAATCACTAGCTACCTTACACTATAAAACAAAGGAAATTCTTAAGATGAAGGGGAATAACATCAGATGGTAACTTAAATCTACAGAAAAGTATTTATATATTTAACTTCATTTTTACAATTCAAAACTATATAAATGTTTAAAGCTAAAGTTATAATCCTATACTGTTGGATTTATAATACATACAAAAAGTACTATATATGACAACAATATCTCAAGGAATGAGAGGATTAAGAGGAAGTATACTGTCATGGGGTTCCCATATTTTACTTCAAATAATTCTGTATTAGCTCTAAGTAGAATGTGATAAATTAGAGCTTAATATTGTAATCCCTACAGCAACTACCAAAAAAAAAAAAAAAAAGAAAAGAAAAGAAAAGAAAGGAATAGAATAAAGGACAGGAATTTTTCTCCCTTTGTAAAGATAAGGAAACTTCTGCACCTAGCTATGATGAAATTGCTCATATCAAACGTGGCTAAGAACTATAAAATCTAGCTAAATATAAAAAATAGAATTTGACAATATCAATGATCATCCAAAACAGTCAGGGTTAGATGATAGGTAAGGAAGACAGAAATAAATAAAAGTTAACCAGCCGTGCTCCAGTATTTTTTCCCTGGGGGAGACTGCTGAGCAGAACGTCGGCATCCCAGAGCATTGGCAGTCTTCAAGACTAACGGAATGGGAGAGTGGGGAGGAGAGTGAGATGAAACTTAAGAGCTCAGAACTGATAAAGAAGGATAGGGTCTTTGCACCAGAGGTTTTCATTTGAGACACCTCAAGAACTACCCTATGAGTAATAAAAAACTAGAAACAGACCAGCTCTCAAAAGGCCCAAAGCCTAGACTTGAACTATCTCGATCATGATTGGACCCAACCACCTGCCAGAAGAAAATTAAATTCTCTCAGGTGGAAGCTATTATAATTCAGAGCTTCGGAAAATTTCCTAACATAATGTGTGACATTTAATTAGAAAATGTTATATATGTCAGGAGACAAGATGAAATGACTGGAAATTAAAGAAAAAAATAGACCATAGAGCCCTGACCAGTGCGGCTCAGTTAGTTGGGCATCATCCTGCAAAGCAAAAGGTTGCCGGTTTGATTCTGGTCAGGGCACATGCTTGAATTGCAGGTTTGGTCACCAGTTGGGGCATGCGTGGGAGGCAGCTGATTGGTGTTTCTCTTTTGCATCAATGTTTATCTCCCACTTTTTCTCCCTCCCTTCCCCTCTTTCTAAAAATAAATAAAATCTTCAAAAAAAATAGACAATATAAAAAGAACTTTAGGACATAGATATTGCAATAATCAGATATGGACTTCAAGTAAACAATGATTAATATGCTCAGTAAGTAATAAAAAAAAAATCAAAGAATTCCCCAAGGAGTTGGAATCTATAAAAAATTAAACAAATTAGAATTGAAAGACACAATTTCTAGTTAAGAACTCAGAGGTAGGTTTAACAGATTAGACGGCAAAATTGGGGTTAGTGACCTACTCAATAAATCAGTGAAAAAATACACTGAAGCACAATAAAGATGAGAATGTGATAAATTATGCAGGTAAGAGCATAAGAGATATATGTAACACAGTAAATATGTCTAAAATTGTGTAATAGGAGTCCCAAAAGGTGAGAACGGTAGAATGGGCAGTAGTAATATTTGAAAAGACCCTGGCCAAAAGTTTTTTTAAACAGATTCAGGAAGCTCTTTAACATCTGAAATCTATAGAATGTTATTAATCAATGTCGCTCCAATAAATTCAATAAAAATTAAAAAAGCTCTTTAAATCTCAAGCAAAAAATTACATAGACAAGTACCCTAAGCACATTATAATTAGACTTAAAAATCTTAAAAAAAACAAAAGCCTATCAAATGAGCAAAGCCAAAACTGATAGGAGTATAAGAAAACAGAACAAATTTAAAAAATAACTAAATTACAATCTGGATTTCTCCACCCAGTAAAAATATCCTATAGACTAAGAGCTTTTGACAAACAAACACTGAGAGAATTTGTAAAAGAAATACTTAAGGGAGTTCTCCAGCACAAGAAAAATTATCCCATATGAAAGCACTATAATAAAGGAAGGAAAGGAAAGAACAAACAGGTATATATAAATGAAAAAAAAAACAAACTAAATAAATATTGTCAGCTTAAAATATTAGGAAATACTATCCTGTAGGATTCTAAATATGTACAAAATTAATATATATGACAATATCCCAAAATGTTAGTGAGAGATAAGTGGATGTAAAGTTTTATAATATCCTTGAGTTGTCTGAAAAGTGGTAAAGTACTAATTTATGTAGGCATCTACAAAGTTAAGGGTGCTTATTATTGTCTTTAGGGTAGCCACTAAAACAAAGTAAAAATAATGAACATGTTAAGAGGGAAAATAATAAAAATATTTTACCAATGCAAAAATGGGGCCCCCCCAAAAAAAGGAAAAACACAATTTGGGGATGAGATAAATACAAAATATTAATACCAGGTTCAAATGCAAATATAACATTAATTACATTAACTGTAAACAGACTAAATAATTAAAAGTGAAATTTGTCGAAGTGGATTAAAAATAAACAAAAATACAACTACATGTTTACTGCAAGAGATTTGCTTTAATAAAAGGATGCAGTAAAAGGTAAATATAAAAAGATGGACAAAGAGGACAAAGATATACCATGTAGAAACTAACAAAAAGAAAGGTAGTATAATTATACTAATAGACATAATAGATATTAAGGCAATAAACAATATCAGAGATAAAAGGGACACTTCATAATGATAAAGTAATCAATCTAACAGGATGATATAACCAGTGCTTGGACCAACTTGCAAGAGCTAATATGTGCATCTCTGTCCATTTTCACGTTCAGTGACATCAGAATGGAATCTTAAAATTGACTTGATCTGAGTATTTACATCATGAAAACTGGCAAATGCTACAAATTAGGGATCGTTTTTCTTTTTTTTCCTTGGAGAGCTAGTTGTTAAACATTTATCAGCACATCACTGGATATGGCAATTATAAATTTGAATGCAAGTAATTACATGTATAAAGCAAAAAATGGGGGGGAGGCTAAAAGGAGAAACGGGCATAACCATAATCACAGCTGGAGATTTTAGCACACCTGTCTTGTATAACTGACAGACCAAGCAGACAAAAAACCTGCCCAATATAGATAAGGAAACAGACAATTAGTGACTTAACCAAGTACCCACAATCAATGTGCAGGAGGGCTAAAACTGAATTCAAATTTTCTGTCTCTAAGTCCAACACTCTTGCTATGGTTTTATACTACAGGAAAGATTTGTTATATTTACCTATAATGAACTTTGCAATTTCTACATTAATATAGAAAAATGGGGAGAAAAGCGAGGCATATTTAATAATTATATACAGTCACAGTTGCACCTTAAAATGCTTATGAAAACCATTTATATTTAATATATATTATAAAATATAAAATCTATATTTACAAAACAAATTATGGGGATGACAAAGATTTAAAATAGTTACTTTGATTAAGGGATTCACAACAACTTCTTTTGGTGATAACTACCATGGAACTATTAATTCATTAATGATGATGATGATGATGGTGATGATGATGATGGCAACAGCTGTAGCTAATGGTTACAAAGTAATTACTTTGTGCAAGGCACCATTTTTTAAGTACTTGTTAATTTATTGAATCTACTCAACAACCAACTGAGATAGTGCAATGCTTAATTTTTTAAACTTTATATTTAAATTATAGTCAGCATTAAATATTACATTAGTTTCAAGTGTACAGCATAGTGGTCAGACATTTATGCAATTTATAAAGTAATTTCCCTGCCTCCCAATAGTCTAGTACCCACCTGGAACTATATGTAGTTATTACAATATAATTAACTATATTATGCTGTTAATTTATATCCCCATGCTGTACTTTGTATCCCCATGACTATTTTGTAACTACCAATTAGTACTTCTTATTCCCTTCACCTTTCTTTCAGTCAGTCCACCAAACCCCCTCCCATTTAACAAATCAGTTTGTTCTTTGATTCTAATGGTCTGTTCCTGTTTGTTTACTTGTTTAGATTACACACATAAATGAAATTATATGGTATTTATTTTTTTCCTGACTTATTTCACTTAGCACAATACTCTTCAGGTCCATCTGTGTTGCAGATGGTAAGATTCCATTCTTTTTTATGTGAGTAAAATAGGCCACTGTATATAAGTACCACCATTTTTTCATTCACTCATCTATTGATGGATACTTACCTTCCTTTCATATTGTGGCTATTGCAAATAATGTTGTAATTAACAAAGAAATGCATACATCTTTCCAAATTAGTGTTTTGAATTTCTTTGGATATATACCCAGAAGTGGACTTGCTGGCTTATAAAGTAGTCCTATTTTTAATTTTTGAGGAATCTCCAAACTGTGTTTCATAGTGACTGCACCAATCTATATTTCCACCAACAGTGCATGAGGGTTCTTTTTTCTCCACATCCTCACCAACACTTGTTTGTTGATTTATTGATAATAGCCATTCTGACAGAAGTGAGGTGATATCTCATTATATTTTAAATTTGCATTTCTCTGATGTCTATTGGCCATTCGTATGTCTTGTTTGGAAAAATGTGTATTCAGGTCCTCTGCACATTTTTTAAAATTGAATTAATTTTGGTTGGGTTGTATGTTCTTTATGAATTTTGAATATTAATACCTTCTCAGATGTATCATTGGTGAGTATCTTCTTCCATTCAGTAGGTCATCTTTTTGTTTCATTGGGTTTCCTTTTCTATGCAAAATCTTTTTAGTTTGACATAGTCCCATTTGTTTATTCCTTTTCTTTTATGTCCCTTGCCTGAAGAGATATATCCAAAAATATATTACTAAGAGCAATGTTAAAGAGTTTACTGCCTGTATTTTCTTCTAGGAGTTTTACGGTTTCAGATCTTAAGTCTTTAATTTATTTTGAGTTTATTTTTGAATAGGGTGTAAGACAGTGGTCTAGCTTCATTTTTTTGCACATATCTGTCCAGTTTTCCCAAGACCATGTATTGAAGGAACTGTCTTTATCTTGTATATTCTTGCCTCCTTTGTCACATATTTATTGACCATATAGGTGGGCATTTATTTCTGGGCTCTCTATGCTGTTTCATTGATCTATGTGTCTCCTTTCATGCAAGTACCTGTGATGGGTAATTTTATGTGTCAATTTTTACTGGCCAGAGGGTCCCCAGATTAAGAATTATTTCTGGGTGTTTCTGTATGAGATTAGCATTTGAGTCAGTGAATTCAGTGACCTGCTCTCCCCCATGTGGTGGGCATCATTTAATCCACTGACGTTCTGAATAGAACAAAAGCCCCCCCTGCAAAATTTGCCTCTTTTTGCTTTCTACCTGCTTGAATTGGAACATCTTACTTTCTGTGACTCTTGGACTGGGTTTGAAACCATTGGCTCCTCTGGTTCTCAGGCCTTTGGACTTAACGGAATTACAAAACTGGCTTTCCTGGGTCTCGAGCTTGCAGACAGCAGATCACAGGACTTCTTACTTCCATAGGAGTCAATCTATCACAATAAATCTCCATATAATATATCAATAAAATATATTATATATTATAAATTACGTATTATATAAATTATAAAATTTATTATAAATTATAAATATATTGTTGACATATTCTATAAAAATACATATTGCTATATTATAAAAATCTCTATTTCTATTACTAGTTTTGTATCTCTGAAGAACTCTTTTTTTTTTTAATTCTCACCCAAGGATATGTTCACTGAGAAGGAGGAAGGGATAGAGAGAGAGATAAACATTGATGTGAGAGAAACATTGGTTGCCTCCTGTGTACACCCTGATTGGGGATCAAACCCGCAAACTTTTGGTCCACAGGATCACGCTCCAATGAACTGGCCAGGGCAGAGAATTCTAACTTTTATTTTTATTACCCACATTTTACAATCCAGAAACTGAGGCAATGACCAATATAAAATATACCCCTAAATCACACAACTACTCTTCACAGCACCCACTACCATGTTATAGTGCTTACGATTAAGTTGATTAAAATATGCTTCACATTTAATATTTTAGGAACATAAAACATAAAGTATATCTGTTATATGTATTTCTTCAGTATATCTAGGGAAATCATTTATGTTTCTGAAATAAGTATTTGGTAGGGGGAACAGAAGGTATAAAACAGAGACTAAAGCTAGAGTATAAATTATGGTTTCTTTCATTTAGAATCGACCTCTGATCGGTTTTAAAAATATTTCTGTTCCTCCATCAGTAAATTAGACATCAACACCATAGCCCCATTTTTTAAAATTGTGGCAAAATATACAATAGAAAATTGGTCAGTTTACTCAAAGTGTATAATTCAGTTGTATTAAGTACATTTTAGTTGTTGTGAAACCATCATTACCATCCATATCCAGAAGTTTGTCAATATCCCAAAAAGAAACTCCATAGTCATTAAAAAATAATTGCCCAATCCCACTTGCTTAGCCTTTGGTAACCTCTGTTGTATTTTCTGTTTAAAAATTTGTTTGTCCATGGCGCTACATATAAATAGAATCATAAAATATTTGTCCTTTTATTTTTTTGGTATGGCTTATTTACCATAGTATAATGTTTTCAAGGTACATCAATGTTGTCACAGGTATCAAAATTTCATTCTTTTTTAAGGCCAACCAGTATTCCATTGTATGTACATACCACATTTTCTTTAGTTCATCTGTAAGTGCACATTTGGGTTTTCACCTTAGGCTATTCTGAATAATGCCCTTTTAATCATATATGTGCAAATATCTGTTTGAGTCCATTTTTTCAGTCCTGCTGTGGGTTCGCGGGGGCGGGGAGAGAGAGAGAGAGAGAGAGAGAGAGAGAGAGTGTGTGTGTGTGTGTGTGTTTGCATATACATGAGAAGTAGAATTTCTGGATCATGTGGTAATTCTATGTTTAATTTTTGAGTATCTGCCAAATTGTTTTCCAAAGTGGCTGCACCATTTTACATTCCCACCATTAATGTACAGGGTTCCAATTTCTCCACATCTTCACCAACACTTGTAATTCTTTCTTTTTCTTTTCTTCTTTTTGTAATAGCCATTCTAATGTATGTAAAGTGGTGTCTTAACTGGTTTTGATTTGCATTTTCTTAACAACTAGTGAAGTTGAGCATTTTATCATTTGTCAGCCTTTTATACAGTTTCTTTGTAGAAATGTCAGGTCCTTTGCCAATTTTTTTTATTTGGGTTGCTTTTATTTGTTTTTATGAGTTGTTGGAGATCTTTCTGTATTGTGGATGTTAATCCCATATCAGATACAGCATTTACAAATATTTTCTCCCATCTGTAGGATGTCTTTTCACTCTCTTCAGAATGTCCTTTGATGAATAAAAGTTTTTAATGTAAGGTCTTTTCTGTTTTTGTTGGCAGTCTTTTGGTGTTATATCTAAGAAGTTATTGCCAAATCCAATTCATGAAATCTTTCCCCTATGTTTTCATCTAGGAGTTTTATGGTTTTACTTCTCACCTTTAAGACTTCGATCCATTTTAAGTTATTTTTGTATATGACTTAAGGTAAGGGTCCAACTGCATTCTTTTCCAGTTGAATATACAGTTTTCCCAGAAGCATTTGTTAAAACAAAACAAAACAATTATTTTCCCATTGAATGACCTTCACACCCTGTTGAAACTCAGTTGAGCATATATGGGAGAGCTTATTTTTGTGCCATGACCTCATTTTGTATAAAGAGGAAACAGGCCCTATAATCCTTTTCCAGGTATGTAGCAGATACTTTCTAATAATGTGAACCTATGAGGTAGAGAAGGGCCATGCCAGAGGGCCTATCATATCTAATCAAAGGATATAGCAACAAAAGAAAAACAAATACCACCAAAAAAGATTTAAAGCACATTTTTATTATAGATAGGTAAGTGTGATTTGTTGTGGCTGAAGGTATGTTTATAATGTATGTACAAGCTTTTCTATATACCAAAGGTATAGTATTTTTCTTTTAATATTTATCTAACATTTTTCTGACAACAAGGAAAGTCTAAATTGGCTGAGCCTATTTTAAATGACAAAAAAAGTGTTCTTTTTTTCCCCCTGGATGTTGCTTTAAAGACTAGTAAGTTTAATTCATTTAGGTCCTAACACATTAAATTTAAGAGCAGTGAAAGAAAATCAATTAATACTACAGAACATGTAATTTCTATAAAGGAGAAATATAAAGTTTTTATAATTTAAAACAGCAGCAATTACAAAAGATTTGCTGAATTAAAACTTTACAAAATATATATATACAAAGTATCATTCCAGATGATCACGGATTTTTAAAACTAGTATATAACACCACCAAAAATCTAACCCAAACCCACTACTGATGTAGCTGGCCTATAACAATTTTTACAACAAATTTTTGTTTAAAAATAAAACAAAAACAAAAGTAACCTCCCAATTCTCTTGTGCATAAGCATAGGTTACAATGTACTGGCTTTGATTCCATAGCCACAAAGAGAATTTTAAAATAGAACAAAGGCTTCACATAAATAATGTTTTACTTGCTATTAAGTATGTGACGAAACAAATTGAAATAAGTGCTAACAACCAAAACAAATCTTGATGTAACCAGTACATACACTCTCTAAGGATGACAAAGACAAAAAAAAAGAAAGAAAATTGTCTATGAAAGCCACAAGCACCTTGTTTTGGAAGAGCACCAAGCAACACGAAAAGGTAACACGTAAGAGGTAGTGTACCACCGGCTAAGATGTATATGCCCACTGGGGACCTGAATACAGCTCGCTATTTGGGAAACTACGACATGTTAGACTGTGGTTTATAATTTTTAGACAGAAGCATTGCACTTTTGGGAGCATTAGCCAGTATTGCTCCATAGTGCTCTGCACCTCCAGCTGTCTAAGGGGTACTTTGCTCTCAGTCAAAAAATATAGGATACCCTGAAGAATTCCATGTTTAAAAATCTTCAGTTCTAGGGAATTTTCTAAGAAAGCTCAGATCAACATAATGTTTAAAAGACTTAAATACTTTATCAATTATAGTCCTTTAAAGAGTGACTTCTCCCTCTTAGGAGGAAGTCTTTTCTTCCTGAGATTAAGATTTAGCCAATGCTTTTATTCCATGCATTTCATAATGATACTATCTTTCTGTTTATGTTTTTTCCTCTGCAGCAATTACCTGGCCGAGAGTGTGAATTCGGAACTAATTCAGAGACGTTAGAGAAAGCATACAGAACTGCTTTCAACGTAGTACTTTCGTTCAGCTTTGAGATGAGGAAGTTTTTGTATTTCAATTACTGGAAGTTGATTGGGGTCCTGGGTGTGAAAAAGGAATTTTGCTTTATGCCAGCTGCCATCTTGAATCTGTAAAATAAGAACAAAATGCTTTAACATGTAATTGTTTCTTTAGCAGTCATTCTCAGCAAGCAATGTTTTTCATAGGCGATGTAGACTTATTTTAAGGATTAAAGACAATAAGTAGAAAAGTGTGTAGAATGATGCCTGGCACATAGTGCTCAATAAATGGTAACAGTTACTGTGAATAATTGAAAACATGGACTTATTCCTTTCTTGAAATTGCATTGTGTGTTCTGATTTTTCAGTTCCAGGGGCTAAGGCTAGCCTTCTGCTTCTGTTGTCTGTGAATCATTAAACCAGATGTGAAATAGAAGGCTGCACAATTCCTAATATGATTAATAACCATCTGTTCTGTGTTCTTTTATTTGGGACTAATTCTTCAAGATGGGCTTTTTTCTTGGATGAAAGGGAATGAGTTATCTCAACCTCTCTTTACTTTACACAGAAATAACCAGAATTGCTTCTGCCAGAAGTAAATTGTAATTCTGTTAAGTCATCTTTTAGGTTTCTTTTTTTCCTCATTCTGTGGTTACTATATAGTTTCCTTCTTTCCTATCTTCCTTCTAGACCTTTGTTTCTCTTATTATTGTATGCTCTTTTGTTTCTGATAAAATCTATTAGGGAACAAAACTATCATTAAGTAGCCTATTATTTAGCTTCAATAAGACAAAATAGAGAAACATAATTGACTAGTTTAGTGAAGTGTTTTATTCAGAAGTTAATTCACTTATTCACAGGATTATTACAGTATGAATTTTAAAATTTGAAGGAACTTTAGAGATTATTTAAGCTACAAATTGTTTTAAGTTTTAAGGCAGCTGAAGCTCACTGAAGATAAACTACTAAAATCATAAGCTCAATGGGATAGCTAGCTTAGAGTTCACTGTGTAAGACACTGTTAGATTTAACTCATTGTCTTTTAAGCAATGTTTATTGAACACTAGGTATGTTTGGTACAGTTGAATAGGATGTGATCCTCTATTTTCTTACAGTGCTTAGGAAATATAAAGATGAATAAATCGAACTTTTCTGAATTTTAGCAGCTTATACATCTAGTTGGTGAGAGGAAAAATATAAACAAATAACCATAACATAAGACCATATATGGTAGGTGCAATATAAATAATGAACGAGTGCTATGTTACTCATTTCCAATTGGAGTTGTCAGGAAAAGCTTCATGAATTCAGAACTGAGAATTTAAGATAGCCCTTTTGTATGCCTAAAATTTCCACTTGGTTAGAGAGGTAGAGGAGGTCATTTCAGAGGAAGGGAATGGCATGAGTAAAACAAAACAACAACAATAAATAAAACAACTGGAAAAGTAAAAGGTAGTTGTAAAAATAAGCCTAACATGGGGTTAAGTACACAGATTTTATCCTGGGAGAGATTTTGATAGAAATCCAGGTACCATCATTTCTTTCACATATGAAATGGGAATACTAAAAACCTACTTAATAGGGTTGTGAGGATTAAATGAGATTTTGATTAAAAGTCCCTAGCAGTATAGTGTGGCATAAGGTTTGGAGTTGCTCACATTAGCAGACTGATCTCTGCCTTCACTTTCTTACGTATAAAATGAGACTAACAATTTCCTCACAAAGCTGTTATACCTAAATAAAATAATGTATGTGATACATGGTATCTGCTCTGTAATAAACCCCCAATACTTCATATCAATAGTAGGAATTGTTGTCGACGTGATGGAGATGATGACGAAGAGCAGCTCAGTTTGGCCATAGTCTCGGGTAGACTGCCAGTGCATGCCCAAGCTGGGAAGGTAGGCTGACTCTTCTAAGTGCTGAACAGAGAGACGGTAAATTTGGATTGTGCCTCAGAGATAGTAGTAAGTCACTGAAAATTTCCAGACAAAACTGTAGAAGTTAAATGAATCTGTTGGTAATATTGATGTCTTCACTTATGCAGAATGAGCCATATACTTCTGACTGCCTGTGATTTTTCAAATAACCAGGGAACACTTATCTGGAAATGTTATTACAAAGTAGAGTTCCCTGGAAATGGCAACAGGTAGTAAATCATGGGCACCACAGTACACAAGAACACCCGAAGTCATTAAAATATGTTCATCAATAGACAACTCTGTTCTCTCAACAGGAATTGGCAAACTGTTTTGTAAAGGACTGGATAGTGAATGTTGTAGGTTTTGTGGGGCATGTGGTATTTGTCACATTTACTCAATTCTGCCATTGCTATAATAGATACTAAATAAGCAAATGAGTGTGGATGTATTCCAATAACATTTATTTACAAAAACAAGTGGTGGGCTAGGTTTGGTTTGTGGACTGGGGTTTGCAAATACATATCCTATAAAATGTTTTAAAAATAAAGAATTTCATAACATTCATTATTTAATTTTAATAAAAATGGGCTATAATTCAACTATTGATTGGCAGGGCAGCCAATCTGCAATTATGCCCATATTTGATATCAAGTATAGAGACTGGCAAAATGAAATTGACCTGCCTGTAAATCCTGTTTTCCATGAGGTAATGAGACACAGAATCACAGTGGTGAAAATATATACAAGAAAGCTATTTATCTATATATCCTGTCTGTCTGTCTGTCTGTCTGTCTGTCTATCTATGATGTGATTATTCCACATGGGAAATAAAAATTAATGTATTAACACCTGTTTTCATATAAAGTCCATGGATGACCAATGGACGTGACAAGAGTTGACAAGACATGATATAAGCAAATGATTTTGAAAAATGTATGGTTATTACAAATCAGAACATTAAAACTTACTATACTATTGCATATGCAGTTCACAATTAAAGTCTTACTCTCATTATTTTAATTTTTTAGTTTTATAAATTTTAAGTTAGTTATATTGAACAATTCTAAAAGTGCTATTCCCTTTCTTACCTTGCAGTCATCCGAGAGCACTTTAGGTTCAAGCAGAGTTTTTTCTTCAAAAATCTGGCCATTCCATCCCTTGAAACCAAGAGGCCATCCTGAGCCACTTGTCCGGGCACTTGTCCACACTGGAGTGTTTAGACAGTGAATGGTGATGATTTGGGTGGCTTCTGAGCTCAGTAAATGAAGAAAGTTCATCTGGACTTTTCCAACTGCAAACTCCAACTAATGTCATGGAAACAATATGTAGGTCA
The DNA here is from genome assembly GCF_021234165.1 of Pteronotus mesoamericanus. NCBI lineage: Eukaryota > Metazoa > Chordata > Mammalia > Chiroptera > Mormoopidae > Pteronotus > Pteronotus mesoamericanus. Next base: position 11,840,341 of record NW_026555077.1, read on the forward strand.
TAAGATGTGGCAATTGAGAAACTTATACTTTGGGGAAACTTGGGGAAAGCCCTTGAAAGACAGCATTGAGAAAGCTACTTTTCTTGGCATTTAAATGCCAGTCAGTGGTGTGCTCATAAATGCTTAATCACTGGCACTTGCAGGGGCTGGGGTGGGAGAGTGGGTGGGAATCCCTGATCTATAGCATTTTCTGATTTCCATCGTATAAGCGCTCCCATGATGGCTGATTTCAGGCTGTCAAGGTAGCGTCACTGAACATGGAGTTGGGAAGAGATGTTAACTATAGGCTCTGTGAGTCAGTCTGAGCTGGTTTCAGCAGAACACTAGGCTACCAGGTAAGGTAAAAAAATGAAGATAATTTTCATAATGTTATCTAAAATGCATTAGGAATTTGTTGTTGATTAATAATTTAATATTTTTTCCCTAAAAACCTGAAATTCTGTCTATACTTCCATTTGCAGGGTTTTTTTTAAGTATATAAAGGGAAGTTACAAGTTGTAATAATAACTTGGTTGATTAACTTTAACTGAGAGCTTTCAAAGATAACGAAAGCATCTTATTCTTTGTGTTGCCAGCTCTGATGTAGTTTCAGTCATATAGTCATAAATGTCTACTGAATAAATGAATGCATGAAAAGACATTAGCTAATAAAGTAAATAATATAGGGAAAAATTGGAGCAAGAAGGTCTGATTGTACATATTCAAGGCTTAAGCCAAGATGAGGAATTTATATTAAATTCCAAACATAAAATTAGAAAAATATCAGTTAGGAGGTAACAGAGAAACAAAAAATAAAACAACATAAAATGCAAAGCTCTAGGAAAAGAAAAGAAAAGCAAAGGAAGGGCATAGGATGAAAATATGGAAGGATCACCATAAAGAACACCAGAGTCTAAGCAGTTAAAAATGCCTCATTTAACAGATGAGAAGCACAAACTTGTAAAATATTTAAACTTTCTGAGCCTTAGTCTCCTTATTGATCAATTTGGTAATAATATGGATATGACAGGGTTGTTATGAAGATTTGAGGTGCCAAGTGTCATTGACCTATGTCAGTGTCTGGCCCAGAGCAGGCTCTCTGGTGGCTCACAGCATCCTTTCCCAGGGTAATACCAGAATAGAAACTAGAACCCAGGTCCCTAATTCCAAGTCTACCTTCTTTCTGCTACCTGCCCAGTCTTCCTCAGGTTGACTTTATGGATAAGAAAGATGGAAGAACTGATTCAGTCAAGAAAAGAATTGAAGTGCAGCTCTTTCAGTGCTCCTGCCCCCCTTGCATACCTTCCCTCTCTTCTATGATCATCCAAGTAAAAATCCTGGGCCAAATCCATGGAAATGAACAGATAACATGAATATTGGGAAGGAGGACTATCATGCTAGAGGTATACAGGTTCCCTAAAAATAGAAGAATCCTTCCTTCCTCTGCCTTGGGGCAATAATGGTGAATGCCTACTGAGATGAACTGGTGAAACTCTCTGGGCAACGAATGGATATTTTAGGAGGAGAGAGCAGTCTAACAATAAGCAGTTAGAAAGACTAACGGACTGTACATTTTAGCTGCTGCTTTGGTTTTTTTTTAAATCATGGACAAAACACAAAGAAGCACATGTATCAGTTCTTTGCCAATGAGAAATAAGTTCTTGGTAATACCAAGCTTGTTTAACTAAAAAAAGAAATGCAATTTTGATTTCATCAATGTATGTTATAGGTAGAACTAAGCGTTAGGTTTAATAAATGCTTGTTACAATACCCAGTGTTATGCCAAGCTAACTTTCATTCATTCTAAACATTCGATATAAAGAATTATACTTGAAAGAAGTTTTAAATAATAGTCAGTAGACATCTAACAGAAGTTATTTTGAGCTCAATTGCCATATAAAAGGCAAATTCTGTGGCAACATTTCTCTTTTAATGATCATATAATTTTCAGTAAAATTTTAGGTAACTGATTACTGATCACAAACCCTCCTCTGTTTAGGAGTTTTCTAACGTATGTGCGTGCATACAAACATGTTTCACATTTTAAAAGTATAACCAGTAGAGTAAGCCAAGATAAACCAATTGTAAAAATACACAAACAAAATGTCAAGATTTACTAAGATTATTTTTTGAAAACAAAAATTTCCTTCTCATATATTAATAACATTCATTTATTTAAAGCACTAGAATTTTAAAAATCATTGTTCACTGATACTGGGCAAATACTGACATGTATTCGAAAACTCAATACATACCTTTGTTACAGGAACAGGAGATAAGCATGTCTGACCACCAGCACTGAAGTTGCAGAAAACCTCAATGGCATCTGAAGGGCATCCAAGATTTGGATCAATCCAGTATTTCCCTATTAATGTATTGTAAACCATAAAGATATTTAAAGGGCATATTAAAATATATTTGAAACAGCCTTACAAATTATTATACTTTAAGTATATATTTTGTCTTACCTGCAAAAACTTAGATTATAGAAATATTTGCACTTAGTGAATAAGTGGAAGCTGCAAACATTATATAAAATTAATACTGAAAAAATACTATATTTTTCACATACCTATCAACCTAAGGGCAATTCATAATTTAAATAAAAATGAGAGAATGGCTGAATTTATTGCTTCATTCTACAGATAAGATGAGCTGAGCACCTTAAAGCGAATTGTCAAAAGTTACATAATAAATAGAAAAGTTGGATCTAATGTAGTATATGTGTATATTTCTTTTTTTTTTAATTATTTATTTACTTTTTAAATACATTTGTCTCTGCCTTCCCCCCCTCTTTCCCTTGCCCCCTCCCACCTTCCCTCCCTCAATGTGTATATTTCTGATCTACATTTCTTAAAATAAATATATTGTAAGTGAAGTAAGCCAGTCAGAGAAAGACAAATACCATATGATCTCGCTTATATGCAGGATCTAGTGAACAAATAGAAACAGAAGCGTGGATACATGGAACAGACTGACCGCTGTCAGAGGGGAAGGGGAGGAGGAACAGGATGAAAGTAGGCGAAGGGATTAACGAAAAATACATATGCATGACCCATAGACACAGACACACACAGCAGTGTGGTGATGGCTGAAGGAAGGGGTGGGAGCTCAGCTGTGGGCAAAGTCGGGGGGAAATGAGGATTTCTGTAATCATATCAACAATAAACAAAGTTTTAAAAGAAACCAATAAAAGAACCAAGAAAAAAGAAATAAAAGTAACTTTGGCAATCTCCTTTAGGTAAAATGTATATTTATTATAATTGAAAAAAAAAACCTTTTATTTTCAGAAATAAAAATACACAGTAATACTGTGTTTCCCTGGCTTATTCCCTCTGTCAGTCTCCCAGTTAACTGTTTAAACCTTTTTCGTCTCCCTCAAATTTATTCTACCCATTCCTTCTTCCTTATTCTTGACTGATGAGCTTTAATTTCTGAGATAAATGAAGCAATCTAAAGAAAACTTACATAAGCTCTGCCTATTACATCTACCCTCTTAGCTGTACTTGCACAAATACATCCTGCCTTCCCTCTGTGAGTAGACTGTGTTGTTGTTGTATATGGCTTTTCTTGTCTATTATAGCTTCAGTTTTAAATTCTTACATCTTTTTTTCCCCCTTTGGAGTCAGTTTCTATTTTCTGCTGTTTCTGCCAGGTCTCATTCATGGTGATATGTCGACTAGTATGTTTGCTGATTGCATGCTGGGCACTACATTTAAAATTCTTTTTGGAAATAATTTGATCTCTATGATGATGTTATCTTTCATAGAAGATTTTGGTTTCTGTCATATAAGAGGGGTTACAGCAGTATGGAGCCATCTTAGTCTAAGTTCTAAGTTTAAGATTTTCTAAGCTAACTTCATGATGTAAAACTATGCTGCATTTTTTATAATTATATTTTATTGCTTATGCTATTACAGTTGTCTCAATTTTCCTCCCTTTGTCCACCTTTACCCAGCCCCCTCCTACTCCCTCAGGCAATACCCATACCATTATCCGTGTCCACGAGTCCTGTATGTATGTTCTTTAGTTACTTTAATTCTCTGTTACACTTTACATCCCCATGGCTATTCTGCAACAACCAATTCGTACTTCTTAATCCCTTCATCTTTTTCACCCATCTCCTGATGGGCACCCCCCAAACATGGGCAACCATCAAAATGTTCTCTGATTCTATGATTCTGTTCCTGCTCTGCTTGTTTATTTTGTTTTTTAGATTAAATTGTTCATAGATATGTATTTATTGCCACTGTTCATATTTTTTATCTTCTTTTTTAAGGTGATGCTTTAACATTTCATATAACACTGGTTTGGTGGTGGTAAACTCCTTTAGCTTTTTCTTGTCTGGGAAGCTCTTTATCTGCCCTTCGATTCTAAATGATAGCAGCTTTGCTGGAGAGGGTAATCTTAGTTGTAGGTCTTTGTTTTTCATCACTTTGAATATTTCTTGCCAATCCCTGCTAGCCTGCAAAGTTCTGTTGAGAAATCAGCTGACAGTCTTATGGGGGCTCCCTTGTAGGTAACTAACTGCTTTTCTCTTTCCGCTTTTAAGATTTTCTTTTTGTATTTAACCTTTGGCATTTTAATTATGATGTGTCTTGGTGTGGGTCTCTTTGGATCCATCTTGTTTGGGACTCTCTGTGCTTCCTGGACTTGCATGTCTATTTCCTTCACCAAGTTAGGGAAGTTTTCTGTCATTGCTTTTTCAAGTAGGTTTACAATTTCTTCTTTCTGTTCTCCTTCTGGCACCCCCATGATGTGAATGTTGGTATGCTTGAAGTTGTCCCAGAGGCTCCTTATACTATCCTCATTTCTTTTTTTGAACCCTTTTTTCTTCTTGCTGTTCAGATGGTTTTTTGCTTCCTTATGTTCTAAATCACTGATCCGATTCTCGGCTTCATTCACTCTACTGTTGATTCCCTGTAAAGTGTTCTTTATTTCAATTGGTGTATCCTTAATTATGGACTAGATCTTTTTTACGCTGTTGAGGTCCTCACCAAGTTCCCTGAGCATCTTTATAACCAGTGTTTTGAACTCTACATCTGAGAGATAGGCTTATCTCCATTTTGTTTAGTTCTTTTTCTCGAGTTCTGTTCTGTTCTTTCATTTGGGCCATATTTGTCTCTTTATTTTCGAAGCCTCCCTATCTTTGTTTCTATGTATTAAGTAGAGCAATTACATCTCCCAGGCTTGACAGTGTGGCTTAATGTAGTAAGCATCCTGTAGGATCCAGTGACACAGCCTCCCTTTTTACCTAAGCTGGAACTCAAGGTGCACCCACCATGTGGGCTGTGTACACCCTTGTCCAAGGTCAGCCACCACCTGTGTTCTGCCTGTGGTCACACAGCATTAGCTACAAAGTGATCAGCAGTTGGCTGCTACTTGTGCTAGGCTGGAGGTCCCCAGGAGAGGCCAAGCTGTGAATCAAGGCCAGCTGCTCCTAGTGCCAGGCCTGGGGCAATTTAGTGAGAGGTACAGGACTCACTGAAGCCAGGTGCTACTTTTTGAGAGAATTCGGGTAAATCTAAAGCATAGGCCAAGACAAGCCATTCACATGAAAAAGTCACTGGAAACAGCTTGGGTGGGCCTGAAAGTTGGGTGGAGCAGGGTTTCCAGGAATCACCAGGGTGGGGCAAACAATGTAAGCCAGCTTGATGGAGTCTCAGATATGGCACCTGCCTGCTGGCTCTGTGGCTCTGTGGCTCTGTGGGGGTAGGGATCAGAAAAGGAACATTGTCCTCTGCCAGTACTTTAGTCTGGGAGGAAGCTGCCCTCCAGCTCTTGCCCTGACACCGCACAAGTCAGTTCTTCCCTGTTTTTCTCTGGTGCCTTTCAATCTGCTGCGCTGGTGCTGTAGCTCAGAGGGAATGAGTCTGAGTAATCTGTGTGCGGGTCCTTTAGGAGGAAATGCCTGGGATTCTGGAAATTTCTATCTTTCACAGCCTCAATCACTGCTGGTTTTTACAGCCATAAGTTATGGAGACACCCTTCTGGCTGAAACTGTGAGCTGGGAAGCCTAGTGTGAGGCTGGGACCCCTCACTCCTGAGATAGTCCTCCCAATTTTTATCTGCCACATGTGGGTGTGGGGCCAGCCCATTCCATGTCTGCACCCCTTCTACCAGTCTCCATGTGTTTTCTTCTTTAATTCAGCAGTTGTAGGACTTCCATTCAGCTTGATTCCTGGAAGTTTTGAATAATGGTTGTTCTGTAGTTTAGTTGCAGTACTGATGTGGTTGTGTGAGGATGCGAGCCTTGTTTACCTATGCCGCCATTGACCGGAACCCTTAGGCTACAATTCATATGAATGCATCTTTTCTTCCTAGAGTGGGTCCTTTGAAAGCCTAAGTCCTACTGTAGGTGGGCCACAGGTTCCTACTTTTGATCCCTAGCCTTAGGAAGCCACCAAAACCACTACTTTGCTTCCAAACACATCCAGGGAAAAAGTAGCTCTAACTGTGTGTTTATCACTCTGCTGTCTTCTTCAAACTCTGGCTTGAAAAGACATGAAAACAACCAAAGTGTCTTTGGTAGATGAGTAGATAAATAAGATATGGTACATGCAGAGTGGGGCAAAAGTGGGATTTCAGTTGTTTGTATGGAAATTAATACAATAATTAATAAATAATAATACAAGAATAAAACTCTGGGTTTCGTATACTTGTAACTGTAAATCTACTTTTGCTCCACCCTGTATATACAGTGTACTACTATTCAGTCACAAAAGGAAATATTGCCATTTGTGACAACATAGATGGATCTTGAGAATATAATGTTAAGCAAAATAAGTCAGATGGAAAAATCAAGAACCATATGCTTTAACTCATATGTGGGATATCAAATTGAAAGCAACAAATAAATAAACAAGATAGAAAAAGAAACAAAAACTCACAGACACAGATAACAGTATGGTGGTTACCTGAGGGAAAGGGAGATGCAGAGGTAGGTAGGGGAGAGGAAGTAAAGGGGGTCAAATACATGGTGAAAGAAGGAGATTTGACTTGGAGTGGTGAGCACACAGTGCAATATACAGATGATGTATCATAGAATCGTACACTTGAAACCTACATAATTGTATTAGCCAATGTCACCCCAATAAATTTAACAAAATTTGTTTAAAATTTGGCTTGAACATTCTTCACTACTTTGCTAGTTATTTAATGCTTTTCAATTAATTTTTAAAAATAAAATTAGCCAACTTTTTTCTTTACAAAATAATTTTATTTTTTATTTTATTTTTGTTTTGTGATAAATATTTTATTTTAAAATATTTTAGATTCCCATGTTGCAAAAATAACACAGAACTTTTCCTTATAGCCCCTTTATCTATCTTCCACTAACATTCACATATTATGATACTATGGTACATTTGTCAAAACTAAGAAATTGACCTTAAGACTCTACTCTTAAATAAACTGAAGACTCTAATCAAATTTTACCAGTTTTCCACTAATGTTCTTTTCCTTTCCAGTATCCAATTCAGGATATCATCACAATACATACTGAACATATTTCCTTAGTCCTTTCCAATATGTGACAGTTTCTCACTCTTTCATGGTTTTCCATGATTTTGACAGCTTTGAAGAGTCCTATTCAAGGTATTTGGTAGAATGCTTCTCAATTTGATTTTATATGAGTTTGCTCACGATTAGACTGGGGTTATTAGCCAGGCAATTTGAGTTACCTGCTTCATTACTAGAAGTGGAAACTCTGGCTCTACTCCTTTATCTTAAAATCTAATAAGGTTTTAACTCCTACCATTCCTCCAAACAATTCTTATGAAGGTCATCAAAGATCTTCATATTGTTAAATCCAGTGGCTTTTCTCAGTCTTCATCTTACTTGACATTAACCCAGTTGATTACTTCCTCTTCAGGCAAACCATTTTCATCACTCCACATTCATCTTAGCTTTCTTTGCTAGTTCCCCATCATCTCCCAGATCTCTAAACACTGGATAGCACTAAGGCAAAGTATTTAAACTTCTTCTCTTTTTTTCCTTTACCTACTTTTTGGGTTTAAACTGGGAAAAATAACCTTTGAATTGGGCCAAACCAATACTGTATTCCAAACAGGAAATACAAAGCTAACAGGAAAACATAATTATGGCTACCAAACTGAAAGAGACATTCTAAAGACATTCTTTAGAATTACCACTGCCATGTATAGCTAAGAATAATTTAGCTTATCTGTACCTATTTCCTTCTTGACTTATTAACACCATTCCTTCTTTGCATGTAATTGTTCCCCTTCCCTTCCTTATAAAAATCCCTTGCCTTCACCCTCTAACTAGAACACTATTTGGGTTTCAGCCTGAATCAGAGCTTTCCGAATAGCTATTCTTTTGGATCTCAAATATATACACATTTGTTGACTTTCACTTGGGCCTTTTATTTTTAGATTAACAACCTACATCCAAATTATCAACAAAAACTGCTGGCTCTGCCTTAAAGTATATCCAAAGATTTGACTATTTCTTATCTCTTGCCCTGCTCCCAATTCCAGTCCAACCTATCAGCATCTTTTACCTGGATTATTCAATAGCCTTCTCAGTGGCTTCTTCTACCCTTGTCTTGATTATATTTGTACTATGTCAGCCACAGTAACATTTTAAAAATCTAAGTCAGATAATGTCATTCCTTTTCTGAAAAATGCCCAATGGCCTCTCATCTTATTCAAAGTAAAAGCGGGAGCCCCTGGAGGAGTCTACACAATCGAATTATTTGATGGCTTTCTGACTTCATTTCCTACCACTCTCTACCTTACGCGCTCTCCCAGTCACACCGGCCTTCTTCCTAATCGTAGAACATGCTAAGCACACTCCCGGGCACAGGACTTGTGCACTTGTTCTTCCTGCCTAGCAATGTTTTTTTGCCGCCTTTCCTGTAGCTGGTTGCTATACCTCCTTTCGACATTGCTCAAATGTCGCTTTCTCAGAGATGCCTTATCTAACTCTCTCTTTAAAACATCACCCCCATTCCACTTTCTGTCATACCCCTCTTCCCTGTTCTTCTGTGTTTCTCTAGAGCACAGACTGCCTCCTAGTAATTAAAGTATCTTTGGACATAAACACTTTTCTTATACCTTGCAATCCACACCATATTTAGCTATTTCTCTCTCCTATTTGGAAGGCAGGCCTTGAATTAGATTTCATTGATTTGTATGTCTTACAATGTCTTTGTTCATTTCAAGTCTATAGAATTGCATTTTTATGCCCTCATATATGGGAAAGAATCAAACTAAGAATTACTATAGACAGCTCTAACTGTAAATATTATTTTAGTTTTTATTGTAATCCAGGGCATAAAATATATATAGAAGTTAAGCATTTTATTCACATAAATAATATTTTCATTGTATTTTTAGAATTGAAGTAGATTTTTTGACAAGAATAAGTGTGTGTGTGTACATAGTATGTACATATACATAAAATATGGACTACTATTCACTCTATAGAATGATATAATATAGTTTTTTTTCAAATCAGCTTATGTGTCATTGTGTTGGGACTAGCTTTTAACAAAAAAAAGATAACTACTAATGTTGACTGTACAGCTGACCAAAAAAAAAAAAAAATAAGTGACATTGTAGCAGACAGAATTTACCTATCATCAGATAATGATGACTACTCCACTTGTTTTAAAATTTTTCCTTGATGGTTCCTCTAAATTTATTTTTACACATCTAGTTAATGGATATTAGGGTACCCTTGTAGAGATAAGAAAATTCCAAGAATAAAAAAGCACTCCATTTTCATAATCCTTGATTATGAAATGAGGTTTGAAATTCCATCTCATGTAAAAACTGTAACTTTAGGAGGTACGGTGGAGGGGGTTCTATGATATCTTTCTTTGTATCACCAACTTTGGTAGTACTGATAGGTGCTCTGGTCAACCCGAAAGTCCTCCCTTCCTATTTTAATTTTAATATGAATGTGATATATCCCAAGAACAAAGTATAAGAAAGTGATACAGCAAGGGGCAGGGTGGGAAAAATTAGGGATTAATAAGGATGTGTAGTAGAAGACCTTTGTAATGTCTTTAGGAAAAGATATTTGACATCAGAAGCATGTCTCCCACAAAGAGTATTTGGTTCTTGATAACATTAAAACGCCTTCTGCCAGGCGTTTATCAGAATAATCACTATTTGGAATGAATAGTGGTTCATTCCAAATCTCAAACATAACTCTGATGTGAAATGAAACTACACATCAGAGTTAAAGGAAACCAAGAACTTACCATCTGATACTTTGTGTTCACAGTTAAGCAAATCTTTGCAGATTCGTGCTGGGTTATCTCTTGTGCCAAGAGGATTCTTGATGCTGTGCAATAAATTGCTAAGGTAGTTCAGGGTTTTGAATATCTCTGCACTGTAGTCAATTAAAGTCACTTCAGTATTCTGGTAGCTCTGCCAAGTCATCATAAAAATGATATTAGCAAAAATGCATAGAGTACCCATCAACAATAGGAAACTAATGATCAACACAGATCAAGGCAGAAAAACAATGTATTCCTATTATGTGCAATGATTTGGGAGTAGGATGTAAAAAGTGGTTTATCTTTAAATATAAGCATATGTGTAAGTTGGGTAAAATGATTCTAAACAGATTAAATTCACACTCAAAAGCCTAGTTTTCAAAGTGGCATAAAACTTAAAAATTATTATGCTCACTGCATAATGTTTTTAAAAAATTATATACCAAATAATTAGAGTTTAAATAAGAAAAATGAGTAGTGATGATAGGTCTCATTTAAAGAAATGGCCAACTTCATTTATTTCCTTCCACAGCATCAAGTTCCTTATTAAGAAATCCTTTAACAATATTACATTTTTGTTTTAAACGTATTCCTTAAAAAATATCCTGTGTAAATATTTCTGTTTATTAAAATCATTTACTTTGCCCTTAAAATGGTTTCATTCTTTTAAATCTGTTTTAAATATAATATTTGAGATAAAGCTGCATTTTGGCCGCCAAAAAAAAGTTTCTGTTTAATTTGTATATTGAGACTGCCAATGTAAATAAAACCAGATATATTACCTCCATCTGTAGGGCTGTATGTGATTCAATCAAGACTTGAATAGCAGCATTGATATCCATTTGTTTCTGTGTAAAACAAAACCATTTGAGATCAGCAATAAGATCAACACTGAGTGCTCTAAAGTAATGGCTGTAAATTCTGAAAGCACTGCTGTTAAAAGTATACTAGACTTATTATCTGAAAGGGGTTGGTACCTCTTATGGTTGGACAGATCTTGCATATATTGCCTGCCTATCTGAAAGGACAATATGCTGCCTTCATCCAAATTTCAGAAGTCTCTTAATTAAAACAGGACCAAAGTCTAGAGCCCTCAAATGAAAAACTATTTGTCTCTGCTGCAAGAAACACACCAAAAGTTACTCAAATGGAAGAAGAATGAAATATGATCCCCTCAGTTAATAAATTGTAAAGTCAAGAATAAATAACTGTAATAATTTTTAAGTTACATTCTTGGAATGAAAATAGAATAAAATACTACTGTCCTGAGGTAGTCACATTAGTTTAACCTGATACTTCTGTGGTCTTAAAAACAATTTTTAAAGTTGGAAAATGTACCATTAGTCCCAAAAGAAATAATACAGTATAAGTCCAATCTTCTCCTGTATTTAATAAGAGATATTTTTAGAGAAAAGGCACAGCATAACCATTTGTAAATGTATTTCTGTGTTTTCGTTTTTTTAAAAAGCTTGGAAACTAAAAAGCATGACTTGGGAGAAAGCTCTCAGAAACTGCATCTGTGTAAGCAAATCAAGCAATCCAATTTCTTTCATAATAATTGTATAGCTAATACATCTCTTTACTTGGAGGTCCATATAATAGAAGCTGTTTTCAACAGATCTTTCATAGCTCATGGTTGGTAATTTGCAAAACTCTTTAAAATGATGGGACAATCAATAAAATGGACTTTACCTTGCCCCAGCATGTGGTTTTCATATTGGAAAATAATCGACTCATTCTGTGTGTGTGTGTGTGTGTGTGTGTGTGTGTGTGTGTACATACATATATATATATGCTGCCAAACACTATGATACATATTGAGGATAGAATGGTAAGCAAAAAAGGAAACTTACTCTTGTGGAACCGAAGTTTAAAGAGAGAGAAAGGCATTAACCAAATCATCTAAAAAAATACATAATAACAAACTGTGATATGTGTCATTAAAGGAAAGTACATGGACCTCTGAGATAAATTAGGGCATATGAATCAACTCTGGAAGACATAAGAGGTTTGGGAGGGACAGATCAGGGAAGGCTTCCTGGAGGCTGTGACATCTGCGATGAGAAATGAAGAATAAATACAAATTATTAGAAGAAGGGGAGGGAGGGCTTTCCAGGCAGAGGTAACAACCTTGACAAAGGCTGTTAGAGGAGCATGGCCTGTACAATAAACAGGAAGTATTTTAGGCTATTTAGAAATAGCCTAAAAAGTTCTGTACAGGTTTAATAATTCTGACCACCATGCACATATGAATGGGGAGATTTTGGACATAAATTACACAAAAATATTGCCACTAAACACAGACAACTAAATTAAGTACTAATCAATAGTCACCTTCATATTTTCCAGGTGGTTTGCAAATAGGGCTTTAATCTTACAAAACCTACCATAGCAGTCCTCGGACTCTTCAGAATTAGAATCATTTTGCACATTTAAAAGTTAAGGACTGTAAACAACTTTCATTTATCTGAGTTATAACTTTTGATATTTAATATAGTAAAAATTAAAACAAATTTTAAAACTACTTATATTAACTACTTTAAGACAATAAATATATTATATGTGAATACAAACCATTTTTTAATGAAAAGTAATTGCACTTTCCAAAACAAAAATAATGTGAAAGGAGTGGTTCTGTTTTACACTTGATACATCTCTTTAATGTCTGGGTTAACGTGTTTTTTTTGCTTCTGTATTCAATCTGTTATATGTTACTTTAGTTTAAATATACAAAACACCATTTCAGCCATGTTAAAGTGTCCAATTCAGTTAGTTGCTTTTGGAAGAGTCACTATGTAATGCAAACATTATCATTATTTAATTCTGGCACATTTTTATCAACTCTAAAAGAAACCCTGTATTCATTAAACAGTCACTCCTCATATTTTTCCTATTCCATTTCATTAAAAAATGCTAAATGGTATCATTAAATTGGTCTCATGATCCACTGACTAATAAGTCATATAACAGTCTGAACTAATTATCAAATAATTACTAAGCGAACTTCTATCTCTAATTCTGTAATCCCATTCCATTCTAGACATTGTTTCTCCCCAAGCAAAGTATTCTAGTTTGGAAGATTCCCACTGAAATTTTCTAAGAGGTGCAGCTTGCTTTTTTTTTTTTTTGTATTTAGTTACTTATTTATTCATTCAATAAATAGTTTTTAAGAGCTTAAATGGAAAAAGAAAATAATCCCTACCTTCAGAGATTTCATGATCTAGTAGAGGAAAACTGGCATGAAAATAGATGAGTATGAAAGAAAAAGGGGAAGTGATCAGTCCTATCTGGCAGTGTTATAAGGGGTCTAAATTAAGAGGAGTTTCACAAAAGGTGATCATAAGTTGAGTTTAAAAATAATATGTTGGTACATTCTCATTGTCATGTAAACTTTTGCTGTTGAAGTCTTTTTCGCAAGGCTACACTGCTACTCCCCTGCAATGAACTCTGCAAGTACCACAAACACAGTGTAAGGAAACTGGGTTTCATATTGGCAAAGGAAAGGAAGACAGAAAGGAGAGAAAGAGAAGGAAACAGCACAACTAATATTACTTGAACAACTATAATCCATCAAGCACATATATTTTCTCATTTAATCCTCCTAATAATTTCTCAAAGTATATATTCTTTATCTGCATTGTGTTCAGAGCAAAAAACCTTTCATGTGTTCTACTTCACTTTAGCTGCACAGGAACACATACAAACATTTTCCAAGTGAGACAGGATTATGTTTCCCCAAAGTCTGGTACTTCAAAGTGAAAAGTTTCACTAAACACCTCTAATTTGCCAATGATATATGATCTTTTAGAACTGTTTTTTTCTTATGATGGCAGCTATGATATATCAAAGTCATTATAAGGTGGAAAAGCAACTGATAAGCGTATTAGTAAACCATGTTTTGTGGGGCAATAAATGAGGCAAGGGGATAATGAGGCAAGGGGAAAGGAAGAACTGAGAAGTTGACAATGATTTAAAGAAAAACATTTGCACCCTGGCTGATGTGGCTCAGTGGATTGAGTACTGGCCTGCAAACCAAAGGGTCGATGGTTTGATTCCCAGTCAGGGCACAGGCCTGGATTGAGGGCTAGGTCCCCAGTAAAGGGCACGTGAGAGGCAACCACACAATGATGTTTCTCTCCCTCTCTTTCTCCCTCCTTTCCCCTCCTCTAAGAATAAATAAATAAAATCTTAAATAAAAAGAAAAACATTTGCATTGATATTTGCTACAGGGAAGGTTTTAATCCCCATTAGTCAGATGGACAGAAGGGGTAACTGATTTCTAAAAATCATACATAAATAAATCTCACATTTCCAAGGAGACAATCTTCATTTTAGCACTTTGCTTGAAAGTTATTCCCTAACCCAATGAAAAGCTGAGAAGAATGAAGAGTTCCTGACCTTCTGAGAGTAGGCCATGGTGATCCACCGACTAGACCTGTCATAGATTCAAATGACCCTACAGAAGCTCATGGAAATAAGGCTTAAAAGGCACAGGCCTGGCCATTGTTTGGAATAGTGAAGCCAACAGAGGACCTCCTTTATGCATGAAATCTAACCAGGAACAGTTGTATTTGATCAGGATGCTGCAGGAGTGGGGTGGGGGTGTGGGTGAGAAAGGTAAAATGGATGTAAAGGATAGAGGAAATCGAGCTTGGAATATTAGAGACCAGGAGATAACAGCTGATAATTAGGCAACAGAAGCATTGCCTCACAGACTGCAAGTTTTGGGTTGTAATAGGTAACTAGTAAATACATAAGAGGTCTGAGGTCTTCTATAGTGACCAGCAACTGAGAAAGATTCATGTAAACTTACCTTAACAAGTGGATAACTCTGGTTGGATAAAAAAGGCATTTGAAAACGAAGAGGTAGGACCCAGAAGTAGGAAAAGATGGAGGGAGGTAGTACTTTCTGACCCGTTATTATGTCAGGCGCCGTGCTGAGTGCTTTACTTCTTATTTAAAAACCATTTCCATTTTACATACAAGAAATCTGAGGCTTGGACTTGAAGTTATTATAGCCGGGAAGGTTCTATACCAGATTAGCAAAAAGAACAGAGGTAGGCAAGAGGGGCACCTAGGGAGTTAATGGAAGCTTTATGAAGTTAGCATGATATACTGAGGTAAAAAAAAACTTACTCTTGGGCCTGGTGCTCCAGGTGGACCCTGTAACATAAAACAAATTTTAAGTTTTTATTTAGTAAATATATCAAGCCAGGCAAGCATATAAGCAACAATGATAAACAGATATAAATATAAATAAACTCACTGGAGGCCCTGGTTGACCTCTTGGTCCTTGGGGACCCTAGAAGAAATGGGACAAAGCACGACATATATATATTATGCTTTTGGACTGGTATAAACAAGACAACTAAGATACAACCTCTGTCATTGCCTTTCTATGTGGGGCAAGTCTTGAGATACAAAGTTGTTTTAGTATTTTGAAGTTATATGCTCTTGCATTGAGTTTTCACTCACATTGTTGAACAAGCCAGATACTTATTTTCATGTATTATTGATGTTAAAACTGAATTTATTCACTTTAATAAACCATGATAAATATAACATTTAAAAATGTTAATGCTAAGTGTGTTTTTTCCTGTTATTTTTTATCTACCATTCACTTAGTTGTCAAATGAAAACTTCAGTGTTCTTAGATCTTTCTTTTTCCTTCAACATCCACCTATGATTTGGTTATCAACTACTATTAATTTCACCTCCAAATCTCTCCAAAATACTACTTATCCATTCTTACAGCAACTGTCTTAGTTTAGCGTTAATCATGTGCTGTGAACTGAATGCTTGTTTCCCCCAAATTCATAGACTGAAGTCCTAATCTCCACTGTGACAGTATTTGGAGGTGGCACCTGTGTAAGGTAATTAGGTCATGTGGAGCCCTTAGGAGTGGCAGCGGTCTTAGCAGAAGACGTGCGAAACCATGTACGGATATAGCAAGAAGGTGGCCTTCTGAAAACCAGGAAGGGGACCCTCATCAGACATCAGATCTACAGGCACTTTGACTTTGGACTTCCCAGCCTCCTGAACTGTCAGAAATAAATGTTGTTTAAGCTATCCAGTTGATGGCAATTTGTTAAAGCTGCCTTAGCTGACTAAGACATCCTGTTTTGCCTGGGTTTGTAATCTGACTTCCTGCCTGACTTTATTCTACTATATTAACTACATTCTACTTACAAAATGGAAACCTAATACTGTAATTATTTAGTTAAAACCATTCAATGGCTCCTTATTGCTTATATAATAGAGTATAAACTTCTTAATAGTGATAGCTATCATTTATTGAGAACACACTATATTTCAAATTGTGTGCTTATTTATTGATAACTCACTGGATGCCAAGTTGTGTGTTCTATTTCCATTTTATAGTCAAGGAAAGAGAGTAGTTAAGTAACCAGAAGTAAGGGGCAACTAGGATTAAAATTCGAGTCAACTTGATACAAAAGAATGCTTTAAGATAATGTATGCCTCTGCCTCTCTTCAAGATATGTGTCTCACTTCCACTAGCTCCCCTCAACACATTGGCCCTCCATCTATAACCAATTATGTATAGATCTCTAAATTTTCCAAGCTTTGCACACATGGATTCTCTTGCATGTGCTGTTTCCTGACTAGGAATATTCCTCCTAACCTTTTCTACCTGTTTAACTCCCACTCCCCTTCCAATACCTCTTTAACACTCAATACCTTGGCTATCCCCGTGTCCCCGCCCTCTTGCTCGGCTACCCACTTCTTCTGCAGCCCACAATGCACAACACGCTGCAAAGTCCCTAGGGACCCTTGAAAGTGAGGTAGTCATCTTTTCATTTTCTGGAACAAGAATAGTGCCTAATACACAGTAGGTGTTCAAAAATTGTTATTGAATGAATTAATAATATTAAAATTAGCTAGTAATAATTTAGAAATTAGAATAGTTAAAACATGTATAGTAAAATGTGAAAAGTTCTATTGAGATTTTCCAAAATAAAAGAACAGTAATCATAACAGAATGGTGGTTACCAGAAGAGCGTGGGGATAAGGGGAGGGCAAAATGGGTAAAGGGGGTCAAATATATGGTGACAGGTAGAAACTAGACTTTTTGGGATGACCACACAACAGAATATATAGGTATGAAATTATAATTTTGTATACCTGAAATTTATTTAATAGTTATTAACCAACGTTACCTCAATAAAATTTAAAAAAAGAATGTCTACTCAAAATTTGATTTGCTTGATGGTCAACTGAATGTTATGGTTAAAAGATGGAAAGGCAAAATTTATCTTCCACTGAGTTTGGCATAAATCTGATGCTATGCTTCACTTGTATTAAGCATGTTTTATTGCCAAAGCTGTTGATTCTAAATATACTGTGACAACTAGAGCAAACAACACATAGTAACTTAAAAAGGGTAGAGTACTCCAACACCATGCCTGATGGACATTTCTTCACTTGCATAATATGTGATTATAATTTACAGTACAGAATGTATAAAACATGTACCTCAGAAGCTACATGATAAATTACAGAAATCTTATTTTAGAGACTGCCTTTTAAATATATAGAGGCTCAGAGTGGATTTGGCTGTGTGCTTCTCTATTCTAGATGAACATGGTAAAAATAAACAGTTGACATTTCATTCCACTTAGCACATTTCTGATGCTTTCAAAAATCTTGCTGATGATTCAGTCCAAAATATACCTTATCTTTGACTTTGAAAGAGAAATATATCATAGAAAGAAGAAACTACTTCTACTGCTGATTTTGAGTTCATTTCAGCTTGTTTCCCAGAATAAGTCACATCACCACAAGTATGTTCAAACAAAATACTTCAAACCAAACAAGACAGGGCAGGACAACCCCAAAGAAACAACTGCACAGAACTGGGCAATTAGCCAAGTACAACAAAAAACTATTCCAACAATGTAACATTTATTAGTTCCTTTTTATTCCTCTCACTATTGGGTCATTAAGGAAAAACAATTCACTCTCTCTAGATACTATATAAAGCAGTTAGTAATAAAACTATGATTTTTCTATGTTAATTTCTAAAGGGAACCAAATTAATGTCAATGATTATGGTGTTTTTTTGTTTGTTTGTTTTTTTCTTTTTTTTTTTTTTGCTTGTAGTAAAATCACTACCTTTGAAAACAAACTCATTTGGTTTAATTCCAGAATTTACTGATGATCCTCCAAAAATGACATATTTTATCATTAGACTTTGAAAATAATGATAAAGTCCAAGTCTTTGAACCTGAGCATTTAGATTTTGCATTTACGTAAATACATTCATGATTTACCTTCATAATCTTTAAGCTGGCACAGTTAAAGACAGCTTTCCTTTTCTTCTTAACAAATCGAGAAGCTTGCATTATAGGATGTTTAGAAGCACCCCTGGTCTCTACCTACTAGAGTCCACTAACAACTCTCCTTTTCCTGAGCTGTGACAACCAAAAATGTCTCCACACATTTCCAATGTCTCCTGGGGGGTGGGGACAAAATAGCTTTTGGTTGAGAATCACTAGTTTAGACGGTTTAATTGGGAGTTGAGTAATATTAAATAAGATTTATAAGACAGTAATATAACTAGGATGGAATCAGTGAATTACTTCAAAAATTACTCAATCATATTCTAAAAGTGTTTGGGGCCTAATGTAAACCAGGAGATTTTTGTAACCTTTCAAATTTGTCATTAACACAACAATTTTGAAGTGGGGGGAGAGTAGGGAATTCTACATGGTGCCTACTCAGAAGTTTCCTCAGAATATCACAAAACTCTGGCTCAATGTGGAGCAGAAATTTTCAACCTTTTTCATTTCATGGCACACATAAACTAATCATTAAAATTTTGCAGCACACCAAATATATATTTTTGCTGATCTGACAATAACTATAATTTTTATTCATTCACACAAGATGGCTATTGTTGTGTCGGCTATTGTCTTTTTTTTCTATTTGACAATCTAATGGAAAAAAGGTCAGTGCTCCTGATTAAACAGTCAGGTATTACATGTTTTAAAAATTCTTGTGGCACAGCAGCAGGCCTTTTGCAGCACACCAGCTGAAAACTGCTGATTTAGAGTAAATGTGTGAATCCAGGGACTTATTTTTAAAATAGCTCATAGGCAGGCAGACCAGAAGCAGGTATAGAATAGAAAGGAAAGGAACTCTTTCATATATGGCAAGACAGAAACAGATCTCTCAGTGGTGAAGATGACCTAATTGAGATCAATACTGGACTTCATAATGTAAAACTGCAGAAGAAAATAAATCTTCCTAACCAATAACCCAAAGTTATGCTAAGAGGATAATTTTCATGTGCTGTTTACTGAGATTTAACCTTCTTTGTTTTTTTGTTTGTTTGTTTGGTTTTTGTTTTATAGGGACTGAATCATGATGGTATGAAACTTGGTAAGAACAGCATAGCTGCCTAAATTCTTACACTAGCTTCATTGAAAATTTAAAAATAAGATTTATAAAACCTGTAGAATTACTGAAAAACTCTTAATGGAGTGTAAAAAGTGTTACTAACCTTTTTCATATAATGAAAGCAGAAAGGCTTACTTACACATTTTGGGGATTAAGTTAATCACAGCTGATCTCTAAGAATTAAGAGACTACTTTTATAAAGCCCTTTGCACTATAATGGAATCAAAAGAAAAGGGAATAAAAGACATTTAATGCCAATAACATAAACAATAAAAACAGAATAAACTAATAATACTAATGTGCCAATTAATCCTTTTATTCACCAACAGATTTTATTGTCTGCACTAATTACCATTGTTCACCTCCTTATTGGGTACTGGAAGTTTGCACCTTAATTATGAAGAGGACTATGGTAACCCACAGAGCAAAAGACTAATAAATATATTAATTCAGGAAATACTACTTTACTAGGTAGAATTGTAAATACCTGTTAACTTTTTAATTTTAGGGAATGATGTACATTGATTAATAAATTTACTTTTCAAATAATGCCTACTACATAGCAGATTCTGTTCCGGACACTGGTAACCAGTGTATCAGACAAACTTCCCTGCTCTCAAGAAGTTTAAATTCTAGCAGAGGAGACAGAAAATAAATAATTTCCGTTAGTGCTAAGTGCCATGAAGAAAACAAAACTGGATATTGTGAAAAAGAGAATGACCAGGAATAACAAGACAAGGTAGTCATGAAAGGCTTCTCTAAGATGATATTTGGACGGAGACCTGAATGATGAGGTAAAAACCAGCCATTTGAAGAGAAGGCAAAAGAATATGCTAGGTAAAAGGAAGGCATGTTACAAAGAAAGAAAGACAGACGTTCATCATAGTTGGCAAAGGGAAAGTGGTACATGAGACTGGAGAATAAACAGGGCTAGCTCACGTGGGGCACTGTAGACCAAGTAAAGAACTTAGATTTGACTAAAAGTACAAGAAAATGGCCTAAGGAGGTTCTAAATAGGGGAGTGATAGAGTCTGATTTACTCTTTCACAATACCACTCTAACTGCTGCGCGATTCTAAGTGCAAGAAGGAGGCAGAGGGAGGTTTTAAAGAGGGGAGTGATATAATCAGACTTACTCTTTTACAGTGTTACTCTGCTTGCTAAGTAGAGGAGGGACTACAGTGAGGAAAAGTGGAAGACACAAAATGAAGACTGGAGTCCAGGGGAGACATCATGGTGATCTAGACAAGAGTGCCAAGGATGGAGAATGAGGGAAGGGGATGGATGCAGAAGAGTCATTGCATCTCATAAGAACTAACGTCTGCTTTAAAGGACTGTTACTTTTTTATGTTCTATGTCTTTGTTCATTCTTTTGTGAGGGGCTTATTTCTTTCTTCATTTTACGTATAATCACAGACTCCTACAGCTGGAAGAGACACTAAAGGCATACTATAATTCCCCACTCAGGGCAGGAATACTAGTCCAGAAACTCGGAGAGATATAGGCTTCTACTGACAGAGACCCACTGTCTCACAAAGCTATCTCGTTTTAAAGCAGTTCATTAGCATTTGACAGCTCATTATAATATGGAAATTGGCCTCAGCATTCCACATGTTTAGTCAGTAAGTACCTACTGGGTGATACTATGTGCCAGGTACTTTTGTAGACTAGGGATCATGTGGTATTACAAAATTCACCATCTCTCAAGGAGCTAAGCACAGAAACTGAAAATTCAATGCAACGAATAAACCATTTCAATTTTATTTTCTAGAGTTACTCACATATATTTTTTTCCTTGAGACAACCTTTCAAATATTTGAAGACAACTATCATGTCCTAACATCACAAGACTTCTCTAATTCTTTTACAAATAATTTATTAAATATTTATCAAATACTCACTATAAGACAGACACTGCTTAGGTGTTGGGGAAACTGTACTAAAACAAACAAATGAAATGTTTGTGTCATGGAGCCCACACTCCAGTGTGGGGAGGCATAATAAGCACAATATCCTAAGACATAAGTTGCGTGTCAGGCAGCAAGGAAACAGGTAAAGGAAAAATAGGGAATCTCAGGCAAGTGGGGGCATCACTATTTGACATAGACTAGTCTGGAAAATCCTCTCTGACTAGGAGACATTTAAGCAAAGAACTGAAGAACAGTTTCCAGGCACTGTACTTGGTTCTGTACTTGGTACCAGGTATTATGTCCACAGGTGGCAGTGGGGTGAGGCTAAAACATCAGCAACTCCACCCGGAGCAAACTATCTTTGAATTGAAACCTCAAGATCAGTAGGAACTACAGGGACACACAGAATGGATGAGAAAAAGCAAGCACAAAAGCCAGGCAGGAAAGAGAGAACAGAGGGAATTAAGGAGAGGGACGATCAGGCTGTGGCAAACGCTAAACACCTCAGACATTTCAACGGGATTTTTTAGAACATGGGTCTCCGATACAGCACCAATCTCAGAGAGCCCTCCTCTGAATGTTCTTTAACTTTGTCCATGTTCCCCTTCGGGGATGGCCTATCCGTTGCCACTGCCTGCTTTATTTTGGATGCCGTGTCTCTATCAGTGCAATGTAAAATGCGGGAAAAACCCATTGGATTTGTAATCCATCACAGCCAATGAATTTTTTCCCCCTATGAAATGTCTGTGACATTGGCATAGGCACTTGAGGTTTCCTAGTCCTGGTGGCAGCCTGTGTTCTGGCTGGCGAGGGTGGGCCAGGGAGGCCGCCGGAGACAGGCAGGTTTGGAAAACGGCTAATTCCAAGCCTCTCTCCGTTTCCTTTCCCCTCTCTTCTCCTGGGGGATATGGCAAGGGTGTCTGGGTGCATGCATTCTTGCTCCCTGGTTTAGTAAGTCTGCTGAGAAAATGTGAGGGCTATATTTCTGCACATTAAACACTTCTATTTTAATGCCCTTTGGAGATTTTTAGGCTATCTGAAATCACATAATTTCCATTCTTCTGCTAATTAATACAATTGCAACTTATTCTGCAGCTCAAGCATTCCCCACAGTGAAAAGCAAGAAATCTCAGCTGTCACTGTGTAATCTTACTACTTTTTAATCAAGAGTTTACTGCTATCTTTCTGTTTATGCTTATGTGCCTTCTGTTCTCCGTTTCAGTCCCCCTCATTTCAATCCATCCCTGCCTTGTTTGGGGCTGCTGCTTTAAAAAGTTCACCAGGTCTCCGCTCGGGAAGTGGCCCCTTCACAGGGGACACCTTCCTTAACTCGGAAGAACTGACATTCTGAAAAGTAGAAATAGTGCCAGCATGAGCCACGTAGGTCTCCAAAGAACTGTGGGTTTTTTTTTTTTTTTTTTTTCCCAGCCGCTCACCATTGTTTCCAATTGGCTGAATGTGGTGGGCATACACCTAACGTGGCTTGGCAGTGCTCTTGCAGCAGTTGTGAAGAAGGCTCATACCTCTTTCTCCTGATGCCTGATAAGGCAATATTCCATTTCACACAGGGATCTGAGAAGAATGTGGTAGGCAGGTTCTTAAATATGTTTAGGCTTTACCAGTTTCACTGCTATACACTTCCTGAAAATTGTAACTTTATTTTTATTCTGCAAGTATCAGATACATAATGCACAAGTCGAGGTCCTTGCCTTCAAGAAGCTTATAGCCTAGTGACAAGTAATACTATAACCATGAATTTAGTTAAACTTACAGTTTCACCTCTAAAGCCTTTTTCACCTCTGGGTCCCTAAAAGGTTAAAAAAAAAAAGATATTACTTCAGTATTATTGATAGTTATTTATCAATTGTAGTTGAGGTTGTATACAGAAACATAACAATTTTTCTTTTTTTTTTTTTACTGTAGCAAGACTTGTTTAGTAAATTTATATGAGTTCTAGTTTTCTTTCCTACCTAAAGCAAGAACAAAAACAAAAACAATCTATTCACTTATCATGCTATCTGTTTTGCAATCCCTAGCTCCACCTTAACACAAGACAGCGTTAACAAGCTACTTGTTTATTTAATTAAGTCAAAACAGCTGATTGACAACCCAACAGAAAACAATTTAGAAAGGAATTACAGGTTGAGTTCTTCTAACATTTGTTTTCCTCGGCCTTTGAAACCTTGTTTCTAGGGAGGTTTACTCCTCTAACATCTTCTCATTCTATTCCTCTTTCTGATCTATATTCTACAAATTTTGATATGTTATATACATTTTCATTCAGTTCAAAATATTTTCTAGTTTTCTTTCAAACTTCCTCTTTGATCCATGGATTATTTAGACATGTGAGGTTTAATTTTTGTTTGAAGATTTTACTATTATGTATCTAGTTTATCAATATTTAGTTTAGTTCCATTATGGCCAGAGAAAACATCTTAGACCTCAGTTCTTCTAAGTTTAGTAAAACTTTTTTTATGACCCAAAATATGATTTATTTTGGTAACTGTTCCATGAGTACTTGGAGAGAATGTGTATTCTGCTGTTGTTGGATGGACCTACTGATTTTAAACTGTTAATATTTTTGTGTTCGTCATTGTGGAAATTAAAGATGAAAGTTTTGGTAAAAAGATGAGATAATACTATTCACCTTTTCTGTATCTTGAATTTATTGTTCACAATATAATATGAATGTTCTTCCATATCAATCCATATTCCTCTAGATAATTATAATGCTTACCTGGCATTTAATAAGCTATGATAATATTTTGTTGAATTTCCTGTTATATCTTTCTAATTTTTGCCATGATAAATAATACTGTGATAAATATCCTGGTACTTTAAAAAATTCTGATAGAAATTGTTCTGAAAAGTTGTTTGAAATTGCATGTACATCTGCAATGAACGGGAGGGTATATTTCTTCTAAAGTGTGCAAGTACTATCATTCTTTGTTAATCTTACCAGCTAAAAATACTACCTCATTTATTCACCATTTATATCACTTCCTTTGTATTTCCTACCTCATTCTTAAACCCACTTAAGACTGGGATGTTAACTTTTAAAAACTGATTTTAAAGATATCTTTACAGAATGTTTTTTACACCCTCCACCACCTCCAGCCCAGAATTAACAAGTTGGTATATATCTCACTATACTTTTTTCTGTTTTTAAATTGTATTTTATTGTTATTACAGTTGTCCCTGCTTTCTCTCACTTTGCTCACCTCTACCCAGCTCCCCAACCCCCAGGCAATCCTCCATATCATTGTCCATGTCCATGGATCATGCATGTATGTTCTTTGGCTAATTCCTTCACCTTCCTTCATTCAGTGCTCCCTTCCTCCTTTCCGAGAGCTGTCAGTCTGTTCCATGTATCTATGCTTCTGTTTCTGTTTTGTTTGTTATTTTATTATAACAAACATATAAGTGCAATAACATAG
This sequence comes from Pteronotus mesoamericanus, assembly GCF_021234165.1. NCBI lineage: Eukaryota > Metazoa > Chordata > Mammalia > Chiroptera > Mormoopidae > Pteronotus > Pteronotus mesoamericanus. Next base: position 11,865,338 of record NW_026555077.1, read on the forward strand.
TATTTGTCTTTCACTGGCTGGCTTATTTCACTTAGCACAATAGTCTCGAGGTCTACCCATACTGTCTCAAAAGGTAAAAGTTTCTTCTTTTTTACCCCTGCATGGTATTCCATTGTATAAATGCACCACAGCTTTTTTTATCCACTAGTCTAATGATGGGTGCTTAGGCTGTTTCAAATTTTGGCTATTGCAAATAACGCTGCCATGAACATAGGGGTGAAAATTTTTTTGTATTGGTGTTTCAAGATTTTTAGCATATATTCCCAGAAGTGGAATTGTGGGTCAGAAGGTAGTTCCATTTTTACAAAAGAACGAATACAACACCAGGAAGACAAACAATTCAATTAAAAAATGGGCAAAGGACCTGAATAGACACTTCTCTAAAAAGGACATGCAGAGGGCCCATAGACATATGAAAAAATGCTCAATATCACTAATCATCAGAGAGATGCTAATTGAAACCACAATGAGCTATCACCTTGTGCCTGTCAGAATGATTACTATCAATAACTCAACAAACAAGTGTTGGCAAAGATGTGGATAAAAGGGAACCCTAGCGCACTATTGGTGGGAATAAAGACTGTTGCAGCCACTGTGGAAAAGAGTATGGAATATCCTTGTTATATTATTTTCTAATCAAACATTGACAAATATGTTTGCAAATGTACAGGGTTATTGATCATGGTTTATAATATGTTTGATATCATATTATATACTCTTCTATGCATCAGATTTTTCATACATAACACATCATAAAACAACTTCAAGTCAGCCAAACTAAATAAACTAATTCATTTTTAATAGTGGCATTATATTCCATAAAATGGTTAGACCACAAGTTATTCCATGATTTTTCTATATATGAGCATTCATGTGATTTAAAAATTTTTTGCTAATAAAAACAGTGCTGTGAAAAAAATATTTGTAACATTTCTTTAGTGTATTGAGTGTTTTTATTTCTATGGGACAAATTCCTCTAAGTGGAACTCCTTGGTCTAAGGTATATGAGGTCTGTCTGAAGGTATTCAGCCATGTAATATGAAAAATAGAGACACTTACTAAAGAAGATACAAGATACAAGAAACATTGTATGTAGGACAATGAGGCCTCAGTCCCCTTCAAAGCAGGCACATTGGGACGTCACACTGTTCTCCCAGTCACCACGAGCTGCGCTGTCGTATTTTCCTGAATCTTATCGAAGGTCTGAAATCTCTTCCCTTTTAAAGGTGATTTTAGTTTTGGGAAAAGCCAGAAGTTGCAGGGCACCAAATCTGGGTTGTAAAGGGACTGAGGTCACGTGGGTGATTTGATATTCTGCCAAAGCACTCTGCATGAGGTGGGATGTATGAGCGGGTGTGTTGTTGTGATGAAGCTGCCAATCACCAGTTGTCCATACTGAGGCCTTCTGAATCATCTGAATAGTTTCCACGGAGGAATGTTCAAGTTCACTGCAAAATTTGATGCAGATTTGTTACTCTGCTCTCTCAGTCATTTTAAATGTGATGGCCACACAGTGCACATTCTCATTCAGTGGCGTCTACCACCCACTGACCAGTAAAGTAAACTGCCATTGTTTATGCATACGCATTCCAATCCACTTTTCCTTGGCTTCCAGGTTATATCCACATCACGCAAACTGTTCTCATTATATTAACAATGGCTGGGCTTTTTCCAGACAGACCTCATATATATACATATATTTTAGTAGGTATCTTTCCATAAAGTCTTCAATTAAAATTTCTACCAGTGATAAATGAGAGTACAGTTCTTTCAACGTTCCTTTCTGAAAGGTCGGATATGATATATCATTATTACTTTAGTTTGCATTTCTCTGTTAGGACAACATCTTTTCAAATAACTATTGACTTCTTGAATTTGTTCTTTGTCTATTGAGTTTTTTATCTTTTTCATACTAATTTGTAAGAGCTCTTTATACATTAGTCTATTATATGGTGTATGCTTTGCAATTACTTTTTCCTATCCTATACAGAGGTGGGCAAAAATAGCTTTACAGTTGTGAATATGTGAAACAAAGTTTATTTTTGTCTTATTATTTATTATTATATTTTTTCATACAAACAACTGCAAACTTACTTTTGCCTACCCCTATATTATTTTGACTGTATTTATGGACTCTTTCCATATAAAATTAAATTTTTTTCAAGTATTCATATATACTTTATAGTTTTCAGGTTTCCATTTTATTTTTTTGATTTTTTAAAAGTATATTTTATTGACTATGCTATTACAGTTGTCCCAATTTTTTCCCCACGGCCCTCCTCCCCCTTGTAACCATCTTCTTTCCAGCAATCCCTCCCATTTATGTCCATGGGTCATGCATGTAAGTTCTTCGGCTTCTCCATTCCTATACTAGTCTTAACAGCCCCCCCTGACCCCCCCACCCCCCGTCTATTTTGTATCTAACAATTACGCTTCTTAATCCCTGTACCTTTTCCCCCATTCTCTCCCTTCCTCCTCCTGGCTGATAGCCCTCCTTGTGATCTCCATTTCTATGATTCTGTTCCTGTTTTATATAAATGTTTTATAAAAATGTTTCTATTTTATATAAAAGATCTCCCCAACTGTTAAGCTATACTTTAGTTTTCTAAGTATACATACAATTTCTAAGTTCTCAGGAATCACTTTCCAGATGAAAATGTACATGTATTTTGCCCTTTTCCTTTCAAATACCCAGGGTGACCCTTTGCGGATTACTCTAGAAATAAGATTAAAGAAAAAAAATATGAACAAAAGACCTGTATTGTGACAAACTTACGGTTCTACCTGTTGGGCCTGTTATACCTTCTCTGCCAAGGGGGCCAGTGTTTCCCTGTTGGAGTAAAAGAAAAAAAAGTCTACCTCATTGCCAGTACAATTCAGAAAAATTCTAGAAAATGTCTTGTGCAATGGTAAAATAGTCCATGTCTGCATAATTTTAGTTTTTACTATAAAATCTTATAGTATTGGTAGCAGTCATAGGGATTTTAATTTGCAGTATGTGGCACAATTCTACATACTATTATAGTTTCCGATGAGCAGAGTTACATTGGTATAATTCCTTACAAACTGATAAATCAGCATTACAATTTTCATGTATTGGTTAACTTCAATAATGCCATTTTATATGTGTCATTATATAAAAATGCAATTACTTTATATAAAAACACTACATAGAATTATAAAATTTTGCATAAACTATATTAAGGAACAGATGTTCAAGTGGCATGTACCATGGAATTGAGAGAAAATATGAGAAAGAACCAGAGAGCATCATATGTGACAAACTAACTTCAGTATCTTCATCTGTAAAAGTATTTCATAGGCCACTGTGATATTTAAATGTGACAAATGATTTTGAAACTAAGATTTATTTGATTATTATGATAACATTGAATAGGCTGGATCTTTGGTCTACTCCTCTCAAACTAGGTATAGAACCTATCATTTCTTAATGAATACAAACTACCTATTTTAGTTATTCCCTCAACTTCCACTTCCACTGGCTGCAAATTTCAGACTTCAAACTTAACCTGGAATACATAAATGTAGATATCTAACAGACTTTCTCTTTTTCCAACTTCCAAGGTACAGAAAATACCATTGATTGAGATAATTATAATGTCATGCAGACCATTGACAGACAGTTTTAATATTAAGTTTGCCTAGAATAAGAGAAATTACCTGATACTCTAAAAATAATCTCATGGAATCTTTTTTAAACACAAAGATTTTGGGTGGTGAACACACAGTGCCATTATGTGAATGATGTATTATAGAAATAACCAGACATTTCAAACTTACATAATTTTATTCACCAATGTTACCCCAATACATTTAATTAAATTTAATAAAAATGCAAAGATTGACTTTAAGTGATAATTTATAAATATGGTACCCAAATTTCAAAAATTCACATAAAATCAGGAGAGCTGATTTCTTAACCTAATCAAACATATCATCTAGACTAGCTTACCGCTGAAAAAAAGAAAGTCAAGAAAGTTTTAACCTAATAAAGCTTTTGACTGTGATCTCTCTGAAATAATGACTTGTTAAAAGAATGAAGAGATATACATGGACTCTAGAAAAAGTAGGCCAAAAGAGCCAAAAACTGTCTATGTTTATCTAAATACATCCAAAAGGTGAGGTGCTATGTTTGGTACCAGTTAAATACTAAATACATATTTAAAATGAAGAACAATTAATCCATATTTCCCACTTCAATTAATTTCACTTAATTATCAACTATTTATTAATTATTGAACAAGGACTAGACACTAGGCCACTTAATATCTGTTCTATATCTTTTTTATGCAATTAGCAAGCAAGCAACCTGCTAACACATCATTTGCTAAATCTGTTGTGGATTCAAATTCTGTCTCCTCTACACAAGAGCCATATGTGACCTGGAGCCACAGACTTAGTTTCAGAGACTTAGTTTCCCCACCAGTAAAGTGAAAATAATAGCATCTCTCACAAAATTTTCATGTGGATTAAATGATATAAGGGACACAAACCCTACACCAGTACCTGGCATATAATAGCTTTCTGCTAAATATTAACCTATCAAGACTTTTTATTGGACTCTGTTATGACTTAACAAAGGAATATCCAACTTATAAACTAGCATTTGTGAGCCAGTTATCCGAACTTTACTATTGGTGAGCTGATAGAATTTCTGGAGCTGCAACACAATACAGATTCAGACTCTGGCCTACAGATATCCAGCACTTGGTAAAACTCTGCTTAAGACAGATGCTAGGCAGGCAGCCAGCTTCTCTTTGATAATACCAAGAAAGAAGTTAATTAACTGAGAACTTAATAAAATTAGAATGAATGGATTTTAATTAGCGGGGAACTTAATATATGTAAGGACTTAGAGCAATATTTATCATAGAGAAGCCTATCATATATAACCCACTTGTGGGTAATCAAGAATTGGACTTTACATAAAAGCACCAATTTTCCATGGCTCTTCGGAAATCATAAAAATAACTAATAAATGTGCACCTGAAGAAATGTTGAGAAGGGTCTTTAAATAAATATTTCCTATGATACCATGGCTCTTTGTATTATTTAAAAGAAATTATTTTAAGAGTTAGGGAAGAGGCGGAGAATTTCGAAAATTCGACTTTTCATTTAATATGCTGCTGAAGACAGTGGTTTTCAGTTGTAAAGTCCTTCTTCGTGATTCCTGTTTCCTGTGTCTGAATTATTTTCCTTCTTCCTCTCTCTGCAAACTCTCTCCACCCTGGCCTAGCCGTGCTGTAAGCCATACAGGCGCTCTACCATGATAGCCAAACCACTGTTTGTTGTTTTATAGCTTTTTTTTTTGCTTTTCAGTTTTATAGATCATCTCATCAATTAAGAGACTATGGTTAATAAAAACAAAACAAAACAAAAAACTCTAAAGCAAAAAAATAACCCCAAACAAACCAACAACCAGTAGCAACTAGTGGCTTATCTATCCTATTTATATTCTCTACGGTTTGCAATTCCAGGCACTCATCAGATCATCGTAGTTTTTCAGACCCTGATCTTTGCAAATCTTTAAGCAGCTCCTCATCACTCTCTGGGGATACCCACCCCTGAGCTGGGGAAACAGAGCTATTGGGAAATATTTTTCAAAGTGTGGTCTGAGGAGCTCTGTGGTCACAGGCAAGCCTCCTCCAGGTGGTGCATGGGGGTGGCCTCTGGTCTTATTAATGCTTACAGCATAACACTGCTTTATGTTTTTGTTCCTAGTGTGAGTTAATAAATACATTATCCAGTGTTCACATTAATTCTGATGATTATTTTTTTAAAGTGAGAACTGGAAAGTGTGGGTGGTCCATGGGGTCTTTTGACCAAACTAACACATGAACTGAAAAAGGTTAATAACTTCTGCATGTGTTCTACTGAGTTTCTACCTTAAAAGTCATTTTATTAAGTCATTAATTTGGAGTTTATTAATTTTATAGTTCTTAACCCCAATTCCTATAATCAGCAAAGAATCACAATTTCTGGGCAGGTAGGAAGACTTCACACTTACTCTCTGTCCAACAGGACCTTTAGGACCTGATATTCCAACAACACCAGCATCTCCCTCAGGACCCTAGAAACACAACAGAAAAAAAAAAAAGAAGACAAAATCTTCAGCTCTGTAGAAACATTTCACAAATGAAATAATCTTGTGCCAACATACCCAGAATTGCCTTTTAAAAAATCTGATAGTTAATGATGTCCATGCTGAAATATTTTGGAGTAATTGTACTCAGGTCTGCAATTTACTGTTGAATATAGGGAACGGATTGAGAGAGGGAGCAAGGGATGGACAGATGGATAGGTACATGTAAAGCAAGTAGAGTAAAATGTTCATGGAAAAATGAAGGAGGGACAAAAGCAAATTCCTCAATAAAATTGATAGACAAATGTATAGTTATGTAAGTTTTATAATGAACATATTTAAAATTCAAATATATAACTGTACTAACTGAAATTTTTCAGATTAAAATAATAAAAGCTCAAGTCAGAAACTAAGTATTAGTATTTCAACATATTTTTTTCCTGGCTAGCTAGAAGGCTAGTAGAAAATTATGTAAACATACTTTGGGGCCTGGAAATCCTTGGAAGCCTGTCAAACCTTGAACACCGTGTTCTCCCTGCAATGTGAATAGATATGGTAACGATTACTGTGCAATGGTGTTTCAGTCTGTAGAATAAGTGCTTAGTGAATTTCTGAGTTGGTACATACAGGCTGCCCTTTCAGGCCAGGCTCTCCACCTGGTCCTTGATCACCTTGTGCTCCTCGGTGACCCCTTTTACCTTGAATTCCAGGTTGACCGGGTAGCCCTTGTTCACCCTAAGAAGAGAGAAAAAAAAAGTGACCTTGACTTTAGAACCTAAGTGAAAGCCAAATACAAGGCTGTCCTCAGGCGTAGTACAAGGCCCTGGGGAAATCAAATGCGACATGATCATCTTCCCCATCAATATTTTCCACATCAGTAATATTTGATTATAATAAACAAGAAGTGTAGCAGTGGGGAAAGAAAGTTCTAAAGACTGTCGTCTTAACTGTGGAAAGAGGAGGGAAGAAGATGCTTCCAGAACTGGGAGGAGGATTGTGGGGCTACAGAGAGAATGGTGGGGTGGGGTGCATGTGTGCAGGGGTGCTTACTTGTGATAAAACTTGTGTTTTATTTTTCTGTGACAAAAGATTCAGATCAGCAAATTATCATTCACTGTCTTGAGACAAAGATACAGGGCTGGGGCTTGACAAATACGGGTTCTTTCTTGTGCAGATTCACACATAGGAGGTAGGGATCCCACTATTTCTTTTCCTACTTTTAGCATTTGTGCAGCCAGATTGAGTTTTAGTGGAATGGGATATTTATGGTATAAACATTAAGAGGAGGTTCAAACTGTAAACAGTAAGCACGTGAGTCATCATTTTCAGTTTACCTTGTATAGGTCAGACTATCTACAAGTTCTTCAGAAGTGGAACTGTGAAAGCCAAATTAAGAGGTCATTGTGAAAAGGGTGCCAGTGTCCTAATCCTAGGCTTTTGTGAAACAGCTTTAGACACTGACTTAATGCCTGGGCTGTCTGGGTCAACTCTGCACTGAGGTATTTCTAAGAGAAGGTTGTTTGGAAAGCCTATTGACACGTGACAATACTCTATGCAATGAATGTTAATGCAAGGCATAATTACTGTCACTCTGACTCTAAGAAATAATCTGTACTCTTACCAGATTAATTGGCTGGTTAGGCTGAGACTTAGAGGAACAGAAAACATATCTGAGAAAGTAAGTATCTGCAAGTAAATAAGATTTTTCAGTTTTTGAGAAGGTGGATGACACAGAGAGGGGAAAAAACCCAGAATGAGTCAAAAAGCATTTTTTAAAGCATTACAGTCCTGGACTGAGAGTTGTTTTGGCAAATTACATGCAATGTAGCTATCTCGGGAGAAGGACATGTCCAGGCCACATACTTTCCTTTTTTCCTAATGTACTTTTATTGTTAGCTACATTTCCTTAAAAGCTATTAATCTTACCATCGTGTGCTCTAGCCAATGAACTCAGGGCCAGTAAGGATGATCGATAACGCCCATCATCAGAACAAAACTTGCAAGTACCTTTGGACCTAGAACTCCTGGGCTTCCTGGAAGGCCTGGTGAACCCTTTGCTCCTCGAGGACCTGGAGACCCAGTCGGCCCTGTTCTTCCTGGGCTGCCTCTGATGCCCTAAATAACATACATAAGACATGAAAACAGGCAATTCCTAGAAAATCCATCCAGAGGCTCAATAACTGTAGGAAGGGTTGGTCTTGTGAAATGCCGCTGTTAACACACTACCCCAGTTTGGAAGTTGTCCTGGGCTTCTTTCCCAAGTAAGTCAAATGTTTAAATAATGTTTTGGCCCACGTAAAATCTCTAATTATAGTTAATGTAATAGTCTTGGGTTTTTAAAATGAAAATACTGAGGCAGTACGAAGTCCACCAGCATCCTCTACTTAAGTAGATTATGTGTAAAGTACGTTGGTTGTATTCTAAATTTTTGTATTCTACTCTGGTATACATGAAAACTCTTATAACTCATTATATGTCCTTAAAAAGAATATTCTGATGGATGTTAACTAAGCTTGTTGTGGCAATCATTAATCAAAGTATACATATATTGCATCATTATATTGTACAACTGAAGCTAATACATGTGAATTATATGAAGCTAATATATGTGAATTACATTTCAATATAAAAGGAAGACTATTCTATTCCTCAATCACACTTGATTCGAGAAAATTTACTCCAAACAGTGTGATCAGGAATAAAGTAAGTAAACCATTTCTCCAGCAAATCCTAAAGTTGACAAACTATCGTTGCAATCCAAATCCAATCCATCACCTGTTTTTGTAGAACTTGTGAGCTAACGACAGCTTTTACATTTTTATGTGTTAAGAAAAATCAAATGAATATTTGAAGACGTAATAATGATACAAAATTAGGATTTCAGTTTTGTTGGAACACAGCCGCACTCATTCATTTAAGCATTGCCAATGGCTACTTTGCAGGTAAGGCAGAGCTGAGCAGTTGTGGCTGAGACTGTAGATGGCACCCATTGCTTCACGCATTTGCAGTGATGCAGTTACAATCTGACAGTGTTTCGAGTGGAACATATGCTGACTTACTGTGGCATTTTATTTATTTTAGTACCAGTGCATATTGGTCATGTCAAAACAAAAGCAAAATAAAGTGAAGTTTGAATACTGCGTGTTTAAAGCACAGTGAAATATGGATTATTTTGTTATCAAATTAGGGGTTAATGCTTTGTATTTTTTATTCAATGACTATAGTTGTGCTAAAAAATAATATACAATATACATCAATATTAGTAGACCAAGCATTGGACACAATATTTTTGAAATGGGACAGTTGATAAAAATTAGGAAAAATAAAAAAAGGGGGCCAAAATAAATTTCTTAAGATTGCTTGCCTTTTGGTAGGAATAGTTGCTTAAAGTGTTGAAGACATCGGAGCAGCATTAATAGTCAATTAAAAAACACACACAAAGCTTTTGAGTGGTTTTCCTTGTCTCTTGATGAATTGATAGATGTTAGTACAGTAGCCCCCTGCCCCTCATCCAAAGGAGGTGGGTTCCAAAACCCTGAGTGGATGCCTGAAACCGTGGGTAGTACTGAACCCTATATATGTATGGTTTTTTCCTGTACCTATGTACCCATAAAATGAAGTTTAATTTCTAAATGAGGCATAGTAAGAGACTAACAGTAAGAACAATTATAACAATATACTGCAATAAAAGTTACATAACTGTGGTCTTTCTCAAAATATCTTATTGAACTGTACTCACCTTTTCACTTAAAGGAAGCACTTTCTGGCTTCCCTTTAGCTGATGTGCACTGCCAGCATCACTGTTCTTGTGTTTTGGAGCCATGATTAAGTAAAATAAGAGTGACCTGAACACAAGCACTGCCATACCTAACTGTAGCTTTGTGGGTTGTCTTGCAAGGTGTTGAGTATCCTATCCCTGCATGTTTAATACGAGTAATTGATGACAGAGAGAGAAGACATGCATCACATGACAGATTATGCTGGATGATTTTAGGATACCTCAACATTCCAGAATTCTAACATAGTACCATTTCGCCTCACTTCACTTGTAATTTTAGGTAATTTTGAGACCTTTGTTCTCCAACAGGAAAAAATATGTATCTTTCAGGTGATCCAGGGACAACGGACACACCTGAAGTCGACAGGTACTTTTAGCTGAGAATAAAAGGACTTTAGGATTAACTGCATACTTGAAAGTTTATTTTACTTTCAGTGCTATCAGACATTTAATACAACACAATGAATATGCTCCAAGTTATTTACTGCTCATGTTGGTTTCTTAGAGAGAAATTTGAGGACAGTAGCAGAGTGTTCTGTACAATGTTCCAAACAATGTTTCATACAAGTAGAGAACAAACATTTTTTATTATGAATACACAGATGGATGAGTAATTTTGCTTTCAAGAGAAACAGATGTTAATCCCTAGGCATTTTTCCAATGTCTTAAAAATGATTTGACTAAAACCCATCAGCAAAGGATAAGTCATTCTGAGCAAATTTAAAAAATAAATAACATCACACTTATTAATTTGTTCAGAGATGCTTAAACCGATCAACACTTTACCTAAGTCTTTAAAAAGTTCATAAGATGATAGGAGTATATGATGTCTCATGGCCAGAGATTTCCATTATCCTCAGATAGGAGCCAAATTGCATGCTTAAATTTTTTTTTGTTTTATTGAGATATAATTGACATATAGTATTATGCAAGTTTAGGTATAGAACATGTTGGTTTCATACATTTATAATTTGCAATGTGATTAATAAAGTAGCCTAGCTAATACCTTTATCATGTCACATATTTATTATTATTTTTTGTTTGTTTTTAGAACAGTTAAGATTTTTGTCTCTGAGAACCTTTGAAACTTATAATACAATATTGTTGACTATAATTACTGTGTTGTGCATTAGCTCTCCAGAACTAGTCATCTACAAGTTGTAAATCTGTACCCTTAAATTGGTTTTGAACTCTGCAGGTAAGTGTCAATTTTTGATAAGACCGAAACTGAGGGCTACTTAAGGGTTGGATTCTAAGGAAACACACACTGGTTCAGCAATGACAACAATAACAACAATATCAACAAGATTTACTTTTTATTGAGTCTCTTCCATACATCAGAAACTGTAATGGGAATATGGTTAGATTGTTTTATTTACTCTCATGTCAGCTAAGGAAAGATGACAGAGCTGCCTTTTACTTTGACTTCCCTGTGGGGAACGAACGGAATAATTTAAGTATAAATCTGCTTTCATTCTGGAACTGAATGGAAAGATCTGGAAATGAAAATGGGGCTGTGTGCACAGATTTAGAGCACAGACACAGACTTTGGGACAATGACGGCTGGTTTGTCTGTAACAGCGAAACATGGCGAAGGGACTGTCACTGTGTTATTCCCCAGGCCCCTTGGTTTAGCTGCCCTATTCTCATTAGAACTGAAGCAAAAACATTAAAAAATAAGTTAGAAAAAAATGGTTTATTATGGGCAATGATAGAAATCTCCATTTAAAAGAGGATTAAGAAAGGAATATTATCTAAAATACGTTGAGTGAAATGATAAACATTTTATGCTAATGATTGATGTTTTCAACAGTAAAATGATAAATTTAAAATGACACTTAACTTCAAATTAGTTGATTTTTTAAAAAAATACTATTCTTGAAATTACTAGGAAGTTTTCTTTCACTCCTGCCAAGCACCCTCTGTGCTCATAGCATCATGTTGATAGAGTTATTTGTAAAAATATAGTAATTAAAATTAATTTTGTCTCTCTAGTATAAAAAACAACTATGATGCCCTGATTTTTTTAATTAGACAACATATTTCCTGTATTTTTGGTTAAACCAGCAAGCTAATGAGTTATAAAAGTAATACTTTGCTTCCTTTACTCCAAGCTCCTAAAAACACTTCAGTTTAAGTAGGAATTTTTCATTTTATTTGGTTTACTAAATATATCCTTCTCTGGAAAGAACTGGCTGTTTTAAAATATGTGGGATAGTAATTATCAGGTGATTATATGCAAGACTGCATTATACATAATGTAGCATTCATACATTTTCCTACAGTGCCAATCCTAAGTAATGTGGCTGAATGTTAGAAATAAGATTTATGAATGAGCAGTATACTAAACTTAGGAGGTAACTTTCGAATCTCTAAACATATTAAAGCTTATGGAACTCAGAGCAGGGTTGAGGCAAGTCTAGGTAGTGAAGACAGGTCTGCTTGACTTAGGTCCATTCCCAAGAGTATACAAAAGTAACTCTTGTTCAGTCTTAATGAATACAGGCATTTCATTCTTTACACATTTCCATTACAAGTACTGGTAGTTTATCCATCCTGCAAAATGGACAGTGCAAATGCCACTATAATATTGAAAAAAATAGTATATCATGTGAAATCTCCTTTACTTAGGTCTCAACTCAAAAATCACATGACTGACAGGGACTGAAAGAGGATATTTCATCTATACTTTGGCTCTTAGACATGTCTAGGCTCACATCACCATGAAAAAATTAAATGTCCGTATTTTATTTTAAAAATAACAGTTCTATCTCCATCCTATCTTATTTGATCCTCTGATAAGCCTGTGAATATGCCAAACTCTTCCTGAGTGCAAGGTTTTGTTTTTTGTTTTTTTTTCATTTTAGTTCTTTCTTATGGTATGTTCTTCTGTCATTCTTTATTTTTTTGACAAATATTAAACTGACCTTATTTTATTTTATTTTTTTAAATTTTATTTTAATTTATTTTTTCAAATACATTTGTCTCTGCCAAACCCCCACCACTTTCCCTTGCCCGCTCCCTTCTTCCCTCTGTCATTGTTTATACGTCTGGCTCAGGATTATCTTTAGTGGTCAGCTGAAGTATAACCTTCTCAGCGAGGCCTCCATAGTCTGCTTCATCTATATGTTTCCTATTATGCTCTGTATCAAAACCCTATCTATTTCATTCACAGAACTTACCACAATTTGCAATTAACAATTTATAGACTACTACTCAATTATTTGGTTGAAATTACAATATTAAATTGTAATTTCTGGGGTATGGGTCAGAAGTAGTCAAACATCAGTAATTTCATCCCGATGTATGTCCCATGAGGGCAATTCTTTGCCCGTCTTGTTCCCTGCTATAGTCCCTAACTCCTGGCTCTATTAGGCACTGAACAAATATTTGTTGAGTAAATAAATGTTAGCTTAATCATGAATACTTAATATTATTAAAAGATGATTAACTCAAGACAGTGGCATAGGTAAATATGGCTTGCCTCCTCACACAACTACATCAAAATTACAACTAAAATATAGAACAACCATCACTCAGAATTGTCAGAAATCAAGTTGAATGTATGTCTGACAACTACGGAATTAAAGAAACCACATCCATTCAGACTGGTAGGAGACACAGAAGGTGCTGGTCCCACATCCATATACGGTGAATAAAAATTCAGGAGGGATATTTTGGGAACAAGGAGTCCCAGCCCCTTATTCCAGTGTCAGGAAGATAAATACCCATAACTTCTGGCTGCAAAAACCAGTGGGGATTAAGTTGGTAGGAGAAATGACCCAAGAAGTTCCCCTTAAAAAACCCACACATGGAGTTACTCAGATTCACTCCTCTGAGCTCCAGCACTGGGGTAGCAGCCTGAAAGGCATCAGTGGCACGTGGGGAGGAACTGAAGTGTCTGGTGTCAAAGTGAGAGCTGGGGGAAAGTTTTCTGTCAGACAGAAAGGTGTGCAGAGGCTCTTGTCCCTCTCTGAGCTCTCCCCCCACAGAACAATAGAGACAGCAGGCAGGTGTCACATATGAGACTCCATCAACCTGGCTAACTCTATTTGCTCCACACGGGAGATCTCCTGAGACTCCTCAGTGAGCCCCCAGTCCCTGTACCTCTTGCTAAGTGACCACAGGCCTGGTACTACCAGCAGCAAGCCTAGATTCACCATTTGGCTTAGCCTGGGAATATCCAAGCCCAGCACAAGTAGCAGCCATCTCAGAATGCTTTACTGCTCATACACGGTGGCCCTGGGTAGAACACAGGTGCTGGGTTGACCTTGGCCTGCACTACCCAGGAAATTCCAAAGCCTGCGTACCCTGCACAGCTGATCCTCCGTGGAGGGTGAAAGTCAGTGGTAAGTAGTCACAGCCAATGCTTGTAGCTGACTGGCCAGGGTATATCCCTCCCATTCATCTGCCAACAGCACCTAAGACTCAACTACAAGAAGAGTGTGTACTCATCCTGCATGAAGGGTGCACCTTGAGTACCCAGCTTGAGTGATGGGGAGGCTGTGCCACTGGACCCTACAGGACACCTATTACATTAGGTTACACAACCAAGACATGGAGTCAATGCAGCCCTACCTGATACATAGAAACAAACACAGGGAGTCTGCAAAAATGAGGATACAAAGAAACACAGTCCAAATGAAAGAACAGATTGAAACTCCAGAAAAAGAACTAAACAAAATGGAGATAAGTGAACTATCAGATGCAGAGTTCAAAACACTGGTTATAAAAATGCTCAAGGAACTTAGTGAGGACCTAAACAGCATAAAACAGATCCAGTCAGAAATGAAGGATACACTAATTGAAATCAAGAACAATTTATAAGGAAACAACAGTATACTGGATAAAGCCAAGAATCAAATCAATAATACGGAACATAAGAAAGCAAAAAAGAGCCAATCAGAACAAGAAGAAGAAAAAAGAATCCCCAAAAAGTGAGGATAGTGCCTCTGGGACAACTTTAAGAAGGCCAACATTTGCATCATAGTGGTGCCAAAGGGAGAAGAGAAAGAGCAAGAAATTGGAAATCTATTTGAAAAAACAATGAAAGAAAACTTCCTTAATTTGGTGAAGGAAGTTGACATGCAAGTCCAGGAAGCACAGAGAGTCCCAAACAAGATGGATGCAAAGAGGCCCACACCAAGACACATCATAATTAAAATGCCAAGCCTTAAAGATAAAGAGAGAATCTTAGATGCAGCAAGAGAAAAGGAGTGAGTTACCTACAGGGGAGTTCCCATAAGATGGTCAGCTGATTTCTCAAAAGAAACTTTGCAGGCTAGAAGGGATTGGCAAGGAATATTCAAAGTCATGAAAAGGAGAGGCCTACATCCAAGACTGTGCAACCCAGCAAAGCTATCATTTAGAATTGAAGGGCAGAAAAAGAGCTTCCCAGACAAGAAAAAAACTAAAGGAGTTCATCATCATCAAACCATTATTATATGAAATGTTAAAGAGACTTATTTAATAAAAAGAAGAGCAAAACTATGAACAATAAAATGGCAAAAATATCTATCAATAATTAAATTTAAAAAATAAACAAAGCAAACAAGAACAGAGACAGAATCATGTGTACGGAGTGCATTTTGATGGTTGCTGTTTAGGACCACTTTGCGTGGTATCAGGAATTGTAGCTTTGCGCAAGCCAGGCCTTGAAAATGGGCCTGTGAGTCTTGACCAGAAAGCTGGGTATGCTGGGAGACAGACATGACCTGATGCTAGCACTGAGGGTTCCTGTGGGAAATCTGTCCTAAAGAATGCATTGTAGCCACTGAAGCTTGCTCTGCTTTGTACAGCCCTGATAATGAAAAATGAAGTGTTTAACCTCAAGGCAGGGGAGAAAATTCCCAAGCTCCTGAGCCATGCCTTAATGACAATTTGGCATCAGTATGTCTAACAGACCCTAACCTAAGGCTGATCTTTGTGCTCCTTCTATTGTTATCTGTAAACAGTATCTCTTTTCCATTAACTGTAGCCCTCTGACACTGCTTAATGAGCTATGCATGTATGCTGTATACCCCTTCACATATCATTCTTAATAAGAGCCACTTCAGAGAAGGGCTTGGGGCATTCTCCACTAGAGAGATTGCCACTCTCCCCTCCTAGCAGACAAATTGTGTCTGGAATGACTCATTTCATCCATGGTGGCTGGGAGGACTCTGTGGGACAGGGACTCCCTCAGGTTGCCAGATGGGAGGGGGATGTGGGGAAATGAGTGAAGAGGGGAGGGGATTAAGAAGTACAAATAGTTAGTCTAGAATAGCCATGGGGATGTAAAGTACATTATAGGAAATGGAGCAGCCAAAGAACTTACATGCACGACCATGGACGTGAACAATGGTGGGGGGATGGCCTAAGGGATTGAGGTTTCTGGGTGGAGCGGGGCAAAGGGGGAAAAATTGGGACAACTGTACTAGTATAATAAAGATAATTAAAAAATAAAAAAAATTGTAAAAAAAAAGGTGATAACACAGTAAGTCCATGCAGCATACTAAGCATTTCACATATGATATCTTACTTGATTCTCATAAAAACCATATGAATTATATATTATTGTACTCATTTTATAGATGATGCTTAAAATGTTAAGTAGCTAACAGAGCTTAATTTTAAACTCCAGTCTCCAAAGTCATACTTGTTATTCAAAGAATATTGGTTCCTCAAATATTTATTGCACTTCTTCTATGGGCCTGACACTGTGCTAGGTGCTAGGGATACACAGATGAATACGACACAACCCCAGTTCTACAGGAGTTTGCAATCTCTTGGAGAAGGAAGACATAAAGAGAAGTAGTCAGAAACCATATTATCCAGGTTGTGATGGAAGCAGTGTACAGAGTATACAGAAGTTCAGAGCAGGCACGCCTAACTCTGAGTGGAGTCCCACGAAGTATGCCTGAAAGGAGGTAACAGTTCAATTTATTCCTGAAAGATCAAAAATTTGTTCATCTTTAACTTAGAGGGAAAGACCAAAGTGCTTTCCAAGCTGAGATACTAAAATGCATGAACAAAGGCATGAAAGTGAGGGAAATACATAGAATTTGGTGGATGTCTAAGTAATGAATCATATACTTGAAGGAGTACAGCACAGTGGTCAAGAACAGAGCCTCTGAATCTACACCGCCTGAATTTGAATTCTGGCTCTATTATTTGTTGTCTTTGTGACCTTGGACAAGGTACTTACCTCTCTGAGTCCCATCTTCCTTTTCCGTAAACTGGAGATAACAGGTTTACCTACTTCATGGGGTTTTTGTGAGGATTAAATAACTTCATACATATTCAACACCTGGAACACTGTCTGACACATAATAAACATTTAATAATTGTTTGCTGTTATGGTCACTGAAATGCACGCATGAGGAGAAAGGTAGAATATAAGACTGGAAATGTAAACAGAGTCCAGGCTGTGAAGGAACAACATTCCATAAGAGTATCAACTAGACTGGATTGGGTGGGAGTCATTGAAGATTCAAATAGGAAAGTTAATCCTTTAGAAAATCTTTCATTTTGTTGCTAATAAGCAGCCAAATAGACTGAGTTTCGTTTGCTCTGGAAGAGTTCCTAATGAGCAGAAAATGGTCCAAAACAAGCAGCAGGGGGAGAAGAGGGAAAAAGTAGCAATAAGGTTAAGCCATAACTGGAGAATCGGTCTCTTAGTGATCAAGAGTTAGCAGGATATGCTGAATGTAGATCTGGTCAAGGCAGGTATGTTTCTTTCTTCAAAACACTGACAGGAAATAAATGTACCTTAGACACAGAAGTATCTGTAGTGTGACTAGCTCACGGACTAGAGAACACACTGGCCAGACAGGTGGCAGGACTGTGCTGGTGTTTCTAATCGAAGCTCCCGTGGTGGTCCTGCTACTCTATGCTTGGATTATGAGCGGGCTGATGAAGTGTGTTTTTCCTTCTTATACTGGACACAATCCACATGTGGAAAACTCAAAACTTTCCATGTTCTTTTAGGATAAGCATATCATCTGAGACAACACTTAAGCCCATGTTCACCTGACAAACTGTGAAGTCAAGATTGAAAGGCCTTGGTTTGTCCTAAATCAAGTTGTTTTGTTTCTTCCTCTCCTTCTCAATAACCAATTTTATTAGTTGCAGCAATAAAAAATAAGACTGGTAAGCCTTCATTTTGATGACAGATGGATTTATGATCTTTGCAGAGAAAAGTTGTTTTCTTTTTTCATAGATGATTGAGGCACTATGCTTGTGCAGAAGTCCAACTCAATGAAAACAGCATGTAGACTCATTTACTACAAATGTGCTAAGTTGACTAGTCTCAAAACACTCATTTGTATAGGAGGAAATTAACACAGGCAACTGTGAACTTCCCCAAAACTGTCCTTCGGTTATAGTCATGTGACCATGAAAAAACCATTGAAACTGCAGTGAATTTGCCAGGAATTCTTTAAATCCTTGGCCACATTAAAAACAGAAAAATCAAAACAAAACAAAAAACCAAAGGACAAAAAGAAATAAAGAATACTGTTTAGGAAAATCAGGCAGTTGCATAATGCTAGAAATCCCAGAATAAATATTTTTCTCAGTGGAAAAATCCAACAGTCCTTAAAGATAAGCCAAAAACACCACCATGCCATGATTTAAAAAAAAAAAAAAAAAAAAGACCAAAGGAAAGATGTCCTTATCCTTTGTTGAAAATATTCCAGGGAATCTGCTAGTATTTTGAGACTATGTTATTCTCTGAATTAGTTTTTCTATTAACATAATAGGTTTTAGAAGTAATCATCTTAAAAATCACATTCCCTAATGATCAGTTTAGCCATTGCTACCTAATTTCATTGAATAGACATTATCATTCTACTTTCACAGTAAATATCCTACAGGGAGAAGAGACGTTTGTAAGAAATATTTCCAAATTCATAAATACCAAAGTAAACCTTGTGGTTAAAAGGGAATTCCTCAAGGAAAGGTTATTTTGTTTTTATTTTGATGAATATAAAACACTTCAATACTTATTGACATCTTGTTATCCTAAGTATGCATGTAAAACTGTTCTAACTTATTCTTACAAAAAGCCAAAAAATAAGAGATGATGATTTATGATCTGATAAATCATTGCTTACTAATTGCAATACCAGACACCATTCAACTGCATGAGAGGTATTCAATGTTATTGTAATTTGTTCCAATTTCTTTCATCACAAAATTCAATGAGCTTTTCATACTAGCCATATGTAAAGGGACATGAAGTTCAGAATCTGTTTTTTAAAAATGACCCCCAACTAGAAGGAAAGTAACTTAGGAAATGGAGCAAGACTCTACAGGTTTTGTTGTCCTACCAATTCCTATTCAGAGTCTCTTTTCCCTTGATTATGTCTTCAGCCCTTCCATCTCTACTAGGTCCTTCTAGCATTTAAATAGGGCCAAGATTCTCTCATTTAAAAATGCTATCTACCTGAATCTCAGTTTCTTCTGTAGTTAATTGCCCTATTTTCTCCTTTAGAGCCAAATTTCTCCACTTCAGAATTGTCTGAATTTCTTGATTCTCTCCTTGGTCTCTCCTCGAGCACTCCAATCCTGTTTATGCCTCTACTCATCAAGTCAAATGGTTATTTGCTAAAGTTACCAATGACCTCCATATACTAAACTAAAACACAATGGTTAGAATTTCATCTTGCTAGCTTTCTGTATTAGTCAGGGACCTTCCTTGCAAATACCGGTAACCACTACCCGCCCCAGGATAATTTAATCAGATATTTACCAAAAAGACAATGAGTAGCTCATATAGTCCCTGATAAACCTAGAAAAGCAAGTTTGAAAAATGGATAGAATTAAAGGGAGGTTAGGCAGCCCAAATTTGGACACTGCAGTGTGCACCAGCCCTGGAAACTGAGGGTTGCTGATATTACTACTTCTGTGTATCATCAACTCCTCCATTGAAGGCCCCGTGTATACAACTGATTGGTTAGGCTTAGGTCATGGACCTACATCCTTGTTTCAAGGAGGGGCTGAGACGTGAAAGTCTTAAATTTTTGACTTCTGTAGCAGAAGCTAGTGTCCTAGAAAGGCTAAAAAAAAAGAAGAGTAAACATAAAAATGGGCTTACGATGTTGAGTAACCAAAACAACAAAAACACAATTAATAAACAAATGTCCCACACACTTAGGATTATTAGATATACTTGATGACTTTTTTCTTCTTGGGATATTCTTTCTCTATTTTTCATGACATTACCTTCTTTTCTTCCTCTCTATTTTGCTCATTCCATTTCAGTTTCCTTTGAAGTCTCGTCTTCCTCCTTTGCCTGACTTCTAAATGATAGAATACCTCACCGCTTGATTCTGGACCTTCTTTCCACTGTGTACTTCATATTTGTGTTTGCTTTTTTTTTCATTTTCTCCCCAAAGTCATTCACTGCCTCTTCTCTACTGTGCCACTTGTTCTGGGAATCTGACCTTCATGGACTACATCACCTGGGCTTTCTTGTTCTCTGACTTCCAGTTTGAGTTGGCCAATGGGATTCACCACTGAGTTACAGACATGTGGGAGGAGAGAGAGGTAATATCTTTATTTCTCCTCTATCCTTCCAGCTTTGGTATTTTGTCCTTTTCCAACAGCTCCGTATCTCAACTTGTCTCTTGACCTGACGTTATTTCTTTTCTTTAACCTTTCAGGTCTAAGGGTGGTAACCATTTCCTACTATTGATGGTTTCTAAGTTCCCCAAAATCCTTTTTGGCTATTTTTACCCTGTCTGCATTTCCCTAAATAGCTTCTTCAAAATTCCAGTTGAATATTCCATCTGCTTCCTAACAGGATTCTGATTAGTGCATTTTTATATGTTGATGACTCTCAAATTAATATTTGACCTCCTCTCTGAGCTCTAGCCTAGAATATATGATTACTGACTTACCTCCACTTGGATGTCATCAACTTACCCATAAAATTTGGGCCTCTTTCAGGCTTTTTAGTGATGGGCCCATAGTGCACTGAGTTAGAAACTTGGTAAGTTAGAAATATGAAAATTATCCTTGACGCCTCTTTTTCTCCCTCACCTCACATAATCAAATATCAAGTTCTATCAAAGCTACCTTGTAAACACCACCTAAATTCATCCACTTCTTTCCATTGCCACTTCACCAGTCTAGTCTAACCCATGAACATATGTAGCCTGGGATGCCACAATAAATAGTCTTATTAGTCTCCTGAATCTAATCTCTCCCCCTTCCAGCCCATTTTCCATACTGGACCTGCAGGGCATCCATTAAAAATGTAAAATTGGATAACGTCCCTCCTAAGCTTAAACCTCAATGGGTTCTAACTATCCTTACATAATAATGTTGAATACCCTTAATAAGTCCTTCAATATTCACCATGATGTGTCCCTTGTATACCTGAACAGAATGAAACTATCACTCTACACCTTGCTCACTCAACTTTAGCCCCCAATTGGTCTTGTTATGGTTCTTCAAACACACAATGTTCTTCCTAGCTTTAATTATGCTATTGACTCTACTGAGAATGTTTCTTTCCTGCTCCACAACATAATTATTATTCCTAACTTACTAACTCTTACTTATCAGTCAGTGTCATCTTTCCACCCTCTTCCTTCATATAACACCACTTTACATAATTGTAAATTATTGACATAAAGTAAATTGGCATAAGAATACAGCTGTGAAATCATTATCACAAGCAAGATAACATATCCACCCCCCAAAAGTGTTCCCCATCCCTTTGTAAGCCACCCTTCCCATACTCCAATCTCCAAGAAACCACTAATTTCCTTTTTGTCACTACAGACCACTTTACATTTTCTAGAATTTATGTACATAGAGTCACACAGTATGTGCCCTTTTTGTGTGCTTTCTTTTTTTTAACTCAGCATATCTATTTTGAGGTCGATTCTTGGGGTAGCATATATCAATAAATCATTGTTTTCATTGTGGACTAATATTTCACTGTACACATATACCACAATTTGTTTAGTGATTCATCTTTTGATGGATGCTTGGGTTTTTTCCAGTATGGGGCTCTTACAAAGAAAGCCACACTTTCTCCATCTGTAGAGAAAAGATCAGCTATATGCGCCTGTCATGTGCAAGTTTTTGTGTGGACATAGCTTTCATTTCTCTTGGTTAGGAGTGAAATGGCTGGGTCATATGATAGGTATATGGTTAATGTTTTAAGATACTACCAGTGTATAGGATAATTGACATCTTAATTGTGTTGAGCTTTCTGATCCATTAACATAGAATATATACTACTTCTTTAGGTCTTCTTTATTTTCTGTCTGCAGTGTTTTATAATTTTCAGTATACAGGTTTGTACATTTTTGAGGGGTCAGATTATCTCATTTTGATGCTATTGTAAGAACTGCTTTGTAAATGTCAATTTCTGATTGTTTATTGTTAATATATACAAATACAATTCAGTTTTGTTTATTCATCTTGTAGCCTGAAACCTTCCTAAATTTACTTATTAGCTTTTTATATTTGTTTTGTTTTGATTTGAGCTACTTTTAAGACTGAGATCTCAAATGAAAGTCCTCTTTAAACCAGACTGATGTTAATGGCATAAGTCTATAAGATATCTATTTTAATTAAAAAACACTAGCCTGTCAAAGTTTTCTAGGTCTTAACCTAATGCTCTTATGTTCTGACATATTGCTTCTAAAACAAATAAGCTTTTTAATAACATTCACCTTTTCTGATAGAATCTAGGCAGATATTTATTTCTAAAATAATTAAGCTTGTTACATCACAGTTTCATAGTTTGTTTTTTTAAACAAATGTGTTAACTCATCATAGTGAATGAGGAATATTAATTTGGGTTTGGATTTAGGCATAGCATCATGCCATATTCGATAAACAGCTAGGATTAACTAATTAATTAAGAAGAGAAAAACAGGTAATCATATACAAATAACAGAAATGTAAAAGGGTAAATTTTACTGGGCTCTTGAAAGTATGTGGTTAACTATTCTATTTTGAGGGAAAACAACATGGGAAACAAAAGTATCTTGATGATGATGACATGAGGGAAGGAAAGAAGAGAAATAGCTAAGTGAACATAAAATATGATTTTTAAATTTCAGATAAAATAAGATGGAAATTTTATAGGAAAATAAGAGAAAATCTGTATCATTGCACCACCACCAGATAAATAGAGAAAAAACATTCACACAATTTTTGTAAAGTAAAATACTGAGGCTGTAAAAGTAAAGGGAAAATAATTTTTGGCAGAACCTGCCTTGAGGTACTGCCAAGGCTCAAATGTTCCAAAGGTGGTTTTTGATGAACTCAAAACACAGCCAGGCTGGGTCGTCCCTAAGACTTTATTTATGGTTCTTATTTACAAGATTTTATATGTGTAAAATGATATAAATTAAAAATAGGCATTATTAGATATAAAATATCTAAGTGAATGTACCATTGACACTCTCTGGAAATCACAGACACAATTCCAAAATAACTATTACAGAAATGATTGGCTTAGCTTGAGCCAATGTCAAAGCTAAGATAGTCAGAATATCTATGGTCTGGCAAGGAGACACTATTTATAAAAACTAAAAAGCAAAGAAATATTCGATCTACTCACAGGAAGTCCCTGTTTTCCTGGCAGCCCGACTTTCCCCGGGGCCCCGGGGGTGCCATCTGCTCCGTGGAGTCCTCGGAGGCCCTTTGGCCCTGGTAGGCCTGTAAGTCCCTTGGTAATTAAAAATTACTTGATTATAGAGATATACTGTACAGATGATTAAATAACAAATATGTTTATATTTATGGGGAAGGGGGAGGATGTTTACATTTTTAATACCCTGTCCCAGGATAACTTTTCTTGTGTCTTGGATTCTTTAATGGTTTACTATTTGGATTCAACAGATCAGGCCACTGTCATGAAAAGTTCCCTAAACAAAAATGCCAAGCTAAGCAGCAATTTACTCTGTGTCCTTTTCAGCTTTACTGTAATTCTCTGGTCATTCTCATTGTGCCAGCCCACGCTTTCTCCATCTGTAGAGAAAAGATCAGCTATATGGACCTGTCAAGCTTAGGATATAGATGTAGATAGCATGATTTGTAAGGGTAAAGTTTCTAACCACCCAGGCAGACCATTCGCTGCTGAATCAATTATGATTTAAAACATCTTACACATGGAAAAACAAACAGTTCCATGGGACATAAATATCTTTTCTTTGATTCACAAATATGTTCTTCTCCATGCTTCCAGAGACGATTAATGAAACCTCATGTTGTATTATTTTCCAAACAACCAAAATATGGCTCATTTTGTTGCCATTTTGAATTAGATAATTGCATGACTGAGAAAAGGCCTGAACAATTTGGTTCTACTCTTGGGCAACTGGATTTTATCTGTATGGATCTCTGATCTGAATGTGTTACAATTCACGTTTATTTTCTCTACTTTTTTAAACCAATACAAACCACACCCAAACACGTATCCAGCCAGTGGCTAGGGAAGACCAGCAGAAAATCTTTGCTAATAAGCCAGTCAGCACATATTTACCTGGTCACAGGAGGAAACTAATGGCTATGGTAAAGTTAATTTCTGTTCTGTGATGTTTAAAACTTTTTTCTAAGGCCTTCTATTGTATTTGCCAGGAAAATGAGAGGTTGAATCCTTCATTTAAAATCCAGCTCATGTCTTTCTATTCATGCCTGAAGATCTCTGACCTTTGTCACCAATCACTTAGTCATGATTTCAAGTTCCCTGTTTTTTAGGTTAACCATCAGAGAGTAGCACAGGTCCACAGAGAGGGCTCCATGACACTGGAAACCAGCATCCTCTAATTACAGAGACTTACATGGAAGCTTGGTCTGAGCTAATGGTCATATTTTGTTTCCTCTGTGTTCCAGTATGGGCTTACGATTTTTTTTTAAGAAAATCTGATTTATCCAACACTTGTCATAATTGGCCCCAAACTTTTCTGTTTGCTGAAATTGCCAATTCTATTAAGAAAAGCAAGAAAGATGCAAAATACTTGTTACTTACAGGAATCCCAGGTTTCCCAGAAGGACCAGGAGCTCCTTTTTTCCCTTTAGGACCCTAAAAATGTAAATCACACTTGTCAATTGATTGTATTAAATTTAGTATATTAAACTGAAGGCACAGAAAAGAATTTCGAGGCCTGGATGCTACAGCACAGCGAATACTGCCACCACCTAGTTGGATATCTTTGGGACTGCCATTTAAAGTTCCTGGGAGTCATTTTCTTTAACCCCCAGCTGGGAGAATTTGACCAGATAACCTATGAATTTCCATCTAGCTCCAAATTTGTGGTTTAAAAATTTAAACCAGAGTTCTAAAAGGGAACTGAATAGATTACTTAACAAACGTCCCCATTTTCAGGAGGGGCCTTTGCCTCCCTGTTGAAAGTGGTTAAGTACTTACTGAATAGAGTAAACATTTATTGAGCATTTTGTATCAGGGATTTTGTTACATGCTGAGAATGCTAAGTCAAAGCCCCTGATCACAAAGCACTTAAAGGGGAGTAACAGACATGGCCCAATGAGCCTAAAATGCGCTATCTGGAAGCATAGAGGAGAACATACTTGTGAATCAAAGAAAAGATATTTCCCACAAAACTGTTTGTTTTTCCATGCATAAGATGTTTTAAATCATAATTGATTCAACAGCAACTGGTCTGCCAGGATAGTTAGAAACTTTACCCTTACAAATCACGCCATTATTCTGATGATATCCTAAAATTATTTTTTAAAAAAATGTGGAATGATTAGTTCACAAATTTTTTAAAAAAGCATATGATCATTACCACACACATTTCTCAGAGGTCATCAAAACTTCTCACAAACAGGATATTCCACCAAAATGGGATGTTATGTTATTCAAATCTGAAGATAAATTGTGGTGAAGATTCAATTTAACAACAATAAAAAAATTTCATAAGATATTATATCTTCTGAAAATGAGCTTAAACATTTTAAGAAGAAATAGTATATCTAGTCACAGAGAAAAAGGGCATTTTATATATGGGATAAAGATCTAACTTTGTTTCAAGTTGATAATGGGGAGATATATGGATCAAGGGTTCTACTTCAAACTTTGAAAACTATCGTACTTGCCTACAAAAGTCACTGATGTAAAGTCTAAGGGTAAGGAAACCAAAAAATGTGAGATATGTGTGTGTGTGTATGTATCTTTCAGAACACAATAAAGAGGTAAATACTTTTAAATACTGAAAAAATTCTGGTTTCAGTTATCTTAAATAGGACTTATTAAATAGTATCTAAGATATGATAATATTCAAACATATAAATCAGTGTGTTTATCCACATTATTTCTTTTTATGCAAAGTGATAGATCTGTTTTAGATTTCTGATTCTCAAAATAGGCTTTTCCCCAGCTATGAATTTCAAAATAGTCCTCTGAAAGTCATGGTGGATAACAGTTTGAAAATAATATGTTTTTCATATACAAAAGCCTGATTTTTAAATGTTAAAAGTCTATCTTTGAGTATTAAAAACCAAAGTTATATATAAAGGGTTCAAGTCATAAAACTGATCCCATAAAGAACAGATTTAGAAGAATTATATTAATGTAAGAGAATTTTTCTTATCTAAGGGGATATAAAGATCTTCAAGTTGGAGAAAGATAAGAAGAGAAACAAGACTGTTCAACACTGACAGGTATATCTCTGAGAAGAACCCTTTACCCACACTGCTCTTTAAGACTTAGGGTAGTTAGAAACAATTACAACTCTAGATAAGTTGGGGGTTTGGGCACCGGGATGATGGCTAGAGAGACTAATGTCCTCATTGAGACGTCCACATAAACTGCCTTGAGTAGAAATTTCTGCAATCAGAGGTCTAGACCAATGGACTTGAGGGAGTCTGAGTCCCACAAGCACCTAGCATGGTAAGTGGAGCAGCAGAATGTTACTTCCATGTGCCCAAGAATATAAACGTATTCATGTGCCCTTAGAAGCCTACCTACGGAGATTTTGTGCCTGAAATGAGAAAACAGCTCTATGTGCTAACGTGGATCAAAGCATTCTGCCAGGAAGACCAAGGTAGATGCCAACAGGGTGGGACAATGGCAACTGGGGAACAAAAAAGTGATGTGAATTTCAGTGGATTCTAGTGTAAATAAATGAAAACTGAGGTCCAAACTCACCTCCCATTTCTCTTCCCTACCATTGCCACCCAGAATGTACCTGCAAACTTGACAAGAGAGCAAATACGGGAAAACTCCAGATCAAACATAAACTATTTGAGTGAATGAAATTAAAGGCTATCAATTGACTAGGTTTCTACCAATTAGGTTACTACCACCAGGTAGGATAGTCATTCAGGACAAATGCTAAGTTCTATTACAAAGAATGTAAATAAAGTTATACTTTTTGTATTCCTAAATTTATGGCTTAAGGTTCATATATGCTACACTTCTATGTGAATGTTTTATTCCAAACATTCAAACAGAAAAATAAAAAAGATTCACATATCATCACAAATTGATTACATTTTGCTATGACCATTATGTTGGGGATTATTTCAGAAGAGTTCAATATTGTGCACTAAAATCTACATATGGGGGCCTATGATCATGAAAACCAGAATGTTATTCATATCTGGATGATCAATAGGAAGGAGTTTCCAATAGAATAATACTAAAATAAAAGTATGACTATAAAATTATGCTAAAAGTGTATATTCTTACTTGGAATAGGAGAACTGTGGCAAAATATTTCTATTGAATGCAAAAATTGTTTAACAAATAAAAATCTATAGTTTCTGCTCTTTTTATATGTTCAATTTCAGAAAGATTTCCTTATTATAATTGTTGTCACTATAGCGAAAAAGAAGTAGTAGGTCAGCTAGAAAAACCAGTTTTACAATTGTTTTAAATACATAAAGCTCAACAAATTGTAGGACATTGGTACTTCTTTGAATTTGTGCATTTGAAAACTCAAAGTTGGAAATGCTGGATAGTCCTACAACTAAATTAAGAACCAACCAGTACTACACATTAATCCTACACAGAGGTGGCCAAAGACAAAGAAAATATGTTGTCATAAAGGTTTTAGTAGATGATTAATTGAATTGGTATAACTGAAAGGAAAAAAGTCACTCTTCAATCCCCACAATTCAAATATAATAAAGCTATAAGTATTCTATGTTACTTTCAAACTTAACTTGTATTATTTTATTTAAACATAAGTACCTCATAAATCAACAGACTTTTCTCTTCTAGTAATAGAAAAGGCATATGAATTTTATGTGTAGTCTTTAGAGTGCAAGAAAAATGTTGCTTTTTTTTTTTTTTGGCTAGCTTTGAAAAACAGAACGGTCCATTTCAAATCAGATCCATTTAAAACAGCTTCCTGTTCTTTGGCATTGTACTAACTCATAGACCACTGGAGTAGGGAGTCTGATTCTTCGGATAACAAATAATTTTAAATGTGCCACTATAGTCCAAGCCCTTTTTGTAAAAAATTTAAATGAAGCCAAATGGTTATGTTGATACTTTGCTAGTTCTAACTTTGTTAGAGAGTAGCTTTAAAATGTCAACATAAATTTAGTAAGTTGGGCAAGATGGAAAATCTCTCTTCTTTAAAATTGTATTTTTCATTTCAGTTTAGAGAGAGGGGAACAGGGGGAGACAGAGAGGGAGAGAAACGTCGATGTGAGAGTGAAACATCGATTGGTTGCCTTCTGCCCTGACCTGGGACTCTGGGACAGACAGTGCACAGCCCACATCCCGGGCATGTGCCCGGACTGGGAATTGAACCGACGACTTCTCCGTTTGTGAGTCAACACCGAACCAACAGAGCCATGCTGGCCAGGGCTCTCTCTCTCTCTCTTTTTTTAACTAAGACATTTCAATTCACTAAAATCTGGAATTTTGTTTTAGGAGGAAAAATAAGATTTTGGCTTGAATTTAAGTCTTTGAAAGACATTATAAAACAGTTCACTACATTTGTATTACAAAAGTCTTTTAAAATATGTAGTAGTTCTGCAATTGGTTTTGACTTGGTTTAACTTTTTTTTGAAAGTTGTTAACAGTCTCAAGTCTGAAAGCCCAATGAATGAATTAGTTGGTTGTGTAAAACTTATCATATATTACTTAATTTATAAAAGGTTTTAAAGGCTTTAATAATAGGAGTCAGGAAATAAAGTTTCTAGCATTGGTTTTGTTGGTAACTAATTCTGTGATATTAGGCAACTCAAAATGTTTCTAGACTTGAATTTCTTCATCTGAAAAATGAGTGAGTTGTCCACATGATTTAAAATGGTTATTTCCAAATCTAAAAAACAATTTAAAAGTTTGCAAAACCAAGGTGACAGTAATCCACTTGGCCAATTAAGGTGTCCCTAAATAAATAATACATAGTCAATGAGTATTCTTGTAACAATTATTATTATTTTAAAGTCTAGGAGGCCTTCCAATGTAATCCTGGACTGCATGCAAGTGCTACCCAAAGTAGGAAAAAACTGGTTCTCCTGGATTATATAGAAAATAAACCATGGCTCCTTAGCAGCCTTCAGCTCTGATACCCAGAAGAGCTGACCCTGTAGGCTGGATGTGCAATTGTTTAATAAAAATATTTGTTTTTATTGGCATAATTTTAATAGATACTAATAAACATCAAAAATTACTTCTGTAAAAGATTTTTAAAAATTACTTCTTCCTGAGATATGTCAAAAAGAAAAAAAAAACATCAAGAATATAAAAGTTCTAATTGTAGAAGATTAGCAATTTTAGAATCAAATCTTGGGAAAGCATTTACACCCTTAGGCACCTAATGCAAATATAAGCAAGTCCCAAGAAAGCAGTAGCAGTGTTCTAGGTTCACTGCTTTTTCCACCACTTTTCCTATTTGGGGTATTAAAAATTCTAAGTGATTGAGACAAATGCCTTCTTTCTCTGCTTTTTTTCTTATTAAAACTCGCCTTCAGTGGGATATTTTTATTTATTACTTATCAGTTCTTACTTATTAAGGAACCTGACTGGGAGTTACTAGGTAGATGCCATGGTTTCCAGGTGAGTGAAACGCCTTTGTAATGTCAGATTCAACCCAATTTTATTAGTTACTCCCACAAGTGGGAAACATAAGTATGAGTGTAAAAAATTAGGAGAAACATGGTCTCAAATTCATTACTTTTTTACCTATTCTCCCCTAATTTATTATTAAAGTAGAGTACATTTTCTAAGAATTTAAGTTAAAATCAGAATGCCGCGAAAAGCTGGGCAGCAATGAACTGATGGTACAAATTATAAAGCCAGTTGTTACATACAGTTGAGGCAACAACTATCAGTGCACAAAGAAAGAATTTAGTGAGCCAACAGATTTATTTTTTTCTTGATAACATATAATTGATTTGTCTTATGGAAAAAATATTTTAAACCAATCATGAGTCTGTGCTACACAACCTGTATCTGCCCCTACCTACTACAACTAAGTAGGTGTAACTGATGTGTTTTCACAGTGCAATGCTGATTTTTAAGGCTTGTGGTGTTTTCGCTTGAAATCTTAAGAAAAGACAATTACTTTGGAAAAAATTTAGGCAATTTTCACAAAGCCCGAGTAGGCTGCTGGCAAACGGACATTTGGATGGCAGTCAAAACACATAAATTAATCAATAATCATGTTTCAATACAATTACTGACAAATACCCTGTTTAGAACCCTTCAGTGATCTTTGCTCTGGAAGGGTGAATGATCATTTAAATTACAATGAACAGCAACTTCTTGTGCCTCTGCTTTCTCAAGCACCAATAAATTTCAAATTGCCTTAAACAATATCAACTTACTTCAGATCCTCTCTCTCCTTTTAGTCCTTGTTCACCTTGGTCACCTGGCTCACCCTTTAATAGGAACCAAAATAGAAATCACTATGAAGGAGAGACCAAATAAGATATATTAACATTATTTTTTTATGCCAGAATGACAAAGAAGGTTTTCAAAACATACTGGAGGCCCTTGTTGTCCAATGGTGCCTCTTGGTCCTGGTATACCCACATGACCCTAGGATAGAAAAGATTGTATTATTAGAGTAGATGGAGAATGTGACTTAGAGAATAGGGTAATATCATTTCAAGTGATAGCAAAATGTTTTAAAATTCAATTTAAATATCATAGAGATTATGATTCTCTTTTGGAAATAATATAAAATGTAACAGCCACTGGATAGTACAGTAGGTGAGAAAGGGTGGTGAGTTTTGGTTATGTTTTGTTTTTCCTTGTAGATTAATATAATGGGTTGAATGGTGGCCAACCAAAAGATGTCTGTGTCCTAATCCCCAAAACTTGTGAATGTGATCACATTTACGAAAAGAGTCTTTGCAAATACTGGATCTTAAGTTAGGATCTTAAATGGAGACTATCCTGGGTTATCCATCACATGGATAAATCCACTGACAAGTGCCCTTATAACACACACACACACACACACACACACACACACACACACACACACACACAGAGAAATAACAAAGGAACAAAGGAACAAGGGAGAGGGCCATGTCAAGACAGTGGTAGAACTGGAGTAATGTAGCCACAGAGGACATTGTCAGCCACAGGAAACAGGGAAAGGCCAAAGGGAGTCTAGCCTAGAGTTTAGGGAGGGAGCATGGCCCTGCTGACATCTTGATGTCCAATTGCATGTCTCTAGAACTGTGAAAAAATAAATTTATATTATTTTAAGCCAGTTTGTAGTTTTTTGTTATGGCAGGCTCAGGAAACCAATACAGCAAATTATCAAAGGAATAAAGGGATTGAGAACAAATTTCTTTTTTCAACCTATTCCCACAGTGGAAGTGTGCTATGGTGCCCATTTTTACATACTAAGTTTACTGCTGTTTGGACAGATCTACTGGATTAAAAACTGGGAGTCGCTACTCTATATATTTATACACATCAAGTGACTCTGACATTCAGCAATCTGTCACCATCCTAGCTCTTCTAAGAAGGAATGCTGACCTACCACATTTCCTTCAAGTGTGTAAACACAAACTAGCAACAATCCAGGGCCATTTCAGGTGAGAGTTACACATGAAGAATTCTGCGCGCAATCTCTTCTACCCCCTTTCCTACTGTCTTCTTCACTTCAGATTTTTTTTCTTTCTACTACCTGTTTATTAGAGGAAAAAAATACCATAGGAAAGACAGTTATCAGGCTTATCTCCTTTTTCCGGGCTGGGAGAAGGGATTGCATACACAGGGTAACAATATTTATTACCACAGAAAGATCAATTGAAGCCTTCTTGTTTGCATTCTGTGAGGCAAATGTTTATGGTTTTAAGATTCAACTTACTGATAAAGGAACTAAACCCTGTTTAAGGAAGTAAAGAGTGGCTAGAGAGAAAGGCTAGTTTGAAAAGCTTTCTATAGTACATGGCCATAGCTAAAGAGAAAACCATTATAATACACGACCCTCACCAGCAAAACAAGCAGAGCCAGAAAATAACAGAATCAGAACAATCAAGATAGAGCTTGGTACAAGTAAGTATGACTGTTACATAGATCACTTACCCAACAGGATCCAGGAGAGAAGTGATTGGTAAAGTGAGAGTGAGCATATGGACAAAGCTACAAAACTGAATTGTGAGTTTGCCACCACTCTTGTCTGTAGTTTTACACAGAGCTTTTTAAAACGAACTCATAGAATAGCCAACTGTCTCTCTTTGCTTTGAGAAGTCTGGATACAAATCTCACCAAAAACCAACCTGTTAACTAGGGGCTTCGCTATAATTCTTCTGGTCCTTTCCAGTTTAATAAATATTGACAAAGACTATATTTTTTGCAATGGTGAAAATTAAATATGTTGGAGTAAATATTATTATAAAGTTATGTAACCAAGGTTATGGGAAGTGATTAATTTTGCCTGATGATATTAGGTGGGAGCAGTTGGATGGCTGAGGGGTGCTCGGAGAGGATTTTATAAAGGAAGTGATGATAAACTGACTCTTGAAGGATGAGTGTTCCAGGCAGTGAAGTTAAAGGAAGACATTCTGGCAGAAAGAATAGCGTAGGGAAATAAATAAAGATTCATCTGACAGAATATGTTATGTGGAGAATGGATTTGAGAGGGCTAGGTATAGAAAGTCTAGTTAGGAAACAATGAAACTATGCAGGCAAAAAATAGTGAAAGTCTAAACTAAACTAGGGCAAAGTGGCTAGATTCCAGAGATTTAAGAAATTAAAAGAAGCAACAAATTGAATTTAAGAGATGAATGAATAGAGAAGAGAAGAAGAGAGAAGGGGGAGGGGACAGAGAGAGAGGAGAGAAAGGAAAAGAGAGGGAGGATTCATTTACTGGCTCAGACAGCTGGATGTCTGGTGGTACCATTTGCTGACCTGAGGACATAAAAAAGAGGAGGATCAGATTTGGGGAGGAGGATGATACCACAGTATGGGCATATTGAGATCGAGTTGCCTGTGATGATGTTCAATAGCTATTTGGATAAATGTCTGATGCTAAGGAGTGAAGGCCAAGTGAAGATTTACTTGTTATTTTATTGTCTGCAAAACATTCTGTAGCCTTGGCCAAACCAAAGTAAAAACGGAGTTTGGGATAGAACATCATTTGTTTAATGTTTTTCAAGTTTAGCCTGACTTAAACTTGGGTGTCTGCATGAATCTGCTCATATCCTTAAAAGTGACTGTTGACAGTATAATATGCTTCTTCCCACCATGTGCTCTGATGCTCTCACAACTTAAATGAATTTATCCTGACCTGTGTGATGTATAGTTTCCTGGAAGACAACTCTAATTTACTGTACCAATTTCTATACTGATAAAATATTCTTATTCTGTATGTCTTCTGTGTGGGATGTCCACGAGGCAGGGGCTGGGTCTGGAGTGCCCAGTGTTAGAGTCATGTCACCTCGCTCGGTCCCTGGCCTGTGGCAGATACTCCAAAATATGCTTGTTGAATGACCAGAGGTTTTATTATACATAACACATAAAATGTATCATGTATAATGATGCCTAGCTAAGTATTTATTGATAATGAGAAAGATACTTGACCTTTGTAATTTTTAGTTTCTGTAAGAGGAAAACAAGGAATTATGAAAAGGATTTAAAATAGTTTCCAATTGTTCACAGCCAAATGGAAACAAATTTGCATTATCCATTCCATTTTTCTCTCCTACAGCATAAGGGTGAGTTCACTACAATTGTAAGAATATTTATGAATGTTAAATAAAGTGTTTTTTAAAAAGTTTGGTGATTATTGAGCCCCCAAAAGGAATGAAGTACTGATACATTCTATAACATGGATGAAATTTGAAAACACTACGTTAAGTGAAAGAAGCCATACACAAAATCTATACAATATGATTCCATCTGTATGAGATATCCAGAATAGATAAATTACTAGAGACAGAAAGCAGAGTAGAGGTTGCCAGAGGCTGGAAAAATAGAGAGTGACTGCTTAATGGGTAAGAGACTTGCTTTTCAGGATGATGAAAATACTCAGGAATGAGGTAGTGTGTGATGGCTGCACAATGTCATAAATGTACTACATGTCTCTAAATTGCACATTTTAAAATGGTTAAAATGGTAAATTTTATGTTATATATTTTAGCACAATAAAAAAGCTTAGTGATAATGCTCACATTTTACTGGAGTGAAATGAACATACATACAATATATAGAAAAGCAAAGTATGATATTAGAGGAATGGCAGCGTAAGAGATCCCCTTGATCTCTCTCCTTGAAGTTTCAACAATTTGCACAGCTATAATTTAACAAAGGATTCCCTGCTCAATGTACAGCACACCTGAGAGATCTGAGCATTGAAACATGTAAAGGTGGGCAAGTGGGAGCGAACCAGGAAGGTGAGAGGGAGGAATGCTGAGCTGAGCCAGGGACACAGCCCTATAGGCTGGAGCTCATGGTGGGGCTCAGCCCTGAGAGGGCAGAAATGAGGTTGTGGCTGACACTCCCTTTAGCTGGGAAGAACAAAGCGTTTGGTGGGCATTCCTGCAGGAGTGGGCAGTGCAAGCTGCAGCTGAGTCCAGTGACCCGGGCAGAGACACAGCACAGAGGTGTGGCTGTGGTTGTCTGTCGATCAGCATTTCAGACAGTGAAACAAAGCCACAGAGCTTGGCCACCCCTTAAACTCCCAGAGCTTACCTCCCTTTGCCCTTAAGGTCAGACGGCAAGGCACATTTTCTGCAAACCCAAGAACAGGTACTAAAGTACACTCTGTGACTGGTCTCAAGGTCAAGGTACAGGGAGGATTCCATGGAGGTCAGAGGGTGCCATTAACAGGAAGACAAAGCTACTTAGACAGTAACAGGGTTACTCCAGACCTCAACCCCCACTCATCATGGCTAGATTGACGGCAGCACCCGGCTGCAGTGGACAGCACTGGGATTTCATGGAGCCCTGTTGTCCACTGCATTCCCCTGTTGGGTTGGATCCCTGGGGCTGGGGCGCTGGATCACAGGGAGGCACCCACCTCTCATTTTCTACCACCCTACAGAGATCTACGAAGCCAGAAAAGTGCAAGAGACTTTAAAAAGTTGTGATTCAGTGCCATCTACTGGTAATAGAATTTTTTTATATCAATCTATTAGGGAAATGCCACTCATACATAGATGCCTAGACAGAGAAGGGGGTCTATGAAATATCATGAATAACCAAGATAGTGAAGATGCTCAGAAAGAAAATGAAAAACTTCCAGGAAAAAAACTTAAAGACATGGAAATATGTGACTTAAGTGACAGAATTCAAGACTGCAGTTCTGAAAAACTAAATAAGAGGTAAGAAAATAGACAAGCAGTTTAATGAACTCACAAAACTAATCAACAAACAAAATGAATGCTTTCCCAAAGAGATTGACATATTTAAAAAAAATTCTGGAGATTTAAAAACTCAGTAAAAGAGATGAAGTTTGAACTAGCATGCATAGGAAATACAGCAGACCAGATAGAGTAAAGAATTAGTCACACTGAAGATAGAAATCTAGAAATGATGATGAGGGAAGAAGAGAGAAACTTGAGCATAAAACAATGAAAGAACTCTATGAGAACTATCTGACTCCATCAGAAAAAGCAATATAAGAATAACAGGCATACCAGAAGAGGAGAAGGAGATGGGAACAGAGAGCTTATTCAAACAGAATAGTTGACAGGAACTACCCAAAACTATGGGAAGAGCTTGATCCTTGAATCCAAGAAGTAAACAGAACACCTAATTACCTCACTCCAAACAAGCCTTCTCCAAGGGACATTGTATTAAAATTGTCAAACATTAATAACAAAGGAAGAACTCCTATCGTAAATTCATGATTATACTGTTGGAGAAAAACAAAAAGTAACCTATAAACGAAAGTCCACTAGGTTATCATCAGACTTCTAAGCAGAAACTCTGTAAGCTCCAAGAGAGTGGAACCAAATATTTAAACTACTGAAAAAAATCACCAGCCAAGAATAATATATCCAGCAAAGTTATACTTTAGGTAATGAGAGAGAAATAAAGACTTCCAGACACCCAGAAGCTGAGGGAATTTATCACCAGAAGATCTCTAGTGCAGAAAATACTCAAGGGGTTATTCTACCTGAAACAAAGGAAAAAAAAAAGGTCACAAAACCATGTGTAAGATCACCAAAAATCTTACAGCATAAAAAAGGGATAATTTGTGACAAAAAACATAAAAAGGGAGGGAATGAAGGTCTGAATTTGCAAAAGAGAATGGAGATGAGACATATTAAAAAGAAAAAGGATTACTATATATGAAACTTAAAAAAAAAATAAACCTAAGCATAATCACACACAAAAATTCCAAAACTGAGACACGTAACTTAAAAAAAAGAGGAATCAGAAGAAAGAGGTATGGAATACCACAAAACAAAAACAACAGACCAAAACAGAAGGAAAAGAATGAATGAAGGTACAGAGCTACCAGAAAACAAAAGATAAAATGGTTATAGCAAATCCTCATATATCAATAATTACGCTAAATGTAAACAGACTGAATTTACCAATAAAAAGGCAAACAATAGCAGATTAGATAAAAAAACAAAACCCAACCATATGCTGTCTTCAGGAGACACATCTAAGTGCAAAGACAAGGACAGACTTAAAGTGAAATGGTGGAAATGATTCTCCAAGCAAATAGCATCCACAAAAAAGCAGATGTAGCCATACTTATATCTGACAAAATAGATTTCAAGATAACAAAGGTAACAAGAAACAAAGACAGACACTTTATAGTGGGAAGGGAGACATTACATCAAGAAGACATAACACTTCTCAATATATATGCACCCAACCAGGGAGCACCAAAATATATAAAGCAGCTACTAACAGAACTAAAGGAAGAAAGTGACAAAAAGCAATCATAATTGGGGATCTTAATATTCCACTGAGAGCTCTAGGTAGATCATCTGAACAGAAAATCAATAAAGAAATATTGGTTTTAAATGACACATTAGACCAAATGGAAATAAATGACATTTACAGAGACTTTCATCCAAGAATATCAGATTATACATTTTTCTTCAGCACACATGGAATATTCTCAAGGGTGGGCCATAAATTGGGTCACAAAACTAACCCCAACAAATTTAGGAAGATTAAAATATTCTCTGACCTCAATTCTTAGAAATTAGAAATCAACGGCAAAAAGGAAGGAAAAAAACACACAAATATGTGGCAATTGAACAACATACTACTAAAATATGACTGGGTCAAAGGAGAAATAAAAGGTGAGGTCACAAGATATATAAAGACAAATGAGAATGACAATATGACATATCAAAACTTCTGGGATGCAACAAAAGCAGTAACAAAAGGCAAGTTTATACCATTACAGGCCTATCTCAAGAAACAAGAGAAATCCCAAGTAAACAACCTAACATTTCATCTTTAAAACTAGAAAAGAACAAATGCAAGTGAGTGTCCACAGAAGTAAGGAAATAATAAAAATTAGAGCAGAATTGAATAAAATAGAGAACAAAAAGACTATACAAAAATTAATACTATGAAGAGTTGGTTCTTGAAAAGATTAATAAAATCGACAAACCCTAGGGTATACTCACTAAGGAAAAAAAGAAAAACATAAACAAAATCAAAAATGAAAGGGAGAAGTTACCATTGATATCACATATATACAAAAGATCATACTAGAATACTATAAAAGGCTGTATGCCACCAAATTCAATAACTTAGAAAAAAATGGGTAAGTTCCTAGAAATATATAACCTTCCTAGATTGAATCATGAAAAATGGTAAAATCTAAATAGGGACCAATCAACAGTGAGGAAATTGAAACAGCCATCAAAAACCTCTGAAAAATAAAAGTCCAGGATCAAAAGGTTTTTCTAGCGCACTCTACCAAACATCCAAATAAGATTTGATACCTATCCTACTCAAACTCTTCCAAAAAATTGAATATAGGGCAATACTTCCTAATACATTTTATGAGGCCAACATAACCCTGATGCCAAAATCTGGAATAGATAACACACACAAAAAGAAAACTACAGACCAAGCTCTCTTATGAATACAGATGCAAAAATCCTAAACAAAATACTAACACATAACATACAATACATCAAAAAATAATATGTTACTATCAAGTGGCATTCACTCCAGGTGCACAAACTTAGTTCAACATACACAAATCATTCAATGTAATATACCACATTAACAAAACAAAGGATAAAAATCATCTAATCTTATCAATAGATGCAGAAAAAGCATTTGATAAGATACAACATCCATTTATGATTGAAACACCCAATGAAATGTGTATAGAAGGAAAGTACCTCAATGAAATAAAGGCCATAAATGACAAACCCTCCACTAATATCATACCTAATGGTGAAAAACTGAAAGCTTTTCTTTTAAAATCAGGAACAGGATGAGAATGCTCCTCTCGCACTTTTATCAACATAGTTCTAGAAGTCCTAGCCAAAGCAATCAGGCAAGAGAAAAAAATAAAAGGCATCCAAATTAGGAATAAAAAACTGAAAGTGTCACTCTTTGCAGGTGACATCATTCTATATATAGAAAACCCTGAAGACTCCACCAAAAAACTATAGAAACAATAAACAAATACTTGTTGCAGGACACAAAATCAATGTACAAAAATCCACTGCTTTCCTGGACACTGACAATGAAATTTCAGAAAAAGAAATGAAAAAAAAAATCCTTTTGCAAGTGCAACCAAAAGAATAAAATATCAATGAATAAGCTTAACAAAGGATGTGAAAGACCTATATACTGAAAAACACAAAGCATTAATGAAAGACATTGAAAAAAATAAAATGAAATGGAAAAATATTCTGTGTTCATGGATAGGAAGAATCAACATAGTTAAAATGGTCATATTACCCAAAACTGTAATATGACCAATTTAATGCAATCACCATAAAAATCCAAATACCATTTTTTAAAGAACAAGAACAAAAAATCATCAGATTTGTAGACCCTGACTAAAGACCCTGAAGAGCCAAAGCAATTCTGGGACAAAATAATGATGCCAGAGGTATCAGACTATCTGACCTAAAGTTATACTACAAAACTACAATAATCAAAACAGCATGGTGGACACTTCTCGTCAAGATGGCAGTGTAGGCAGACATGTCTTGCCTCTTCACACAGCCACATCAAAATTACAACTAAAATACAGAACAACCATCATTCAGAGCCATCAGCAATCAAGTTGAATGGAAGTCTGACAACTACAGAATTAAAGAAACCACATTCACCCAGGCTGGTAAGAGGGGTGCACATGTGGAACAGTCCCTCGCCCATGAGTGGTGGATAAAAATTCAGGGGGGATATATTGGGAACGAGGAGTCTTAGCTCTACACCAGGCCCCCTAGCCCAGGGTTCCAGTGCCAGGAAGAAAAGGCCCCACAATTTCTGGCAGCAAAAAACAATGGGGATTGAGTAGGCAGAAGAAACTGCTGAAGCTCCAAGCAGTTCCTCTTCAAGAACCCACACATGGACTCACCTACTCAGACTTAACTCCCTCTGAGCTCAAGTACCAGGGTAGCAACTTGAAAGGCACCAGTGGTAACAGGGAGAAAGTGAGGTGTCTGGCATCAAGGTGAGCAGAGGCCACTTTCCCTTTGCTAAACCCTCCCCCAACAGAGCTGGCAAGCTGGTGCCATTTCTGAGACTCCATCAACCTGGCTAACACTGTTTGACCTGGTTGACCAGATCCCCAGCGACTCCACCCTCCCCCAATTTACGGGCCCACCCTAGCTGTTTTTCCATATGAATGGCTGGTCTTGGCTCGTGCTCTACAACTTCCTAAATCCTCTCAAACAAGCAACAGCTGAACTCAGCGAGCCCCAGTCCTGTCACTAGCAGGAGCCAGCCCAGATTCACAGCTAGGCTTCACTTGGGAATCTCCAAGCCCAGCACAAATATCAGACATTTCATATGGCTTTATAGCTCAGGCAGGATGGCCCCAAGGAAAGACAGGTGGGGGCTGATCTTGGCCTGCACTACCTGGGAAACCCCAAGGCCAGAGCACCCAGTGCACCCAGGGGAGAGCTACAGACCATGTCAGAGCACCACCACGCTACCCCTGCACAGCTGATTCTCAACAGAGGGTGGGAGTTGGTGGTAAGTGGTCACAGCCAGTCCTTGCAACTGATGGGCATGAGTAAATCCCTCCGATTGATCTGCCAAAAGCAACCAAGGCTCAACTACAAGAAGAAGGGGTACTCAGCCCACACAAATGGCACACTTTGAGTACTCAGCTTGGGTGATGGGGAGGCTGTGCCACTGGACCCTACAGGACACCTATTACAAATGAGGAGACAAAGAAACATGGCCCAAATACAAGAAGAGATCAAAACTCCAGACAAAGAGCTAAACAAAATGGAGATAAGCAATCTATCAGATGCAGAGTTTGAAACACTGGTTATAAGGATGCTCAAGGAACTTAGTGAGGACCTAAACAGCATAAAACAGATCTAGTCATAAATGAAGGATATACTAATTGAAATCAAGAACAATTTATAAGGAAACAACAGTAGAGTAGATGAAGCCGAGGATTAAATTAAGGATATGGAACATGAAGAAGCAAAAAAGAGCCAATCAGAACAGAAAGAAAAAAGAATGAAAAAAAATGAGGATCATGTGAGCAGCCTCTGGGAAAACTGCAAGAGGTCCAACATTCACATCCTAGGGGTGCCAGAAGAAGAGAAAGAGCAAGAAATTGGAAATCTATTTGAAAAAATAATGAAAGAAAACTAATTTGGTGAAGGAAATTACCATGCAAGTCCAGGAAGCACAGAGAGTCCCAAACAAGATGGATGCAGAGAGGCCCACACCAAGACACATCATAATTAAAATGCCAAAATTTAAAGATAGAGAGAGAATCTTAAAAGCAGCAAGAGAAAAGCAGTTAGTTACCTATAGGGGAGTTCCCATAAGATGGTCAGCTGATTTCTCAAAAGAAACTTTGCAGGCTAAAAGGGGTTGGCAAGAAATATTCAGTCATGAAAAGCAGGGGCCTATATCCAAGATTGCTCTACACAGCAAAGCTATCATTTAGAATTGAAGGGCAGATAAACAGCTTCCCAGACAAGAAATATTAAAGGAGTTTAAAAAAACTAAATAGGTTAATTACCAAACCATGACTATATGAAGTGTGAAAAGGATTTATTTAAAAAAAGATTAAAACTATGAACATTAAAAACGCAAAAATACATATCTATCAATAATTGAATCTAAAAAACAACCTAAGCAAACAAGAACAAAGACAGAATCATGGATATGGAGAGCATTTTGACAGTTGCCTGATGGGAGGCAGGTGTGTAGGGCATGGGCGAAGAGGTGAGGGGATTAAAAAGTACAAACAGGTAGTTAGAGAATAGCCATGGGGATGTAAAGCACAGTATAGGAAATGGAGGAGCCAAAGAACTTACACGTATGACCCATGGACACGAATAACAGTGTGGGGATTTCCTGAGGGAGGAGGGGTGCTGGGTGGAGGCAGCCAAAGGGGGAAAAATCAGGACAACTATAATAGCATAATCAATAAAATATAATTGAGAAAAACAGCATGGTATTGGCAGAAATACAGACACACAGACCAATGGAACAGATGTGAGTCCCAGAAATAAAACCATATGTAATTTTTGTCAAAGGAGCCAAAAATACACAATGGAGAAAAGAGCCTACTCAGTAAATTGTGCTGGGAAAATTGGAAAGCCACATGCAAAGGAATGAAACTCTATTACAGTTTGTCACCTTGTACAAAAATCAATTAAAAATGAACCAAAAACACAAATATAAGATCTAAAATAATAAATTACATAGTAGAAAACAAAGGGATTAAACTTATGGAATTTCGTTGTAAAGAACATTTTATGAATTTGACCTTAAAGGCAAGGGAAGTGAAGGCAAAATGAAAAATAAATTGCTATATCAAACTTAAAAGCTTCTGTACAGCAAAAGAAACTGACTGCAAAACAAAAAGTCAACCAATCGAATGGGAGATGAAATTTGCAAACAATAGCTCTGAGAAGAGGTTAATATTCAAAATATATAAAGAATTAACACAACTCAACATCAAACAAACAATCCAATTAAAAAATGGTTAGGGGACCTTAACAGACACTTCTCCCAAGAAGACATACAGACAGCCAACAGATATATGAAAAGATACTCAACTTCACCAGCTATTAGGGAAATGCAAATCAAAACTACAATGAGATAACACCTCACACCTGTAATAATAAGTGTTAGAAGGGATATGGAGAAAAAGAAACCCTCATTCACTGGTGGTGGGGATGTAAACTAGTACAGCCACTATGGAAACCAGTGTGGCGGTTCCTCAAAAAATTAAGAATAGAGTTACCATATGACCCAGCAATCTCTCTTTTGGGTATCTACCCAAAAAACTTGAAAACATTCACAAAGATATATGCACCCCTATGTTCATTGCACCATTATTCACAGTGGCCAAGACATGGAAACAACCGGTGTCCTTCGATAGATGATTGGATAAAGAAGGTATGGTACATACATACAGTTATACCTCGGTACTCACTGGCTTCAGAACTCGGCAAACCCTGTATGTATCAAATTTGATGAGAAAAAAATGTTTCAGCATTCGGCGCTTGCTGGGGACTTGTTGCAGTTGCTATAACTTGTACGAGATGCTACCCCGCAAGAGAAAATGCTTCATTTGTTGCTTACTTGGTACTCATTGGTTTCAGTACTCATCACGAGTTCCGGAATGAATTAAAGACAAGTACTGAGGTACCATGGCACTATGGAATACTACTCACCCATAAGAAAAGATGAAATACGGCCATTTGCAACAACATGGACAGACCTTGAGAGTATTATGCTAAGTAAAATAATTCAGTCAGAAAAAGTAAACCATATGATTTTACTCATATGTGTGATATACAACTGAAACTCATAGACACAGACAACAGTACGGTGGTTACCAAAGAGGAGAGGGTGGGAGTAGTAAGGAGTAAAGGGGGACAAATACATGGTGATGGAAGATGGTGTGACTTTGGGTGGTGGGCACACAGTGCAACATACAGGTCATGTGTCATAGAAGTGTACACTTATAACCTTATTAACCTTATATAACTTTATTAACCAATGTCCCCCCAGTGTATTCAATAAAAAATAAAATCAACTTCTCTCAAAAAAGAAAAGCAAATATTTAAAATTATAACCTGAAACTACAAAAGAGTAATCTAACTCTAAATATAAAGCATAATTCCCATTGTGAATCAAGCTTGTCCTTGGGAGAACTTGGCAGGAAATAAGTGTGAATATTCATGACTTTGATATTTCTAAGTAATAAAATTATTGTGGTTGTCTGGCATGAGGTGACTGTTTAGAATAGAACCATCAACAAATGGTAAAATGATCCTCAGAGCCTAAGGACAGAATAAGACAGAAGCATAGACAAAGACAGAAAGAAAGATGGCGGGGGCGGGGGGAGGTCAAACCAGTACATGAAACATCCACAGTTGAAAACTTCATCAAGAGTATTTTTGAATGAGGGACGAGAATAGATTCCAAAGTGCATCTAGGGAAAAGTTTCCCTCTGGTGAAGTATTTCAGAAGAATGTATGACTATCCAGAAAAATGGGGCCAGGGTTTTTCTTCTGCTAGCCAGTGAAGAGACTCTTTTATTCTTCCAGAAGAATAGTTAACTGTTTGCCAGTAAACATGCTGATTTAGCTACCTAATAGTAGAGGCCAAAAGAAGATATTGCAAGAATCTGATTTTTCTGACAATGTGTGGAGAGGTCACAGAAAAAGCTAAGGAAGTTCAAGAAGCTTCTCAAATTATGCTGGAAGCAGTGGGTTGGCGTCACAACCCAAAGAAAAGCTAGTTTTAAGTAAAGCCACTGGATTCCTTGGATTAGGAAACACTTGTAGATATAAATGTTATATAAATTG
The DNA here is from genome assembly GCF_021234165.1 of Pteronotus mesoamericanus. NCBI lineage: Eukaryota > Metazoa > Chordata > Mammalia > Chiroptera > Mormoopidae > Pteronotus > Pteronotus mesoamericanus. The sequence continues at coordinate 11,909,578 of NW_026555077.1, forward strand.
GAAACAGAAGATGGTCATCACAATTTCACAAACATTTAGGCTACCTTCAACATTTGCTTCAAAGAGAGTTTGAGGAAGTAAAAGTTGGGTTTTCAGATTTCAGGCTTGAGAAACTCAGTTTATTAATAATAGTTGTTTACTTACTAGCTATCCATTCAATCTGGCTCTGTAAGACTTCATTTCAGACAAGATCACAGAAATTTTACATGAAAGCAGGGTATGTTGGATCAAATAGCCCATCGATTCATTATTTAAAATGAATTATATTTATGTACATATGATCTATGTACTATTATTTACAGGCTTAGAACAAGAAATTGTACAAGAAAAAAGAAGCCATATTCAAAATTGGAAAGTTAAAATACCTGTGAGAGAAAGATAATTAGCAACAGAAGATAGCAAAATATTTGTGTTACATAACTTCTATAAATAATATATATTATAGGATTACAGAAGAGGGAAAGATTGCTGTTAGAGTGGGTCAGGAGAAAAGGTAGTTTGAACTAGATTATAAAAACTAGATAGGATTTATGTAAGTAAACATTATATAATATTGTGAACAGGCAGAGAACATTGTGAGCAAAGAAATATGACAGGAAGTATAAGAAAAGAGCAGATTTCATTTAAGAACTGACATTGCAAACAGAAATGGGAGAGATATAATGCAGGAATACAGAACATCCTCAAAACAACTGTGTTGATAAAAAAATGACACAATAAATGCTACACATAGTCTAATTTTGGCTGATGAAGTTGGTCTCATAAAGTCTTTCTAAGAATGGATGAGAGTAAGAACTGACATAAAGCTTGAGAACATAATTTATCCATCCATCTGACAGCTCTTCACTGAATTCCTGCTATATACCAGTAACTTTGTGGTCTAAAAATTGGGGATGTAATAATTAAAAAAACACGCAAGAGTCTTATTTTCATGGATACTAAATTTTGGTGGTGGAAGATGGACAATAAACAAAAAACCAAATATGTAAAATAAGATATTGTAGATACCATTACATATCATGAAGGACAACTGAGTAATAAGATACAAAGTGATGGCTAGAAAAGGCAGCTGGAGAAGGCCTCTCAGGAAGTAACATTTCAGCTGACATCTAGATGAAAGCAGCAATGGAAAGAGATGAAGATGATTCTAGAAAGAAGGAACAGAAAGTACAAAGAGCTAGACTTCTTCCAGTGTCAAAAAAAAATAGGACACTAATAATTATCTGAATGATAGTCACTTTCATTTGAAACTGAGCAGACCAACAGAGAACCCTATTCAAACTTGGAAGCAAGATGTGAAATTTGCAGTAATTACCTTGTATCCCTCTGCTCCAGGCTCCCCTCTCTCTCCTTGTTCCCCCATTGGACCCTACAGAGACCACATGCAAAAATGATCAATTTCATAGCTGGATCTAAAAATCTGTAAATGCAGATGATATTGTCAGTGTGGATTTTTTTTCCTAAAAATATGAAACCAAATGTATAATAAATGTATTTAGTTCTATTAACTAATTTCAAACAATTGAATCTCAATAACACCAAGGACATCATAAGCATTGACTTAAAGAGATTCTCACAATTCTGCTAGAAAAACTATTAAGAAATGAAGTACAATTCAATATAAACATTCAGAAATGATGATGGAAGGAGACTTGAGTTTGGGTGGGGAACATACAATATAATATACAGAAGATGTATTATAGAATTATACACCTGAAACCTATATAATTAACCAATGTCATCCCAATAAATTCACTAGAAATAAAAAAAGGAATCTCAAAATAGTATTTAATTTACATAAATGATTTTAGACTATGGAAAAATATAAATTTTCAGGTGAATAAAGCATGTCATACATGATATCAAAATTAATTTCATTCTTAAAGTCAAGATGATTGAAAAAGATTTAAGAAGGACCACTAAGCCACTTAGTTCCACTAATTAGGAAAAAATTACATTTAATGATCTTTTAAAAGTATCTAATAGCTAACCCTACTTTACTGTTCTTAATCAGAAATTCTATTTTTATTCTCTAATCTGTGAAATATTAAAATTTTGACATAAATTAACCTAATAAACACTGTACTTATTAATTTTAATGCTTAAGGTAGAAAGTAATCTAATAAATTCACACTCCTAACTTTTCTAAAGATTTCTAATATAAAATTTTTGCTATGATAAGCTGTAGGCTTTTAATATATTTATTAAATTTCAGTGACATTCTTTGACCCTGGCATACCTGAATTCAGGAAAAAGAAGCCCTACTATATTCTATTTGCCCATATTTTTCCATTTGCTTTTACATTTTTGCATTATTTCCATATTTTTTCCTCTCAGAGGTTTAGAGAGCCTAGAACATTTTTAGTAAATAATCTTATATATTCTTAAAAATAAGTTTGTCTCTAAGCTTGATTTGATCAAAAAAATTCTGGACTCTTTCCTATCTATTTCTAAAACAATGTATAACTTTCAAGCATCTCCAAAGAGCCAGTTAAAAATACCAGGAGTGACTCCATACCGTGATCCTTCTGCTTTAGGGTTCTTTTATCCTTTTAACAAATTATATTTATTTCTGTCAACTAAGCATTTTTATTTTACTTGTTTAATTTACTACAACAGCTAATTTTCAAAACCCGTGGACAGTTAGCCCTTAAAATCTGAATTAGGAAACTGTAGATCAGTGATCTTTAAAAAGTCTTAGTTCTAATAATTGGTTAGATGTGTCTTGAAATTATTTGCTGTGGGTAAACATACAAATCAGATTTTTAAAAACATCAGCAATAAATCTGCATGTGATGATTAAACAAATATCTACCCTACAATTTCTATAGTATGTAAGTTTAAATTTTTTTTTCTTTTTTAGAGAGGAGGAAGGGAGGAAGAAAGGGAGGGAGAGAAATATCAATGTGAAAGGGAAACACTGATCGAATGTGCCACAACGTGGGACCAACCTGCAACGCACACGTGCCCTGACTGGGAATTAGGAAGGCAGTCTTTCACTTTGTAAGGACTATGCCCAATGAAGTGAGCCACACAGGTCAGGGATATAGCATGTACATTTTAAATAGGTTCTACAAAGGGTGTTATCATGCATTTAATGCTGGAAGTTAGATTTAGAAAGTCACTGTATTAAACTTGTATATTGTACTAAGGAACTTGACCTGGATAAAAATAGCTTTCATATTTAGATCATGTGACCATAAATACTGCTTTCCTACAAAAGTCATGTTACAAAACTAACAAAATAAAACTCCTGAAAGGATGTGATTGATGTTGTCAATCTATTATAGCAATTGCATTTTGTCTTGAAACATCAAAATAATTTCAGAAAAAGACCTACTGGTTCACCTCGAGGCCCAGGTAGTCCTAGGATTGTGTTATCTTCTCCTGGATAACCCTATAATGATGATAATAATTTATAAAAAAAATTAAAAGAAAACCTGTAAAATGTGCAGCCTATTATTATTTTCTAATATGTTATGAAATACATGATCTGGTTTTACCTTTTTTAAATAGAAAACTTTTACCTATAAAATTTAGCATATGATATTTTATACACAGCTGTAATTCATATGTGGTTCTACTTGGAAATGTCAGTCCCCTTTAATTACATAAAAAACAGCTTAAGAATTTTCACAGTGTCAGTTTTCCAATGATGTTACAAATCAAGAGTTCTGTCATAGTTTTTCATAACTCATCAAACATTTTACTATAAATGTACTATTGTTAGTCATTTAATCTAGGGTCTCCCAATCTCTTTCAATAAGTACTTAATTTTACTTTTACAAAGTTTTACAAATTGCAAAATACTTTAACATATATCAGTTCACCTCAATCTTGAAAAGAACCTATGGAAGACATTTTAATGATTATTGAAATATTCATCCCTTGTTATTTCTTTGTTTTTCTCCTAGAATTTGCAATACATCCCAAATTGAGAAGTGCTTCTTTAATTCTTTGAAAATGTTTGCATGCATACTTTCACAAAGAATACATGAATTCAATGTTTAACTTTAGGATTAAAAAGTCAATATACACACACACACCTTTTCTCCTTTAGGTCCCGGCAACCCAGAAAGTCCTGGTTGACCTTGATGACCCTAACAAAAGGACAAGTGAGTAGACATTTTTGATATCATCTGTACACATTCTACCTAATACTACTAGGGCCACACCATTAGATGGTGCATTATTTTTTTTAAGATTTTATTTATTTATTTTTAGAGAGGCGGGAAGGGAGGGAGAGAAATATCAATGTGTGGTTTGCCTTTCGCATGCCCCTTACTGGGGACCTGGTTCACAACCCAGGCATGTGCTCTGACAGGGAATCAAACTGGAGACCTTTTGATTTGCAGGCTGGTGCTCAGTCCACTGAGCCACACCAGCCAGGGCTAGATAGTGCATTACTTTGTAAGAAAAATAGGATTCACTCTACAGGGAGATGAGGCCTACATATATTAAAAAGGTCTGTCAAAGATATTTCATCCTAATTTGCACATTTGGGATAACATCTTTGTGTAAATGTTTTCATGTAAATATACTCCTTAACTTCCAACCAGAGTTACTTACTCTATATCCTGGAATTCCTGGTTCTCCATTAGGTCCCATTAATCCTATATGTCCCTTAAAAGAAAGGAAATATTAGAACACAGACAATTGTTTAAGTCATTAAACTTGTACTCCTATATTTAAAATTTAGATTGTTTTCCAAGTTATGAAGTTCTACTTAATCTGATAGGGGAAAACAAAAAATAACACTGTCTTTTGCTTTATTTTTCTTCTGAGCCACAGAACTCCCACAAAAAATGTCTTTTTGGCTTATTTCTGGTATAGACATCCTCAATCATATTAAGAGGAATGCTTTCAATTGTCAGTATCCCGCAGGTTTCTAGTAAATTCTTGGAAATGTACCTTGCATTTGTCAAAGTTTGTGGTGATGTGCATCAATGAAGATTAGAGAGTGAAGCCTGATAATTTTTGAAATTGTTGTGATGGGATCAGGGGAACTCTGTACTCATCGATAGTTTCAGATGCTTTGAACAGTTTTAGCTCTGATCAAAGCTGTTAAAGTAGAATGATTGAAAACCTGTGTTCAATAATCACCCTATGATTCCTTTTATTACTAATACTTTACAGATGAATAAACCATATAAATTAAAGGCTAATCAGTAAATGCCTTTAAACTAAAGGCATTTAGTTTAAAGATGAAAGATGTCTCAGACAATTAAAAAAGCAAAAATAATGATCCAAAAAATGTCCTAGCTTTCATAATATCAAAAAGGTTCCACATCAACTCTCCTATTGATTCTCCAAATAAACGGGAGATGAGTAAATTAAAGCACAGAATGGGTCTGTGACTATCCACACATTACACCAAACACAAATTCTAATCAATGTAGTAAGTCAGGAAGAAATAAGAAGAGGTGGTATGATTATTTATCTAAAGAACCCACGAGAATCACCTAAATTAATTAAAGTTGATATAAAGTCAAAACATAAAAACAGATTTCTTACACAGCACCAAAGATGTAATGGAAAAAGGATTACATTAAAAATAATAAAATCTGTTCAACTAACAATAAACCTAACAACAAAGTTGTAAGGACAGAGATAAAGAAAACAAAACTATTGGAGGATAGATAAAATATGAGTAATCAAAGACATATGGTGTTTTTCTATTGAAAGGTTCACTATTAAAAAACCTTGAGCTAACTCTAAAGTTTACATGAAAGAGGAAATCATAGCAAGAAACAAATTTTTCAGAAAAATAAATTCTGGAGTATTTCCCCAAACAGATCTCGAAGGACACCATAACAGTATCATAATTTAAATAATGTTGTATTGACTCCCCCACAATGGGCTCATGGATTGAGAGAAGAAAATAGAATAAAAGCAGAGCAATGAATATTTTACAGCAATGGTAGCATTTCTGAAAAGTGGAAAACTGTTAAATGGTGTTGAGACAACTGACTATCGATTTGTACAAAAGAAAATTAGTCTTTTGCAATTAATATCATAGCAAAAATAAATTCCATATGATTTAAAAAATTAAAGCTATAAAAGTATTAGAAGGAGGATATGAAAATATGTAGGGAAGGCATTTCTAACAAATAAAAAACCACTTAGAATTGTATAGGAAAGACTGACAAATTTGACGGTGAAAGTTAAAACCTTTTGTACAGTAAAAGATATCATAAGCAATATTAAAAGATAAATGATGGAAGGGGAAAAATATTTGTGTTATAGTTTGCAGCATATTTAATAAAATATAATGTCTAAAATGTATAAGGACTTACTGCAAATCAGTACGAAAAAGACAACAACCTAATAGAAAAACGTGTACAGTGTATCCAAAAAGGAAACTTCCAGAGGGGGAAAAAATGTGAATTATTGTACTTAGCTTAGCAATCAGGGAAATGTAAATAGAAAAATAATGAAACACACTTTTTAATTTATCAAATTGTCAAACATTAAAAGGATTAATGTGAAGTATTGGTGATGAAAGTGTAAATTTGGAGACACCTCCTGGAAAGGTAGCTTGGGAAAGTGTCAAAATTTAAAAAGTGACTATTCTTTATAGAGAAAATCCAGAGTAGAAGTGTATTTTGAAGGCAATGCTCTTTAAATAAATTAATTTTTATGTTTATTAAAAATTAATCATTATATAATGTCTTTGAATGCATCATTCAAAGACAAAAAATATTAGTAATTTACACAAAAGTAAAAAAGATCTGGAGTAGTAAGATGGCAGTAAGGGATGGAATACTTAATATAAGCCTGAGGGAAACCTTGAAATAGAGGAATTATGCAATGTTCTCCAGAAGGCCTTGGTGAGAAGTCTAGCATTTGTGACATTTAAGTGGAAATTGGGAAATACACATCTATTTTGTAAATAAGCACACAGTGAAAAGACTAAATTGGATAATCTCTTAAATATTTTGCATCTCTCATGTTGTAACTTTCTGAACAGGTCCCAACATTCGAGTATTAGCAGTACAGAGCTGCTATTAAAGGTTCAGAAGTATCGTGCCACCCTTGTTGTCAACATCATGTAAAGTTCATCCAAAAGATTAATTATTATTAGGTGTAATGGAGATTTACCACAGAGGTTAGACAATTTTTCTCTATAAGGAGTCCAAGCATATAAAGAAAACCCATTTTCAAGTAAACCTAATTTCAAAGCAAAACTCAGCCATGACAACAGAGTTTTATACAGATATTAAATCCCGATTTTAAGTGCAAGGCATATAAACTTTTCTGCTTAGGTTAAGAGTTATAATCTGATATTTTTAAACCTCATTTCATATTTTATTTCCATTTTAAGTTTTTTCCTTCCTTTTTCATGTCCAGAAACCACTAAGCCATTTAAGTACTGTGGAATGCTTACAACTCTCCCCGTCCCATGGAGGTAGATTATTTTCAATGGAACTATTGCTTTCCCTGTAAAATTAATCAAGGGACGACGCTTTAAGGACATGGATACATTTCTTTTCCATCCTCAGTGAACTTAGTTCTGGAAACAAATCAAATACTAACCACAGCGCCTCTGGTCCCTCTGGCACCCTTAGGACCACTTTCCCCAATTTGTCCAGGAGCGCCTCTGCTTCCAATTTCTCCTGTGGGCCCTATTTGTCCTTTATCACCCTGTGGATGTCATTAATAAGAGAAAAAAGTAAGGAAAAACAGATTTATACTTCTATTACTTAACTATATCATATATTTGAATGACTCCAGATGTAGTAAGCAAAATCCTATAAATAGCAACTTTGCTTTAACTTAATAGCACTACAGATCACCACTGATGATTATAACATACCATTACCAAATAGGTTATCTTAAAAATATAATTAAAAGTAATTTTGGTAAAAGAATTTTTAAAAATTATTTTGGCCAAATAAGCAAGGGAGATCTGGTGCTCATGCTGAGTTACAAATAAGCAAGTTTTGTTCAGAATTTTGAAACGTACATATGTATGTACACATGCATGTATATATTTATTAAAATCATGAGAAAACATAGGCCCTATTGAGAAGCCTGTTTCTATAGAGCATGTCAATGCCACAAAGATCTGTTTAATGTAAAAAGCCTCTAGTATGCAGGTCTGTATCTGCAGGATCATCACTCACTGGTTGGAGTTTGCCTTTAAACATCTCTAACAGTTTCATATCATTTTACATCCTTCTAAAAACTAGTTATCTTCTGTTTTCCATTAGGCTGACTGATCATTCTCTGGCACCAAAATATAACTGCTCTTGAACAACATTAAGTGATGTAATTCATTTTCTGAACATGGAAGCCAACCTGTTCTACTCTTGATATTCAAGTACACACAAAGAAAAACTCAACTGTGATCATAGTCAGTGAAAAAACGTTTAGTATTCATAATAATTTACAGGCTTTCCCAAGGGTGCAGGCTGTTCTAAGGACCTGCCCTATCCTACTTCTAATGTTGATTTTAGGTGTAAAACTACGTATGCCAGAAAGAGACTTCAATATTCATGAGCAAGAATATTCACCTCATTCATTTTTTAAATCTTTTATTATCACTATACTGTCCCCAAATTATGAGAAAGATGGACTAGGTATATATTAGCAGAAATGATAGAATTAGACTTTGGGAACTAGAATATGGTGTTATTTGAAGTTAATTATACTAAAAATATTCAGAAGCGATGTTCATTGGGAAAATCATTTCTATGTCTTACCAGTACCTGAGTAAATAATTGACCCCATATAAAAATTAATTTTTAATTATGATGTACTAAAATTATACATCACTTAAAATGTAAAGGGAGCAAATAAAACACTCATGACTTGTGTTTCTTAGTTAATATATAGAAAAATAAAATCAATTATTAACCTTTCCAATTAAAAACACATTAATGACCCTTAAATATTCTAATCATATTCCTTTCTCTTAAACATTTTACTTGTTACTAAATAGCACAAATGGTATAGTATTTTCCTTTTTTCTCTTTTCTGGCTTCTGGTCTACTAAAAAGTTTTTGGCAAACAGGAGAAGGAAAGATCTTTTTAGAAACTAGAAAGTGGAAAATTTGCCTTCAAATAATTAAGGTGATAAGTACTGCTAAGAGAAATTAAATATTAATTTATACAAATGATCCTTTTTAAGGTAAATTTATAGCTCTTTATTACGTTATATAGAATGCAAATAAAAACACCAGAGCATTCTCTGGGGCCCTGGGTACATTAGAGGAATGAAAACCAGCCTAAAATGAAGTTAAAAAAATTACCTTTTTTCCTGGACGACCTCTTTGTCCCGGAGTTCCCAAAATTCCTTCAGGTCCCTGAACAGTCAATATAAAAAAGTAAAGTAAACTGCTAAATAAAGTACTAGATGGAATTTTTAAATAGTTATGTCACACAAGCACTGAATTAAAGACTAAGTAAAAATGAGAGTTACTTTTCCACAATATTGTGTTTGTATAATTATTTAAAAAGAGGTCACTATGACTTAGAAGAATAGCTGTTACATGTGAGTAAAATTCACATGTACAGGCTGTCCAAGATAAACAAAATTAAGCAGTTATTTATTTATTAGAGGAAGAAAATTTCTTGGTTTCAGTATACCCATTTTAATTAGCAAGAATGTAACTAAAGTAAATCCAAATGCTTTTATTTCAGCATTTCTTTGAGGTACTATGGGTTCAACATCTTGTTGAATGGATAAGGTTACAAAACGTATCTATCAAGGAGACTCAAAATTTCATTGGAGTAGGGGATTAAAGAGGCATTCTGTGATCTGTGGGAGAAAAGGAGATAGTCATATTAAACTGTTTAAAACAATATTTTCATGTCAATCTACTGTTTAGATAAAAGTGACTAAAATTCAGTATAAAATTTTATTTTTAGTAAAAAGTAAACAAAAAATATTAAATGTCATGTGAGTTTGCAGGGTCAACAATGGTTAGGCTTCAATGAGACCCACAGTAAGCCAAGTCGAAAGTTCTACAATGGCTAGTAATTAATCACAGAATTCCTTGCATCAGTTAGAAATGAAAATGGAAATCTCAAACTTGCATCCCAAAGCTGGGAAAACTGCAAAAATGATGTAGACAAGAAATAAATTGTGGTTTACCACTGTGCTATGTAGGCTCTTGATAAATATTTGTTGAACGAATAAACAGATACCTAAGGAAATGACTCATGCCCTATGCTTCTGAACAAATGCTTTTCTAGCCTCAGAAAGTCACTAAATTTGGAGGCCGAAGTGGTTAAGTTCTATTGCTGTAGTTCTAGCTGCATCCAGAGGTTGAAATTATAGTTGCATTAACCTGAGACTTTGTGGCTAATACAAACTTTTAAATAGAGACTAATTAACTGTCACAGAGGTTAACAGTGTGAACTGCTAAAAGTCAGACCGCTTCTGTTTCCTGTTCTGACTCTGTCACCAAACAGCCAAATGAACATAGGTAGGTTATTTAACTTCTAAAGGCCTCAGTTTCCTGTTACATAAAAGGGGTATAACACTACTTCTTCAAAGGGTTATTAAGATGAAGTGAGATGATGTATTAAAACTTAAAAAGGACTAGACTTACACTGAAGAGCTCAATAATGGATCTACTCAGAACGTTTGCACAGGAAACCTTTGCGCATATTTGAAGATTTCATTATGTGTGAGAAAAGGAGTTGCCTATATTCTGTATTGCATTTTCTTCTGTCCTTATTATGAGAAAGGTCTCCCCTGGTTCCTCTGCTCACATTTTTTCTCTCTTCAAAGACAAGTTGTTTTTTTTTCTTTTCCTTTTCTGGAGGGGGTGCAGGGGGGTTAAACCTTCACTGATATTAGGTTGATTTATTTTAGTGCCTGTTCTGAAATACATAAGTAATATAATGCTACAAAATGTTGGCTTTTAAAAGTTAACCTGACTGCAATCAATGTGTGTATTTAGAGCAGACTGAAAAAAATAGCAACATATTCTATAACATGCATGTTTTCACAGATTTCCACAATAATAAAAATGAGAATACTTTTTTTTTTAAAGATTTTATTTCTTTACTTTTAGAGAGTGGAAGGGAGGGAGAAGGAGAGGGAAACACCAGTATGCCTTTTGAGTGCCCCCTACTGGGGACCTGGCCCACAACCCAGGCCTGAGCCCTAGACTGGGAATCGAACGAGTGACTCTTTGGTTTGCAGGCTGGCATTCATTCCATTGAACCCCACCAACCAGGGCAGAATGCTTTTATAGAAATGTCACACTGAAAGAGAATAGTTGGCTTAATGTTCAGCCTACTCAAAATTGAGGAAAGAGTTGGGATTTTGCATTATTTTAAACTTTGTGAGAGTAGTTGTATTATCTCAGAATAACACATCACATTTATTTTTAACTACTTTATTGCAATATAATTCACATACCATATTATGAATCCATTTAAAGGCACAATTAAATGATTTTTAGTATATTCACAGAGTTCTGCAACCACTACTACAATCACTTTAGAACATTTTTATCACCCGCCCCACCAAAGAAACCCTGCACCCATAAGCAATCACTTCCAATTTCCTCCCAATAACCCCAGACCTAAGCAACCAACAATCCACTTTTTGTCTTTCTAGATTTGTCTTTTTGGACCTTTCATGTCATATGTGGTCTTTTATCCCTGGCTTCTTTCACTAGGCATACCGTTTTCAAGGTTCATCAATGCTGTAGCATGTATCAATATATCAGTCCTTTTTATTGCCAAATAATAGTCCACTGTGTGGATGTACTACATTTATTAAAAAAACATTAATTCATCAGTTGATAATCATTTAGGTTGTTTCCACTTTTTAAAAAATCCTCACTCAAGGATATGTTTTACTGATTTTTTAGAGAGAGAGAAAAAGAAAGAGAAACATTGATCAGTTGCCTCCTGTATGCACCCTGACTGAGGATCAAACCCACAACCTTTTTGGTGTATGGGACAACATTCCAACCAAATGAGTCTCCTAGCTGGGGTGGTTGTTTCCACTTTTTGTCTATCATAAATAATGCTGCTATGAACATTCATGTACAAGTTTTTGTTCGAACCCTGTTTTCAATTTCCTTGGGTCTACATCTAGGAGTAGAATTGTTGGTCACACCGTAACTCCATGTTTAATACTTTGAGAAACTGCCAAGCTGATTTACAAAGTGGTTGCACCAGTTTACAGCCCACTGGTGATGTATAAGGGTTCCAGTTTCTTTACATCCTTATCAACACTTATTATTATTATTATTATTTTTTAAAAATAACCATCCTAGTGTCTGTAAGAGGGTATCTTATTGTTGTTTTATTTGCATTTCCTAAGGAGGAATGATACTGAGCATTTCTTTACGTGCTTATTGGCCAAATGTGTATCTTTGGAGAAATATCTGTGTAAATACTTTGCTCGTTTTTCAATTGGGTTGTATCTTTACTACTGAGTTGTAAGAGTTCTTATATATTTTGGATACAAATCCCATTGTATACATGATTTGCAAATATTTTATCTGCATCTTTTCACTGTCTTGATGGTGTTCGTTGAAGCATAAGACTATTGATTTTAATAAAGTACAATATATATATTTTTTCTTTTGTCACCTGTAATGAATATTTTTGGTGTTATCGAAGAAAACTTGGCATAACCTAAGGTCATGAAGATTTATTCCTATGTTTTTTTCCAAGGCATTTATAGTTTTAGCTCTTACATTTAGGTCTCTGATCCATTTTGAATTAATTTTTGTGTGTAGTGCAAGAAAGGGTCCAACTTTATTCTTTTGCATGTGAGTATCCAGTTGTTGTGGCACCATTTGTTGAAAACACCATTCTTTCATTATATTGTCTTACTGCATAACATGCTTTTGTAATTCAAATTAATTTTGCTCTACTTACTTCCTGGAATTTATTTTAATCTCTTGAGACAGTCAACAACATTAGCTATTATTAAACAAAGTTTAGAAGTCATAGGGTGACTCCCTTCAAAGACAATGTTCCTCTTCTGCTTGAAACCTTTCACCGGCATCCCGCTACACTTTAAATAAAACCCAAAATTCGTACCATGGTTTCAGAAGTCTCTATGATCTGCCTCTTATCTATTTCTTCAAGCTCATCTCAAACAACTTTTCATTATTTACTATGCTGCAGTTGTAATAACTTCCTTTTATTTTTACAGGAATATCTAGATCATTCTCACATCTGCATCTTATCCCTTTTTATTCCATAAACCTGGAAGTGTCTCCCAAAATTCTTTGCATGACCGGTTCCTTTTTATTTTTCAGGTCTCAACTTAACCTTCCCTTATCCAGAGAAGGTTTCTCTCACTGCCCCAGTGGAAACAGGCTTCCCTGTCTTTAACTAGTTACTCTTTTTCATCACCCTTTTTATTTCCATCATTGCATTTATCACAACCTGCAATGATCTTGTTTATTGTTAGACTTCTCCATAATATTATAAAATCTGAGATCAGGATCTTTCTAATCTTGTTCTCCTGGGTATTCCTAAAGCTTAGTAGAGTTCTTGGTTCATATAATGTATTCATAACTTTGTTGAATTAAAGAATAAACAAATACATTTAATAGAGTCACAGTCTACAAGGCAAATAACAATTTGGAAACATCCAAGCTAATGCTTTTATTTAAAGCTATAGAACCTTTTCTTCCAAAGAATGCCTAAGCAGAATCTAATATGTTAAGTATATATTCAAGGATCTTTTAGGACTCACATAGGAATAGAAGGAACAGGAGACCATTCAGTATCCTCCATGACACAATTATTTTGGGAGGTTCTGCACAGCTCCAACCCCTTTATTATATGCAGTGAAGAAACTGAGAAACTAAAGAATGATTCACCCAACAGTGTACAGTTCTTTACTGGTAGAGCAGCGGTTGTAACAATTCTTGCATAGTGGCCATTTCAGGGTTCTTTCTATTTCTTAGTTGCTTTATGGCACAAATGTTCAAAACAAATAAGCCTAATACCAAAGTCCTAAGAATCTTTCAGATTTACATTACCCCTTACTTCTTAATGACACTGACCTAATATTTCCAAACTGATTATTTTTTAGGGTTTCCAAGGAAACAGTCTCAGAAACAAGAGTCATGTATACCATACCATTTTTTAATAACTATTGACCTTCCTCTCATCTTTCTGACTTCACTTTAAAGATCCTATTGAAAAAGCTTCTTAGAAAAAGGTGCTTTATTTTGTTTCATCTTCTCTTAAGACAGCCATCTCTACCTCATATCATACCACATTAAACAGATAGTAAAAATCACACTGCAATAAATCCAACCAATTTTTGTCCTATATGAATAAAACATGATAATTTCATTTTTATACATTCAATTCTGGAGTCCATAGCTTCACATCTGTTTAGATCTTTGATACCACACACACAGATAGGCAGATTTTTTTTTTTTTTAAAGAAATGGATGACAGACCATAAGTCAGGCAGATGTTTCTTCTCAGATGTTTCCAAACTCTTTCCTCATACTGAATTATGTATTTAGGCAACTGAACATTTTAGCACAGAATTCAAGCATAAAATACACAATTTTTCTTCTATTCAAAGAAGTGTATATCTTGGATTTGGGTATTTACTGATGTTTTCCTTGTTTTATTTTCTAACCCAGATCTCATTTCCCAATCTTTTCAAAAGTAAGAGTAACTCTTTACTTTAAAAAGTTTAATTTCTTCTTCTCACTTTCTTGTTTAATTTTTAAGAATTTAAGGTAGCATCTTTGTGACATTGCCTAAGGAAAAGTTTTTAAAAGAGCAAAAAAATAAGTCCAAGATCAAGCTGTCTTATTAAGCAATAGTTCCTTGGATCATAAAACTCCTTTGAAAAAAAATATGCCATGGTATTTTTACTGAGTTTATGAGCTGAAAGTCATTTAAAATTCCAAGCAGAACAACAAAAAGAATAAAAAAGAAACACACATGTGTTGTTACTAAAAAAGACACCAAAGATGTGCACAAGGCAGTATTGCTCCTGGGAAAAATTATGAAATTTTTGAACTCTGTGTTCATCATTTTTCCATGCCTGCTTCTGAGCCCCTCTCTCATCTCTGTCCTGCCCATCAGCAACTGTCATGCTGCATCGTCCCACCCCGGGATCCCTGGCGGTGTTACCCTACAGCATGACTAGGCCTTTCTTTTTCTTAGCTGTGTTCCTTCCCCTCCCCACCAACTTTTAGGTTTCAGCTAGGGAACTAAGCTAGTTGGTTGAAAAAAATAATCTATGATAAAGTAGTAATGATTGTGCATGGATTTCTTGTACAAAACAAATTTGATAAGAATTCTCAGGAGGACAACCACATTTTTCTGCACTGTCACTTGGTTTCTCTGTGAGTCCAGCCCTAATTGAGTCCTCTAGAAAAGATAAAAATCATCAACTACCCTAGAAAGGCAAAATGCAAGTCTAAGGCTGGTTATCTCACAACAAAGTGTGACTTAGAGACACAGAAATCAGGAAATGAAGTAAGTAGGGCCAGCTCTGAAATCTGCTATGTTATCTTGTATAAGCCTCTTAGCTTTTTCTGAGTCTATGTTTTTTAATATGTAGGATGGGGAATAATAAAGCATTGATAGATTATTGAAAAGATCCCATAACAGAATATAAGTTAAATGTTATTGCTCAGGGTCTGGACCAACCGTGTTTAAAATAATATTTTTTTGTAGGGGGGGGAATCCCTAATGCCTTGTATGTACTGCCAGGGAACACACATTATTTCCCAGGACTGGGAGGACAAAACAGAGGAGAAAGGGACTCTTCATTATTTCTGCAAAACTGGGCTTGGGGAGAGGCTCAATTGACCAATGCTTGAAACCAGGTGACACTTCTGGTTCCTCCTCAATCTTTAAATGTCACTTTAAAATATGCTGGTACAATTATCTATTATTTTGAAGAAAAGGTGATATAGCATCATTTTAATTGTTGCTGAAAAAATTATAATCATGGATAAATGATATGAATGGTGAGATGGCCAGTTTGTGCTTCATTTATGGTATTTTTTGTGTTCTTCTAGATAGAGCTTTTTGTTAGTTCTTGAAAAACTAATTGGAATGACTAGAACAGAGATTAGCATTGATAGGACATTCAATGATCTGATGTTAGAATCCAGAGGAAGAGAAGTACACAAAAAATGTGAAGACTACAAATTTTGTAAATGACTACCTTGTCTCCCAGTCTGCCTGCATGGTTGGTTTATTCGTGATTGCTTCTTCAGTTTTAACTAAGCCCGTGTAGAAATTTAGAGTGTGAAAGTACTGGATACGTGGTTTATAGGAAGGAGTAAAGCCAGAGCCTTTACTTTTGAAGAGTTATGATCTCTCTGGGGGAAGAGACCCACAAGCTTTAAAGTTTACTAGGGTGGTTATTATGACTCCCAAGATATGAGAATATCCTCAAAGGCAATAATATTAGTGGAATAAAGAGAGAATAATTTTGGTGAATATTAAAGTAAAACAGCAGAGAGGCCTTATCTGGAAGAATACAATGAATATCATAAATTGAACATTTAAGCAAAAGAGAAGCAGTTCTCACAATTTTATTACATTTTCCATTTGCCCTGAGGTGGGAAAATTAGTTCAATATGACATTTAGAATTTCCCTTGAAGTAATATTACAATTTAAGTTCAGATATTGATCAATTATGCTTATAAGATTACT
Organism: Pteronotus mesoamericanus; assembly: GCF_021234165.1. Lineage (NCBI taxonomy): Eukaryota > Metazoa > Chordata > Mammalia > Chiroptera > Mormoopidae > Pteronotus > Pteronotus mesoamericanus. The sequence continues at coordinate 11,926,211 of NW_026555077.1, forward strand.
TATTTCATTCTAGAGCTAGGATATTATTCTAGAGGAATATTGTCAGTTCTTTGAATATAAATCAGAAATGTCCACTCTAAGTATGAGACAGCAAAAATATTCAAATGTTTTATGTCACAAGTTCCAAGCTGATGGGACACCATCAGGGAAGGGACATAAATAATTCCTGACCTCAGCCCCAGCTCCCCTTAGAAGGACAAGTAGCAGCCATCCCTATACAAGACAGCACTGTGGAAATACCAGAACCTGAGTCTGAAATGCAGAGACCCAGGAGGACCGCATTAGAAGGGTAAACGGAGATGCTTCCCTTTGAACGCATTGTCCTTCCCCAAGGCCGGCACAGCACCACTCTGAGTGGTCCCCCTTAGCCTATAATTTCTCCAGTGGGAAAAAGAGAACCCAAAGTAACAATCAGTCCCCCCAGTGCTGTTGGATGCTTCTAGTGTGGCCCATCCAGGTCACCTCATGAGGATCACTGGTGGAATCTGGGGACTTAACCGCTGGGGAGAGAGACAAAGAAGAGTGGGGCTTACAGCAATCAGCACTCGGAGCTGGGTAGACTCCTGCTGCAGCAATAACTGAGCAGAGATCTTAGAGTTTGCTCACCTGCAGAGCTGAGTTGGTGATCCTGTCTAGTCAGGGAGCTTGGGTGGCAGTTTAGGACCCCAGCCTAAGAACTGTACTTGCTGTGCAGCCAATTATATGGCCCTGTCTGGGCACGGAAGAAAACTTGAAAACCAAAAGCTAGAGCACAGAATCCTGTCCTGCTAGGCCAGAGTGAGGGCCAGAGAACTGGGGTAGCTGTGGAGTTAATAGCCCTACACAGGCAGAGAGCCATGCCAGCAGCCCTGACCAACAATTGGGCATTGTGTCTGCCCCTAATAACCAGGGAATCTGAACAGAGGCCGTGGGCAGCCTCAAAGCCAAGCCTACATTTACTGCCCAGCTGTGGAGCCCAGCAACCACCCTACCCAGTAGCAGGGTTGAGCCTACAACCCTGTCAGTTACTAAACACAGGGAACCCAGCCAGTGACCCTGTCCAACTGCAGAGCACAGCCTGTGACCCCAGCCAACAAAGAAGCCCAGTGACCCTACCCAACTATCAAACACAGAATAGTCTCCAGCCCCACCAACTGCAATGCACAGCTGGAGGCCCCACTTGACTAGAGCCTGGTAAGTGATCTTGCTCAACACAGGAGCATAGCCACTGGCCTAACTGATCACGAATCACAGCTTGTTACTCTGTCCAATCTTGGGGCTCAGCTTGTGGCTCTGTCCAACTGTGAAGCCAAGCTTGTGGCTCCACCTAAACATGAAGTCCAGACAATGACACCATTTAGTTAGAAAACACAACATGAGACCTTGTCTTATCACAGAGTCCAACCAGTGATACTGCCCTGCCAAGAAACACAGCCTGAGATCTCTTCCTACCACAGGTAACTGCAGAGTCCAGCTAGGGATCCCTCCCCACAAGCATGGAGTGCAGTCAGCACACCTACCCAACCAGGGTGCCTATACAGTGCCCTCACCCCCCAAAATGTATAGCCCAGCCAGCAAAGACACCACATTCCCCTCCTCAAATGGTAGGACGCCAAAAACCTAACAGCAAGCTGTGACTGTCTACAAATGCTACTAGATGACCCATTCAGTACCTGCAGCTAAGCAGATTGGTTAAGACCTTTACCTGCCCAAACAAACCTATAATGTCTGGAAGAAGAGACTGCTCATTAAAATGTCCAGATACCAATGCAAGGATATAAGGATCATAAAGAATCAGGTAAACATGACAAAACCAAAGAAAAGTAATAAAGCTCCCTTTGTTCTAAACTAACTGACACACGGAACTCTATGAACTGTCTGACAAAGAATTTAAAATACTCCTCTTAAAAATTCACTGAACTACAAGAACACACATGCAACTAAATAAAATTAAGAAAGCAATATATAAATAAAGTGAAAAGTTTAAAAAAGAAACAGAAACCATAAAAATAAATAAAACAAAATCCTAGAGATGAACAATACAATGACTGAACAGAAGAATTCAAAAGAGAGATTCAACAGTGGACTTGAACAAGTGGAATTTAAAAAAATCAGTGAACTAGAAAGATAAGTTATTTAAAATTATTCAGAGGAGCAAAAATAAAAAAAAATTAAAAATAGTAAAGAAAGCCTATAGTACTTATGGGACAACATAAAATGAAACAATATATATATCGTGGAAATATCAGAAGGAGAAGAGAAAAAGAAAGGGGAAAAACACCTGTTTGAATATGTAATGGCTAAAAATGTCCCAAACCTGGAGGAAAAAATGGACATCTAGATTCTTGAGGCCCAAAGGACCCCAAATAGGTTGAATATGAGAAGGGTTACTTTGAGACACACTATAAGTAAATTGTCAAAGATCAAAGACAAAGAGAAAATTTTAAAAGCAGCAAAAGAAAAGTGGCTTGTCATATACAAGAGAGACCCCACAAAACTAAAAGTGGGTTTCTCAGCAGAAGCTTTGCATGCCAGGGTATAGTGAAATATGTTCAAAATACTGAAAGAAAAAAAAATCTGTTAATAAAGAATACTCTTTTCATTAAAGCTGTCCTTCAGGAATGAAGAAGTGATAAAGACTTTCCTAAACAAACAAAAGCTAAAGAGTTCATCACTATTAAACCTGCCTGAAAAGAAATGCTAAAGGACATTTTCAAGCTGAAATAAAAGGATGTAATTAATATTGTAAAAACATATGAATGTGTAAAATTCACCTGTAAATATAAGTATATATTCAAAGCCACATTTTCTAATATTGTAATGATGATATGCAAATAACTTACAACCCTAGTTAAAATACAAATACACTAAAATAACTATAACTACAGTAATTTGTTACTGGATACATAAGATAAGAAGATATGAACTATCACATCAATAACCTAAAATGTTAAGGAGGAAGAAAGAAGTAAAGCTATAAAGTTTCTGTATGCTATCAAAGTTGTTATCAGCTTAAAATAGGATGTTATAATTCTTAAAATAATTTTTTTATCTGCTCCTGAGGACTTTTTTTTTCATTGCTGAGAGAGAAAGAGAGAGAGAGAGAGAGAAACATTGCTGTGAGAGAGAAACATCGATTGGTTGCTTTCTTGTATGCTCCCTGACCAGAGATGGAACCCGCAACTTAGGTATGTGTGTTGATCAGGAATTGAATTTACAAACTTTTGGTCCACAGGACAAAAACTCCAACCAACTGAGCCACACAGGCCAGGATGGGTGTTAAAATTCTAAGATATTTTATGTGAGCTAAAAGAAAAAACATGTAGTACATACATAAAATGATAAAGGATTCAAGGCATACTGCTATAAAAATTCATAAAATCAAAAAGACAGCAAGAGAGGAAGCAAGAAAGAAATGACCTATGAAACATTCAGAAAACCATTAAAATGACAACACAAAGCCCTAACTTATCAATTATTACTTTAGTTGTAAGTGGATTAAAATTTTCCGATCAAAATTCAGAGAATGGGTGAATGCATAAAAAAAAAACAACAAAAAACAAGACCCAACAATATGTTGTCTACAAGAGGCTCACTTAAGCTTTAGGGATACACAAAAACTGAGAGTGAAGGTATGGAAAATGTATTTCAAGCAAATAGTAACCAAATGATAGCAAGGGTATAGTTACATGTATCAGAAAAAATATACTTTGAGTTAAAAATAGTCAAAAGATGATAAGGACTTCTGATTTCCAGTCTCAAATTCCCAGGAAAGAAAATAAAATGGCTCCCAAATACACTGGGGATCCCTCACAAATCTGAGTCTCTGTAACCATGAGGACATGATCCTTTTGTACATCTGGAGTTTTAAGGATCCACTCTTTTTGGGAACAGTTCTTAGCAAAAGGGGAGGCATGACTTGCACACAGCCCAAAAAGTGCCCATTACGTTATTGTATCAGTGTGCTAGGCTTGCCATAAAAAATACAACACACTGGGTGGCCTGAACAATAGAAACTTATTTTCTCATGGCTCTGGAGGCTGGAAGTCTAAGATTAAGGTGCTGGCAGGGTTGGTTTCTCCTGAGGCTTCTCTCTGGCTTGCAGGTGGCCACCTTTTTGCTGGGCTCTCACCCTGCCTTTTTCTCCGTGCATGTGTTTCCCTGGTGAGTCTGCCTCTTCTTATAAGGTCCGCAGTCCTATTGGATTAAAGCTTCATGTGCCCTTATGAGTTCTTTTAACTATAAATACTTCCTAAGGGTCCTATCTCTAAATATAGTTACATTGGAAATTAGGGTTTCAGCCTATGAATTTTTGGGGAACACAATTCAGTCAGCAACACTTATCTTAGATAACTTTTGTAAGGTTCTTGTCTTGGAAACTGGTGAAGAACAGGTTTGTCTGATCTCTGGTTAAGCTTCAGCCTTACATCCTTTGATGACTATAATATCCGGAGGAGGTGGGGCAGTGACTGAAGTCTTGACAGCATGGAGGACTTCTTATAACTATACCATCAAGTCGTTGCTGAAGCCATAGCTGTTCAGTATAGCGCATTGACTGGATATTGTTTAAATATGTAATTGATTAAATGGGCGATTCAATGTCACAAGAGACAAAGAAGGTAATTATATAATGATAAACGGGTTGATTAATGAGTAATATATAATAATTCTAAATATTCATGCATCAATATTAGAGTACACTAAATATATTTATGCACTAAATATATAAAGAAAATGCTAACAGAAAGAAAAGGAGAAATAAACAGCAATGTAATATTTGGAAACTTTAATACCCCTACCCCTTTCTACAATGGGTAGCTTATCCAGATGGAGAATCAATAAGTGAATTGGAACAACAGTGAATTTGAACACTGTAGGCTAAATAAACCTAACAGACGTGTACAGAATATTTCATCCAACAGCAGTAGAATACACATTATTCACATTATTCTCAAATCCACAAAGAACATTTTCAAGGATAGATCATATATAGGGTCACAATATAAGTCTTGACTAATTCAGGATAATATTGTAGAATTTATATCAAGTATCTTTTATAGGCACAGTGGTATGAAACTAAAAATCAAGAGCAGGAGGAAAGCTGAAAAACTCACAAATACCTGGAAGTTAAAAAAAAATTCCTGAATAACTAATGGGTCAAAGAAAAAAATCAAAAGGGAAATTAAAAAAAATATCTTGAAACAAAAGTGAAACACAATATACCAAAACTTATGGGATGCAGCAAAAGCAGTCCTGAGTTGAGAGGTCATCGTTATAAATACCTATATTTTAAAAATGGGAAAGATAAACAACCCAGCTTTATACTCCAAGGAAGTAGGAAAAGAAAAACAACCTCAGGCCAAATATAGCAGAAGAAAGAGATGATAAAGATTAGAATAGAACTAGGTGAGATACAGAATAGGAAAAAAAATGTAAAAGATTAACAAAACTAAGATTTGGTTCTTTGAAATGACAAACCTTTAGCTAGACTTACCAAAAAGAGAGAGAGAGAGGGCTCAAATAAAGTTAGAAATGAAAGAGGAGGCATTATAAATAATAACGCAGAGAGAGAAAGGATTATGACAAATTGGAAAACCTAGGAAAAAATGGATAAATTCCTCAAATTATACTATCTACCAAAGCTGAACCATGGAGAAATAGAAAATCTGAAGAGACCAATAACATATAAGGAGATTGATTCAATAATGAAAAACCTCTGAACAAAGAAAAACCCAGGTGTCACTGATGAATTCAAACAAACATTTAAAGAAGAATTAATGCTAATTTTTCTCAAATTTTTTCATTCTCAAAATTCTTTCTCAACAAAGATTGTGAAGAGGAGGAAATACACCCAAGACCATTTTATGAGGCTTGCACTACCCTGAGACCAAAAGCAGACAAGGAAGCCACAAGAAAAAAAATTGCAGGCCAGTATTCTTGATAATAGATGCAACCATTCTCAGCAAAACATTAGCAGCCCTAATTCAACAATACAGTTGACCCTTGAAAAACACTGGTTTGGATTGCATGGGTTCATTTATGTGTTATTTAAAAATACGTAGTTGGCCCTCTGTATCCTTGGTTTTGCATCCACGGATTCAACCAGCATTTTAGATCCATGGTTGAGAATCCATGGATGCAGAGAGATGACTGTGCATTGTTTTATGTCATTCATTCATTTATAGACTTTATTTATTTTTAGAGAGAGGGGAAGGGAGGAAGAAAGAGGAAGAGAAATATCGATGTGTGAAAGAAACATCTATTGGTTGCCTCTTGCTTGCACCCCAACTGGGGACCAGGCCCACAACCCAGGATGTGCCCTGACCAAGAATCAAACCAGCGACCTTGTGCTCTTTGGGATGATGCTCAACCCACTGAGCCATGCCTGTCAGGGCTGTTCTGTGTCATTTTATGAGGTACTGAGCATCCACAGGTGTGAGTATGGGGTCCTGGAACCAATTCTCTGTGGATCCTGATGGATTGAAGTTAAATTTGGGAGGAGTCAAAAGTTGTATGTGAATTTTAAACCGCATGGGGTGGGGGTCAGCACCACTAACTCTTGCATTGTTCAAAAGTCAACTTCAGGTTACAAGGACCATACATCATGATAAAGTGGGTTTTATTTCAGGGATGCAAGGATGATTCAGCATCTGCAAATAAATCAATGTAATATACCATATTCATAAAATTAAATATAAAAAATTCTATAATCAATAGATGAAGTAAAAGCATTGGACAAAATTCAGTCCTTTCATGATAAAAACTCTTAACGAACTGAGGGTAGAATATACCTCAATAGAATAAAGACTATAGAAAACAAACATACAGCTAACATCATACTCAGAAGTGAAAGGTTGAAAGCATTTCTTCTAAGATTAAGAACAAGACAAAGGTGCCCACTCTCACCACTCCTATTCAACATAGTATTAGAAGTCCTAGTCAGAGCAGTTAGGTATGAAAAAGAAGTAAAAAGCACCCAAATCAGAAAGAAAGACGTAAAGCTATTTCTTTTTACAGATGACATGATCTTAAAATACAGACAACCTTAAAGAATTCATTACAAAAGCTAATGATATAAATAAAAAAATAACTTCAGGGGAATTTCTGAACAAAAAAATCAGCCTACAAAACCCCATTACATTTCTACACATTAACAATGAATTATCTGAAAAAGAAATAAAACAATCCCATTTAAAACAGCATCAAAGCAACAAAATACTTAGGAATAAATATAACCAAGGAGGTGAAATATCTGTACACAGAAAAATACAAGACACTGATAAATGAAATTGAAGAACACAGAAATAAATGTAAAGAGATATCATGCTCATGGATAAAGAATGAATATTGTTAAAATGTCCATACTACCCAAAGTATTGATAGAGTCAATATAATGCCTATCAAGGTTTCAATAGCATTTTTTTTCCAGAAATAGAAAAAAACTTAAAATTTGCATGGAACCACAAAAGACTTGCAAGAGCCAATGCAATCTTGAGAGAGAAGAACAAAGCTGGAGACATCACACTTCCTAAATTCAAATGCTATCAGTACAAAGTTATTTTCATCAACACAGCATGGTACTGGCATTAAAACAGACATAGATCATGAAAACGAATCAGGAGCCCAGATATATAGTCAACTAATACAAAAAAAAAGGCATACACACTGTTTATATATAGAATGGAATATTATTCAGCCATACAAAGAAGGAAATTCTTCCATTTACAACATGGACTTTGAAGGCATTATGCTTGTGTGCAATAAGACAAATAGAGAAAGACAAATACTCTATGTGTTATCTAAAAAAGCCTGAAATCATAGAGAGTAGATTGGTGGTTGCCAGGGGCAAGGAGATGAGGGAAATGGGTGGAGGCCATCAGAAGGTACAAACTTCTAGTTATAAGATGAATAAGTTATGAAGGTCTACTGTACAGCACGGTCACTATACTTCATAATACTGTATTGTAGGGTTGAAAGGAGCTAAGAGAGAAAATCTCAAAAGTACCCACCATACACATAAAAAGGTGATTATGTTCACTGATGAATGTGTTTACTAACATTATTATAGTAATCATTTAGCAACATATACAATGCACCTATATCAAATAATTGTGTTGTATATCTTAAACTTACATGTTATATGTCAATTATATCTTGTTATAGTGAGAGAAAAAAAGTTCAATGGCTTGTGCGACACATGGAGACAGTGTCTTCCCTCTTTGGAGTTTACGTAAATCGATAATCACTTTGGTTTATCACTCTTTCTTTATACCTCCAATTACTCAGTGCACATAGAAGGGGGTCAGAAAGATTGTATGTGTGTACACATAGGAGGCTGAGTTCTCTGAGTATTTGAAAAGGAACCCAGCAGTACTCACCGGAGGGCCCAGGAGACCAGGTGTCCCCGAGGGCCCTGCAGCCCCTGGCGAGCCCACCTCTCCACTGTCTCCGTCCTCTCCAGGAAGCCCCCTTCCTCCTGGGCTCCCCTGTAATCCAGGGAAAAAAATTTAAGGATCATAAAGTAGTGAAATAATTGTACCACATAATTAGCAGACTTTTCTTTAGAACATAAAAGTAGTTATATTAAGAGTAAGGCAAAAGTAGGTTTACAGTTGTTCATATGGAAAATAATACAATAATAAATAAATAATATGAGTCACCTCTGTTTCACATACTCACAACTGTAAACCTTTTCCCCACCCTGTTTAATACTTTAAAGATTTTACAAAACATCTACTTTATACACAATGTTAAAAGTATAATTTACCTTTAGTCCATCTTTTCCTTGGAGACCTTCTTCTCCAGGAGCTCCTGGTTCACCCTATTTTGTAGCAGTAATGGTAAGATTTATTATTTTACTAAATCATTTTATTTTTTTTTGCTTCTGGTACCTATAGAAAGTAGCATTTGTGTATATTTATTCCTAATTCTACTTTATTTATAATCAGTATTTGACAGTATAAGAGGCATAATTTATTTTTCCTGGAATAACTCTAAAGATGATTTAAGGAATCATAGTGTTGTAAATTCAAATACAAGATGGTCTCAGAATATCAATAACTTTCATACAATAAAAGTTAACATATATTTACCTGGTAACCTTGGAAATTTATACAGTTAGACCTCTGTTTTTGAGTTCAAGAACTGTAAACACCACACCTCATAAAATTACAGTACTTTGCTCTATTAAATTGACATAGATTAATGCAACTTAATTCAGTTAAATTCGGTGTACTTGATTTTTAGGGTTTGTATTTTCTCCCTTATAGAGGAGAAGCAACAGTCAGACCCCGTTATATCAAAAAGCTGTCTTACAGATACAGAACTTGGAGAAATGTAGAACCGTGTTTTCTGAAGCTAGTAGAGTAGCTTTATTTCAAGTAGGTTCTCTTGCTACCTGAACTATTTACAAGTAAATTAGTCAGTGCATCTTCCCAGCTGTCTCACTGCTCCCACCACTGACACTTCACTGCTCTGATCCCGCACTGCCTGCCCCACCCCCTGCACCAAAGGGAAAATATAAAGGAAATTGGATGCAAAAGAGACCTCCCTACTTTGGCTTTTTGTAAACAAATGTCTCAAAATTATCCAAGGCACTGTTATCTCTGGAAAAAACACAGATCAAATTAAAGGCTTTCTCTATTAGAGTAACTTCTGTAAGCTATCTAATTACAACTATTTACAATTATTTCCTTGAATGACCTTGCATGACTAGTTTTTTTGAAAACATAAGTGAGATTTCAATATTTTTTCTGTCTTGTTAGGTCAGGAAATATCCTGAGAGTTGATCACTAGAATTTGTGAATTTCCTCTTCTTGCTAACATTAGTGACAATCTCACTGACTCCACATATTTGGCGAGGGATCTGCAGAGCACACTTGATTCTGAGAAAAAGATGTATGAGGTTAGGACTCTAAATACTACTAAAAAACACTGTGAAGAGTCTGGCATGCAGCTTTGAAATTATGAAATACAGACACACATTTTCTAATACATCAGAAAGGTTTATTATGCAATTCTTGAAGTCTTTGGGTTAAGTTTTGAGTCCCTGAAATAGGGGGGCAGTGCATTAAAATGGTTTCTAGTAGAGGCTTACTCGTAATCCTGGTTCCCCAGCAACTCCAACACTGCCTGGAGGTCCAACATCTCCCTGAGGAAACAAAGGGAAAAAGTAAACCCTTTTCTATTAAAACTTTATGTCTAATAATTTTGGAGGGCATATCATGAGCACAGGGGTTCCAAAACACTTCTTATCTTTTCTTTTCTCCAGGTTAATTTATTGATATTTTGCCAATTAGCTTTATTATTTGTATTGCCTCTCTAATATATACATGCACACATACACACATCTGTATAGATATATACAGATAATATTTTTCTGAAGAAATTTTTTTCTGGCTCATTTTTATTTGCTGTTCTTCACCTGATTTCAAGATGGCTTTGCCAAAATGTGGCCAATACAGGAGATCGAATGGTGAAAGTGTAGGGACCCCGTTATTATTCAGGGAGGTTACCTTTGCACCTGGCTCGCCTTGCAGACCAGGCTCTCCCTCAATACCTGATGGTCCCTATAAGAGAATGAGTTGACATATGGTTTGTACACATTCCTTAACCAATTACAAAGACAATAACAATCTCATAAGATGGTAATAACTTTTAGCCCTTGGGTGAGATATCTATGTCCAGGAAGGGTCTTTGATGTCCCTCTATAAACTTCATGGCATAAGACCAGATAATTTCTGGGACTTTTTTAACAATTCAAATGACAAGACAATATAATCTGAAATAAAGACTTTTTAGACCAATTTCTTCTAATTCTTCCACTCATTTTTTTAATCCTTGGTCAAACACAAAATACCTCCCATTTCCTTTTCTAATTTTTTGTTCTCATCCTTTTACTATTCTGTGTTTTTTTCACTTTTTACTGTTCCCATTCATATTTGTTAGGCCCTCTACAACACACTTCCTTAAAAATTTTTTTTTAAATTGGTTTTATAAAATACCTCACACAATGAAGATATAAATTTATTCATATTATAAAAGATTTTATCTATCTATGTACCTACCTATCTCCCTACCTACCTGTCTGTCTCTCTATGGCATTTTCCCCGATTCTCCTTTCATGAGTGGGTCCAGTTGGAAAGCTTTTGGTTACTTTTACCTTAAAAACATACAACTTTCTGCAACCACTGGCTTTTTAGGTCTGGATCTCCTACAATTGCTGTCGTATTTTTTTTTTTGTTTCTTGAAGATATTTTGTTTTTGAACATGCTAATACATATCATTCGCTTGTTCCCTTCCTTGCTTCCCATTTCTCGTCCCCAATTCTGTTCTCTCTTCATCACTTTGCATGTATGTGTAATATGTGTATGTGTATACATATACACACAATTATAAACACATACACATATATTTTATAATTCCAATTATTTAGAATAGAGGGGTAAATTAAAGTAATTTTGACCAAAAGTTTTCTGTTTGTTTTGTTACAGGGGTTTCTCAATAGTTTAGATCCACGGGTAATAATCTTCTTTATACTTATTATAGATTAAAATATTATTTATGTCACTATAGCATTTTCAGTGAAAGTCCAATTTTCCATTTGACTTAGCCTCCACAATCCAAATTCACTTTGCTTTTTGCTTGTTCAAAAAAAAAATCTATAAATGCACAACAATACAGATGGACTTATAATGAAAAGCCCTGTCCATTCCTCAGAGCCAACTACTTATAAAACAATTTTTGTTTTTAGTTCTCCTAGTGATTACTTCTGTAACTCAAAAGTTATACTTCTACTTGTTGATGTACTTTCTTGCTACAGTTTAGTTCCCTTATACTTCCTTTGTGTACCATCATTTTATTCATCCTTAAATAGCTGCATTATTTAAATTTTTCTGTCAGCTACCTTTGTGAGTTCGCTACCACTGGGAGAGGCAGCACGGCACAGTGCTGGAGAGGGAGGGCTATGCAGTGGGACTGTCTGGATTTCTGCTCTCCCTCAGAAATGACAGAATTTAATATCCCACCCTAAGATTAAATTTATCTCTTGAGAGAGAATTCCAACACTTTCAGGATTTCTTTCATATCAGAATTGCTTTTATTTTCAGAGGCCCCCTCCAGTGTCTTGATTTCTCCCAATCTGCTATCACCTCTTGGTTTCTTTCATTCCTTTCTTAGGCAAAGTCCAATAGCTGATATTCTGATCTGTGGTGTCTATTTTTTACACCATTCTTGATTTAGCACTTTAAATCCCCTCTTACATGTATATTCACAGTTGAATATTTGGGAAAAATTACACATTTGTGCAAAGTGGCCTCATTATATGTTGAGAGGCACCATGGCTAAGAGAATAGTATGTAGAGAGAGATTGCCTAAATTTAAATGTGGGCTCCATCACTACTACTCATTTTGCTCTTGAGCAAGATACTTAAACATTTCATGCTTTAGTTTCCTTATCTGTAGAATGAGGATAACAAGGGCATCTACCTCATAGGGTGTTGTTATGGTTCACTACTATAGGAAAGCACATAAGCACACTAGTACCACAGACAGTGCTCTATAATTGTTAGCTATTATCTTCATCATCATCATTAATATAATGCAAATTCAGTCTTCTACTTCAGCTTGACTTTTAGTAAGGTATACATGTTCTTTATCTTGTCTTTTATCTTCTTCCATTATCATCAACTACTATTCTAAATCAGTGTATTTTCCACAACTGATCTATTCAACCTCCACTTCTTACCACAAACAGAATTCTTGTCTCCTACTCTGATAAAATAACTCTAAGTTAGGAGGTATGACTTCTCTCAGCTTTCTTTAGGCTCAGAGAATGTGGATTAGTATAGGTTATCAGCATTAGTTTTTGGGTCAGATGTGGATTCAAAGCTCAATTATGCTACTTGTTAACCATTTACCCTGAGCAAATTGGCAGATTATGATCTTTCATTCCCTAACATTTTTCTTTGGTCTCAGAAAAGGAAGGGTATTAACATTCATCTTGCTGCACAACCTAGAAATCTGGGAATGCTTTTTACTTCTCTTTTCCCATTACCTTCCATACTCCACAAATATGCAAGTTTAGAGAATTTATGTCTAACAAACATTTCTCAAGTCGATCCCCTCCTATCCTTTTCTATGCCTCTACTTTAAATTGTCCTCATTCCTAGCCTGGTTGAAGGCAATAGCCTTTAAAAGGTCTACATGTCTTCTCAAATATATCCTCAATGCAACTGCTGGAATTATATTCTAACTATAGAAATCTGTCTTTAACACTGCTTTGCATATACACTATAATTACGACAGCCCATAACATATAAAGTTCAAGCTTCTTAACAGAGTACACAGGACTTTTCATGATCTAACCATTTCTCTATAACTTCATCAATTACCACTTCTTGCTTTTACTTTACACATCAATGAATGCATACTGCCCCATTTTTGCATGCTTCTGTCCATACTATCAATTTCCCTGCAATTCGCTTATCCTTATTCTTTCTTTTCATATGGCTAACACTTACTCATTCCTTGAAACTCATTTCAAACCCCCTTCACTCACACACACACACACACACACACACACACGCATGTTTTCTTTTTTCCTTATGCAGGTAAGGTTAGTGCTCTTAAATTGCCCTGTGAATATCTTCATTACTGGGTCTAACACATTGGAATATAATGATCTTTTATGTGATCGTAACCTAAAATAGATTAAAAACTCCTAAAGGAGTCAGGGACCATATCTCAGCCATGCTTTTATCCCCAGTGGATACACAGTACAGAGCAAAACAGCATGTCATAATCATGGAATTAAAAACAGGCCAACAAACTGGAACACAGCGGGGAGGAGAAAAGTTTTATTGGAATATGGTGGAACACATCTGTAGATGTTAGATAATGTAGAACATTATGTATCATGTTAAGAAATGGACATTTTATTAAAGGCTATGAAGGACATTAAAAGTTTTCAAGCAGAGAAAAGATATAACAAAGATAAGCTGGTGACAAGTAGTTAAAAAATGATGGGAGTTGGAGGAGACATGGGATAAAAGCAGAGGAATAGAGTACTGGAAGTAGTGATGAAAAGGAAAGGTTGGAACTGAGACATTGGAGTAGGAGGACCTACTCGAAGGGAAAACGTGGCTGATTGGAGAGAATGAAGTAAGAAGATAAGTCTAGGGTGCCTCAGTTTAAGATGAATGGGCCAAAGGATTATCTTTCAGTGAGATGGGAATAACAGAAGAACAATGGGAAAGTAATGGGTTTGGATTAGATATTTTGAATTTGAGACGGTTCTTGGGACTTTTCGGTACTTATGTAAAAGAGAACAGAAAATCAATAACTGGGGCTGAAAGGAAAGGCGCGCATTGAGCTGTCTGCTGAGAGCTATCAGAATAATATGTACTGGTAATTAAAGTCACTGACAATATGATTGCTAAGAGGAGGAAGGACGGCTTCACATAAAGACAGAAAAAGGCTAATCAGAAGGTAAAGAGCAGAACCAAGACACAGAAGTTTCAAAAAAGCCAAGGCAGGAGAGGATTTATGTCTAACTTATTTAGCACTAAAGCAAATAAATAACAGAAATAGTAATTATATTTTATAGTTATAACAACTGGGGTTTATTATTCCAAAATATATCCTGAATAGGGGTCACTTCTCAATATTCTTCTATAAAGGAGATACAACAAAATGAATGAAGGGCTATCAAGTTAACTTTTGATCAGTTAGGGAAAAGTTTTACCCACTTTTTGTTCTGTCATTTAAATGAGCTGTCAAGAGGAAAATTATTTATTTAAATAAATAGATAAATAAATAAATTTATACAATACAGTACGATAGTCATCCCACTTATAATGGGATTTTAGGCTTTATTTTCTGAATATGACACAAAACACTATAATTATTCTCAATAATATATATCTAATATATCAATTACATGTTTGAGGCATCTTACAGAAAATATTAAGCACTGATGAACTAAGAAGAAAGAGCCACAAAAGATTACCTCAGCACCCATTTCTCCAGGAGGCCCAGCATCACCTTGTGGCCCTCGCGGTCCCTGTATTAAAGTAAAATTAAACATCTGAGAATACAAGTTTACTCTATATTTCAATCAACATAAGCATCTAAATATGGAATTTATAAGATATCACATGTAATATGTTTATTAATGTATTATTTTACTTTCTGCATAAACAATGTTATATCTTTTTTTGATACATGTGTCCCTTTTGTGAATACCATTAAGGTGTGCTTGGATGCAAAAGGAGAACAACTGCTTTCTGCTATATACGCGAACATACACACAGTGGCACTGTTTTCAAAATTTCTGAGACTTAATTTGTCTCCAGTTAGTAATGCCTCTGAAGTTTAACTCCAAAGAACAAAATGATAGAAAAATAATTCTCCAGGTCAAGAGAAGTAGTTAAAAAAAACACTCATTCTGAAAAAAAAAATTCTTTCTTTCAAACTTTTATTTCATGTAAATACATCCTATAAATCAGTGGAAGAAGGCAATATGTATCTATCATTAATTCTCATAGATTAAAAACATCTAGATGTTACAGAAAAAAAGGAGAGAAAAGGTAGTACCATTTATTATTTCATTCCCTAAATTTACTCATTCATCAATAAACACTTATCAAATGCCTAATAAATATGCAATATTGTGTTTAGGCTTTCAGAAGTCATCTTATTTAATGGGTATGATAATTATAGATTTACTTAATATCATGGAAAAATATGTGACAAACAAAATAGCAGTTTTGAAGAAGTAAATATTTGATCTCCAATGAAATAAAAATATGTTGCAGTTTGTTTGATGTACTTTATGATGGTACTAAGTCCAGTTGAACAATTCCTGTTTCATATGAATGGATATAACATTGTCCACATGGGATAATCACTAAGGCGCAATAAAATGCATGTTGGAACCTTTATGGAAATTTTGGTCACTCTGAAATTGAATGGTTTAGCCTGAAGGAAATGAACACTGAGTAATTAGTTTATTGCCTAAACATTAAGTTGCTCAATGTAACAGATCTTCTTAGTGTGTGGAAACAATTTAACTGGCTAGAATGAGTTTAGATAAATTCATACTTATTTAGCAACTACAATATAATGGCATTTCTCCAGCCACCTAAAACAAGCTACTTGTACTTTTTGCTATCTGTGGAAAGAGAATAATTTGATCTTTCTGGAAAAACAGAAGGTGTTTTATAGATTGAGAAAATAACAAGATAGTTAAAATTTTCTATGAGGTTATAGTCCATCACAATTTTGTGAACATCTCACTTTTTAAAAATGTAATACTGGAGAGCAAAACTGTGGTATGATTAGTTATCTTCAACTGTTTTTCTAAACTGTTACAGTAATGCTCATTTAAAAAGATTTGAAAAGCACAGAAAGTACAAAAAACCAGATTAAGTTAAACACTATAAATATTCTTTCATGGATCCTTCTAAATCTTTTGTGGGACCATACTTATAAATAACTCTATATCCTTCTGTATGCTTAAGGTTATATTCTAAATACAAATATTGTACCATGTTGATAAATATTTCATAACAAAATTATTCAAGGGCTATACAATATTCCATTTAATATTCCACAGTAACATAAATTAATCATTTTCTTAATACTAGAGATTTATATTGTTAATTACTCTTTATAGTAAAATTGTGCTATAGTGAATTTATTATATGCATTTTAGGCTATTTATAAATGAAATTCAAGGTCTGCAACATTATGTGATATTGTCAAATAACTAAGATAAACTTTTGACTGATAAGATTACAAGGTTGGTATATAGCCATCACTTATGTTTTCCCTTACTCAACAGTTAGTCAATTAAAGGTTTTAGGAGGTCAGTGATATATTTCAATTATGGCTTATTAAATATTATGGATACTACTTTAAAATTCAGAGGTTCTCCTCACAATGTATTCCTACCATATTATAAAAACTCTGAGAGAAGTATCTTTGTGCATAAGTGTTTGTGTGTAGTCTGCATTTTCCTCCTTAGAACATACTCTGAAATACAATGTTATTTGGTCAAAAGCCAAGTCAATTTCTAAAAATCTTGCAACAATTAACACTCAAAAAGCAAGATATAAAAATTAGAACCTATTTCTATGAATGCATGCCAACACAGAATATTTTTAAAATTCTTTGTTAATGTGGTGGACAATCTGGTACTTTAAGAGTGAGTATTTTGGTTAAATATTGCTTTTGGCATTTGCTTATCAGCCATCTGTGATATTCTATGTGTTGCTTAATAATATCCTTTGCCCATATATTTTGGGAGTCATTTAAAAAAATTGTGTAAATTCATTAGGTATTAAGTGCCTTAACTTTCACTTTTTTATGCCAGGTTAAAAATATTGAGCTGTTTTGCCTGCTCATTTTTATTTATCCTTGGAATAATTAAATCAAACCCCTACACTCAATTTATAATAGGTAATGGGATTGAAGTAAATGTAATACATTAATTTTATTATTTTTTATTTAATTTTTATTGTATTTTTTCCATTACCATTTAGTCCCCTTATACCTCCTTCCCTCAGCAATCGCTACGCTGCTGTCCATGCCCATGAGTCCTTCTTTTTTGCTCAGTCCCTCCACCCTCTATCCTCCCCCTGCCACTAGCTGTTACCCTTCTCTCCATCTATGAGTCTGTCTCTGTTTGTTAGCTCAGTTTGTTCATTAGATTCCACATATGAATGAAATCATATGGTATTTGTCTTTCTCTGACTGGCTTACTTTACTTAGCATAAAGTTCTATAGGTCTTGCCCATACTGTTTCAAAGGGTAAACTTTCTTCTTTTTTATGGCCAAGTAGTGTTCCACTGTGTAAATGTCTGATAGTTATTTTATCTGCTCATCTACTGGTGGACACTTGGGCTGCTTCCATATCTTGGTCATTGTAAATAATGCTTTAATGAACATAGGGGTGCTTATGTTCTTTTGAATTAGTGTTTTGGGTTCCATTGGATGTATTCCTAGAAGTGGGATTGCTGGGTCAAAAGGCAGGTCCATTTTTAATTTTTTGAGGTCTCTCCATACTGCTTTCCACAGTGGCTGCACCAGTCTGCATTTCCACTAGTAGTGCAAAAGGGTTTCCCTTTCTCCACATCCTCAACAGCACTTGTTATTTGTTGATTTATTGATGATTGCCATTCTGACAGGTGTGAGATGATATCTCATTGTGGTTTTGATTTGCATTTCTCTGATGATTAGTGATGTTGAGCATCTTCTCATGTCTATCGGCCATCTGTATGTCTTCTTTGGATGTGTCTATTCATGCCCTTTGTCCATTTTTAAATTGGGTTGGTTTTTTTGGTTGTTGAGTTTTGTCAGTTCTTTATAAATTTTGGATACTAGCTACTTATCAGGTGTATTGGCAAATATATTCTCCCATTCTGAGAGTTGTCTTTTTATTTTGTTGATGATTTCCTTTGCTGTACAAAAACTTTTTAGTTTGATGAAGTTCTACATGTTTATTTTTTCTTTTGTTTCCCTTGCCTGGTGAGATACATCTGATAATATTGCTATGAGCAATGTCTGAGATTTGCTGCCTACGCTCTTTTCTATGATTTTTATGGTTTCCGGTTTAATAGTTAAGTCTTTGATCCACTTTGAATTATCTTGTGTGTGGTGTAAGAAGGTGGCCTAGTTTCATTTTTCTGCATGTACGTGTCCAATTTTCTCAACACCATTTATTGAATAAACTATGTGTAGCTCATTGTACATAAGAGAATATATAACACAGAAACTGTCCTAATCTGGGGTAGGAAAAGGTTCCATGAGGAGGATTATTTGAGCTGTGATTTCCAGGATGAATAATAGTTACTTAGGCAAAGACGGGGAAACATTATTCCAGAGAGAAGCCATGAACCATCTATAAGTCTTCTTTTTTCAGTTTTCTATTTAGATAATAATTTGCTTTTCTGCTTAAGTCCGTTTCTAGGTCACTTAGTAAATTTTTGGAATTTTATTCATATTTTTCTTCTTATTGAGGGCAATTTTATAGAGTTGTGCATTGCACAAATTTAGGAGCACTATACACATCAGTTTTGCATTGATTGGACTTTTTTTTTTCAAATGTGATAAAAAATCTAGATTAGAGGTCAGCAAGCCTTTTCCTACAGGGCCAGATAATATGTATTTCAGGCTTGTGGAGCATGTGGTCTCATGTTTCATATATATCAACTTTGCTGTTGTAGCAAGAAAACAGTCATACATATATAAGTGAATGGCTGTAATGTGTATGAACACAATTTTATTTACAAAAGCAAGTGCGTGGTCTAAGGGCTATTGTTTGATTAAATACATACATTTGCCTAAATACTTCTAAAGGAATCTAAGATTGTCATGGAGATTTGAAGGCAGGTTCTGAATAGGGCTGATCTCCTAAGTTATATATCTGCTTTTCCTCTCACCTCTTTGTCTCCTTTTCAGTTCATTCCTCTTCTCCCAACATATATTACATGTTGAATTTCTTCAAAGCTCAGCTTTAGATCCTTTTTTCCTCTCACTCCTATATTCTCCCCTAGGCTAATTACTTCAATATTTTTAACTTCAATAAATTCCTCTGCTCAGAGCATCATATCTAACTGTCAACTTCACATTTCTCAAAGACACTTCAAATTCAACATAGCTAAACTGAACTTAAAATCCTCCATGATCAAACCTAGGTTTTTCTTGGCGTTTCCAATTTCAGTAAATGATACAATTATCTCATTAATTCTTCAAGTCAGAATCTTAGGAATCATACTTCATTTACAGGATATCTACCTCCTGTTGATTTTATCTCCTTTTGAACCTTTTATATCTATGTACTTCTTTTCTTGCTAATCCAAAGGAAAAGGCCCTACCATCTCTTATCTAGATTATTGCAACAGAAAGCCATTCTTTTCCTTTCTTGGTCCCTTACAATTTGATCTCTGTCTTGTAGAGATCAATTTGAATGATTTTAACAAAGCAATAATCATATCCTAAAGCTAGCCCCATCCTTTCAAAGACATTTATTTGTTCTTAGGATAAAAACACAAATCCTTGGGAACATGGCTCATAAAGTTGCACGTGTTTTGTCCTCTTCCTCCCTTTCTGTCCTCATCTTGCATTTACTTTCCTCCTGACTCTCTGTGCCACAGCCATGTTGACCTTCTTTTTAAATCTTCAAATAAACATGTAGTGCTTCCTCCCAGGCTTATGACTTCTCTCTGGAATGCCATTCCCCCACTTTTGCCTAAGAAACTACTATCCATCCTGGAGATCACAGCTCAAATACCCCTCCTCATGGAAACTTTTCCTACGTCTAGATTAGGATAGTTTCTCTGTTACACATTCTCTTAGAACTGAATCCTCTAGTTTAGAGCATTTATTTCAGTTTTAAATGACCCATTTATCAGCCCTGATGTAGCTCAGCAGATTGAGTGCTGGCTTGTGAACCAAAGGGTCACAAGTTTGATTTTCATTCAGGGCACATGCCTGGGTTGCGGGCCATGTCTCTGGTAGGGGGCATTCAAGAAGCAACCATACGGTGATTTTCCTTCTCTTTCTCCCTCCCTTCCTCTCTATAAATAAATAAATAAATAAAATCTTAAAAAAAACTATAGTCAAATCAAACTTTAAAAAGATTATCCATTTATCTTTGTTATTAATTAATGTGTACTTCTATCATTAGACTGAAAACTCCATGGTGACCACTGTATTCCAAGTGCAGGTTCTTAACAAATATTTGTTGTTTGAATGAATGATCAACTATCCAAATCCTAAAACTTTGCATTGCATTGAATGAACCAGTTTTGAATTTTGTCTGATAAAAAGTGACAATTGTAATAGGTCTTGGCTGTAAAAAAGCAGTAGTCCTCTATTTTATGATTCCCAAAATATTTTGACATCTCCTCTGTGTCCCTCATTTTACCAAGTTATTTCTATTCTTTTCTTTCTATGACTTGGCCAGGCAGCTCAAAAATATGAAGCAAAACCTATGGTAGCCATTATAAATTGATTTATATTTTATTTATTAGCCTTATTGTCCCTGTGACCTGAATGTCATTTTTTTCAAGTACAGTGCTTTTTATTCATTCAATATTTTTCCAACCTATGGAACACTGTTCTATCATAATCAAATCACCATAAAACACCAGAAGACTCTTTCAGGAGTAAACAGGAGTAGCCTGTACCATATTCCACTGTAAGAAATTTCCACTATTTGAACGACATCTCTTAGAAGATTTTCATGACTCTCACAGTCTATAAAATACCCATATTCCATAATATAGCCTTTAAAAGGTAAGGTGGGTGAGTTTTAAGTAGACTGAGAAAGGTTGGATGAATCACAGCACAAAATGGAAAGGGGGGTTAAAGTAAAAAGAGAACAAACATTGTAGGGATGACTCAGAATTGCACAAAGACCTGGGTTTTACAAATCTCAGAGCTTAAAATAAATTCTTTATTTCAAAAACTCTAATTCAAGCCTTCAAATCTCCTGATTAGTAAAGTATAATGACAGATCCTCAAGGGAGACTGATTTATCAATTTTTAGGTGCTGTAAAGCCATTTAGTCATCAGTGACTGCAGGAACAAATCTTTTCTTGTATAAGGTCAAGATACTGCCTCTGCTGTTGCCATAGCTCTATTGACACACTTAATCTTCACTTAAATGTGTTCTTTATTAAAACTAAATTAATTTTCACTCCATTTCACTTCATCTAATATTACTAGCTGAATGATTGATTATATCTTTGGGACATGACATTTGGTCAATTCAGTTAAACAAACATGCATTACGTAGATATAATATGTCAGACATTATATTAGAAAAGGAGATTGCAAAGGTGAAAGAAATGGTCTCTGATTTCAAGGAGCCACAGACTTTGTTTTAGAAGAAAGAGCTATTTAAGTAAATAATTTTAAAGAAAGTTACATTATTTTTGATAAAATAAATATTAGAATTGGGATAGCAAGTTAAGAGATACTAAATACAAAGAAAACTGAGAAGGATTTAGTTTCATAAAATCAACACCATACCTAAGATTCTTTAAATGGAAAGAACTGTATATATGATCAAATCTTCATTTATTGTTTTGAGAACTTATAGGTTAAATATGTAAGGGAGCAAATGAATACAGTTTGATAAGAATAATTCTTTGACCTTTAGAATTTTTCCACTTGCTACTAGCTAAATAAATTATGCAAAGGCCACCTGTAAACCTTTGTGTCAACTGATGGATAAGATCAGCTCAATAGTTTGAAAGACTACATTGTATTGTAAATATTAGAAGCATGATACATCATATTACATCTGATATCATTCCAGAAGAATGATTTCATAGGCAATAAAGAATAAAACGTGAGAAAGTAGGAGTGACAAGGTCTTTCCTTTTCACAATTCATTTTCCATGCAAACTCTATAATTAAATTACATTTAGAAATTGCCATGTAAATTTTGTATTATTGATGTACCAACTTTTCTGTCAGATTTGTACATTTTGGCCAATCAGATGTGGAGTTTGACTTCTCTATATGGTATTTTTTCCTTTTATTAAATTTATTGGGGTAACATTGGTTAATAAGATTATATGGGTTTCAAGTATACATTTCTATGATATATGATCTTCATAATTGCATTATTTATAATAGTACATTGGACTTCTATGTGGTCTTTCATATAGAGTTGGCCTCATAAATGTGATTTGTGTGTGTGTTTGTGTGTGTGTGGCAGTGTAAATATTATTACATAAACAGCAAGTCATTCATAAAAAAATTTCTGAGATTCAATAAAATGCAGTTATCATTGTTGAACATAGAACTATGTGAAGTTTTACAGTCCCAGAAAAACTAGACCATATTTGACTATATGAATCTAGGAAGGCTCTAAAGACTATGTTGATAGTAAATTATTTGTTCTGCATAATAAGGTGTCCATGACAAATACTGTTTTTAGAAACATACCAGCCACAGCAGAAGACAATAATATCAAAAAGATAAATGTACATTATGAGAAAAAACATAATTAGAAAATTATAAAGATAAACTTACTGGTTCTCCTGAAAGTCCCCTGTCTCCTGTACTCCCGGGGGGTCCTTGTGAACCCTGAATAAACAAAGGCAAACCTTGAAGAAAAAGTGGTGCTTGGAAATGTTTTAATCAGTTTCTTTACCTTACCCTTCTTTCATAATCCTTCCACCTAACTTTTCTATCTACCTCTATTCTTCTTTTTCCTTTTGTGATAAAATATGCATAACATAAAATTAACCATTTTAACAATTTTTAAGTGTACAGTTTTGTGGCATTAAGTACACTCACATTGTTGTGCTACCATTTCCACCATCTATCTTTAAAACTTTTTATCTTTCCAAACTGTATATCCATTAAATAACTCCATTTTCCTCCCCCATTCCTATGGCAACCACCCTTCTTTCAGTCCCCAAATCTGACTATTCTAGGTACCTTGTAAGTGGAAGAATATAATATTTTTCTTTTGTGTCTGACTTATTTCATGTAGCATAATGTCTTCAAGGTTCATCCATGTATAATGTGTGTTAAGACTTCCTTCCTTTTAAAGGTTGAATAATATTCCAATATATACATGCATGTGTACACACACACATATTACATTTTGTATATTCATTTATCTGTCAATGGACATTTGGATTTCTGCCTTTTGGCTACTGTGAATAATGCTTCTATAAACATTGGTGTACAGATACCTCTTTGAGTCCCTACTTTCAACACTGTTAGGTATAAACCTAGAGGTGAAATTGATGGATTATAAAACAATTCTATGTTTAAATGTTTGAGGAACCAACAAGTTGTTTTCCACAGCAGCCCTACCATTTAACATTCCCACAAGCAATGCACAGAGTCTACATTTCTCCACGTTCTTGCCAACACCTGTGTGCATGTGTGTGCATTTATTTTTTTAATGACAATTTTATTTTTATTTAAAAATTTTAATTGCATTTTTTTCCATTACCATTCATTGCCCTTACATCCCCTTTCCCCTGCAATTACCACACTGTTGTCCATGTCCGTAGACCCTTTTCCTTTAATAATTGTCATCTTAATGGATAGGAAGTAGTATCTCATTGTGGTTTTGATTTGCATTTCTCTAATGACTAGTAATACTGAGCATCTATTTGTGTGCTTATTGGCCATTTGTGTATCTTCTTTGGAATAATGTTTATTCAAGGTCTCTGCCATTTTGAGGGTGATATTTCTTTTGTTGTTTTTGTTTTAGGAGTTCTTTATATTGATGTGTATTCTTATGTTTAATCCCCATTCTAAACAGTAACAAATAATTGAGCATAATTATTTTAAACTTGGATTTTTAATAACTGTAATATTGTCATGAAAGTGTTTTATACAGAAATAATGTCCTTTTAATGTGTTAATACGTATATAACTTTATGGTTTTAAAACCTGGTAAAGCACAAGAATCTCAGGACCTAGAAGACCATATTGGACTTCTCCAATGTCCTTTCACCCCCTCCCCCCATTTTTATACCATGCCATCTATGATACCAAAAAATTAAGTCTTAGATATGGGGATATATTCTAAAATGGTACATAAAACTCTAAATCAAATTTCAGGTCTGTTTTGATTCTCCCATACAAAGGTTCACTGAGCATGTACTGAGTACCAAACACTGATGACTACTAATGATATATAAAATACTGCTCTTGTCTATTTGCAATTTGTTTCCTCTGTATTATTCACCTGGGGAAGGTTGGTCACTGTACAGTGGATCACAGTTACTGTTTATCTTAAAACTAAATCTAAGAGAAAAAGATAATATTCACTTAAATGTAGAGATATTAAAAATTTCTAGCATCATGGAATCTTCTAAGCTACAATCATCAATGCTATTTTTAGTTAGGTATGGTTCTCCAGTTAGACAAAGGAAGATCTGTAAAAATCACGGACTTCCATCTGACTAAGGTCCTTTTTCAGTCATGAAAATCATACGTTACCCATTACTAAAGGCTCCTAAATTAAGAGACAGAATCAACACAAGGGATCCCAACTGAAACATACAGTGAAAGTTTAGAACCCTAAGTAATTTCTGCTTAGTTTGCTTTGTAAAGTGTGTTTGCACACAATAGCAAGCTTCATATATACTTTTAATGCTGTTAATGGTGCATAAAATCTGTTTGGCAAAGCTATGAAATGATTTAAATGGCCTCTGTTTTTATTGGATATGAAGAAGAAAAGCACAAGCTGGCACAAAATAAAAATTCCCTTTAAGGCTTTTCAGATGCTACTGAAAATAAGTAGAACTCCTTGCTCCATGACTTGAATTCAGCGATTATGAATATGATGCTCAGGAGGATAATGACTACTATGGTTGCTATTTGTTAAGAACCCATGCCAAACAGGTAATAAGCATCATTTGTTGTAACTATGAAGAGTATCTCATTTAAAAGACAGGGAAACTGAGGCTCAGAGAGGTTAAAAAATTAGTACAAAGTAAAAACAGCTAATAAGTGGCAGAACATATATCTGATCTCCATTATGTCTGATCCAATGGCATGCTCTTCCACTGTACCAAACTGCCTTCTACTGATTTCAGTGAGCAATCTTTCAATGTTTTTTCCATTTTCAACAATTACGTAGGGCATCCTCATAGACTTTTCATAAGCAAAAGAACATGTAAATGTTATTCCCATGGCTACGCTTTCACTGTAGGATTGTCAAAGCTATGAGCATTTTGCTTCATTATCTGAAGAATAGGAAAAAATAGAGATAATACTATATACTTTTTGTATTATAAGAATTACGGGCCCTGGCTGGTGTGGCTCAGTGGACTGAGCACTGGACTGTGAACCAAAGGGTGGTTGGTTTGATTCTCAGTCAGGGCACATGCCTGGGTTGCGGGCCAGGTCCCCAGGAGGGGGCATACAAGAAGCAACCACAGGTTGATGTTTCTCTCCCTCTCTTTCTCTTTCCCTTCCCCTCTGTCTAAAATAAATAAATAATATCTTTAAAAAAAAGAATTATGAAATAAAGGTTTCACAACTATTTTGTCATTCTAGAGAAAACTTTATTTAAAGAAATGTTAAGAGTTTCCACTTCTAATATTATCCAAGTAGTTCCTATCAAACCAACTTATATACAGAGATCTATAAATCCAGGAAAAAAATATTAAAAAAAAAGATCTGAAGGCATTCAGGAAAGACAAAAATAAGCAAAAACTAGATTGGAGGGGTCTAAGTATAGAAGAAAAGAATGTTACTTGTTGACTTTCTGGTTTTGTTATTGGCTTTTAGCCAGAGGGTAAGCCATATAGGATGGTTTTTAAAAAGCAGGAGGGAGGCCTGTAGTCTTACTGGCGTAGAGAAACAGAAGGCAGAAATTGGAGTGACCACAGCTCCAGGAAAGGGATGGAAGAGAAAGCCAGGGAGAGGAAGCCTCAAAATTGGAGTATAAGTTCTGCTTAAATCTCTTGTTGACAAATGAAGTATATACTGGTGAGGCAGACGGCAAGCAACGAAGCCAAGGTTAAAAACACTGAACAGACATTTTCACCTACCACAAAGGACCTGGACTTTGAATCTAGCCAAGTTAACCATCAGCCAAAATTATTTTTTGAAAGAATACTTTTCAAAGGAATATAACAGAATTTGGAGTCTCTGCAATGCATTACTCAAAATGTCCATGGTATAATTCCAGATAACTGGACAGGAAATTTTCCCATATTCATAAGAAATGGCAATTAATGGAAACTAAACTCAAAATTATTCAGATGTTAGTATTATCACACAAGGATTTTAAAGTAGCTATCATAAGTATGCTCAATAATGTAAATATAAATGTGCTTATGATGAATAAACAAATAGGAAATCTCAAAAAAAGAAGTTTCATCTGTTAAAAAAATGATAGAAATTATAGAACTGATAATTAAATATCTGATGTAAAACGTAAAAATACACTATAATAAATAAAATTTCATTCAATGTGTTTAACAAGTGAGTAAAGATAGAATGGGCTTATCCAAATTTAAAAAAAAAGGGACAAAAAGACTGAAATATGAATGTATAGGGCCTCCAGACCTAAGGAATGATATTAAATATTTAACATATATTTAATTGGCATCTAAGAAGGAAAGGAGAGAGAAGGGTAAAAAAAAAAATCTTTGAAAAAACAAAGCTGAAAAATTTCCAGTTTACTGAAAACAGCAATTTACCTACCCAAAAGTTCAGCACACTTCCAGCTGGATGTATGTAAAGATAATCCATCTAGGTACATCATACTAAAACTGCTAAAAACCAAAGATAAAGAATGCATCTTGAAAGCCGCCAAAGAAAAATGCTACATTATGTACAGGGGGATAATGATAGAGATAAGTGTGAACTTCTCATCAGAAATAATGGAGGTCAAGAGATAATGACATATCAGTTTTTCAGTGTTGAATAAAAATAAATAAAACAAAACTCTATCAACCCAGGATTCTATATCAAGTGAAAATAGTCTTCAAGAATGAAGGTGAAATAAAGATATTCTCATAAACAAAACTAAGAGAATTCATCACTAGAAGAACTTGACTATAAGAGATCAAAAGGAAGTGTTACAGGAAAATGACACCGTTTGGAAATGCTGATTACAGAAAGGAATGAAAAGTACCAAAAAGAGTGAATGCATGGATAAATTAAAAAACACTACTTTCTCCTAAATATCTCTAAAGCACACATTTTACTTAATTAAAGGACAAATATTTTATTTATATTTTAATTTTGCAATATGTGGTTTATAACATATACGTATAAATACATAAAATAATTATAGCACAAAATAGCGATGTTGGTAAATGGGCTATACAGTTTCAGTTCCTTACAATTATGCCAAGCATTACACACAGTCCCCAAATTAACAATGGTTCAGCTTTTGATTTTTGACTTTATGATGGTGTCAAAGTGATATGTATTCAGTACTTCAAATTTTGAGTTTTTCACTTTTCTCTGGCTAGCAATATGGAGAATGATACCCTCTCCTGATGCTGGACGGGGGCAGGGGACCCCAGTTCTCAGTTGGTCATGCAATCATAAGAGTAAACAATCAATGTCTAATACTGTATGCATTGTGTAGGATGATTTTTGCCCAACTGTAGGCTAATGTAAGTGTTCTGAACATGTTTAAGGTAGGCAAAGATAAATATCATGTTTGGTAGGTTAGACATATTGCCAATTTACAATATTTTCAACTTACAATGGGTTTGTCAGGCCATATATAACTCCACTGTAAGTTGAGGAGTATATGTATCATATCAATTCTAAGACTATGGAAAGTTAGGATGTATATTGCAATTATTAAGCTAAGGGATGGCACACTGCAGTCAAATCTGAACCATCACCTGTTTTTGTAAATAAAGTTTTATTGGAACATAAAATTGGAAATAAAGTTTTATTGCAACATAAAATTGGAACATAAAACAGAGCCATATCCATTTCTTTACATACTGTCTATGGCAACTTTCATACAATGATGGCAGAGCTGAGTGGTTGTGACGGAGTGCATACAACCCACAATGCTTAGAATATTTATTTTCTGACACTTCACAGAACGTTTGCCTACTTTTGACCTAGCATAACCATTTAAAAATAATATCAGAAGTATAGCTAAACAGCCAATAGTTAAATTAAAATGGAGTTCTCAAAATTATTCAATGCCAAAAGAGGGCATTGAAAAAAACACCATCACCATAACAAAGAAAAATCAACCGCAAAATGATAGACCTAAATGCAACCATATCAATTATTACATTAAATGGACATGGGCCAAACACTAATTAAAAAACAGAGATTATCAGAATGAATAAAAAATCAAGACCCAAATATAAGACACTCGCTTCAAATATCAAGGCACAGATGCATTGAAAATAAATGAATGGAAAAGGTATGCTATGAAAACAGCAAGTATAAGGAGGTTGGAGAGATGTATCAAACAAAGTAGATTTTAAAACAAAGAGTATTACCAGGAATAAACATTTTTA
The DNA here is from genome assembly GCF_021234165.1 of Pteronotus mesoamericanus. Classification (NCBI taxonomy): domain Eukaryota; kingdom Metazoa; phylum Chordata; class Mammalia; order Chiroptera; family Mormoopidae; genus Pteronotus; species Pteronotus mesoamericanus. The sequence goes on from NW_026555077.1 coordinate 11,955,190, forward strand.
CCAGTGATATAGAAGAATATTATATAATAATAAAAGAATCAGCTGATCAGGAAAACATTATAATCATAAATGCAAATACTTTAAAAATAGTTTTAAAATACATAAAACAAAATGACAGAAATAAAGTGAGAAATAGTGAGAAACAAAATCATAGTTGGAGATCTAACCCCTGATCTCATAAGCTGGAAAAATATCTAGATAAAAATAATGTACAAATTGTTATAGTCTGTATAAGACTTAGAAAACTAAAAACTATTCCTTGGGTTTTAACACCTTAAAGACACAATAGATCATGGCCTTTCCTGTTGATTCCCTCTTTGAGACAGATCTATGTGTGGAAACAATTTTGGCCCAGAGACAAATATACTTCTGGTGGTTATCTGGATTAGCAGAGTACTAAATGTATTAACAAATATCTAGCTTTAAATTGTGATAATTTAGAGATATCTCTTTATTTTACAGATGAGGAAAACATGATATAGAGCTAACTTATTTAACTGAGACTACACATACAGCTGATAGGAACATGCACTGCTAGTACAAAGGTCAAAAGATCTCCAATGTATCTTTGTATTTTATGGTACTGACTGTTAGTTGCAGTGCATAAATGACTAGAGACACAGATTACTGTTGAGGATCAAATAAATCTTTAGGACTGTCCAAATATCCTAGCTTCCTTAAGATCTCAAAAGTTTATTTCTTTTCAATCAAGAGGAATAAGGCAAAGTAGGTATAGAGCTAAGTAAACCTCAACAACTATTATAAACTCTGATTTGATACCCAACCCCTTTCATCCACTAAAGTAACCTGACTCTTCCAGTAGTCTGATCTCCTTGCTTGCCATGAGCTATGGTTGCAAAATGGTTCTAGTAACTTTCATATTTGATTGAGAAAATTAAAAAAATCAAATTTTACATTTATCCAGAAATATGATGAGTTCCAGGTTTGTCTACTCATTACAACATATTAGCTTTGTGTACAGCGTAGCAAAAGAAAAGAATGAACACAAACACTGTTTACAGTAATGTAACAGAAACTGAGATGATGAATATTAATACTCAAAGAATATTCTCTGGGGATTACATTAACTAATAATACAATGTCACAAAAGCTCTTTCCCTGGATCCAGTCATTTGTCTCCATTAGGTATAATATTTTAAGTTTGACCACTATCAAATATAATGCTATTATGAAAAACAACAGGCAGAGGGCAGCAGAGTTCAAAGAGGACCAAGTAAATGTAGTGACAGTGACAATTACTCTGGCCCTTAAAACATTTTTCTCTTATTCTTTTCTGACTCTTCAGGTGCAGGCTATTTATGTTATTATCTAATTCTAAAAATTTAATTATATATACTTATGTATACAAAATGTAACCATTAAAAATTATGATTCCAAATGAAAGTAATAAAAGTGTGTGAAACAATTGAATACCTCTGAAAAGATTTTTGATGATAGAAAACTATCTAGTATTATGTAGTATTAAGAACTCTCAGAGCAGTGCCACAGGAAAGCGTGACGGCACAGCTCTGCTCCGCAAGGGCCTAGAAACCACTCTGTTGAAATAAAACAAAACTAGGCAAGAAGCCTCAGAGAAGTTTCTTGTCATGTTAGCTTTCTTAACATTCCATTAAATTTAGAGCAAATCACATCATTTTATTTTGAAATGGATTTTACATCAAAACTAACTTATCATAACTATGGCGAAGTAAAGGTAGCAGTTATCAACCACCAGTTTATAGATAGGTAGAACAAGGCCCAGAACGAATAAGCAACCTGCTCAAGTTAAAACACTAATCTAACGACTGAAGGAAGAAAAGAACTTGTATGGTTAGTTTAACATACTAAACACTAACCAATAGTTATGTCAGAGAATAAAGTAGACAAAATTGGTTCATAGCTTATCTTTAATTACTTACTGGTTTCCCTTGAATTCCTCTCTCTCCAGGACTTCCAGTCTTGCCCTGCATAACAAAGAAAATGCTTGGGTCAAGTATTTCCTCCCAAAATATTAACCATATAAACCACCCCCCCTTGAAAGGTTTTAAATGTTTATCTTTAATGTGAAATGTTTTACTACTTACTGTAAGACCATAAGGCCCTCTTTTTCCTTGATCTCCTCTTTCACCCTGACAAAGCAGCAATACCAAGTTAGTTAACAAGATTCTAAATTAGAATGTTATACATGCCAGCATACATGCACATACAAAAAAATTAAGATATCAAGTTCATAGTTTAATATTAAAGAGGAAACATTTCTGTGTGTGGTAAAAATTTTATATTTGTTTCATATTTAGACTAAGAAAATTTAGAACCCTATTTTTATAAGGAAGTACATCAGTTTTTAGACAGAGAGAATATATGGGCTTAAAATAATTGCATATGAAATGACAAAATCAGTGATTACCTTGGCACCCTGTATACCTTGTTCTCCTAGGAGACCATCTGTTCCTTTTGGTCCCTAGAGATGGAAAAAATGTATTGTTGTTAATTAGAAATGTTCCCTTTTTAGTGTTATACACCCTTACAAATGATGACATTCTTCTTTTGCTGACAAACTCTGCTTGCTTCTGTTCCATGACCACAGAAAAGAATACAACTGGATATATGGATGAACCTATTTGCATGAGAGAATCAAGCCAGTGTTTTCAAGATTTAATGCCAAATAGTAAATCAGGTGACCACAAAAATAGCTGATTCAGTTGTTAAGGTGGCTAAACTATAGGTTTGTCATTTGAGTATTTTGTTCACCTTAGCATTTACTCAGCAGCCATTCAGGATTTATTCTAAAAACAACTCTAAATTAATTTAAAAGTGGCTGGTTTGTTTGTACAAACAGTCGTCTTAGGTTTAATATTTTTGGAACAGCACTCTCTCCACTTTATTAGAAAATGAGCGGTGATTGCATTGTGCCTGCTATGCACAAGCTTGACAATAGTTGCGGGAAGACTCAAGGGCACAGGAAAGGGGGGAAGTGCTGATGGGAGTATTACCATGTAAGTTTAAAACTTCTCAGCTAAGTTACTATCAACATTCATTTAGTAATCAGTTATGAAACAGCATTGGTTGCAAAAGTTACTCTTTCCCTGTCTAAATTACAACTGTTCTTGGGAGACCTTAAAGTCACTTTCAAGGGAACTAATTCAGTTATAGCACCATTAAGTGAATATCGACTGTGGAAAAGGCTCTGCATTAAGTATTATGAAGATATACAATTTTAAGAAAGTTTCTCTATTTTGAAATGTAGAGAATAAGGTAAATTATATAAATGACTATAAGACAGTAAGAGACAGGCATTGTATAGGCACAAATGGATTCCAAGGAGGGGGAAAGCTTTCACATGCTTGTAAGGGGAATGAAGATATTTTGACAGTTGGAGGTTGTGCTTTTGAAGAATCTCTAGACAGAGATAGTACAAGGAAAGGGTACAAAGGTAGGAAAAAAAAGATAACCAAAAATGAAAAAATGTAGTTTGTTTAGCTGAGCTATTGATTACAGGGTTTTTTTCAAGTATTTCTATATTAAGGAAAAATTGTGTAAGGACTGGGATTTAAAGGGTGAAAGACTGGAGTCTGTATTTAAATCAAAGACAATGTGGAGGTACTGCAGATTTCTCTACAAAACAGTGATACAAATATCCCAATACAAGATGATGATTTGAAGGATCCCCCTGGGCATCAGCACCTTCTCCTGTACTCCACCTGAGGCCAGCTTAGTTTAGCTTTATTGACAATCATTTAGAAACTATATCCTATAGTAGGACCCTCTCCCTGGGTGTTCTCAGGGTGACTGCATTCATTCCCTGACCCTCCTGGGCACAGTCAGGAGACTGCGGGGAAGACACGCTCTGTGAGGATCTATAGCTCCACTGGTCATACTAAAGTTACAGCTGTGGCTCTAGCCCTGTAATTTCTTAGTCTGTATTTAAGGTACTCTATGATCTGCACTCTAATTTTTTCTGTCCTATTTTCCCATATAATACTGCAAAATTAAGTTATAGTCTTACTGTGCAGGACATTGAATATCAAGTTGAAGAGTATGGGCTTAATTTAACAGGTAAGTGATTTTCAAAGTGTGTTATTCCTTCAACAACATTTATCGTATGCCTACTCTAAGTCAGGCACTGTTTTAGTCCCAGAGCATATGGTAGGGAGAAGAGAAAAACCCCTGAATCCACAGACAAGCAAATAAATATATAAAATTAAAGTAGAAAACTACAATAGGTAGTCAATTTTAATGAAGAATAACAAGTTAAGGGACTAGAGAGAATGTAAGTGGACAGCTCTATTTAGATCAACTGGTCTGAGAAGTCTCTCTAAAGTGACCTGAAGGTAGAAACGTGAAGGTAAAATGGCAGGCTGTGCAAATAACTTGGAGAAGATCATTCTGGCAGGAGAAGAAACAACTGCAAAGGCCCTGAGGTGGGGGCCTGCATGAAATGTCTGATAATTAATTAACCAACGGTGATTAAAAAAACTAGAGTTTTGGGTAGGGAACACACAATAGAGTGTACATATATATTATCAATTGTACACCTGAAATTTATATAAAGATATTGACCAAGTTTACCTCAATAAATTTAGTTAAAACAAATAAACAAACCAGCAATGATTAAAGGGTGATTCTGTATTTCCAGAGCAGGGGTCCCTCTGGACCTTGCTTTAATAATCACCATCTTAAAAATTTAGCAGCCTGTATTAATTCTCTTTCTCTGGCACCTTCTGTGTCTATTGTCCCTCTCTGCCTTTTAAGAAAATACTTTGCAAAATCTTTTGGAATAATAACAGAATGTGGTTGAGAGAGTATGAAAAAGAATGAATGGTTAACATTCTAAAATGCCACAGTAAACAAGTAAAATCTAGACTAAAAATGTGTCCACTGGTATAATTATGCATTTAACTCTTTTGTATCCTGAAATTTCTGTCTTTCTTGGATATTTTTTTAGTAAGTAACTGGTAGAATAATGACAGCATTAATTCAAAAAAATTCAAAATGTAAGTTTGTTTGTCATGAAAAAGTGGGAGCAGGGAGAAGATAATGAGTTTGGCTCCAGCCAAACAACCACAACGAGGCAGATGAGTCCAAGACTAGTGCTAGAGAGTCAGAATCTCTGCATCCAGGTTTAAGTGGTAGCAGCCTACCTCTCCCCCTAACACAGAGCTGTACATTTAGAACTTTTAAAGAAAGACTGTTTTGTCCAAAGGTGGTAAATAAGACTTATTTCTTCATAAGATCAGGATTATGTGGCTGCCTAGATATATATGTAGAAAAGGTTGCATCTAGACCGGAAAGAAAGCCTTATAATTAACTGCCAGTTTCTGTCTCAGCACCTAAATCATCTATTGTTAGGACTGAATTAGTCCAACCTCTGCTTTTTAAGATGGAGAAACTGAAGCCTGCAGATTTAAGTGAGTTGCCTGATTTACATGATGTTTAGATATCCAAGGCTTTTGAATAACTGCTTTATTAAGTTTACAATATTTTTCAAATGTTAAAAAGAAATACAGGTTAATACTGTTAGCAAGTGAATTCAGGCTAAAATAGAGGACCTGAAGTTTAGAAGAGGTTACAAAATGACTATTAAACATTCACAAGTAAAGCACTAACTGATATATTATAACTGAAAGAAACTCTTTCCAAAATTAAGTAATACATGTAGTTATGATAAACACTCAATGTTTTACATCAAAAAATACTTTTACTTTTAAAAATACTTTCACATTAGGAGACTTGACTTGGAATTGTGACATACAATATAATATACAGACAACATACTATAGAATTGTGCACCTGAAACCTATTTAATTTTATTAACCAATGTCACCCCAATAAATTCAATAAAAAAACATACTATTTAAAAATCAATCAGTCAAAATACTTTCACATCTATTATTTCATTTACTAATCCAGGACTACACAGAGAACAAGTAAATAGCAGTTTCTGCTCCCATAATGATGACAAAGATAAATGCAATTAATATAAAAAAAAGTCTAAGTGTAGCAATCAACAATTACATTAATTAAAGGCTATAAAGCCTAAGGTTGTTAGGTAAAAGGTGAACTAAGGCTGGTAGAAGTCTAGGAAAGTTCAGTACTCTTCAGCTTAAGTTCAGGATCAGTGAACTAACTAAAAGATAGCCTTATCAGCATGTTTCTTTTTTCTTTTTATTTTGTTTCAGCATCTTTCAAAGTGTCACTTTGATATTGGTTGCAGAAGTTATTCCTGGGTTAGGGTATACGCTTTCTTTGACTCCTGAGACAAAATAAGCTTTAGGACAAACTCTAAGAAAGTCATATAAATAGTATTATAACAGGCACCTAGTTGGATATAAAGGTACTTCTTTAATACCTGCTTTAAAATATCTAATTATCTATAAAGTTCTTTGATATCATATCCTGGACAAATAAATATAATCTCTTTCTCTTCTTCCAGAAAAATAAAAGTTGGCTATTAGTAGCTATTAAATGTTGGAATAAAGTCTGATAGCCCAGCTACATAAACTAAACATATTTGGTAACTGAATTTTAGGCAATAATTTTAAAGAGTAGACCAAATTCCTGAATAATCAATATAATCCTAAATACATTAGATGACAGGAAAAAAGAACCACTACCTCATATAAATGTTACAATTAAAATTAAAAACCTGTAATTAAGGTTAATATAAACTGTACACTAGTTACTTGGGAAGACTTTTAAGAGAATTCCAAATCCAACTCTATCACCCATGTAATCAATTTTAATAAACTGGAGAATCTATGAGTGAAATAAACGGCCTTTATTGACAGAGCAAGTGTCTAACTTAAATTTAGTATATCTATATTTTCTTTTAATCATACCTGTCTTTGTTTGGCCCCTCTATTATTTTAAATTATTCAGATGCCTATCTAATTCTGCCTAGCAGTCTTTTCTGGCTCTTGAGTAATACAATTGGTACATAGTGCTCTCTTAAATAAAAAGTAACATTATCTTTGATTTTGTTGAAAAAATCTTTTGATTATATTCTTATTATAGATTTTTCAAAAGAAGAAACCACAGAAGACACTCTCCATCACTTGGAGAGCTCCAGTTATTACCAGCATTGAATCTAAATGCACATACTGAAGGCTGCTTTTCCAGTATGATACGCATTTCCTTGAAAAAGCCATGGTTGAGAATTTTTATACTCCTATCCATTCAACGCCTTGCATAGAAAATCTTAAAACATTACATATTACTAATATAGTCATTTCAACCTTTTGTTCCCACTTAATTCTTAAGTAGCATAATCAGAATAAAAAATTACTGAGTTGTATGCCTTTCCTCTAGAGAAAGAGTACACGATCTAAAGTTGTCTCATGGTCAAAGGCCCAGTCCATGGGCAAGAAAGGAGATGAGGTTAATTTTGCTCTGAGTGTTGTCTCTCTTGTCAGGGCAGCTGGACAGAGAAGTGTGTGTTGGAGAGACACCAGAGGATAACTTAGCCCCAAGGAGATAAATGTACACAAGGGACAACAGCTCAGGTTGTGCTTAGTCCTGGTGAACCAAAAAGGCTAAGCCACTATCTTTCTGGTGCTGCAACTGAGAATCCACAATCCTGTATTTTCTGTATGAGGGACATGACTGTGAATATTATATTAATAAGTTTTGGCATATTAAATTACTTCACTTATATAACTATTCCTTCACTAAACTTCACAGGGGAAAGCAAATCTTAGAATATTAGGATGCATGAAAATACTTTACATTTATGCCAACGTTCCCATCTAAGAATCTTAAACCATAAGAATAATATTTTTAGACAACCTTGTTTATCTTTTTTAGCTACATGAGGCATGATTAGACAAACTTCACAAAACAGATTAGAACAATTTTCATAACACTAAATTGTGTAGGTTGTTTCCTGAGATGGTCTGCTTGCCTAAGATTTTCCTAGCCTCTGGACAAGTGCGAATATTGCATGACACTTCAAAAGCCACTAGATTGTAAGTTAGTATGTGATCTAGTGTTAAGGGACAGTTAACCTTGAATCTTCCATGGCACTAGAAGACTGTGTGACAAAATATAGGAAACAAATAAGAGAATCAGATGGATGGGCAGAAGAGAAGCGGATGGGCAGGAAGACCCCCTGGGAGTAGTTCTGCCTCCCCTGGTGGTCACATGGCCTTCCCGAACAGTATAAATCACAGGCAGAACAGTAAGGGCGTAAGGACACTAGTTCCATAATGATAGTTCTCTGTGTGGTCTTGGTGTAAACATGCTTAGTGCAAGCTTCCCCTTCAGGGCACTGTGACACAATTGTGGGCCTCCCAGGGGTTACAGGTGTGCTGGAAACAATGGACCCCTCGCCTTTTGGGATGGCAGGGAACGGTGGGGCTCGGGAACCCCCAGATACCTTTTATTTCTCTCAGCGGGCTGAATGTATTTATCATTTTTTGTGACTAAAATGCATTGGGAAGGGTCAATTTAGGGCACTGAGATCATATCCATGGTGGAAAAGGACTGATGAGAAAGAGAGTAGAAACAGGAAGATGCTAGGTAGCAACTAGAATGGAAGTTCCTAATACTATATTCTTCCTCAAATATCCTAGTCTGCAGTTCTTTTTCATATTCCCAACGTTCACTGAGAGCCTAAAATAATTTCCTGTAAAGAAAGCGTTTTTGTTCTAAACAAAACCCAAAGTCTCTTTGTTTAAAAAGCACTGGCTGAACTTTAAATAACTATGAGAAGCCATTTTGGGAGAGAATCAGGAAAATGTATTTGGAGGATGAAAGAGGAAGATAGATCCTTTAGAGGAGGTGAGAGTTGAGGACAATGTGGCAAATTAGGAAGAGTAATAACCTAGCCAGAGAACATGTGGAGGTTAGAAAATCGCAGTGCAAATGAATGTTCCATGTGACTTATGAGAAGGCCCAAGTGGTTCAGGAGCAGATCTTGCTTGGGTACATGGCTTCTGACTGGATAATCAATAAGATCTCAATTAACAAAAGCACGAGTATTCCTTCTTTTTTTCATGTGTCAAAAACTGGTTGAACTCTCCCACTATGACTAATATGAAGTTGAATAAACACGTTTGACCTGACCAAGTACTGAACACTGGCAGGACACAGACCACTAAGTGACAGTTTAAGTACTGTTATTTTTAATTTTATTGTTTTAAATCTCATTTGGGCTAAAACAGATGTGGCCATCAGGATTATTTATAGACTGTAACTCTATCACCCAGTATGGAAAAATATTTTTTAGAAAAGAAATAATGAGATAAATGTGCTCCCAGTCTTCCATCTTCACCTAAAACACAGGACATGATATTATAGCCATTATTTCAAACTGAACACTTGTAGCACTTTTCTCCCATTTGCCAACTGGAAGACAGCAATTTTTGTTTTTTGTCAGTTGGAGGCCATGTTCTTAAAATTGTTAAGTATTTTCTTCACTAGCTATAAAAGTCAAGATAAAGCCAAAGGAGAAAAGAGAATTCTTAAAGCCCACATATTCAAATTAATCAAGGAAAAAGTACTCCTTAATATTCCAAGTGGTATCAAATAGGCATAGGCTTTGGAGTCAGACACATTAAGGTTTGAATTCTAGTTGTGCCATTTCTGTGTGTGTCTATGTACTAACACTCTCTAAGCCCTGTTTTCCTCACCTGTAACACAATACCTGAGATACTGCCTCCCCTTAGTAAGGGGTTTTTGAATATTAAGTAAGATAATACATGTAGAAATGCCAGGCATGTGCCAGGCACACAACAAATTGTGATACTTATTTTTTTCAAGGAAAAAAAGAGGAAGATTTTTCATTTAATTCTGTATGCATAATTATTAAATAGTGATGATTACATCACCTCTGATTTACAATTTAAAAGCCCTATATATCTTTATTTCACTTCCCATTGCTCTTATTTTGTTGTGATGTTACTGTTCTTTGCTATGTGAGCCTCTTGTGAGTATAAAAATAATTTATTTAAACATCTTCATATTTATAGTTCCCTCCAAGAATGAAACTGGAAATTGTGGATAAAAAAGAAGAATCCTATATGAATTAGTGAAATTTGTAGCAAATAGAACAGAAATGTCTGGTTTTATAAATGCAAGTAATTATCAGTCATTATTTCAATAAATATAGGTAGTTCATCTAATATAATGAAAACAAGGGAAAAATCCAACAACATTAAAGCACAATCTAGAATATATGATTTTTTTTAGTTGAACACATTACTATGAAGTCATTCTTTGAGGTTAAGGTACTTTCTTCATTAGATAACTTACTCTTTGGCCTTTAGGACCTTGACTCCCAGGTGGTCCTCTTGCCCCCACATGACCCTACATGTTGAAAATTGAAAAAATCAGTTACAGAATTCACAGGCATGTTATCAGAATAGTAGTTATGACCTTTCTATGACATGTAATTCTTCTTGGGAATTCTTAAAATAAAATTGATCAGTCTCCTTAAAATATGCTTTAATTATTTAAAAAATATCATATTTTCCTCCCCTGTGATTATGTTTTTGATGTTTCCTACTATTTGAAGAAGTTTTATTTCTGGGTATTTACATGCTGAACAAGGAAAGGGAAGCTTTTAATATTCACTAACCAAGTATTTTCCTGGAGCAACACAGATGGAGCAGTAGTGGAAGAAGACACCTACTTAGCCAGTAAGACCAGTTTAATCTGCCTGATTCACCAAAGAAACAATGGCTGTCATTGTGAGATTTCTCTCTCATTATTCTAGACATTTATGATAACCCCAAAACATAAAAATATATTTTTTACTGTGACTACAAAAAAAGCCACAAAATGTTTCAAGCTAATATGCCACAAAAATAGCCTGCAATAAAGATTAAGTTGTTATTAAATTACAATGAATTATTTTTATGTCTTATAGTATTCAATAAAGACTTAATTAGAAAACAAAATTTACTTATCTATATAACATTAGGTAGATAAAAACAGTGAATTTTTACAGGATCTCAAGTTTATTTATTATATTATGTGAGGAAAACACTGGCAACTGTGACCCTTGGTCAGTTTTCCTATTTTTAGAAATCAATACCTCATCATTCCCTATAGTACAAAATCAGGCTTGTATACAAAAGAGAAGCTTCACAAAACAGCATAAACTATTTCAGATTAGAACAGTTTTGTTTAGGGGATTATAAAGGCTGACTTTTTTCATGTTTAAGTTCACAATCACTGTTAAATTTTGATAAGCAAACTTTATCCCTTAAGAGACAATATTTCATCTTCTATCTCGAAACAAAAATATAGTATTTTGAAAAACTCTTTTGTTTAATAAAGGTATATTCTCTGTGAATTGTATTTGGTTGAGAATATTTGCAAATTCCTAAAAAATATGTTGGAACTTATGTTTGTGATTTGAATATCCAGTTTATCTCACTTCTAACCTTGATCTCCCATTTTCTTATATGTGGTTGTTCAAAAGAAAGATTAAGTTGTTTTTTGTTTTGTTTTGTTTTAGACAGCAGAATTGAGACTGGTTGTGCTATTAGAAATGAACAGTAAATAATATAACAAGTAGAGGTGAGGAAGTTCAAGATACCATGACATACCTAGAGTGTTTTGCATTGATTGGGGAGAAAAGCACCCTCTGTCAGTTTACACATTACTTATCTTGCATAAAAGCAAAAAAAAAAATAGCATAACCAAAATGATGGATTTAAATTTAAATGTACATTATAAAAGGGATATAAAGTCTTCTGTACTTACAGGTAAGCCCAGTGGACCTATGGGTCCTGGAACCCCAGGAGGACCTGGATATCCCTATAATTTGAATAAAAATATAAAAGACATAAACTCTCTATCATACCTAATTATTTTCATTAAAGAAAAATCAGTAAATTATAAATAGTAATAAAAAGTGATGGTTTGATAAGATCTTTCTCTCTACTATCGAAGATGTAAGAGGCCATAGGAAATGTTCCACAAACAATAGAAATAAAATAATAACTACATAAAAGCTGTGTATTAGAAAGTCTTTGCCTAGAAAAGAAATTGGCTGGCCAGAATCATATATTATAACCTATTCAGAAGAGAAGAGTCATTTATCTCTGAAGTTTGTTATATAGATTATGAGATCATATTTTCAGAGGTCATGGAATTCCACAATTAATGAATGTGAATGTGTACAAACATTCAAGCTGTCCAATTTTAGAAGAACCACACCCTCTATGGTATTAGCACTGATTCAGGGAATGTCTTAGGAGGTAATAATTCTTAAAATTGATTAGTCTATGGGCATATTAAATTTCCTAGCTGAAACAACTGGAGATAGCTAAAAAAAAAACAAAACCAAAAAACCCAAACAAACAAAAACCAAAAAAACCCCCCAAAAAACAAAAACCTCAAACATATCCTGCTTTTCTCATAATACAGAAGTCAAAATTAAAGAATAACTTAGGTAAAATAAATTTGTAGGCAGTATTGTGTGCCACCAGATCCATCGCAACATATTTCCTGAAAGCAAGATGCTTTTATTGATGATAATCATTTGTTCTAGTTTCTGTCACATTTAGAAACATCTGACCAGGGCATTTGATTTCCAAGCTTTTTAGTGTCATAGAGCATTCTGGAAGGTAAATCACTTAAAGCAGAAGAAAATTCTAATGGTAATTTACTAAAAAATAGCATTTTTCACTTACTTAAATTTCATTCAAGATAATTCCACCTCTGGAATGTCTCAAGTTTGTAATGTTCTTTGGAAACATATATTTCAAATCACTGAACTCTTACCATAGCACCCTTTTCCCCCTGGGGACCTACTGGGCCTGGACTTCCACGCTCTCCCTTTTAAAACAAAGAAAGAAGAGAAACAGTAAGGCAGGTTGATTAGTCATAACTGAACTAAGCCTAGACAGAAAAGCTGTCTATCAGAACCATAACTTACATGCACTCATTATTCTAATTCCCATTTTTTAATCATTTTATTTTATTTTGAGCCATGAAATATTATGTTTTTTAAATTTAAAATTTTTTTATTTTTACCCTAAAGTTGCTAGATTTTAATAAAATAAAAATCCTCTTGAGGTATCTTTCAAGGGATAAAATACTACAATTTTTATTAATGTTAAGAAAATATAACTAGGATTTAAAATTGAGTATGCATTGCATGTAAAGTTTTATAAGTAGAAATGCTTATAATTTTGCCACATGTAAACTAAAAGAATAGTAAAAGTATCAAAGCCTGCTGCAAAAATTAACTATAATATATAACTACTGAACAAAATTTTATTCACAGAAATAATTTTGGGTGATCATGATAATCAAAAATATCCCTAGCAGATTAAAAGGACTAAAATGATTCACTTTAAAACTCTCAGGATTGTCAAAATGTTAGTGAAAAGACTTGACCTAACACAGAAGTAACTAAATCAGAGGGAAAATTATAAAACTATCTAAATTGTAAGAACTGAGCTCATATTATTATTGTCATATTGTTAATTTAAAAAGCAGTAAGTATATATTAAGCACTTCTATTTATTTTTAAAAGTTTTTGTTTATTTTTAGAGAGAGGGGAAGGGAGGAAGAAATAGGGGAAGAGAAACATTGATATGCAAGACAAACACTGATTAGTTGCCTCTCACAAATGCCCCGACCAGAGACCAAACTTGCAACCCAGGCATGTGCCCTGCCGGGGAATCAAACTGGCAATGTTTTGCTTTGTGGGATGACGCCCAGCCAACTGAGCCACACCAGTCAGAGCTTATTAAGCACTTTTAATGCACTATGTGAGAGGAGAGATATAACAGACCTTAAGACCTTTGCCTTAAGGTCTACCCTTAAGTAATTGGAGACATGACATTAACAAAGGTAAATCAACAACAAGACAATTCAAATTTAAGTTGTGTGGTACTTATTCTAAGTTTAGAAAGGGAAAAAATTAAGAAGGATCAAAGAAATCTAGGAAGGAGTGATGGAAGAAGTGGGAATTTACTTGAGTCCCACAGTAATACTTTAAAGAAAAAGAGGGAAGGGGGGAGGATTCTCTAACCTAAGAAAACAGTAAGACCAGGAATAGAAAGAGGTATATAATATATGAGACAGATGGTTTATATTGGAGAATATTAGAGAATTTGTTGAATAAACTAATTAGACCAAAATTATGTAGTATTTTGACAGAGAAATAGAGAAGTTCATAGCATCAACAACAAGGAGCCAATGAAGGTTTTTCAAAATGTTTTATCATGACCCATCAACATTAGCCTTCTGCTTATAGTATGAAGAATGCAGAGGATATAATGGGAAAGGGCAGAGCAAATATGAAAGAGAGTAAATTTAAGGTAAATTGCTAAGAGTATGTTTGAAGGGGTGGCTTTGGATTATTAGAAATGATGAATTTCAAAGGAAAAAACTGAGACTTACTGAAAGATTAGGAATAGAGGAAGTAGGAAAAGAGAAACTCAAGATGGGTTCACTCTGTTCTGGAAAACTGGAGGAGTAAAGATAGGTATAAGGCACAGTATTTGAAATAAGATATTTGGAAAGGAACCAGTTTGAGTGTGGGAAATGATTAATTTTAGATATGTTGAGTTTGACATAAAAATTTCAGTAGAAAATAACTAGAATACTATCTTCTTCTAGTCTTGGTTCTACTTAATTATTCACAAGAGTCGTCTTGTGTAGCAACTGTACTAGACAATCATGCTTACAATTTATATTCAGCAAGTCAGGTTCCAGTCAAAGATCTAGTAGTTTAATATCCACTAGTCAGTTATAAGAATCCATTAAAAAATAATAGCACTCTTGTTGATTTCAAGTAAAAAAATTCTCCTAAAATTTGAAACTCAATAAGTAAAAGCCACTTAACTAATGAGTTCTAAGTAATCTTTAAGTGAAAGACAATTTCCATCACCACAGTCAAAAATGTCCATAAATAACTACATACTAACTTTCAGGTGGAAATAAGATTGAGGCTGAGACTTTGATCTGGTAGTGATATCTTATTTTTCTCTTTCAAAACTGCTTCCTTTAGGAGGTTTGCTTTCATAAAGTAGATTTAAATATTTTCTAGTCATATACCTAGACCATCAGTCTTGACTCTTTAGCCACATCATTACAACCAAAAGGTACTCTGTCCTTTAAAAATTAGAAACATATATGCTATTAGTTATATTTCAATATATTGAAGAGATTCAGTAGAGGCAATGAGTTTGAAATTATGGGTGATTTCCAATTAACATAAAACATCATATGGATACTTATCCTTGAGTATAGCTTAAAAGTCTCACCACTCAACAAAATAATGAAAGAAATTACCTTTTCACCACTGCTTCCAATCATCCCAACTTCTCCAGGTAAACCAACAGGTCCCTTTTAGGAAAAAAAATATAACAGAAAATATACACACGTTGTATTGCCAGCACAACGTCCTGGTTTTAAATCATCTATAATTATGTTTCATTATAACTAATCCTAAATTTTATCTTTGAATAAAATTCCTTCTAGTATAGGTATCCAGCCTATAAATTCACACCAGAATTGATTAATCTATTCAGTCAATAAAAAAATATATATGAATGTCTAATATGTGACAGGCCCTGTGCTGAAAGGCATTGAATATCAAATTCAAATATAGTCCCTATCCTTGTAGAATTTACAATCCATGGATGTTATAAAAACTGCAATGTTCACAGCTTCTCTTTTTAAATTGAGGTATAATTGACATATAACATTATATTACTTTCATCTGTACAACACAAATTCAATATATGTATACATTGTGAAATTATCACGATAATAAATCTAGTTACCATCCATCACCATCACCATACAAAGTCACAGAATTTTTTTCTTGTGATGAGAACTTTTAAGATTTACTCTCTCAGCTTCTTTTAATTATGCAATACAATATTATTGACTACAGTCACCATGTTGTACATAACATCCCCATAACTTTTATTTTATGATGGCAAGTTGGTACCTTTTGATCCCCTTTCATCCAATTCACTCTGTCCCTACCTGGGCCTTTTCCTCTGGCAACCATCAATCTGTATCTATGAGTTTGATTTTGGTTTGTTTTTTTAGAATCTACATATAAGTGAAATCATACAGCATTTCTCTTTATCTGATTTATCTCACTTAGCATAATACCTTCTAGGTCCACCCATGTTGCAGCAAATGGCAAGATTTAATTCTTCATATGGATGAATAGTATTACATTATGTGTATGTGTGTGTACGTGTGTGTGTATGACATCTTCTTTATCCATTTATCCATTAGTGACATTTGGGTTTTTCATATCTTGCAATTATAAATAATGCTTCAGTGAACAAAGGGGTGCATGGGGAGGTGGGCAAAAGTAGCTTTACATTTGTGAATACCTGAAATGGTGTATTCTTGTATTATTTGTTTGTATTAAAACTTTAAACCCACTTTTGCCCATTCCACATATTTTTTCAAATAGTGTTTTTGTCCTCTTTGGATAAATATCCAGAAGTGGAATTGCTGGATCATATAGTAGTTCTATTTTTGATCTTTTGTGCAATGTCCATACTGTTTTACACAGTGGCTTCACCAATTTATGAGGTCTGTCAAGAAAAAGTCCATCCATTGTTAATATAATGAGAACGGTTTGCACTACATGGATGTAACCTGGCAGCCAAAGAGAGTGGACTAGAATGCACATGTGTGAACAATGACAACTTCACTGTACTAGTCAGTGGGGGTGGTAGATGCTGTCGAGTGAACTTGTGTACTTTGTGATTGTCACATTCGAAATGACTGAGCAAGTAGAGCAACAAATCTGCATCAAATTTTGTGTTAAGCTTAAACATGCCTCTGCAGAAACTATTTGAATGATTCAGAAGGGTGTAGCTATGGGCAACTGGTAATTGAGAGCTTCATCATGACAATGTGCCCGCTCACGCATCATGTCTTGTGCAGAGTTTTTTTGGGAAACATCAAATCACCCAAGCAACTCAGCTCTCCTACAACCCAGATTTGGCACCCTGTGACTTCTGGCTTTTCCCAAAACTAAAATCACCTTTGAAAAGGAAGAGATTTCAGACTGTTGATGAGATTCAGGAAAATACGACAGGGCAGCTAAAGATTGGGAGAACTGCGTGAGGTACCAAGGTGTCTACTTTGAAGAGCACTGAGGTGTCATTGTCTTAGGTACAATGTTTCTTGTATCTTGTATTTTCTTCCATAAATGTCTCTATTTTTCATATTACATGGCTGGATACCTCCTGGACAGACCTTGTACATTCCTACCAATGGTGCATGAAGGCTCCCTTTTCTCCACATCCTCACCAACACTTTTTCTTTTCTTCATAATAGCCATTCTAACTTGTGGGAAGTGACATTTCATTTTGGTTTTGATTTGCATTTGCTCGATGATTAATGATCTTTTTACATGCCTGTTAGTCATCTCTGTGTCCTCTTTGGAAAGATGACTATTCAGATCCTCTACCCATTTTTAAAAATTAGATTGTTTGTTTTTGGCTATTCAGTTGTATGAGCTCTTTATGTATTTTGGATGTCAACCCCTTATCAGATACACGATCTGCAAATATTTCTTCCACTCACTAGGCTTTCTTTTAATTTTGTTGATGGTTTCTTCTGCAGAAGCTTTTTAGTTTGATGCAACTCCACCTGTATACTTTTGCTTTTGTTGCTTTTGCTTTTGGAGTCATATCCAAAGAATTATTGCCGAGACCAATGTCAAGGAACTTACTGCCCATGTTTTTTTTTTTCCTAGGAGTTTCATAGTTTCAGCTTTTACATGAGCATTTATTCCATGCTGAATATTTCTCTATGGCATAAGATACTGATCTAATTTCATAATTTTGCATGTGGCTGTCCAGTTTTCTCAGGACCATCTTTTGAAGA
This sequence comes from Pteronotus mesoamericanus, assembly GCF_021234165.1. Lineage (NCBI taxonomy): Eukaryota > Metazoa > Chordata > Mammalia > Chiroptera > Mormoopidae > Pteronotus > Pteronotus mesoamericanus. The sequence goes on from NW_026555077.1 coordinate 11,973,019, forward strand.
AACTGTCCCTTTCCCATTGCATATTCTTGTTCCCTTTGTCATAAATTAATTGACCATTAATATGTGGGCTTATTCCTAGGTTCTCTCTATTCCATTCCATTGGCCTATGTTTGTGCTTTTATGCCAATACCATATTACTTTATTTACTCTAGCCTTACAGTAAGGTTTGAAATCAGAAGTATGATGCTTCTAGCTTTGTTCTTGTTTCTCAAGATTGCTCTTGGCTATTTCAGGTCCTTTGCAGTTCCATGGAAATTTTAGAATTGCTTATTCTTTTCCTGTGAAAAATGCCATTGGAATTTAATAGGGATTGCATTGAACCTGTAGTTGCCCAGGCAACTATGGACATTTTAATAATAATGATTCTTCCAATCTATAACTTTGGAATATAGTTCAATTTATTTGTGTTTTCTTCAATTTTTTTCACCAATGTCTTAATAGTTTTCACTTCCTTGGTTAAATTTATTCATAGATATTTCATTATTTTCTATGTAACTGGAAATGGAATGGTTTTCTTAATTTCTCTTTCTGATAGTTAATTGTTAGTGTAAAAGTTTTTGTATGTTGATTTTATATCCTGCAACTTTACTGAATTAGTAGATCAGTTTTAATAGTTTTTTGGTGTGGTTTAAGGATTTTCTACATATAAAATTGTATCATGTGCAAATAGAGACAGTATTACTTCTTCCTTTTCAACTGAGATGCCTTCTATTTCTTTTCTTGCCTAAAATGGGTGGGAGTGGGCATCCTTGTCTTCTTCCGTGGTTTAGAGGAAAGATTTTCAGCTTTTCACCCATCAGTATGATGTTAGTATGATGTCTGTTGTATTATTATATTGACTTTTTTGGAATTTTTTTAAAATCACAAATGGATGTTTAGTTTTGTAAAAATTTTTTTGTATCTATTAAGATAACCATATGATTTTTATCTTTCATTTTGTTAATGTGGTGCATCATGGTGATTGATTTGCAGGTGTTGAATCATCCCTGCATCCCTAAAATGAATCTCACTTGATCATGGTGTATGGTCCTTTTAATGTATTGTTGAATTCAATGTCCTAGTATCTTGTTGAGAATTTTTGCATCTATGCTCATCACAGATATTGGTCTGTAATTTTCCTTTCTTGTGATGCCCTCATCTGGTTTTAGTGTCAGGGAAATGATGGCTTCATAAAATGAGTTTGGAAGAGTTCTCTTCACTTCAATTTTTCAAAAGAGTTTGAAAAAGATTGGTACTAAATCTTCTTTAAATGTTCAGTAGAAGTCACCAGTGAAGCCATATGGAAGCCATCTGGTCCTAGACTTTTGTTTGTTGGGAAAGTTTTTTTTGTTTTGTTTTGTTTTGTTTTTTCCTTGAGAGAGGGGAAGGGAGGGTGAAAAAGAGGGAGAGAAACATCGATGTGAGAGAGAGACATTGACTGGTTGCCTTCCATAAGAACCCAGACCCAGGACCGAACTTGCAATCCAGGCATGTGCCCTGACTGGGAATCAAACCAGTGACCTTTTGGTTTGTGGGACGACACCCAACCAACTGAGCCACACCAGCTGGGTCTGCTTGTTGGGGAGTTTTTGATTACTGATTCAATCTCCTTACTAATAATTTGTCTATTCAGATTTTCTATTTCTTCATGATTTAGTCTTCAAAGAGTGTATGTTTCTTGGAATTTAGCCATTTTTTCCTAGGTTGTACAAAATGTTGAAAAAGTGTTCAACAGCCTTGCATGATCCTTTGTATTTCTATGGTATCAGTAGCAGTTGTAACTTCTCTTTTATTTCTGATTTTATATATTTAAGCCCCCTATTTTTTTTCTTAATGAATTTAAGTAAAAGTTTGTCAACTTTTTTCTTTTCAAAGAACCACCTCTTAGTTTCATTGATATTTTCTATTGTCTTTGTAGTTTCTATTTCATTTCTGCTCTGATCTTTATTATTTCTTTTCTTCTAATCACTTCTGGCTTCATTTGTTCTTCTTTTTCTAGTTTCTCTAGGTATAAAGTTAGAATGTTTATTCTAGATATTTCTTGTTTCTTGCAGTAGGTCTATATCACTGTGAACTTCCCTCTTAGAACTGCTTTTGCTCTATTAGTTATTGGTACATTGTATTTCCATTTTCATTTGTGTTAAGGTATTTTTTTATTTCTCCATTGACTCATTGGTTGTTTAGCAGCATGTTGTTCAATTCCCACATATTTGTGTTTTTCCAGTTTTCTTTTTGTAATTGACTTTACTTTCATATAATTGTGGTTGTAAAGGTGCTTATTATGATTTCAATCCTAAATTTATGGAGACTTGTTTTGTGGCCTGACATATGATCTACCCTGTGGAATATTCTATGTGTACTTGAGACAAATGTGCATTCTGCTGCTTTTAAATGATGTTCTGAAATGTTATGTATTTATCTATTAATTTCATCTGATCTAATGTGTGGAGGCTGATGTTTTTGTATAGATATTCTGTCTGGGTAATCTTATTCATTGATGCAAGTGGGATGTTCAAGTCACCCACTATTATTATATTGCTGTCCATTTCTCCTTTAGGTCAAAATTTGCTTTGCATATTTTGGTGCTCCTATGTTGCATGCATAAATATTTATAAATGTTATATCTTCTTGGATTACCTTCTTTATCATCATGTAATTCCCATCTTTGTCATTTATTACAATCTTTGTTTTAAAGTCTATTTTGTCTGATATAAGTATAGTTACATCAGCTTTCTTTTGGTTTCAATGGGCACAAAACATATTTTGCCATACCTTCACTTTCAGTCTGTGTGTCTTTTTACACCTGAAGTGAGTCTCTTGTATGCTGCATATAGATGGGTCTTGTTTTTTTAATCTCTTCAGCCACTTTATGTCTTTGGTGAATTTAGTTGACTTACATTTAAATAATTATTGATAGATATGTACTTATTGACTTTTTTTCTGTTTCATAGTTTCTTTCTGTTCTTTTCTTCTCTTGCTGCCTTCCTGTGGCTTGATGACTTTATTTAGTATTATGTTCACATTTCTTTCTCACTATCTTCTGTATATCTAGTATAGGTCTTTGTTTTGTGGTTGTAATCGGCGTTACACAGGATAGCATATATATATAAAATGATCTATATAAGTTGACAGTAAATTAAGTTTGAACTCATTCTAAAACTCTGTATTTTTACTCCTCCACCATATTTTGCTTTTGATGTAATATTTTGCTTCTTTTTATTTTGTGTATCTCTTTATTATTATAGTTACATGTATTTTTATTACTTTTATCTTTAAACCTTTGTACTAGCTTTATGATTAATCCATTTCCTCTATATATTTACCACTGAGATTTTTATATTCATATGTTTTCCTGTGACTAATAAGTACCCTTCCTATGAAGAGTAAAGAGGGCAGTTCCAGATGGTGGTATAAGAAGATACAGAACTCACTTTTTCCCATGCACACACCAGTTTCCTCTGAAAAAGCCCTGAAAACTAGCTGAACGACTCCTCCACAACAAAGGATAAAAGGACCACATCAAGATGGGTAGGAGGGGGAGAGGTGTGGTTTTGCCAAAAACCCCACAATTGAGAAGGATCTCACAAATACAAAGCTTCTGAGGGGTGAGGGGTTCATGCCCCACATCAAACATCATAGCCCCTGGGACCTGCACCAGAGAGGTGATCCCCTGAAATGCCTGGTTTTAAAAACCGAAGGGGCTTGTGTTTGCGAGACCCAAAGGGCTGTAGAGAACTGAGATTCTGCTCTTAAAGTGCTCTTATGCAGACTTGCTAACCCCAGGAGCCAGGGCAAAAGCAGATCTTGGCAAAGCACCTGGATTATATGTGAAAGAGATTCATTTGCTAATTGTAAAGCATCTCTGGAGGGACAGGAGCCTGTTGACACTCTCTCTAGGAAGAGGGACACTGGCAGGGACCACTGTTTGCTCTCCCTCTCCCTTGCTGGCACCACTGGGTGTGTGCAGGAGGCACGGCACTCTCCCACCACCCTGCCAAAGCCAGAGGCACTTTCTTGCTCCCTCACTAAAACCAGCAGGTGTGCCCAGGCCCTGTGCTCTCCCACTGTCTTGATAAAGCTGACTGGCCTTCTCCAGTCCCGTGCCCACCTGTTGCCTCACTAAAGTAGAGGAACGCCCCTACTTTGTTGTTTCCTACTGCCTTGCTAAAGCCAGGAGGCATGCACACTCCATGTGGGCCCTTGATTGCCTGGCTCTGGTGGCCATGGGGGGCAGTTTGCATTTCTGGGCCCTGTGGGATTTAAACAACCAGAGAGGCAATTCTTCATAGGCTATTACCCCTGGGACACCGCACAGACTGTAGATTGAAACACACCCACTTGTCCTGTAGCTCCAGCATCAGGGGCAGATTCCAAGTTTGCTGTACATCTAAGAGGCCACAGAGCTAGTCTTAGGGAATGTATGCCAGGGGATACCATCTTTGCACTCTTGCTTGGCCTTGCTACAGCCCACTGGTACTTTCCAGAAAAGAAGCTTATATACCCATCTGTAGCCCCAATTTTTGCAAATGTCACCTAGGAGATACCTACAGATCACCTGGACTGGAGGCCAGCAGGGTTTACCTTGTGGTTGCATGGCATTACATATTTTTGCATACTTTAAAAGCTGCTGTCTGAGAGTCTGGCTTCCAATCAACCTGAAACTCTGTGCTTATATTCCTCCCTTTGGAACACTAAGAGGTGTTGGCACACTCTCAACAACTGGGACCTATCAATAATAAATCAGGGTGCTTAGTAATTACAAAGGTTTGAGAGACATCCAAGAGCTAAGGCAAGGTTGAACAATAAGTTTATTTTTTACACACAGCTACTCCTTCAAGACTGGAGTGGTAGCTACTTAGCCTAACACATAACAACAAACACAGAAAGTCAAGTAAAACAAGGAAACACAGAAATATGTTCAAATGAAAGAACAAGATTAAACTTTAGAAAAAAACGTTGATGAAATGGAGTAATTTACCTGATAAAAAGTTTAAAATAATGGTCATAAACTGGGGAGAAGTATGGATAAACACAGTGAGCACTTTAACAAAGAGATATAAAATATAACAAAGTACCAAACAGAAGTCACAGAGCTGGCATAAAAAGCACTGAACCAACTCTGGTTTAGGTTACAAACCAACTTGTTCAATAAATGTAAAATAAGAGGAAGAAAATGAAATTCAACATATATTTATTTGTCCCTCTTATAGACCCTAGATATAAAGATGAGTAAAAATACAAAGGAGGTCATAATCTAGTGAGTTAGGTAAGGTAAATGCATATTTTCTGTAAGTTAAGAGGAGAAAAAATAAAATGCCATATAACACAAAGGAGGGGATGTGATATCTGGTTGAGAACATAAGGAAGGGATTTACGGAGAAGGCTTACTGTTGACAAGATGAAATTGTGAGAGTGTATTCAAAATAGAGGGAATGATTTGAACAGAAGGTGGGAGGTAGCAAAGAAAAAACATTTAGCAAACATAAAACAAATCCAAATTGTTCAAGATATAAGATATGTGTAAGAAATAGACTGCGATAAATATATCGGTGTTGTACTCTTAAGTGTTTTGAATGTCAAGTGAGAAATTTGTGTTTGTGGTATTTACAGAAGAATTTGTGCTAATAGAATAATTACTGTTAGTTTGAGTAAATGAGGAGTGACAGCACTGTTTTTACTGAGTGGAAATGAGAAAAACAGAAAATGGGTGTGCAGCCAGAAGCTATTGTTATTAGTCCAGGTTAAGTGTAATGAGTCTTATGACAATGGTATTACAATGAAAACAAACAGTTCAAAGGAGTTAAATAAAAGGTGATAAATTATCCATGGGATGATAAATTATCCATGGGACAGTTGTGATTCTTATCTTGAAATATTACTTCATGAGCCTATAGAAAAAATGTAATGATACAGGACATACAGAAATAATAGGAGTGGAAAAGGAATCTTAATGAATTTTAATGAAGGTTCTTTGGAGGCAAAATACAGAAGAGAACACGAAACAGAAGAGTCAGAAAGAGAATGAGGAACATGCAAAGAGAGCTAAGGGAGAAAAATGTTTCAATTAGAGAGAAATCAGCATTATGTGGGTAGGGTTGAGAAGGATCAGCATTGAGATAAAGTCATAGAAGTTGGCAAATACAAGGTTGGCAGTGATCTCTAAGAAAAATTTCAGTAGGTTTTTTTGTGTTTGGATATGAATTTGCCAAAGGATTAAGAGACTATGGGTGAAGAGAAAGTAAGAAACATTGTGCAGATTATTTTTTTAAGAAGTTTGGAAAGAAGGGGAAGGAACGAGTCAAAGAACATGTAGAATGATCGATGGATATGGACAACAGTGTGGGAAGTGACTGCAGGAGCAGGGGTGGGATGGGTGGAGGAGGGCAAAGGGGAAAAAATGGGAACAATTGTAATAGAATAATAATTTAAAAATTATAAAAATTAAAAAAAATAGAAAAAGAAGTTTGGCATCCAACAAAAGGAAAGGCAATCACTGCTTAAGAATGTAGTTTGCAAAATGATTCTATTCAAAATTTATTTTTTGTTCTGTCTGCTAGATTAAAAAAATTCACCTATGATAGAAAAATATTCTTCTGAACAGGAGGAAATTATATGCCAAACCTACTTTTTTACTCTGTTTCAAAGGCTAACTTTTTTAACAGGTTAATATTTTGGCCTAATCTATCTTGACTGATTGACAACACAGTTGTATCAGAGAGGACACTGGCATGTTTTATCTGATCCCAAAGGCTATGTCTTAGCCAGTCTTTATGTCTAAAAAGTTTTCTTGTACAGGGGATGCTTTGTGAATTGTAGGACTCACCATGGGAGATGCGCTGGGCAAAGCTGTCCTGTAACCTGCTTTTCCCTATTAGCAGGAGCACTGTTCAAAAGGACTATGGTGCCGTGATTTGTACGAATCTTTATCCTTGAAACTTGAGTGCCACATACACAAGTGAGAGTCAAGGACAAAATATTACATGTTCATTTTTTAAAAAATCCTTGTCCAAGAACATTTTTAAAATTTATTTTAGTATCAGTATGAGAATACCAAGAATTCTATCTCTCCATATATTGTACTATTTGTTGAAAAATAACATAAAGAAAACAGTTTCCCTACACCATTCTACTATTGTGAATATTGACATTCTTGGCATGCCAAAATTTGTTAAAGCCAACTTTGTCCAGGGACTAAATGGTAATGGAAAAAATACAAGAAAAAAATTTAAAAAATAAAGCTAATTTAGTCCACACTGTATTGTATTTGAGGTCAAGATTATATCTTTTGCTTTGGAATATACATAGAATTTAGTAAATCTGTTCTTGGAAACAGATAAGTAAATCTTAGTAAATCTGTTCTTAGTAAATATCCTTATTATTTAAGGATATATATTTCAAGATATTGGTTGCTTAAAAATCTAATAAATGTTCTTTAAATAGAAAAAAAAATTCTTTTAGAGAGAGAGAAAGGGAGAGAAACATCGATGCAAGAGAGAAGCACCAGGTGGTTGCCTCCTGTACATCCCCAGACCAGGGATTGGTGTCTGGGCTAGGGATCGTACAAATCTAGACCAGAGGCTGCACATGCCTGTGTTGGGACTAGGGATCAAACACATATCTCTAGATATGTGTCCTGACTATGAGTCAAACCTGCAACCCATAGGCTACAGGATGATGCTCCAACCAACTGAGCCACCAGTCAGGGAGGGCTACATGTCCCTTTTTTTTTTTTTTTTTTTAAGATTTTATTTATTTATTTTTATAGAGAGGGAACAGAAGGAGAAAGGGGAAAAAACATTGGAATGTGAGAGAAACATTGAAGAGTTGCCTCTCACATGCTCCCAACTGGGGACTTGGCCCAAAACCCAGGCAATGTTCCCTGACAGGGAATCAAACCAGCAACCTTTTGGCCCACAGGCCGACGCTCAGTCTACTGAGCCACACCAGCCAGGTCATACATGTTCAATTTTAGAATGCTCAAATGCAAACTAGTGTACATGGAAATGACATGTACATCTCCCACTTTATCTGTCTAGGATTGTACATCAATCCTAGTCATCAACATCAAGTACATCATTTATTCCTATTTTTAACCAATGGACCGTCTAAATAAAAATATGAATGACATTTTTATTATGTTATTTCCTACTCTTCATTTCAAAGCAATGAAATCTTTGATATTAATTGTATTAGTTATCTATTGCTACAGAACAAAAATTCACCAAAAGTTAGCAGCTTAAAACAATAAATATCACCCTGGCTGGTGTTGCTCACTTGGTTGGAGTCTCACCCTGTAAACCAAAAGGTCATGGGTTTGATTCCCAGTCAAGGCACATACTTAGGTTACAGGTTCTGTCCCCAGTCAGAGGGTATATGAAAGGCAACCAATCGATATTTCTCTCTCACAACTATGTTTCTCCTTCTTTCCCTTCCTCCCTTTCCCCCCTCTCTAAAATCAATAAGCATGTCCTCAGGTGAGGATAAAAAATAAATAATGATTATCTCACAGTTTATGTGAGTCAGGAATTTGAGTACAGTTTAGGTGGGTAATTCTGGCTCAGATTCTCATAAGGTTGTAACCAAGGTTTGGTATGGGCTGCACTCAGCTGAAAGCTTGAATGAGGCTAGAGAATACCTTTCCAAAAAGGCTGTTGACTGGAGGCCTTAGATTCTCACCATGTAGGCCTCCATAGAGCTGGACTACATGGCAGTTGTGTCTTAAAGATTTTGTTAGCTAAAGCAGAAATTCAGAAGGCCAAAAGACTTAGCATAAGAAAACACTTGTTAGAATTAAGAATTTTTTCAAAAAGTCAGTAAAAACTCTAAAATATTCTAGTTCTATTTTAAAGGTAATCACATCCTACTTATTCATGAAACACTAATATAAAATTAGAATATTCCTAGTTAATACTAAAACATTTTAAATATTTTTATTTATTTGCCAATTTTTTATTCATGCTTTATTATTTTTTTATTTTTTCAAGTACATTTGTCTCTGCCTACCCCCCACCACTTTCTCTTGCTCCCTCACTCTTTCCCTCCCTCAGCTCTTCCCCTTTGGTTTTGTCCATGAGTCCTTGCTATATGTTCCTTGACTTTCTCCTTCCCTTCCTTTTCCCTGCTGCCCCTCCCTCCTTCCCTCTTGTCTCTGTTGATTTCATTTCCTTTCAGTGTTGCTGGTCTTATTTTCCCTGCATCTTTGTATTGTTGGTTAGGTTCCATTTATAGGTGAGATCATATGGTATTTGTCTTTCGCCCCCTGGCTTATTTCACTTAGCATAATGCTCTCCAGTTCCATCCATGCTGTCGCGAAGTTTAGTAGTTCTTTTTTTCTTTCTGTTGCGTAGTATTCCATTGTATATATGTACCATAATTTTTTGATCCAATCATCTACTGATGGGCATTTAGGTTGCTCATATAAAGTTCTTAGACTTGATAGTTATCTCAACTTGTGTCTTAACAGTGGTTTAGAATGTCTCTAAATTCTTTCACATTTTCTTTTCAATGTGAAAATAACTGCATTCACAGGATAAGGAATCTTAGCCCCCAAAGCTCTTCAATTTCACATGAAAAATACAATATACAATATAAAGTCCCTAGGATTTAGAGCTGTTTCGTCTTATAAACATATCAACTTCAATGTCCGTTTACTCTCTGTTCAAAAATAGAAGAATTTTAGAAGTTATCTTACTATAATAAAGGTAGTGTTAGTCTGTACTATACAAAATTTCTGATATTTGACCATTTTCATCATAAAATAGTAATTTTACATGGTTCAATCCAGTACAAACTTTTGAGGGTAAGAGAAACAAGATCAGTCAGACTTGAGAAAAATGACAATTCAAGCGCTACATGGGAAAATTTAATCCCACATCTATTATTTGTTTCTCCACCTCAAGTTCTTGTACCTTTACATTTTTGTCCAAGAATACGACGATACAGACTATTTTCAATCCTAGACAGATAAAGTGGGAGATGCAGAAAAGAGGAAAGAAAATGTATATAATCTATCTGGATAAGAAAGAATTCCTTTTAAGATATGAATGTGAGATATCTATAAAACATTCTGGTAGCATTATTTGCTACAAAAATGAGTATGTAGGTCTAGAGCTAAGGAAAGATATTTATGAATCATCAGCAAATAGATGGTAAAGACTTAGAAATTAAATGACTCACCAAAGAGAGTATATAGACTGAGGAAAAGGACAAGGACAATAATATTTAGAGAGCACGATGAAAAAATGAAGTTGATTATACACAGAAAGAAAGTGTACTGTCAAAAAGAAAATATTTTTAATTTTCTTTAGACCTTTTAATTTGAACAGAATTTTATGACTTGACAAGAATGATGAACCATTTTTGTTGGTTTGTAATACATTATTTCCACATAGCTAACCATTGGGTCACTTAATTCCTATTTTCAAATATAAACTGTAAACTAAGAATACATTCTTTTGACTCTGTGACTTGGAGTAAGCTATTTTAGCTCATTATGCCTCATCCTTCACCACATAGGAAGATGTAACTTTAAGTTCTTTAGTCTGTACTCTCTGTAAAGCAAGGATGATGTGTTTTATGATACCGTATCCTGTATGTCTAGCATACTTCCTGGAATAAAAAGTATGTTGCATGACTCAGCAAACAAATTAGAGCAGTAGTGATGAAAAGAGAGATGAAATGCCCACATTACTCTTTAAGAAAGATCTTACTGCCCCTGCAATCAGCTCTTTCAAAGTTTAGGCTTCAGTAGAGAGGTCTACATCCAAAGTCTAATTACGATGAAGGTATGGAGACCTGGCTTCTTTTGCTTAATACATGACTACTCTGATGGGCCACATGTGCCCCAGAACTCCCTAAAGTGTTGTTAAGGCTCATTTCCTCTAGTTGAAGGACAGAGAAAACTGAGCAGGAACTCAGGACTTTATAGACAGAATTACCAGATAAGGTTAAATTCCTAACCAAAACAAGCCTGTTTACCAAGGTCAGGGCCTTGGTTGAGAAACAAATGAGACCCTGACACTTGTGATAGGGAATTTGGACAGAGATCCTTAAAGATTTTGAACCACTAAACTCCTTGAGCTCTAAGAGCTTACAGAAGTGGCCTTCCCCCCGAACCTTTATTATATGCTAATACTCTCCCTTTGTTTGACCTCTCCCCTCTAAGAAAACATGTCCCATTTAGTTTTTCCCATAGCTCCTCTTTATGCGATTATGCCAATAACCATGGGTAAGTCATAGCATATCTCATCAGGGAACTTGCTGTGGAAGGGCCTATTTCCCAAAAGAATGAAAGATCTATTTAATGTATACTGGTAGGAGCTGGAAGAACATGTATGGGACCTGATTTTATAGGCACTTTCAAGGAAGCCATAATAGTATATAAAAATATAAACATAACTTAAAATTAGATATGGAAGAGCTTATTAATTTGAGAGTGCTTTTCCAAGATACAGGATTTAACACCCTGACAAGGATTTCAAGATATTGTGCAAACACCCACACTGGGCCCAAGCTGTGAGGTAAGAAGCTTTGCCCTTGGGTCATATGAGCCAGCATTCCCTATGGTATTAGACACATTAGTTGTGGGAAAGGAAGCCAGGCAGAACTTTTGCCAAGCTTTGATAGTAAGAGCACACACAGGCTCCTTGGATTCTTGAGCAAGGCCATGCCATCTGTGGCAGAGAATTATATGTATTTTCACAAACTTTAATGTGCCTCCAGGGTCTAGCAGAGACTGAGAGCTTAACAACGGGAGACCAAAGACCATGTATCTGGACATACAGTATCTAACAAAATCTGAATTGTATTAGACAAGGCCAGGCAGCTCCACTGCAATCTGGGATAAAACATAAGCAGGAAAGAGGTACAGGCAAACTGAATGAACAATCAATACAGATCCCCAACCAGGACATCTTCTCAACTGACACCTTTGGCTACCTAGGAGATCCCTTTTGACTAGCTAATGGAGAAGGAAGAAGCCTAAATTTAGTTTATGGATGGACAGGCTTAGTGTTAAAGATGAATGTGTGTCACCTCAAAATTTATATGCATAAGTTCTAATGTGGTGGCATTTGAAAGCAGGGCCTTTGAAAGGTAATTAGGTCATGAAGGTGGAGCTGTCATGATGGGATTAGTGTTCTTTTAAAGAGGAGGAACAGGGCTTCTGGTCAAGATGGAGGTGTAGATAAACACGCTTTACTTCCTTGCACAACCAAAAGAAAGATAACAATCCATTTAAAGACAAGAAACAACCAGAACTGCCAGAAAATCACACTGTATGGAAGTCCGACAACCAAGGAATTAATGAAGAAACATTCATCCAGACTGGTAGAAGCAGCAGAGACAGGCAGCAGGGGCTGAGAGGACGCATGGCAAGACAGCAGCTGGTGGACTGGGTGGTCCTACATTTGTGTGCGGATAAACCAGGAAGAACAATTGGAGGGTGAAACAGACCATGCAACCTAGGGTTCCAGTGCCAGAAAAGAAAGTTTCAAAACCTCTGGCTGTAAAGACCTACGAGGGTTGAGGCAGTGGGAGAAACTGCCAGTCTCACAGGAATGTTCGTTGACCACAGGGTCCTAGAACATACACAAACCCACTCACCCAGACAGGCCCAATTTGCTTGTGTGTGGCAGGGAAAGTGAGGGAAAGCCCACCAAGAAATGAGCAAGCAGCATAGTTCCCTCTTGGACCCCTTCCCCCAGACAGCACCAATACGCACCCATGTGAGTTGCCCCATCATGGAAAATACCTAAGGCTCCACCCCTTACAATGTAACAGGTACACTAACGCAAAGAAATATGGCCAAAATGAAAGAACAGATTGAAACTCAAAAAAAAAAAGAACTAAGCGATGAGGAGATAGCCAACCTATCAGATACAGAGTTCCAAACACTGGTAGTCAGGATGCTCACAGAAATGGTTCAGTATGGTTGCAAAATAGAGGAAAAAGTGGAGGTTATGCAAAGTGAAACAAAGAAAAATATACAGGGAACCAACAATGGAAGGAAGGAGACAAGAACTCAAATCAATGTTTTGGAACAAAAGAAGAAATAAACATTCAACCAGAACAGAGTGAAGAAACAAGAATTCAAAAAAAAACGAAGAGACGTTTAGGAACCTCTGGGACAACTTTAAATGTTCCAGTGTCCAAATCATGGAGGTGCCAGAAGGAGAAGAACAAGAACAAGAAATTGAAAACTCATTTGAAAAAATAATGAAGGAGAACTTCCCCAATCTGGCCAAGGAAATAGACTTCCAGGAGATCCAGGGAGCTCAAAGAGTCCCAAAGAAGTTTGACCCAAGAACTCACACACCAAGACACATCATAATTACATTACCCAAGATTAAAGATAAGGAAAGAATCTTGAAAGCAGCAGGAGAAAAGGAGAGTTACCTACAAAGGAGTTCCCATTAAGACTATCAGTTGATTTCTCAAAAGAAGTCATGCAGGCAAGTGGGGCTGCAAAGAAGTATTCGAAGTCATGAAAAGCAAGGACCTACATCTAAGATTACTCTACTCAGTAAAGCTATCATTTAGAATGGAAGGGCAGATGAAGTGCTTCCCAGATAAGGTAAAATTAAAGGAGTTCGTCATCACCAAGACCTTATTATATGAAATGGTAAAGGGACTTATCTAAGAAAAAGAAGAGGATCAAAACTATGAATGATAAAATGACAATAAACACAACTATCAACAACTGGATGTAAAAAAACAAAAACAAAAACAAGCTAAGCAAACAACTAGGACAGGAACAGAATCACGGAAATGGAGGTCACAAGGAGGGTTATCAGTGGGGAGGGGGAGAGAGGAGGAAAAAATGAAGAAGAGGAACAGAAATAGCCTTTTCCTTCTCTACCATGTTAAGATACAGTGAGAAGGAAGCCATTTTGCAAACCAGGAAGAAGGCCCTTACAGGACACTGGATGTGTCACTATACCTTGATCTTGGACTTTCTGACTCCAGAAGTGTGAAAAATAAATGTTTATTATTGAAGTCACCCAGTCTGCGGCATTTCATTATCGCAGCCTGAACTGATTAAGATGCTTAGCACGTAGGTACAAACTGAAAATAGATGGAAGCTGATTATAACTTTACTCAGGAGTAAAATGCCTTAAAAGACAGTGGCGTTCTCTTGGAATACGTTGAATGTATGTGACTTTTTAGAGCTGAAAAATGTACAAATTCAACTGTCTTACAACAGATCTGATTAAATTTTATTATGAAATATGAAAAAAAGACAGTGGCACAGAGACAGTTTTCTAATAGGCAGAGTTTCTGGCAGTGCTTCAGATCATCTACTTTGTGAGAAGGAGAAGTGCCTTAAGGTTAGAGTATGTTCAGAATAATGGGTATTTGTGAGTCATCCAGGTGGTTGGTTAGGCCCATGAAAGGAAGAATATTATAAGAACTGGGAACAAGATTTGAGAAAGAGACATATGCCAAGATCTTTGTATCAAATGTTAATGCCCACCAGAAACAATTAATAATGGGAGAGTACTTGGAAGGAGACATAATGATTTAGAAAGTTGATATCAGCAAGTCATGGTCATCAGTCATCTCAGCACTGGAAGATGGATGTATGAATGGAAGGGACATGGTGGGAGAGATGCACGGTATTCAGGGGTTCCCATTTACCAAGGCTAAATTAACTACTGCTGCCACTGAATATCCAACCTGCCACCAACAGAGAACTGCACTGAACCTGTGGCATGCTGCTGTTCCTCAGAAGACCAACCAGCTGTTCCAGGGCAAGTTCACTCTGGAAGGGCCCAAGATTTATTCTAACACACTTGACATATACAGTGCAGTATATGAGGGCTTATGAAGTGTTAAATTGACCATACGGGATCTCCAAAATATTGTGTCAGACTATGAAACACATTTTATAGCAAATAAGGTGTGGAAGAGGGCCTATGTCCATGGGATCTAATAGATCACATGACAACAAGCAGCTTCCAACCTGACAGAGCACTGGAATAGTGGAGTTAAATTGTCAGTGAGAAGGTGATACTTAATGAGAGCAGAGCACCATCTTATAGGATGAAAAAGTATATACACTGAGTCAAAGACATTTATATGGTACTGTGTCTCCAACAGGAAATATTCTTTGGCTTTGGAACCAAGGGGTAGAAGCAGAATTGATTCTACCTACTATCACTCTTAATGTCTCTGTGGGGGACCCTGTACTTCCCATTCCCACAAAATGTGAGCTCTGCAGAATATAGGCCTTCATCCCCAAAGAGGAAAAATTTTCACCAGATGACACAGTAAGAGTCCTATGGCTGCCATCTGAGCACTTCGAGTGCCCTGTATCTAGGCACCAACAGGCAATGAAAAGTCACCATCTTGGCATGGTTAATTCACCCTGATCATCAGAAAGAAGAAGACTGGTATCACTTGGGTTCCTAAAACTAGCTGCAGAGTTAAGTGCTGTAATTTATGACACCAACTCCTAAGTTTTCCTCTAGATGATAATCCACCAGAATCTTAAAGGAGCATCACCTAAAAGGTTATGGAGAAGTGGGTCCAAAGGACACAAGAAGTGAAGTATGGTGAACACCACGATGGGCCACCTAGGTATTCCTTCAAAGAAGAATGCTTGCCCAAGCTGTCATCAGCTTCGAAGTTTGCCCCAGTTTCACGGGGCTTTCTTGATCAAAGGCACACTTCTCAGGGTTGCCCACATACAATGACTACTTGAGTTACAGTACAGAAACCCAGTCATTCAGCCCTGCACACAGGGTTATATGGGAGTAAAAGCTTCCTATAGGGATGGTTGAGACTTAGTAGGCCTGTGTCAGTTTGACTTCTCCCAATTCTGCTTCCTCTTTCTCTTTTCACAAGTGTTGTTTCCTATAATACCCTGTAGCAACATGCCATCTCAGCAGTTTTTTTTTCTGGAATATCCCAGTTGTGCTTGCAGTTCTTCCCTAACTGGGACTCCAACCACTGAAGAGGGCCCTGGAATCACTGCAAAGTGTCAGTGAGTCCATATACTTGTTCTGAGAGTATTTTAAAAACATAAAAGTACAAGAACTACTTGTTGGTCTATAAAAAACAATCTTCATTGTTGAAAAGATTGGCAATTACTAAGGGAGAATATGTCTGAGCTAATAAACAAGGGACAATTCCCTTTTTAACCAAAGCCCGAGGTTCTGGAAAAACATGGGAAATTTCTATCTGTATTCAATGTTCTCTTATGTTTGATGAACACAAACTATAAACTGTCACATTTAGTATTGTGGTTACTAAAGGCACACACCCTAAATTTACTTTTAATGCCTGGGTAATGAGTGTTACCATCTTTAGGATAAGTAGAATATTTTATCCTGTTTTCCAAAAGGGAATAAATTGTTTTTTGCATATACGTGGTATCTGGGGATTGGCACCCAGGTCCAAAATATGAGAAAATAGCATTTGGGATGTATCCCAAATCCAACCTGAGTGAGACTCTGAGACAGTATCTGGATTGAGATGTTCATTCCTTTCCCTTCGTACTGAGTTACTAATCTTTTCTTGAAAGGCTGGGGATGGAAGTTATTGGTGCTCACCAAAGACTGAAGATACTCTGGCAGAAAAAATTATAGCTTATTATAATTTGTTTTCCCAAATATTTGAATTACTTTATAAAAATATTCTTTATGCCTACTTCTGTTTGTTCAGTAAGGTTGGATTGTATGCAGAAAATTTTTCTATACCAATATCTAGTGCCTAAGAAACTAAAATAAACCAAATGAGGAAACAATGAAGCACAGAGATTATGCTAAATCACAACTTATTGAAAATAAGATCTAGGAAAATAGGATGTTAGTTGTTTTTTTCTGGAATGAGGCAGGAGTACAAGTAAATAAAAATAACTATTCCTCACCTTTATTATCTACTGAGTTTTTGAAACTAAGACTATGACTAATAAACCTTATTATTAATAATTTATAGTTTCTGGAAATTGAAGATAAGTGATAAACACTGGTGAATAACTATAGAAAATAAAGTTACATAGAAAGCTTGTATTTATTAACACTTCAAAAAAATATAGAAGTACCATAAAATAAATTCATTCGTTCAGTTAACAAACATTCAGGTAACAAAAATATAGTAGATGCCAGGCATTAATAAATAATGGGGAATATTTTATATAGTCAGTTAAATTTAGAATATAGGCAAGCACTTCATTATTTTAGAGCTTCCAGATTGGACAACAGTTTATTTTGGCGCCACAGTTCCTCCACTTCAGACTCCTGACATTTGGATATATGGGTTCCTAAAAGATGTAACCGAAAGGTCTGCTCACTATCCAAACAGGGATTTTTGTCTCTCACATTTCCCTAGCAACTATTTGACTCTTACTCCCTTGGACCATACAGATAGTCATAAAATAAGAGTTCAGAATAAATTTTTACCCCAGGAAGTTCTGGCAATGCTTAAAAGAATATGCTGGAATGTCTATTCAACAGATGCTTTTACTCATCCTTATGTTATGGGAAGCTTGAGAATAGAAAGGCAACTGATGCTGTTCTCCCTGCATTAAATTGCCTGGCAATGTTGCTCACATATTCTATTCTTTTGAATGAGTCTCTTGGCAATAAATCAAAGATGATACAGTGAATACTGGTAAGGGTTATCACCAGTTTTTGTTGAACTTCTTAGGTTATTAATTTTTTTTAAATAAAATTTGGATGAGAAATAAGAGGCATTCTGTTATGGCACTTGTGTTGCAAAACATTTGAATCTTAAGCTCTTCCTAGGAGTCTAACAACTAGCAGGATCATTCACAGAGGAGAACACACATATATGCTTATAATTACATCACATTTTTCAATATAAAGCACTATATATAAGTTCTGTATTCCTTTCATGCAGACCTCATAGTACTGAGTTTTTTGTAGATTCCATCTGAAGACAAAATTAGTATCAGAAAATTTACTCTCTGATGCTTTGCAACAATCCCCCCTTTCCATCAAATTCTCTGTAGCTAAAAATGACAAAAATAACAGCATGATGCCGGTGGATTACTAGTCTACAGATATGAGCTCCAATTTAGATCTTCAGTTCTTAAGCATGTCATAAAACAAGTTTGGGTCTCATATTCCCAATTTTAAAAGCAAGGAGGATGGACAAGATAATTCCTCTCATACTTTTCCATTCTAAAATTCTATAATCATAAGGAAGATGAGGAGCACTCAGGTGTTTAAGATCTTTGGGGGTTTCTGGTTAAGATGGCAGCATAGGTAAATGAAATACTTGTACCCTCCCATAACCACATAAAAATTACAACTAAACTACAGAACAAGTACCAGTCAGAATAGCCTGAAATCAAGCTAAACAGTGTCCTATGACTGAGGTTATAAAAAAGTCACAACAAGCCTGGTACAGGGGGCATAGACATGGAATGGGCTTGTCTCTTATCCACATGTGGCAGTTAAAAATTGAGAGGAATATCTTGACTGCAGAGGTCCTCCCTGAGGAGTGAGGAGTCCCAGCCCCACATTAGGCCCCCAGCCCAGGGTTTCAGTGCTGAAAAGTCCCCATAACTTCTGGCTGTGAAAACCAGCAGGGATTGTGGCTGAGTGAGGCTAAGGGCTTGTGAAGTTCGAGGCATTCCTATTAAAGGGCCCATACACAGACTTACCATAAGCTCTAAAGAAGGGACAGCAGCTAGAAAGATGTCAGGGAAATATGGGGAGGGAACTGAATTGTCTGGCATCAGGGCAAGGGTTGGAGGAGCAGCTTACTTTCAGACAGAAGTGCTGGCAGAGACCATTGTTCCTATGCTAAGTCCTGCCCCGACAGAGCTGGCAGTGGGAGCTCCCTATTTGAGTCTCCATCAACTTGCCTAATACTGTTAGCCCTTCCCTGGTGATTCCCCGAGACCCTGCCCCACTCAACTTATGAGGTCACACAAACCTTTTCTATACAAATGGACTGTCTTGGCTCATGATGTGGACTTTTCTAAAATATTTCAAGTATGTAGCATTTGGCCTCAGTGTGCCCATGCCTCTTGTAAGTGGCCCCAGGCCTGGAACTAGTGACAGTCAGCCTTGGTTTGCAGCTTGGCCTCTTCTAGGCACTGCCAAGCCCAGTACAGGTAGCAGTCACCTGCAGATCACTTTGTAGCTCAAGCGGGGTGGCCCAAGGGGGGCACAGGCAGTGGCTGCCTCTTGCCTGCACTTCCCCAGGGGCCCCAGAACTAGCACACCCACATCTGGTGTGGACAGATTCAGACCACACCTGAGCACCACCCAACCACCTCCACAAGTGACAACTCAAGGGGCAGACTCAGTGAGCATCAGAGCTCCACTGAAGTTAGCAGTCAATCAGCCTGGGGGTGAATCCCTTCCATTAATGTGCCAAAAGCAATCAAAACTCAACTACAATAGTCCTAGCCATGTAGCTCAGTTGGTGTGAGTGCCACCCTGATACACCTAGGTTGCAGGTTTGATCTCTGGTCAGCACACATAAAAGAATCAACCCATGAATGCTTAAATAAGTGGAACAACAAATTGATGTTTCTCTCTCTCTCTCTCTCCCTAAAATCAATTAAAAAAAGACTCAACTACAACAGGAAGGTGCACACAGCCCTAGGTATGGGGTGCAGAAGTGGGGGAGTTGGGTACACCTGGAGTGCCCAAATCAGGGGACTAGGGAGGCTGCACGACTGTGCCCTGGAGTACACCCATTATGTAAAGCCACATTGCCAAGACCCAGAGATATAGCAGCACTACCTAATACACAGAAACAAACACAGGGAGGCAGTCAAAATGAGGAAAAAAAGAAACATGTCCCAAATTAAAGAACAGAACAAAAGGTGAGAAGGAATCTACCAGATGCAGAGTTCAAAACACCAGTTATAAGGATGTTCAATGAACTTACGGGAAAAGTAGAGAAACTTAGTGAGAACTTCAACAGAGAGATAGGAAACATAAAAATGTAGATAGAAAACATAAAAAAGCACCAGTCAGAAATGAAGAATACACTATCTGAAATGAAGAATACATTACAGAGAATCAACACTAGAGTAAATGAAATAGAGGATCAAATTCGCAATTTGGAAGATAAAAAAGCAGAAACCACCCTATCAGAATAGAAGAAAAAAATCCAAAAAAAGGAAGACAGTATAAGGAGCCTTTGTGATGACTTCAAGTGTATGAACACTCACACCTTGTGGTTGCCAGAGAGATAGAGCAAGGAACTGAAAACCTATTTGGAAGAAATAATTAAAGAAGCCTTCCCTAACTTGGTGAAGGAAATAGACAAACAAGTCCAAGAAGTGCAGAGAGTCTCAAGCAAGATGAACCCAAATTGCCCTACACCAAGCCATACCATAACTAAAATGGCAAAGGTTAAAGACAAAGAGAGAATCTTTAAAGTAGAAAGAAAAAAGCATTTAATTTCCTACAAGGGAACTTCTATTAGAATGTCAACTGATTTTCTTTTCTTAAGATTTTATTTATATATTTTTAGAGAGGGAAAGAGAAGGAGAAAGAAAGGAAGAGAAATATCAATGTGTGGTTAATTTCACATGCCCTCTGCTGGGGACCTGGCCTGCAACCCAGGCATGTGCCCTGCACTGGGAATCAAACCTGCGACCCTTCGGTTTGCAGGCCAGGGCTCAATCCACTGATCCATACCAGCTAGGGCAGAAGTCAACTGATTTCTTAATGGAAACTTTGCAGCCCAGAAGGCGTTGTCACAAAATATTCAAAGTGATGAAAAGCAAGGACCTCTAACCAAGATTACGCAGCAAAGTTATCAATTAGAATTGAAGGGGAGAAAAAGAGCTTCTCAGACAAGAAAAAGCTAAAGGAGTTCGTCACCACCAAACCAGTACTACAAAAAATGTTAAAGGCTCTTTAAGAGAAAGAAATAAAGATTAAAAATATAAATAATAAAGTGGCAATAAATATATACCTACAAAATACTACTTTAAATGGAAATGATTAAATGCTTCAATCAAAAGACATAGTGTTCTGACTGAATGGATAAAAACAATACAAGATCCTTACATTTGCTGTTTGCAAGAGACTCAGCTCAGATGAAAAGAGACACACAGACTGAAAATAAAGGGACAGAAAAAGATGTTTCATAAAAATGGAAACAAACAAACAAAAATCTGGGGTAACCATTTTTATACCAGACAAAACATACTTTAAAACAAAGGCTGCCCTGGCTGGTGTGGCTCAGTGGATTGAGTGCTGGCCTGTGATCCAAAGGGTCACCAGTTCAATTCCCAGTCTAGGGCACATGCCTGTGTTGCAGGTCAGGTCCCTGGTGAGGAGCACATGAGAGGCAACCACACATTGATGTTTCTCTCCCTCTCTTTCTCCTTCACTTCCCCTCTAAAAATAAATAAAATCTTAAAAGAACAAACTAACAAAGGCTATAACAAGCAACAACAAAGAACCCAGCAATTCCATTCCACTTCTGGGTATTTATTCAAAGAAAACAAGAACACTAAATCAAAAAGATATATAGATATAGATATATCTCCATGTTCATTGCAGCATTATTTACAATAGCCAAGACATGAAAGCAACCTAAATGTCCATCAATAGATGAATGAAGAAGTGGGGCATGTATACAGTGGAATATGACTCAGCCATAAAAAAGAATGAAATCTTACCATTTGCAACAACATGGATGGACCTAGAGGGCATAATGCTGAGTGAAATAAGTCAAACAGAGAAAGACAAATATCATATGATTTCATTTATATGTGGAATCTTAAAAACAAAATAAACAAGTAGAATAGGAAAAGACTCTAAGATACAGAGAGCATTTCACAGTTGCCAGAAGGGAGGGGGAATGAGGGGATGAATGGAAAAGGCAAAGAGATTGAGAAGTACAAATTGGTAATTATAAAAATAGTGACAGGGTGGTAAAGTACAACATAGGGAATACAGTTAATATTATTTTAAGAACTACGTATGGTGTCAAATGGGTACTAGATTTATCAGGGTGATCACTTTGTAAGTTACATAACTTTCAAATCACAGTTTCAGGGTGGCATATCCAAAATTAATGTAACATTCTACTTTAACAGTAATTGAAAAATAAAAAAATATTAAAAAATAAAATCTTTTGAACAGGTAAGAGATGAAATTTTTTTTAATTGTAATATTTTTATTTCATAGTGAGGAAAGTGTAGCTAGCATTCTGGATACTCCATATCACTAAACAAACTACTTACTGACAACACCTATAGGAGGCAGAATCCGTGACCTCTCATCAATCTTACTTTATTGTTTTCTTTAATGTCATTGTTTAATTAAAAAACATCTTCTAAACTAGTGTGAGCTCTTTGAGAGTAGAGGCTGTGTTCTGTTCATCTTGATGTTCATCTCACCGCCCATCTCATTGCCTAGCACCTTACTTGGCTGATAGCAGGTGGTCAGGAAATATCTGTAGTACAAATGGGGTGCTGGATTCTTATTTAAAATTTTGAAATTGCGGAACTTCCCAGTTTCCTTACACACAGAAATGTGATGATCGTTATGTGTCTGGCATAAGTTATGACAAAATAAGAAAGGAAAAGGGAGATCAGAGAGTAAGAAGGTTTTCAAGTGACTGTCTCTTCTCTGCTTAGGCGATGACAAATGTTCCTAAATTGTCTGCTAACTGGTTGGACTATGGTTCTTTGCAAGAGCACTTGACTGACGCACAGGACATTTTTTAGAGCTCAAGTGTAGGAGAGCATCTTTAAGACAGGCTGCAGAAAAACCTGGAAAGTCCTCCTAAAAGGTGAAGATATTTGCCAGAATGAAATCATACTGGGTTACATTTTTCATTTCTTTTTGCTTTGTGATCTCCTTTTATATTGTTTTTTCCTGTTAGTTTTGAATATCTATCTTATACAGCTTTGGCCTTACTAAATGATTGGCCCATTGTTGCCTTCATTTTGTGCTGTCCAGACTCTGTATGATGTTGCCTTCTAATTCTCTAGTATTGACTTTTAGAGACCTTTGGTTTAGGTTTTGCCACACTGTAGAATGTGCTAGGTAAGTTAGTATACTATACATATAGCAAACTCCCTCTGGGTAGAGAGTACAGGTTCTTGAGATTCACTGCTGAAGATAATCATAAAAGCATTATGTTAAAAATACTGAAGCTTAGTCATGCTCTCACTGACTGTTTGAGCAAGTGGAGCAATTTCACAAAAATTTCATGAGTTCTTACGTTCCTTATACTGCTGAGTTTCTCCAGGGAAGTTAGCAAAGTGGCCCTGTATCCCATCATACTAGTAATATCATCTTCCCCACTACTTAACTCAGTGCATGTGTAAATGTGACTGGCCTGTATAACTATACATAGATTCTCTTTACACAGTAGCATGAAGCTTTCATGCCAGAGCACTAGCGAATAATGCGGCTTATGTTGAACACCTGCGGTAGTTCTGGAAGACTGGAATTTCGGTATGCACTAGGCAGGGGCTGCCGGTATGACCAGCCCCCAATGAAAAACATGGGCACTGAGTCTCTAATAAGCTTTTCTGGTAGACAATATTTCATACATGAAGTTTTAACTAATTGCTGGTAATATTAAGTGAGTCCTGTGTGATTCCACTGTGAGAAGACTCCGGGAAGCTCTGCTGGTTCCTTCTGGGCTTTGCATCGCGTGCCTTTTTCCTGCTGACTTTGCTTAGCATTCATTCACTGTAATAAATCTCATTCATGAGTATGGCTATATGCTGATTCCTGTGAGTCCCTCTACAGAATCATCAAAGCTGGAAGTGAACTTGGGGATCTTTGGACACAATATTTTAGAGAACCTGAGTTAATACTGTCTTCATGAGAAACTTGGAACAGAAACAGAACTGCTTTGTTATCCTTTTCTACATGCAGCAGCAGCAACAGATAAAACCAACACCATTTATTAAGCCTCTCCTGTGCGCAGGCTTTATCTTATGTAGTTTTTACTTTCTAATCCTGACAGTAAACGTTTTAAAAGATACTTTTACCCCAAGTTTTATAAATGAAGAAGAAGAAATCTAGGATGAGAATTCAAATCTATATTACCTCAAAACGTATGCTCTTTTCTCAAATATCTCACCCTTTCCTTATCCTTCATATGTAATAATTATTTAACTAAAAGAACCAATTTTTATATGGTAGAACTAACATTTGGTAGAATTCCTATTTTTCTCTAGATTACATGTGTGCTTACTAGTCATTATGGTGAAACAGTGATTATAGAAAGGAAAAAAAAATCAGTTAGTGTGTATTTCATGCCCTTCCCACAGGATAAAAGGGATAATCCTGGGGTCCAAAACTTCAGGATTAAACAAGATATTAAATGTAAAATAGCACATGGCATCAACAGATGCTTCAATTATTATTAGTCCCCATTTCCTTGTAGGTAAGGAAAAACCTTAGTGATTGGATCAATTCCTTAACACTCCTGTCCGTACTGTAACGTGACACTGATGCTTATCACAACTAGATGAGCACACAGCAGTCGCTGCAAATACATGGGGAGCTGAAATGACTCCAGTTGCCACCAGGTTGTCAAATGTTTTGATCCAAAAACTTAATTACTGAGTTTCTGTCATATGTCAGCATGTGCTAGGTAATTAGGAAATCAAAATGAACCCCCCCTCACATCATTCACAATACAGCAGAAGAAATGCAGATCAGTATAGATGGCCTGGAGAAGGGAAATCTAAATCAGCAAAATCCTTTTATTCAGAATGTATGTGGTCTCTGAGTTTTATCGAAGTTATATTAGCTAGAAATTTAATGAAAATAAAGTTAATGATTATTGAACAGGTTGTCACACTGGGCATCTCATGTCAGTACGGCTGTTGATGCCAATGAGGGAAAAAGAACTGACAGGTAACTTTAATAATAAAGAACCTCTAGTAATTCTGCTCTCAGGGATAAAATCATTGCCTTAGAGAGATTACTTTTTTTAAAAACCAGTGTTAACTGATTGAACTTCAGCTGGCAAGTCAGGTTGATATCTCATGTAAAGGCATTAAACTATGCTGCTTTCTGAAACATAAAAGTTCTATTCCAGGCTAATAATAGCTACTTGTAAAATCTTTCTCATATTTTTTAAAATGTGTTTTATTGTTGTTCAGTTACAGTTGTCCCACCTTTTTCCCCATTGCTCTCCCTGCCCCATCCCCTCTCACTCCCACAGCCAATCCCCCCCACTGTCCATGCCCGTGAGTCCTTTATTCACGTTCCTTGGCTCGCCCCTTCCCCCTTCTTTCTGCCGTTATCCCTCTTCCCTCACCCCTCTGGCCACTGTCAGTTTGCTCTTTACTTCTAAGTCTCTGGTTCTATTTTGCTTGCTTGTTTGCTTTGCTGATTAGGTTCCACTTATGGGTAAGGCCATATGCTATTTGTCTTTCACCACCTGGAATAGTTTACTTAGCATAACACTCTCCAGTTCCATCCATGCTGTTGTGAAGGGTAGGAGTTCCTTCTTTCTGCTCCATAGTATTCCATTGTGTAAATGTACCACAGTTCTTTGATCCACTCATTTACTGATGGGCATTTACATTAGGGTGCATAGGTTCTTTTGAATTTGTGACTTGGATTCTTAGGGTATAATCCCAGACGTGGCGATTATACCAGAAGAAGGCGGTTCAATTTCTAGTTTTTTGAATAAATTCCATAGTGTTTTCCACAGCAGCTGCACCAGTCTGCATTCCCACCAACAGTGCAATAGGGTTCCCTTTTCTCCACAGCCTTGTCAGCACTTATTATTTGTTAGTTTGTTTATCATGGCCATTCTAATCAGTGTGAAGTGGTATGTCATTGCAGTTTTAACTTCATCTCTTTGATGGCTAGTGATGCTGAGCATTTTTTCATGTCTCTCTGGCCCTCTGTATGTCCTCCTTGGAGAATTGTCTGTTCAGGTCCTTTGCCCATTTTTTAATTGGATTGTTTGTCTTCCTGGTGTGTAATCATGTGAGTTCTTTATATATTTTGGAGATCAAACCCTTGTCTGAGGTATCATTGGCAATTATGTTTTCCCATATGGTTGGTTCTCTTTTCATTTTGTTGATATTTTCTTTAGCCAGGCAGAAGCTTTTTAACTTGATGTAGTCCCATTTGTTTGTTCTTTCCTTTATATCCTTTGCCCGAGGGGATATATTGGTGAAAACATTATTGCATGGGGTATCTGAGATTTTCCTGCCTATGTTTTCCTCTAGGACTTTTATGGTGTCATGACTTATATTTAAGTCTTTTACTTATCTTGAGTTTATTCTGGTATACAATGTACGTTGGTGGTCTAGTTTAATTTTTTTGCATGTACCAGTCCAGTTCTCCCAACACCATTTACTGAAGAGGTTATCTTTACTCCATTGTATGATCATGCCCTCTTTGTCAAATATTAATTAACTGTATAGACTTAGGTTTATTTCTAGGTTCTCTATTTTGTTCCATTGATCTATGTGTCTGTTATTATGCCAGTACCAGATGGTCTTGATTACAGTGGCCTTGTAGTATAGTTTTATATTGGGTATTGTGATCCCTCCAACTTTGCTCTTCTTTTTCAAGATTGCCGAGGCTATTCAGGGTCATTTATGGTTCCATATAAATTTTTGAGACATTTGTTTTAAATCTGTGAAATATGCCATTGGCATTTTAATAGGAATTGGGTTGAATCTATAGATTGCTTTGGGTAATACGGACATTTTAATGCTGTTAATTCTTCCAATCCATGAACATGGTATATGCTTCCATTTACTTTTATCTTCCATAATTTCTTTCTTCAGTGTCTTACAATTTTCTGTGTACAGGTCTTACAACCTCCTTGGTTAAATTTATTCCTAGGTATTTTATTTTTCCTGTTGCTATAATAAGTGGAATTTCCCCCAGCTTCTTTTCTTGATATGTTATTGTTCGTGAACAAAAATGTCATCGATTTCTGAATATTGACTTTGTATCCCACTCTCTTGCCAAATTTGCTTATTAGGTTGAGTAGTTTTCTGATGGAGCCTAGAGGGTTTTCTACATACACTATAATGTTGCCTGTGAATAATTTTTACTCACAGTTTTACTTCCTCCTTTCCAATTTGATGTCATTTATTTATTTTTCTTGTCTGATTGCTGTGGCTAGAACTTCCAGTACTATGTTTAATAAGAGTGGTGAAAGTGGACATCCTTGTATTATTCCTGATCTTAAGGGGAAAGTCAGCATAAGTGCACATCAGTAAATGAGTGGATCAAAAAACTGTGGTACACTTATACAATGGAATACTATGCAGCAGAAAGAATGAAACAGTTCCTACCTTTTGCAACAGCATGGATGGAACTGGAGAATATTATGCTAAGTGAAATAAACCAGGTGGTGAAAGACAAATACCATATGATCTCACCTATAAGAGGAATCTAAAAAACAAAATAAACTAATGAACAAAATAGAACCACAGGCATGGAAACACGGAGTAGACTGAAAGTGACTGGAGGGGAGGAGAGAGGAGGCTAATGGTGGAAAGAAGGGGAAGAAACTAGTCGAAGAACATGTATGAATGACCCACGGACATGGACAACAGTGTGGGAATTGGCTGTGGAAGCTAAGGGTGGGATAGGTGGAGGAAGGCAAAGAGGGAAAATTAGGACAACTATAATAGAATAACAGTAAAATATCTTTAAATAGTTAAAAAAATAACATTACCATAATGTCAATTTTACCTGATAAAGTGGTGATATAAGTAGTAAATTATCTAGATTACAGCAGTTTACCCATTTAGCAATTAACATGTATTTCAGGCTTTTTACTATACTTTCTTAAACGTAGTACCTTCATAAACCCAGTAAAATGGAATGTTACTTCACATTAAAAAAAAATGCACAATTAGCCCTGGCTGGGTTGGTTGGAGCATTGTCCTTTACACCAAAAGGTTGCAGATTTGATCCCCAGTCAGAGCACATGCCTAGGTTGTGTGTTCAGTCTGGTCAGGGCTTGTATGAGAGGCAACCAATCAATGCGTCTCTCTCACATCAATGTTTCTCTCCCTCTTCTCTCCCCCTCCCTTCTCCTCTCTCTAAAAATCAGTAAGTATGTCTTTGGGTGAGAATTAAAATTAAAAAAAATATGGAATTAGAAAGACAAATGGTGACAGAAAAACAAAATATTTCATAGAGGAGGAAGCTTAGTGTTTGAAGTTAAGTTACTATCACTTTAAAATATACTATTATAATGTTTTATGTAAGCTTCATAACCATAAAGCAAAAGCCTAGAGTAGATACATAAAAGAAAAACAGGAGAAATCAAAGAATATTACTACAGAAAATCATCAAACCACAAAAGAAGAGAGCAAAAGAAAAAGAAAGGAACAAAGGAATTAAAGAACAATCAACAAAATGGCAATAGTAAGTCCACACTAGTTATTTTAAATGCAATGACCTAAATTCTCCAGTCAAAAGACACAGAGTAGCTAAAAGTATATAAAAAAACCCAACTTACAATTATGTACTACCTTTAGGGCACACACATACTGAGGATAAAGTGATAGAACAATAATTTCATGAAACAGAAACTAAACATAATGAGTATAATTTTATACTTATCAGATAAAAATATACTTTAAACCAAAGAGTGCAACATAGCTTTAAGGGAAGTCCCTTAACACACCCTTCCAACCAAAGTGCCAACCTCTAGACTCCTTCTCTATAAAAAATTTAGAGCTGCCATTTTCTCAAAAGCTGTGAGTGCCACATTGTAGTATCCCTGCCTAAGAGAACAGTAACTTGTTTTTTAGCCAAACAATGCCAGAGTTTATCAACATATATATCACTATGGTAGGTGTCAAAACAACTTTTACTTGTTTTTCTTAGAGTATTTTACAGAACAGAACTAATGTTTTGGTGAAATTAATGTATATAATTATTTACTCATTTTCCAAATGATATAGCTATCATTTGAGAATCAAGCCTAATTTAGTTGTATCTCTAGCACACAGTATTTAACAAGCATCTTCTAAATAACAGAATAAATAAAGAAATGTTTACCCATGTCTTTCATTTTAGTTGGCTATGAAAAATGACAGTAATGTTCCAGAACCCAGAAATATATGATGAAAAGAAACATGTGAGACATACATACTTGTAGACAATTTATTTACTTCGAATTAGAAGATAAAATCTTTAAACCTCTTTGAATTTGGATTTTCACATCCCTGGCTCAAATACAGAATTATATTGAATGTGATTTTTAAAAATAATTTTTAGGAGTAAATCATTGAAAACCAAAGGAACTAAAAAAATAATTTCTATCAATTCTAAAATAGAAAAGTGTTACGTTTCCTTAGTCAAAAGGTTAGTAGTTTTAGTTCCCCAAGAAGAAAGCATACTAAATGTCTACATCTGAAAAAGACTGATATTACTTGTATTTGGAAGCACAAAGTTCCATTTTAATTGCTCTTTTACTTGATTCCTTTGGGGCAGTTTATTGCTACTCTAATTTGAACATTGATAAATTTTATTAGACTACGAAGGGTAAGGGTACTCTTGTTTATTATTCTTTAATGTAATTAGTATGATAAATATCTTATTCCTTATATTATGCCATCGATGTTGTATATTGCTTTTTTCCTAGAATATTTAGTTTTTTTAAAATAACTGAATGCATATTTAGTAAAGATAAAATAAAAACATAATTAACAAAGTATAAAAGCTATTAATATGTCCGAGACATGTTTGGTGTTCAGTAACATCTGTGATTTTGGCTTATAGCATGGCATCATGTAATGCCATTCATTTTCTCCATAAGTAGAAATTTTGCCTTTGAGCTTTTTATCTTAATAAGCATGTGATTTTTTTTCTCAGTTTTTTTGGTTACCTTTTAATAACGACTTACGTGTGATTTATTTAATCTTGGTCTATTTCTTACCACATTTGATTTTGTGATATGAACAGTTTTCTGTAGTCCTAATTTTCCCATACCCTTCAACTTCATGGCAGTAGAAAAAAGATTCTATAGGATCACATCTAACAGTATTTGTTATTTTCCTAGTTATTTACTTTGTCTTTTACAAAGAGATAACATAAATATCAGGAAAATACCTTATAGCCCAAGGAACTCAGAAATCTTCCACCTCTGAAGCAGCTCAACTGTTCCTAGAAATTTTCTGATTTCATTTTCTTTGACAAATCTCTTGTGTTTCAGATTTAAAACTATCATCATTTCATTTATAAAGTAATAGTTAACCATAGAGTTACCTGTACCTGCTTTTCAGAGAACAGTAGGTTTTAGTAGAATTATCTTATTTAATTCACTTTGCTTCAATTTACCTGGAATGTTAATGTCATTACTTCTTCTCAGTTCATATCCACTGATATGTCCATATATTTTCTGTACCATCCCTTTTGATGTCACTGATGTACATGTCTAATTTTCTACACTTTCATAGACTTAATACTATAGTGAAATTAATTCACTATGGTTTTTTAATTGAATAAGTTATGCTCTTTACACATTACAAAGATGATAAATGTCAAATACATAATCCTAAAGCATAATAATTTTAACACATCCATATTTTTGAGATGCTTCTCAAGCCACAATGCGGTACATGGGGGCCCAAAAATCTCTAATTTCATACAGTAATAACAGGACATTATATATTCATTAGAAAGACAACTGGACATCTTCACATCACTGTTAAGAAGTGGATTGATATGGAGCAGTTAGTGATAGCTTCCTTTCAATCCCAGCTCTGCTGTTTCGCTATCTCACCTGGATAAGTTCCTTAACTTCTCTGAAACCTAAGTTTACTTTTGTATAAAATAGAAATAATTTTTATTTCCCAGGGTCTTTGTGAGGATTAAATTATACAATATATGCACAGTATCTGGCATATCTCACATTTTCAGTAAATGATAGCTGTTTTTATCATATGCAGTAAACATCCTCATGATGGACTATATCGTGAATGTAGATATAGTGTAACTTTCTATTGAGAAAATTCCACTCCTTGCTGTGTAGGAGATATACAGCAGCTTTGAAGCTGTTGGTCTGTGCAGCTTGACAACAGGAGTGGGTAGATAGCATTTTTAAAGATAAATGCACTGAGACTACAGATGCCCTATATAGGGGCAGTTTACATTGTTCTTCCTGTTTGGCTAAATGGTGACATCAGCTTCTGAGACTTTTTCTCAAGGAAATATAAGTCACTTTAATAATTTAGACAGGCCCATCAAAGCTAGCATTCTGTTTTTAATGAAAGTAAAAAATTAAACTCATTAAATAAAATCAATGTGTACCAACTTATATCTGATAATAATTTCATGGTAATTCCAGAGAACAGCAAAACTAACTACGTATCAAATGAGGTTTTATATTGAACACTTTTAAAATATACTCTTTCAGATACTTCAAAATCTTTCCTGATTCCATTATAAATACATTAAATTTTGTTTCACTACTTCCCAGAAACTAAAAATATTCAACAATATTTTAAAATTTAATTGTCAGGTTGGCCTAAGAGATTGCAAGGTAAAATTTTATTTTGTCCTTTCCCAAATCTTTCTAACCCTTGATTTCCAAAGATGCACTCCTTGGTTCCATTTAAAGATGGGACAAACTGATGATTGGTTGCCACAGAGAAAAGAACCTTGGAACTGGAAGTAGAAAATTCAAATTTGAAACTAGGTCTACTGTTCACTACCTGTATGAATGAGAACAATCATATAACTTCAGTAAATTTCAATTTTCTCACTTACAGAATGGCAATAAGGCTTACATTACAAGGGCTGTTTCCAGATTGAAAAAGACGATAGGTTACCAATAAACAAACTTTTCTTTCTTTTTCTTTTTTTTTTATTTCCTCCTCTGACTCCACCTCTGTTTGGTCTTGAATGAACTGCTTATAAACCAGTTTAGAATCAGCCACTGGAAGTTCTATAATTTTAAAGGTTTTTTTGTGAGAAGTGGAGTACCTGATTTTGAGGTTTATCCATGGCCTTTCCTCTTCTTCTTCCTTTCTGTTCATCAGTCATTTACTATACAATAGCACACGAGAGGGCAGGCAGAAAAACAGAGAGGACACAGTAGATTGCTTATGAAATCTTGCTAAATTGATAAGTTAAGGAATAAATGAAGTGAAATCAAATAGCTGGATTATATTTTAAGAGATCAATCAATGTAGCCAGACTGTAAGACAATCATAAGAATCTTTTTAAGCGGGCAGAAAAGTGGCAACTGAAACTTAACACAATCAAGGTCACTTTATGAAAAAAAAAATCCAAATTTTCTAATTAAAATAACAGATCAGAAAAGAATCCTAAAAGTGATTTCCCAAAGGCATCCTAGCTGACTGTTATAGGGAGAAAAGCTTGCATGGTTTTGAGTATCGACAATAAAGAAAATATAGCAGAAGTTACTGTACTGCTCATGAGAAGGCTGTGGAGCCATGGACTCTAAAATATTTAGTCTAGTTCTGTTTGCTCCAACTCCAGAAAGACTTAATGAAACTGGAGGACAGCCAGAGAAAAGAAGCCAAATCAGCAGGCGAAAGGAAGACTAAAAACATTAAAATTCTTAGAAAAGAGCCACAGATTCTTGGAATTGAAGTTATTTTTAGACATCAGATACCAATTCCTTATGCTTCCATAATATTCTTGATAATTCATAAATAGTTTAGTTATCAAAGGCCTATTAAATGCTGGAAACTTACTAGACTCCTTCCATTTTTGGAGCCTATGTCCAAAATTATTACCTTGAATATTTCTCAAATATATCCACCTCTCTTGTGCCGACTGCCATCAATCACCCTGGCCCAAATCATCTTCCTCTCTC
Source organism: Pteronotus mesoamericanus (assembly GCF_021234165.1). Taxonomy (NCBI): domain Eukaryota; kingdom Metazoa; phylum Chordata; class Mammalia; order Chiroptera; family Mormoopidae; genus Pteronotus; species Pteronotus mesoamericanus. The sequence continues at coordinate 12,005,752 of NW_026555077.1, forward strand.
ATTTAGACTCCTGCGCTGGCGTCCTAACTGGATACCCTCTTCTGCTTATGCTCCTCACAGCTGTGTACCAACTTCCCAATCCACTGTAACTAGAGTGATCTTAAAACACAAATTAAATCATGCCATTGGCTTACTTAGAATGTTTCAATGATTTTCCATCAACTTTAGGATCTAGTCCAAAGTAATAAACATGGCCCTCAATGATTTGGCTCCTGCCTCTTTCACTAATATCATTTCATGTTGCTTTTCCTGTGGCTCACCAAAGTCTATCACCCCCACTTTCTTTAAGTTCCGCCAAACAGCTAAATGCTTTCCCACTTAGGCCGGTCACATATAACAATAACTACAACCCCCAAGGCAGCTAACAAGTTTGAAGGTTTTACTATGTGACTGGCTCTGTTACAAGTACTTTAAATGCATTCTCAAGTTCAATCCTCACAAGAAACTCTATAAGGTACTAATTATTTTCATCTTTTTACTGTTGAGAAAAAATATTTAGAAAAACTAGGTGGTTTTTTAAAAAAATGGTAAATGGCAAAGGAGGCAAATGTATTATATTGCACATTCCAGGAATGTTCTTTCCCCCCCTCTTCCCTCACTACCTTACAGCATTCTTTATGGTCACAACTTGTTATGTCATTTCCTCAAAACAGTCTTTTTTTTTTTTTTTCATCTCCTGATCCAAGTTTGGTACCCTTGTCATAGTCCCTTAAACTTTTCTTCTGTTATATGTATCACAGTTTAAAATTACTTTTAAATGTATGTCAAACCTCTAATAGACTACAGAAATTTCAGGAAGGCAGGGACCATATATTCAATATGCCTGAATACAAATATAAATATCTACTGAATAAATGGTTGAGTAATCTAAACCTTCTAATAACGAGATGCTGAATCACTCTATGAAAGTGTCTTTAAGTGCTAGACATTCTATTAAAATATTCTTGCCTACAAAAAAAAGAAAAAGCTGTTCTAATGTCTATCTATAATTCTGGTCTCTTGACCAATACTGAAAAACTACATTATTTTTCCTTGTGCACCTCTTTAAATATTTTCAGCCTAAAAAGTTAAAGTCAGAGAGGCCTCGCAATTAAGGTGGGATAATTCCAGTTTATTTGTTTAAAAAAAAAAAAAGAATATTAGGGTTAAGAAGGGGACATCTTTTGAAATCAAAGACTTACTTAGGGAACATTTATAGAAATTAATTATTCACCTATAGTAAATAAATCTAAGGGGTTTTTACAGACATGAAATACAGATGGGACTGCTACACTTTGCCTGCTCTATTACAAATTGGCTTCTAATTTGTATAAATCTAGAAAGAAACAAAACTGGAGGAGATCCAGGTAAGGGCAATTACATTCTTGTTTAAAGATTGGGAAGAGTTAAATCTAGCCATGTAATTATAATTTAGCTTAGCTATCCCAAAAATTGTAAGACTGATCTTACGAAGATCAACTATATCTTACAATATCTCAAGAGTTTTGTTTTAACAGAACTCTGGATTAGATGAACTATCTATCTATCTATTTATTTATTTATTTCCCCATTCTGATTCATGCTCTGTCATGGTTTGGTAGAATTTGGTTTGTTACTTTCAGTTGAACAATAATCCTATCAGGATTCCATAATGGGATCCTATATAGGACTTACACATGCACATCAACTATTGATGAACTATTTAATTAAAATAAAAATTGGTAATTACTAGAGCCAAAAATATTCATTAGGCATTTTATATATTTTAATTAACTCAATATAGCCACTAATGATTTTTAAAAGCTTTTATCTCCCATTTTTAATGAGAATGTCAGATTCTCAAACTTGGAAAGGTCCTTTTGTTTGAAAATTTATCTGATGCTTGAAACCTCTCTACAACATCTAGGCCAAGTGGCTGTTCAACTAACATTAAAATATTCTTTCTTACATTAACTGACTTGAGGGGGGACATTTCACAATGTATATGTGTATCAAATTATGATATTATTTGTCAAATATACCTCAATAAAGCTGAGGGCAAAATCCCCAGCATGGTATAATGCTTTGGATTTTGAGTTTGGAGCTCTGGGTTTATCTCTCAGTTCTGTAATTTATTAGCTATATAACTTTGAACAGGTTACTTAGTGTGCTTCTGTTTCCTCATTTCAAAAAGCAAAGTAACAAAATGCGTCTTTTCACATTAAGAATTAAATGAAATGCCATAATAGGAAACATCCCTTGACAAATGATAGCAAATGACCAATCAATGTTAATTTCTCCCCACTAACAGAAACCCATCGCCTGCCTAGACAGTCGAGTTCCTCTCTGGACAGCACTGGCAACAGGTTCTCACACTGTGTTGAACTAGAGCAACACTATTAAATAAATAACACAGAAGTTGTTCTTCATTGGTATTTCAACTTTGGCTATTATTTCTAGTTTATATATATTTCTTAAGCAATTTGTCACTCTGAAATGACAAAGTTTAATTTCTTTTAGTTACCTTAGAGAAATATGAGTTATAATCATATTTGATGAGAAGGCTTGAATAATCTAATTAATGTAAATACACCATTGAAATCTCCTTCTCAGTAAAAAAACAAACAAACAAAAAAATTTACCTTCAGATATTCAGAATTAATTGGTATGGCAACGATATTTTAAGAGTAAATGGGCCCTGGCTTGTATGGCTCAGTTGGTTCGAGCGTTGTCCCATAGACCAAAGGATCATGAGTTTGATCCCCGGTCAGAGCACATACCCAGGTTGCACATTTGATCCCTGGTCAGAGTGCATACAAGAAGGCAACCAATCAATATTTCTCTCTCACAATCAAGTTTCTCTCTCTCGCTAAAAGCAATGAAACAAAATGTCCTCAGGAGGGTTAAAAAAAAAAGAGTAAATGGAGCATCTCAATTTTTATTAATAATTAATGACAAAAACTAAGAATGTCAGAATGTATTGCTGTTTTACTATAGCACAAGAAAATGTAATTATTTAATTACTTGAACTTATAAAATATTTTTTTAATTTTAATTTTATTTATGCCATAAGATAGATTATAGGAAATTGAATTTGCTCATTTAACCTATTAACTGATATCTCCTGCTTTGTGACAACTCAGCACTTTATGTGAATAAATTCATTTGAATTAATTTAACATAACACTTTATATATGTTATATAGGTTCGTTTGTTAGAGAATATTTTATCTGGCTTTACCCATTGTCGAAAAGAAAATTGCTTGTAACATATATGACTCAGCTATAACATGAAACCCCCTACTTCTGTAGTAATGTACATTTTAAAAAGTCAAAATTTTTTGAGGAAAGAAATTATAATGTTCATTTTAATTCATTACTCCATCTTTCAAATTTAAAGAAAAGTATCTTCAAACTATTAAACTGTTTTTATGGTTTGAAAACTTGTAACATTTAATGAAAAATGTTAAGGTTAAATTAAGATCGAAACATGATCAGAACTAAAAATAGAGATCAAATATTAGAAACAAGAATACTCCTGAGTTCATAAATATAATTTATATTTGGATAAAAAAATATTAGTCATTGTGTTATCCCTCATTCCTCTTTTGTATATAAAATAGGTTTTACTTGTCATATCATGAGTTTAAATTTTTTGTGGATAAGAATTGTATTCTGAATTTTATAAATACTGATTATGGCTAGCATGATTCCTAAAAATGCTTACAGATTAAAATATAAAAGATCATAAAATAAACTCACTGTTTCACCAATCTTTCCAATGTTTCCTTGATCCCCTACTTCTCCCTGTTAGCAAAGAACATAAAGTTGCAAAAACCATTATTTTTCAAACAAGAGTATTCATGATATTGCTTATGTTTTCATTTTTAGTATAATTATCTAGTTATAACCTAGCAAAAGGCAAAGGAAATCTCAGTTATTTAAAACTAGGTTGACAGTTCACTAGACAGTTTTTTTTTATTGAATATGGTCTCTCTTCTCTTTTCACTCATAATAATAACATTTTTCTTAAATTACATCCTTCTATTAAGGACTTTTAATCACTTTTAAAACACCTCTACAAATAAAATTTAAAAATAAAATATTCATTGAGGTGTACTCTGCAGAAGTCAGATGGTAGGCACTGTGGAAGATATGAAGAATATAAATAAAGCCCTTGCCCATAGGAATGCTCTATTTGCTCCAGGAAGTAAGGTATTCACAATGCCAAGCTGAGCAGAATACACAAGACAGGTAAGTAGTAAAGGAGAGCATAGGAGCAGGCACCCTGTGCGCTGGTACAGTTAGAGCTGGCTTCACTAGAGAAGTAATGCCAAGATCATAACCACGATTCACAGTCCCCAAAGCTCTGAAAACCAACGATTTTCACAAATCATTTGGTGGCAAACATGTCCTAACCTGAATTTATTTCACAGCAACGATTTACCTGATCTGAGTAAGACTATTCACAGCCTTGATTTATTTTGATAATCTGAATATCCTCACATTGCACCAAAGAAATATTAATCTATCTAATTATGGTGTGCTGTCCCACAGCTTGTTGATATGTTAGGTAAAATACAGTGTAAATATCACATTACCTTTTGAAAACCCAAATGTTAATGATTTCAAATAATGAATTATGAAACCACATTTGAACTGGCCCTGAAGGGTGGCTAACAGTTATACTGGTGATGAGAAAGAGCCATTTTTGGTGGTGAGAAATGGCATAAGCAAAGGCTGAAATAAGGTATAAATAGATTAATGAAAGGCAGGAGATCAAGTTCAGGGCACGACACATAGTTAATCTGACAGGATGTATGGTTTGTTTATTTGTTGGTTTGTTTGTTTGTTTTTACTGAAATAGGGGAATAAGCTATCAATTGCTATCTAAAAGTTAATAATTATATTGCAACGTGGAGTAGTAAAATGTTATACTGAACTGGATAACACTGTAGCCACTAACACATAGCTGTTGAGCAGTTGTAATTGTGTAGCCTGAACTGAAAAGTTATGAAGTAATTTATAATATATAGTTTTTCAAGTGCTATTAGAATCAGTTTTAACATTATCACTGGTTCTCTCATTGAGTTGAATGAAACCTTTGACATTTCATTTCATATTTTCATAAAATTATTTTATCTTTTTGAAAATTATACTTTATAACTGGTAAGAAAGTCAGTTGCTTTACCTTTAAGCCTTCTGGTCCTGGTTCACCCATATAACCCTTTTGACCTGGTTTTCCCTAGAAGAGTACAGAAAAAAGACCAAGAGATATTTTTAATCATTCTCATTTTTAAAAGTTTCTTAAGAATTCAGACTATTTTATGAGATAAAGCAAAATTATTTGATAATTTTATTTTATCATACTCATTACCCATTCATTCTATAACATCTGTCTAGTATGTGCCATTCACAGTTCTAGGTGCTTGGGATGGAGGAGTGCACTAAACATACATGCCTTCACAGAGCTTACATTCTAGTGAGGATACATCATTTTTAAAAAATAATCACAATACACAGCATGTTAGGTAGTGGTAAACATGAAGGACACAAAATTAAGTAAAGAAGGGCGATATAAACTGTTGAAGGAGTTTTATTGAATTTTTAGGTAAAATTGCCAGGGAGGACCTCACTGAGAAGGTGGCAGTTGAGTGAAGATTTTAAGAAAGGGTAGTTACATGGATATCTGAAGGGAGAGAATTCTAACCAGAAGACATGTGCCAATTCTTCTGGTTAGAATTCTAACCAGAATTCTAACAAGCATGTGCCAAGCCCCTGTGGAGAAAAATATGCCTACTGTGTTGGAGAAACCACGAAGAGTCAATGCAGATGGAGCAGAATAACAGAGAAGATCAGCAAGAAGACAAGGTCAAAGCAGAGAATGGGAGATGGGAAACCAGATCACGTAGGGTCTGATAGTCTACAGAAAGGACATTAGCTTTTACTCTGAGTGAGACAGGAAGCCTCAGACAAGCTTTGCAAAGAGAAGTGCCATGATCTAAGTTTTAACAGGATCACTTTGATGCAAGAGAAGCAGCAGGGAATTCAAAGAGGAGTCTACTGCAATAATCCAAACAAGAGATGACAGTGACGTAGATCAAGACTGTAAAAGAGGAGGTTGTGAGAAGTGGTGTGAGATTCTGTACATAGTCTGAAAGCAGATCTTCCAGGAATTGTTGACCAGGTCATGTGTAAAATGTGAGAAAAATGGAAAAGTCAAGAATTAATTCAAGAATGATAAGCTGAATAAGGGATCAAAGAAAATGAGGAAGACTGTTGCAAGAACAGATTTGGAAGGTAAACTGCAAGCTCAGTTTTGGACACTTCAGCTTGATAGTCTTCTTAGACATCTGAATGGAGAGATCATGTGGTAGTTATACAAGTCCAAAGTTCAGGGGGTAGAAGGTTCTTATAGAAACATACAAATTTTGAAAATCACCAGCCATAAGTTGGGACCAGCTTATCTGAGTGTAGACAGAAAAGAGAAATCTACAAACAAAGTCCTGGAACACTCCAAAATTTATTGTTTGAAGAAATTAGGAAAATATGCAAACTTGCTGCCAGAGAGTCAGGAGGAAGACCATGCAAATGAACAACATGTTTCTAGGAGGTGACAGTGATCTAATCAAATGCTGAAGAATACAAGTATTGAGTAATATGAAGATTAAGAAATGATCATTGAATTCATCAACCTGAAGGTCACTGATGACCTTCATAAGATCATTATTGTTTTGGAGTGTGGGTGAGGGGGCGGACCAAAATGGTTTTAGCAGATAGGGTGAGGAGAAAATTTAGAAAGAGCATATATAGGCAATACTTTTGAGAAGTTTTACTGAAAAGCAAAGGAGAGAAAGGGAACACTTAGAAGGTAAACTGAAATCAATACAAGTTTTGTTTTTGTTTTTAAGATGAAAGAAAGAATGGCAAGTTTGTATGCTGATGGGGTTGATCCATTAGAAAGAAGAAAATTATTATGCAGGAGAGGGTGGGGAGAATTGCTCAATCAGGATTCTTGCTTTGATAATATCTGTAGTGAGCAAGTAGAAGTTTTGACCCTTGCTAGAAGAATGGCCTGTTTGTCCACAGTAACAGAAGACAGAGTAAATGGCATCGATACAGGGAAGTGAGCAGAAACAATTGTAGACTCTTGTGGAAAGTCTCCTCCAATTCAATCTTCCCAGAGAAACTCACAAAAAAATAAAACACAAAATCTTTCTTTTTCAACAATGAGATAGTGGCAGTATCTATGTTAGTGAGGTAAAGGTGCAAAAGAAATAATTACTGTCTCCTTAAGTGTTTTAAGAACCTGTGTGTTATGATGTTGTCAAGAAAAAGAATGAGATGTATTTTATGTGAGTCTCATTATGCCTTAAAACACATGTAATGTGCAAATCTTAATTACTTCATGATCATGTAAACTTTAGTCATGCATACCCAAATTCTTAAAAAATTTACTTTCAGAAATGGAAAATGAGTAATTCATATATTACCACACATCTGAAAAAGAAGTTGGCAGAAAATACATCTTATTAACTTTCCATAAATTTACTGACATACTTAGAAAACATAAATTCCCAGAATATTAATAAAATGGCTAAGGTATTTAGCTTTCTATTACATTTCAAGAAACTTATGAATAATTTGGATAATTCACTAAGACCATAGGACTGCTGAAGGAAAAAATAAATATATCGAGGCATAACATCACTTAAAATATCCCTGGAAAATTCCAGTTATAGGCCTATTTTATTTGGGGGGATTGTATGACTACGGTTCCCTTTCATTTTTATCCTTTGCTATAACTTAAAATTTGGCGCTATTGGAAAACATTTGCAGAACAGTTGTTTTAAGAGAAGTGCTTTTTGAAAATTATTTATATGATGCTTACTCTTGGCCCCAGTTCTCCAGAGGGTCCAATTGGTCCTTCTTCTCCCTTAAAAAAATCAGAACATATCATAGCCTGAAGTATTTAAAAATGTAAATCCTATTCTATTTATATTGAAATGTGAAGTTCATTCTGAAATGTGATGAAAATAATTCTGTGATTTTTCTTGTATATTAATTTTTGTGTGATAACCCCACATTTACTCCACAGAAGGCATGTACTATTGGATTATTTTTAAATTGGTAAATAATATGTTGTATATAGAACACTGAGAGTGAGTAACAGTGACAGTGTTATTCATACCAAATGGGGTTAATGTCTACATTTTCTTCTTGACTAATTTACAGATCCAATATTCTTGGGGTCAAATTACTTGTAATTTCATAAAATATAAAATGTTGCGCATACAAAAACTGTATAAGTGGATACAGAATAGAGGCAGGAACATAGGAAAAAACAAGGAATTTTTTAAATTGATTTTTTAGAGACCAAAAGGGGGTGGCTGGGGGGAGGGAGAGGGGGAGAGAGAGAGAGAGAGAAACATCTGTTTGTTGTTCCACTTATTTATGTACTCATTGGTTGCTTCTTGTATGTGCCCTGACCAGGAATAGAACCCATGAAATCTTGGTGTATCAGGATGATACCCTAACAGATTAAATTACACCCAGCCAGGGCTGAAATTTTTAAAGCTAAATTTTTATACATTATTCTTTAAGAAAATAAAAAGGTAATACATGTTTTTATTCCACTTATTGAACATGTTTTCTAAATATACTGATTTTTCACCTTCAAATAAAAAGTTGATGTTAACACATCTGAACAATATATACAGACCTTGCTAGAATTATATATTCTATTTATTTGATTAACAAACATTTTGCTCAGTTCACAATTTAGTTAAAATATAATTCATTGGGTTACAAATATAAAATAGACACAAATAGTACCTATACATTCTACTACATACAAGTGGGATTCTAGGCTCAGATTTTTCAGTCATTTCATGGAGACCACTGATATAAGTCACTTAGTGAATTCACAACACTGTAAAATAATTCCAAATCCCATTCCGTAACTGCTAGCACAAAATGGTAATTTGAAATCCTCTATAGCAAAAATAGTCTACACTAAAGCAAAGTTTTCCTTAGGCAAAAACTAATGTCCCACAAAAATTAAAAGGGGAAAGACTGAATTAAAAATTTTCTGATTGGATATTTATTTTCTCCATACCTGTGTTCCTTTGAGACCAGGGGGTCCAGGAGGCCCTCTATTTCCAAGGAGTCCCTATAAAAGCAATACAAGCACACACAATAAAAGCTTTAGCTTAATTAACATTTTTTCAATCAGCATTAATCTGAAGATAGGCAATATTATTTTGTACCATTTATTTCCCATTAGGAAGTTATCAAAATGGTGTAGGAGAGTAGATGAACAGAAAACTACAGAGCATACAAAAAGCAGGGAAACAGGATAAACGTATTTTCAAACAGTATGATAATGTTCAAATAATCTGCTCAGTATGTTATTCTTCAATGAGACACCTTTTCAGAAAAAGTACTTCTAAATTTAAAGCAATGGTACCACTGGTAACATGATAATAGTACAATAAGTATGTAATAGAGTATTCACAAAGTCTGAAAACAGATGGACAAGATCTATAGAATTTTAATCTGTTAAGAGACCAACAGAGCCTGGAATACATCAGTTGTACTAAATGCTCTTCAATTACTCTCCCTTCATTATACAAGCTCATAAAAAAGAGAGGGCAATTTACAGAAGAAAGTAACAACCTGAACATGATTAAAAGTCTCAAAATTAAAAGAAATTGCAAATCAAAATGCATGTTAAAAATCAAATGCTCACTCAATAAAAATCGATCAAAATAACTAAAAAAATTCCTTCTTTTTTAGAAAACACCCCATAGATCCTTCTCAACATGGCAACAGTTTTCTATTCAGAGGGGACAATTAGAACTAATGGCACAAAAATAAAAGGACCATAAGAAGCGAGTATCAGCAATTATAAAACAACAAGTTGGATAACGTAGAAGGAAAAGGTAAAATTCCTTTTTTTTTAAGGGAAGGGAAGGAGAAAGAGAAGGGAGAGAAACATCAATGTGTGGTTGCCTCTTGCGCACCCCGTACTGAGGACTGAGCCCGCAACCCAGGCATGTGCCCTGACTGGGAATCGAATTAGCAACCCTTTGGTTTGCAGGCTGGCACTCAATCCACTGAGCAACACCAGCCAGGGCAAAATTCCTAAAAACATACAACCTACCAAAACTGAACGAAAAAGAATTACAAAATCTGAACATACCTATAACTATTGAGGATATTGAATCAGAAATCAACTCCCCCACCCCTTCAAAAAAAGCCTGGAACCAGATGACTTCACTGTAGAATTCTACCCAACATTTAAAGAATTCATGTAAGTCCTTCTCAAACTGTTACAAAAAATTGAAGAGGAGGTAATATTTTCAAACTCATTTTATGAGGCCAGCATTACCCTGACACCAAAGCCAGACAAAGACACTTCAAGGAAAGAAAATTACAGGCCAATAGCTCTGGTGAATATAGAAGCAAAAGTCCTCAAAAAAAAAAAATATGAGCAGAACTAAGTCAACAGCACATTAAAGGATTATATACCATACCAAATGGGATTTATACCTGGGGTGTGAGAATTTTTTAATATATTAAAATCAATGTCATGTACCACATTAACAGAATAAAGAATAAGAATAACATGATAACCTAAACTAAGGCAGAAAAGCATTTGACAAAATTTAATACTCTGTCATGATAAAATCTCAACAAACTAATAATAAAGGCCACATCCTAAAAGTCCAGTTTGTATCATATTCAATAGCGAAAAACTGAAAGCTTTCCTCAAAGATTAGGAACAAAACAAGGATGCTCACTCTTACCACTTTTATCTAACATAGTACTAGAAGTCCTACCTAGAGTAATTCAGCCCCCCCCCCCCAAAAAAAAGAAAGAAAAAGAAAATAAGTTACCCAAATAGGAAAGGAAAAAGTAAAAACTCTGATCACAGACAACAGAATCTTGCTGGTAGAGAATACTAAAGATCCTACAAAAAGTGAATAAACCAATTCAGCAAACTTGCAGTATATATGATCAGCATACAAAAATCAGTTGTGTTTCTATATACTAACAACAAACAACTAAAAAATAAAATTAACAGTCTACTTTATCATAATATCCAAAAGAATAAAATACTTAGGAATGAACTTATCCAAAGGGTGAAAAGACTTGTATACTGAAAATCACAAGACATTGCTGGCAGAAATTAAAGACACAGACAATGGAAAGACATCCCATGTCATGGCCTGGAATACTTAATATTGTTAAAATGCCCATGCTACCCAAAGTTATCTATAGATTCAATGCAATCCCTAGCAGGATGTCAATGGCATTTCTTGCTGATATAGAAAACAATCCTATTAATTCATATGGAACCACAAAGGGCCCTAAATAGACAAAACAGTCTTAAGAAAAATGAACAAAACCGAAAGCCTCACATTTACTGACTTCAAAACATATTACAAGCTACAGCAATAAAAAAGTTTTGGTACTGACATAAAGACAGACATATAGACCAAAGGAAAAGAATAAGGAGTCCAGAAATAAACCCATGCATATACAGTCAAATGGTCTTCAACAAGGATACCAAGACTACACACTGGGGTAAAGATAGTCTTTTCAACCAATGGTATTAGGAATTTGGATATCCATGTGACAAACAATGAAATTGGACCCTTATCTTACCCATACATAGAAATCAACTCAAAATGAATTAAGGACTTATATGACCTGAAACCAAAAAGCTCTTAGAAGATAGGCAGAAAGTTCCTTAACATCAGTCTTGGCAATTACTTTTTGGATGTGACACAAAAGCAAAGGCAACAAAAGCAAAATAGACTACTAAATATTGTACTTCTACACAGTTAATAAAAAATCAATCAACAGAGTGAAAAGGTATAGTCTATAGAATGAAAGAATAAAAATTGTGAACCATAAGTCTGATAATGGTTTAATATATAAAACATATAAGAAAATCCTATAGCTCAAAAATAAAACCCAAATAACCCAACTAAAATAATACATAAAGAATTTTTTTTTAATTAATTTATTTACTTTTTAAATACATTTGTCTCTGCCTTCCCCCCTCTCTTTCCCTTGCCCCCTCCCACCTTCCCTCCCTCAGCTCTTCCCCTTTGGTTTTGTCCATGAGTCCTTGCTATATGTTCCTTGACTTTCCCCTTCCCTTCCCTTTCCCTGCCCCCCCTTCCCTCTTGTCTCTGTTGATTTCTTTTCCTTTCAGTGTTGCTGGTCATATTTGCCTTGCTTCTTTGCATTGTTGGTTAGGTTCCGCTTATAGGTGAGATCATATGGTATTTGTCTTTCGCCCCCTGGCTTATTTCGCTTAGCATGATGCTCTCCAGTTCCATCCATGCTGTTGCGAAGTTTAGTACTTCTTTTTTTCTTTCTGCTGCGTAGTATTCCATTGTGTATATGTACCATAATTTTTTGATCCAATCATCTACTGATGGGCATTTAGGTTGCTTCCAAGACTTGGCTATTGTAAATTGTGCTGCTATGAACATTGGGGTGCATAAAGAATTTTGACTAGACATTTCTCCAAATAAAACATACAAGTGACCAACAGGTACATGTAAAAATACCCAACAACAGTAATCATCAGGGAAATGCAAATCAACACCTTACACCTGTTAGAATGGCTACTATAATTTAAAAAACAAACAAATAAGTGTTGGCTAGGATATAGAGAAATTGGAAAACTTGTGCACCGTTGGTGGCAATGTAAAATGGTGCAGCCACTAGGGAAACCAGTATGGAGTTTTCTCCAAAAATTAGAAACAGAACTACCACATGATCCAGCCATCCTGCTTCCAGTTATTTATCTAAAAGAATTGAAAACAGGATCTTAAAGAAATGGCTGCACTCCCATCATTATTCACAAGAGTTTATAGGTAGAAACATATGAAATGTCTACTGATGGATGAATGAGTAAAGAAAATGTGGGCTTTTGGACTACTAGACAATGGTTTGCTATTTAGCCTTAAAAAAAAAAGAAGGAAATTTTGATATATGCTACTACATAGAAGAACCTCGAGGATCTAATACTAAGTGAAATAGGCCAGTCACAGAAAGACAAATTAATCTACTTACATGAAGTATCAAAAGTAATGATATTTACAGAACTAGAATGTAGAAGGGTGGTCACAAGTGGATGGAGGAAGTGGAAATGGAAACTGTGGTTCAATTACACAAGATAAAAACAGTTTAGAGACCTACACTGTACAATAACATGCATATAGTTAACAAAATGGTACTATACAGTTAAAATTTTAAGAGACGACATTCATGCTGTGTTTTTACCACAATAAAAAGGTCTTCCATGGGTTTTATTAGCATTGAAACATCTCAACTTTATATTTAAAGTCCATCACAATCTTCTTCCTAACTTTTTTTGTTTAAATCAGGTGGGTTTACTTCTGCCCTTCATCCCTGTGTTCATTTTATATGTATTGCATAGATTCTTGTCCCTTGGCTCTTTTTGGCAAACCCAACATATCCAACTCAAATCCTAATTTTTCTAAGAAGTTTCTCAGAAAAATTACAATATAAGTTATTCGCTCTTCTGGGTTTATTATTCACTTATCATGTGCTTCCTACTTAACTTTTTATTAAGTAGGAAGCATATGACAGAAATCTCATGTTTTTAGAGGATTACAAGTTCTTAGTAGACAGAAGATCATGTTTTGATCTTGTTTTCAAGTAACTGCTTAATAAATTTAATAAATATTTCTCAACACAGTACATTCCCCATTGTACAAACTCAATGAGCATTTAGTCAGCTCAGAAATATTCATTGAGTTGGAGGATAAAATGGTTGATATAAGGAATCTGTGTATAAAATCCTAAGTGTACGGAATGTAAATCTTCAGGGCTGGATTCAGGTGATCTAAGAAATATTTAGTTACTTATTTACCTTTTGCGAAGTTAGCACACTTCTCTCCAGGTAAACACATAACATATTTTAATAATTTAATGTAAAAGTTATTCCACCCTGGCCCGGTGGCTCAGTTGGTTGGAACATCATCCTGTACACCAAAATGTTGCAGGCACAACTCCTGCTCAGGGCACATACCTAGGTTCCTGGGCCAGGTGCATATGGGAGGCAACCAACAGATGTTCTCACACTGATGTCTGTCTCTCTCTCCTCCACCTCGCTCCTTCTTTCTTTCTCCCTTCTGCCCTCTTCCCCTTTATATCTCTCTACTTCCCTCCCTCCCCTCCTTTCTTTCTCTAAAAGCAATAAACATATCTTCAGGTGGGGATTTTAAAAAATTAAAAGTTATTTCCATGTATTCTGTAACATCACCTCACAAATAGCTTTTCTCTAATAATTTATCAGGGGTATTATATAACAAACAATAACAGCCCTTTTTTTTTTTTTTTTTACCATTCTTATTTCTATAGCCAAAGCAACAATACAAACCATTATAGCAGCAAATAAATTACTTCTCTATTTACTGGAAGATAGAATATTCATTGGGCACTCACTTTTTTAAGTAAACAGCAAAGGATGTGGTTTTGTTAGTGCTATGGGATACTTGAAAGCATATTGCCAATTGGGTAGCTCAGCACTAAAGAAGACTTGCTGATGTATGTTTTATATCTATATACACATGTACTTCTATATACACACAGAATTCCACAATTAATAGAGCCATAATTAACACAAATTTCTAATCTTAGTTTGAGGTTTTTAGTCAACTGGCATAAAATGAAGAGAAAAGAAAAGGCTTTTTTAGAGCTGCGCCAAACTGCTCTGGAAAGAACCCAATTTGTTCTTGTTGATTATCTTCTCTGGCCTCAACAGAACTTTAACAATTTATACTGTCCCCATTTTACAAACAAGATATGTACATCAAAATAAAGTTAGTTTTAAGATGTTTCCATTATAAAGTGTCCACAACTGAAGAAATACATTGTGCTAATAGGGTCAGTGTGTTTGGCTCTGCTTGTCCTTTCTGTTTCTAGAAACAATTTTAAGGCAAACAGTAAGGACAAAAAAGAAAGACATACACAGATCCTTCTCAACATACAAAACATAAAATAATATTCTTCCTTTAAAATTTTCTGGTTCTTTCGATAAAATTATCTCTAAAGAAAATTCAGTGATGTGTATAAAATCAGTTCATGAGGTCGGTACTGATGAGGTGACAAGCTCAAAGTAATCCACGAAGTAATTACTACCCATTGGAAAATAGCTGGTTTTCAGATCTTTTGTCCCACTGTTAGGCACTGTAATTCCAACACTAAAGGAAGTAATGAGAAGGAAGTTTTAAAGATCACTATTGTAACAATATCCAAGAAGTCAGTGGTTTGGTTTTGTTCTCCAACATTATTCCTGACAAAGCTTCAAGAGAAATAAAATTTCCAAACTGGGAAGAATTGAGGAAGCTATGTGATTCTTCACCTAGCATGATATACACACTTAACAACATTAAGTTCAATTAAATAATTACCAATTTCCTAAAGCAAAGTTTGTTGCTCAGTTATCTGGGCTCTCACAGCATTTCACCAACTCTTCTATACAGCACTCTAACAACATTTTGTGACTTTTAAAAACCTCTTAGTAAACTATAACCTCATCCAGGGAAGGGACCATGGTTTAAAAATCATTATACTCCCACATTTAGTACTTGGCCTAACACATAAAAGAAACCCAGTAAACGCTAATAAATGGATTATTAAATAAATGGATACATGAATGTGAGATACATATATATCTCAAGTTCATGTTCCTGAGTATAGTTGGTGAAGGGCTAAAAGTAGACATAAGAAATTTATAACTCCATTCCCTACACATCTCTATCCCAACTTCCATTCATGTCACTATTTCTACTTTTAAGCTTGTTTCACCATTGTTATTTCTACTTTCATGTCAAACTGGTATTGCAAGCTACATGTACCCAGAACCAAACTTCTTGTCTGCCCCATCCTCCAAACTGGCTCCTGCTCCTGAGTTCCCTATTTAAGACAATGGAACCAGTAACCCAAGTCAGACTCTCAGTTTTGTTTGACTTCGCTTTCGCCCATCACTTTTGTTTAATCAGTTTCCAAGGTGTATTGTTTCTATTCCCAAAATAACTTTTAATACAGTCATTAAATTAATTATCTATTGGCCAGTATCTATTGTTATCTTATTATGTGCTATGGATATTATTATGATTATTATGATATACATAAAATCAATTAGTCTCTGCTCTCAAAAACCTCACTGTCTGATTGAGATATAAGCAAATCGGCAGTTATAATATATGAAGATAAGTGTTTCATAGTTTTAATTTTTTCAGGAATACAGAGAAAGGATATCTCAATTAAATTTGGGAGGAGCAGGGAAAGCTTTTTGGACAATGTGGTATGTGATGTCGAGGTGTTAGCCAGATGAAGTAGCGCACAGGAAGGGAGAGTGATATCCAGACCAAAAAAAAAAAATAGCATGCAGAAAGCCATGAGATTTGGACAGGAAGGCATGGCTTGGCATTCTAACAGTTTAGCTGGAGTGATGCTTTTATAAGAGTGATGCTAAATCTAACTACAGTCAGGTGCCACAAAATGTTGTGGTCAACAATGGACCATGTATATGACAGTGGTCCCATAAAATTATAATGGAGCTGAAAATCCTGTAGTCTAATGACATTGTAGCCATCAGAAAGTCATAGCACAACACATTACTTGCATATTTGTGGTGATGCTGGTGTAAACAAACCTACTGCACTGTCAACCATATAAAATAACAGCACATACAATTATGTACAGTACATAATACTTAATAATGATAATAAATGACTATGATACTGGTTTATGTATTTGCTATAGTACACTTTTTATCATTATTTCATCATGTACTCTTTCTGCTACAGGGTAAGTCATAAAGAACTTTGTGTAACTGTTGGGAACCGTCCTGCCTGGTTTCAGGGACTGCAGCCTCACCGACAGGCAAGATGGCCCCAAGGCTGGAGCTGAGCAAGGAGGCCTTGGGAAAATAGGCCACTGAGGAGACAAAACCTGTCTCCCTGGCAGAGGAGCAGCCCCTGCCTCCCTCACATCATCCTGCTTGGCCCCAGAGGATGGCTGGTTAGTCGATGACAGGTAAGACCCCTCAGTGGCAGGGGCAACCTAAGACAGGCACAGTTGCATAGGGGCCATTCGGGAAGGACTTGGGGGACACAGAGAAGGGGCAAAAGACCCTCACCACTCAGCTTTGTCAAGGCCGGAGTCCTCATTCTATCTGAAAAGAGTCTCCTTATCTCTTGGCTGCTCTGCTCCACCCACCTGGCTCAGGCTTGAAACAACACTAGAGGCAGGAACAGCCCAGATCTGGATCAGACCGTTCCAGGGGCAGTTAGGCCTGGAAAAAGATTGTGTAAAATCCTATGAAACATACTTTGCTAAGAACTCCCTTGAGTTAATGAGTAGTGGCGTTTGAGGTCTGAGCACAGGATGAGTTTATTTTCCCAGGTTTTAGGGCTGAATAGGCATCACCCTGTCTACCAGACCCCGAACTGAGGCAAATCTCTGTGTTCCTTCAATTGTTATCTTTGATCTCTATCTGTTTTCTGTAAATATAGCCTTTAGGCATTGATTGGTAAACTTTGCATGCATGCTGTATACCCCTGCACTTATCCATTCTCAATAAAAGCTACTTAAGGAGAATGGCTCAGGGCATTCTCCACTGGAGGGTATTGCCACCCCCTCTCCTGACAGGTAAATCATGTCTGGTACAGTTTATTTCTTCATCCGTGGTGGTTCTGAGGGATGGAGTACCCCTCTCATTTGGCACCCGAACAGGGATGCCACATGTAGCAAGTAGAGCAGTATAAGCCTTAACCTAGGAGCTGTGGAGATTACTGAAGGATTTAAGCACAAAAGTGACAGGATGAGATCTATACTTTACAAACATTATTCCCCCTGCAGTTTGGAAGTAGATTTGAAGAAATACCAGACTGGAGGTAGGAAAAATATGTGGAGAGCTATTACATTAATCCTGGTGAAAAATAAAGAGGGCCAATACTACAACATTGGCAGTGAAAATAATTTTAAGGGCAAAGAAAGGAAGTTTTGAGTCAAAGATGATGAAGGTGATAACTTATGGCATGAAGGTCATCCAGGAATCAAGAGTGGGTTTAATGCAAAGTATGTGTGGAATCTGAATACTGAAGAGGAAGCAGAATTATTCTGTGGAGACAGACAGTAGGGAGGAAACATGGCTGTATATAGGAAAAGTTCGTAGGTGGCCAGTAGGGTTGCCAGATAAAATACAAGATGCCCAATTAAATTCAAATTTCACATAAACAATGAGTGACTTTTACTATAAATATGTTCCAAATATTTACTGCAACTGCATTCTCTTACAAGGTTCCTTTTCCTGAATGCCATACCTCTCATTGGTCTCTTTGCAAATTCCTATTCATTCATGTCAGCTCAAGTGGTACCTTCTCTATAGAGTGTAATCTGAGTCCCCTAACCCTATACTCATACAGTATTACATATTATATATCATTCATATGATTAATACCAAGATTTTCCTGCACATCTTTCTCTAGATTGTAAGCTTCTTGAAAGTAGGGATCAGAATTTTTTATCCTTATAGCCCTAGGGCCAAACACAACAGTTTTTGGTTAAAAGGCAGCCAATAAATATTTGCTGACTGAATGAATGTCCTTTTTCAGATCTCCAATAATTTCTTTTCTAATATTTTCTAGCTCATCTCCTTGCCTTCAATTTCATTCCTATTTATAGCCTCCTACGTTCTGAAACAAGAAGTATACTTTTAAAACATAAATCACCAAGGACTCTTTACTACTTAAACATCTTTGATTACTTCATGATGCCCAGGGATGAAATAGAAACTCTTCAGCATGGTACTTAATGTCCTCCACAATTTAAATCCAAAGCCAAGTTGTTAAGAGATCAAACTTTGAAATTATACCTGGAGTAGAGTCCTGGCTAAGTAATTTGATAGTTGCATGACTGTGAGGGAATAACTTAACCAATTTTAAAATGGGAATATCTACTGCATAATGCTGTGGTGAAGATTAGATGAGATGTCTGTAAAACATTTACTGCAGTACTATATAATAATCCACAAGGGGGATAGTTTCTAACACTCCAAGTGGATGCCTGAAACAATGGATAGAATTAAATCCTTAATATAGTATGTTTTTCCCTATATGTACATACATATGACAAAGAGTTTTAGTGGTCAGAACACTCTCGTCCGTTTACTGCATGCTGTAATTTCTTAGGATTTTTTACCTCTTCAAAAAAAAATACTTTTTCAGTGATTTATGTGTTTTGCAAATAACGTCATCCTAATCTAAGCACAAACCAATCCAGATAGTTTTTAATGACCTGAACCCAAAAGATTGGATGAGATACTCTAACTTAGCAAAGGGCACCAAAAGAACCAGACATGCAAATTACTTCCTGATTATTTTGAAACAAGATGTACAATGTTTATTAAATACTTCTGAGACAGCACAAAGATACCCAGAATTATTCTGATTTCCTAAAATCTTTTTCTTTCTACCAACTCATTGAAATGTGAGATAAGAAAACTATACTTATCATACTTTTTTTTTTTTTTACCTTTGATCCTTCAAGGCCATTTTGTCCAGGAATCCCAATATCACCTGGAAAACCCTAGGGAACATAAAAATGAAAAGTTTATTCCATAGCAAATTGCTTTAAATCTATTAAGCATATAAAAATCCCCTTTGCCTTTCTCTCACACCCAGTTGGAGCAATTTGTACTTCTCAAAAACTCAGTATTATAGAATGTTAGGTAGTTTAACATTGGAACACTAAATTTACAAAGTGTACTAAAATGGAGCTTGTTCCATCAGGGATTCATAAACAATCCTCAGACCTCTAATCCAGTCTAAGACAGAGGGAGTCTTATTAAAAAATCATCTACAACTTGGAGAAAAAGCAAGAGGTCCATAACAGGTCCTTTCAATGCAATATGGGACTCAGAGCCACCAAGGATCATGGGAAGCTAATTTGTTAGACTCACTGTTAACTAACTATATGGTAAGTTGTAGGGGTTTTTTTTCGGTAGAGAGGTAAATAACTACTACCTGGTCAGAAAAATAACTCCAAAGGTTATGGATTAATATAGAAGGTTTTAATCAGTTTTGTATCTAACTCAACTATCTTATCCTAACATTCCCATAAATGTCTATAAATACTTACCTCCTCAAATGTTCTTTGAACTCTTCTTAACATCTTACTGGTACCATAATTGATTGATGAGTTGAATAAAATATCTGACCTATGTTTACTTTTATATTTGCCTGAGAATCATAATTTTACCTTTCTGGAAATTATACTCTAGTAGTCTAAAATAGTTGGTTCAAGAAATAGGAATGTACTATAGCATGTTAAATAAACTCTGTGCTGGGAAAAGGCTTAGAATGTTACTCTAAAATAATTAGATTAATATTCTTGCTGAAATAATGAATTAGACTATTATTCATCATGATGAGTTTCAATACTGATAATAAGCTACTTGCATTGATTTTGTCACAGAGCTGTTTCTGTGTTTCCTGTGGACATAGACAAGGTAAGACAAGTTCAAGAATCAGCATCTTTAAGAGTAAAGAAAGTTCCAGTTAAATATGAATGCCAGCTAGAAAAGGTAGTTCAGTGGGGTTAACTATGATGGTAATAAAAATTCCCACAAGTAAAAGGTAATAGAAAGGTTGATTCTGAAATACTCATCTTGGAAAGAAAAATTAAAAGAAAGGATACTGACTTATCCAGTCTGGATTAGGGCAAAATGCCTTGGCTCTGATTTAAAACCTGGACTCTGTGAAAAAATACTTGGGAATATTTCTGGCAGAAAAAAGTCAGTAGTAACAAAGAGACTGATTACAGAATCAAATTTATGAAAGTCTGGAATAGAATATGTTTAATACAGACTTGCTGACTGCTTTTCTAATTGAAGGAAATCAGGTTCACCTTTGCCTTCTCTGCCTTAAATAATTCTCCTTGTATCTTTCTTCATCTGAAAGACTTATGTTTGAAATAAAAGACTGAATAATATTTTACTTATAAATATTTCTTTGACCCCCATATCTTGAGCTAGGTCCCTTGTAAGATCTCTCTCACTATCAGTCCTACAAAGTCACTCAATGTAGTGTTTTGGCTTGTTATGTTTTCCTCACCAGGCTGTAAACTTCTTGAGGGAAGTTTTATGTCTTATTAACAATCAATCATATTTCCAGTGCTAAAAAATAGACTTTTGTTGTTTTGAATGGCTGACTTCTTTTGGGGGGAAAAAAAGGACAACATGTTTGTTGGCTATTTTTAGCCCTTTGTTACTGGTTTACAACCCCTGGTTCAGAGCATCTCCACAGATAATCTCATGATTTCTGTCCAACCTTCAGATGAGTCTGGAACACCCTGTCATACCAGAAAGCAAGAAAGGTATCTAGAGTCCTGTTAGAAGAACTCTGAGAGCTTGGAGAGGATCCTACTGGCCAGATATGGAACAATATGAACTTCAGTAAGGACAAAAATTGCAATGGATTAAAACATGTCAAGTATTTTTAAATTCATAGGTTCATAATTATACAAGGAAAAAAAACTGTATGTTTAAAGGATGAAAGGGATACAACTTACTAATTTACAAGTAGAGAATCAAGCATTTATTCTACCTTTCCTATACAGTAGCTGAAGGAATGCATTCCAGCCAATAAACAGAAGACATGATAGAGCAAGAATATTGCCATTTTGCAATTTCCTAAATGATATAATGGATCTAGGCAGTTTAATAACCAACTATTACTACCATCACAAAAAAGAAGAGATAACTAGACATTATGTGCTTCCTGATGAAAGAACACAATACTACCAATAGTCTTGCCAAAAACAAACAAAACTGAATATGGTCAGGCTTCTGTATGTGACTATCAATTCCAGGAAATATGGAGGACCAAGAAATGTGTAACTACACCATAAGACTATAATCAGCAAAACCCAGGCTCCAGAAAACTTTACAGGTTAAACAACTGAGGATCTTCAATGACTAAATTATAAGGGGGGAAAAAAGGGAATGGAAAGAACATGTAGACTGAAAGACATAGCAATAAGACAAACAAGCCTTATATTTCTTAAAAGAAGCACACTGGAGTGATAAATGAAAAAAAAAAAAAAGAGGAACTGATTACTTTTGGGAGGAGAGACAGGTTTGTGGTTGGGCTGGGGTCCATAAAAGGGGAATAATTAGCAGTTCTATTCCTTACCTGCATGATAGTTACAAGAGTGTTTGCCTTATAAATTGTTTGTGATATACATTTGTTTTATATAGATGTCTGTGTCCTTGTTTTATTTTTTAATACACAGTGTGAAAAAAGTCATTGAAGTGACTTGTTTATAAACATGGAATATTGAGTATGCGCATGAATATCTGCTCTTTCTTAAACATTAAAATAATAATGATGGACTATTAAAAAGACATAAAATACCAAGACAAGGGGAATAGGAGACAAAGGATGTCATCAAATCTGATATTATATTATAATCATGTAAGTTGAATATTTTACAATTAAAGCTTTAAAAGTTCAGAAACACATCACAATTATTAAAAGAAAAAAATCTCTAAAATTTGGCCAGGGAATATTTTTTATTATTTGAAAAATTCATACCTGGGTTACTACCAGGTAGAGATCTTGTTTTTTAGATAAGTTTTCAATATAAAAGTCAGAGTTAGCTGGGTCAACTGAACTTTAATAACATATGTCTATAAAATAATTTTTTAAACTCTCAAATTTACGGTTTAAACTGTAAATCAAATGACAGGACATAGCTGTCCTTGTAAAGTTGCAAAACTTCAGAGACCTTACAGATTGAAAGATAAAAACTTTATCATTCAGATTTTATAATTTGATTAAAAATTATGTTTGCATGAAACTATACAGAAAGAAAATTAAAAACAAAAATCTCATAAGAATACTCTTTTTTAATTTAAAATAATGGAAAACATTCAAAAGTCAAAATGGTTTCTCCTTCATTGTGCTTCACTATCTCAGTTAAGTCATCACATTACAATTGAAAGTATAACACCTAAGTGAGAAAAAGAAAGAGCAGCCTGATTTATGGTGCCTTTTTAAAAATTTGAGATAAAATTGACTTATAACATTAAATTACTTTCAGGTATAAAACATTAATTCAATATACGTGTACATTGTGAAACGATCACAGTAATTTCAGTTAACATCTATCACCACAAATGTCTTAATTTCTTTTCTTATGAGAACTTTTAAGATCTACTCTTAGCAAACTTCAAACACATAGTACATTATTTACTGTGCCATCATGCTATCCATCTCCATAGCTAACTTACTTTATTTTATTTTTAATCTTCCATCACCATATATTTTGCCTCATTTACCCTATGCTATCCATAACTGAAAGTTTGTACTTTTTGACCACCTTCATCCATTTTGCCCTTCCCTCCCACTGCTGGCAACTACCAATTTGTTCTTTGTATTTGTAAGTTTTGTTTTTGTTTGTTTTGGTTTTTTTTAGATTTACATGTAAATGAGATCATATAGTATTTGTCTTTCTCTGACCTATTTAACTTAGCATAATGCCTTTAAGATGTATCCATGTTGTCATAACAGTATGATTTCCTTCTGTTTAAAGACTGAATAATATTTTATTTTATATTGTTTCAATAATATTTAATTGGTTTTTTCTATTGAGTTGTATGTCATAGCTTTATTAACTTAAGCTTATATAACATTCTAAATTTTTCATTGTCATTTCAACAATCTTCACAGGTTCTTCACCAGGAGTATATTCCACCTCTAGAAACCACTTTCTTTGCTTATTCATAAGAAGCAAATCCTCATCTGTCAAAGGTTTAACATGAAATTCATAGCAATGAATTTTTTATCATGGCAAGTCAGTCATATCTTCATATACACTTATAATTCTAATTATTCTGTTATTTCTACCACATTTGCAGTTACTTCCTCTACTGGTCTTAATCCCTCAAAGTCATACATGAGGGTTGGAATCAAATTCTTCCAAATTCTTGTTACTTTTGATATTTTGACCTCTGCCCATGAATCATGAGTGTTCTTAATGGCATCTAGAATGGTGAATTGTTTCCAGAAGGTTTCCAGTTTACTTTGCCCATATCCATCAGAGAGATCACTATCTATAGCAGCTAAAGCATTACAAAATGTATTTCTTATATAAGAAGACTTTAAAGTCAAAACCACTCCTTGATCCATGGGCTGCAGAATGGATGTTGTGTTAGCAGGCATAAAACAACAATAATCTTATTGGACATCTCCATCAGAGCTCTAGGGTGAGTACGTGCATTGTCAATAAGCAGTCATATTTTTTTAAAAATCTTTCTTCTGAGCAGTAGGTCTGAACAGTGGGCTTAACATATTAATTAAACCATGTTGTAAACAGATGTGTTGTCATCCAGGCTTTGCCATGCCATTTATTGAGCACAGGCAGGGTTGATTTTTCCTAATTCTTAAGGGCCCTAAGATTTTTGGAATGATAAACGAGCACTGGCTTTAATTTAAAGTCACCAGCTGCATGAGCCCCTAACAAGAGAGGCAGCCTATGCTTTGAAGCTTTAAAGCCATGCATTGCCTTCTCCTTTTCAGCTGGCATCTTCTTCCAATATAAGGCTGTCTCATCTACATTGAAAATCTATTGTTTAATATAGCCACCTTCATAATCTTAGCTACATCTTCTGGATGATTTGCTGCAGCTTCTATATCAATACTTTCACATTGCGCTTTCATGTTATGAAGATGGCTTCTTTCCTTAACCTCATAATCAATCTCTGCTGGCTTCAAACTTTTCTTCTGCAGCCTTTTCAGCACTCTCAGCCTTCAGGGAATTAAGGAGAGTTAGGCCTCTCTGGATTAGGCTTTGGTTTAAGGGAATGTTCTGGGTGGCTTGACCTTCTACCCAGACCATTAAAACTTTCTCCAAATCAACAATATGGCTGTTTAACTTTATCATTCATGAGTTTAATGGAGTAGCACTTTTAATTCCCTTTAAGAACTTTTCCTTTGCATTCACAACTTGATTAATTGTTTGGTACAAGAGGCCCAGCTTTTGATCTATCTCATCTTTCAACATATCTTCCTCAATAAGCTTAATCGTTTCTAGCTTTTGACTTAAAATGAGAAATGTGTTACTCTTCCTTTCATTTGAACACTTACAGGCCATTGTAGGGTTATTAATTCGCCTATTTCAATATTATTGTGTCTCAAGCAATAGAGAGGTCTGAGAAGAGGGAAAGAGACTGGGGAATGCTGGTCAGTGGAGCAGTCTGAACTTACACAATATTTATCAATTAAGTTCACCATCTTAT
This sequence comes from Pteronotus mesoamericanus, assembly GCF_021234165.1. Lineage (NCBI taxonomy): Eukaryota > Metazoa > Chordata > Mammalia > Chiroptera > Mormoopidae > Pteronotus > Pteronotus mesoamericanus. The sequence continues at coordinate 12,031,069 of NW_026555077.1, forward strand.
ACATGTGTGGTTTGTGGTGTGCCAAAGCAGTTACAATAGTAAAATCAAAGATAACCAATCAAAGATCACAATAACAAATACAATAATGAATAAGTGTGAAATAAGAAATATTGCAAGAATTAGCAAAACATAACATAGAGCCACAAAGTGAGCAAATGCTGTTAGAAAAATGGTGCCAATAGACTTGCTCTATGTAGGGTTACCACAAAACTTCAATTTGTAAAAATCACTGTATTGTGAAATGCAATAGAGCAAGGCACATAAAATGAGGTATGCCTGTATGGTGTAAAATATGGTGTACAGTTTCAATTTTTGTGTACATAGATGTCCAGTTTTGCCAACACCATTTATTGAAGAGACTATCTTTTCCCCCATTGTATATTCCTGGCTTCTTTGTCACAGAATAATTGACCATATATAGGTGGACTTATTTCTAGGCTTTCTAGTCTGTTCCACTGATCTACATGTCTGGTTTTATGCTAATAACATACTGTTTGATTACTATATCCTTGTAATATAGTTTCAAACCAGGAAGCATGATACCTCTAGTTTGTTGTTCTTTCTCAAGATTGTTTTGTCTATTTGGATTCATTTGGAACCATAAAAATTGTGGTTCCATACAATTTTAGAATTGTTTGTTCTATTTCTGTGAAAAATGCCAGTGGGATTTTGATTTGGATTGTCTTAAATCTATAGATTACTTTGCGTAGTATGGGTATTTTAACAATATTAATTCTTGTAATCCATAAGCATAGAAATCTTTCCCTTTACAAGCATCTTATTTAATTTCTTCCATTAATGTTACAGATTTCAGTGTACAAATTTTCACTTTCTTGGTTAAATTTATTCCTAGACATTATTTTCTTTTTGATGCAGTTCTAAATAAGATTGTTTTCTTAATTTCTCATTCTGATAGTTCATTAATAATATGTGGAAACACAACAGATCTTTGTATATTGATATTGATATTATATCTTGCATCTGGTGCCTTTTTAACATAAATAATGTAATCATTAATTTTTATCAAGAAGTGGAAACTAGCCCTGATTGGGTGGCTCAATTGGTTGGAGCATCATCCCATACATCAAAAGACTGCAGGTTCAATTCCCAGTTAGGGCACATACCTAGGTTGCAGGTTCGATCCCTGGTTGGGGTGTGTACAGGAGGCAACCAATTGATGTTTCTCTCTCATATCGATATTTCCCTCTCTGTCTCTCTTTCCCTCCCTCTCTCAAAGAAATAAACATATCTTTGGGTGAGGATTTTAAAAAATGAAGTAGTAGCCTAAAGAAGTAAAAACGTGTCTTCTATTTTTGGGCCCCTTCACATCTGTTTATTGCACAGAGAAGAGTGACTCAACATTCTCTCCAGTAAAAACAATGTTTTATTATTCCCTAATTGCTAAAGGCTGGAGACTAATTCACACGCATTTTTAAAAAGCAAAACCTGGGAACCAAAAGCACTAGCAGATTCCATTAGTGTCCTGGGAAATTATAAAAGTAAAATACTGTTGTTCTTATTCTGGCAGTATTCAGAAGTTTGGAAGCTAGAATGTCCAAATAAAGTAAGCATATAATGTTCTATGGCATATATTAAGCATATTAGTAGTTCTTTAATAGGAATGATAAAGTCTCCATTTTCCATTGCTATTTATAGTCCTTTTGGTAAAAAAAAAAGTTCAAATGGATAAACAATCCACAAAATAAATAAATCCAATAAATAAAGTAACAATGCTGTATCAGTAAAATGAAAAAAACCTGAATATGGCAACCTGGAAGAATCTCAAATGCATTATGCTAAAGAAAATAACTCATATAATAAAGGACTCCACACTATATAAGTTTATTTAAATAAAAACTTTAGAAAAATGCAAATTACTTTATAGTGACAAAAAGCAGATCAGTGGTAGCCTGAAAAGGGTGGGGTCAAAAAGAACAGAAGGGAGAAATTACAAATGGTGAACAAGGAAATTGTTGAGTTTGACAGATATGTTCACTATCTTGATCTTGGTGATGATTTATATGTACATTAAAAATTATAAAATTGCACTACTCAAATATATTTATATTGTTATTTTATAATATAACTACCTCAATAAGTCAATTATACCTCAACACAGTTGTATTGGGTGCTTTAGATAATCATTTGTTTTTGGTAGGCAACCATTTTCAACAATTTAAAGAACTTCAGAGAGAAAATAAAATTTATCTGTTGAACTTTTCCCCATATAAAATCAGTGAAGCTCAGATTTTGAATAGTATGTTCCATTATAACAATATGTTGAAAATAAACATTTTGGGAAATATAAACATTTTGATATTTTATATGGGAGCTTTAAAATACATGGTTATTGTAGATAAGAGTAGCATTTAGGCATTTAACTCATTAAAATTTTCAAGTTTTCATTCACTTTTATATCCATTGTGCTTTAAATATGTAAGAACTCAATATGAGTTGGCTTAAATTATCTTCTGAGTAGTTTATTTAAGTGTGAACAAAGTAGAGACGAATATATCCTTTAGGAAAAAAGTCATATCAAGAGCTGAGGGAGGGAAGGTGGGAGGGGGCAAGGGAAAGAGGTGGGGGGGAGGCAGAGACAAATGTATTTAAAAAGTAAATAAATTAAAATTAAAAAAATTAAATTAATAAATCATTTAAGATAGGGCAACATTATAAATTATGATTTCCTAAAGAGCAAAGTTATGCAAAGCCTAGTCTAGTAGTGGGCATACAGCACATTCAATAAATATTTGACAGCTTGAATAGATGACCGAATTAAAGACAAATTAAACAATTTTATTTTCAATTATGTAGTTTCAAATATTGCCCTTTGTCTAAGAAAACAAACTTAAAAACCCAACTACAGTCACAAACATAGCTTCTATATATAGGATTGACATTTCACATATGCAAACAAGAAAGAATGCACCCAGAGGGAGAGAGGATCTGTAAGGGGAGAGTTCAGTATGAGTTATAGAGCCAAAAAAACAATCATACGAGTCTGTTATTTGGCATTTGTGGAAGTACATACCATGTCAGTAATATGGTAAGTCCAAGTAGGAAAGTAATTTTCAAAAAAGATTAAAATTACCTTTTCTGAGTGAGAATAATCCATCCAAAAGTTAATGCAAAAAATAATAATAAAAGGGTAAAAGTAATAAATTCACATTCTCAGTAAATATAGAAACTAAACTTTAGTACAAGGAAATGTGCAACTGCAGATTAAGAAACTGTTCTATCCTCAGAGAAAGCCATAAACAGAAAATGTGAGCTTCTGGAAAAATAAATGTAAAATAAAGAATTCATGTAGGTAGCTGGTTCTCTTTAACTCTTTTGCTGTTTTGGCTCTAAAAAACCAGATTTTTGAAATTATGATATTGTTGAAAATCTTTGCAAATCACTATTGCTATTCATATATCTTCCCTTTTTATAAATCTATATATTTGAGCAGTAAAAATGGCACAGCTCAATTCCATTTATGTGTTGCATCCTAAAAACTCAGCAGAGAAAATCCACAACAAAGATAATAAAATTCCTTATGACACAAGCATACACTCTTTCTATCAAATAAGACTTTGTTTAAATAGTATTCGCAATATGTATGAAGTCACTCTTAAAAGAACCTACAAAGTCAATTGCAAAGTCCACTTTTATTTTACTGAAATCCACACAAAACTTCATGAAATTTATAATTGTTAAATAAACTATTTTGACCATCATTTGATACTTAAGTTTGGATGACCTATGGTGACAAAAAGCAGATTATAGTAGACTGGAGAAGGGAGGAACATGCAAAAGGTGAACAAAAAAAATTTGTGGTTTGATGAATGTTTACTATCTTGATTTTGGTTGATGTTTTCATGAGTTTTACATAATGTCAAAAATTATCAAATTGTATAAATATATGCAGTCTGTTGTGCATAAACTACAGCTCAATAAAACTGTCAAACAAAAAGGTAATTGGTATTGGGTATTTTTGATAATCAGTTGCATTTTGACAGACAAGAGTTAGCAAGTCATTGAAGATCCTCAGAGAACTAGTCCCCAGATAAAAATCAGCGAAGCTCAGATTTCAAATTGTTTTGAAAGTAATAACATGACGATGACTTGATGTTTAGTTTTGGATAGGTATCACTTTTAGGTACTCAATGTCTATATATTTGATTCATTTCAAATTCTGACGAGTATAGTAATTAAGAATATCAATTCACCAATTCAACACAGTTACTATTAAGTTCTCAGCACTGAACACATACACCAGAGAATAAAAATATTCCCTGGCTTCATAAAATATTCTGGAAACTAACTCAGATTCTCCCCTTTTCAGTATGTGTGTGTTTGTGCCATGGACTGGGAAGTTAGGAGATTTTAAAAAGCTGATTTACATTGTTATGAGGAACTAGTATGTATCAATTGCCTACTGTTGTTCTAAATGTACAGCTTTGATCCTGGGCCACTTTATGTTGTTTCCCATTCTTTCTGTTTTTTTTTCTTTCCATAAATATTATGGCTATCTTGTTTTCCATCAAAAATTACGCACGGGTTAGTGGAGATGTGGACCTGTATCTAGGCCTCACTGTGAACAATGCCCCTTTTCCTAAGAACCTGGCCTTGGACTTGACCAATACATTGAGTAATCTTCCTTTGCAGAAGGAGAGTGCATTTTCAACTATGTGGGTGGCTGCACTATGATACCAGAGGCCATTTAAAAAACTGTGTAAATGGGCAGAAGGGTAAATGGAGGGCATTTTTTAAAATGTGCTCACTGTCTCTTTGGGAAACTACTCTCCCCCAATTTGCAGTCCATGTGTTTCTGGTCCCTGTCCCTGTTTCCAAGGGTAAGTAAATAATCCAAAGCTTGCAGTTAGAGTATTCTAGTCCTAAAGCAGTTGTGACTGATTTAAATATGATCATGTAATCCAAGCCAGATTGGCTGGAGTCTATCTTAAAGATTTTTCTGGAGCTATAAGAAAAAAAATAATGCTGTCTTTTTGCCAAGATTGCTAATTCTGAGAGCAACAGAAGCCTAGAGTTGCCGAGGGCCACATTTCCCACCATGTGTTCCTATGAATGGAGCCAACAAAGATAAGTAAGGTCAAGAGATGGACAGTGTCTTTCTTGATCATACTCATTGAGCTCCTGTAAGTAGCCAACCTCTAGGCACGGGCACTGCTGGGTTTCCTGATTGTACTAGCCATTCCTAATTTTTTTGCTTAAAACAGTTTGAGTTAGGTTTCTGTCCCTTTAATTAAAACAGACTTGACTAAAACAATGAACTATTCTTTAAATATACGTAGCTTCCTCATATGTCTGTGGTGGAATGTCCTTTCCACTTGATAAGTCCCTAATATTTCCTGCTCAAGTATCCATGATTCTAGAAGTCTTCCTTAACTCCCTGTCCCAGGTTCCTTCACCATACAAACTGTTACCAACTCAAAGGTAACATGATCTGTGAAGTTTTTCCCAGTTCCCCTTAGTCAGAATCAGTAGCTTGTTCTTTTACATTACTACAAAACTGTTAATATGATTATTTAGTACTAATTGTACTATATTGTAATTAATGATTTGTTTCCTTTTTCCAATAAAGTGTGAGCTCATAAAAGAAAATAAGTATTATCTTACTCATCTTTATACCTCCAACATTTAACATGTTGAAGTCCATAGTCCATTGCATTTATGCACATTATGCAAATGAGATACTTATTCATTGTTCCAGTCAGTCTTTTCAGGGACTTTTTCCAATTTTTAAAATATATTTTTCAATTACAATTGATACACAATATTATATTAGTTTCAGGTGTACAGCATTGTGATTAGACATTATATAACTTACAAAGTGATTCCCCAATAAGTCTAGGGAATGTTGCCTTTTCAGGGGTTTTTGTATAGCAAAGTTAGAGACAGTGTCTCCCCCTGTGGCAAAATGCAGGAATACTTACTGTCCGTATAATTATGTCTCTTTCTGGAACACATTATTTTTTATAATTGCCCATTATAAAAGATTCAGTTTCCCTAAGGTCAAAGATCCTCTTAGGTAATGGAACAAGTATCATCTTGCTTTCTTCACATTACCCCATGAGAACTGAGGCTCAGTGAATCAGTGCAAAAATGTTCATACTCTGGAAACTGCTACAGCTGAGCATAATAAACTGTCCTTTGTCTCTGTTCCAGGAGTGCCATGTCTTCTACCAGAATCTGTGAAACTGTCAGGCTAACTTGTTGGCTTGCAAATAGGACAAAATCTCAGATCCTTCACATCATCTGACCATTCTAGTGATGAGGATGTGATACTGAGAGACATAGCTTTCTGGGACAGGGAGTATGAGGGCCTTACTGATGATTAATGGGATTGAGGAAAGTCCGTGGGAATACAAAGTGAACATGATAACCAAATTGTATAGTCAGCCAGGCAGTAAATGGTCCTTTACTTTACTGTCTGTTAAGATGAGTAATTGGGGGAAATGGCTATAGGCCAAGCACCAGGAACAGAAAGTACAAGGTATATTCAAAGACAGTTGCCCTACTTGTAACAAACTCTCCTCTGGGTAGAAAGGTTTCCTCACCTGAGGTCCACATCGCTATAACAAAGGTATTGAGTACTAATAGTATTATCAGTATTAGTAACTAATAGTACTAAGATTTATCCTGGGTAGGCAGAAGACTCTGTCCCCTTACAGAGATTCCCACCTAGACTAGGTATAAAAGGTTAGAAATTTGTGAGCACTATGAGAAGAAACCAGGCAAATCAATAAAATTTTGACTAGTTTACTTGGGATATGAGGGGGCACGATTCATATTTTTTCATGTTATAAGAATTGTGGTATTAGGCTTGACTACTGAGCTTCTGAATGCTCTGCCTCCAACAGAGCTTGGAATCAAAGGTCTTATGCAATTTGGCACCAATGTAGTCTTACAACCTTACCTGTCACCTCATACCAACATAAGGAATCCGTATCTGCTAGTAAGTTCTATTCACTGTTCTGTAAATCCAACATGCACATCACCTAAATGCCCAGTCTCTGCGCATGTGATTCACCCTGCAGAAAGGCCTTCCCCTTTTCCTGCCATTTATTCTTCTACATCTTTTCCATCCTCCATTCCCTAATTCTTCCACCTCATATTACTTTCTCCACAAACACGAAACTATAATTACTTATTTAATTCTCACATAATGCCTTTACCATTGTCTAACACTGTATGTATATACCTTGTCTTCCCAGCTAAATTATATATTTCCACAAGTTATGCATAGTATATTTTTGTATCTATCCCACAGTGTTTATTAGGCAGAGCATTACATACAAGGGGAAATTTGTACTGACTGATGTAATCATGTGTTTTCTTTCAGAACTACTTTTTGAATAACCACCAAAAAATGCCAAATTAATCAACCACACCAAGTGCTAAAAGATAAAAAAGTAATAGGTCTAAGTGAATGGAATCCATTGGCACTATTCAACTCATGTAGTTGGCCACATGCTGGCTTATTCTAAGTCAAATGAGGTGTGAAAATGGACATTTAGAAGCATGCCTTTGCTTGATGTGAGCAGACTCTTCAAATGACCTTTGGTCTTTGTCTCTGATGAAGACCACCCTGGTGGAAAAAGAGGACCGGCTGCTTGGCCACTTCTGGTATTTCTGTGATTATTAATCTCAGCTCATTTTTGTAGTAAACAACTGGCCCATTTACAAAGGATATCATCCAAAATTCAACTATTTGGCAATCTCTGTAGCAAAGTAGCAAAGGGAGATTAACAGCTGAATCAACAAACATTAAAACTATCCTGCAACCACTTTTGAAGATGGTTTGATACATGAAGTGGGAGAAAGCATGGAGTTAGTGCTCAAAACTGATACTACTGTGCTTGAAGAAATAGAAAAGTTTCCTGTATGGCATTTGCCATATGCCTTATGAAGAAAGAACCAATGAGATATCACCTCACACCTGTCAAAATGTCTATCATCAATAAATCAACAAACAACAAGTGTTGATGAGGAAATGGAGAAAAAGAAACCCTCATGCATTGTTGGTGGGAATGCAGATTAGTGCAGGCACTGTGGAAATCAGTGTGGAGTTACCTAAAAAGTTAAAAATGGAACTGCATCGTAATCCAGTGATTCCACTTCTAGAATATATCCAAAAAAGCCCAAAGCACTAATTGAAAAAAATATAAGCACCCCTGTGTTCACTGAAGTATTATTTACAATAGCCACAATTCAGAAGCAGTCCAAGTGTCCATCAGTAGATGAGTGGATAAAAAAGCTGTGGTACATTTACACAATGGACTACTACTCAGTTGTAAAAAACAAGGAAGTCTTGCCTTTTGTGACAGTATCGATGGACCTGGAGAATATTATGCTAAGTGAAATAAGGCAGTCAGTGAAAGAGAACTACCTCATGATTTCACTTATATGTGGAATCTAATGAACAAAATAAACTAATTAATAAAGTGGAGACAGACTCATGGAAACAGATTCCTGGATACAGAGAACACTCTGACAGCTGTCAGAGGGGAGGGGGATGGAGGCTGCATGAGAAGGGTGAAGGCATTGAGCAAAGTAAAAAAAGAAAGGCTCATGGACATACACAACAGTATGGTGACTGCCAGATGAAAGAAATGGGGGACGGGAGGTGGAAGAAGGTAAAGGGGGGATAAATGGTGATGGAGGGAGACCTGACTTTGGGTAGTAAATACACAATACAATGTCCAAATGATGTATTGTAGAGCTGTATACCTGAAACTTATATAATTTTATTAATCTATATCACCCCAATAAATTCAATTAAAGAAGAAAGAACCAATATCAAAAAAGTTTTAATCTTATGTTTTAAAGTACCTGATGTTTTATATCAGGGCACATCTAATATTTTAATTCTGTGAAGAGTTACATGCAGAGACATATTTACTTGTCCGTTGCAGCAATTTCATAATTTGCCTAGAATAAGTAAAACATTAATAAGCAAGAACAAACTTTGAAGTGGTTTGAAGTGACATTTGTTCAGATGATCTTTAATGATAAACAGTTTTCCCTGATGCCAATGACAAATAACATAGCAGTTCCAACAAAAACTTGAGTGCTTTGGTTTCACCAACTTTTTATTAAGATCTAAGTTTTTTAACTAAATTCATCATACCATACTAGTGGTCATATGCACTACCAGCAAGACAGGACAAAACTGGCAAAATAAAACCAGCCTATTTTGTTGGCAGTGTAGATGACCACTTCCATGGTATGATTAATTCAAAGAGAATCAAAGTTCCTAATCAACCACATGTTTTCCCCTGTTCACTAAATGACAGCTAAAATTCTACAAATTCAATACTTATTGCATTAGTTCCAGCTTTAAGTTTAGTGTTGAAATGTAAACATCCTTGAAAGGAGATTATCTTACAGTTAGCTTTTAACCATTTAATGCTTGGATTAAAATACATTTATCAGGTCTTTCTCTAAAAACAGGCTTTGATGTGAAGGGTAAATTATGGAAAGAAAAAGAGATAAGTTATTTGAAATAAACAGGAACTCATGCCCAAGAGGGAAAGAATATAGAATGGGGAAACTAAAGGAAAGAATTTCTTTGGCTATTTTTATAATTTTCTCTGATGACTACGCTGATTCTAGACTTTTAAAAATATCCTGATTTTTAAAATATTTTACTTTATCAAACCCAATTAATCTTGATATCCATGGAAAGACAGATAGAGGAGGTTTTGACATAGTCTGAATTAAATATTAGTTATATTGAGTATAAGCTCCTTGAAGTCAGGACCTAACCTTGAAATCACTTCAGCATTTTTTTTTTTAGTAATTAACATATAATAGGTATCTCAAAAAATCTATAACAAATAAATAATTAGAACTGAATTGTCAAATGAGGAGCCTAAAAGACAGGGATACTCCTGCAGTTAGGTTCCAATAATCAGCCAGCCATTCACATTTGCATGACTGCCAATCATATTGTGTGTGGACAGAATGTCAGAGATTAGTGCCACCATTAAAGATCTAACATATGTACATGTGGTGGTCTCTTATAAGAGCATTGATTTATTCACCATACTGCCCCCTGGATTCTGAGGTAGACTACCACAGCCCCAACTGTGTCAGATGCAGTATTAATAGTAAAGTAGATTACTAAGGCCTCCCATACATGGCATGTAGTCACTGATTTGGCAAATGAACTCTTTTTCTTTATAATTAAGAGAGAATCAAAAACAGTTTGCATATCTGTGGGCCCCTTCTGATCTGGGGGTATCAGCAGTTCATCTTCGCAAAGCTAACATTTTAGTTAAGAGCCTGTGTTTTTCCTTTCTTTAGAGGGTGGACTCTTCAGGGTTGTATATGCTATTACCTAAAAGGGCTCTCTCTTGACAGGAGACACTGCCAAGCTCCCATTAAACTAAAACTTATAAATACCACCAGGCCATTCTGAATTTTTTTAAGCGAGGTGCGGGCAAACAAAAGGAGGAGTTACTGGCATGGTTAACTGACACTGAAAAGCAAAAGGAAGGCAAGACTGCTTTACATAAAAAGGGCAGGAAGGATTACATCTGGAACCCAGGTAATACATTGGTTCCCTTGTGGAACTCCTATCAAAAGATTATGTTTTTCAATAACAAAGGTTTAGGTTAAGCCACCTGATAAGCTAAGACCCCATGAGGTGACAGCTAAGGATGAAGGGAATTTGAAATGGATAGTGAAGCCAGGAGAAGTGAGTACCAGTAGTGGCCCCAAGAACAAACGGATCAACAGAGGCCACAGACCACCCCATTAATATAGACAGATCAATTAGACCAAAAAAATAAGTGAAGATATAGCAAAACCCAAAGAAAATAGTCAATAAGAAAGATAAAAGCCCTTATATATGAATGAAAAAAATAGCTTCCCATCAAATGCATATAAAACATTCACAAAAAGTGATCATATATTATGTCACAAAGACAAGACTGGTAAGTTGCAAAAACAGAACAACAGTCTCAGATAACAATGCAATAAAATCAGGAATTATTAACAAAATTAAAACCAACAGGCACTCCCAGTTGGAAATTTTAAAATTACCTTTTAAATAACTCTTGGGTGAAAAGGGAAATAAAAACTGAAATTACAAAATATCCTTAAATTGTTACAGTAAAAATACTCCATACCACAATCTATGAAATAGAGTTTTAAGAAAAAGTGACCAGAAGAAAAATCATAGCACCTAACATCAGGAATAAAAATAAAAGAATGAAACTAAATGAAATTCTCAACTCAAAAAAAATAAATTAACCAAAAGAACCTGAAGGAAATAATAAAGATAAAAGAAGATGCTACATACAGAAAAAAAAAAACCCATAAGACAAATAAAAATCTTAGATTTTTTTTGAGAAAGATAGCAAACTAAACATACCGAATCAAGCCTAATTAAGGAAAAAAGAAAAAGCACAAATATTGAAAAAAATTTAACAGTTATAAAATGATACATGGGAAATAACCATTAAAAATTTAAAAACTAGAAAATCAAGATGGCAAAAGAGTGAGTGGAAGTCACAATGACCTCCTCCCAGGACCAATCAGGAATTACAACTAAATTGTGGAGAAATCTCCTGGAACAAACAACTGAACAATAGCGAGATGAGCCTTATAACCTTGGACAGACAGAACAAACAGCTTAAGCACAACCTAACTGGTAAGGACTGTGGTAAAGACTCAAGAAGGCAAGCGGGGAACCCAGGGGCAGCAGCACCAAAAGAATATTGAAACAGCCAGTTGGATCCCCCTGAGAAGAGCTGGGTCTAAACCATAAGCAGGGATCTTCAGCCTACAGAGCTCCAAAAGTACACAGTTAACAGCCAGCTGTAAAAAACTACATGGTTGCTCTCTGCCAGAGACAGGAGGCTGGAGACGCAAAGAGCCATTTAAAGGGCCAACGCATAAATTTTTATTTGTAGCCATTTACCCTGGTCTCCTGAATAGGAGCGGGCAGAGTGGGCTGGAGATGCCTGGGGAAAGACTGGGAAAGGAGGCTTGGGGGAGAGAACTGAGAGAGTAGTGCAGGATCCCGGTGCTGACTCATCCCTCATATGGCAGCAGCCATCTTGCTCAGGCAGACCACTCCCCTGAGCAACAGAAGCATGAGAGAACACAATAGCCCTGCCCCAAGGAGGGACTTGGCCCTGGCCCAGTAGTGCTAAAGCCTGACTGCTGAGTATGGAATGGCAGCCAGAGATAATAGATCCCTGGCTAAGGGAGTGCAGAGTGGTCTAGAGACACTTGAGGAGAGACTGGGGAAGGAGGCTTTGGGGAGAGAACTGCAAGAGTAGCCAGGAAGATCCTGGTGCTAACTCCTCCCCTGTTGGGAAATGCCTGGCCTGGTTTCAGAAACTGTAACCCTGCCGATAGGCTGGAGGGCCCCAAGGCTGGAAATAATCAGGAGGCCTTGGAGAAATAGGCTCCTGAGGCAACTTGACCTCTGCTTTGCCTTGTGATGGGCCCTGCCAAGGACAGGTAAGACCCCTCGGGGGAGGGGCAACCTAAGACAGGCATTGACCAATAAAGGCAGCAGATAAGAAATTGGGGGACATGGAGAAGGGGCAAAAAGGCCCCTGCCCCTCTTGGCTTGGCTTGTATACAGCCAGAGTCCTCATTACAGCCGAGAAGCAGTTTCCTTATCTCTTGGTGGTTCCCTCCCCCTGCCTGGCTCAGGCTTGAAACAATGCAGGAAAAACAGGCCTAAATCAGATCTGGCAGGTCCTGGGGTAGTCAGGCCTAGACGTAAAATTCTTGGAGTGTGCTCTGTTCCTCCCTTAAATCTCTGATCAGCTCATGCTGTGAAGCATCTCTGTTTACACCCCTTACCTGGTATTTTTAAGACATTTACTTTATTTACACTTTTTACCCTATATCTTTAAGGTGCCTTTAAGTCTACTTCCCCCTTATCTATAGTCTCTATTGTTGATTCTAATCTCCTCTCAGACCATGTATATCAGTGAATTCCTGTCATTTGCTTTCTTAAAGGTAGCTATGCTCTGTGAACCTTAATATGCTAATGCAATGAGATAACGTATGCATTCTTGTTACACACCCCACTGATAAGATTTTCAATAAAAGCCTTGGAACAAAGGATGACGGGGCCTTCCCCACTAGATGGCCTTCGCACTGGAGGGATGTACCACGGCCTTATCGAGTGAGAGGGAAGTGACAGAGAATTCCAGCTTTCCTGGCAAACAGAGAATTGTTTGTGATGTTTTGTGTTTTATCCCCGTCATCTGCGACAACCCTGCAACGGGCTCTGTGGGTTTCAGAGCCCTGCTCCCAGTGAGCTGACCCCAGCCAGTTTCCCTCAGGTTTCAGGGAGTGCTGCGCTCTCTGCAGCACTCCCCTGCGGTGGCATGCCCCTATAGCTGTGGCACAGTGCAACACTCCCCCATAGGGCAGCAGCCATCTGGCTCAGGCAGACCACTCCCCTGAGTGGCAGCAGCTGGAGAGGACACAATAACCCTGCCCTTAGGAGGGACTCTTCCCCGTCCTGTGGTGTTTCTAAGCTGGCCTGCTTAGTGCAGAGGGTCTACATTGATATCTGAAAGGGAGAGCCACAGACAGTAGATTCCTGGAAGTCTCGAACAGACTGCCTAAGGTCAGACAGGGTTAATATCTGACATCATCAGAGGCAGATCCAGAAAGAAAAAACAGCGGTCTACTACCATAGAAGTTCATAGAAGAAGGAAATCAAGACAGATCAATTTAAGAAGCAGAAGCAAAATAGAAGAGTCTCACAAATAATGGGAAGACAAAGAAACACCCTTCAGACAAAGGGAAAGGAGGAATCACCAGAAAGAGAAATAAATGAAATAGAGGCAAGTAAACTATCAGATATTGAGTTCGAAACAACGGTTCTAAGGAAGCTTAATGAACTCAGTGAGCTCAGAGAGAATTACCAAAGACTACAGGGGAAACTACGAGGAACTTACTGCAAACTGTATCAGCATGAAAAAGGACATAGAAACTATCAATAAAAGACAAGAGGAAATGAAGAATACAATTTCTGAATTGAAGAACACAGTAGAAAGAATCAAAAGCAGGCTCGATGAAGCAGAGGACCGAATCAGCGAGCTGGAGGACAAGGTAGAAAGAAACTCCCAGAAAGAGCAAGAAAATGAAAAAAGACTCAAAATGAATGAAGAGGAGTTTAGGGAAATGCAAGGCAACCTGAAATGTAATAATATCCATATAACAGGGATACCAAAAGGAGAAGAGGAGGAGCAAGGAATAGAGAACCTGTTTAAAACAGTAATGATGGAAAACTTCCCTAATTGGAGGACAGAAAAAGTCACACAAATCCAGGAAGCACAGAAGGTCCCATTCAAGAGGAACCCATGAGACCCACTCCAAGACCCATCATCATTAAAATGGCAAATATCAAAGACAGACAGAGAATCCTAAAGCAAGCAAGGGAGAAAGAGGAAGTAACATATAAGGGAGCCCTGGTACGGCTAGCAGCTGACTTCTCAACAGAAACACTACAAGCCAGAAGGGAATGGCAAGAAATATTCCAAGTGATGAAAAGCAAAGGCCTGCAACCAAGACTGCTCTACCCAGGAAGGCTCTCAATTAAAATGGAAGGTGAAATGAGTTTCCCAGACAAAAGATGGCTAAAAGAATACACCTCCACCAAAATAGCATTGCGAGATGTGCTAAAGGGACTGCTTTAAGAAGATGAAGAAAAAGAGTCTATGAATATCCAATTCCTTTCACAGTCACCAATACTTGATATTACCAATATTTTTAATACTTACTAATCCGATTGTGACAATGATGTGCTAATTTAATTGTTACTTTATTATTTGTTGAAACTATACCTGTTTTTGTCTATTTCTTGCTTGTTTGTATTATTTTTAAAAAGCTTTAAATGACTTTTTGGTATTCTTTATCCATTTTTTGATTAAATATTTGTAGAATTTTTTTCCCTAAAAAAACCCTATTAACCCTTTTTTAGATGTGTTGCAAATACTCTACTATTTTATTACTGTCCTTTAGCTTTTTTAATATGTATATTACTATGTAGGCTTAAATGTTTAATATAGTTCATACTGTCAATATTTTACTTTATAGCTTCTGGGTTTAAATATTTTACTACAGGGTAAAAAAATATGATTTTGTATTTTCTCCTAAAACTCCTTAGATTTTTACATATTGATTTTTAACTCACCTGAATATTTTTTTTGTAGAATGTGTAAAATAGGGCTCTATATTTGTTTTATTTCAAGTAATAGTGGTTCATGCACCTTATTTGTTGTATAAGCCTTATATTCCCCATTGATTTGAAATATCAATTTAATCATATATTACATTTTTAGATATATGTTTGTTTCTAGAATGCTTATTTTATTTCATTGATCTACTTGATTATTTCTGTGCTGGTGTCATGTTGTTTAAACTGCTGAGACTTTATAATGGATTTAAATTTTTAATATTTTAAATGAATTTAACATTTAAAAAAATAAATAAATGAAATCAATCTACATTTAAAAAGAAAAAGAAATGAAAGAAGGAACTCCTATGTTTTGCAACAACATGGATGGAACTGGAGAATATTACGCTAAGTGAAATAAACCAGTTGGTGAAAGACAAATACCATATGATCTCACCTACAGGTGGAATCTTTTCAACAAAATAAACTAACGAACAAAATAAAGCACAGGCATGGAAACATTGAGCTGGCTGAAAGTGACCAGAGAGGATGGGGAAGGAGGACAACGGTGGAAAGAAGGAGAATGGACTAGAAAAAGAACATGTATGACTGACCCATGGACATGAACAACAGAGTGGGAATTGACTGTGGGAGAGGGGGGCGGGGTGGGATGGGTGGAGGAGGTCAAAGGGGGGAAAATTAGACAACTGTAATAGAATAAATATGAATGAAAAATTAAAAATTTAAAAAAATTTAAATATCATATGAGAATAATTTTGCAGGTTTATGATTAAATGAAAGTAGATTTAACAACCTAGATAAAACAGATCATTTCCTAGGGAAATAACCATTTAACAACGCTGACCTCATTAAAGATAGAAAGTTTAAATAGGCTAATTTCCACAGATCCACAAAAGCAATAAAGTAAGTTTTCAGGGGACGACCCCATAAAAAAGCATCAATTCCAGATGGTTTCACAGGGGAATTCAACCAAAGCCTCACAGATAATATAGTCCCAATGTTTCATAAATTATGCCATAGCCCTAAAAATAAAGACTTTCTAATTATTTTGCTAAAATAAATATAACATTGACACCTAATCTTGATAAAGTTCAAGAAAAAGAAAACTATAGATCAATATCATTTATAAATATTGATGTAGAATAATATTAGTAGAATTAACATTATATTAGGAAAATAATAGACCATGATCAAGTAAAGCATTTCAAGAAAGCAATAGAAAATAGTCATTATGTAGAAATAGTCAATACACAGAAATTATATAGTAAGTCATTACATAAAAAGTTATAAAAAACCCTTTATTATAAGATCAATATAAATATATCTAAAAGGAAAATATAATTATCTCCTTAGATGTTGAAAATATAACAAATATTTGTCAAAATATATATATTTGACAATTATAACAACATTCTTGATTTAAAAACATCAAGAAATAGAAATTTATGAATATTTAACATGATAAAATATATGCATATTTTAACTTTAATGCAAGCATTTACTTCATGAGAAATTATTATAATATTTCCTTTAAGATTAGGAATAAGGCAAGAATGCACACTATCTCCAATTCTACATTGTACCAGAGGTATTACAATGCCATTAGACATGAGAATTGAATTAGAGGTATGAGAACTGAGAAAGAACTAAAATGATCTCTATTTGAAAATTATAAGAGTACATCTACAAAACTTCTGAAAAATCAATGGTAAAACTAAAAGGAAAGAAACCATTAAGGTAGCATGATGTAAAATTAATGTTCAGAAATCAATAATCTTCATATACACACAGAAACCTATTAGAGAATATAATAGTAGAGAAAATCCCATTTACAGTAGTGACAAAAAATAAAATTGGAACAAATTTAATAAAAAATGTATAAAAACCTTTATGAGGAAAACTTGAAAACATTTCTGAAAAACATGACAATATGTATATAAAAGACATACACTGCTCTTGGAGAGGATGATTCAGTATCATAAAAAATGCCACGGCTACCTAAATTAATTTACAAATATAAGTCAGACCCAATAAATACAACAACAATTTTTTTAGTGAAGCTAGCTTGACGGTAAAGTTTATATGGAAAAACAAGTATGCGAGTACAGTAAGGGAACTGAAAAAGAAGAGCTAAGAGGATTTACAACAAACAAAACCTAAAGTGAGTAGAAGGAAGGAAATAATAAAGATTAGAGAAGAAATAAATTAAACAGAGTCTAAAAAAATATAAAAGATCAATGAATCCAAGAGCTGGTTCTTTGAACAGACAAACAAGGTTGACAAAGCTTTAACTAGACTCATCAGAGAGAGAGAGAGAGAGAGAGAGAGAGAGACAGGACCCAAATAAATAAAATCAGAATTTAAAGGGAGAAGTAATAACCAACACCAAAAAATACAAAGGGTTTTAAGAAAATATTATGAACAACTATATGCCAACAAACGACAACCTGGATGAAATGGATAAATTCCTAGAAACATACAATTTTCCAAAACTACATCAGGAATAATCAGAGAATCTGAATGGGCAGAACAGCACCTGATAAAATCCATCACCCATTTATCATAAAAACTCTCAGCCAAGTGGGTTTAGAGGGAACATACCTAAATATAATAAGGGTCACATATGACAAACTCACTGCCAGTATCATACTCAATGGGCAAAAGCCACAAATGTTCCCCTTAAGATCGGGAACAAGACAGGAATGTCTGCTTTCACCTGTCTTATTCAAAATAGTACTGGAAGTTGTAGCCTGAGCAGTCAGACAAGAAGAAATAAAAGGCATCCTCCCTGGCAGGTGTGGCTCAATGGATTGAGTGCCTGCCTGTGAACCAAATGATTGCCTAGTTAAGGCATATGCCTGGATTACAGGCTGGGTCCCCAGTTGGGGGCATGTGAAAGGCAACCATACAACGATGTTTTTCTCCCTCTCTCTCCCTCCCTTCCCCTCTCTTTAAAAGTAAATAAATAAAATCTTTTTAAAAAGAAATAAATAAATAAAAGGCATCCAAATTGTAAGGGAAAAAGTAAAACTGTCATTATTTGCAGATAACATGATAATGTACATGGAGAACCCCAAAGACTCCCTCAAGAAACTACTAGAACTGATAAATCAATTCAGCAAAGTAGCAGGATACAAATATCAATATCCAGAAATCAGTAAAATTTTTATATGCCAATAACAAACTAACAGGGAAATTAAGAAAACAACAGCACCCTGGCTGGTGTGCCTCAGTGGATTGAGTGCCAGCCCCTGAACCAAAGGGATGCTGATTTGATTCCCAGTCAGGGCACATTCCTGGGTTGCAGGCCAGGTCCCTAGTAGGTCCCTAGTAGGGGGTTCTCGAGAGGCAACCACACATTGATGTTTCTCTCTCTCTCTTTCTCCTTCCCTTCCACTCTCTATAAGTAAGTAAGTAAGTAAATAAACAGTACCATTCACAACTGCTACAAAAAGAATAAAATACCTAGGAATAAACCTAACAAAGGATGTAAAAGACCTGTACTCAGAAAATTATGACACTGAAAAAAGAAATAGAAGAAGATATAAATAAGTAGAAGCATGTATCACGTTCATGGATAGGAATAATTAATATCTTTAAAGTGCCCATATAACCCAAAGCAATCTATAGATTCAATGTAATTCCTGTCAATGATGTATTTCACAGAACTAGAAAAAAATATTTCAAAAATTTATATAAAACCACAAAAGATGTCAAATATCAACAGTGATCTTGAGAAAGAAGAACTATGCTACCTAATATCAAACTATACTATAAAGTCATAGTAATCAAAATAGCATGGTACTGGTGTAAAAACAGACCCATAGATCAATGGAACAGAATAAAGAACCCAGAAATAAACCCATGTCTTTACAGTCAATTAATATTTGACAGAGGAAGCAAACACATTCAATGGGCTACAGATAGTTTATTCAATAGATGTTGGGAAAATTGGATAGGTTATGTGCAGAAAAATGAAACTAGACCACCTTCTTATACCACACACAAGAGTAAATTCAATATGGATTAAAGACTTAATGTTAGACTCAAGACCATAAAAATCCTAGAAGAAAACACAAGCAATAAAATCTCAAACATTGTTTATAGCAATATTTTTTCTGATATATATCCTCAGGCAAAGGAAACAATAGAAAAATAAACAAATGGAACTATACCAAACTAAAATTTTTGTACTGCAAAGGAAACCATCAACAAAATAAAAAGACAACCCACTGAATGGGATAATATATTTGCTGCTACATCTCATAAGAGGTTAATATCCAAGATTTATAAAGAAATTATAAAACTCAACACCAAAATAACAATCCAATTAAAAAATGGGCAAAAGACCTGAATATGCACTTCTCCAAAGAGGACATAGAGATGGCCAATAGACATATGAAAAGATGCTTAATGTCATTAATCATCAGAGAAATGCAAATCAAAGCCACAACGAGATATAACCTCATACCTGTCAGAATAGCTATCATCAACAAATCAACAAACAAGTGTTGGCGAGGATGTAGAGAAAGGGGAACCCTTTTGCACTATTGGTGGGAATGCAGGTTGGTACAGCCGCTGTGGAAAGCAGTATGCAATTATCTCAAAAAATTAAAAATGGAACTGCCTTATGGCCCAGTGATCCCACTTCTGGGAATTTATCCAAAGAAACCCAAAGCACTAATTTGAAACAATATAAGCACACCTATGTTTATTGCAGCATTATTTACAATAGCCAAGATTTGGAAGCAGCCCAAGTGTCCATCAATAAATGAGTGGATAAAACAACTATGGTACATTTACAAATGGACTACTACCGGCTGTAAAAAAGAAGAAAATTTTACCCTTTGCAACAGCATGAATGGGACCTGGAGAACATTATGCTAAGTGAAATTTGCCAGTCAGAGAAAGATAAATACCATATGATTTCACTCATATGTGGAATCTAATGAAAATATACAATAAAGTACAATGATTTTATGGTACCAAAGTATGACAACAAAAGAAGATTTAAAGTATGAAAACTTTGTTTTGATTACTATAGCTTTGTAATATAGCTTGTAATCAGAAGGTGACACCTCCAACTTTGTTCTTCTTTCTCAGGATTGCTTTGGCTATAGATCAGTGGAACAGAATAGAAAGCCCAGATATACACTCATGCATATACAGTCAACTGATTTTTGACAAGGGCACCAAGAACAACACAGTGGGGGAGGAAGAGTCATTTCAATAAACAATATTAGGAAAATTGAATATACTCATGCCAAAGAATGAAACTGGACCACTATCTTACACCACTCACAAAAAGTAACTCCAAATGGATCAAACACTTAAATATAACACCTGAAACTGCAAAACTCCTAGAAGAAATAGGCAGAAAGCTCCTAGACACTGATCTTGGCAATGATTTCCTGGATAAGAGATGGGCAACAAAAGCTAAAATAAACAAATGGGACTACATCAAACTAAAGCACTTCCATAAAGCAAGGGACACAATCAATAAATTGAAGAGGGAAAAGCAGTATGGAAGAAAATATTTGCAAACCACATATTTTATAAGGGTTTAATATCCAAAACAAAGAACTCATGAAACTCAATAGCAACAAATCCAATCTGACTGAAAAATAGACAGAGGGTCTGAACAGCATATTTCCAAAGAAGATACACAGATGGCCAACAGATACATGAAAAGGTTCTCAATATCATTAATCATCAGGTAAAATGCAAATCAAAACCAAAATGAGACAATACCTCATACCTGTTACAATGGCTGGGAATACCTGTACAATGTTGATGGTAATGTGAATTACCATCATAAAATTAAAAATAGAACTACATGATCCAGCAATTCCACTTCTCTTTACTTACCTGAATAAAAGAAAAATATAACTCAAGAAGATATATGCACCCCCACATTTACAGCAGCATTATTCACAACCGCCAAGATATGGAAATGACCTCAATGTTCCTCAACATAAAAAACACAGTATATACAAAATGAAATATTATTAAACCATAAAAAGAATGAAATTTTGCAATTGTAACAACATGGGTGAACCTGGAAGGCCTTATACTAAGTGAAATAAACCGGAGAAAGACAAATAATGTATGTTATCAAATACATAAAATATAAAAAAGTTTTTAAAAAGCTGATTTAATATAAAAAGAGAAGAGAATGGTGGTTGACAGGCTGGGAGGGAGCAAGAAATGGGTGATGTAGGTCCAAGGGTACAAATGTTCAGTTACAAGGAGAATCAGTTCTGAGGATCTAATGTACAGCATGGTGACTATAGGTAAAATATGATACTACATACTGAAAGGTTGCTGAGAAAAGATCTTAAGCATTCTCACCACAAAAAAAAAATTTAAAAGTTAGGTATGTGAGGTGATGGATGTGTTAATTATCTTCGCTGTGGTAATCATCTCACAATGTGTGTGAATGTGTGTGTGTCCATATGTGTGTACATATATATAATTACATTATAAACTTTAAATACATACAAATATATGTCAATATTTCCAGTTATTCCTTAATAAAGTTAAAAAGTACCATAAACTTCAATCATTAAAGCAATGTGATACTTGTGCAGGAATAGACAACTACTCAAGTGGAAAAGAAAACAAAGTCTAGGCATAGACCCAAGAACCATAGAAATTTAGAATATGATAGAGGTAGCATTCTAAAATCACTGAAGCAAAGACAAATTGCTTAACAAATGTTTATGGGACAAATGATAAGCCATTTAGAAAAAGATAAAATTAAATATAGGATTACATCATAACTTTCACAAGAAAGAAACACCAAATAATCTGCTCAAGATACTCAGTCTAATTCCTCAATTTTCACTTAGAAGATATTAATCCCATATTTACAGATGTTAACCAAAACATTTCATCATCCAATAATTAACAAAAGTTATCACAGAAGTATATACTCTGGTGTCCTTTTGGCCTTTTACTACAGTTACTTTTACTAAATTGTACTTTGGCATTATGATATCAACCTATATTTACAGAAGAAAATCATACAATACCATAAATTGCTGCCCTTCTTTTGAACAATTAATATCTTTTTATCCAAGAGAGAAGGGAATCATATCATTGATCATGTTTCATTGTTTTTGCCAGCAGGAAGTTTAGGCTCAAATTTGCAATCCAATTCCAATAAAATTTACAGGACTTTGTAGCTATATTTTGGGAAAACAGCTTTTCAATCTCAGCTGAGTTCTTAAGACAACTTACCACTATAATAACAATTATGGTATTAGTTCCCACCCATTCTCCCACTTACTCTCCACAGAACTCAGACTCCCGCCCTCTGCACGCACACATTCCTTGTACTCTCGGGATTTACTTGCCTATTTACAGAGAAAACACAGCCTATCTTTCTTTCTTTTTTTTTTTATTCTTCTGAAACAAATCCCTACATGTGTGCTCTGCGTAGCTCATTTATTCTTGATTTTCCTTGCCTTGTAGAGAAGCCTGTGAATTTTGCCCTAGATGCTGCTTTAGGAGCAACACTCAAGTTTTTATAGTGACTTGTTCTCATTCAGTTCCAAATATTTTGTAATTCCCATTGTGATTTCTTTCTTGTCTGTATGTTTGTAAGTTACCAAAGTTTATTTTAATGCTCTTATATTGCCAATTTAAAACTTAAATTGCTCTGGAGGCAGAGACTGTAGCCTTCTGAGGATGAGTATCCAGGTCTAGTATTTTCAAACTTTTTTCCATCAACTCTCTCTAAATGATTCACCTCTTACAATTGCTTCATCTAATAGCCTTTTGGGGATGACTGTACAGACATGTATCTCTAGTTCATTCCTCTCTTCTGAGTTTCAGGCGTACAGTTTTCTATGCACTCACGAGACTAATTTCCTGTATGACCTACAGGCACTTTAGCTCTAACTAATTCAAAGCCAAAGCATTATCTACACCCATTTGAGTATCATTATCCTCCTTTTTAACTCTGTTTTTAGAAAGGTGATCCACATTCTACCCAACTGTTCAAGCAAGAAATATTAAAATCGTCTTTTATTCCTCCCTCACACAAACAGAATAAACTGAACTGAGTGGTTCAAGTGCTGTGAATTATATTTCCTAATTATTTCTTGAAGCCAACATTTCTCTTTATTGCCACAGGCCCTCATCATTAATGCTCTGTCCTTGTACTAGCCTCTTAAATAACCTGTGGTCTTGTGACTTCTCCCTCTCTTCTCTTTTACCTTTGTTCCTGTTAAGGGTATGTCAAAAACACAAGTCTGATTATTTCCTACCCCTGAAAATCTTTGATCATTGCTGACAGGATAAAGTCCGTTTTCAGCACAACATATAAGACCTTTTATCTGAGAAAATTCTGGTACAAGTAGAAACTTTCCTGGCTTGCTATAGTGTTAAACATACTATTTTAAATTCTTGGACCTGTAATTCTCTTAAAAGCCTGATGTTGAGAAAGCCTTGGATAAAAGTATTGCCTAGTGTTTGACTGCCTACATATGGTATTCTTTTGATCAAGAAGAAGTTACAATCTTTGGACTAGGCCCTATATCCCAAAACAACCTTGCATCAGTGCTTGAGAGGGTACAGATTATGTCTTTAGCCCCATGAAAAAAATTTAATACAGGTGAGGAGGACAAATAGGCACAAACAAGGTTCAGGACCTTGTACTGGAAGTGCAGAAAGGAAAGACAATGTGACAATGCTTGAATAATAGCTGCAAATCATAAAGTCTCAAAGGCAACAGAGAAATAAAGGACATCTTTGGAAGACTGAGTATTTAGTAAAAATATAGCCCATGTATCCTTTAACTTGGCTTCATACAAAAGAAAAGGGTCCAAAACCATACTGATAGTAATAAGGTGAATCTGTCCTTCCCAGTATGCATGCCGTCTATAACTGCAGTTATAACAAAACAATCCATGTTCATAATAACAACCTTTAAAGATAATGGAGGATCAGTTAGTTCTTTCTTCTCAGTATGAAAAAATAGGTAAACACCATTCGGTCCAGGAATATTTTCATAAAAAATGATTAAAAGAATGTAGGCTCATAAAATTATATTAATCTGTTAATTACTGTTTTAATTATCTGTTAATAATTACTTCAATTACTTAAAATAATTTCCTTTTTCCCAGAATGATGACATCTATATATTGCTGTGTTTTACCTCCTACTATCTTCCTATTTTTTCATTTTTTAAGTTCATACACAAGATAGTTTTTAGATTTTTGAACTGTCAATATTCAATATGTTTTAAATTTGACAATAGATAAAAATAGACATTTGTTCATGAAATCAGCCAACCCTGGAAGACAGCTGTGGAGTAAGAAGTAGATCTGATGGTTTACAAAGAGAGTGAGAAAGCATCAGTACAGTGCTATTCCTAGAAACCCTGCCTCCTTCTCTGACACCATGGGAACTTTACTGCTCTGAGTTTATTTATTCTGAAGCCAAAAATTGATTTTCTCAGCTTTACTGCTGCATTTATGACTCTGAATTGGATGTGAATGAGTATATATGTATATATCTTGACTTACATTTCTGAACTAGAGCATCAGGAGCTTGAGATCCCTGTGGTATATCTTTGACTCATCAAATGATTTTTTAAAAACTCAAATGTTTCATCTCAGAAGCTTATGTTCTATGCAGGCTTGCAGGAGAAAAAGCCACAGTACATCAAGCATTAAGCCATAGCCAAAATTTCAAAGAATATACAAGCAAATCTGATATATGTACTACAGACTTAATTGTACTTATTTTAGGATATGAGATCCAAATGACATATGTATATAGCAAAAAGTAGAAGAATTTTGAATTAAAAACTCAGTGGAGTTTATGTCCTTAAATATGATTCCAAGCCCCAAGTATGAGTTACTAATAGTTGTGTAGAACAAATAAATCATTTGTGAGAGAATCAGGACTATCATGTGGCTAATTCCTTTTCCATTTTCTTGGGACTTCTGTTGCATATCTCCTGACGTAACAGAAAAAAATTTAATCCAAACTATTTACAAAGATACAAACTTTAAAGATAATCTTTCTTAAACCTATTATGTAAAAGCATGTTTTAAGAACCTAATTTAATTTCTCTATTTTTCCTTTCAAATTTATCATCTTCCCACCCATATTTTACCTCCGGTCCTGGAAGGCCAGACGGTCCTTGGGGTCCTGGATCACCTGGTTGGCCCTAAAATGGGGTGGGAAGGAAATAAAAATATAAACATTGATTTAATGAGTACAATTGAAAGGGAAAAAGACACATGGTAAGCAAAGAACTCTCCATATATTATGCCACACAAAGTTGTAATGACATTTCAGCAAACAACACTCAATATATTGTCAAACAAATTGTAGCAACCATTCTAAAAGGCTTAATTTGTAACCATGAGTGTGGATAACTTATTTAAATAAAATATGTAGGGATGTAGCATGTATTTACTCTTTAGTGTTAGACATACAATTTAATGAGTTAAATGCTCAAATCAAGAAATAAAACTGTGCATGTGTGCACATTACCCACAGATAATAAATTTTGACTTAACAACATAGGGAGCCCTAGAAGAAGAACAGCTTTCATAAATAACCATGGTTTTAGGACTGTTTGAAAATTCCTGTATCCTTTGCTACTGTAAGGGGCCTGATTAAGTAATTAAGAATCATCTGGATTTAAATGCTTGTTGCTTAATTTCTCTAAGTCTCAGTTTTCTCATCAATAAAATAGGAATAATAATAATATTACTGACATTCTTACACAGTCAACTGTAATAATTAAGTGAGATAATATATGTAAAGTGCTAAGCACAGTGCCTGGCACACAGGAAGTACTCATTAAATGTTAATCAATTTTATAACCATTAATCTTTCCCTTCACAGCCTCTCTCCTCTTTTGGATGATGCACAGAATTCCTAGATTATTTTTATCCTTTAGTTAAAAATCTGAGGGTTTGGTTTCAATAACTCTGAAGCCATTTTATGACATTCAAAATAGCAATGTGATATCAGGGCTGTAGAGGGAGGTCAGAAGGAAGAGAAGTGGGGATTAAGCCTGAAACTAGAGTGGGCTAGCAAAGCTCTCAAGAGACAAAAACAGAACAAAAAAGGCCAGTAGCCTGATACCCTTGTCTTCACAAGAAACACTATAAATTCATTATTTCTGTCATATAACATTTCTATGTGAGTTTCAAATTTGACTTAAATAGGCCTCAGGTTATATAAAATTACAATATACAATATAAGTTTATCCACTTTTCCAGAAGTAAAGTGTAGTTTTCTATATCTACTAAATCCATTCTCAAATAGTGCTAGACTATCTGGACATAAACAGTACACAATACAACTACTGCAATCGATATAGGTAAACATAATACATTATGCAAAACTTCATTTAAGTTCTCTTAAATAAACCAAATCACAATTCATCATCATCAGTATCCAGGATGAGTCTTGTTCTGGAAATGACAAATACCTTTCTTAGAAATGGAGATGGTGTTCTCACTGGGGCCCTCTAGTGGCCACATCCAAACAAGTTAAATATATAAGCTTTGAGGGGGAAAAAAAATAACACTACCCTAGGCTTTGGTTTTCAGAAAAGTTGGCTGACAACCAGGTATTTTAAAACATAAATAGTGGAATAACTTTACCTGTTCTTCAAGTAAGTTTTCATTTTGAAAAACTTCAACTGAAAGTTCCCTTGAGTGTCAATATTCATTTATGAACACTTAGTTTTCAAGAAGCTTTTAGAGAATTCAGTAATGATTGAGTAAATCTCTATAAACGGTAACAAGTTCTAGTTAAAAATAGAAAGGATATAATATAGTATGATACAATAAAATTAATGTAACATAATATATTTTATCTGTTTCAAGGAAAGAATATTTTTAAACTTTATATTGATAGTTTTTAAACACTTGCAGAGCAAAGGCTTCCCTATTCCAGAATGCAAAAACCTTCCAAAACAGGACTTTTAATCTTGAAAATATTCTTTCATGTTACAACTTAGATTCATTTGGAAACAATATTAGTAACACCAAAATCTTAGATAATGTAAAACCAAAAGCGGGAGATATAAAATAAACAATACATTCATATGATTTTGACATTCTTCCATGATAGTAAATAAATGCTTTAGGGTAGGCACTAACTTGTATAATTTCTTTTTAATATGATAACTGATTGTGCATAAGCGATTTTTCACTATACAGGTGTCTCTCCTTCCATAACTAGGGAAAGTTCCCAGGCCAAACCTCTACAATTTTTTCTAATAATAAGATATAAACAAGTGATAAACAAGAGACCAAAGACAAGGCCATTTCACAAATATAAATTCATAAGTTTCTATCCTATCTTCAGTCCAAAGTATATTTTTTCAAAAGGTTTGATCCAACAAAAGATGGTCAATCATCACCTACCAAAGTAATCCCTGCTTAGCTTTTTATTAGCATAATACAGAGAGGTATAAAATGAGCATCTAAAAGCTTCACTCTCACCATCTCATGCTCCCTGCATCACTGCCCTAAAAGAACCACATCAAGAGTTTCTAGTGACTTATTCCAGAGAAAAAAATATTAAGGGTTTTAAGACAATGTGTTAAAGGTGGAATAGGCTCTCTGCCTTTTCTTTACCTTAGACTAGAGAAATATTAGTAAGCACAAGAACTGAGGTTGGAAAATATTAGTCACAGAGTTGCAAGGAGCCTTAACTATGATACAGTCTAACTCACAGTAGACATGAGACACTGGATACCTCAGTGGTGAAGTGCCCAAGGTCATAGAAGGTGAGCGTCGGGTCTGGGACTAAAATCTAAGTCTCTGTTTCTCACTCTAGTGATTCCCCCACCTCCATGAATATTATCAATATAAACTGAATCAAAAAGTAAGGGAGACACTTAAAAGCTTTCTTATAGAAGCAAGATATTTGATTCTAATTTTCTCAAGTACCTAAGGGTAAAGCAAAACAGAGTTATACTGGTATCTTATTACTTAGTGTTGGCCTTAGAAAAATGTGTGGTACCATTTCCTTCTACTTTTACAAAAGTTAGAAAACTCTCGCATTATACAAAATGAAGATGTGAAAAGTTAAAGTTAGGGTCTTATTTTGCCAACCACTACAGATATCAAAAGTCCCTGTTACATATTTGAGAAGTATCCTTGAAAAACAGAAGGTGTGTGTTTGTTTGTTTTAGCTTCATGACCTGTTCTCATGTCCTGTTTATGCACTTTGGAGTTTCAAGATTCAACTCCAGGGCACAAGTCTGGGAACATGGCTGACTGGGTCTACCCTGAGTCCAGGGAGATAAATTAGCAAAAGCAGAGCTTACCACCACCATTTCATCTGACAGATGCCAAATATTGTTCTTTGAATTAAATACTACCTGAGAGGTATATATGAAATGCTGCCACTGTTAGAAGTCATAAAGAATAAGATATATAAAGCTCTGTAACATGCTGCTTTCTTTGATGCAAAAGTAATCCTGGGATAGGCGCATGGAGTTAGAAGGAACATGATGAATTGCTCAGGAAAACAACACTCTTTTTGAAGTGCTTATTTTAATGTTATATTAATAAATTATAATTTTATATCTAATTTTGTTTATCTACAATAAGCTTCACTTTCATAGAGTTAATCAATATTAAAATACTAAGCCTTAAAATGTTAAATCCTAAAACAGTATGACAGCCACTAAGAGGAAGGGCTCTGACATATGTGATTAATTACACTTTACCAGGTGGCCACCAACTAACTGTGGGACCTTGAGCAAGTTATTTAACTCTCTGTGTCTCAGCTTCCCTAATTTGTAAAGTAGGAATAATAATTTACCAAATTCAAGTAATTGTTTTAAGGATTAAATTAGACCTTAGAATAGTGTCTGGTACTTGATAAACACTCAGTAAATGGTAACTATAATAATTATTGTAATTTTTAACATGCAGAGATAATATTTTTTAACTCATGTTTTAACTATTTTACTCCAATAATTTTTATTATTTCCTAATTTATTTTTATAATTAATTGGGTTTCATGTTAATTCCAATATAAGGTATCTTTTTTTCTCAACCAATTGATGCAGAAGGGTTAAAAAAAAAAGAAAAAAAAGGAACTAGAATATTTGGACCCACAAGAGAACATAACATGATATCCTTTTTTCAGAATGTTTCATAATGAAACAGATGTATGGAAAAATTACAATATTATTTAAGATATTTTATATTCTCTGTTTAGTTTAATGATAGATCCACCAAGATCTTTAGGGCTCACAGAAATTTGGTTTTAGCTTGAGTTGAGGGAGTGGGGAGGGTAAGATCCAAAAGCCTACAGATGTGAGCTGAAAACTGGAGGGATTAGCTATACTGCAAAACTTCAGAGAGAAAATTCCAGCCTGGTAGGCTTATGTACCACTCCTGATACTCAACTAATACCAATAAGTTTCGAGACTCATGTCATGGTGTCCATTCCCTTCATTAGAAAGAGTAAAGCAAAAGTTCAAACCTACTGAAGGTCCTGGCTTTCCTCTCATGCCTGGTGGTCCTGGAAAACCAGTAGCGCCCTAAGAGAAGAGAATAATAGAGGGAAGAGAAAAGCTATTATACCAAAAAAGGCATGAGTGCCTCTGTTGTTGTGTGCTGCAAAATGATGATTTATTCAACAACAGATTATATATATCACAGTGGTCCCATAAGATTATTATGGAGCTGAAAGATTCCTATCCCCAAGAGACATCATAGCCATCATAACGTCATAGCACAATTCATTACTCATGTTTGTGGTGATGCTGGTATAAACAAACCTACTGTGTGCCAGTTGTATAAAAGTATAGCACATATAATTATGAATAATATATTCGACTTGTTAATGATAGCAATGACTATGTTACTGGTTTATGTATTTACTAATCTATACTTTAGTTTACACTTTCTACTTATAAAAGATGGATATAAAACAGCATGCATTTTTACTGTACTTTTTCTGTGTTAGATATGTTTAGATACACAAATAGTGACCTTTGTGTTACAAGGGCTTACAATATTCAGTACAGTCACGTGCTGTACAGGTTTGTAGCCTGGAAGTAGTAAGCTATACTACCTTTGTGTAAGTTCACTCTACAACGTTTGCACAAAGACAAAATCACCTAACACTCATTTCTCAGAATATATCCCTGTCCTTAAGCAACACATGACTTTATTTTCAAACTACTAAAAAGAATTCACGCAAGTTTTCTTAAATAACTGAGAAAACTTTTGCAAACAAAACATATAAAACCACATTGATACCATATCACAACAAAATATATGTTAAAATAATGATTCTTTCTTTTTAAAGAATTTGTACATTTTTACTGGCTTAAAATTAATTGTAAAAAAAACAAACAAACCAGTTACCTTATCTCCAGGATACCCTGGTTCTCCTGGCTCTCCTGCAATGCCTTGTTCACCCTATAGAGAACATTTCATACAAAGACAAATAAGCTTTGCAAACATGGCATATTAAAAGAAAGCAAATATTAGTTATAGAAGAATAACTTCTCTATATTCTCTACTTCTGATAAAAATTATATAATTGATAGTACAGATTAGATCCCATATATTAAAACAAAATATTTTAAAAGTTGTGTTGGCTCAACAAATGTGATAAGAAATTATCTCTATGATAATGTAAATATTTAAATCACCTTATCACCTTTGATTCCAGGTAGGCCCTTATTCCCTGAAAGACCCTAAAAAATAAAAGTGATATTTTGTGACATCACAGAGAAATTAAATTTAATATCCATTAGGCAAATGGAGGCATCCATACCTTTGGGCCAGGAATTCCAGGAGGTCCAATTGGTCCCACTGGGCCAGCACTGCCCTGGAAAGCAGTAAGATAGAAAGGTATTAAATATCCACTAATATTAGAAAGAGAATATGGTATCCCTGGCTGGGTAGCTCAGTTGGTTTGAGCATTGTCTTGCTATGCCAAGGCTGTGTGTTTAATCCCTTGTCAGGGCACATATAAGAAGTAACCAATGAATGCACAAATAAGTAGAACAAACTGGTATCTCTCTCTCCCTCTAAAACCAATAAATAAGAAAGAGAATATTGTAAAATCAATTAATTAATTAACCCAGAACAGCTCATCTCACTAAGCTTCCATATGTGCACTCCTCCTCAACAACCTCTTTTTCTCCCCATACTTAGATAATATCTTAGTATTAGTATCTTAGATAATGATATTATATGCATTTTTCAAACTTTAGTAAAGTCCATCCTATTTCCTGAAGCCTTCTCATACTAGTCTAGTCCACAAGTATCCTTTCCTTCCTTGAGTTTCTATAATACTTAATGTCCATGACATTCACCTTGAAATATTTTTCCAACTAGACAATATCTTTAAAACAGGGAAAATATTTTAGTGCCATGTTCCCAGGAAATACTCAATAAATACTTTACATGATTGTCTTAGATTCTTATTTCACCTACTTACTCAGCAAATATTTATTGGGAAGTTACTATGGGCCAAGGCTTCCAATGATTTTATTTCATTATTTGAAATTTACAGAATGAGAAAATTTAACATAATTTCAGAGATAAACTGAGTAGTCAACAAAAGACTATTCTTCTAGGCTTATCTCATTCATTTATCATTTAACATTTGGGGACAATATGAAAAAGATACTGTCATCAATGTCGAGGTTTTTAGTTTAGTGCTCCAATGCAAGATTCCTCAAAAACATGACTACCACGACCATCTCTTGCAAACAAGAGAGTCTTCGACAGATTCGACAGATAAAAGACAAAGGACAGAGCAACAATAAAGGTATCTGAAAACAAAATTTGAAAAAAGTGGTGGACATGTCTTGATGGTTTGGGGATCAGATGTCATTTTTCTGTCATGGGTGCCTTCATTTTACTTCTTTCTCTTGCTACTTCTCTGTGCCTGACTACCACATCATCATTCACCCTAGGAGACCAAATTGCTTTAAACCTCTATTTCATGGCTTCAGAATGTTAAGGAACATTTCAAGGTGTATTTGTGAAAATCCTGACAACGTTTCCCCTTTTGTTTATCATGAAGATACCTTAGGATAGCATCCCAAAGCCTTCCTGGCAGGCGTCCCCCCGCCCTTGCAGTGTCATCTCTTTCCTCCGGTCTCCACTTCCCCTTTACTTCTCCCTCCTCCACTGCCTGCGTTCCAGCCACAATGGACTGTTTTCCAGTCTCTGAAATGCTCTCCCTTATTATTGCTCCAACCCTTTGAGGACATGTCTGGCTCTACTGGAACACCCTTCTACTTACACTGCTGAGTATATTGCACTGTACTTTTTTTTGTCTGCTTTGTGCAATCTGTGAGAGCAAAAGCATGTTTTATCCATTTTTAAAAAATCTCCGGGACCCAACATAATAATGGGCACATAATTGTTTGGAAGTAAAATATGGACTGAACACTGGAGGAAGCAATTAACTTAAAAAATAAAATTAAAAAGGAGGATTTCTAGAACTCTATCTCCCAACATAATGGAGTGTTTCTAATAGTCTACATATATAGTACAAATTTCAGAATGGAAAACATGACATCTTTACTTTTGGGTGAGTCCTAAAGTCTGTGAAATATAATTAAGATAAGTTATTTTCAACTGCTTAATCCTGAAATATAGGGAACTGTGAGAGACAAAGTGTAATACTTTCCAACTTAATAAAGAGATATGCAATATTGATATATCACTGACAAATTCTGTCAAAAGGAAAACTGTTCTTATAATTACAGTGGCTAGTTTATTCAATGTTCACAGATTTCAAACTTATGATAGTATTAAAATTCAATAAGCAACTCTATTTAGAAATCATGCAGCAAAAACCTATATAGGTATGTAAAGAAATATCCTTTTAAAAATATTTTATTTATTTGTTTTTATAAAGAGGGGAAGGGAGGGAGAAAGAGAAGGAGAGAACAGCTATGTGAGAGAGAAACATCACTTGGTTGCCTCCTGCAAACGCCCTGAGTGGGGACCAAACCCGCAACCCAGGCCTGTGGCCTGACTGGGAATCCAACTTTCACTTTGCAGTACGATGCCTAACCAGCTGAGCCACACTGGTTATGGCAGAAAGAAATAGCTCATAAGCAAATATTTCTTTGTCATCTTATTGTTTTTTTTTCTATAGACAATATAATATTAACTTTTATTTCAGTAAACATATAACTTTGCATAGACTGGAATCTTCACATAAATGTACTTTGTATGCATAATATCCTATTTAGCTTTTTAGAGACTCTAAAAATTCACAAAATAGTAGTAAGTTTTGGAAGGTATCAAAAAACATATATATTATAAATGCTTTAGTAAAATAGGGAATTAAAAAGTAAAATGATATTAGTATAGAACTTCCCCCAAAAACATCAAATATGTTGTGTCATGTCAAAAGTTCTGTAGGAAATCTTACTTTGAAAAACTAGTCTTCTGAGAGTTACCCATAGTAACTCAAGAGCAGTTTTTAGTTCCACAAAGATAACCTGAACTGAACGTCCTTCAGCTCTTCCTACCTACCACACTTCTCTTCCACAAGAAGATGAAGTAGAGTGAAGAAATAATTTCATGCATGGGAGCTTAGTTAAGAGTGTCTAGGATATAGCAAAAGAAGCAAAAGAGCCTTGCACACAGTGGTAAATAGTAGAGAACTTTTGAGTCAAACTAAGTTAAAAAAAAAAAAGAGAGACCCAAGGATAGGTTCTTTATATAAAAACAGCAGCCACCAGCCAATTAGAGTTCATATGAGTGAGCACACTGTGGAGAAGGCTGTAAATTCTATACTAGGTTTTCCAACCATACCCACCAGCACTCACAGGAGATAATCATTGCCATTAACCAAGAAAGTAAATGATAATAACAATCAACTGCATGGAAAAGTAATTTAGAGAAATTGACATCATCTTGTCAGGAACTAGACTTGCTAGAAAAGAACACCTGAGAGATAAAGCAGAGCCTGCAGTTCTGGGGAAGCAGATGAACTGTGTTCTATGTACACGAAAGCTCTACATCTTTCCCAATTATCTTCAGAATGCCACTTCTTTCCATTCTGTTCACATGCCCCCATACTTCCCAGGGTACAATCCTCTTTCCATCTCCCAAACATTCCGCTTCTCCCCTCTTCTGTCTAAGAGCTCTTCAGCCTTGTCTACTCTACCCCATTCATGCACAACCTTCAAGACACAGCTTAAATGACATCTCCTCTGTGATGCCCACCCTAAATCTCTGAGATAATGCAAGTTGCTCCTTTATCAGTGACTTTATTTTAGTCCATAACAGCAGTAATTGCATTGCACGATACTGCTTATTTTTAGTTCTATGCCACTAGATTATAATTGTTGCCAACAACAGAAATCATAATTTGTTTATATTTTTAGGCCTAGCATCTAGTTCAGCATTTGCTACATAGTAGGTGCTCACATTATTTTGATTTAAAAATTTAATAAACATAAAATAGAGATACCTGCTCTATCTACTTTATAAAAGAGATATGTAAGTGAAAGTAGTTCACAAAGTGCAAAACGCTATGTCAATGTAGAAGAAGAAGAGATGAGAATTCATTACA
This sequence comes from Pteronotus mesoamericanus, assembly GCF_021234165.1. Lineage (NCBI taxonomy): Eukaryota > Metazoa > Chordata > Mammalia > Chiroptera > Mormoopidae > Pteronotus > Pteronotus mesoamericanus. The sequence goes on from NW_026555077.1 coordinate 12,065,816, forward strand.
AAGATGGTTGTTAGTGTCATTAGCCATTTTAATTCCTGTAGAAAATTTCCCGTTTACCAAAGGATGAGTGGAGAGAGAGAAGGGACAGAAAGTCCAGTTATTTGTACTGAGCCCTAGTATGTGTCAGGCACAATGCTCATTCCTGGAACTGAAAAACAAATAAGACTTAACTCCTAGGCAGAAAAGTAGAGGCAGTGTGTTTCAGATAGACAGCAAGTGCAATGGCCACCTAGTAGGGAGGCTGCATGACATCTGAGAATTAACAGCTTTGTTATTGCACAGACTCTTCTCAAGCTGCAGACAAAAACGAAGTCTAGACCTCTAAGGCCGGGATAAGAATTTTGCTCTTAATCTTAAGCATAACAACAGCAGCTTTTGAGCTAACCAACATAATGCTAATAGGTGTAAATGAAGGCACAAAGAATATCTTTGGAGTCCAACTCCCTGCCCCTTTTCTCCTCTCCCCATTGGTAAGGCCACCGACTACTACTTACAGGTTTAACCTTATTCTAAGTTCTGAGAAAAAAATGGTCCTTTTGGCTCTACCTTTACCTAGAGCTTCTCATGAAGCCCAGTAAAATCTCATATGACAGTTGGTATACACTTTTAAGGTAATATAATTTTTAAGAAGGTGGCATAGAACAAAGGGTAAATTTTGGACTCTGGATACAGATCACATGACTTCAAATCCGGGCGCAACACTTACAAGCTAAGAGGTCTAGGGTTATTCTGAGAATTAAATGATATAACACATTTTCCATAAGACTAGCACATAGAAAATACTACATAAAAGTGAGCTGTTACTGCTAATTTTATTATGATTACTACATTGAATTAGGTCAGAGAATAGTTTAAAGGTCTTAGACCCTCTCACCTTCTTTGATTCTCAATTCTATACTCTTGCTGTCCAAAAATAGCAAGTTAAAGTTTGTTATCCTGATTTTTACCACAGTTCCAATAACTGAACTCTTGACGTATTCCTTTGGTAAACTTGTCACCTTCTGCCTTGGAACATTTAAGGTGGGGGGAAAAACATTAAATTTGGAGTCAGAAGACCTGTGTTCAAGTCCAAACTAAAAATACTATGGCTATAATTTATGGCATAGAACTCTAGAGTTTTAATCACCTACTTCACATGTTAGAGTAAACTCTAAATTGGTTTTAAAAGAAAAATCTTATCTCTGCTCATGGTCATGTCCTACTTTTACATGGATAAAAATAGTTTACTTTTAAGATTCTATTTTCATTAAGATCCTTACATTTCATAAAATGTGTCAAATTTGCCTTTAGCTCAGCTGAATATTAAAACATATAGGTCTGAATAAATATATAAAAATATCTGCAATTCATATCATTGTCATTAACCATTAGCTTGGCTGGAAAAAATATATTTGTGAAGATATATCAGAAGTAGCAGTATGTTCACTACAATGAATAATCTAAAATTATCAGATAGCTACTACATATCTGGACTACATTGTTTTGGCTTCCACTTGATAGCTTATACTAAACTGTGCTTTGCCTACAATAGATGCTCGAGTAAAACTCAAGAGTTTAAGTCACTGCATAAAAAACTGATTAAGTGGACAAACAAGATAGTCACATATTTTTAGTATAATAAATAAATTACACATTTAAATGTTCAATGGTATTGGTGAAGTCTTCTTCCTACCTTTTGTTCAGGATGGTTTCCCTAACCAATTATTTAATTTTATTCCATATATATAAACGGATGCCACGTTTTTTTGTTCAGAACTGTCTGTGTCTGTCCAGATTAGATGGTCAGAAAGACTCTCTCAAAGGAAAGAAGTAGCTATTCTATGTCTTATACTTTTGAAGAAACTGTTTTTTAATAAATATTTTATTTATTTATTTTTTAGAGAGAAATGAAGGAATGTAGAAAGAGAGGGAGAGAAACATAAACGTGAGAGAGAAACATCAATCCATTGCCTCCTATACAAGCCCCAACTGGGGACCAAAGCCGCCACCCAGGCATGTACCCTGACCTGGAAATGAACAGGTGACCTTTTACCTTGCCAAACAATGTTCAATCAACTGAGCCACACCAGTCAGGGTGAAGAAATTGGTTCTTGATTAAGTAACATTTAAGGAGACAGACATAAATACATAAGTACACATAAATCAGTAGAAATTTATTTTAGCTTATCATAAAGTATAATTTTTGATTCAATCTATTAGTCTAATTTGCATTAGGAAATTACATGTGAGCAAGGTGAAAAAATAACAATGACACTAAACTCATGTTTCTAAAGTTTTAAAACATATCTAACAAATATAAATGCACAAGGAAATACTTTATAACAATGATATTTGATACTCACTCTAAGCCCAGGAAATCCAGGAGGACCAATGCTACCTACAAGTCCCTAAGCAAAAGAAATGTGCATAATTGATTAAATATGATTACAGGATACTAAGAGTTTTTTCTAAAGATGACAAAAATTTTTTGGAAAAAATATATTAAATTTTAACAACTTCTACAGCTAATTTCTAAAACTTCCCTACTCTGAATGCATCCTCCTAAGAAGTATAAATCCCTGGTGGCAGTTTATATTTCTCAAAAGTGCTCCTGGCTCCATGCTTCTGGCTGCTAGGACTATCGCCTAGCCTAGCTCTATGTATCCTATACATCTAATAAAGAAAATAAATTCCATTAGTAGACACAACTTGCCTATATAGTATATAAAAAGACAGGTGGTCAGCATATAGGGTTAGAAGAACATTTTCAGATGATTTAGAGAACTGTCAACTCTTTTGAAGTACAGTATTTAATTACTCTAAACATGAATTTTGTCATTATCAAACAGGAATAATATTGTTGTCATTGTTGTAAAGATCACAAAATTATCATATATAAAAGGTTTTAAAATTTTTCATAAAGCACTATACAAATGTGAGAAATCATCAACATTGTTAAATTATTTAAATGAGATTTTAAATTATCAACAGTAATGTTTCCAGTCGATTTGCAATGGGTCTTCATGATGGTCTTTTGACCTCAACATTATAGTCTTTACAATCTATGTCAGTGTTACTTTATTTACATGAGTCAAGGTTCAAGAAGAGTCTTATTTCTTTTTGCATTTCAAGTTGTTTTTAAACAAAGGTGTAGCATAAAATATAGAGAATTATAAACCAATAAACTGAAAATATCCAGTTCATTCTTTCATTTTAAAGATTCTTAAAGACTCAAAATGCTCTTCAAGAAGCATTACATTTTAAAAAGCAGATTTCAAGGAGAAAAGTTTTAAATATTTTAGGGGTCCAACCCTGACAAACTTCATCCATATTTAACTGATGAAATTTTAAATAAGGTGGCCTCACACTAGGCATGCAAGTACAGTCTATGTGCCTCATTATGATGTTTCAATAAACAACAAACTGCACATACAAACAGTGCTATACACCATAGAGCTGACGTGTGTGTAAGCTATACTATTTAGGTTTGTGTAAGTACACTTTATGATGTTCACACAATGATGAAAACATTTAACAATTCATATCTCAAAACAGATCCCTGTCATTAAGTGGCACATAATTGTACAAAAATGGTGTCAAAGCAAAAAAGTAAGTAAAGCTTACTTTCTTATACTTGAAATGAGAAACTCCCCAGAATCATGGGCAAGAATAAGAGAGTAAATATTCTACTTAAGATACCATAATATAACTTATAATAAAACTTGGACTGAATTAACTAAATAAGATAATACAGTTATAATTTATAAAAAGAAATAAAATTATTTTCAAGTACCTTAGTTCAAGAATAAATGCTAGTAATTTACATATGTCTAAATATAGAAACTCTCCCTAATTTAGGGTATAAGAATTTTGTAGTTGATTCTAATTTTACCTTAAAACTTTGTGAAAAAAATGTGCGCATGGCATAAATTGAGGAGATAGCTATTGGATGCTCTTTGAAGGCAAAAAATGAAGGTACACCCAGCTATGCAATAGTATCAAAAAACAGCAATGCATCATTATCCTTTGATAATATAATTAAACACATTTTTGAATGGTGGCTTCCTAATCTGAACACAGATATCTGAACAGTCCCAAAGGAGAAAACTTCTCTATAAAATATTCAAAAGGTTGACCAATGACACATTTGAGTCTAAAAGAACAGTCACCAAATGCATAATTTTTACATGAGGCTTGCTAGCAGCTTCATGTGCATGAAAAGCTTCTTCCCCCCCCTCCCCTCCAACATGCAAGACAGTATTGTGATCATATATTTCTAATATTTACTTAAGCAGTCACATTAAACATGGTCAAAATAATGTCGGTGATTGTCTCTCAAGATACAGTTTATTCATTAAACACTTTTGGTTTATTTCTCATCTTGTAAGAGTACAGATTGGAAGGTGCACAGTGGTATTGAAACTGTCAGGCCAACAGTGCTTATTCATGAATATGGTAATGAGGTAGGCGGGTACAGTTGCTATGCAGTCTGAGTGATGTTAGATTGCAAGGATGGGCCCTCACAATTTACTCACAGGACTCCCATCAGGACCAGCAGGGCCTCGCTCTCCAAAGTCACCTGGAAAACCCTGGCCCGGGGAAAGAGAAAGAAACATCGTTAAACCCACAATAGATTAAGATTTCAATTTTGTTGTGTTTTCTGGGAAGAAATTTAATAATAAGAGATATTTATTTTCTAATCCTTAAATGGTTGTGCAATAAAAATGTGTATTTGTTTTGCATAATACTTCACTGATTTGGTTAAGTACAATATTTCTATATTTCATAAAAATTATTTTACATGCCATATAATATGTACAGAAAGCTAAACTGGAGAAAATAGAAATTTGTTCATCATTACATAAAGAATCATTGAATGAGGGGGAACATAACCAAGATTTCTAGCTGACCAATGCATTATGTCTGCTATTTCATGCTGTTCCTATACTCACGCCACCAAGAACAAAATGGCTATCACGAAGCATGTGCTAGCACACTTACCATAGGCTAAGGGCTTTATACATATTATCAGGTATACATTATTTCATTTCATCCTCACAAGAGGTTGACTGAATAAGAACTAATATTTTCGCTTTGCAGTTGAGGGAATTAAAGCACAGGGAGGTTAAGTCGCTTGCACCCACTAGTGACGGGTGGGACTGAGAGCTGAATGGAGTTCGTCTGATCACAGAAGCAAAGCTTCCTTCCTGCAGTGTTGTGCTGAGCACTGTAACTCCCCATTACAAAATACAATATAACATTTAAACACCATTTAAGTGCAATTTTATTGGGGAAAGGCATAATGCCCATAAACACTGCAACATAAAATGTGGTGCCACTGAAAATTAGCTTCCCAAATATATACCGAGAATTTTATATTGTAAAACCATAAAGGCTAGTAAAGTAACACACTTTCTCATTACAAACTGTACTGTAAAATAATAACTCAGTTATTCTTTATATACTACAGTTTCTCCCTAAAGATTTACCACTAGATTTAAATGGCTACTTTACAAAATGATTTATAAAAGTTATTGTAAATGCTTTACTAATTTTTATTTTAAAACATTTATAAGGCTAAAAAAAATTAAAACTACATTATTAGATTCTTATAAACTCTTCAGGCAACCCAGTGTAAAATACTACATTAACAGACTGACAAAAGTCATTGGTTTATTAGTACAAATACAAATGGTCTAAGTTTAAAAGATGGTTTAACACTGGAAATTATGTGCTATTTCTAAGACATGAGTTAACTCATACTAGAAGCAGTTTCTCTTATTCTGTAATCAGAGGGTAATGCAAAAACCACCCATGTAGTCAAACAATATTGTAGCCATACTCCCTTCAAAGTCCGTTGACGTTCAGGCAGGTATTTTGCGATCACTGTCTTTGGACGTCAAATTGTTGTTAACAAGCTCACAAATTTGTAATACGTCATTCAATTTGGTAGAAGCTAATATGGGTATTTGAGAATATTTATGATGCATGGGTAATGGAAAAACTAGAGGAAAAATGCTGTAATAAATCTGAAACGTAAGAGACGACTGATTTTTTAGATAGATCATAAGTAGGTTTTCCAGAAACCTCAGCGAAATAATAAAGAATTAGGGACACATTAATTCCATTAATGTGAAATGTCCAGAATGGACAAATCCAGAGAGAGAAAGCAGATCACTGGTTCTCTAGGGCTGGTGGTGGGGGGGGAAGAATTGGGGACTGGATGCTAAGAGATTAGTACAGGGTTTCTTTCTGAGGTGATGAAAATGTTCTAAAATCAGTGCGAGGCTTGCATAACTCTGTCAACATACTGATAACCACCAAAATGTACACTTTAATACAGTGGATTTTATGATACGTGAATTATATTTCACTAAATGTCTTAAGAAACAAAGAAACAATCACTCGAAACAAGCAGGTGGACTGCTAAAAGCATTCTTGGGGACCCACTCAGGGCTGCCTAGAGGATGTGCTGCTGTCTGGGGCTGATTCGCCCTCATCCTCACCCAGAGGGAACAGATGTCCTCCAGTTCCCACAAAAATCTGACTCTGCCACCTGGGAGAGGCAGAAGGAAGTGGAGAGGGAACTGTGATTAGGCCCCCCCTTACCAAAAACCCTGCACATTCTAGAACCAGCATAAAAAGAATAAAATATTAATTTTGACTTCCAGTTCTTCAGGAAGGTGAAAAATATTTATAATAAATATTAGCTCTTCAACTTGACTTTGCCCCTGAAACAATTTAGTTAAAATACCTACTTTAAAAAGTTTTATGTATTACTTCTCCTCTCACTTTCTTGCCTGTTAAGCATTTCATTTCATTTTAAATTTCCTACTTGTTTTATTTTTATCCTTCTTACATGTTGATCATTGTGTCATTAATTTTTGGAATAACTTCTACTACACTATACATATATTCTTGTTTTATGAAACATATACAGTCAATGCCACAAAAATTATATTTGGGTATATACTGAACATGTATATTCTTTCAAAGAATATCAACCAACATTTTATATTATTGAAAATGTCACTGTTTATTCACCATTTTATTCAGTTGTTATTTCAGTTCTGGTAACTACATGCATAATATTTTGTTTTTTAATGCAGAGGAGGGTTTGTATTCCTTTAATAATGAAACTTAATGTTTGCAGCCATTTATCTTCATTGCCAAAAAATGATCTTAAAGATTGCTTGTGAAACATAGGACAGTAGTGACAAATCACTTTGTCTTTGAACTTAGAATACGAAGGACAATTTCTACAATTTCTTTCTCCACTTGAAAGAATTTGTTACATAATAAAATACTAAATTCTGTCTCATATTTACCCACTAAAATACTATAATCATTAATTTAAATAAAACTGTACCCTCCTAGAAATACCCTCACACTACCAAAGAGGTAATGGCCATTTTCCAGAATTATCACTCATGGGGAAGCTTGAGTTTTTACCTTCCTTTCTCAATTTGCCAATTTCATGAATGTAATAACCATCTTTTTTAATGGGTATGTCAGAATTGCATTATTGCTTCTGTGTTGTACCTAATCCTCTTCCATACATTTTCATTATTTTGATCAGTTATGAGATTTTATTTATAAAGAATATGACATTTCAGGGATTTCCGTTCATCTCTTCAATTTGTGAATAATTTTCTTGTTCATTTCCACTTTTTGATGAGTACAGTGGACAGGCTTTCAGGTGACCCTCTAATGACTTCCACCTCCTGACGTTTGCGTCCTGTGTGGCACCCTCTGTGAGAGTGGGTGAGATTATGACCTGCTTCTCATAACGAACAAAACAGAGCAAAGGTGAGAGGAAGTAACTGATGTGATTATGTTGCACAATATAAGACTCCACCCTAGCACTGGAGCTAGCAACTTCCCTTTTGAGCCTGATGAAATAAGCACCCACACAGCAGGGAATTATGGACAGTCCATAAAACCTGAAGGAAGTCCGTAGGAGCCAACAAAAAGCCAGAGCCCTCAGTTCTACAGTCCCTCTACAACCTCCAGGAAATGATTTCTTCTCACAGCCTCAATCAGCTTGGAAATGAACTCTTCCCCAGAAAAGCCTCCAGATGATAATGCCTCCAGCTGACATTTGAGGTGGAGCCTTATGACCCTGAGCAGAAGGGCCAGTTAAGTAGTATCTGGACTGCTGGCCCATGAAGTCGGTGAGGTAATAACTGAGTGTTGCTTTAAGCCACTAAGGTTGTGGTATTTTTGTGCAGCAATATATTAGAAAACTAATAAAATCAATAATTAAATTTTCTTTAAACAGAGGAAGTATAAAGTCCTACTTGCAAATTTTACTACGCGGTAATGCTCAATGTAAGACTACTGATATTGTTTCTTGATTTTTAAAATTTAAGTAAATCACTTCTTCAGATATATTTACTGCTTTTTATTTTATTTTAATCCCCACCTGATGATATGCTTATTGATTTTAGATAGAGAGGAAGAGAGAGGGGGAGAGCAACCAGGGTGTGAGAGAGAAACATCGATCGGTTGTCTCCCATATGCACTCCAACCAGGGTTCAAACCCGCAGCCTAGATATGCACCCTGTCTGGGAATCAAAATCACAACCTTTTGGTCTACAGGAAATGCTACAACCAACTGAGCCACCTGGCCAGGGCCACATTTCATTTTTTTATTACAAATTATAATTAACAAATATCAATATTTGTTACACTAAAATTTTTACAATATTTAAAAATCTTTAATTAAATAGCTACATTTAAAAATTTAATCATTTTAGCATTTTATATCCAACTGTCAGTGTCAATCATTTTTGTCATGCTTTATGAATTTTGTGTCTATACCTATGACATGTAATTTTAAGAATAATGTGAGTTGTTTCATAATGTAAAATGTTTTTCAGTCTCTGGGTGCTGCTGTTACAAATACTGCACTAATTCTACTACCTTTGAAACCATAAATCAGAACACAAAGAGAGGCAAGAAAATAGAGGCTCTGCATTTCCAGGAAATAGGACTTCATTATACAAGAGACTATTGTATTCATGTTGAAAGGACAATTAGATAACTTAATTTTTTTGTTAAAAAGTTTTTCTTTAATTGTTGTTCTGTTGCCGCTGTCCCAATTTTCCCCCGTATTCTTCCCTGCCCCATCCACCCCCTAAAAGGGCCTTGTTAAAGAACAAGTATAAATGACCCATGGACATGAACAACAGGGTGGGGATTGAGTGTAGATGACTTAAACTTATTGTTCTTTCCTCTTACCTAAATACTTCCATTGCCTGCTCAAATCCTCACCAGTATCTTGAGCAGTTTCTGTCTCTAATGACAGCAACGGTACCATCTACAAACCTTCATGACATTCAGACATGAGGTATAGGTAAGAGATATGGAGAAAAATTTCTCTGAGGCCAAAATACTATTAAACTCTAGTGGTTAGCTCAGAGATGGACACCTCCATGATTCTCACTTCCTAGTGTTAATGTTCCTTTGTAGTTCCCTCCCAAAATATAAAAGTGATAGTGTGGGACTCTAAGGCTAGGTCATAAAAGGTACTACACCTTCTACCTTGCTCTTGCCCATCACTTACTCTAGTGGAAGCCAACAGCCATGTCATAAAGACACTCAAGTTGCCAAGTGGAAATTTCCCAAGAGGGGGAAGTGAGGCCTCTCACCAACTAGCGCCAAAATGGCCAGCCAGTAAGTGAGCCACGGCAGATGCTCCAGCCCCAGTCAAGCCTTCAGTTGAGAACAGTCCTGCCCAAAATCTTGACTGTCACCTCATGAGAAACCCTAAACTAGATCCACACAAATAAGACACTCCCCAATTCCTGACCTACAGAAACTCTGAGAAATACTATATATTTATCATTGTGTTAAATCACTAGAGTATTCTGTTACACATCCATACTTAAGTAACGCATAGTAACAAGAGTGGATGTCTAGGGTTACTATGCCAATGGTAAGGGGTGGACCCTTTCTTGAATATATGCAGTCTTAATATTTCAGAACACACATCAATACTACACTGGGGAGTATAAATAAGTATCTTGAAGCAGTGGAAAACTTATTCCTCAGGGAGTCTAATAAAAGGATTATTTTCCTAGTTCTATACAGAAATTAGAAAAATATTACATATAAAATATTTAGGGAAATATGAGGACCAAAATAACCATAACATACTAATGAATATATTTCTAAAATTAAAAAAAAAATAAAAGCAATGAAAATATTTTGTTTAAGACTACAGTTAATTATTAACATATTTTACTCTTTCTAAGGAACAAAGATTTAGAAACAACATATTCAATCTAAAATAGAGATAAATAAAAATTATCATAGAAGGCATATATATTAACTAGGCATTAGCAATAAAAACAAAAGTTCAACTTTTTCTAAGACTAAGCAATTAAAAGAGACTATCACACTAACTTGTCTAGGATTGAAATAAAACCTAGAAGTTAATTCCATACATTCTACATACGAATGTAGAAATCCTGATGTTTTAAATTCCTGCAAAAGTGAAACATGATTACCATAGGAAAAAGCTACAGTGTGAGGTGTTCTGTGATGATCCAGTTTCTGTCCCTTTTCTTTTCCCCACAGCGGGGACCAATTTGATCCACAGTTCAAGGGCTAACCATGTCCTAATCGGTGGGACTAATTTTAAACTTAGGTAGGAATTTAAGGAGTTCTAGTCCAATCCTCAGAGACTTTGTTTCAAGTCAGGCTTACTGTTAACCTAGCTGTGATCTGGACCTCAGTTCTCAGAGTCAAGTCCCTGCCTTGTTCTTAAAGACTGATTACAACCTTGTACTCCAGTTCTAGGAACTGGACCCTCCCTTATTCTTGTGTCCAAAAACCGGTTTTGGTACATGATATCATGTCCTACCCCTCAATCACAGGGGCTCCACCTTATTCTTGCCATTTTTTTCACACAGTGAATACAGTCCCTAAACCCAAGCCAAACCTCATTGCCATATGTGCCCTCACATTCTCATGTTCGATAACTTACAAAAATTTTCCCTTAATGTATTTGCTCTGAAAATAATTGCCTGGCTGAATTTCTACTTGTTGGTGTCATATCTATATGAAAACTAGCTCTGCCTAGACTTTCCCCAAATCATTAACTCTAGTTCATTGAGTATCCATCCCTCTTCTCAGTATCTGTCCCAACCTTAAAAATAGGTTTCAGAGTCCTGGGCTCTTCCATACATCTTGTTATGCTATCATTAGCCAAATATAGTTACTATGAACTACGCCCAGTAAAGTTAAATCCAGAAAAACAGATTTTTCCTGAAAGAGGCAGAATCACTTAAAAATTAATGTGTTTTTTGTAATGCTCTAGCAACAGTAGTACTTTATGATAGAATTGCAACCTTTTCCTAGGCAAAAGAAAACACTGTCTCCAAAGTATCCATAAAATGTATATATATGAAATACTACTGTGCAACACAAATTTAAGATGGTCTTGAGCTAAGGATAGAAACTAATAACAGATGTCTAACAGAAGGATTTTATATTCTGAAATTCTAACACTGGAGTTAGAAGCCAAAATACAGTTTACTTTAAATAGAGTCTTGTAACAGAAAGATGTATAAGGAAAGGACACACTCTGTTCTATAATTAGAAAAGTAAACATCTCGGAAGTCTGAGTGTTACAGTGCAGTAAGGGTGTTATTTTCTCTTCTATTGTAAGGCCGCGATATTTTGATTTTCATAGGAAGAAAACTGAGTACACTTTTTCTCTTTGTCAAACTTTAAATGTAATATGATTTTTTATATTCTATTCCTATCAGGTCTGAAAAACTCCTTAGAAAACCTCTCTATTTTGACAGCAGTTTAAGAGTTGCTGAGAGTAAATTCCCAATCTCCAATTTCATGTTTATCTTCAATCCAGGCGAGTCAGTTCTGTGTAAGTATTTTAGGTCTGTGGAGCCATATAAATATGCATAGACAGCTCAGTACAAGAGACTACAGATTTAATCAAGCTGGGAGCCCTATAAAATGCTTTTTTTCTCCTAAAGAAATTGTAGAATTTCCTGACAATGGCATTACAGAATGAGGTTTGAAAACTTGTCATTAAAAAGGAAGCTATTGGAATTATGTAACATACATAAACTCTGAAGTTAACAAATACATACATGTCCTCTTTCCTTGCTTCCCCTGTTTTTAAAAACAGAGTTCTTTTCTATTATAAATCAGTGGATGGACCTGACTCATTAGGTATGTTCCAAGAAGCTTCTCAAATAAAGACAATAAAACATATAAAATATGGTATTTCAAAGAGTCCTGATCAATAAAGATTGTCTACTACCCTATTTAGATTTCTGGAAAAAGAACTCAAGCTCTATTCACAGACTGTGAAAAGAATGAATCGATAGCCTCTTGGGCTTTTCCACCTTCAAAGGCTGGTTTTGCTGGATGCACCTAGAACCCTCTGACACGTGGGGAGTGTAGGAGGGAAGGAGAGGGAGGAGAATAAAACTGTATCATATCCAAAAATGTAAGTATACAAATGTTTTCTAATATGTAACTAATTACATGAGCTCTTTAAAAATAATTGTAGCAATTAAGTATACTAAGATAATAAGATACCACATACTAAAATAAAAAATGACTTATAATACAAGAAAGGAAAAAAAAAACTTCTCAAATGCCAACAATCTAAGACCAAGGAACAAATGAATTTGCTAATATAACTACTTCTACATACTCTTTCATCCTAAAATAAACCAAATTCCTTACAAAACCAGTTTTCCTACTTTTCCTGGTTGAAAACAAAAACAGATTTTGTTACAAATATTAACTCAATCCCTAAATACTGAATAAGCACAATGTTTTATTTTGTGGACAAAGGGTTTTCTGGGAAGATTTAATGTGAAATAACTTTATAACACAAATTTAAAAATATCAGGATGAGGCTAAATAATAAATAACTCTTGAGTAGCCAAAATAATATGTTTTTAATGTGTTCATTTTCAATAGCATTCGTATAATATTTATACTGTCTAGGAGAAGATATCTCTTACTTGTGAACCTATAATTTTATTTTAAAAAATACAGACATCCGTAAGAAAGCTGGCTTGCAACAACTTAATTCCATGCTTAGTGTTTACTCAGAAAAATAAGTGATCATTTGGCCAGCTATTTCAGTATATGATTTACAGCAACATTTTTCAAAACCTAAGCTTAGCAATATTACTAACTTGTTTAACAGTTATAAACAGGATTTTTACCACTCCTCAATGATTCTGCATTTGTATATATGACACATTGTCAATATATGTACATGCAGATATTGTGTAAACTATTCATAGCAAACACAGATCTTTAGTATACAGGTTAGAAACCAACTCAGTAATCTGAAGATGCTCATCTTGACTAATATTTAGATAAATCTGAACTTGGGTTTTAAAGTTTTCTATGCCTATTATCTTCACTGTTTTGACTGTCAGAATGTTTCATATCACACATAATATATAAAGCGAAGTGATTTATTTTACCAATTTCTGGCCTTAATTTCAGACTTTAAGAATCTAAGTATAAAACGTTACATAAAACTTACAGAGTTATCTAAAAAGTTACTGCTGTTCTACAAATTATATGTTAATATAATTATTTAAAAGTGAATCATACTATTCTATGTTCATAAGAACTGAATACTTCTAGCTAATTAAAAGTTGAGGTAACAAGCTAACCTGAAACACAGAAAGACTAATTCAGTTAATTAAAGGGAAATGATAATTGCAATAAAGTACGTCTTTTAATAATATTCATACTAGTGATAGTAAATTAAATAACATGGGATCCACAGAGCTGTAGCCTCATGAAGCAGAAGCATCAACCCACACTCTTAAATAGCTCTGAAACAACAGAAAATTGGAGGTAACAATCTGTGACATATGCAAAGCCAAAAGTTTCTTAGATATAGGTGCTTCAGATTTCATCATTTCTACGTCACTGTAATATTCTTTCAGATGCACAGGTTTCTGTCTGAATGGAGACCTGGAATCCTTTTGTTATACTTCTGTATTTGAATATTTACTTCATATATAACAACAAATAGTACACAAGATTTAATAAATTGCCAAGAGAAAATGACCATATTTGTATTCCACACAACTAACGTTTTCCACATCAAGGAGAGTGAACATGTTATCAAAAGATATTTTCTTTTACTGTTATTTAAACATCAATGAGACTATTCTTCTCATGGGATCTTAATCACCTAAACTGAAATACAAGTGTCCCGTGATGTAATATCCAAGGCTAATATAGTAGCCCTAACTTAAGGTCAAAGCTATCTGAAGATGATTTTTACTTATAATAGATAGAACATAAGGAAGCATTTACACACAGGATAATATTCTGGGAGCATCTGTGAGGTCAGTCTTGGCATAATTTACCTTGTGGCTGTAACTGTATCTTACTCTAAGTACAGCGATTTCCTCATGAACATGGCCAAGTAATTTTGTGGTAAAGACAAAGAAAAGCACATATAGTATACATGACATATTATAGCAGCAGACAAATTTTATATTACAAACACTAGGAAAAAGTAGGATACATGTGTCCTTCAAATATTATTTTTACATATCTAAATCTATTACAAAAGCGTACCTTTTTATTTTTATTGTTTACACTATTGCAATTGTCCCCACTTTTTCCCCCTATTCAAAAAGCATATGTTTTTAAATCAATAAAACTTTACAAATTTGTAATGTAAAGAAGAGTGCAATCAAACAACCCAGTAATCATTCCACTTGCTATTTTTCCAGTTTTTCTGGATCTACATTTTTTAACTCAATAGCATCTGTTGGACAATTTTATAATTTCCCATGGAATAAGAAACCCAGAAGTTTTCTACAAATTTCCATAAACAATTTTATAGAAAACTAGATATTATCCCACATTTCCAAGATAAAGTTAATGTTTATATAAGACCAGCCATATTAATAAATAAAATTGATAGCTATTGAAATGATATATTTGAGAAAATATTTCTCACCAACATCTAAACTTTGATCATTGCAGATCACTTTTTTTTTTATCTTAAACTACATTTAAAATACAATTGCTAATAGGTGAGGTCATATTTAAGCATTGGAAGAAATTTATATAGTCGCATAAATAACTTAATTAGTTCTTTTACTAACAGCATACTTTGATAAGAGTAGAATAGGAAAAAATTTAACACAGAATGAAGAATACAAGAATAAAGAAGATAAACTTCACCTACTGTCAATTTTGAGACAGCCTATATTTGCATATTTAATTTAAATATTTCACACATAATGAATAGACAAGTATTTCTGTTGAGGGAGGTGTTTGAGGGCTAAAACATAAAGAAATAACATACCAACAGTGTGAAGTACAGTAGGGTGTAACTAAATGAGGTAGCATACAGAATATTGAGCACAGCTCACGGAGGAAAAATGGTGATGACGGTAAGGACGGTGGTAACAGTTCCTGTTGTTGCTCTAAGATTAGTCTTAAAGTTCAATGTAGGTTCAAGAAAACAAAATGTTTGGCTTATTTTTTACTTCTTGACAGTTTGTTAAGTTCAATCTGAATAAATTAAAATCTTTAAAGTGAAACTTTCAGATAATTTTTATCATAATTTGTGTAAATGTCACAAAAAAATAAATCTTGCTTTTCTAAGCACTGCGTAGAAAACAGCAGAACATCGAAGAAGCAAGGAGAAGGATCCTGGATTTATATTCAGAAGAACTGGGCTCAATTCTTGACTTTACCAATTTTAATATGTGATTCTGAGCAAGTCCTTTAACATCTACTTTCAAGAAATATTGCAAAGCTCAAAGGCTAAAATGCTTTATAATGATATAAATATTCTGGTGAGATTTGTAACCCTTTGGCATTATCATCAAGATTTTAGTTAAATACACCAAAATTTTAGAAAAAGTGTCATGAAAATCCATTTTTTTCCTGACAGACTAGAGAACACAGTGTAGCATAGACTGTCTCACCCCAATAAATATTTTTGAATAGTAATAAAAACAACATATGCAAAAAGCAAGTGGCTATTTAACTGTATCAGCTCAGCTGGCCAGATGACCTGAGGATGCTTCCCTGAACCACAGTTATCACATTTGCTCAATAATTGGATATTGGATGATGTCAAAATTTCTACCCATCTCTGAAATTATCACATTATCTGGAAAATTTCATTCTCATTGACTTTTCTTTTACCTGAAAATATAGGAAGTGTTAGCAAATTAGTTTCTCAGTTAACATCTGAAGCAGGTATGGGAAAAAAACCTCTAAACCATGAGGGTGAATAGTGCTATCATTAGTGTTTTAAATTGTTCATGTATTTTCTGTGCCATTTTAGCCCTTTTCATGGGGGAAAAGGTCTCTTTCACTGTACATTAAATGGATTAAAAGTGTTAAATTTTAAATTATTTTTAATCTAAATTTTCCTTTACATTCTCAGGTAGTATTTGTTAATCTGTCAAAGCAGCAAAAATTAAATTCTGTTGAATGACATGGACTGTGGACAAGAACAACCACATTCATATTTTAACAGGTGAGAAATACACATGTAATTAGGTAATAGTGCTCTAAACTGAACCTCTGGAGACAAGAATCAAACTACCTGTCTTCCCTTAAGACCCTTCTTTCCACGAATCCCAGGAACACCCTAAAATATAAAAAAATCAAAAGTTAAATATTTGTTGAATAAATAATCGAGTTAGGTATTTTTTTCTGAAACTTCAATTAATCAAATATGTTAAAGAGAGAAATAGTGTTCTTAAAATTGGTGTGATATTCAGAAAACCTTCAATATATTAATGTAACTGAAGTGGGCCCTTTTCTTCTTCATAAAGAATCCTGATTTTATTCAGGAACCCATCCCATCTGTACTTCCAAATGGAATCCCAGCATTCCTCTGGTGATAGTTATTTGTCCAGAGGTAGGCACACAACCAAAGCTGGCATGACCGGGCAAATAGGAAGGTCTTATTTTCCATACCCAGGGCCAATTACCCCCTTCTGTCTGCATGTCTGTCTGGTTGGACATAAACAAGGGCACATTTAGCCCTTGTGCTGGCAATCTAGCAATCACATGGGAAACAAACCTTAGTATAAAACCAACATTAGGCAAGGCAGAGAGACGAATGATGGTATCACTGGGCTCAAGACCATATTTTGCCTAGATCCCATTTTACCTACAGATTTCTGGTCATGTAAGAGGCAGTAGGGCATAGTACTTAAGCACTCAGGCTTTGAAGCCAAAATATCTATGTTCAAAACCTGGCTCATTTCTTCACACATAATCTTAGACAAGTCTCTTTCTCTGTGCACCCCATTTTCTTCATCTATAATGGGAATAATAATAGTACCAATCTCACTGGGTGTTGTATTACAGGTATTAATTAATATGATGTATTTGTATAGTGCCTTGTATATATATATAACCATTCAGTAAATAATTTGCTGTTATCCCTATCATCATTATTAAAAGCGTCCTCATTTTTAAACCAATTTGAGTGGGGGTTTTCTGTTACTTGCTAACCAAGCCATCCTAACTGATACAGACTGTAAGACTAAAAACTACTTATAAAGCTTGGAGATTAAGAAAGCTATGAGAACCATGTAGTTGGGGATTTATAGTACATGTAGATAAGTTAGAAGATATCCTTGGTTAAAGTAATCCATCTATTTTCAATTCAACAGTGCTTGACAAATACTCATCTAATGTTTCAACAAAGAGTTCATAGGTGAGCAATAAGACTCATTTCATTAGTACTTCATGCATCTTTATAGAATATATCCAACCGTTTTTAATGAGATTATTTTCTAAAATTTTAGTAGCTTCACTAAATCTCAGGATAGTGAGGACAAAATCATGTACACACTTTTTCATAAATAAATATTTTTATATATATATTAACTTCAAGAAAGGACTTTTAAATTTGTTTTTAGGAGTGATTAACACCGTATCATTCTCTTCCACTTTTCTCTACTTAAATATTTTATAACATACTAATGACACCCAGTTAGCTATTAATTTATTGTTTTAATCAGCATTTTAAGTAGCCAAATGATATTAGGACATGGTACCCATAATAGGCACAATATCACAGAATGATCTTATATTTATGATTGTCAACAGTCTTCTTATTTTCATATAGATGGGTCAAAATTAGTGAATGTAATTGCAGTAAGCGTGTCCACTAAAGGTCAGTGTCAACCCTGGAATCTTTAAATCTGAGATGATACTACTTTGCAATAACATGTAACTTTGGCTTATTTACTACTAGAAATTACTAGAAATAAATTCATGCAAAAAGTTCAGGAAAGGATTATATTATGAGCAGTAGAATAATTAACAATGTGAAATATATATATTCCTTTGGGTCAATGAGAAGCAGCTCAATTCTTTGCATGACGGATTGGAAACATCATCTGTAAGTCTGCTGTATCACAAGGCAGTTAAGTAGCTTATTTGTCAGATCATGCTGAAGATATTTTCTGTAAGTGAAACAAATGACCTGCATGTTTTCCAAAGGCAAATCTTCGCCTCATTTCAACAAAGACTAAGCATTTTGATTGTTATTACAGCATGCATAAACTCCAAATATTTCTTCTCTGGAAGGGCATTTACAAGTAATTACAATAAAATGGAATTTAATTCACTCAGTTTAAAAAATACATATTTGAAAAATCATTTAGCAAAGAATAATCTGTTTTACTTTCATTAGCAAAAATTAATTTCCAGAAATGAAAATTTTGGCCTGAACAGCATTCTTATAATAATCGAATTAAATGTTAAATTTTGAATATAATTTTCTTTGCTTTAAAACTTTATAATATGCTAATATTATTTCATTTTATTCTTTCAAACTAATATTGACAATGTAAATGAAGGTATGCAAATAGAAATCACTGAACTGCTCTGGTGCCTAAAACTAGATAAGATGAGGTTGGGGTATCAGACCTCTGTGCATATCTTATTTTTTTTAATATATGCAAACCATTTTGCAAATATTCTATCTTTATTCATAAGCACCTACATTTATGAACAGCTATCTTTCATTATTAATCCAAACAAAAAATGCTTCTTCTGAGGCTGAATTATGTATTGCACATCACATTATAAAATACAAGATCTGTCCAGAGTTTATAATCAAATCAAACATTAATGAATTACAAAATAAAATTTTCATAATTGGGTATTTTAATATTTCAATTGTTTTTTTAAAAACTGAATTTAAAATATATCACCTTACTTTCTCAAAACAAAATTTGGTAAAATTCAAGAGAATTTTTTTTTTGGTAGGTGATTTTTATTAAAGCTGGCTTGCTTCACTCAGTAAGATTACCTGTTTGACATCTGAGTTTATGACTCCTCTTGCACATTATCATGTGTATACTACTTTAGAAATAATATTTGACAAAAACGTACTTACTCTTTCTCCTTCAGGTCCCAGTTGTCCTACTTCTCCAGGAGAACCAATAAAACCCTTAACATAAACAAATAATCTTTCTATTATTTCATTTGAACATTCACCCTATAAGTAATTCCAAATTGAGATACTTAAAATTTCTTCACAGCGATGTGAAAGTATACAGCTTAATAGTATGAATAACTTTTCCCTCATCTGAGCTGCATTTCTTCCAGAAATTACTTGTATATATCAGTCCTTTCATTAAAGGAAAAAAGTAGGGAAGGCAACTTATGACATGGTAGCTAATAAAAACAAGACCAAATCCTTTTCTTCATTGAATTTTACAGTGGGGAGAAAATACACACATATATTCAACTAAAATTTGAGCATAATGGAGGTATCAAAAGACTATAACACGTACAAAAAAGGAGTACAGAGGAGGAAGACATTCATTCTCATGTGGCAGGAGGTCAAGGCAAACAAAGGTTTCAAAGGAGGCTTGAACTTGAGATAGGCCTACGGAGTAGGTTAAATCTTGATAAGCAGGGGATGGAGTAAGAATACGTCAAGAAGAACAATTAGAGCAAGCAGAGATATAAAAGAAAGAACTCAGGAAGCGTTTTTAAGTGGTAACTGAGAGAATTTTATGTGCAAGGTGCTATGGATAAGAGCAAAGACCCACTGTGCCCTCATAAATATTCCTACTGGCCTGAGAAATAAGAGTACATATAAATATATAAATAATTATGTAAGGTACCGTATTCTAACATACTTTAGTTATATCTCAGCTATGGCAAATAGATATAACTATTTCATAGATAAAGTGTAGAGTAGTTTGGAGACCAGAGTAATGAGAAAATTAAATTTCAGGCTAAGAATTTTAGACTTTATATTTTAGATGACTGGAAGCCCCTGACTTTAGGGGAGTACGGTAATCCCCTGATGTCAAATTGTTTTTCCAAAATATTAGTCTGTTGACAAGATGCCACATACTTCTAAAACAGGAAACAATGAATGTAGGAAAAGCTGCTAGAAGGCTCAGTCAATGGTCCAAATTTGAGGGAATATAACTCTGGATCACAGATTCGCAAAACATTAGTGTCCATTGTGTGTTAGGAACAGGGATTATAAAGATGAATATGAAAATCAGTGCCCTCAAGAAGTTCATAGTTTACAAGGAAAGAGGGTCATTCAAATAAATCATTGTAATAGCATTTGAGAATTGTAACACGACTATGTGATAATGTGATGCAATAAATGCAATGGGAACTTTGGAAGGAAGATCCTATAAAGGTTTACAGAGGAAGAAATATTTGAGCTGAGTCTTGAAGGCATTCCAGGTAGGGTTAGTAATGTACCATCGATCAATCAATCAATAGGAATGAAATGACATCAAATTTTCATTAAACTGCAAATAGTCTAATGCGGTTGACAGGCAAGAGGCGGGGTTAAAAAGGGTAGCAGTGGTCACATCATTAAAAAGACATGTATTTGATGGAAGTTTCTAATTCCTACTGTAGGCCATTTAAAAACATTTGGCATAGTCTTGATATAATCAAATTTACAGTTTATAAAATTCACTAGGATTATACTGGGTCAACAGGTCTTTGTATGTTGTTTCTAAGGATTAAGGCAAAGATAATTCTTAGCTTTACAGTTAGACTGATATAAGGGAAACAAACCAATAGGAAAGGATACTTTAGTTGAAAGAGAATGAGTTTTTTAAATAATTTTGATTGTGTGGTGATGAGGCATTCAGATGTAATTATCTTTACAGGAAGTTGAAAATGTGAGACTCATAGAAAGCTCATAGATATAAGATTTTAAGGGCAGCTGATGGCAATTGGGAGAACTGTGTGAGGTCCCAATGTGCCTACTTTGAAGGGGACTGAGGTGTCATTGTCCTGTGTACAACGTTCCTTGTATCTTGTATGTTCTTCAATAAGTGTCTATTTTTCACATCACGTGGCTGAATACTTTCTGGACAGACCTCATAATTCCACTTAAATGAAGTATGTCAAGTAGTAAAATTCATAAACAGAGTAGAATGGCTGCCAGGGTCTTTGGGAGAAGGAAAAAGGGGAGTTATTGTTTAGAGGGTTAAAAGTTTCAGTTTGGGAGGATGAAAAAGTTCTGGTGATGGCTGAACAACAATATGCATATACTTAATGCCTCCTGCTATGAACTGAATGTCAGTCTTCCTTCAAAATTCATATGTTGAGGCCTAATCTCCAATATGATAGTATGTGAAGGTGGGGCCTTTGGAAGGTAATTAGGTCATAAGGGTAGAGCCCTCATTAATGTGATTATTACCCTTCTAAGATCTGAGAGACATGATTACTCTCTTGGCCAAGAGAAAGTGGCTGTCTACAAGCCATGAAGTGGGCCCTCACCAGACCTCAGATCTACTAGCACCTTGATCTTGACTTCCCAGACTACAGAACTGTGAGATATAAGTCTTTATTGTTTAAGCCATCTAGTCTATGATATTTTTATTACAGCAGCCTGAACTAAGACACCACTAAACTGTACACTTAAACTTTGTTAGCACAAAAGTAGGTTTATATTTCTGAGAATATAAAACAGATAGTTTATCCTTGTATTATTATCTATTGTATTATTTTCCATCTGAACAACTGTAAACCTACTTTTGCCCATTCCTGCATATATTTTATCACATTATTTTTAAGTAAATGTCTTAGGAATCATTTCTAAGTGGCCTGGAATAAGAACCTTGTGAGGGATTTATCCTGAATATGAAAGCTACTTAGCTGTTGCCATGGTAAAGAGCACTTTCCTTTGACAGGAGAAACACCTTTAACATTCCCTATGTTCCATAGATTATATGAACAAGCAAAAAAAATAAAAAATAAAAGAGAAAGGATTAATTTCCTTCTACTTAACTTTAATAATAAGTGAAACATGTATAATTTGTTTGCTTGAAAGCCAAACATCTAGAGGATGAAGGTTTCTTTTAAAATGAAGCATCTGAAAGTATTTCTGATTCCAAACACTTGCAATTGTGATGACAAGCTGCATGCATGTTCCCAATCATTAGCTACAGATGGCTTCAAGTTTAAAAACAGTTAACTTTTGTGTTAATATATACAACTGGAGTGTTGCTTATAAATAAAAGAAACAGACACCCTAACTGGGTATACATAGCAGTGGACTAAATAATCATTCGAGAACTCAGAAGTTGAAAAGTCAGACCTCTACTGACCAGAGCCTTTATAGGGTATAAGCACATTTTACAAGTAAGATTTTAAAAGGAACAATGCTGTGAATAATTACACAGGTGTTTCATAACAGTTTCTTGATATATGCTATGCTGCTTCTAACAGAAATAAAATGTTAGGAGCAGCCGCCAAAGAAATCACATAGGGTTTGTGGTCATTCTCAAAACATCACTGAGCTAGAGTTTAGTGTATAATGAAACTAGTAACAAAAAATAATGACATCACTCTAAGTTTTGCTTTCTGGACTGACAGTTGTACATCTAGTTAGAGGCAATTTTGTGTGACTAGCCGGGCCATTAAACCATCAGGAGAGGCTCTACACACATCTACATTTATGAGGCAGTCAGCATATTATTGCTCAAAGAAATACCAAATGAGGGTTACAAATGATGATCTGTTTTTAACATTTATATTTAAAAAGTAATTATCTTACCATCAGTTAATGCCATCAAATATCAATTGAAAGATAATAAACTACATGATTTATCAAAACATTAAAGTGCATAACCCATGGTATAGTCCAGTAACAGAACACAATTTAAATAAAAATCATTTTATAATCTTCTCAGTGTGTTTGTGACTTTTGTCTTTTTAACCACATTTGGTCTTAATGTCAAAAATCTACATTTGAGACCCTTTGTGAATGTGAAACCCAAAGAAATACCCTCCTGATTTCCCCCACTGTCCCAAAAGAAAAAGAAAGAATTACATCAGAAAATATTAGATTTGTATTATTTTTTAAAAGTTATTTTATGAAGTGGCCACCAAAACCTAAAAGTACAACTTAAAAGATGTTACAACCTTTTTCAATACAAATGGGGGAAAAAAAACCCAACAAAAGAACATATAATATAGTGTAAAAATGACATTAAAAAAAACTTCAAAATGTTATAGGATCACTGAAGCAAGATGAGAAAATGCAGTGCAAGAAAACTGCACAGCATTAAATAACATGTCTTGGAGTTATTAATTCATGCACCAAAGATACTCTCTAGTTCAATAATAATGATATAATCTGCATAGAAAATACATGCTATATTCTAGATACTGTGCTTTAAGAATATTAAGAATACTGTGCTTTAAGGTAAGTTTCAGTATCAGCACATAATAAGGTTTTTTGTTGTTTTTTTTTTAAATGAAGCACAGAGGGGTTGAATGATATCTAAAGTCACAAATCTAGAGAATGAGGAGTTAAGTGGGTCAGGGGCCGGGAAGCAGGCCTAACTCCAAAACCCATGTTCTTGTCTTCTAACCTCTTCTTGCTTCCTGAATTCAAGTCAACATGTGCTTTGGTTGCAGCTTCTAATGAAAAATACATGTCTTTTCCCCATTTTCACTTAATGCAAGGGTAGAGCCAGCATGGGATAAAGCAGAAAGAGTACAGAACTAGAGGTGAGAAGACTGGTCTAGTCCTGGCCAGCTATCACTTTGCCAAATCATGTAAATTCTTTAGCTTACTATTTTCTAATCTATAAAATGAGATAATACATCTGTTCTCTTACTTTACATGATTGATAGCAAAATAGAGGAAGAAAATACATATGAAAGTATTTTAAAAATGTAAAGCATCATTACAGCACATACTGTTTAAATACTTTATGCATTTCTTATTTCAAAAAAGTATTTCAAATAATATAAGGCACAGATTCTGGAAAATAAATATTAAGAATGAAGAATTTTTAAGACAAAAATTTTAGTATATTGTTATTAATTTTTCCTAGAACCAACTTTGGTTTAATTTGTAGCACATAATATAACATATCACAGAAAATTTTTTTACTCCCTTAATGATTAAAAGTGGCCAACAACTCCGTTAATAGTTTGGAAGTGCAACTGTATGTTCTTGATATGATAAGCTTATTGTCTTCTTTATCTCAGCCCTAAACTAATATGAATTTTTTGCTTCTTTATTTGTTTCATTATGATCTCTTAGGTCTATGTATGTTTATATACACATAATATTACAAATGTTTATAGAGCATATAGCACACCAGACATTTTTCTAGGGGCAAGCAAAATGATATAAATAAGGTAAGAGCTATCAAAGAATGACCTAAAACCTGCTGCTATAAGACTACTTTCTGTGGGCTTAAGAGCAAACATATCTATCTTTTAACAAGTATAATTCTTTTCAGGATCAATATGCATTACATTCAAAGTTCCTACAAAAGTGTGAATATAATAAATATTTTGTACATTTCATTCTACTTTTTGCAAGCATACCTAACAAAATGATGAAAATGCTTACTTACTCGTACACCTTTTGGACCTGGATTACCTTCTGGTCCAGCTAATCCCTAGTGTGGACAAAGACATCATCGTATTACAGTATTTTTAGAGAGTTGTTGATAGATTAACAAAAGACATTAAAAAGTATCATTTTCACAATTATTTATAAAACTTAAAACTCCGTATACTTGATGAAGGTTATATACATTTAAGTAATTTTAGAATTTCAGAACAAAAGAGGTACTGTATATATATAATCTACACACAAATATATTTTAGATAACTAAATTAAGTAGATTAACACATGCTGTCAGATACAAAAAAATTTTTTTTCTTTAAATTATTCTCATTGGAAAACTGTGTTCTTTTAAAACACTTCTAATTAACTTATCTAAAATATATTCCCATAACATTTAAAAATAAATATATTTTTAAATTCATATCACACCCATATGTTTGAGTATTTTCAGTATATTTTACGTTTTTTGTACAACATATATCTTCACTTGGTGGTAAGACTCTAATATACAACACCCACAATGTATTTTTAAAGACCTAAATAATGAAATTTTTTTAATAGATTATTTTTTGCCATTTTTATTTCCCTCATTCTTGAGAATAAAAAAGTTTTAAAATGTAGTTTTCTACAGTGCTAAATGAATAATTAACTTCAAGAGTAAGTAATCAATTCATGAAAATCTCAGAAAGAAAATGCGTCCTATTATTACTCTACATAGAGTAGAGAAAGTAAGAAATTAGAGGAAAATAAATATAAAATGATTAGAATGAGTTTTCGAAAACAGTATACAAAACTAAATTCAGTTCAGATAGAAGTATTAAGTAATGATATAGGTAGCACTGCCAACTGTGTCCCAAGTTTTTATAACTGTTATTTAAAATTTTTGTTTATTATATAGAGTCTTAACTCTTACCATTACTTCATTTTAGTCAGTGGCAGTGTTGTAAAATCAGCAGCAGGGCTATTTTACAATCTTATTAGACCCTTAGGCATTTCAATTTTGAAGGTATATAACATCAAACAGGTTTAAAAACTCTGCTGCCATTTTAAACAATACTTTCTGCAATAAAATTCTTGATGGATTTTTACAATTTTGAAATTATTTTGCTCTGAGTAATTCATTATTTTAAAAAAATAAATCAATTATCATTTAAACACTGACTCTCAAAATCAGAACATAAAATATATTAATGAAGACAAACAAAAAAGAAGTGTAAATATAGTTACCTCACCTGCCTGCCAGGGTAACCATGTGAACCGATATTACCAGTGGATCCTGGAATTCCCTGGAATGAAAAATAAATAAAATACATCAAAGTCAAAAGAAGCCCAAGAAAACAAATTTGATGCATTTATAATACCCAAGTTTGGAAAAAAATGTTCTCCTCATAAAAATACCAAGTGTCCTACACATGAAAATAACCCCAAATTGCTAAGGATGAGTAGATAAAACTTAGGTTAGGACCCTACATGAGACATTGAATATTAATAATAATAAATCTGGGATGGAAAAATCCCGTGCTACACAAATAAAGGCGGCATTTTTTATAAGGAGTTGGTGCATTTCTTTATAACCAGTCTCTCTTTTAATTGGATTCCTTCTCGTCTCAGTCACCCTGCAACTCCTCCTCTCGGTCTGCGCATAGCCCCCTAAGGTTGAATAGAACAGTAGACTTCAAAACCAACCTCTTCAGCCTTCCTAAGGGAAACTTATTCTGCAAGACTGATTAAATACATGGATATTAAGTGGTGAATATCTGTATCATGACATCCATCTAAAAATTCACATAGTAACTTTGTATGGTTAACTCATTTTGAATTGATAACTTCGTTTTTCATTTAAAACAAGCTTTGCAGACGGGAGGCTGATTCATGGAGACTTGAAGGCCTAACAAGGAAAACATGCTGACGTGGGTGGAATAGTAAAAAAGAAGTACCTCCACTTATTTTTACTTTCTTTCACTGATACATTATTTGTCCATTCATTCATTCATCAATTTATTCAGAGTTTTTGTCTATTTTATAATTTTCGAAGAATAGGCCCTTCAGGGGATTCTGATGCACATGGAAGGCTGAGAATCACTGAAATAATGTGATGTCTTGAATTTGTTTCAAAATAACCCAGGGAAGGGGTGATGGCTGGTGGGGGCATAGATGAAACAAGGTTGGTAGTGAGTTGATAATTGTTGCAGCCGGTGATGGGTCCATGGGGATTCATTATCACTACACTCTCTGCTTTTAGATTCTGAGATGAGGCAACATGAGATGTGTTCAGTGCGGTCAGCCGTAGACTACACTCTCTACTTTTTTTATGTGCTTGGAAGTTTTCCATAATAAAACGTTTTCAAAAATCCCCCCCAAAATAATAATTCTTGAAGAAAAGAAATGCCAGAATAATGTATGTTGAGCTGCCTTTACCTCAGCTTGTGGCAGCAAGTTGTCATAGATTTCTTATTTATTGGGTAAAATTCATTTCCTGCTTGCTGTTTGTAAAAGAGATAGCAAAAGACACTAGCCCTTTGCCCATCTGCTACGAGATAGATAGAAGAGTGTTACCTCTATTTTGAGAATAGAAACGCTATAAAACTCCTACAGTACAAGAAGTCCAGAGAAAGAAAAGGCCAAGGAAAATGCAAGTAAGAATCACAGTTGAAAGGTTTTGCCGTCCCTTTCTATTTGACATGTAGACTCCTAACATATCTTTCTTTCTACTTTTTTCAGAGTCCATCTCTCAGTTTTATTCTGTCTCATTTTGCTCCCTCTTGTCTCCCTTCCTTTCCTTGCTCTAACAAGTACTGTTTACCAAGCACTTTTTTATGTGTCAATTACTATACCAAGTACCTTACATCTACTTCACACCATCTATAAGATAGATACTATTTTCTCCATTCTATGTATGGAAAAACTAACATGCAAGGAAGCTAGGAAACATATCCGAGATGCCATAGTAAGTAGCAGAGCCTTGATATGAACCCAGATATACACACATGCACATATAAATATACATACAGATAAATGGACAATATACATAGATATGACAATGGACAATTTAACAAAATGTGAATAAATAGTGGCCTTCTGACAATTACAGGGTAAAATTCTTGTCTGCAAGTAAGAGATTATATCCTATGAATTTCAGAAACCATATTTACATGCTAGATATTACCTTATTAATATTATATATAATATGACATTTTATTTCTATAGCAACATTTATTGAGCCAGGTGTCATGTGTTAGGAACTATTTCAAGTATTTTATTTATATATATATTATAATTAATCTGCTCAAACCCTGTAAGGTACCATTATCCCTATTCTGCAGATGAGAAATATGAGCCATGAAGTATTTCTCACCAGTGGAAAGTCATTAAGCTAGTAAGTAGGAAGTTAGGATTTAAATAAGCAAATCTAACTCCGAAGACCACCACTCAAGGGTGCCTTTCTAGCACAGGTTGGAAGTGCAAATAACTTCCAGTAGTGCTCTAGGGAAAGCCCTCTAATTAAGAGATTTGCTCCAGTCGATTTATAACTGCTTCTTTCAGGCCCCACCCAATTCTGAAATACACAGACCAATATCCAGACTTTCACAAACCTTTATTTAAGTATGCCAATAGAAATGAGTGAAACAAATTTAAAATAGTAGGTCACTATCTGACTAATGCCTACCACCATCCTTCCATTCCTTTCCTAGCCAAATTAGGTTACTTGATCCCAATTTAAAAAGCAGTCTCTTATAAGACATAAGTAAAATTGATTTTGAATGGATTTTTATAGAACATATTAAAGCAGCATGTGGAGAGCTAACCCATTCCAGCTGCACAGAGAAATACACAAAAGAGCTCCAAAGGATGGCTAAATTCTGCTGTACTGGAATAGCAGTCAACAAAGTAAACAAGTAAGCCTTCAGCACAGCCTTAAATGGTATAAATATATTCTAAGCCAACCATACCCTAAAATCACTGTAACAACCACAGAAGCTCAAAAGAAACTCAAAATGAACACTACAACTCAATTCACTCTGCACTTAAAAATGTTTTTGAAAACATGGCTTACTTAAATCTTTAGATTGAATGGAGGATTTCAGGCAGAAAGCTGTACCTTATAGTCTCTGGAGGAACTGGGGATAAGAAGCCTGTCCCAATCCCACTTCATGCTCTAACCACTAAAGTACACACTCTGTGTCAGTCAAACTTCATGGAGAGTGTGGGTTCCTCCCTACATCTCAGTTTTATCCTTGGTACAACAGGATAATAGTATCTAGGTCACAGGATTATAGTGTGAATAAAACAGAAAAATGTGTATAAATATATTTAAATGTGGGCTAACTGCAATCATTCTTAGTGATGCTGAGCATTCCATTAGTAAACATATGGAAGTATTCAATTAGTAATTATACCACTACAAATTGTAGTTAACAAGTAATACAGTTTGGCAATTAATAAACTCAGGGAGTGACAGATCTTATTACTAGAACTTGCACAGATGGTATAAATACTTTTCAAAATATTTGCTGACCAATTTATAGATATTTACAAATTTTCCAGAAGCAAATGTCTCTGGGCAAATTAGTTATGTTCGTCTTAATGATCACAGCATTTCACAGCATCTTCACAGTTAAAATACAAAATATACAAAATGATATTAGTTGTTCCTCATAGTTATCAAATGTTGCTTTTTTTCTAGAAATAATTAGAAGAGAAAATAAGAACTGACTCCAACATACATTTTCCAGCCTTTAAAATTGACTTTAGACTCTTAAAAGTATAACACTCACCAAACAATAACATGTATACCAACAGAACTAGGTTATAAGCAGTTCTTACTACTGACACAAGATCAATTTTTCACTTTCTTATGAAATATTATGTTTTCTTCATTGGAATCTATACATTTCTGTGAAAGCAGTATTCTAGGGTTTTTTTCTCCTCCGTATTCTCTCCCTCCCATGCTTGTGACTCTCACCCATAAAAGTTGAAATGCTCTTCAGTAATTGTTTAATCTTCAGGAAACTGAAGTTATACCTGTTACACTTTGCTTGCCATGTCTACTAACTGGTAATCTTGTGCTTCAGAGGACAGAGTGCACTGATCCACTTAACATAAATGAAATAGAAAGTTGGCTTTCTTCACTTACATCTTTCCCTCAAGTGACGATCCCCACCTTTACTTTTTCTTGAGCTCCTTTTAGGGCTTCCTGAGGCTACCTGCTGAATCTCCAATAACAGAATCTGTCACCCTGGTTAGTTTCTCTTCTCCTATCCTTTTCACTGCTTTATTTATACTAGCCTACTACATACTGTATTGAAAATGAGAGGTATGACTTTTTTTTCCTATGACAAAATGATATAATATTTTCTGTTGGGAGAGAGAACGAATAACATAATTAAAAATGAGATGCTGTAGTTCCGAACTATTTTGACTTTTAATTATGCATATATATGTACCTATATAATGGACAGCAGCATAATGCCACCCTAATTTGGATTGTTATTGAAATGTATTTGCATTCCCTATGCAAGGATTGTAAATAGGATTTAGTGAAGAGGCAAGGCCCTAAAATTGTACAAAATTAACGAGGTGTGTGTGTTTGAACATGGGTGTGTGAACGTGGGTGTGTGCACATGCTCGGATAAGCGTATTTTCTGATAAAAGGGTTCATAGCATTTGTAAGATTCTCAAAGAAGGTGGCGAACCATTAAAGTTTAAGAATTGCTGTTCTGGAACTTATTAGGCAGATAGTGAAAGTCATTTTGGAATATGAAAAAAGAAAAAGAAAAAGGAGACTATAACAAATAGTCAATTAAAAGTTTGTCCTGTACTAAACAAAGGGAAAATAATTGGGAAATTGAAATAGTAAATTTCAATTTATTAACTGAGGAAATAAAACCTCTCAATGAAATTCTCCAGTGAGTACCTTTGTTCACTGGAAAAGAAACAGCGTTGTAAAGGAAGTACTTACTTGTTCACCTCGGAGTCCTGGGAGGCCTGGATGTCCTTTAAGACCCTGCAAGGGGGAAGGTGAAAATGTGCTATGAAAAGTAAACCCATATAAGCCAAATAATGAAACATAGGCTCTAGGTTGTCTTGAACCTCAACTTATGGTTTCCTCATCAGTGTAAATGTAATTCTTACTAATTTATTTAATAAATTTAATCTTTTCAATAAGTAACTTTTATTACATAAATTATTGCTAATATTATTAATTTTGAATAATATTTTAATGATTTGTTATAATCAACTAAAATTGTAGCATAGTTTTATAATTGTAGCATAGTATAGAATAAAAGAGCAGCTTTTATAAAAGGCTGGTATCTAGCAATTATCTGCTAAATTTCAGTAAAGCTTTTAAAAGTTGGTTTTACTTCACTAATGCTAAAACAATGTGCCCTAAGACATAATCTGTTTGTAATTATTGAAAAACTGGACCACATCCATGCAGTTTATCTAATTCAAATTACTGTCATAACACTCCATGAGTGAGCTAAGACAAATAAAAGAGCCTGTTCACAGGTCCATCAAAAGGGATTTTAGAAAGCTAAGAAATTAGTAACAAATGTTATATGTCAATTATACTTCAACTAAAAAAAGAAATTAGCAACAAAAAAATCCAGATATTAGAACCAAACTTAAATATTAATTTCTATTATTAACACCCAAATATATAAAATAAGTATCTTTATCCTCTAGAAAGATTTTCTTCTGTGAGAAAAATGAAGGAAACAAAAAAAAAAAGGACAGGAAGAAAGAAATAAATACTTTGATTATTTGAATAGCTCTAATCATCAATCAGTAAATCAACCTATACCTACTAGATTTTTGTGTATAAAAGAACATGAAAAAGTTTCTTTTTTAATGAACCATATAGGGTTTTAGGTGAAATATTACTCAAAAACCTGAAATAAATTATAGTTTAGAAATATCAAAAAGTTCAAATCAATATACTGCAAACTTAAGTTTTAGAGGTTTCAGGATATAAATAATGGAATGAATAATTATTCAGAATTAAACAGAGGGTTTATCAACTTGAATTAATGAATTCAAGAAGGAAATGATGTTTTGATTAGACGATGAGAAAATTATTAATAGAAGAGGTGTCTATTTGAAAAATAAAATGATTTAAAAGCTTTTGAGATGTTAAACTTAACAATAAAATGTTTAAGTAGAGAAGTCTCTTGGGAACTAGAGAGATGACTAGAAAAAGAAAGAAAATTTGGAGAGGAAGACTTTTGTGTTATCTATGCTATATGTAAGCATATTCGTAACAGAGAAGTAACAAAATTATAAGAGGGCAAAGGAAAGACCTATCAACTGGGAACTTAGTTCTTTTTTGATTAGGGCATTAAAAAGAGATCAGAGAAGTGGCAATGAAAAAGGGTAAAAGCGGGGGTGGGGGAGGCAGGAACAAAGGAACTTCAGTGAACTACTAGGATAAGCTAGACTTTATGTCAACTACTTCCAAATACCTTAGTTAATACCACTGCAGTTCTATGAAGCAGGTATTTTTCTCATTTCGACAGATAACTGGCTTCTGAGAAATTAAATGATTTGACCAGTCATGATGGTTAGGTGGAATCATGTTGGTTTGATAGATTTATCAAGAATTGAGTGACCTGCCCTTCTATTTACTTTATATGTTATAGTTGTTTTGAGTGCAGACAGGTACATAAGGTCACCCAGATGGTAAGTCCCAGGAGCGAAGCAAAGGGCAAAACCGGGAAAACCAGTATCCAGGGTGGGGCCTCACCCCCCAGGGTGATCTCCCCTCCCCCAGCATACAGTTGGCCATGAAATTCAGACACTGCCCTGGCATGTCATTAGTCATGTGCTAGACCACCTCACAGAAGGAACAAGGGGAAAAGCGAATAACCTCATATGCCTCCCATACAAGCCCTTACAGGACCACTACCTTACCATTAAGCCCTCAGAACAAGGAGGTTCTGGCACACATTAAATAACCTTCAGAACAAAGCCTCAGATCTTCTAATGAGAGTGACAGAGTTTTGGTCAAACAAGAGATAACACATAGGCCTCAGATATATCAGATCCAGGCCCAGAAAAGCAGCAAAACCAGATGAAGTGATGTCATAGCTGACATCAGGACTACATGGAATGACTAATAACCCTCTACCCTAGCACCCACCAATCAGAAGAGACCGGGATCCTACAAGGACACACCTGGAAATCTGATGAACATTCTATTGATATCCTCCCCTAAAATCCCTGCATTTGGAAAACAGGTAAAAACCCTTAAGATGAACTCTCTCTCTCTCCCCTCCCCCCTCATCTCTCTCTTCTTCTCTCCCTCCCTCTCCCTCAGCCTGTCAATGCCTTTCCTCACCCCCTTCTTTCCCCAGGTGCTCTATCTGGAGTACTTCCAAAACTTTCCCCTTCTACTTACTCCAGGCTTAGCTCCTTTTCTTTTTCCTAAGCTCCAAGAGCCCTTCTTTTGTCTCTGTAACTTGCTTCCTGAGTCCACACAGCCCAGCTGGCTCACTTCTCCTACCTCTGTGACCTTCTAAATAAACTTCTTGCACTAGTGTTCCTGGCTCTAAATTCTTTCCTAACCAAATGCAAGGACTGAGGTCTAACATCTGATGCTGTTCACCATTAACAACAGGAGTTATATTGTATGAATCATGGTATTATTAAAGCTACACATTTACCAACAGCATCTTCTATACCTAATGTTTTAACTGAATTTTGGTCTAAGTTTATACATTTTTTAAAGATAACTAAAGATCAGCCTAATTACAAAATGATACATAATGTTCTCAGTTGTCCAAATGTTATACAAGATTCTACAAATAAAAATATCCACAAAGCTAAGTTGTTTTCACTTTTTATAACGGGAAATAACAAATGTCCTCAGCACTAAGACCAGCGAGGTTGGCAGCTAAAAGTTCCTAGGAGAATGACAGGAAGATGAGGAATGAGGAGCCAGGGTGAGAGGCACAAAAGTAGACAAATTCTCTGCCTGTTTTCTTTTCCTTTTTAAAAAATGTGTTTACTTGTTTTTTTATTTCTATGAACCAAATTGAGCAAAATGCTTCTCCTTCTTGGCTACCACCTGATTTTCTGACCAGAGTGTCTTCCCTCCCTACCCCATGGAGAAACAGAATGCAGTGGTGGTACAACTTCCTGAGTTTCCTTTCCTGGAAGCATTCTATAATAGCGAACCAGACATGTGAATCATGTAATCTTCCTTATGTCCAATTCCTTTTGAAGGGATTCCTCATCATCCAGAGGCTCTGATAAAGGGACAGCACCAAACAGCCATGATCTTTTTCCTCATGAGCTCACTCCTACTTCACCTCAGCCATAAGAGATGGCTTCTGATCAAAGTGAGGCCAATACAAAGTCTGGCCAGTAGCCTGTAAGGTCACTTGGAATGAGGAGGTTTATCTAAAAAGGGATAACCTGGGCCAGTCAAGTTCTCTTTTCTAAGTGTAACTTTTAAAAAAGAGAGAAGGAAAGAAAGAAAGAAGGAAAGAAGGGAGGGAGGGAGGGAGGGAAGATTGGTTTAGGTACTTAGTAGTTGAGGGGGCTGAAGCTGGAAAGAGTCACAAAGAAAGGTTAAGAGAAAGGGTTGGGGCAATCAGATGCTCAAGAAAGTGGAAGTATAAAGTAAACAATTTAGAGTAAGCCAAAACTGTTGAGAAAGTTGCCAGGGGAAAATTAAGATAATACAACAAAGCAGATACAGAGAGTAGATGAAGAGCAGTACCGGTAGAGAAGTACAGTGAAAAGTGCACAAACTAATGCTGCTAAGATACTCAGAGCTGTTTTGAATTAGTGCCTGTCTCCACAGAGCCAAGTCTTATTACAGTACCTATTGTTAGATTCCATGGTCTCTGCTTCTCCTAATGCTGCAGAAAGGATTGAAATAATTCTCTCTCCATTCTTTGCAATTAAAAAGGTTTAAAGAAAACAAATGCATTTGCTTTTTGTCTTACTACTAATAACATAAAGAATAGACCAAGTAGCACTAGCCAGGTGACTCAGTCAGTTGGAGAGTTATACTGGTCACCAAAAGGTTGTGGGTTGATTCCCAGTCAGAGCACATACAGAAGACAACCAGTCAATGTTTCTCTCTCACATCGATGTTTCTTTCTCTCTCTCTCCCTCCTCTTCTCCCTCTCTCTCTCTAAAAAAAGTCAATTTAAAAAAATATCTTTGGGCGAGGATGGAAAAAAAAAATAGAATAGACCAAGCACACTGAGTCCTAGATCCACTTTTGCCGCTAACTAGCTATATCATGAATTTTAAAGTCTTCATTTGTTAAATAACAGCATTGAAATAAATTATTACTAAATTTCCTTTTATTGCTAGCATTCTGTGATAACCTGAATCTATAAGAAAGTTACCACTTTCTTTTTTTAAAAATTTAGCTTTTAATGAATGAAAAACAGAGGCCTACATGAGTCAAAGATATATATATGAGACAAAGTCATATATGAGTCAATTCACAATTGGAGGTGCAGGAAGCACTCAGATAAGATTAATGTATGTATCAGAGAAAAACCTGATTCATGGGCATATGATCTGAAACAAAGATGGGGATTCTGGGGTATAGCAGAATGGAAGACTGGTTCATGTAGAGGCCGCCATGACAGTCTAGGTGAAAGATAATTATACATTAGATCTAGTGATAGAGTCACAGAAGCCCCTTAAGGACTTTAAACTTAATTTAAGTTGCTTGCCTATTTTATTCAATGTGGGTATCCCCAGTGCCTAGAACAGTGCCTGACACATAATAAGTGCTCATTAGTTAATTGATGGAGAGACTTAGATGCATGGATAAACTAATGGAACGATTTGGATGTATTTGAGAATTACTTGGGTGGGAAATAAATTCTAAGTGTCTAATATGATATTTCAATTCTCTTCATGTTGAAAGGTGATAAGTAAGAGAAAGAATATCTTCTTGTTACTTTTAATATAATATTACATCTGTAATATACTGGAGTTAACACCACTATTATTTAAAAACCTTCATTTATTCCCTACATTTTTGACTATATAATTCATTTATTTTCTACTTAAATACTAGTCCATACAATTTTAAAAAGTGCCCTGGCTGGTGTGGCTCAGTGGATTGAATGCTGACCTGTGAACCAATGGGTTGCAGGTTTGATTCCCAGTCAGAGCACATGCCTGGGTTGCAGGCCAGGTCCCCAGTATGGGGCATGCAAGAGGCAACCACACATTGATGTTTCTCTCCCTCCCTTCTCCTCTCCAAAAATAAATAAATAAAATCTTTAGAGGAAAAAAAGCAAAGGGAGTAAGTTCTTGGGGCAACTGCCTACATTCAAGCTTTGGCAAAATTCCAACCCAGGGACTGGCCATTTTATTGAAAAAAAATTAGTTTATATTGTGGTTTTTTGAAAATATTACTTGAGTTACTGTTTTATATACTAACATAGGAAGAATAACAAAAAATGTGCAATGACCAACATACGATTTTTCTCTAATGAATGCATTGAAAAATACTGATAGGAAAATTTACAAATTGTGATTTAGAACAGAATAAAAGCCCATTATAATGGGTTATAGAATTGCCTCAGTTTTTGCTGTAATGAAAAGTTGCCTTACCAAGAATTCCATTATAAATGGGGCTTAGAATCTAATTTTAATATAGAGACTTTAATTTTAATATTGATACTTATTTGAACAAGAATTGAACCCTAACAAATATGTTATCACTAGGCAACTACACAGAACAAAAAAGAAAAAGAGAGAAAAAGAAAACATACAAATGAATCAAAATTAGAAATATTTAGGGATGGGAAAGACACAAATTTTAAATATATACCTGAATTTCCCCAAGTAATTAAAATTTGGATACAGAAATAAAATCATTTATATACAAGTCATCCTCCTTTGCATGCATATAAAACCTTTATATATATATAGGCCCTTAGTATAGGACCATAAAACTGACCACACAAACTGAAACCACACAAAGCAATCTTAATAATGGGAAAAGTTACAATTGTTCTATTACCTTTAAAAACTT
Source organism: Pteronotus mesoamericanus (assembly GCF_021234165.1). Classification (NCBI taxonomy): domain Eukaryota; kingdom Metazoa; phylum Chordata; class Mammalia; order Chiroptera; family Mormoopidae; genus Pteronotus; species Pteronotus mesoamericanus. The sequence goes on from NW_026555077.1 coordinate 12,102,691, forward strand.
TTGTCAAGACTTAAAATTTCTGTCAGTTATATTTGTATAGGGAAATAAAAATGATGACTATGAGGACCAAGTGAAAGGGCACAGTCAATTACAGCTAAAAAACACCAATGTTCATTCATTTACTAATATGTGCTTATTATGTACTGGATGCTGGGCTGAGACACCACAATGAATAAAACATAGTCTCTGCACTTAAGGACTCTTATTGCACTGCTCTCTGAAGGCCAATATGACATTTTCTGTATCTGTAATATAATAACATTACAGATTAGGCAATTCCAAGTTTCTATCAGCTTTGTCAAACACCACAGGACTCAGGTCAGCAATGACTTGAGGAATACAGAGAAAAGCCTGTAACCATGTTTTGACCAAAATAACAAGAGGAAGTTATGGCAACATTGAGAATAGTGATAAGATGGTCATAATTGACCAAAAAAGGAAGCCTAAGCAAGAATTCAGTATTAGATAGAAACTAACAACCATGGGAACGTAAGCACGAAGGCAATGAATTTCCTAATGCATAAGAGTAAATAGTTTAATTATTTTTTAAAATATTTAATAGATGAATGATCCCAGATAACTGCAGACTTGAGGAGGCTTACAAAATGAATGCTGCACAAACCCTTGTATTCCACACACCTTCCCCTCCTTAGAACACACTTCCCTCCTGCACAAAACAGGTTGCTGTCAACCTTGGTCCCCAACTCCTCCCATACTGACCCACTAACCTCCTTTAATTAGTACTCAGTTTTCACTTTGGTCCCATCAACATTTACAGTCCTTCTCAACTAGGTCTTGTGGAGAAAAAAACAGTATCACAAACTAATTCTCAAAATGATGCTACCTGAAGATGACAACATTTTCTGAGGACATGGAAATTTTTTAAAGAACTTCCTGGAAACATGTATAAAGGACCCATGGACTAAGCCAAAGTGGGGAGGATTGAGGGAGGGAGGGAGGTGGGGGTGAGTGGGGCAGGGGAAAGTGGTGGTGGGTACATGGAGACAAATGCATTTGAACAATTAAAAAAAAGAATAGACTTACATTAATTAAAACTATATATTGTAAACTCTAAAGCAACCATTAAAATAATTTTAAGTGGGGAAAAAAAGAACTTCCTGGAAACTAAAATATGTTTAGCCAAATGCACTTATTGTTAATGTTACAATGTCAATCATAAGAGCCAGGCTGAGGAATATATCTTTGGACACAGGGAAGTTTTCAAAGTCCCACAAATTATACCCCTCTGGCAACCACCGGCTGGCCTGCGGGGGAGCTCAGCACTGCGCTGCCTTGTTCTCAGCTTCCCCTCCCGTTAGTGGGAATGACAGCTTGCAGGGAAGGGAGAGGGTGACTGGCGACAGCACAGCCCTTGGGCAGCAGCATCTGCATTGGGCTTTCAGTGCTACGCCTGGGCTGGGAACCAGCTCAAAGTAAAACACTGCTCTGCAGATTTTTACAGGGATAATGGGAAAATGAAAAGATGAATTAACTATGAAAAATAGAATTCTTCTCATTTCTCTTCCCATCACGGATTTTATTCCAACCCTGATTTTTTTATTGTTGTTGCAATCAACACTCAGTATTGTTGTTGCTCCTTCACACAGTCCTTGCTTTAAAAAGATTACGAAAAGCTGCATAGTTTTTGAATGACTGATAAATCACAGTGCATCCCACCTGATGCTTTCAGTTTTTTTCCCCTTTTCAGCTTTATAAAGTTACCTCCTATGTAATGGAAATATTTTCTAAAATAATTGAAATAATTCCTCCAGAATAAAATAAGAATTCACACTGATTTATAATTATTACTAATACTATTACTAAAACTTAAGTAGTACTTTTTGATATTAAGAAAAATACTACCATACAGTATTCACAAAAATCTGTTTTAATATGTATGCATTATTTCACAAGTGCTCTGAGTTATACCCTCATGCTAAGAGGTACTTAACTTCTCCCACCTGACTTATCCTTCTGATTCTAAAAAAAAAAAACTGCTTCAACTGAAATCACTGTTAATGTTCTTACAATTTTAAGTAGCAGACTTCCAATATTAATATAGCAACTGATCAGCTATATTAAAAACCAACTTAAAAATCCATTTGGTGTCCAAGCTCAAAATTATGACTCCTGTCTTCCATCCAACTCAACATGCACCCTGGATCAAACTTATCTGCTTTTTGGCATGAATTTAGACATTTAGTGGGAAGTGAAATATACTTCAGTTCCTAGCAAAATAAAAGTTATATGGAAGTAGCTAAATCGAGGCACTGTAACAAGTCAATCTGGAGACACACATTGCTTGTTAAAGATGTTAATAAAGATTTATAAAAAAAGTTGAGGGGAGAGGGATAAAAAGAGGGAAAGAAAAAAAGCAAACCAAAAAAATATACTGAAGAGGGAAAGGAAATATTGCTGCTGATTTACCTGCTTTGTTATTTCTGACTCAATATTAATTCTACTTTTCAAAATATTTACATTAATCTTCTGTTTATTTATCTCAACAGCTTTCAAGAGTTGTCAGTGTTCTCTACACAACTTGCCTGCAGCCATTTTAAAGATTTCTTCAGTATGGCTTATATTAGAGTAATTTTAAGATGTTCAGATACTTGCTGAGAAAAGGAATAATGAAGCCATTATTATCTGTCATTCAAAACTATATCTTCTCCCTTAGCCTTAATGAAAAACAAAATTTTACTTCTTCTTGCATACATGCTTGACATGGTCAGAATACTGAAAAACACATCTGAGAAATACTGTCTTAATGAACTAATTAATTAGTTAATGGGCAGTATACAAAGCTATTCACAGCACAGTTATGTGTCAAATAAGCCTGGGTCTGAGTCTTAACTCTCCTAGTTAATAATTGTGTGGCCTCAGGTAAGTTATTTAATTCTTTTATACTTCAACTTATTTATGACATACTGAACATGTAAAACAGAGAGCTGTTTTTAGTTGAAAAGAGATAGGGCTCAGTAGAAAGGCAGGAATGTTGTACACAACAAAATAGCTACTATTAATATAAGCAGTAAAAATTATAATTCATAAAATAGCTTAATAAATAAAAATGTGTAATTAGTAATAAACTCTCTACTAATTAAAACCCAAGTACTTTATTCACCTCTTATAGTATGAACAGAATAATTATTAGCACAGTGGATTCAGTGTCAGTAAGTTTTATCTCTCAATCTTTGCATAGCTCTGAATGGCCCTGAGCAATTTTTTTAACTTCATTGCGTTTACTTGAGATACCTCAGTTACAAAATGAATAACTTAAGTTCTTGTCTTGCCTATACAATTCATCTACCATATCAGAGTTAGAACTGCAATGATGAAGGAATAGGAGTCCCTAGGTTACAGCTAATATGAGCCGTTATTCTAGGTTCTCTTAGGATGGATCCTGTTTGCAGGAAGTAACTCTGAGAGTGATCTAGATAGTTCAAAAATAAATCAAAATTAGTAAATTCTATAAAGTAGCTTATAACTTACCTAAACATTCTACCTAATAATCAACCTCATCTTTTCCTCCTTCATACAAATCATCCAGGAACCACCTCTCGAGTTAATTTTGAATGTATTCCTACTGTACGCTTGTGTTTAGGTAAGATATCGCACATTGACAGTATGATGGAAACTTGTCCCAAGCCTGCTATATGGAAAATTAGTTGAGGTTTAGACTGAGTGCTCATGTCCTTTTGCTAGCAAAACTTTTTAAAAAATTTGTATATAATTTCCATTATAGACACTCTGAAAGGGGGAAAGACATTCTCAGAAAAACTACCAAATCATCTCAAATATTTCAACACTTGTTTTAATCTACTGCCAAATCACAGTATAACATGGATGTTTCACTTATGAGAAAGTAATTTAGTTCCTAAGTACTTTAAACTAAATCTTTCCTAGAGAAAATTAAGCTATAGCTTATAATCGATAACACAGCAAGATCTGACTTCTATAGGAACTATTTCTATTAGTTAACAATAAAAGCCAGATTTTATTTTATTGTTATTACTTTTTAAATCCTCACCTGAGGATATGTTTATTCATTTTTAGACTGAGAGGAAGGAGAGGAGAGGGGGGAGTGAAAGAGAGGGAGAGAAAAAGAGAGAGACAGAGAGAGAGACAAGGACACAGAGACATCGACTGGTTACCTCCTGTATTCGCCCTGCCTGGGGATGGTACCCTCAGCCCATGTATGTGCCCTGACCGGGAATCAATTCCACAACACTTTGATGTATGGGATAACATTCCAACAAACAGAACCACCCAACCAGAGCTAAAAGCCAGATTTTAAAATTTTAAAAAGTCATATGGCAGAAAAGGAGTCTATGAAACATACACAATCTATTTTGCAATTTGTTTAAATCAATGCTGTTATTTCATTTTACTAGATTTACACAAACTAAAAAGAATATATTCTTCTTAATACAGGGTCCAGCAGAAGTAATGCCTGCTTGAGTGTGGTTGGTAAGGTAATAATATGGGTGTAATAATTTATAGTTTTAATTTGAACATTTCACCTAAAATGTCACATGGTGTACTTGAGTGTGATACTGTTATGTTACAGAATTACATGCTTATGATTTTGTAATAACAAATTTTGTAATAATAAAGGAGCGTTATTTGGGCCAGACCCTGTATTTTAAAATACCTATGGGCCAAGATCCATATAATATGTGCAGAGGGCTCTGGAAGCTAATGTAAAAAAAGTTTCTTTAAGTAAGTGCAACTTTAAAGTTTAAACAATCATCTGCTCTAATGGTTAAAAATCAGTCTTTTAAATTTTTCTCTATAAATAATATTTCCTTGTATCCTCATCTACACAATAAACACTCAACTTTTACCTAGTGTTTTTCTTTCTGGGTAGTTTCATGAGCCACAGCATCATCTAACCTCAGAAAGTAATGATTAGTTTGTTTTTCTCTTGTATGCAGTTATTCTTTAGAATGAAATAACTGTATATTTAATATCAAATAAACAAATTAAGATAATTTCTGTATTATGAGATTTTCTTTGTTTGATATCCTTCATCAGTACCGTTTCCTCAAGGTATACTTAGTGGTCAGAGTCATGCTAAGTAGCATTAATCAAACACATTCATGACTGTATACTATGATCAATTATGTTAGAAATGATCACTCTGCAGTTTCATGTCTCCATAGGGGCAACCAACAAATTCAAATAAGTTATCAGATTCCAAGTACTGTCTAGGATGGAGACAAGTCTGAGTACCAGAAGAATAATGGTGTGGTATAGCCACGGGAAGAAAAATGAATACTCCATGAGATCACAACCTTTTTCATCATTTCACAATTCAGCCCTTTAGCAAATGTTATGAAGGAAAGCAAACAAGGTCACAATCCTTTCCAAAACCAGATAAATAGCTGATGGTTAACATTTATTAATGGCTTGCTATTTGTCTGACACTGTAGTGGCATGGATAATCTCATTCCATGTTCTCAATAATTCCCTATGAGGTGGGCAGTATCATCTTCACATTGTAAAGATGAGATGACTAAAGCTTAAAGAGGTTAGGCAGTCTACCCAAGGTTTCTGGGAAGTAGGAAATAGCAGATGGAATTTGAACCAAGTAACCACCTCTAAACTAAATCTCCCATGAGAGAAGAAATATGACACACTAAAACACCAACACAGCTAATTATTACATATAGTTAAAATCCACTGCACATCAAATACTGCCCTCTGATATTTTGGGGTTCTTAATACCTTAGAAAGAAATTTTGTGTCTCCCTTATCCCCTGTAGAAAATGAACAACTCGATGTTTGGGGAAAAAAAGAAAAGCTGAATATATAGAGGAAAATTTACACTTGTGGTAATCCGGGAAACTATACAGCATATTTTATGAAATAATTATTGCAGCTGTGTTGGTATTCCTTTTTACCTCAGGGAAAGCTTAGTTATATGTGTATGACTACTGTTTTTTGTAGCTGTCCCCAGACCTCATGTCTACTCTTCCCATCAGGCCACACATTCATATATATATATGTAATCTTTGACAGGAGATATATATATATATATATATATATATATATATATATATATATATATATCATATATACCTATCTCCTGGCAGATATTTTTTCCTAATAAAATAAGAGTCCCTTTTTTAAAAAAAGCCAAGTGTATTATCTATAATCAAGTGTAACTCACTTTGGACATACAAAACTTAAAAGGCGACTTCAAAGTTTCAGAAGTAGGTTATTTTCCTAATATATTAATAATAATAAAAAGAAAAGTTTCAATATTCCATCAGTGACTTTCTCATCATTAACTGAAGGGTTTTCCTTTCCCTTTTATAAAACCTTGGCTTTTGCGGGCACTATTTTCTGGATTATAACAGATCTTAACTCCTATTGCTGAGAAAAGAAATTTAAAACATTGGCTTTAGGCTCAACTTCAAAATGAGATTTTTTTAGGAATTGAACAGCTCCTAGATTCATGACACCTAATTATGAGTTATGCCAAAGTACAACTACATCTTACCTTATCACCTCGCATACCAGGGGGGCCCATTAATCCAAACAGGCCTTGCTCACCCTAGGAACAAAACACAGGGATTTAATGTTATGAGAGAAGACTGAAAATAAGAATTCCCGTGTTGCAGGCTTTCATCTTGGGTGTCAACATCTTACCGCATTCATTTCTGACCTTCACAATCTGGCTCAAGTTCCACCTCGTTTCTGGGACCTTGTCTAAAGCTCCCAAGATTTCTCTCTTCCAAGGCTGAGCTGGAACCTGGGCTGCCCTACCTCCGTGGTCCTGTTCCTTTTTGTCTGATGTTCTTTTCTCTGAGGAATGACCTTATTCCCAAAATTCCCACTGGTCCAAGGTTTGTCATGTTTTAATAAACTAAAGTTTACTTTAAAATTCCTTAAGCACTTCGTGTGGCAACTGTGGAGGACTCTGGCCTGCTCTTTTTGGTGAGGACCTACAGCGCGAGGGGCCAGCCACCTGCAACCTCGGAACCTGGCAGCAGGGCTGTGGGGAGCACGGCTGAGTTCACAGAGTGCACCAGGAAAGGGACACTTCCGCTTCCGGGGCGGCATTGCACCGGTGGTTCCGGGACTGCATAACCATCAGGGCGTTACTGCAGTGAAAATTATCAGGAGGACCCTGTGTTTGACCCCCATGACCAACAGTCACCAATTAGAACTCTCTGTAGTCCCTCCCTCACCCAGCCCCGAGATTTAATAAGGGCTGCGAGCCCATCGTGGGGGAGGAAGGGGGAAGTACATGAGTGGGGTGGAAGGAGTGTCTGTGGTGAGTAGAAGGGAGGGGAGACAGAGGAGACCAGGAACAAGGAAAAAACCATGTTTAAAAGGAATGGGGGGATAATCTTAAACCTGTTTACTCTAGGTGCACTCTTTATTTACCGCCCTTCTTTTCCATCTTTCTGCTGCAACAATTTATTGTGCATGAAAAAAAAGTGAGAAAAGGAGCACTTAGGTAATAATCCTAAATATATTCCTTAGTGACTGTTTATGCTGTTTAATTTTTAGTGCATTATCTACTTTAATATGTCATTAAACAGTAAGGAAAAAAAAGTATTTCTGTTATTAACAATAGAGTTCTTTCCCACTTGTTCTAATACTCATTTTTATGAATATTACCCAGTATTTTAAGATGACTTCCATTTGCATGGGATGACAATTTACATGGATTTTTTTGTTTGTTTACATTTATCACTCTGAAAGAGGAAAAAGAAAACTGCAATAGGAAATAAGAGATCATCTCCTTTCACTAGCTCTAATCATGGGTGGATTACTTGATTCCCTTCAAAGTCTTTCTGTCTGAAAAATGAGAATAGTATCTCACTTGTCTTATGGGAAGGAAAAAAATAACCAGTATTTAAATGTTATCTTTGCTAGCCATCGAGATCCCAGAAGGACTTAAACATTTATGTATACAGTATGAGAGATGTTATTTAGTGGATATTACATGCTTAAGGACTAGCCCCTGCATTGCTTTTAGTGTGTCATTATTGACTATATATTTCTTGTAAAAATGGCTAAGGGGTTAAAAATGGAATTCAGTTGTTTCCCAATCCTGCTATCCTCCCATCAATTCAATATTTGCAATTTATTTGTACTCATACTGTCATGTATATGACTAATATCCTGCCTTGAACCCAATTTAATGTAAATGTAATTTCTAAGAAATTGTTTAAAAATTTTACCATTTTAGAAATATATCTCAGCTTTAAAAGCTGGATTTCACTTAAAGTTCAATGGCAACTTGCTATTAAATCCTATATCTTACTACATTTCTCCTTTATACTAACCACAATAAGTATACGAGAAGCTCAAAAAAGTTTAAAAAAGAAAAAACACTGAGATACTTCCAAGCCTCAACTCCCAGGATGAATCACTTTATATTTTACACAAATACTGTACACATTCTGAACCACCCTGTATTTTGTATAGAGAAGCCAAAAGGAAAGATAAAACCAAGCATTTGATATAAATCTGAATAGTAAATTTGGGCAGTTTATTTAAAGTAGTTACCACAACAAAGTAGAAGTCTAATTTCTAAATTTTCAGTAAGAAATTAAATGTCCTATATTCAGGTATTTTTAAGGATGGCATTTATGTTTCTCAGATTGTGGGTTTTTTCCTTGTAATAATTAAGGGACCAATTAAACTTGCATTCCCTTTCAAAATTATTTAGATTCAGTGAACTCAGTTCTATCACAGCAGTAAGGTCTTTTAAGATTTTGTTGCATTTTGACGTTTTTTTAATTGCTTTAACAATGTGTCCAAGGTATTCTGTGCAGTAGTCAGCTCAACTGTGCTTAAGATCTTCTCCAAACTTGACACTTTATCACATATGATAGCACTATTTATACACAGAAAGAAGAAAGATGGGATTAAGCTATTCTATATATCTCTCTGCAATTTGTCCTCTCAAAGCACATATCATGGGGCCTGCTATGTCAGTTCCTGTGGCCTCATTTGTAGTCATAATATTTTATAAGGGAAGACTTTTGCCATAGTGATGCACCCTTTCAATACTATTGGACTGTAAGTTAATTCAGGTCATTCCTGAGGGGCTGTATTAGTTCATCTGGGCTGACATAACATAACTTTGGGTGTTGTAAACAGTAGAAATTTATTTTCCCAAAACACTAGAAGTTAGAAGTTTGAGATGAGAAAGTCCTTAAGATTTTAAGTTATTTTTTATTTACTTGTTAGTAAAATATCTATAAAGTCCATTAATATGATGTGATTTATTTTTACTTTATTTTGCTGTGTATAATGAACACTCACATTTTAGTCCTGATTCCCATGTATAATGTATGCATCCTTATTTTTCCCTAAGAAATTTGGGCAAAAAGGTGCACATTATACATGGCAAAATATGGTTAAGTTTAAATGAGTTTTTGTAAGCCAATTAAAAGATCAGATTTCACCCCAAGAACCACCAAAAGTATTCAGGGATTTTAAAAGTTTACAAACATACCACACAAACAAAAGCATTCTATAATTGTGTCATATTCATCAAGTGCTTGTCTAAATAAAGCTTCCATATTTATTTCTAAAGACTCCATTTGTATTCAGCCTTATTGGAAAATAGTAAACTCCTCCTAAGAAAAATTTGTTGCTATCTTTAAAACATTAGCTTTTTTTTTTTAACCTAAGTGTGTGTGTGTTTGATGTTTGAGCACATTATGATAAAATGAAAAGCACACTTGACTAAAAGTCAGACAACTCAGACATATCATTAACTCTATTTACTATTCATGTGAAGAATTATTTAAATTCTATAAATTCTGTTTTCTCAACTGGAAAACAGGATAATTATGATTGCTTCTCTCACGATTACTTAGGGACTTAGGGTATGTACAACTATCCTTACAAAGGTATGAAATGGCACTGGAAGATATGTATTATAGTGTGTATGCATATAAACAGCAAAAATTTTGAGATTAGAATCATATCTTGCTCTAATTTTTACTGCACTCCTCCTTAATTGGCAGGTAGCACAATGGCAGGCCACAGTAGACATTTATAAAAATTACTGGTAAGATTTAAATTAATGATAAGCTAATAAAACATTTACTCAATTCTTCAAATATTTCTTCCTTCATTAAAATCCAATAGTTTTCTATATTCTCTATCTGATAACAAAGTCTCAAAAAAGACAATTTTTAAATGCTAGAAATATATCACTATGATTTTATTTCATAAACAAATAATTACCTTTTGTCCAGAAATAGCTTGACCTGGAGAAAATCCTGGATCTCCTTTGGGGCCCTAGATAAAACATTTGATGAAGCATAAATTACATATATTATATCATCCTTACTCAGATGTATACACCAGCAGAAGTTATAAACAATATATGGTATTAAACTATTTTAAAGCAAGATGGGCATAGATTACTTACTTTATAATGTATATTTTCTTAGCCTTTCAGGGGTGTCCAACCTTTTGGCATCTCTGGGCTACACATTAAATGCACTGCGACATGTAACCACATAAATGTCTCATAATGTTCTGAGGAAATTTATGACTTTGTGTTGGACCTCATTCATAGCCATCCTGAGCTGCATGTGGCCTGCGGGTCATAGGTTGGACATCCCTGGAAATGTTGAAAAGATTCCTAGAAATTCCCCAGACAGCTGATATTTTAAATCTAATAAAGTTATACTACTATTGAAACAACTTTATTCAAGGGATGTATGTAAAGGCTCTATTAGCCTTTCTATTTTTGTGACTTTTTGAGTTATAATTCTTATCTTAGCACTGGAAAACTAGTTACTTTCAGTAAAAGAAACCTGCTTATCTAATTCATGAAATTTTTAGAGATCATTTCAAGTTTAAATATTTTCTAAAATCTTGCAATGTACATGAAGCATTTTTATTATGAATTGCTTTCATAATAAAAAATAAACCAAAAAATACCTCTACTAGCCAAAATTGTTTTTATACTGTTATAAAAACAGGTACTTTTCATACTCTGGTAACCTTTATCATTTATATTTCAAAAGAAATAGGAGATTAGGTTTCAACCAAAGTGTTTTGGTACAATATTCTTTCTTACAAGTACTACCAGAGTATCTCCTTTTCTATTTCACATCTCCTAATATAAGGGGCTACAATTGAGATTGTTTATAATTCAAAATCTGATTTTTTTCTCCATTATTTTTTTTTAATAAAGACTGTTAGGGGTATGACATGGTGTTCTGATAGACACATACATGGTGAAAGGATTACTATAGGCAAGCTAATTAACATATCCAGCTCCTCATATGGTTACTTACGTGTGTGTGGTGACAGTATCTCAGATTTACTGTCTTAACTAAATTCCAATGTACAATACAGTATTATTAACCATAGTCATCATGCTATACATTAGATCTATAGAACTTATTCATTCTACATAAATGCAATTTTGTACCCTTTGACCAACATCTCTCCATTTCCCCCACCTATCAACATAGTAACTACTTTTCTACTCTCTGTTTTTATGAATTCAACTTTTTTAGGCGCCACATATAAGTAAGCTCATGCAGCAATTTCCTTTCTGTTGTGTCCTCACCACAAAACTGTTGGAGACCATGTAGTATCGGGAATTGTAGCCCCATGCGAGCCAGGCCTTGAAAGTGACCTGTAAGTCTCGACCAGACAGACATAGTTCCGAGAGTTTATGTGGGAGATCTGTCCTAAAGAGTGCATTATATTTACTGAAGCTTGCTCTGCTTAGCACTGCCCTGATAAGAAAAAACCAAGTGTTTAGTCTCAAAGCAAGGGAGAAGATCTGTGAGCCCCTGAACCTTAGCTTAATAATCATCTAGCATCAGCATGTCTAACAGACCTTAACCCAAGGCTGATCTATGTATTCCTCTTGTTATCTATAGCTCTCTCAGTGGATTGCTAAGCTTTGCACTTAGGCTGTATACCCCTGCACATACCATTCTCAATAAAAGCCATTTCAGAAAAGGGCTCGGGGCCTTCCCCACTAGAGGTGATTGCCCACCTTTTCTTGACAGGCAATTAGTGTCTGAACGACTCATTATTTCATCTGCAGTGAACGGGGGAACTTTGTGGGACGGGGTCCCCGACATCTGGTGCCCAAACAGGGACTCCACACAAAACAAGGGAGACAAGAAGGACACAAGGAAACTCTGGGAGTGTTTCTTATGCCTATTACTTTGACTGTGGTGATAGTATCATGGGTGTTTGCATATGCCTAAACGTATCAAATTGTACACATTAAATACTAGCAATTCTTTGTATGTCAATTATATCTCAACAAAACCGTTTAAAAGAAATTTATACTTTAAATACTTATATTTTAACATAAGCATGGCTTAAAATTGACTAACCTCTCATTTTTTTTGATCCAATATTTAAATAACAAGCTGTTTAATATTAAAGCAGAAGGTACTGCCACAATGTGACAGAAGTACAGTTTTATCCATAAACCCTTCACACAATTATACATTAAATGCTATTTTTATTTAAGCAAGGCACCCCTACTTGTTCTACAACATGGGATGTGCTACCCCACTGAAAAGCAAAGGAAGGGACTTAGATGGTTTCCTATCTAGCGCTGGTTTAAATTCAAGTGAAGTCTTCGATTTACCAGTAGGGACTGTTTTGACACATCACTTCACAGCTTTGAGACTTAACACCCCTAATGTTTATCCACAACCAAAAAAAGGGGTAGGGGATGGGGGCATGTGTACACACAACTTTTAAGCTGAGACTAGAATTCCCTCCTGAAGCTCACAGGCACTAATGTCAAATGCCAGTAGCACAGGCTTAGAAAGGCAAAACATTTCTAAAGATATGAAATGACCAAATAGGTGTCATTACACTCACTAACCTGTGGTATTTATATTTTTGTTTTGAATCCTGTTTTTCTTTTTAATTTCTATCTCTAAGTCATCAAATACACCTAAAATTTTAACTACTCTGCCAAACCATAAAGAGATGTCAGAAAAGCTTCCAGAGGCTGTTGATTTTGGAACCTCATCTTCGCTACAGTGTGTTCACATGAGAGGATTGCCTTTCCAAGCCAATGCCCAAGACATTATAAACTTTTTTGCTCCACAGAAGCCTGTTAGAATCACCATGGAATACAGGTCCAGTGGGAAGGCCACCGGAGAAGCTGATGTGCACTTCGATACCCATGAAGATGCCGGTGCAGCTATGCTCAAGGATCGGTCCCACGTTCAACATAGGTATATTGAATTGTTCCTGAATTCATGTCCAAAGGGAAAATAAGACTCCCAGGGACTCCAGATAATAAGGATGAAGCAAGAAGCATTTCATTTGCACATCTCTCTTGGATATGTGATATAAAGTTCCAGTTTTTTAGCAGCCACTGCTTGACAAAGGATTTGGGGGTTTTGGGTTAATTGCTTATAAGAAAAATTCCACAGTGGACTGTTTAGAAAGAAAAAGGGAAGATTCATTTTGGGATTAAATAAACTACACATTTAAATTTTGTTTAAGCTGTCCAGGATAGGATCTGATTTAAAAATCTGGTCTTTATTTTATGATTAAATAATTTGTTTTCATAGAGGATACATTACCCAATGTGAAGACTGCATATTTTTATTCAGCACTGTCCTTTAAAACCTTTCTCTCATTTTAAAAATGATTTGTTTGAGGTCTGGGATATAAAACTTCCTATGGAATAAAATACTCATTTATTTTAACCAAATACTCACCAAAGCAAGGAAAGGTTTCATACCTTTAACCTCTCATTTTTAAATTTTTCTTAAATTTAGGGGATTTCAAAAAGGATAGATGGGAAAATAGTAAAAATAAGGTGTTAAATTAAAGAAATAGAAAATAAAGATTTAATTGAGAAATAAATTTACATTTTAACTGCTAAAATAGAACATACCTTGTAAGTTTCATTAAGAAAAAAACAAATACATGAAATTTCTAGTTAAAGGGGATTTGTCAGAGGTTAAGGAGATAAGACATAGGAATTTTGTTTTTGCTGTAGTGATATAAACCTCCTATGGTCCATTCCTCCTCGTGATTTCAGCTATAATTTCTAGAAAAAATCCAAAATAAACTACCTGACGGCTCTGAACAGTAAAGTGATCATTTTGTTTACAGGAGTCAAAAACTGGAGAAGCAATATGTGTGGGGATGCGTATTACCTGACTTTTCCTCAAGAGCAGGACACTGTTATAGAGTGTTAAGTCCAGACAACTAATACTCCAGTAAGAACCTATTTTAACTCTATGGGAAACAGGGAAATAGTCATATCTTCTTTCACATATTCAGGGATTTTTTTTCACATGCACATATATAATTTGGTGGTCTTTTAGAACGGCACTATGAATTCATTCTATATATTTCAATCATATCAAATACTGAACATGAAACATAAAATTTCATTAAGATCTCTATCTCTAACAATATCTACCACATAGTTGTCTGTGTAGATGTTTATAGATCTACTGCATTTCTTTCCATTTTTCTTTTTTTAGTTTTATTGTTTTGCTGTTACAGTTGTTCGCACTTTTTCTCCCTTTTCCTACCTCCACCCAGTCCCCCACTTCCCTTCCCTAACTCAATCCCCACATTGTTGTCTATGTCGGTGAGTTATGCAAAGATGTTCTTTGGTTAATCCCTCTCCCATCTTTCATTCCATTCCCCTACCCTCTTTTCCGGAAGTTGTCCATCTGTTTTACGTGTCTTTACTATTTTGCTCATTAGTTTATTGTGTTTGTTAGATTTCACATATGAGTGAGTTCATGATATTTTTCTTTCACTGACTGACTTAATTTACTTAGAATAATTTTCTCCAGGTCCATCCATGTTGTTGCAAAATGTAAGAGTTTCTTCTTTTTTACTGCTGCATAGTATTCCATTGTGTAAATATACTACAGCTTTTTTAGGCATTTATCTACTGATGGGCACTTAGGGTGTTTCCAATTGTTGCCTATGGTAAATAGAGCTGCTATAAACAAAGGGGTGCATTCTCAACTAATGATAAATAATTTCCCATTCCTAGAGAGTTCTAAGTGCTATTTTAACTCTATGGGAAATAATAGTCATGTCTTCTTCCACATATTCAGAGATGCATTTCTTTTTTTTTTTTTTACTGTATTTTTACCCATTACCATTTATCCCCCTTATATCCTCTTCCACCTCCACCCACCACTCTCTTATCAGGACATCACAGGTACACTGTCTTTCCTGCATTATTTTAATTTTTACTTCTCTCCAGGATAATTGCCATCACCGAGAAAACACATACTTTCTTCCCTTTAAAAAAAACATTGCAAAGTCCAGCAACCAAGGAATTAAAGTCACATCCATTTAGATGGGAAGAAGGGGCAAAAACACAGAGATGTGGGAGGGGTGGCTCCACATCCATATGTGGTGGATAAAAATCAGGAGGGATGTCTCAGGAGCAAGGGATCCCAGCCCCACACCAGACCACACAGCCCAGGGTTCCAGTGCCAGGAAGATAAGCCCCCATAACTTCTGGCTATAAAAATCAGTGAGGGTTGTGGGTGCAGAGGAAACTGCAGAACTCTCAGGCATCTACTCTCAATGGACTTAGAACTTAAGCAGACTCACTCCCTCTGGACTCCAGCACCAGGACAAAAGGCTTAAGGGCAACAGTGGCTTACAGAGAGAAACTGAAGTGTCTGGCATCAGGGCAAGTGCTGGAAGACAGCTTCCTCCCAGACAAAACTCCAGAGGCCAGGCAGTGGCCATTGTCCCTTTTCTGAGCCCTCCCCAACACAGCCACAGAGCTTTAGCACCATACGTGAGACTCCATCAACCTCATTCACACTTGTTGCCCTGCCGTGGTGATTACCTAAGGCTCCGCCCCATCCAACTCACAGGTGTGCTTTTCTATAATAGGCCATGCTACTAAGACAGGGAGTCAAAGCAGCTCTACCTAATATGTGAAAACAAACACAAGGAGGCTGCCAAAATGAGACAAATAAATATGGCCTAAATGAAATAACAGAATAAAACTCCAGAAAAAGAACGAAACAAAATGGAGATAAGCAATCTATCATATTGCAGAGTCCAAAACACTGGTTATTAGGATGCTCAAGGAACTCATTGGGTGCTTTAACAGCATAAAAATGCCCAGGCAGAAATAAAGTTTACACTAAGTGAAATAAATAATTTATAGGCAGTTAACAGTGAAGTGGATGAAGCTGAAAAGCAAATGAATGATTTGGGACATAAGAAGGAAAAAAAGATTCAACTAAAACAGCAAGAAGAAAATGAATTAAAAAATAACCAAGGATAGGCTAAGGAGCCTCTGAGACAACTTCAGACATACAACATTCAAATCATAGGGGTGCAGAAGGAGAAGTGAAAGAGCAAGAAATTGAAACCTTATTTGAAAAAGTAATGAAAGAAAACTTCCCTAATTTGGTAAAGAAAATAGACATATAAGTCCAGGAAGCACAAAGAATACCAAACAAAGTGGACACAGAGACCAACACCAAGACACATCATAAATTAAAATGCCTAAGATAAAGAGAGAATCTTAAAAGCCGCAAGAGAAAAGCAGATGGTTAGCTACAAATGAGCTCCCATAAGGGTGTCAGCTGATTTCTCAAATGAAATTTTTCAGGTTAGAAGGGATTGGCAAGAAGTATTCAAAGTGATGAAAAGCAAGGATCTACAACCTAGATTACTCTATCCAGCAGAGCTATCATTTAGAATAAAAGGCAGATAAAGTGTTTTCCAGACAAGGGAAAGCTAAAGGAATTCATCATCAAGTCATTACTATATGAAATGTTAAAGGAACTTATTTAAGAAAAAGAAGATAAAAACTATAAACATTAAAATGGCAACAAATCCACAACTATCAACAACTGAATCTAAAAAACAACTAAGCAAACAACTTGAGCAGGAACAGACTCATAGATATGAAGATCATTTGGATGGTTACCAGTTGGGATGGGAAAGGGGGAGAATGGGGGAAAGATGCAGGGATTAAGAAATACAAATTGGTAGGTACAGAATAGGCAGGGGGATGTTAAAAAACAGTATAGGAAATGGAGAGGCCAAATAACTTACATGTGTGAACCATGAGCATGAACTAAGGGGGGCTTGCTGGTGGGCATGGGAGGTACTCGGTGGAGAGGGATAAAGGGGGAAATTGGGACAACTGTAGTAGCATAGTCAATAAAATACATTAAAAATAAAATATATTACTTAAAACAACAAAAATTAAAATTAAAACAGTACTTTCCTTGAACCCACATCTCACTTCTCTAATCATTACATTACTCTCTTTTAGAGCAACACTCCTAGAAATTTGTCTGTGTTAACCAGGTGACTGCCTCTCCTTCCATTCTCTTTTGGACCCATTCTACTCAAACTTTGGTCCCTTCCACTATCCTACCTCATCAGGCATTTTTTTTTCTCTGTCTCCTTTGCTCGTTCCTCTTATTTTTCCTAATATCCTACACTCTGGAATGCCTCAAGACTCAGTCCTTGAATACTTCTCTGTCTATAGTCATCCATAGGTGACCTCATCAATTCAATAGTTTTAAATTCCATATATATGCTGATGACTCTGAAATGCATATTTTTGGCTATGATATCTCCCATGAACTCCAGATCGATATATCCTTTTTATATCTCCATTTAGATGTCAAATAGTCATCTTAAGTTAAATATGTCCAAAAAGGAATTATTAAGAGTTCTGGTTCAGATAGTGACAGAATAGTATATATGTGACTAATCCTTCTGCAAATAACAATTATAAAGTCAGAACAAGATATATAAAATAACTATATGAATACGCAGGAGAGCAATGAAAAACAGAATGCACTAGAGAGGATTCAGCTCCTGAAAGAATGAAGCCACACTTGGTGTATATAGCTTTTCCCCTAGGGGAACCTCCCCAGACTGCACAGAGTGGCTAGAATTCAAGCAGAAAACCAAGGATCTTTTGGCTAATGGTGTCAAAGGACAGAGTGTGAGGCTACCAGAATGAGACTGTAAATTGAGAAATTCCTAGAAGGAAAGAAAAAAGGCATTTTCCTCCAAAACCTGGATATACATTCCCTTCAATAGTTGGCTGATCCTGACATATGAAAGATCCCAAAGAGTTCAGCAGAAAGCAACAACCAGAAGGCTAAAAGAATTGAACATAAATTTTAGCTGCTGGACACCATTAGGGAAGTAGTTTGGAGTTTGAGCCACATCGCTTTAGAGGGACATGGTAAATACCTTATAAACTTTAAATAAGCCTTATAAATAGAACATATTTCTATTTACTATTTTAAGATATTTTTCATTCATAAGAGCCATATGATTTTTACTTTATTTAACAAATAAAAAATGTGGTATTCTCAGTAAAAGTTACACTTCTAATTGGCCTAGCACCTTAATAAATAGCTCCTCTAAGAAAAGGGAAATAGTAACTTCTTAAGCATCAACTATGTACTAGCATTATACCACGTACTTTATGTGCTTCATATCACTTAACTTATGAGGTACCTTTAGGTTCTAACAATTTTTATAAAGCACATTAATCCTAGTATGTTTGTAAAAAGTTCCATAATCAGTTGCATTTCACATTTCAGTTAAACCTTTTTATATTTGCAATTGCCTTAATTTGCTCTTTCTTTGGATTCAAGTAACCCCCTTTAGAAATGGACAGGTGATGCCTTATGCAAATGGCAAGATGACTTTTTATATAATTTTCTTAGAGGCTAATAATTTTACATGTCATTCTTGCTAAACAATAACCTAGAAAGGAAAAATCTTTATTCTCTGAAGGAAAATAAATTCTGTGGTTACACATCAAAATTTCTTGTCAAGAGCATGTGATCCGCTTTGATTTTTCACATTGACTTGAATAAATATTCTAAAAGAATTATAAAGTATAAAACTTGAATGTTCTATTAATCTGATTAATCCAAATGCATGTTAAATATCTAGGAAAACTGGGTTTACAAAACCACACACTGCAAGCTTTATTTGATGCCTTTGAACAGAGTAGTGATTTTTAACACGTGTCACAAATGTAATGTTCTGCACAATTATGTACAGCTAAAACAAATCATCATCAGCTTCAGCTATTATGAACATAATTATCAAAGTATTAAATCAAATATGAATTAAAGACTAATATTCACGTTTCTAAGAGGAGTCCTCAAAAGGTCTAGGTAGCTGCTTTAAAATTAAAAGTAGGTTTTTAAAAAAATCCCTCATATATGGGTTCATAAAAATATTTTATTGGTGAACAGTTATAGTCAAAATCATGCCCACATTACTACTAAATAGAATATTGAAGAAAAACATCTTGAGATTAAACTTTTCACCTTTCCTATCATTTTGCCAAGGACACATATTCATACTAGTCAATTTGAAAAATACGTCATTTTTTAAATCTTGCAACAGTGATCATTTTTATTTGATATAAAGTTCTTCATTTTCTCAAATACTTTCCTCTAAGTATACATATTGTAAAAAGTCAATTAAATGAAAGGCTTTCCACTATATCTTCATCTCTCCTCACTCTAGTCTCTGTATTTTTATTTGTTTGTTTGTGTCCAGTACATAATTGTATACTACTTGCTGAGGTTAGGCAAGGGGGAGGAGAGTGCAAGCCAAGTGGAATGGCCTCCCCTAATCCCATCTTCCTTGTGTTGTGGAGAAGAGGCTGTCTGGACAGTCAGCCCCCTGGCACTTCAGCCCTGAGGAGAAACATGAGCTGGGCCTTCACAGCTACTTCGACCTTTGACTGATTCTAAATATCTTTAAAAGTCCCCCTGTGAAGCTCAAAGGACTAAGGAATCACACATTAAAAAGCACACTTCTGGTTTCTCTAGAAGTCATCTGTCTTTCCTCTACTGTTACACATTCAGACTTGAGTTAAACGAGTGTTCTTTTCTTTTTGAGGCTTTTTTTATTGAACTCAAGACATCGTTAGCAATGATGAGAAACTAGGAAATCTAATTTCAATTATCCTAGCTATATGCTATTATTATTGCTTAATAATAATATCTATGAGCTGTTAGCACCATGTTAGGTGCTTTACTCACATTAATTCACCTTACCTTCTCCTCAGCCCTATGAGGATGTACTGATTTCCCCCATTTTAATAGAAGAGGAAAGTGAAGCTTAAAGAGGCTAAGCAAGTCATTTACATCTAGTCATACAAAGCAAGAGAGATAACACTTGAACTCAGATCTCTTGGACTCCAAACCTGTGTCCTTGATCCCTATGCTATATGGCCACATGTTTACTTCTGAGTGAAATCATTAATAACAGAGGGGTTATTAATGAGCCTAAAAGATTCATGAAGTTGCTTGCAACCAAGACTCTAATGTTCAGCTAATTCCATATATATTATGGGAATTATTTTATATACATATAAAATTATATATATAAAATTTAGTTATCTCTCCATTCCCATACCTCCTCTCAGGGTAACCAGTCTGGTATATATCCCTTTTTTCTATGTTCATACTGTCTATCACACATAGTATCTATCATACCATATATCCATGTATGCATATATATATATATATATATAAGTATATATATAAATATATTCAGGTTAGTTGTTTTCATAAAAATTTGATCATCCTATAAACATTATCCTCACAGATCTTTTTTCAAGTGAAAATATTAGGGAAGTGTAGAGCAGGGAGATAAATGATAGTTTAGTTCCTCAGTACTTATTCACATATTAAAATGGCTTTGATTTAAGGTAAATTACTCAAATCATAATCTGTATATTTCAAAAGTTTCCATACATTGCCATCATATTCTGACAATAAAGACTTTGTAATCCCAAAGCAGGCCTACACCTGACTTTACCACTAACCTGCAAAATTCAAGTGTGGTGGCTTTCAGAGGCACTTAGCTCCCTGTCACGCTAAGACAATCCTGTTGAAGAATCAAAAATCATGCTCTGGAGATAACAGAGATCCACAATGTCCCAAGATTGGCTTCAAAAGTTAATGACCTTCTCCAGTGTCAGGAAAATCCCTAATCACTCACCTTTGGACCTGGTAATCCAGGTAACCCAGGATTTCCATGTGGCCCTGGTATGCCCTAAAAATAGAGAAAAACGTCATTTTTAGAATAGATCTAGATACAAACAACAGGAAGTGTTTATTACAGCATTCAAACAATACTGCATACTATAATTTCATGAAAATGAATATTACTTTTTTTTACAAAGTTCTTTACATTTTAGTCTTAAAAACAGAGAGCCTAAGCATCCTTTACATGTTCTGCCTTCAAAACATTGCCGCAGGTGTTTACCTTGCTTGTGTACCACCCCCATCTCCAGCCATACTCCTTGGTACTCCTGCTAAAGGCTCTAAGAGTAAGAAGCTTAAAATTAACAAATTTCAATTGTTTCCTTGCTCTCCTCTCAACACATGTTAACTCTTTCTGCACTTAGGTTTTTGCATATGCTATTATGTATGCCTTAAAGACTTACTTCATTTAATCTTGCCCCCTACAGCTACCCAAATTATTCTGAGCTGTCACCTCACTTCTACATCCCAGATACACCAGCAGGAAGTGATTTCTCTTTCCTACTTACTTTCATAGAAATTGCTGTATGTAAAATTCATTTGCAATTAGTTATGTGTTACCTTGAGATTTTTTTTTAAAGATTTTTATTTATTTACTTTTAGAGGGGAAGGGAGGGAGAAATAAAGAGAAACATCTATGTGTGGTTGCCCCTTGAGCACCTCCTACTGGGGACCTGGCCTGCAACACAGGCATGTGCCCAGACCTGGGATAGGGACTCAATTGACCCCTTGCTTCGCAGGCTGTCACTCAATCCAGTGAGCCGCACCAGCCAGGGCACCTTGAGATATTTCTTATACTATTGTAATCTGTTACTTAGATATTTTATTTCCATTTTAATGATCTTATGACATGTGTTATTTAGTTATAGGCTTATGAATTCTTTGAAAAGAGGCTGTTTTTAATATTATCAGGGTAGTACTTAGCAGGTATTAGTCATTCAATGAATGGTTGTCAATTTGGATTTAATAATCGCTTCTGTTTACTGAGTACCTACTATGTGCAAGTAACTGTGTTAATGCTTTATATTTCTTATTAGTAATCCACATAACAACCCTGCAAATAGATTATTTTTACCCCTCATTACAAATGAGAGAGCAGCTCACACAATGAGCAAGTAGATGAACTAAGATTCACCTCCAGAAAGCCTTCCAGGTCTCTAGGCCCCTGCACTCATTTGGGTTTGGTATCCACTTCTGTGCTTTTCATCCATACCTTTACTTTAACATATAACATAGAGTTAAAAATTAATTATCTGCCTTTCAATTCTGAAGTAACAGAGCATTGTGTTTCAGAGAGAGACATGTCAGCAATGTAAATATTGAAGTTATACCTAATAAAATTAACACTAAATTAAAAAAGATTAGATTTTATAGCATATGTCATTTGTAACCTGAAAAAAATAAATTTAGGTAAATTAGATAGAAAAATTTGTGAGGAATAACAAATTATTTGTAGATATAAGAGCAACAGATATAAACTATTATTTCACAAAGCTTAGTAGTGCAAAAGTGAGCCAGGACAATGACTTTAGGAAAAATTAATGACAATGACAGTTTGGGATTTTTAAAAACAAGTATAATTTGTTGGTTGTTGCCAAATGAAATAAAATCTGGAGAGAGAAGAAATGTGGAGTTGCAACTTTTAAATAACTGGAGGTAAAATTAGGAACACAAATGTAATTATTAGCCTTAAGAAGAGAAATATTGTTCCTTCCTTCAATGAAGGAATATTGGACATATAAATGAAAAATAAAAAGGTGGAAATTAGGAGAGGAAAGTACTGTCTCATGAGAATAAGTGGAAGTTCAGAAACTAAAGTTCATGCTGTAGGAGAATAGCCTCAGCAGTGGAGAGGGAATGCAATCGGTGCAAAGATGGACTGGGTCCCCCAGAACAGTGGGATCCGGGTTCTCCTGACAGAGAGGGAGCGGGGTGAATGGTCTCTGCGCAGGAGAGAGCGAACAAGGTTTAGAAGGCACTCTGGGAGGAATGTGCTGAGAAATAAAAGAAATAGTAAATTACACTGGGAGCCCAGTGAACATTCGTCTCAGGCTTCATACGGACAAGGGTTTGATGTGAATATGGACAACTTAAAGTAGTATTTTAGGGTGATTTTTCTTTATATGGTTTGCAGGATAAATAAAAATCAGGATAGAAAGTGGATTATATATGGTATCTGCATTTGTCTTTATAACACACAGTCACAGTTCTTTTTCTAGCTCTTTGAAGAATTCGTTAGTAAAACTCCACGTTTATTTTTCGGTTTGAAAGAAACTAATTCTAACACAGCAATAAATCTTTTGTTGGACCTGTGTAATGTGAGAAACTCCTGCTGATCCTTAAGGCAGCATTTTTCCTCAGGACAATTATTTTTCTAAGTCAATAGCTCCACTATTTTCCACTATGTAATCCAGGAATGCACTACTTTAAGGCAGCCCACTCCTCTTCATTTCCCAAAGTAAATGAACCCCACCTTGGACTATCAACTACAGATGAGATCACTTTGTAACTAAAATACTGTTACAAGTAGCACCGGAACATCCACCAATCTACAAATTTGATAATCTTTCTTGGGTATGTTCATAGAGAATGCATTGGCTGGGTGTTTATACTCAAATGAAGCTGCATGTGTTTCTAAGCTTCTCTTGAATTGGCAAAGGTATGGCTAAGTTTGAAGAGGCAGGCAGGTTTCCAAAGGGAGTACATACTGTACAATACTAGGGAAACCATACTGGAAAGTTACTAATTCTAACAGCATGTGGGAAAAGGAATCCATCTACTCACCCGTGGACCTCTCTTCCCTGATGGACCTGGGATACCTGCTGGACCAGGTGGACCCTTGGAAAACAAATGCCAAGATATTAGGCATGAGAATAGACACATCTTCTCTCACAAGTCTTACTAAAATTCTCACTTTAGGGCTCTTATTCAGTCCCCAGTTACCAGCTGATGATGATTTTACAGTAACATGAATTCCCTCACCCTAATCAGCAGGGCTGAGAATTGAAATTCAAGTGTCCTCTTTAATCTGGGCAGAAATGGCAGCAGGAAGTCTATGACTTATGGTTATAGGCGCTGTATCTGGTTTTTACAGGGATCATAACTGGTAGTTTTGTGGGTGATTTTTACCTAAATTTACTTTTACTACTGAAGGAGGAATTCAATTTAGGGTTTGGAGACCAACAATGACTGGTTTTTTTCAAACACATTTCAGAAGACTTGCCTTGAAAACTTAAAGCACTGACCATTTTATGTTCTTTTTAAAAGACTCATACCAAGGATATGTGGAACTTGTTAAACCATTACTATGAGATACTTCTAGCATATTCAGTAATAAATCTGCCTTATACAAAATGCAGTATACCAGAAGGTCACTAATAGAGTTAAGTGATTTGTATGAAAACAAAGTATGAAAGCCAAAACTGAAGTCTTCTGGGTTTTTTAAATGTTATTAAATATATCAAGTAAGAAATAGGAAACGACTTCTTTGCTTTCTCATATAATGCCTTTGGTCATCTTTTTTACTCACTTTAATAATCAATTGTGAAAGCATAAATGTTTACTTGGGATATGGTTAGCACATATTCATCTGTTCATTCATTTAATTGTTATTGAGCACTCTGCTGATAATGGCATTATTCTTGGTGTCTAGAGAGCATACACATATTCCATTTTGTAAATATTCATTCATCATTGCAGTAAAAATAGTATGAGCTTTGAAATTATATATATCGAGGTTAAATTACTAACTTTACCATTAACATTAACAAGGGGCATGACATAATGAGCCTCATTTCATGTAGCTTTTTTCTCTTTGAAACTTATCAATATCACAGTCATTTTCCAGTTTTCTAATGCTCTTTCTATGTTTAAAACTGTCCATTTTTCTTTCATTTTATTTTTTCCTTCTCCTATCACCTAACTTGATAAAAATTACCTTTCATGCATTTGATAACATTGAGAGAGAAGCACTATTTATAGTCAACCCCATATTGAGGAAATTCTTCCTGAGCCACTCAAATGTTTTAACAGCTATTATTATATCACTAGATTCCACTGTAAATTGACTTTCACTTTTTTTAATTAAAATTCTTTTCAAATTAGTTTTGGTTTTGCTGTTATAATCAGCAGTTAACAACTGTTGATTTGAATTATGTCCCCAAAAATAAGAACTAAAAAGTGGAAAATTAAAACAAATGTCTACTTTGGTTTATTGCCTTATCACACTACTTTGTGAAAAAAGAAACCAGTATTTCATTCAAATTGGAAAGTCAGTTAATGTTAAAGTTAATATTATCACAGGGGAATAAAAGTACATTTCATATTGTGATTAAAACATTTGAGTTGTTTAATGAGCATTAAATAAAAATCAATTTTAAAGTAGCTTCACAATTTTGAATCCCCAAATCTTTGACAATGGGTTATTAATAGGCATTTTCTAGAACCCATAGAGCTGAAGTAATTTTATATGGCATGACTTTTTGAGAAGAATATGTTATTTCCTATACATGAAGTTAAGTCATAGATAAAAGCACTTTACCTTTCACATTATTAATTATTAACAAAATGTATAATTCAATTAAAAGAGCAATGGTTTTGCAATCATTCAGTCTAGAATCAAATCATGCTTCAATCATTTACTAGCTAAATGACTGTGGACAAGTCACACTTTCTTAGCCTTAGTTTCCTCATCTTTGCAATACTGATGATTAAAACCTATACTCAGAGTTACTGTAAACATTAAAGTTTTTTTATATAAAAGACTGTTATTATGTCTGATATGTGGTGGTTAACAAGTTAACTATAGAGTAATCAATTTTTAAAAAGTTTATGTGTGGTATAGCAAGCACTCAGGATCAGTTATAATATTATTATTGCTAGGGTAATAGGTATACTAAGGCAAATTTACTCATGATGCCAATACTTCTAAGAGGTACTAATGCCTTCTCAATTAATCTTAGATGTTCTGCATCTAAAATTCCTTTTATAAAATTCATTTACTCACTCAATGAACATTAGTAAGCATCAAGCTATCCTAGAGTTTACAGTCTAGATAAAAACACACACACACACATACACACACATTAACAGATAAACAATTACACAGTTTATGTAGTGAGGAAGAAGAAAGCAAGCAACCAGGGGAGAGATTGACATAGTGCACCTAATTTATATTATGGAACCAGAGAAGGCTCTTCTCGGGAAGGTTAAATTAGACCTTAAAGATGACTAGGAGAAAATAAAATTCTACAAAATAGAAATAAAATGAATGAGGGCATGAGTAAAACAAAACGAAACAAACAAAAAACCATCATCTTGTTAAAGTACTGAAAGAAAGCTATTAGTGAAAGTAAGAAAAAGTGGAACACGATGAGGTTGCTGAGGTAAGTAGGGTCCAGAACACATCTGATTCACAGGTCACGATAAAGAGTTTCTGATTTATTTTCAATGCTTTATTTTTCTGCCACTAAACAGTTAAGGCAGATAAATGACATGATCAGATTCATGTTTTTAAAAAGATCACTAGAGAATTTATGTAAAAGAATATTTTTAAACTACCCCCTCTCCCTCAAAACCCACTGAAAACAACAAAAATTATCAAAAGATGAAAACATCATCTCCAATGAAATGGGAATAGAACCACAACCACAAACCACAAAATATGAAGGTTATCTTCCAAATACAGAGAAACTTTGGTGTAAGAAAAGATGCTGAGAGATGACCAAAGAAAAAAACCAACAAAAAACCTCCTCAGACCTCAAAACTTGGAGAGGCTACAGATACCTAAATGTTTATTGGTTTTAAAAGTTCATTCGAACAATCCTTTGACTAGAGTGATTAGGTTTAAAGAAATGGGAAAGCCACTGGAGATATAATTCGTGACCCGGTAAAGACCCAGTTCCAAATAGTCAAAAGGAGGGAAGGTAGAACTGAAGAGTAGAACCCAGCTCTACTACCAAATCACCTCATCTGGGGAGGTGTCTAGGGGGTAAAAGACAAGAGCAGAAATCCTCATATCACTTTTCAGAGAGCCTGTGATACAAAGGGCTTCACAAGAAATTGTACATGAAATGACAGGAAAGCTGTCTCTCAGTAGAGGAAAAAATATATATGGTAAGATGATGTTTAAGGCAGCAACCTAAATTTGAATCTCTGTACCACACCATATATTTCCTTTTGCCTGTACCTATACTATTCTAAAATAAACAGTGGTCCAGAAAGAGTCATCTCTATTTAAAAAATGAGTAATAACTAGGAACAAACCAGAAGGGGACCTATGCATAGGTATTGAGAGGAAAGTGTGAGGATAGAAACATAAATTAAAAGTAGAGTAAAAACATTTACAAGAGGAATTAATTGCTCTGTGCAACAGAGAAAAGGTTCAGTCATGCAGTTCACTGAAGATTCAAAGAATTCCAAAATGCCACTTTTCTGTAAAAAGAGAGCTCAGAGAAAAGTTACAAGAGATAAAAATAACAACCAATGTAATGAAATGAACCAGAAGAGTTAAAGATAGGAAAAAGAAAAAAGAAAGCATTGCAGATGAAAGCCATGTCAGAAGCAATAAAAACTGATGAAATACAACTGAAAAAATCAATAAAGGAATATGGATGTAGGATAACTGAATTCACACAAAATGAAATGGCAAAAAGCAATCAGATAAACAATTATAGAGAAGATAATAAATGCTTTCATCACAAAGGACATTCAACATAAGCATATCAGCGAGTCTAAAGAAGAACATTAAAAAGTGGAAAAAATGCTTGAGAATATAAGAGGAGACTTTTGTATAATAAAATAAGAATAATCCTTCAGATCAAAGATACCAGAAAAAAACTGACACAGAATCTAATAGATTTCATGAACTTCAAAGACAATGAAATAACTGCATGGGGATACAGAGGAAAAGACAGTCACCTATAGGCAGAAAACCAGATTGCCCTCTGACTTCAAACAGTAACATCCACTTCAAGAAATAGTAGAATAGTCCCTACAAAGTTCCTCATTTTATCATCATTTAATCTCTCCGTAGCTTTCTAAAATCTACACTACACTGAAGTAGGATTCTCAAAGTTAACAATGACTTTCTCATCAGAAGATCCAATGGATTTCTTCCACCTTTTCTCAGTCCTCATCCTCTTTGACTTCTCTGTAGCTTTTGGCACTGCTCATCAATTTTTCTCAAAACTCTCTTCTTCAGCTTTTGGTACAGTGCACTATATTCTTCTCTCCCATCTCTCTATTATGTCACATTTCTCCTTATTTTTTCCCTTCTATAACCCAAATCAAATATTTCTCATTATTTGGATCCTAACATTTTGCCAAACTCCTTTCCTTGAAGTTATCCAACCTTAACAGCTTCAACTACAATATTGATGGGAAGACTCCTAAATATACATCCCATACCATGACCTCTTTTTTTTACTTCAGCTTCTTCAACTTTTCCAACAGCTTACTGAATTGCCAGCAGACTTAAATGTTTTAACTTAGTTTCTTTTCCTAAAATCAACTTACTTTCTTAATTCTTGTTTTTAGTAATGGTATCCCGATTCTCTCAACCTGCATGGTTAAAACTTGAGCTGTCTCTGATTCTCTCTCTCTCTTTTTAATTTTGTCCCTAGGTCCAATTAATTTACTAGTTCTACCAAACCTTCCTTTAAATATCTCTTGAGTCTTACCTGTCTGTTACATTTTCACTGCTGTCATCCTAATGTCCTAATCTTGTAACAATAAGATAACAGGAACTTCCCGCCTGGGCACTGCTATCTGACTGAATTTCCTATTAATATGCCTGCTTAGAAACCTACAAAATCCTCCATCGAGAAGATGAAATTAGAATTATCACTTTGATAATTAAGACCCTCCACAACTTGACATCTATGTTGGGTCTTATATTTGTCTAGCATTACTCAGCCTCACATTGTGAAAGAATTTGAGCTTTAGAGGCAGAAAATCTGGCACTAAATCCTGGCTCCACATTTATTAGTAATGTGGTTATGGGCAAGCATATTAACTTTCTCTGGCTTTTATTTTAATCAGCTTAAAAATGAAGATAATAGTACCAACCTTACAGAGTTCTTTTAAAATAAGATAATAAATGGAAAGAGTATGGCAGAGTGTCTGCCACAAGGTAAAAACTCAGTAAGTGGTAGCTATCACACTATTTTTCCTATATAAAAAATATGCAAGTCCCTTTCCCCTACCAAAATCATATCCATTCTTTGGGACTTAGGTTATAACTAACTTTGTCCACAAGAACCTATCCTGAACAGCTCAACCTTAAGTGATCTTTCATAGAGATCCCTTCAAAAAATATTTTTTTAACCTTTGAACATATGTATCCTATACATTTAGTTTGTATCTCTCAGTGGTATTTATCTTACTTTACAATGAGATATAGTTATAAATGTACTTCTTCCAGCCCCATTACTGAAATATAAGCTCCTTCTGAATAGTGATTGTTTTCTACATACTCTGTGTTTCTGTTTTGTTCGTAGTAGAGACTAAGCAAATATCTGTTGAAAATTATTGCTTTACCTACCAATGTTGAAATGGCTATTTTTGGTTTTATACAAGAGATTAATGTTTATCTCATCATACTGACTTTTCCTGAAGAATTGTTTCCATAACCATTTGTTTAATATGACCTATCCAGTTGTTCAGTTTGATTACTATTATGTTGGTAATTAATTGTCATAGCTGAAAAGAGTTTATTTCTCTATAATAATAATATTCTTCAGGTTTTATTTTAAAACCTTTCAATATTCATTCTAATTAGAGTTGCCCAATACCTAGTAAATCACTTCAAATAATAACCACAAAGGAAACATAAGCTAAGCAAGTGGCATCATCTCCCATTCTACATTCTATGGTTTCTAGAACTAAACCAATGACTTAAACTTTATTTCATCAAAACATATTTTGAGACATATTTTGGTCTTCTTGAAATTAAAAAATTAATTTCTGAAGGCATTAAAATTATTTAAGGCACAAATATAAAAGGCAAAAACAATGTTTCTAAAGTTATGATTTTAAATACCTTTAAATGAGTTTTAAATTATTTAAAAATTCTTCAAATGGTCATCTTTAATTGCACTTACACAACAAAAGAATTTCAGAGCTCAAAAAATTAGTCTATTATCTCATAGTTTTCTTTATATATTATTAAATAAGTGATTTGGCTGAATTTTCCATTGACTGGACTGATGGACTGACAGATTTTTTTGTCTGAGGTAGATGGAGCTTTTATTAATCCATAAATGCAAATTAACTATATCATTAAAGGTTAAATGAAGTGTTACTTTTCATAGAAATTAAAATATTTTATTTAGAATGATAACATAGTGGGTTGCTTTTTTCCCCAGCAATGATTCACTACAAAATTATGTCTACCTAAAATAAAATCTTCACTCTATTTTAATGCATTTGATATTATTGTGCTAAAAACATACTAAAGTGATGTATTTGATGTATTTTTCTTTAGTCTACTATAACTTTTACATCCTTTCCCTAACACGACTATGCATTAATTTATGGTTTTTTAAATAAAGGATGCTGATCTATACTTAGCAGCTGAATTCCTGGTTGAATTTCAACTGAACAAGAAAAACATATAGCTTACTCACCAATTTACCAGAATTAAGTAACCTTTTCAGTCTGCCAATATAAACCAAAAAGAAAAAGTACAGTATTTGAGTCAGGGTTGCATTCTGGTTTGATGAGTTATCACAACCATAAATTTAATCACCATAGCCAAGATAAATTTCTGAAACAGATCTGATCTGCTCTGTATTGCTCAATCTAGAAAATTCTTTTTGAAACATATGATAAATTAGTGCAATAAGACATTTAAAAAACAACTTACGGGAGGTCCAGTGTCCCCTTTTGGCCCTCTCAGATTCTCCATTTCGGTCATTGTATTAAGATCCTCATAATAATAATAATAGTCATAAAGCTCAGTTTCATAGTTATTTTCAATGGGATAAGTAGCATCAGGATCCATTTCACCTTCCTTCCTTAGATCAAGATGATTATCCACAGATGGCTCGTCTGTCGCTCTGTACAAGGTTGCATTTAAAATCTGTTGCAGTTCCATGAGTTCATTAGTTTGTAGATTTGCCGTGATAGCCTTCTTGAGATTAGTAGCTGTACCTTGTTTTCTGTGTGGAAGAATAGATGGTATCTTCTTAAACAGTGACATACCAGTTACTCCATCATTATGTTGTGTGATATTGCTGGACACATTTGAGAGAAAACTAAATTTCTCCTTGATATTTGTTCTTGCTTCACTGAGGAGATCATAGGTCGTTGACAGGCTTAAATGTGTCGGAGTATGTTCCTCAGTGATTATTTCCTTGTCCTGAATCCCACGGCTCCCAAGATGCACAGCAGATACATTCCCTGAATGAAGAGAAGTTAACTGAGATCTTGATGTCTGGCGTTCTTGTTGATTATGTGCTATGGCAGATTTGTTGTTTATGACATTCGGAATGTTTTTACCTTTGGTAAGTGTGTCCCGTGACAGTACTTTTTCACCAAATTGTTTAGGTAAGGGAGAGTTTTCTGGTATCTTAGCTGGTACAATAGTTGTATGAAAAAGGTTTGTCCCAATGCGACACTGCTGTTTCACATGGCTGCAATAGTTTGCAGGTGCTTCCAAAGTAGGAATAATATCCAACTGACATACTATTCCTTCAAAATGGACAGAATTATTATTCATACTTCCTAAGGTAAACACACTGTTGGAATCAAATGTCTGAACTTCTGAAAGAGTCTCTCTACTAAAATATTTCTTTCCACACTCAACAAACATTGAAACAACTTGGTTTCCAATAGTGATGGCAAAGAAGTGCCATTGCTCATCATGAACACTGTAGTTGAAAAATATAGACTGCTTTCCTCCAAGGTGTACCACTAATTTTCTAGGTAATAATTGAACTCCTAATTGCAGTCTATTTTTACTTCTAATGCTGAAGAGAAATGCATTGTTCACTCTATGTGACTGTAACCCAATTAATATTGTAAATGTATGTCCTAAGTTCAGTGGTAAAATTTTCATGAGAGGTGACTCAATACAAGTGTCATTTGTTAAAATGACACCTGATTCTGCTAAATGGACCCCCTGAGGTAATGGTGTAGATGATGATGGTACAGCAGTCACTGATGATGAGTGTCTTACATCTTTGCCTCCAAGGCCTAGTTGTTGAAGAATATCTATGCCTGAAAATTAAAAAGAGAGAGAGAAAGAGAAAGAAAGAAAGAATCTTACTCTTATGCATTCATGTGTTCATATAAATGTTTGAGTATGAGAAAATCTTCCTTGTCTGTATCAATAGTAATAATCCCTAAAATAAGCATCTTCTATCAATAACTAGCTTTCAGGCAATGAGAGATACAGAGAGGGAAAATCAAATGTTATACTCTATAATTTTAAAAATGCACACACACACACACACGCACACGCACACACACACACATGCGCGCACACACACACACCCCCCCCCAGTATCTCTACTCCCAAAATTTAATTAATAAATAAATGTTCTCTCACTTTCCCAATCAATTAGGAATCTTATTTGTTACACCAATCAATATACATGTTCAAGGATTCCCAGATGTGATTTATTTATTTAATTTAGAACTTAAAATGTAATGACTTCTATGTTAAAGAAAAACTGGGGAATACAAAAGGAATTTGTAATTTGGAAACCATTTTATAAATTAAATTATAGTTTAAAAACTATAATTTTTCAGGCTGTTTTCCTTTCTAACCATCTGGGAATTTACAAGTCACATAAGAGTTCTCCCTATGCCTAATACCTTAAGTGTGTGTTACACATAAAGCACTTAGCCACCTTGATATTTCCTAGACAAGCAAACTTAGAGTCCTATTGTTTGTGATCAGCATACTTTTTTTCCTCTTCCAGGTTTTTCTCTCTCCCATATTTTCCTCAGTCCTCTACAGTAATTTTTATATAATCTATAGACTTTTTTCAATATTTATTACATAATATAGATTATAATATGGATTTTATATAATTATAAATTGTTCAGGTTTATTTTTTACTGTAATGTTACTAATTATATATTGCTTAACTCCCTTACCCAATTAGAAACTCTGGTAAGACAGGTTCTATGTCTGATTCATTAGTGAATTATGTACTATACCTACCTTGCAAATAGTTCTATAATTTCTGAATGAATGAATTTGCCCCACCAGAATCTAATCAGATGTAATATTTATCTCTAGAGGCCTATCAAATTAAATACTATTTGTAAGGAATGATAAATCCTTTCTTAAAGATATAGAACAGCTTTGTCACCCGCATGATCTTTATTATCCTTTGGGTTATAACTTTCCCACCTGCATCTTTGTACATACATTGTATAATCATTTTCAACAGGAAATGTCAAAGAATTATTAATTCATTTAACTGTGAGAAGGAAAAATAAGAGTTTTAAGATTAGCCAGGAACATTATACATCATCTTAGTTTTCCTTTTATAGAAAATTTAAAGCTATTTGATAATTTGTGTTTATTACAAATAGCAAACATAATGGCAAATGTCATACCCAAGTCTGACAACTATGTACAACAATGAAATAATTATTGAATTTGACTCTTGCATAATCTAGCAATACAATTAAAGTGTTTTCTCATTAGAGTGCTTTACAAAACACAAATGTATTAAGGTTGGAAACACCATCATCTCCATCATCTATTTATTTATCATTTATTTATAAAGTAGTTGTCATTTAATAATAGTTTTAAATGATATAAATTTGGTATACAAGATACAAAAAAATCAATATCCAAGATATTATAGGAAAGTGTCTCTCAAACTTTTCCACCAAAACATTCCTAACAGCAGTTTAGAATTACATGCTTCTCCAGGAATTTAGGGGAATATTTTAAAGAGGCCCCATGAAAACACACATAGAAAAGTAGCTTTGACTTCTCATGTTTTTAGAATTATAATTTATGAAAAATTTTAATTTTACTCTATAATATGGCTATGTTTATTTTAATATAATGCAAATTACCACCTAAATCAGTTAACTACTTTCATTCCAAATCTTCAATGAATATTTACACCCCTGAAACACATACCATCTTAGTCTGTGACTTTGGGTACTCTTGCCCAATGCTATATGCCTCTAAGGGTATACATATCTCAGTGTAAGGAGTAAACTATGGAAGAAACACTGCTACTGTGGAAATCACAATGCTTTAAGAATATATAATCATAAAGTATGTGAAAGTTATCAGTCTATGATGCAAGATAGGTTACGTTTACAGAAAGGAAGACTCACACTTATGTAGTATGGTATCAAGGGCTGCTCCTCACCCAAAGAAAACCTCTTTTTGCAATATCCCTTGCTATCTATCACCTCCAAGTTCTGATTCTATTAAAATATTTTGAGGAAGAGTATTATCTGAAAACTTTAGAACACACACACATATAGTATATATAATAAATAGTATATATAGTATATAGTGTATATGTACTATTCAATTTACTATTCAATAAATTTCCTGTTATTGAACCATCCTTGCATTAATAAAAATCTATTTGATGGCTATATATTACACTTTGGTATTATACTAGATTCTTTTTTTTTAACATTGCCAAATATTTTATTGAGCATGTTGGGAATTTTTGTGATAGTCAAAGATATGGTGAGATTTTGAAATAAAATCGGAAATATTTCAAACACACAGTAAAATATATAATCTCTATATGTAGCATCTGGATTAAATGGTAATATTTTGCTTTGCTACCATTCTCTCCTTTTTTTGTATTTTACTTATTTATTTTTAAATTAAATTTATTGAGGTGACATTTGTTAACAAGACTGTATAGGTTTCAAGTGCGATTTTTATAATTCTTGAAGACTGATCTACAGTTTTACTCTGATTTTACTATCTTTACCAGGCTATAATATTAAAGTTTAGTTGTTTTCTGTAGCACTTAAGTATACATACCTTTAGCATTATCTTTTTATTCTCAAGAGTTTAGATAAAACTCAAGTGTAAACCAAACTTATCATATTGACTTTTTCATTGATAGCTCTTTCCATTCATAATTTCTGTAATGTTAATGGATTTATTCTAATTTTCAACTGCATCTTGAATTAATTTTAGAAATTTATATTTTTCTATGAAGTAACAGTTTTCTTCTAGAGTTTCAAGTGTATTACCCAGATAGCTTCATGCAATATCCCCTTACAATTTCTTTTGTTTTCCTATTTCTGTGGTTCTCTTACAATTTTCCAGTGTTGAATATTTTGCTATTTTTGTTCTTAAGTCAGTATCATTATTGATCATTTCTAAAGATTTTTATCCTTTCTAGTTTTTTTTGTTTGTTTTCTATGGCACCAACTAATGTATGCATTTATATTAATTATTTTACCCTATTTTCTTCTGGTTTATTTTATTCTTTTTTACTTTCTGAAGATGAGTACTTAGTTCTATATTTATGGCATCAAAGCTATAAATTTTCTGAGCATTGTGTTAGATGTGTCCTGTAGAATTTGATATTTTTTGGTATTTTCATTTTTGTTGTTTTTCTAGAAACTATGCAAATTTTACTTGTATTTTTCCATTTACCCAAATGATTTAATTTAAAAAATATTAATTTCCAGTTAGAAGGGTTTATTGGTTTCTGGTTTATTACTAAATTCTAACAATAGAACTGTGATCAGAAAACAGTTTTTAATCTGCACTTTCTATTTTTGAAATAGTGTTATAAATGGTCAGTTTTCTTTTCTTTTTTTTTTGGCATTTTATATTTAGAGAGAGGGTAAGGGAGGGAGAAAGAGAGGAAACCAAATATCAATGTGCGCCCTCCTCTAGGGACCTGGCCTGCAACCCAGGCACGTGCCCCGACTGGGAATTGAACCTGTGACCCTTCAGTCACATGCCAGCACTCAATCCACTGAGCCACACCAGCTGGGGCTAAATGGTCAGTTTTCAATAGTGTTGATAAGCATTTGCAAAGGTGTTTCAGGGTACAGAATTTAATACTAGTTAGCTGAACCTCACTGTTTTTTAAATTTATATACTGTATATCCCTATTTATTTTTATACAATTAATCTGTTTTGAACAAGAGGTAAAGAAAGTCTCTTACCACCCATATGTTTGGCCTTTTACGTCATGAGGTCTTAGCTTTATGAATATTGATAGATATAGAATATTGATACATTTATGAATGTTATCCATATATAGCCATAGTATTCCTTTATTGATTTGATATTGTACCTTTTTATATTGTGAAAGAATGCCTATGTGTGGTTTATAATATTTTTGGTATAATTTCTACCTTATCTTGTATTAAGACTAAGCCCCCTTTTCTTTCTTTTGTTTGCATTTGTCTGATATACCTTTCCACATGCTTTTATTTTCATCTACTTGGAAACATTGTGTTTTAGGTAAAAAAGGGAGAGTTTGACTTATTTTGTGATCTAATCTGAATCTTCTTTATTTGAATATCAAATTTAAATCTATTTATACTCATTTATGGGATGGCTTCTTTAGTGTCATTTTCCTCTGTTTTCCCATTAATTTTTTGCGTCTTTTGCTTTTTTTTTATGTAGTTCTTTTGAAATTTAGAAAGGTTTGTATATTTTTTCTTTTTTAAATTTTATTTTAATTTATTTGTATTTTTATTAGAAGGACTACCATTAAAATCACAAAAGTATACAATGTCCCTAACCCTCTTTTCTTGGACATATCTCTTACTTCTTTCCTATGAACAATGTTCTTTTTTCCTTTCTCTCCCTTTCCCCTTCTCCCTCACCATCTAAAATTAATCAACAGCATTATCTTTCTTCACTATTCAATATCCTAATAGTATTTTTATTGGATAGTATTATTTAATTCTACATATGAATTAATCAGAAAACACAATCTACTTCCTGTCTTTTTTCCCTCTTCTCCCCTTGTGTTTAAGCAGCTGTACCATTTCACATTTTGAGTTCATATGGCATTTAATTCTGTTCTGTTCCCACATTTTCTTCAATAAATAGAGCCAGTTCTTGCAGTTGTTTTCTCAGTAATTTCCTCTTTGCTGAAGTTTTGCTGCTCTATTAGTTTCCTCAAGAAGAGTTTATG
The DNA here is from genome assembly GCF_021234165.1 of Pteronotus mesoamericanus. Lineage (NCBI taxonomy): Eukaryota > Metazoa > Chordata > Mammalia > Chiroptera > Mormoopidae > Pteronotus > Pteronotus mesoamericanus. The sequence continues at coordinate 12,139,844 of NW_026555077.1, forward strand.
GGAACATTTTCTGAGTGTTTGACTTTTTTGAATGGTTTGTTGGTAACCTCACACCTTAAGTTTCATTAAATAAAAATCCTTTGCTGAGACTTTATTTCTTTGAATTTCTTCTGGATATGGTTCTACATCATTAGGTGTTGAATGTCAGAAAAGTCAGAAGTCAACTATTTTTTTCTCCTTTTAAATGGCTTGATTTTTTTTCCCCCAGCATGCCCCAAAAGAGCTGTTCTTTATCTTTGAAGTGCAGTGATTTTATTAGGCTATGGCTTCGCTCTGACCATTCTGGATAAATGTTTCCAGGCACATAGTATGCCCATTTGTTGTATAGATTCAATTTTTGTTGTTGTTCTTTTTTACTTCAGTAAAGTTTTCATGAGTTGTGTCCTTGAACGCTTGTTCTATTTTATAGTTTTGTTTTTCTTCAAAAATTTCTCTTATGAATATGTTGAATCTCCACTGCTATCTTCTGTATCTGTAATTTTGCTGTAATATTTTAAAATGTGTTGTCTTCAGTTCCATTTATTTGATTTCCTCACTTCTATCTTTTCTGTGTTTCCTACACTGTTTAATCTCTGTGTGCTCATTTCAATTTCATCTTGATTTATACAAAGTATTTTTTTCCTATGACTTCCGAGTTCTACAAGCTCACAATTTATATCCTTTTAATGTCTTGCCATCTTTTCCTTTTCCTGAGTTCTTATATTTTGTTTTATGGTCTTCATTCATAGAGGTGATATTTTATGTGCATGTTCTCATTTTTGCTGTTTTTACCTACATTTTACTTTGTTGTATCTTTCTATAGATGCTGTGTCTATAGGCGATGCCGCTTGTAGTTATTTAAGTATTTCATTGCCCAGAAATTTATGGAAGGATGCTAGGGAGAGAAGGTGAAGGCCCATGTCTTCCAAATTTCAAAACCCAAAGACTCTGTTTCAGCATTAACAGTTTCCCTCTCAAATGACTCCCTAACAGAGCTCCATCTCCTTTTCTGAACCAAACCAAGTCCAGGGCAACTTCTACAGGCAGCCCTGCTCACATTCCTAACTGTCCTTCCCCTATATCTACTCCTGTTGGTATATGCTTAAGAATGAATCCTTCATCTCAAGACAGATTTTTGCATTTTCTGAAATAGGTCCCCAGTGAGCCATTTAGCTGTTATCTGTGCTTCTCTCTTGTACTTCCTTCTGGGAAGCTTCTGTCCTCCCACGATTCTGTGGCACCTGTTTTATTCAAAGGCTAAATAAGGGCTGGGTTCTTCAGGGTGTGCTTCCCACCTTAGGAAGTTTGGTTTTGCTGGTGCTTTCTGACATCTTACTATTCACTTTATTCCATATGGCATCTGCTTTTCTCAGCATATTTTGGGAGTCTGCAGATTATATCAGTCCTCTAGTTTTGCTGAAAGTGGAATTTTCAGGTTTATTATATCATTTACGTTGTTCCTTTTGTGTGATATCCATAAACAGAAGTGGGATTATAATAGCTCACAGTTTCAAGTTTATACTTAAACTCTATACCCGCTTTACAGATAGAAAGATCTGAGGCCCAGAGAGATTAAATAACTTGATCAAGGTCACACAGCTGATAAATAGTAGAAATAGATTTGAGCCCAATCAGCCTGACATCAAAGCCTGCAATCTTGGCCCCACCAAGCTGCCTCACAGCCACTGTCCTCCACACCACCTGGCTCCTCCCTTGATAAGCCTCGCCAATCATAGCAGGGCCAATCCTCACGCCCAGGAATCACACAGTGGGGCATAGTCTCTCTGTAGCCACCAGAGTAGGTACTGGAGATAAAATTTAATTATTATTCTAGTTTTAAGTTTTCAAATCTTAGTGTGAATATGTTTAGCAAATGCTTGAGCAGAGGTTGAGAGAAGAGAGAATAGAGAGTGACTTTAAGGATTGAAGGCACAGATGAGAGGGAGCAGGGAGAACAGGAGGAAAAAAAAGAAAGGCCTCTCTCCGAGGACAGACTTTTTAAGATTAATTTAGGCCTGGCCCTGAATATCACAAAATTGCAAATTTGAGGTTAAAGTTAGATATTTGGTACCAATGAATACAGCAAGGAAATACTTAGTTGTCTATCCTAAGTTACTTTTTTTCATGAGTGGCCCTAACCACAAAATCAGTCCAGTTTGTGTCTCTGAGGAAACCAGTTAACATTTAAAGAATGTTGATTATCAATGAGGAACTTTATTCAGTGCTTTGCATTTCTTAAAGAATAAGACTAAGAGCAGCATTTATTAAATTTTTTCTACGTACCAAGCACAAGTCCAAGAACTTTATTGTATGAAGCCACATAATTATTTAAAAACCCTACGAGGTGGGCATTATTGTTAACCCCATCAGATAGTTATGAAAATAAGTTACAGAGAATTTAAACAATTTTCCCAAGTCACTAAACTAGGAAGTGCAGAGGCAGAACCTGAGCACAGGCAGTCCTCTAGAGCCAATCTCCTACCACGAAACTTAGAAATGCACATGTTACCTACCAGCAAAACTGATTATATCTCCTTCATCCATTTGACTTTTGTGTGTAGAATAAATCATGGTGCTACCAAGACAACGCCTTACTCTTTTTTTACTGTAAACACCAAGTTTAATGATTTCATCCAAACCATGGTTTCAATAACCACATATGCTGACTCACAAAACCTCTCATCTGGGCTTACATATCCAATTGCCTATTGAATTTATCCAATAGAAATTAGGTGTCCCACAAGCACTTCCAACTCAATATACATATTTTTCCACAAATTTATTCCTCTTACTGTATTCCTCTCTCAGTGAACAGCCCCATGACCACACCAGCTGCCAGAGTAATTTTTTTATAGTGTAAATAATATCATGCCACTCTCCTGACCAAACTTCTCCAAATGGCTTCCCATTACACTAAAAATACAATCCCAACTCTTCATACGGTGTGTGAACACTTCTTACCTCTCTGAACTCATCTCCTTTCATTTTATCCCATTTTACTTTGGTCCAGCCAAACCGGTCTTTTCTCCTGCTTAAAATCCCTAAACTCATTTTTAATTCCTGGTGTTTGCACATACTGTTCACTCTGCTTAGAAAGCTCTAAACCATAATTTATTCAGATCTAGGCTCAAATGTTACCCCCTCAGAGAGGCCTTCCCTGGCCACATTACCTAAAATATAAAATAGTCATCCTCCTTGCCCCAGAAACTCTCTGACTTTTTAATATCTTACTGTGCTTCATTTTTTTCTTCATAGAATTAGAAATTTAGAGAAAATTATATATATAATTTATATATGTATATGTATACACTTTATATATACATATATGTGTGTGTATATGTATTTTATACACACACACACACACACACACACACACACACACACACACACTTGCCTATTGCTTAGTCTCTAGGTGAAATGTAAGTCCAGAGGGTAGGACTTCATCTTGTTTTACTGTTATATTTCAACATATAAAATAATGACTAAAATAAAGCAGGCTCACAGTAAATATTGCTTGAATGAATTAATTAACCAATGCTATCATCTAACTCAGAAACCTAGTAATCATCTTTGATACCTTCTTCCTACCCATTCTCTGTACTTTCTCAGTCACCAAGTCCAAAACAAGCTTTAGTGTGGCTCTCTTACTCTAAGTCAGATTATACTATTAGCCTCTAGATTGCTTTGTCTTTAACGATACAGCCTTGTCCAATTCATTACTCATGCTGCTGCTTGAGAAACCTTTCTAAAGTACAAAACAAAATGAACATTTAGTTCATGACACTAGTTTCTATAACACATCAATAGTTCTTATAACTTTTGGTTCAAAACTCAGACCTATTTCAGCCCTCAGGCCGTTAATGATCTAATCCCTGCCTGCATTTCTAGTCTCACATCCTAATAAGCTTTCCTCATTTTTGTTTATGCTAAATGCCAACCATGATAAAAACCCCAAGATCAGAACAGGAAGATTCAGAATGCAGGGAAAAAGAATTATACTGTAAGCAAGGGAGTCCATACTAGAAATAAAAAAAGAGCCATTAAACAAGAATGAAGTGCTCAGGCTCTTTCAGCCTGTGCATGTCCTGTTTCAAAAAAAAAAAAAAAAATCTTTTAACCATCTTCCATCCTCTTACTCCCTAAATAAGAGATTATGACTTGATTCTAAAATGATTTTTGCATGGAACTGCGTGTGTCTGTGATACAGTTTATGACACTGAGCAGATTAGCACATTTAAGAAATCCTTATAATTGTGAGTGGTATGGTGGCCTTATTGCAAAACTGTCAAGAAATGTGAGCGGCTCATCTTGATTCCCTTTCACAAACTCTTCTTTTTCACCCTTTCCACAATAGCATCCAGCCCCACATGCTACATGTGCAGCAAACAGTTTAAACTTGCCCAAAGAACAGTCCTGTCTTGGTCCTCAGCTTCTGGGAAATAATCTATAAGCCCTTGAATGTCTTGCCTGATAAAAACATCTTTGTTGAGCTGGGAGCCTTGGCCCATACCAGATAGTCTAACAAAGTGATTTATGGTGAGGGCTTTGGGTCATGTGGTATCAGTTCAGCTTCCAGAGGGACTGGAGACAGGTCAGTGGCATGAACAGTCAACCACGTCCATATGATGGAGTCTCAATAAGGACTCTGCACAAGAGTGCTCAGGTGAGCTTCACTGCTTGGCAATATTCCATACACACTGTCACATTTTATTGCTGGGAAAGCGGGCACTGACCATGACTTCCCTGGAAAAGGACAACTGGAAGCTTCACACGTGGGACTTGCCTAGACCCTGCCCCATGTGTTTCTCCCTTGGACTTATTTTAATCTGTATCCTCTTCCGTAATAAACCATAACTGTGAGTAAAATTATTTCATTGAGTTCCAGGACTCCTTCTAGAGCATTTTTGAGCCTGAAGGTGGTCTTGGGGACCCTCTAACTTGCAGTTAATCTCAGAAGTAAGTATGGTCTGGGGGAGTGCATTCTAATTTACACTTATTTTTCTCTTTAATTATATATCTTCTCACTCCATGGCATTTTCCACTCTTGATTATTTTTTCCTTGAATTTCTTACCATATCAAAGCTTATCTGTGTTTTTTCTTAATTCCATCTTTTCAGAGACCCATTAAGTATATCCCTTCATGCCAACTTCACCCATCTTATAAGAGTAAATTCAAGTGTTACCTCCTCTTAAAGCCTTCAGTGAAATTTTTGTTTGTTGTAATTTTGTTATATACTGACAAATAGTTCCTCTCCTAGTGTGCTAATAAAATCAGTCTTCTGATGCTGAAATATTGGCACAGACGCTCCAGACTTGCTTGTCTTTCCTTTGAAACTTGTATAGGTAGTAGCACTGATAACAGTATCACTAGTTAGAACTCAATAAATTGGAGTAGAGAAAAAGGTGAAAAGAGAGAAAGAAAATGGGGAGAGGAAGGAAGTGAATGAGGGAGAAAAACAGAGAGGGAGCGGAAAAGGAGAAATCGAGTCTCAGCAGGTAATAAAACTATTACTCATACCCAACCCTGGCTGGTGTGGCTCAGTGGGTTGAGCACTGGCCTGTGAACCAAAGGGTCACCAGTTCGATTCCCAATGGGGGCATATGCCTGGATTGCTGGCCAGGTTCGCCAGTGGAGAGTGCGCAAGAGGCAACCACACATTGAGGTTTCTCACCCTCTCTTTCCCCCTCCCTTCCCCTCTGTCTAAAAATAAAATATAAAATAAATAAAATCTTTAAAAAAGAAAAAAGAAAAAAAACTATTACTCATACCTAAGTATTGACTCTAAATCCAGTGGCTATATAATTGACTCTGTGGTGGAGTATAGTATATGCCTAAAGAAACAGATACAGGAGAACCAATGCTAACACTTATTTTACAAGCACACAAAAAAAACAAACCCACTAAAGAATCATTTTACCTACAAAACTAATAATATTTTATCACAAATTGGAGGAATAAAGGAAGTACTAAGTTTACTCCTCAAAAATAAGGTTTTTTACATTTCTTCCTAATTGATAGCTTAAAAGACCTTTTAAAAAGTTATCCAATTTTAAATAAAAAGTATAGAGTAATAGTACTTAATGAATTATAATAAATTACAGTGCTAACTCAGTATAAAAGAACTAAATTAATACAGTATAGCACTTCATTTTAATGAATTCTCACTGTTTAAAATTTTCATATATTTGGGGCAATAAAACTCCAGAGTTACATTCTTTCTCGTTTGTAGGGATGAAAAAAATGATTGTCTAAAATAAAATCATGAGAGTTGTAAACAAGAAAGATTATACAGGCTTCAAAATATTTTTCCTTTCCCTGCACATTTACTCAAATTGACTAAAATATCTAGATAATAGTCTAATATGCACTTTCTATTGTCCTATGCAGTCCAACCCCAATAGCTGGTCAATGCCAGAATCAGGACTCAAATATAGGTTTCCTGGCTGTTAGCTCTCTGAGTAAGAAACTAAGGAAGTTGTTTAAAACCAACTATTTTATTTTATTTTTTCAGTATTATGAGTATATGGAGGAAAAAAAGGATCTGGATTATTTTTTTCCTACTAAAATTTATTGTATATTAATCAAATAACAGGAATGCACTGAGCACTTTACATCTGTTATTTCATTTGATCCACACAACAATCATATGTAGTAAGAATAACTATTAACTTCACTTTAGAGTTGCTGACAATGAGGCTTAGAGTATTTTAGGCACTTGCTCAAGGAAACATAGCTAGTAAGCATTGGAACCTGGACGTACACCCAGGCTTCTGGCTGCGAACGACATGTATTTTGGCACAGTTGTCACACTGGGTATGTCAAAAGTGACAATTCGGTGAATAAGTGGATCAAAAAACTGTGGTACAATTATACAATGGAATACTACACAGCAGAAAGAAAGAAGGAGCTCCTACCCTTTGCGACAGCATGGACGGAATTGGAGAGTATTATGTTAAGTGAAATAAGCCTGGTGGTAAAAGACAAACACCATATGATTTTACCTGTAAGTGGAAACTAATCAACAAAACAATCAAGTGAGCAAAATAGAACCAGAGACATGGAAATAAAGAACAAACTGACAGTGACCAGAGGGGAGGGGAAGGGAGGTAAAGGGGAAAGGGTCATTCAAGCAACATGTGTAAAGGACCCATGGACAAAGACAACAGGAGGGAAGAGTGAAAGTGGAAGGTGGGGCGTGGGTAGGGCAGGGGAGAGTAATGGGGGGAAAATGGGGACAACTGCATCTGAACAATTTAAAAAAGTAGCAATTGCAGCTTTAAATTATTAACGTAAAAAACATCTATTCTGGTTAAAGAGATTAAAAGCAAATTTATCTATAAAATGAGAAATGCAGCATTCAGCTATGTGTAAAATTTTTAATTATGTGTCCATAAGGGGTTTTGGCAGAAAATACTTGGAGTTACTGCAGCTAGAATGAGCTGCTTTTCTGTTAATAATAAACACATTTTGGATTAATTTTCACAGAAAACACTCTTCTTGAAGATGAGTATTCTACACATAAATATTCCTACAAATGGATTACTTCTATGCATCAGGATTTCTACACATGTGGTTTTCATATCTTGGGATCACGAACCCGAGAAAGCTGTGCTGGTTGAGAGTGAGCTGCACGTCTCACGTGGCGGAGGTGATCACACAGAGGGGCTGCAGCCACGCCGGTCTCAGGGGCAGCCAGCCCACCAGCAGGCGCAGAGTGCTGAGGAAGGTAGGCTGCATTTGATAAGAAACGGGATCTATGTCTGTCAAATGCTCAGGAAGGAGCCTTAAATAATTCATTTTTTCTTGAAGTAAAATTATTTATTTGGTTATGCCCAAAACTTAATTAAAAAATAAATACAAAATTTATGTTTATTAATAGTGTATTTAAAATGGTTTTGTTAGCTGCATTAAAACTTAAAGGGAAAAACTGAAAATATGACAGATAACAGATGTTTATCTCTGCTCAGTCTTAAAATCTCACTAAAATGAGAACAAGGAAATGTAGTTTAAAACTACATGGGCAAAGTAAATGATTAGAAGAGACAATAGCAGGTAAGAGAAATCGACACAATTTTTAAGGATGAAAAGCAAACAGAGGAGCTAGGGAATACTGAACATTAAGGACATGCAGAGGTCGGTGCTAAGGACAGGGAGGCCAGCTCACATCGCAAAATCCTGAAAAGGCTCAAGCACTGAAGGCACCAAATCATTGAATTCAGGAGACAAGCATGAGGCTTCAAATGAGGGAGGGAGGAAGAGTTGAAAATCTATATAAGAAGCTTTGCAAACATAACAGAAGACTCATGCTTACCTATGTAGAAACATCGACTCAATCATAGCAGAAGACAGAAGCACCATAATAAGAATAAGGGGATTCAGTTAAATTCTACCCACTACCTAGTGAGACAGCCCTCTTTGAATTTCATAAGAATCTCTTTATATCACTTCAATAACAATGGCAACCAGAATTATATTCTACAAGATGTTGGAGGATTCTTCTCTAAGGAAACTGTGTAACCTTAGCCAGTTGTGGACTAACAACACAATGATCAGCTACAAACTACCTCATTACCCTCTACATAAAATATACCAGTTAATAAGCCTTCCCATGCGAACAGTTTCCAAGCATATTTCTAGGGTCTTACTTTTAAACAATAGCATAGGTACAAGAGACTTATTAAGACTGTTTGCATTTTTATGTTAAGAATGTTTCTAATATAAAAGTTAAAATTTGTAGAAAATAAAGACAATGCAGGGAGTAGAAATTTTTTTTAAATTACTATCATCTTTTGAATAGATATTGCATCAAAGAAAAAAGAACAAGATGCCACTTTTTTAAAAGGGAAAAACTGAAGTGAGAAAGCTCAAAAATTTAAACACAGCAAAAACAAAAAAACCCTGAAATGTTTGTAATAGTGACTCATGAAAATTTAGTATAAAATAGAATAAAAGACAAAGATGTGAAAATAAGAGCTAGAAAAAAGGAGCTCAATCCACAAAGTCCAGTATTTGACCAACAGAAATTGCAGGAAGAGGAAATAAATACATGGTTTGTCCAGAAAAAATCCAGCCATTATTAATATAATGAGAGCCGTTTGCACAACATTGATGTAACCCAGCAGCTAAGCACAGTGGACTGTAATGTGCATGTATGAACAATGACGATGTCACTGTATTAGTCAGTGGGGGCAGAAGACACCATTGAGTGAGCATGTGTACTGTGTGGCCATCACATTCCAATGACTGAGTAGAGCAATGCATCTGCATCAAATTTTGTGTTAAGCTTGAACATTCCTTCGTAGAAACTATTCAGATGATTCAGAAGGCTTTCAGGGATGATGCAATGAGGGCAGTGCAAATAAAAGTGTTGGACAAAAGCTTCAAAGATGGCCAAGAATCTGTTTAAAGTGATCCATGTTTTGGAAGGCCTGCGACAAGCAGAACACCTGAGCATGTTGAATGTGTATGGGCTACAATCAACAAAAATCAGTGACTGACAATGCAAGACCTAGAAACTGATCTGGGAATTCCAAAAAATTCTGTCTGAGATTTTGATGGAGGATCTTGGTATGAAACATGTCACTGCAAAATTCGTTCACAGCTTCTGCTACCAGAGCAGAAGAAACATCGTGCTGCAATTGCTGATGACTTGATTCACACCACTACCCATGAACCAGATTTGCTCAAGGAGGTCATCACCAGAAATGAATCATGGGTCTACAGCTATGATCTGGAAACAAATGCCCAGTGGTTCCAATGGAAGTCACCTGGTTCTCCACACCTGAACAAGGTGCAGCAAAGTCGCAGCAAGATTAACTGTGTTTCTTGACTGGGAAGGTGTTGTCCAATATAATTATTAATTATACAATTATTTTGGCCTCCAGGCCAAATTATTAATAAGGTGTGCTACCTTAATGTTCTTCATTGGTTGAGAGATGCAATATGATGAAAGCGGCCACAGTTATGGGACACTGGTGACTGGCAGTTTCATCGACAACACGCCCACTCATGCATCAGTCTCAAGCAGAGATTTTTGGCAAAACATCAAATCACCCACGTGACTCAGCCCCTCTACAGTGCAGATTTTGCACCCTGTGACTTCTGGCTTTTCCCAAAACCAAAATCACCTTTGAAGGGAAGAGATTTCAGACCATTGATGAGGTTCAGGAAAATATGACAGGGCAGCTGATGGAGAGACCAACAAAGGATTTTACAGAGTGTTTTAAACAGTGGGAGAAATGCTGGGGGAACTGTGTGAGGGCCCAAGGTGCCTACTTTGAAGGGAACTGAGGCATCATTGTCCTATGTACAATGTTTCTTGTACCTTCTTCAATAAATGTGTCTATTTTTCATAGTGCATGGCTGGATCCTTTCTGGACAAAACTTGTATGTCAGAGAAAAAGAGTTAACAAGGGAAAATTCCAAGAAAGTTAACAATGTTTCCACATTGAAAGGACCTACTGAATGCCCAGCATGATAAACTGCAAAAATACCAGTACCAAGGTACATGATTGTGAAATTTCAAAACATCAAGGATAACTAGATGATTTTAAGGGTCTAAAGAGGAAAATAGAAAGATCACATGCAAAGAATGAAGAATTAGTATAATATCAGATTTCTTAACTGCAAACCAGAAAACAATAAATAAAAACTTCTACAGTTCTGAGAGAAAACTATCTATAGCCTAAAATTATATACCCACACAAACTACCCTCAAGCACATGGCTGAAATAAACATATTCTCAGAAATGCAATGTTGAAAAATGTACCATCTAAGTACATTTTTTCAGGATGCTACTGGAAGTTATGCTCCACTCAAATAAGAAAACAGATAATGAAAAAAAAAAAAACTGAGTCCCAAGGCACTAAATCTAACACAGATGAGAGAAATCAACTCTACACGAAATGAAGAGAACTACCAATCCATGGCAGAAGGGGAGAATTTTATCTTCAAGAAGGAATATCTCAAAGAAAAAAAATTTCATGGTTAGAATACATGGTGCATTTTTTTGAAAATATTTTTCATAGAAATTTTAGAATTCTTATTGGAATATCTGAGAAGTATTAATGATAGTGACACAGAACACAAAGCAAACAAAAAACGGAGGCAATCTTGTTGTACAGGAAAGAAAATATAAGTATCCATGGCTCAATGGTAAAAATATAATACATACATGATCATGATAAGGTAAACTATAAATATTAACTTAACCCAAAAGTTTGATAAAGTTATATAAGAATATAGAAAGAAGATGGGGAAAAGGGGGCTATGATAGTATAAAAATGTCAAAACCTCACCATCAAAAATATGAAGTTAAAATAGTATGTAAAAGCACTGTTAAGAAATATAGCAGTTAAAACCAAAAGGAGGTGCTAAAAGAGAGTTTGGGTAGAGGACTGCAGGAGTGAGTAAGGTCAAGGGATACTGTCTGTTGTTTCATGTGTTGCAGTAAAACTTGACTTTTAAACTATATACTTGTATTACCTTAATACTTACTTAAGTTTTGAAAACTTAAGTATGAAAGTCTCATAAGTATAAACATATTTATTTCCAGAAGTCTAATTTGGAATAATCTCTAGATCAAATAGCTATAGTATTAAATTAAGGTTGCAAACGTTATCTGTGATATTTATAAAATCACAATTTCTCTGAAAAGGTTTTCTAATATCCTGATTAAATGTTACATTATTGTATGATGCCAAAGTAACAAAAAATCTATTCTAGGAAAAAAGTACTTTTAAGTTCCTGATAGCATATTACTATTTTCATTTCTTTTTGTGTGTGTGCTCGAAAGTATCCAATTTTCTAAAGTCAAAGAAGTTTTTCAACATTTTTTATTTTTGTTAAGAACTCACAATAAAATTTCATGGTTATAAAAAAACTAAATATTATGATGTTCACCTTGAAATAAAAGAGCACATTTTATATTCTATAAATAAAGTCTTAAGGTTGAAAAATATTTTTTTTTCATTTATTCCTTTCATTGGTTCTGAATTTTTTAAAAAATTGATTAAAAATATTTAGTTTTCTTTATATCTCTCTTTGCCTGGGTTTTTAATATTTTGATATGGTACATTTTGTAAATTATTAAACTTATAGCTCCCGCTGATGGCAATTGTGAAGCAAGAGGATGCATAGTGGAAAGAGTTTTGTTGTCCTCAGAGACGGACAGACACAGACTCAAGTCTTAGCTGTACAAACCTGGGCAGGCCCCTCCTTTGAGCTTCCGTTTCTTTATCTATAGAATCTACCCTGTGGGCTCATTATGAACATTAGAATAACACATGTAAAGTACCAGCAAAGAATAAGACACTAAACATAAACATTCTCCCTCTCTTTCTTATCTTTCTCTGTGGTCCAAGAGGACTCATTATTAAAGAATTTGTAGACTTTAAAGTAAAAATGTCTGATTTCAAATCCCGGTTCTTCCATTTTTTAGCCTGGACCCTTTGGGTAGTTACCTTTACTCTTCTTAATATTGGGTTCAGCAGTTCTATCATGGGCATAATTATAAAAACCCTGTAATAAAGTAATGGGGAAGGAAAATGTACCAGTGGCCAATACGTAATAAGTTTTCAGAAACTGTAATAGTAATAACAATGAGAAATTAAGAGATACAGTTTCTCTCTTACAGATACAGTTTAAGGACTACTTAAAGCAAAATAAAGTTTTAGAAATGACTTGGTCAAGAATAGTATTGCATGAAGTTACATGTGACATGTGAGCTAATTTAAACTTTGCCCCATAAAAGAGAATTACAAAATGCCTTCCAAGACTATTTCAATTCATCTGTATGCTATCTGACAAAATATTTATCGATACCCACTTTTCAATTTGGTAAGTTAATGGAGCACTACTCCTTTGTGCCTTCCCTCTACCTACATATATTTCATTATTTGTCTTTATTTACTTGTCTTTTTTCTTACTGTTATTTGGTTGATTGACCCAATTAATAAGTGGCTCATTGAATGGAAAAGCTGGTTCTGTCAGAGTGAATAGTTCGGCAGCTTGCCGCTAAAAGGTAGAAGGAAAACAAGGGGGGACCACGATGATACTGTCTATAGATCCAGCAGTTTCAGAGTTTTTCTCTTTGACTTTAGCACTTCTTTTTACCTTTGACTAAGGTACTTATTTTTCCACTTTGAGGCCAGAGATGTTATCTTATTCCTATTTCGATTACTGGTAATTAGGATTTTGTGTGGCAAATGGAAGATACTTTTAAAAAGTTGTTTAATAAATGAATAAATGAGGGTATACAAAGACTCCTGAAAGCTCATCACCATACTACCAGAGCAACTAAATAGCAAGCAAAAACAAAACACTGATCTATTTTCCAAACTTCTCCATTTGAATTAAATAAAACCCCAAGCCCAATGGTATGCAAATTTTATTTTGTTTCTTAATGACGTAAATCTAGATGGAACATTTAGTTATGCTTGTGTTGTTTCAAGAAGTGCAAAGGTAATTCAGTCACAGTTTGCCACCCCCAAGAACTCCCACTTAAAATGAAATCACAAGCAAAGCCTTTTTACTGTACAAAACTTCCTTTTTATAAAGAGTTTGCTTAAAAATGTAAGCAATTTCACAGATGGAAGATCTGACTAATTTCTTAAAGGTCATATTTCCCTCCAAAATTGGTTTCTTCGCCCTTAGATTCTCATTGTGCTGGGTAGAATTTTTTTGTAATTTAATGTCAAATTTGAGATTATGATGACTTTAAAGTCATGCACTTTTGCTGCTTGAAATCGGAATTTTTATATAAGGAAATAAGTATCAAGGTGACATTCTTACCTTGTTCTTGTGCATGAACAGCACCCCCTGCCACACATAGCACAATAAAATGAAGAAGCAGTTTCCTAAAAAAAGAAAAGTAGTTGGGAAAAATTTAGCTGGACATTTACAACCTATAAATCATATAAAATCCAAAATACTCTCTAGTGCAAGATTAACAATTAAGCTATTATTTTAATTAACACAGTATTTTAGTACTCATAATTATTAAGAATAAGGGCTTAGACTTTAAGTTCCAGCTTTGCCACTTACTATGTGACTTGGGCATACTTTTTATTGCTCTGTGACTCAGTTTCTCCATCTGTTAAAGCTATCTCATAAAGCTCTGTTAAGGCTTTTTGAGGATTAACTGAAAAACTTCATGTGAAGCACATAAACCAGTACCTGGCACATACAATGCACCCAGTAAATGTGAACTAGTATCAGTGATATTATTATTATTTATTATTTATATTATGTCAAATTACCATACATGCAATTTATACAAAGTAATAATTTACACAAAATAGTACAATTTATAGTCAGTTAACCACAGTGATTATAAATTGATGGAGATAGTTATTTGTTTAAATGAATATTTATATATAAAAACCATTTGGCTATTATATTCAAATCACTTGTACTAGACTCATAGTTCTTTCCTTCTGAAAATAGCAATGACCTGTAGATATCAATATGAACATTTTCATAAGTAGTAATTTTGAGCACAGTACTCAGTCACTGCAAATCAAAATCTTAATTTATTTATATCAATTAGCTAAGTAAAAATATGTTGGGGTTTTTTTTAAGTATAACCAGGCTTTTCATAGATTTTGTTGAATAGACTTCATAATTGGCTATATCTACCTCCCAAGTGAAAATCATAGATATAACTTTAAAAAGTAAAGAGCATGCTGAAAAGAATATTTTATTATATTATTCTTGCTAATATAGACCCTGATTCTGTTTTTTATACTAACCCAGGGACTCCCCAAGTGACATTCTGTAAAATACAGTTCTGCGAGGAGTGATTACAGAGCATTCTGAAAATCATTTTTTTCTTTTTATTAAGTTCCTATAAATGGTACATTGTTGATTACCAATAATAAGTTTTTACCCTTACCAACTAGTATAAAGTGCATTTTAATCTAATAAAGATGATCTTTTACAAAGTGAGCCAACAATATAAAATTATACTATTTCTCCTTAATACAAAGAAAATAGCATCTGTATTAAAATGGTATTAACCATTTTTTTAGTAAGTGAAAAATGCACATTCCATGGTCATAGTACAGACCACAGCTATTATAAAACAGAGTTTTGAATTTCAACTGGTATGGGCAAATAGCTGAACCATATATTTTAATGAAACCTCTAAAAAAATTTGCAGGTAAGGTGTCATCCATTTAGAACAATGCTTTTCACATGCTAGTTTGGCAAAGAACCATCTGAGATGCTTGTGAAAAATGTAGACTCTGGGCCTTGCCGCAGAGATAATTCATAAATTTGAAGTGGATCCTCAGACTGTGTATGATTTTAACTAGGTGATTGTAATATAGATTGTGTGTATGAAATTCTAAGAAAAGCAACTTAGAACATTCAGCATTTATAGTTATACTGTACTTAAAATATACTTAAGTAAATATTATTTTGCTTAAATCATATATATCTAATTTTATGACAAGGACACTATAAGATTATTTGACCGTTTTTTAAAAATCCTTTCTGTTGCTCTATATTGGTGGTTTTCAAACTTTAGTGTTGGCGGAACCCCCTGGAGGGCTAAAGATAGCCAGGCCCCGCCCTGAGAGCTTGTGACTCACTAGGTCTGGGGTGGGGCTCAAGAATTTGCATTTATAATGGGCACCCCTGCAATGATGATGCTCCTGACCTGGGGATCGCACTCTGAGGACTACTCTTCTGGAACAGATGACACTCAGAAGGTGATGTTTTGCATGTTTTTCGCCTTAGCTGCATAATAAAATCACCTGGGGAGTTTTAAAAACTGCTAACACTTGAGTCCCAGTCACCCGACCCACATCCTAAAAGATTCTGATTTTAATTTGTCTGTGGTAGGGGGACTTTTAAACACTGTTAAATGATTCCAATATGCAAACAAAATTAAGGACCACTCTGTAAGATTAAAATGATTTCTCTAGGTTCTCCAGATGGATCCCCATATGACCTAGAGTTTGAGTGAAAGGGAGCTCTTTTCCTTTCAAATTTATATTTTCAACAAATAACTGGCATGATGTATATCAGTGAGAATACATATAGCTCAGGATGTACTCACTGATGTACTCACTGAAGGAGAGTACATCAGAATTATGCTGTTTTAGTAGAAAATGAACTGTGAAAGGAAGCACATCTCACCTGCCCAAGGTAATCTGGCTCACTTACACTTTAGTAACAACCCAGCAGGCATTTTTTTCCATTCAGAATAAAGCTAACTAATGAAAAGTACAACAACAAGCATTATTCACTTTGCAACCCAACCAACCCATAAACTTCTCCAATGGCCTCAGGGGAGAAAAATGGAAACTACAGCTCTTTCTAGACATGTTAACAAGTTCATTCCTGGAGTGAGGCAGGAAAACCTGAACACATCCACACTATCCCTTAACCAGGTGATTTTAGGAGATTATGACGAATCAGTTGAGCCATACCTTATGTAAGTGTGCTTCTGTACTAAAGCTGATGACTAATGGAGAGGCAGAAATCCATGACTGAAAAAGAGATTTTATTTCTATTTTTCTGATTATGCTGAAAACTAATAGCCACTAAAAGAACAGAAAAAGTCAAGTTCCTCACCAGGTGTACAAAGCCCTCATCATTCAGCACCAACCTCCTTGTTTTAGTAACATGGATCCCATTACACCTGCCACCCCCAAAGTTCCAGCCATTCCGCATTGCTATCTATTCCCTGGACAGACTTTGTGAGTGCCTGAAAGGCCCGTTCAGTCTCCAGCTGTCAGGACGTCAGGTATCATCAAAGCCTAATTTAAACAACACCTGCTCCAAGAAATTTCTCATCACCCCTAAAGAGGACTCGCTGTTTACTCTTGATGCTTTAATCGTAACTTTATTGTAGCCTGTATATGTTGTACCTTTTATAATTAATTAACAAGTGAGCAAGCAACATGTCTTCACCTCTTATCAATTTTTTTACATGATATTGACAAATATTTTTAAACAAGGAAGGAGTGCCATTTTCATCAGCCAGTGAGTGAAAAATTCAATTTTTCCCTATAGACCGAATTTCTTAACCCTCGGGGAAAGTAAAGTGAAATAGGCACATGACCCATGATGTTAATATCTGAGGATATCTAACAAAATATGCAATACTCTGTGTGCCCGGTCTGCTAGCCACATTTTTAGTTTGAGATAAGCCACAGTCAAGACATAACCAGACATGTGAGCGGTGAGGCCTAAAAGGGGATCAGGCAGGAAATAGATATCCAAAGATCGTACTCAGAATATTTAAGGAACTAATATCCATCCCAAGCATCTTCCCTAAATAATTCTGGGAGCTATTAAACTTTTCCTTTATCTGAAGGATCTGAGTTACTTTAGGGAATCCCAGGTATCATTTTGTTTAGGGCGCCCATGAGACTCTCTGGTATTTTAACATATATCTTCAGGCTACTGATGCTTATTCCTACATAGATTCAATTTATAATAGTAAGAAGGGCTTTTGAAATCTTATGAATAGGAAACTTTTATTTTATGAGTTGGTGATTTTCATTTAAACCAATTGGAAAGGGTGAACTAATCTGAAAAACACACACATGTGATATACATCAATAATTTCAACAATTTCCATCACACTAAGTCTACAAGCCAAAAACTTCTCTAAGTCATGACAGCTTTACAGATTTTGTTCTTTACTAGCTGCTAAGATCCAGAAATAGTAAAATTTCTGTCTTCTGTTCCCAAAATAACTGAAAAACAGTTCTCAACCCAGCAGTTGGGGATAAAGTTGAGTGATTCAGGGAAATAAAGTGTTACTAACCTATACACAATAAATTCCTTGGACTATCAATTCAACTCAATAGGTATTTGTATAAATAAGCCAGTGTGAAGCATACTAGAATTTTTGGTTAAATTCCAAGCATGCAGGCAATTCATGAGTACAAGTAAAACAAATGCTTAAGGACTTCAAGTGATCAGAACGCCAGGTAGTGGTGTCCAATCTGTGGCGCCCGCAGGTCGCATGCACCCCAAGATGGCTGTGAATGCAGCCCAACACAGAATCATAAATTTACTTAAAACATTATGAGATTTCTTTTGTGATTACATGTCACAATGAAATTTAATGTGTGGCCCAAGACAACTCTTCTTCTTCCAGGATGGTGCAGAGACACTGAAGGTTGGAAGCCCCTGCCTAGAGTCTGGTCAGTAGCAAGAAAAAAAACAAAACAAAACTGCATCTAAATCAGTCTGTCCTCATAACACCACAGAGCTTGTTAAACTGATTGCTGCCTAACCTAGCAAAATTCCTGGCACACACTATTGTTAAATAAAGATTCTTAAATGAATGACTAAATTGGTCAGTAAATCTATCAGTTGGGCTGAGTTTCAACAAATATATAACTCCTCTAGCATCTTCTACCTGCACATGGGGCCTAAGATCAAGACGTCAGGTCATCCTAACCTCCATTTATTTATCTAAGAAAGTAATCTGGTTTAAAAGGCTTTTAGATGCTCTCTTGATTTCTCTCCAGATCCAGGTCCTTACAAGGTGTGCTCCAACCAACTTCATTGCTTTCCAGTCCTCAAATGCACTGTGCTGTGTCACCTCTGAGCCATTTACTGTTCTGTTTGGAAAGTTCTATGTTTTTTCCACTTGGGTCTCAGGGTCTCAGTCTAGATTTCATTTCCTTTGGTCAGCCGTTCCCTCCAGTATTACTGCTCTGTATCCTTCCGACCTGCCCAAGACCAATAGGTGTCCTCATGAATATGCCCTTATTTCATTTTGCTAAACTTGGTTGTTTCATTTTCTGGTTCCTATACTGAAATGAGCACATTGGGAGGGCAGAAACTGTGTTTCTGTCTTGCTCAACCATTGCATCTCTTTTGCTTAGAACCATGCTGGGCACATAATTGGAGCTAAGTGAACATTTGTTGAATAAATGAGTGAGTGAATGAATGACAGAATGTTATTAGCCTTTTATGAGAATGAAAATAAAATGGTCTTCACACTCAGAATTACAAATTCTAAAATAAGTCATGGGAAAGCATGGCAAGGAAATTAGCACAGCTTTTCTAATTCCTGTAATAAAATGTATTTTTTTTCCTTTAACTTCACAGATTACCAAGTAGAATTTCTAAACAACATTCAAAATCATTTTTTATATATTAGAATTCCTCTCCTTGAGACATCAGTTTATTTTAAACATTTACTTAAACACACACACAACCAAGCAAATTTTTAAAATAGAATTTCATGCCAGCTAAGAAATAGGTCTTCATATCCAAAATTTCCCCCTCTCCTTTGGTTACAGAAATCCTTTAAGTATCATAAGAGACTGCCAGGGAGACTTTCCAATAATATGTTAAATCAATGTATCTAACACTGACTTTTGGTTTTAATTTTCTTTTATTAATTCCACAATGCACATTAAGTAATCCATATGAAAGCAGTCCCATGAAATAAAATGTTTTAGAGATCCAATTTTTAAACTGCCAGTGTTGGGGGGTGACTAATAAGAATTGAAATTTTAAAATACTGCCCCTGCTTTTGCAAAACGTCACCACAAAAGGATGGTGAAAAATTAAAACCTCAGGGATTTTATTAGGGGCTCTAAGGTTTAATTCACTGACCGGACATTATCATCAGCTAAGCAGCTGCTCCTCCCAAGTCCCCACCACATGGGGTTGGTAGGTATCATTTTTTGTCTTGTTTTTTCAAAAGGAATAACTGACTTCTTTATGGAAATTGGATATTTTTGGTAAACAATTTTCTAAGCTCAATCAGTAATACTTTTCCCCCCACTTGCATGTGTGTGGCTGGAGCTGTGAGGGGCTGCATTCTGATGTAACCTTGAATTACCCTTAACTCTGTACAGCCCACCCCCACTGGCAATTGCAGTGGAACAAACTGGATCTCGAGGAGGCTGCAAGGCCCCTGGCACAGAGGGCCTCTAGGAGGGCAGGCGAGACCAGAGCCCGGGATCCGCTACCCACCCCAACCTCTCTCCACAAGGGTTCTTTTCCCATTACACGTAGTCTTAATTTTTCCTCAGAAGTTCCTCAGTGTAATCCATTCTGTTTGGTTTCTCTGCCTCCCTCCCCCCAATCATCTGGACCCAATTTACAAACCCCAAACTGCCCAAGAATTTATGCAGGACCTTTTCTGGGAGCGTCTGGAAGGGAAGTGTAAACCAGACAAGACAGAGGCCAGGAGCAGAAGATCGGCTTTAATCCGCAAGGTTGATCACAGCCACCAAGGGGAATGCTCGCCAGCCCAGCAGCTAGGCCTTGCTCAGTGGCCAGGGAAAGTCCACGAGGGAGAGGGTGCTGGCAGCAGGGTCAAGAAGGGCACAGGGATGGACAGGCAATCTGCGAGGAGGAGGGCCTCACCCAGCCGCTCCTGGTGGTTCCGGAGCTGCGGGATCCTGAGCCTCATTCCCCATTGCATGGCCCCAGGTCAGGGGGAAGATTCGATCAATCCCACCGGATCCTCTGCGCGCCCCGGCCTCTATTTCCCAGCGGATCCACGCAGAGGGGCTTTTGTCAAGAAAAAATGAGGGGAAACATGCCTGGGAACCCGGTGTGACCCACATGAGCTCTGGGGAAGGCTGCCAGAAGAGCCTGGCTTCTTCTTGGACCGGGATCTCCCTGGTCCCCGGCACCTCGCCACAAGCACAGGGCTTCGGAGGTTCCTCCTCACTGATTCATCTGCCAGCGGGCGCGTGGGGAGGAGGTGCACACTCATCAGTCTGAAAGCCCGGCTGCCGGGGTTTCCAGGGGTCAGAGGACAGAGCGCGCGAGCTCCAGCCAGGCTCGGCTGCACGCGGCTGGGAAGCACATGTTCATACAAACACTGCCACAAGGCGGTCTTTCTCCGCAGCCCGCCTTCGCCTGCCCGCAGTTGCCACAGTCAGTTCCGCCCCCTGCCCTCCTCCCACCTACTCTCCCGAGGGGCATCCTCGAGGCAGAGAACGAGCACAGCCGCTTTCGTCCCTTCCGCCCCCGGGGCCAGAAACAAACTTGCATAACCCACTGACCTCTTCCAGAGTGCCCAGGACAGCCAGCCAAGCCCATGCACCCTCCTCCCCATCGATGCTCTTTTCCCAGTAAGAGGGTGGGAGCATGTACAGAGCCGAAAGAGGAGGTGGTGTGCCAGTCAGGACCCCTGCGAACTCTCCCGCAAAGCATTAGTCCCGCCCCTCGCCTGCAGCCCCATCCCCTGAAACAAGCCCGCGGTCACGGCGCAGCCCCAGCCCCAGACGAGCAGAGCATGCATTGGCCTCTTCAGGACAAGAGGCGATTGCCTCTGAGTTCTGTGGGTCTAGCAGCGCACTGATGCCCGACGTTCTGCGGGTACCCTCTTTTCCCGCCCCGCAAGTCTGCGCCACGCCTGTGCCCCGCTGCTCAGGCTGCGCGCACAGAGCCCAGGGTGCCGCTGACGTCCCCGCATTCCCCAGGCTGGACGCCCAGGGGAGCTCCGCGGGGAAGCAGGACCTCAGCCAGGGCCCCGAGGGAGGAGATGGGAAGGCGAGCGAGAGAGCGGCGGGAGGGGGGGGACCCGCGCCAGGGAACTTTCCCTCCGGAGCCGCAAGATCTGTTTAGCATAAACTGTCGGAGAGACCCGCTGGCAGGAGGCTTCCTTTCAAACACGGTATTTTACAAATTGAGGAGACAAGAGGAGAGTGCCACGGCTGCTCGTGGCTCCCCCAACTGCAAAAAGTGCCAAGAAGCGTGAGCACGAAATCCAACCCGCCCCGTGGATCCCGGAGGTGGGGAGAGAGGCTGCTCTAAACCCCTGCCCCAGCGGGTGGGCTACTCACGTTTTTGCTGTGTGGGAGACCTTTCCACGCCTTGTCCTGTGGGCTCCTAAATGCATTTGTATGCATTTGTCCTTGCAGCGAAGTGCTAACGGAAAACAGAAGCCAACTCCGTTCTGCTAAGGGTGCAGGTACTGTCCATGAAAAAGGAAAACAAAATCACATGAAAACGATGCTCCAAAACCGCAGAAACAACAACAAAAAGAGGAGGAGATGGGGAGGGAGAGAAATAGCACCCGAGGGGTAGACAGCCAGACTTTCCTAGCTTCCTGGCTGGGAAACGGACTAGCCCGGGGGAGCGCTCCCCTGGGAGGGCAGGCGAGCACGGAGACCTCACTGGCGGGCAGCGGGGCGCCGGCGGCAGCGGGAGCTCGGCTGTGAGCGCAGCCCTCGGGTTCACTTGCGGTTCAAAGGCGACTCTGTGACTCCAGTGGAGTCCTGTGCTTTGGGCCTGGGAGGAGAAAGGGATGGGGGTGGGGAAGGAGTTGAAGGGGGGCGGGGAAGTCCTTGGAAACAACCCACGCCGGAACATTTGTCAGACAAGCACACACACCCACTTCAAAAATCTAGTTGGTGCAAGGGGGCCGGTGGCAAAACTGCAGGCGCTCAACGTTGACTGCCGCCGGCAGCTTCCCCTGCAAGAAGAGGAGCCAAGCAAATCCGGCCGGTGTTAAATTTCACTGCTCACTGACTTGCGATGACATCACCAAACATAGTGCACACACAAACACACCCTCCACCCGCAACCTGCCCCCACCCTGCACCCATCTCTGGCGGCGCGGAGTCCGCAAACTCCCGATCCCGCAGCGCCCGTGACGCGCGCGCAGCAGCGCGCCCACCGCTCTGAGGCACTCGCTTCCCACGCAGTTCTTCCTCCAGGTTTCTGAAACTTGTAGGTGGCTAGTCTTCCTCCGTCGAAGTGTCCAGGTATCATCAAATTCGGGACACTTCGACAGAGTCCCCAGTTTGATTCAAATCAGCAGCCCCCAAGTTGATGTTTTCCTCTTGCGTGTCTCCCCCCTAAACCCATTTTTCCACTCTATTCTCTCCATACGCACCTGAAATCAATCTCAGCTGAGAGGAGTCCTTACTCTCTACAACTTTCTCGCTTTTTTTTTTTTTTTTGCAGTGATGCGTGTGGCCTAAGTCATACTATAAACTGACTACAACGGTTCTCATTTCTACCTTTCCTCCCCTTCACTCTTTCATTTCCCTCTTACTACTTTCTAGTGATATTTCTCTCTTTTAATACACTTTTCCGCGTCTGCCCTTCAGCATCTTAGAAGCATGGATTAATGGTCTGTGCTACACAACGGCACGCTAACACACCATAGCCTTACCTTTCCAGTTATTGTTAACAAACTCCTTTGTGACAGAAGCCGCCATTCCCCAACAGCCTTTTCATAGTGAGAAGTCCGTATTGGAAAAAATAAAAAGAATAATTTCAGATTTTTATCTTCCTTATTCTTTAATAGGAATGGAAATTGCAGGTAGTCAGGGATCTATTATCTTGCTCATTGTTGCATTTTCAGCACCTGAAATACTACTTAGCATGTTTATTTAGCGAATGACTGTTGAATACCACTGAATATCATTTCTTCAAGTTTTACTTATCTAGTCTGTGCACCACCAACAGCTAATGACCCTTCCACATGCAGAAAGGCATCTGCATTACACACATAAAGGTGAAAGTGACCATACTGATGAATGGAAATGATTGATAAAATCTTTGAATTTGGGGGATTTTTTCCTCCAGGAAAAATGTTAGAGATTTTTTTCCTCCAATATACAGAATTTAAATCATCTTCCTCTCCTTCAATTTTTCAACCTTTTATTTTGAAATAATTTTAGATGTATATAAAAGTTACAAAAATAGTGCAGGAAATTTCTGTATACCCTTCCCCTGACTTTCTGTTATTATCTTACATAACCACAGTATAATGATCAAAACCAGGAAATTGACATGGCTACAATGCTATTGACTATGCTACAGGTTTTATTAAAATTTTATCAGTTTTCCCAAATGTTCTTTTTCTAGTCCAGGATCTAATCCAGGATCCTACACTGTGTTAATTAATTAAAAAGAAAGAAATTGTCTTATCTCTTTAGTCTTCTCCCATCTGTGGAAGTTCGTGGTGTGTTTTGTCTTTCATGACTTGACATTTTAAGAAACACTGGTCAGTCATTTTGTAGACAGTCTCTCAATTTGGATTTGCATAATATATTCTCATGGTGAGATACAGGTATGTATTTTCAGCGTCAATACCACTGAAGTGAGGTTGTGCCTTTCTTAGGACATCATATCCGGTATACATATGTTAATATAACTTATTACTAATGATGTTAATTTTGGTCGCTTGGTTAAGGTGCCACGCGCCAGGTCTAGCCACTGTAACATCCCTTCTCCCACCCATACCACCACCACGATCACCAATTTTTGCAGCAAGTAGCCATAGCTTCCTGGAATCCTAGAAATTCAGGACTGAAGGAAAGTAGTCATTCTTATAGCCTTAAACTATAGTTTTTCTATTTTTGACTACTAGTTAACTAAAGAAGGATGGATAATTTTTGGTTTGGTGGCGAGAATAAATAAGAATTAAGCATATCTTAAGTAACTCACCTAATCTCTGTCTTCATTTCCCCACAGCTTACTTAAGGACTAAAAATATTTGTTTTTCTATTCACAACGTTGAGCCTGAGTATTTGAATTCTGTATGAAATGGACTCATTATTAAAATGTACCTCAGGTTTTTTGAGTATGAGAAGAGAGTAAGTGCTAGTTGGAGTTAATAGAGCCTTTGTCATATAGAAGACACCAAAAGGTACACATACCCTCAAACACAGTACATTTGTTTGAGGGCACAGGAGGCATTTGCTCAGTAAAAAACTAACAAGTTTTGTTAGTTTTCACACTGGAGGAGTGTAAATTAGGGATAACTACAGGAAATTTGCCAATATGGATTAAGAGCGTTAGAAATACTATGTTTTTTGATCAGTGACTTTGATTCTAGAAATATATCCTAGAGAAATAACTAGATCCACCCATGAAAACATATGTATAAGAATGATCATCACAGTATTATTTCTAAATAAACAAATGATAGTATGTTCCTATAGTGTAATATTATTATACTACACTGAAAAAATAATGTTTTGAAGAATATTTTCTAATGTGGAAAATTCTTTAAATATTTCAAGTGGAAAAAACAGGATGAGAAACTACATATAATATAATATAATATAATATATGTGTATACAGTATACATTATATACTCTAGAACAAAGACTGAAGGGAAATATACCAAAATAGTAACAGTAGCACAAAAACAGCTTCTGGTAGTGAAATTAAGGAGGATAAATTAAATTTTTATCCCATGTTTATTTTATTTTTCCATTTTTATATTTTATACTAATAATATATTATTTTCATAAATCAGAAAAAGACTAATAAGTTTCAAGATTGAGAGAAATAGTTGGATTGGGCTACTAAAGAGTGTGTGGATGGTTTGGAATAACTAATATGGAGAATATGCTAGTGAAGAATAAAAAATATGTAACAAATGGATTAAAATGAGTTTGTAACTAGAGAAAGACAGATCCATCATTTGAGCTAGATTATAGGACAAGCAAATAGGAAGTTAGATACATACACACTAGCAGGGTTATACTGGGGGGAAAACTCTACATTTTAAATGTAATGCTGCAAGTTTGCCTTCAAAAACCTCCCTGGAGCCCTCTACTGGGATGGTCTTCTAGGAAGACTAGAATTTATATTTGAAATAATAAACTGACCACTTTACATGCTCTATCCAGAAATGAACTTAGTGTTTTTTTACATTCAATTTTTCTAAGACCAATTTTCTACTGATTATTTGTATCAATTTCTTCAGTGTCATGTAGTATAAGGAAAAAGTTATTGTTTTACTATTGACAAAGATAGGACCAATGGAATTAGACTACAGAGAACTCACAGTTAGGTGAAAGAGCTGTACCTAATATCTATGGAATCTTATTTAGAAGGTTAGTAATTAGGAAGCTGAGATAAGAATATGGGGGGGGAGGGGCAAAAGTAGGTTTACAGTTGCGAGTATGTGAAACACAGAGTTTATTCTTGTATTATTATTTATTATTTTATTATTTTTCATAAAAACAACTGTAAACCTATGTTTGCGATACCCTGTATATGGGGGAAAAGATCAAGACTTTGAATCTCAAATATAAGGCAGGATATAGCAAACAAATTTCCTTTAGAACTTATATCAATAATACTTGCCATTTGAAAATATTAAAGGGCTAAATAAAGTAGCTTGGCTTCTATCATGTCTCATTATACCTTTGGTTCTTTTATAATAAGTCTCATTTTTTCCATCTGACATCAGCACTACAACAATTTATGTCAGGTATTTAGTATATTTTACATGAAACTCATACAACATGCTACAGATTTTAACAGAGAAATTAATTTATAGAAACCAGTTAGGCAAAAACATCATCAAAAGTCAGAGAAGAGCTGATTGTGTATAGTAATCTGCCTGAGATATCACATAAGAATTCCAACTCATACTCATGATTTTCTACCAGTGACTTTAGTTCAAGTTCCTCTCACCTTACTAAGAACATTAGAAAATTCAACATGGAATATTTCTATTTTATCTTTTCCAAGAACTCCCAAGTGAACTAAGCCCCCATACTTAAAAAAAAAAAAATAATGGTAAGAATATTTTTTGAGTTGCAGAAATGGAAGAAACTTTTCCATATTTTGGAATAAAATTCTTCCAGCAATAGTGGCAATATTATGAAAAGTCATAAAATTATCTGTTTTTCTATGGAAGAGAAATAAAATTTAATTTGCACCAGACCAGTCTCTGAAATTAATAGGGAGGCAAAGAATCCCTACAGATCCTATCACATGACTGCAAGTATTAGCAGAGATTAGAAAGGAGATATACATTTCTGTCAAAATAAAAAGTTAATATAACATATCAAAGTCTGATTAATTCCCCAAGGAGATAGAATAAAAAAGCAATATGGCTATTTTACCATGTGTATAGAATTTAAGCAATCATATTCAAAATTACTAAAATGATGTAAAAGTTGCTTGGGTTCTGCACAGAGGACACATAAGGAACAGTTACCAGTGGTTTTCATGTATTCTGATCGCTAGAGACCCCGAGGAGCAAAGTGAATCTAGAGTAAGAAGAAATCGGTATTACCAAGTACCTCTATCTAGCTAATGGGGCACAGCTCTAGGTGCTTTCATATATCTTATGTAATAATCTTCTCAACCACCCAATGAGGAGATATATTAATTTTATAAAAAAGAAAACTGAGGCTCTGAGAGGTTAATTTAATTTTCCAAGGTTGTACAGCTAATAAATGGTAGAGCTGGAACTCTGGCCAAGATCTATCAAATTCTGAAGTCTGTGTTCTTTGGAATCTAATGATTCTCAAATTTTAGTATACATATAAGCCACATGCATTGTGTTTTACAATTACAGATTCCTGAGTCTTATGCCTATGTGTTCTGACTGAGTTTGTCTGAGTTGAGGCTCAGGGATCTCCAATTTTAACAAGTACTACAATTAATTGTGATGCAGATAGACTAGTGATCATATGGTAACATGTCAACATACTCTTGACTTAGTTACCAAACATAGTACTTATTGCCTGCCTGAGAAAGCTCTTAATCTTAATGAGTAAGTACTCTTGTTCATGTGTACCTGGACAGAATAATTGTGGCTTAATTTAAATACCATGCTTAAATATTTATTGAATGAATGAATAACTAAAGAGTTGAACACCTACTATGTGTCAGGCAATGTTCTAAAACCTTGGGTTATGAAGATATATGTTATAGTTACTACTCCTAAGGAGCTTATAGCCTGCTAGGGACAGGGCCTAGTAAGATAAACCAACTGGACAGATCATAGAAAAAGAAAATAACTAACTGGTGATATAGGACAGGGCACAAAAGAGATAATACATTATGCTACTCAGAGTGAGTGGAAAGATATAAAGTTTAGATATCTAAGAATGAATAGGTATTTGCCAAGTAAACGAGAAAGTTCAGACCAGCCCAGGGTAACAATAGCATGGTGGTATGGAGGGCCGTGGCATGGAGACCAGGGACCTGCCATTGGAATGGCTACAATATAGAGATGATGCCGGAAAGGAGGCAGGGTATCTTTCAGGAATTTTGGCTTAGCCTTATTTTCTTCTCTATTCTTTTTTCCAGAGCAACTTGAAAGATTCTTCTTTATTAGTTCAAATGGCCATGATTCCTTGGAAACTGATGAAACATTTGAGAGATACAAGCTTAAACTTTATTCATTTTAAAATATGTGTCCCAGAAGTTAAGATTTCTTTTTAGGTTTAAAACAGATGTACTTTAGTTAGAGACACAAAATTTAAGTTATAAGAGAGGCTTACCCTGGCTGTGATAATCAGGTTAGGGCCCCAGGCCAATCTTTAACTGGGGACTTTGAGAAGATGGTAACATTATTCATAAAAATGACTTAACATTCACTTTGGGAAGAGAACCATATACACGGGCCACATAGCTAACGGCGGCATGTTTATATACAGTAAATTACAAATGATAAAAATCTCTCAATCCTTCCTCACTAGAAAAACATTAATATGTTTATGTTAGATGTTTGAGATACTTTTTCAGTTCTGATCCAGTATGGATTCTGTCTTTTATTACCCAACATTGTTGATCTTTGCTGCCACTGTTTCCTTACCATCTGTTTATGCTAGAAATTTTCTTCCATTGCTCTAGTCCTTTATTCTCAGTTGCATGAATTTCCTCAAATGTGCATCTAATATAATTGGCAGAATGATCATCCTTTCTTGATTTCTTGGTCTGGGAACTAAGGAGCACTACATAACACAATTCCTTCTATGTGGATGGATAGGTTCTTTGAGGTGCATTGGGCCACGTGGTGCTGGAAGGGCATTGCATTCTGACTTTTGGTAGAAAGAGGAACATATTAATTGGGAACCAAAAATCAGAGAGAAATACAGACACTCTTGACACATTTCGCATAACACAAAGAATCCGCCATTCCAATCCCACCTGAATATATTCCCTTTGAGCGGAACCTCAGAGTTATCCAGCTTGATCATTGCACACCTCTTATAGCCTAGATGATCTGTTCAAATAAAACCTGGAAGTACCAAAGAACTAAGATGAATCCACTGTCTATAAGTTTATAATTTCTGCCATCCCACTTATCTGTTTCTCACTTCTCCTGTGTAATGGCTCACTATTCCAGCTGTTTAACACAGATTCTATATTGTTCATTGTGAAGTGAACAAAAATGGAAACTACTAATCGAGTTGAGATCAATTCAATTTTCTCTGACAGAGAACCCTCATCAGTTTTAAGGTCAAAGCAAGGGACTAGAATAACCTGAGTCTAAATACCAGATAAGATAAAATAAAAAAATACACATATGTAGAGTAGATTACCTTACTAAGTATATATTTTATTTTGGCTAGCCTTCAAACATGTGTGTATGTGTGTGAGAAGTTTTTTTTGTTTTTGTTTTTGTTTTTAATATGGCCATGAGGATGTTTGTTGCAATGGGCATCATGCCTGTGTAGTAGTAAAGTGTTACAGCAGCATCATTCATACTACTCAAGTTCACAATCTGTCAGCATTTCCATTTTAAACCACTTCTGAATGAATTCCAAAAGCTACAGCATTACCAGAGAGCCCATTAATTTTTGAATGTATATATAAAGTTAAATTAAAATTGGCACTTTGGAGTGTGCCTTTGAAACTTAGGGATTTCTCTCCCAGCTCTTTCTTTTCCCCATTAAAAAATAATTGCTGCAATCAATGTGCTCCCGAGGCCAGATGTGGTAGCATGCTGGAGATAGGAGAGAGCCTGTCTGGGAGAGAATTCTCTCCAGGGATATATATTTTTTCTAAACCTTTTAGTATATCTCCACCCAAATTCCTTCACAGAACTATTATTATAGAACCATTTTCACGGGAATAACAGGTAGAAGTTCTAATCAGATTTATTCTTCCTGAATCTCCTCTGGCAACTTCCCTCATTTTTAATAGGACAAAATTCTAGTCTAAGATTTGTTGGGGAGAAAAAGTTTAATGCTACATACGTTAATTAGAGTGTGATACTGTTCTAGAAAAACATAAATAAAATAATTTTCATATAATAGTTTGAAGATATGTTAATAGATCATTGAGGTGCTTAGGATCACAGTAGCGCATTAAATGGAATCTTCTAATGTTAAAATTTTTTATGAAAAAATATATCATTTAAAGAGAGTACATTATATGCACATGTAATTTTTTAAAAATTTTTATTGAATTTGTTGGGGTGACATTGGTTAATAAAATTTTATAGGTTTTAAGTGTACAGTTCTATAAGACATCATCTGTATATTGCATTATGTGTTCACCACCCAAAGACAGGTCTCCTTCCATCACCATTTATTCCCCCCCTTACCCTACTCTACCTCTCCCTAACCCTTTTCCCCTCTAATAATCACCATACTGTTGCCTGTATCTATGAGGGTTTCTTTTTTATGCTTAATCCCTTCACCATTTTCACCCAGCTCCCCAAATCCCCTCTCCTCTAAAAGCTGCCTATCTGTTTTCTGTATCTATGAGTAGTGTTTCTGTTATGTTTGTTAAATTATTTTGTTAATTAGGTTCCACATATAAATGAGATCATATGATATTTGTCTTTCTCTGACTGGTTTATTTCACTTAGCATAATACTCTCCAGGTCCACCCATGCTGTTGCAAATGGTAGCGCCACTGACAGGCGGGAGGGCCCCAAGGCTGGAGCTAATCAAGGAGGCCTTAGGAAAATAGGCCACTGAGGAGATAAAACCTGTCCCCCTGGAAGGGGTGCAGCCCCTGACCCCTTCACATCACCCTGCTTGGCCCTGGAGGATGGCTGGTTAGTCAATGAAGGGTAAGATCCCTCGACGGCAGGGGCAACCTAAGACAGGAAAACCACATGGGCATCAAGGAAGAACTTGGGGGACAAAGAGAAAGGGCAAAAGACCCTCACTGCTCCCCGACACCTGCCAGCTTTGATATGGCCAGAGTCCTCATTCTATCTAAAAGAAGTCTCCTTATCTCTTGGCAGCTCTTCCCCACCCACCTGGCTAAGGCTTAAAACAATATTAAAGGCAGGTATAACCCTAAACTGGATCGGGTGGTTCCCAAGGGGAAATCAGGCCTAGAAGTAAGTTCCTTGAAGCACGTTTTATTCTACCCTCAAAAGCTATGATAACCAGCTCATACTGGGAAGGAAATTTACATTATTCACAGACCTTGACCTGAGGCAGATCTCTTGTGTTCCTTCAATTGTTATCTATGATCTCCATTTGTTTTCTGTACATTTCCTTTTGGCATTGATTGATGAGCATTGTTGTATACCTCTGCACATATCTTTCTCAATAAAAGCCACTTCCAGAGAAGGGCTGGGGGCCTTCTCCACCAGAGGGAAGAGCCACAACCTTCCCTGGCAGACAAAGAAGTGTCTGGGACGACTTATTTTATTTCTCCCATCTGTGATGACCCCAGGCCAGGCTCTGTGGGATCAGAGTCCTCACTCCCTCCACATTCCATTATTTAAAAATACCACAGCTTTTTATCTACCCATCTACTGATGGGCACTTGGGCTGCTTCTAAATCTTGGCAATTATAAATAATGCTGCAATAAATTAGAATAAATATTCCAAAAATTAATATGGAACCACAAAAGACCCAGAAAGCCACAGCAATCTTCAGAAAGAACAATGTTGGAAAAATCATGCTACCTGATATCAAATTATACTACAAGGGCATAGTAATCAAGCATGGTACCAGCATAAAAACAGGACATATAGATCAATGGAACAGAACAGAGAGCCCAGAAATAAACCCACATCTTTATGGTCAATTAATATTTGACAAAGAAGGCTAAAACATACAATGGAGTAAAGATAGTATATTCAATAAATGATGTTGGGAATATTGGACATGTGCAAAATAATGAAATTAGATTACCTCCTATAACACACTTACGAATAAATTCAAAATGAATTAAAGACATAAATGTAAGCCTCAACACCATAAAAATCCTAAAAGAAAACATAGACAATAAAATCTTGGACATTGCTCATAGCAGTACTTTTTCTGATATATCTTCTTGGGCAAGGGAAACAAAAGAAAAAATAAACAAATGAGACTACATCAAACTCAAAAGTTTTTGCACAGCAAAAAAAAAAAAAAAAATCAACAAAATGAAAAACAACCCACTGAATGAGAGAACATATTCACCAATGATACAGCTAACAAATTATTAATATCCAAAATTTATGAAGAACTTATACAACACCAAAAAAACAAACAGTGAAATTTAAAAAATGGGCCAGGGGCCTGAATATAATGTCTATTCTATTCAATAATAGAGGACATACAGACAGTCATATGAAAAGACTTATGAAAAGATGCTCAACACTACTAATCTTCAGAGAAATGCAAATTAAAACCAAAATGAGTTTTCATCTCACCCTGGTCAGATTGGCCATCATCAGTAAATCCACAAACAACAAGTGCTGGAGAGAATGTGGAGAACAGGGAATACTTTTGCACTGTTGGTGGGAATACAGATTGGTGTAGCCACTGTAGAAAAGTACAGAATTTCCTCAGAATATTAAAAATGGGTCCTGACTGGTGTGACTCAGTGGGTTGGGTGTCATTCCATAAACCAAGAGCCATTGGTTTACTTTACTGTCAGGGCACATGCCTGGGTTGTGGACCAGGTCCCTGGTTGAGGGCATGGGAAAGGCAACCAATCATGAGAGGCAACCAATCACACAGCCAGGGACCACAGCCAGGGACCTCCGCCAGGGACCTGGCCTCTCTCATGATCCTCTGGCACATCAGTGTTTCTCTCCCTCTCTTTTTCCCTCCCTTCCTCTCTTTCTAAAGATAAGTAAATAAAATCTTTTAAAAATATTAAAAGTGGAACTACCTTATGATCCAGTGATTCTACTTTTGGGAAGTATTTCTGAAGAAACCTGAAACACTAATTGGCAAGAATACATGCACCTCTATGGTCACTGCAGCATGTCTGTGTAAAGTTTAAAGGAGAATAAAACAACAGTACCATATAAGGAATATGACATTATTAACATCCTTAAGTCTCTGCGCGCTCCACTCCCCTCCATTGACGCCCAGCCTGGCCTCAGTAACATCTTCTAATATTTAAATAAGTACTTCAAAAGAAGGTTTAAACTGAAACCATTTTGTTTTCAAGTATATGAAGAACTACTATTTATTCAATGGCTTTTGTGAAAGATTAGGGTGAGTGTTATGTTTCTTTCTCCACCTGAAAATATATCCCTGGGTTTTTAGCGTCAAACGCTTCTACATTTGTCCAGGCTATGGATGACTCCTTCTCAAGGCTTATCGAGGTCTGTGCTTAGAAAGGGCACTCCCCTCCCGATCTCTCTGTGCCAGCGCAATCTGTCTGCCACAGTTGTTTCCCAGCAGACCTAAAAATAAGAAGAGTGTGTGATTAATAGCAGGACTCAATATAACTACACTTGACTCCACTGGCTCTTATCCAATAGGGAAAATGAATTCAAACAATTATATTTGACCCTCTTGTGCACTATAATAAGATTTCCAACATAGACACACTTTTATTTACTCAAAGCTCTCAAAGGTTTCAGATTGGTAATAATTCCAAGATGAAATTTTCTACATTTACCCTTTGAATTGCACTTTCTAAAATTATTTTCCCCGATCCACAATTCTTAGGCTTTAATATTTACTATGGTATAGTACATGTCTCCCATGTTGTCCAAGCAGACACTAAAGTGTATACGAACCATTTGAACTAATCATGCAGTTTTTTCCCTTCTATTTTACTTTGTGTACTGTTTGCACATAGATTATTAAATATTCTTCTCCTGTGCACCTGTTGAGAGAGAGTGTGTGTGTCTCTGTGTGTAGATATAGACAGAGAGAGAGAGAGACGAGGCTCAAGAGCCCATTTTTTTCTCTTTCATTGTTGCTCTTTAAGTTGATTTATTCAGCTCTTTTTTTCACATTTTAATTTAGGAAGTAAACTAGACTGGAAGTCTTAGTGGAATGACATACAAATCATTTCTCTCTTCAGTGGAAATTTTAGTCATGTTTAAAGACTCTATAGAAGCCCTAACAATTATTTAAACTAATAGTACAGTTTGTGTTAATACTGAATAAAGTTAAAAAATGCACAAAATACATTCCATTGATGTCTAAGCTGTCTAAAACTTAGGGATTTAGGACACTATCTGCCCACTGTCGTCACTGCTCATTTCCTTCTCTGAGATTCGTTTTTTAAAATTTTTCCACACTCATAACAACTATATCTAATGTGTAAAACAAAATATCTGCAGCCTAGGACCAGACCAATATATTTTGAAATATATATTCATGGGGAAAGTATTTAAAATACTATTAGTGCCAGCCCAAAAGTATGGGGCATTACTTTGGTTAAAGCAATATTAAATGTGGATAGAAAATATTTAGGAAATACAAGAAATGGAAAGAATTAGACTGTGTCTTTAAGGATAACCAGACTAATTCTTAGGAGAGATGGATGTTCTTCCTAAAAATTTTTGGTTTGAATAAAATGCAAGAGAAACAGCATTGGACAATAGTAGCTAAGATAAATTTTCCCCCAGATTAGCAGTTATTAAAAAAAAGAAAAGGAAGCAATTTTTTAAAAATTTTTATTCATTTATTTTTAGAGAGAGGGGATGGAAGGGAGAAAGAGAGGAAGAGAAACACTGATTTGTGTGAGAAACACTGACGGGTTGCCTCTTGTGCCCCCACTGCCATGGGACCTGATCCAAACCCATGATCTTTCCCTCTGTGGGAAGGTGCCCAACCAAATGAGCCACAGCAGTCAGGGGTGAAAGGAACTTTCAAATTCATGGATCAGAATACGTAAAGGGCTGTTTCCATTATGTGAAAGTTAAGTAGCACTTGAATATCATGAATAAATATCTGCCTTGCATGAAATGCTTCTTTTTAAAATATATTTTATTGATTATGATATTACAGTTGTTCTGGTTTTTCCTCCTTTGCCCCCCTCCACCCAGTACCCCCATTCCCTCCAGCTTCATTTAAGTGCACTGTGGTAGTATGCCTAGTTATGTAAGTAATGGGCAAGGGTTTTTGTATTACATAAACATCATATTTGTTAAGTGATACTTTTGAAAGTTTCACTAACCTTGTTACTTATGAAATTAGTGAAATCATATAGATTTTTAAAGGAGATACACAGGAATGTAAAATCTCCCTCCCACTCTGGATGAGAGAATCAATGCCCTATTCATGCACTGACATTTCTATAGCTTATAGCTATAGACCTTTATATGCAAATTGTTGGAGTGGGCCTAGCTCACTACAGGATAAGATCCTAGCTTTGCCACCTTGAAGCCAAAAGATTTCAGGTACATTATTCAATCTCTCTTAGTTTCAATTTCTCTATTTGCAAAATAAATATAATACTACTATTCATGTTCAAGGGTGTGCTGTGTAAATGAAATAATCCATGTGAAGTGCCAGTCTGTGACACTTAGATGGCACTTGCTCAATAAATGTCACTGCCTTCCAACCATCCTTGAGGTCTGCAGTCCAGTATTGTATGTCATCTTGGGAGAAATATCTGCTCAGTTCCTCTGCCCAATTTTTAATTGAATTTTTCTGCATTTTTTTGGTTTGTTTTTTGCTATTGAGTTGTTGCAACTTTTATGAAGCTTAAGGGAGGAAACAAACTATCCTCTCACAGCAGGGAAAAGGCTCTCTTCCCTGACTGCATGGTGCAGGCCCAGGACAACCAGAAACACCCTTGTTTTTACTTGGAAATAAAAAAAAATACTGCAATTACTTAATCTATCAGTTTAAACTGAGATTCATCTGCCTCCAGACCTCTCCAAATGGTAGCAATTACTAGTTTTAATGTTAATGACTTACCACTAATCAAGACCTGTATTTATACCCCTACCAATAAATGTGTATTTAAATAGCTAGTTCATATGTGACATAAACATTCCTAAAGTCTTTTGCTTCAACTCAGCCCGTGCATGATGTGTCAGCAGTCAGAGCCCAGGTCTGTGCAATGAGAAACATATGTCAGTAACATAGACACTGCTTAATACTGTCCTCTGTATCTAACATGGTCAGGAGAAGAAAATCTTTCATTTTCTTTATTGGTTTCAATATTTTTGAAAATCAAGGAAGTCTGTGGCAATGTAGGTACAGGGGAGAGTATGGCATTTTTTTTAATAAGTGAATCAATGTTGATCCAACATAAGGTTCTAAAGGGGTTCATTGGAAGGATTGTTCTGATATGCACGTTCACAAGTGTGCGCATGTGCTCACGCACACACACAGGAGTTGTGACCATGGGAAACCAGTATAGTTCATAAGGATCAAGATCTGCCAGACTAATCTAATTTGTTTTTTGGACAGGTAAATTGAAGGAGTGCATTTTAATGCAGTGTACCTGATCTTAGCCAGAAATTTGACTAGATTTTAATGATATATTAATGGAGAAGAGAGAAAAATATGTCTGAGATGGTAACACAAGCCAAAAATATATCATTAAGCAAAGGATGTTAATTAATAAATAGATATGAACCTGAAAAAAAAACTCCTAGCATATCATAGAGTTCTGACATTGAGGAAATAGAAATAATGTTATGATTTCAGTGGGGTAACCAACTTGTCCCAGTTTGCCTCAGACTTTGCTAGTCTAAGCACAAAAAGTCCCAAATTCCTGGAAACATGTCAGTCCCAGGCAAACCAGGGTGATGGTTATTCCCCCTAGATTGGAACAGTGACTCAAATCAAAAAGGAGTAAGATGGAGTAAGGAATCACCAGGCAGCAAACTTGAAAGCGCTGATTCAGAGAGAGCATAGTATGTGTGAGGAGCAAAAAGTAATTCGAGGTTGCCCAAGAAAGTGTCAGTAGACAAGAACAGATAGTTAATAATGGGTTTTATAGTATCTTTATTTTTTTAAATTGTAGTAAAATATATATAACAGAAAACTGACCACTTAACCACTTTTAAGGGTGCAGTGGCTTTAATTACATTTACCACCATCCAATCCAGAACTGTTTTCAACTTCCCAAGCTGAAATTCTGTAAACATGAAACATTAAAAACATTAACACCCCATTTCCTCCTCCAATCAACCCCTAAAAACCATCATTCTACTTTCTGTGCTTATGAATTTACCTACTCTAAGTACTTCATAGAAGTCAAATCATACAGTATTTGTCCTTTTGTGACTGGTTCGTTTCACTTAGTGTAACCTTTTCAAAGTTCATCAATGTTGTAACATGTGTCAGAATTTCGTTCTTTTTTAAGGCTGACTCATTGTATGTACATGCCACATTTTGTTTATCCATTCACTTCATTCATCTATTGATGAACACTTGGGTAGCTTCCACCTTTTGGCTATTGTAAGTAATGTCATTATAAACATGGGTATATAAATACCTACTTGAGTTTCTGCTTTCAATGCTTTTGAGTATATACCCAGATATAGAATTTCTGGATCATATGGTAATTTCATTTTTAATTTTTGGGGGCACCACCATACTGTTTTCTATAGTGGCAGCACCAATTTACATTTTGACTAGCAGGGCACAAGAGTTCCAATTTTTCTATATCATTGCCAATACTTATTATTTTCATTTACCAAAGGCAAGGGTCTAAGCAAAGGTAAAACAAGTTTCTAGATAAATTGATTATAAGGTACCTGCAAGGCAGTCAGGTGAATATACATAGTTGATGGTTGAATATGTTGACTTGAATCTCAGCATAAAAGTCTGGGCTTGAGATATACTTATCAGTGTGTAGGTGAATACTGAAGCCAGATATTATCCAAGGACAGGGTATGAAATAAAATTACATTTATTTCTGAGAAACACCAAATTTATGGGCCTGGCAGAGGAAGAGGAGCCCACGAAGAAGAACTAGTAAGAATATCCAATAAGATGAAATCTACAGGGATACAATTTCAGCTCAAAATAAGAACTTTCAAAAAATTAGACTTGTCCAAAGAATGGGGGGGGTGGGGTGGAAATCTCTTTGTTTGAAGTGAGTGCCCAGCCCCTATGGTTGTTGTTAGAAGCAAGACAACCATTTTTCTGGTTGTCAGAGGAGGGAGTCATTCCTTGGTGATGATCTGGTTTCCATGCTAACAGTATTCTTTTTGATAACAGAAAACAACATGAACTAACAAAACCCTGAGAGATCTTTATTTGTTTAATACTTGAGGCCTTCAAGGCTTATTGAACTTATTAAGGAGAAATACAGGAGGCTTCTTTAGTCTTACAAATCATAAGCTAGGCATATCCCACTTAAAAACTGATGCAAATATTTTGGGAATATAAGCCAAAATAATAACTGTGAAGCTCTTATAAATAATACCTGCTGAAAGACTCAAGTAATAGTGGCCAAACCACTTTATTCCAGTAAGATGAATAAGAGAACTTGTTAGCACTTTGAAAAACAACCTCGTCCCCCACTGTGTTCTCCTATGTGTGTTATAATTTTATTTACAGTTATTAAATATGCATATGGGAACATAAAGAATAAAGAAAAAATATGAATAATAACATAAGCCAAAATTACTCTTATTTTCTGTCCCAAATCATGAAATTCCCAGGAAAATAAAAAGCAACAGAGTAAAACCTCTCCAAAGAGCCATTTGATAAATATTCTATCTTCTGGCTGGAAAAAAAGAGCCACCTTTTCTCCGAGTCCTTAAGTTGGCTCTGTGACTCATAACAAGGCCCACCTGCCTCATCACACTGACTGACAGAACAGCTGCTTTCTCTCAGACAGGGTCTAAGGACCCACCAGACCTGGATGAAATTCAGATCACCAGTTAATGTAATCCCATTGCTGGTCTCTGAGGAATGGTAACTGGCTTTCCAAACAAATGCCAACAGTCTGGGAATCATCTCCGTATTCTATACACAGGCAAGGCTGTTTGAGAATGAAGGCAATAAATCCTTGTCTTACAGCCTGAGTTATTCATTTTCAACACACATACACACCATCTCCACCTCTAAAAAACTAAGGTTTCTATAAAAACCTGATCCTTTCGGGGTCAGAGAGTCAGCATTTGAACCCTGCCTCTATCATCTATTAGCTGTACAACCTTGGCTATCTTCTCCTCAGTTACTTTATTAGTCAAGTAGGATTGTTATGAGAATTAAATGAGTTGTAATACATAAGAGCTTTTTGCAGTGTGGTTACATTGTACTGAACAAACATATACAGGATATGCAGGGTTTCTATACCTAGATATTTGGAAAACTCCTCAAACCAACCAATGTTTTCCTGAGCAGACAATGGAAGAGGACCAAGGATGCTAAAACCTTTGGTTCAATATCAACAGGTTGCCTCACTTGTTGAGCTATTGGTAGGAATCAACTTTTCATACCTGTTCTCCAGGGTCTGGGGCCTCCAGTCTTTTCCTGATGAGGAGGTATTTGTGCTATAATGACATCCTTAAAATCTTTGGCATGCTGACCTGTGCGGGGTCCCTAGAATTTCAGGTGATACATCAGGGGAAAACCAATTACTAAGAGTTGACATTATCTAGTTCATTGACTAAGTTTTTGAACTAAATAACCTTGTATTTTAAGTCATCACCAGTATCAAAAATCATAGAATTTTAGAGCTGGGAGGGGCCTTAGATTATTATCAAATTATATATATGCATATATATGTGTGAATACATATATATGAAGAAACTGAGACACAGATGATAAATCGTTTGATCAACACTTCTAGATAAATTAGTGGTAGAAGCCTAAAATCCACCCCTCTGTGTTCAGTTTCCTCATTCCTACTTTCACCTAATAAATATTTCTTAAACTCTTGTGATGTGCAAGACACTGAGAGTAATGAGTTGAATAAAACATCATCTGAGCTCTCAAGAATTTTAGAGACTAGAGGATTCTACCAAGTAAATGGACCATTATTGTACAGTGTGATGAATATGAAGTGCTGTCGTGTTGAGTGGAAAGATGTCAGAAGGGCATGTTATGGTCTACCAGTAATAACATCACTGAGGAGCACTTACTCTGTGTCAACACTGTCCTTGGCTCTAAGGATACAAATATGGAAAGGTACAATCATTGTCCTCCAATGACTGCAAAGTTTATCACAAATACAATACAAAGTAGTGCATTCTGTGTTATGTGAGCATTGCAGATAATATAGTGCCAAAAGAGTTTAGAAGATACCTGGCTCACCAAAGGATGAGACCCCTGAGGAGATGAAAACCACATAGAACTTTAAAGGAAATGACAATCAGAAAAGGGCACGTTGTGCTCACAATTTACTCCAGGAAGGCAGAAATGTGATACTTCCTTATGCCACACCTGATTCCATCTCCAAATAATATACCTGTTGTTATGAATCTTTTTTAGCACTTACAAGAAACTTAAATGTGATGGAATTAGAAGGTCCCTTCCTCTTCCACATGTCTTGTTTTCACTAGGCCTTCTAGCTTACACTCTCACAAGCATTTCCTTTATATTAAAATGCATTTTAAAGATTATTCACCTATTCCTACCTTAGTATCCCACTCTAGCTATCCCTCAAAAAGTTATGTTCCTAAATTCACCTTCTTAAGAAATATTTCAAAATATGTTTTATGTTTCACATTAAACTTTGACATTACCCAAACATAATTCAATAAGTAACTTTTAAGTAAAAAGTTTTCCAAATGTGTATATGTGAATTTTAAAAATTGTATTAAATCTACTATGCAATAATAAGGAAACATTAATATCAAATGCCTAGACATTATTATCTAAACTTTGACAAACCAGGATTTTTTTTCCAAATTAAATATGAAATCATCAACCCAAGATAATTAGGAGAAAAATGATGCAATACAATGGAATACTACACAGCAGGAAGAAAGAAAGAGTTACTACCCTTCGTGACAGCATGGATGGAACTGGAGAGTATTATGCTAGGTGAAATAAGCCAGGGAATGAAAGACAAACACCATATGATCTCACCTGTAAGTGGAACCTAACCAATGAAACAAACAAGCAAGGAAAATATAACCAGCAACAGTGAAAGACAAAAGAAACCAACAGAACCAAGAGGGAAGGAAGGGGGTGGAGATAGGGAAGGGAAGGGTCAAGTCAAGGAACACATATAAAGGACCCATGGACAAAGCCAAAGTGGGAAAGGATTGAGGGAGGGAGCCGGAGGAAGGGAGCAGGGGAAAGTGGTGGCAGGAAGGTGGAGACAAATGTATTTGAACAATAAAAAAATTTAAAAAATTAAAAAATATTTAGAAAAAGGAAAAAATGATGTCATAAAATCATCTTTTAAATAGCTATAGCATGGTGCATTTCCTAGAGATCCTTAAATGTTTGCTGTAGAATGGCCAAAGGCATTGAAATAAAAGGTAAAGTACCAAAATAAATTTTTGAGATATTTCTAAAGATTTATAAATTTCCCCAATTCTCTACATTATTTAGGTCAAAAG
Organism: Pteronotus mesoamericanus; assembly: GCF_021234165.1. Lineage (NCBI taxonomy): Eukaryota > Metazoa > Chordata > Mammalia > Chiroptera > Mormoopidae > Pteronotus > Pteronotus mesoamericanus. Next base: position 12,181,170 of record NW_026555077.1, read on the forward strand.
TTACTTTCCCAGGAAGGAAACTTTAGGAAACCACTACAGTATTCCCCTTGCTAAGAAATAAGCCAGGTGGTTCCAACACATGGAATTTTACTTGGGAAAAGTTCAGAAATACAGAGACCTTTATTTTTTAATTTTTTTTACTTTATTTATTTATTTATTTTTTAATTTATAAATCATGTTTATTCTAGCAGAGACCTTTAATAATTCTTTGGAACTGGCTACTATTGGGCAATTCCTAGAAGTTTTCTTCTTGATAAAAGATGATGAGATAATAATCAGTGTCTACCAGAAAACAAAATAAACAAACAAAAAAAAAGTGGAGACTAGCAGCAAGTGGTTATATGGGATCAGTATGACATTCTAGGAAAGACTTGGACTGGGATCAAGATGCCTGGATCTGCCACTTACCAAGCAAAAGAGAATAGATTCCATAGATAAGTTTTTAAAATGCTTCACTTCAAGTGTATCATTTGAAGCTTTTCAAAAATGTATATACTATGAAACCATCACCCCAAACAAAATTTGGAGCATTTCCATCACCCTAGAAAGCTCTCTCATGCCTTATTATGGTCAATCCCCTCCCCCATCCCTGCCCCAGGTGGCTAATGATTTCATTTCTAGCACAATACTTTTATGTTCTCTAGAACTTCATATAAATGGAACCATACAAAAATTAATCCCTTCTCTGGCTTTAGCTCAGTTGTTTTTGAGACTCACCCATGTTGTTTTATGCATTAGTTTTTCTTGTTAATGCAGAGTATATCATATTGTATAAATATACAACTTAATGATCCCATCCCTTATTGATGGACATTTGGGTTGTTTCCAATAAAACTGCTATGGATATAACCGATCACCTTGCTATTAGTTTTACATTTGTCTCTTCATATTTTTGTTCCTCTGTTTCTCCTTTCCTTCCTTCATTTGGGTTAATCAAATATTTTTAGTATTCTTTTATCTCTTCTATTGGCTTTTTAACTATAACTTTCTAAATTTTTTAATGGTTGCTATAGCACTAACAATATACATATTTAATTTATCAAAAACTATTTATAGTCCAGTATTTTACCACTTCACCATTTATAACTCACTCTTCACACTTCCCATTTGCTCCTTTCTATACCACAAAAAGTAATAATCTGAAAAGAGCATAACTCCATTAACCTGTCTTCTCTTTGTGTTATGGTCATATTCTTTACTCCTATATAGCTGTCATCCTCACTTTTATTTTTCTTTTAAATGGTAAGTGACTTACACATTAACCCATTTATTTGCCATTTCCAGTGCTCGCCATTCCTTACTCTAGGTTGGAGTTCCAAATAGTGTCATTTTCCTTTAGTCCAAAGACTATCCTCTATCATTTCTTATAATGCAAGTCTTTATTATTAGAATTTTTAAAGACTATCTCCAAAATTCTTCAAAAACTGGATTGGCAGTTTTTTCTCAATTTTAGCAGGTATTATTCCATTGTCCCCTGGCATCCATGATTCTGATAACTTAGCTATTATTTGTATTATTGTTCTCCCACATGTAATGTCTTTTTCCTTCTACAGATTTTCTCTGTCTTTGGTTTTCGACAATTTGATGGGGTTTTTCTTTATTTAATACTGTTTATTTCTTGGGTATAAATCAATTTTTTTAAATTAAGTATAGGAAAATTTCAGCCATCATGTCGTCAGATATATTTTCTTCTCTATCCTCACTCTCTTCACTTCTGGGGACTCTATTACATGCATGTTAAACCATTTGACAATGTTCCACAGGCCCTGATGCATTGTTAATTTTTCTTTAATTATTCCCTCTGTTCTTCAGATAAGAAAATGCCCGGGTTTTTCTTCAAGGTCACTGACTCTTTCATATGCTACCTACTATTTGCTATGAAGCCTAGTTGATGAATTTTTTATTATATTTGTAATTTTCCATGCGAGAATTTCCATATGGTTTTGTTTGCTTGTTTACAATTTTAACTTGAGTCCTGAGATACTGTAACTGTCACTTCATTTAGACAATGTATTCCTTTACTTATTTGAACACATTTTCCTTTGATTCTTTTAACATATTTATAATTCCTACTTTAAAGTCTTTACCTCCTGAAACTAACATGTGAACAGTCTTGGGGTTAGTTTGTATTAACTGCTCTTCTCTTGACTATTTAAGGTCTTCTCATGTCTAAGAATTTTTTCTTGTAAACAAAACTTTGTAGACGATTAATTGAGCAGATACTGGATTTTATTACCTTCTTAAGAGAGATGATTTTCGCTCTAGAATTAGTTCAGTTGCTGGCTTACCAACTTGAATTGGGTAGCTTTGGTCTAACATTTTGTTAGCGAGGTTCTGTGGAAAGTACAAGGTATTTCTGAACTTCTTGTGACTTGGCCATATTTATCTTTACAGGGTAGACAGAGTTTGAAGTTTAAGGATTTGTTAAAGTGGATCTCAGGTGGGTCTTACTCTAGAGTGTGGTTCTTACTCACAAGGTATGACCTTACTAGTATTTCAGCTGAATAACCTCAGTCTCTCCATTGTGATTGAGATGGAACGCCAATGTGCTTCAGAACAGAGGGAAAGAGTGAGGCTCACATTGTGAGCTTTTGTTCTCTCAGAGATTAGTTTTGTGCTACCTGTGTTCCAATGCCTGAAAACAGTTGTCTCATATAGAGAGGGGACCCAAAATAAACCAGAATTATCTTCTGGAGGGCAGGATCCTTATAGTAGGCTTCCCCGGCTAGTTGAGTGTTCTAGGAACTCATCTATATCAGTGCACCAGTTCGTAGTATTGTGAGAGGCTGTGTTTGGCTTCAGCGAAAATTTTTTTCAAAGACCCTTTCAATGAGTGTACCCATTTCATGATGGGTGATTTATCAGTGCACCTGCCCACACCACACTGAGTGTTCAGCAGCTTTTGACAAGACCAGTATGACCCCTGTGCCCCCCCCTCCCTATTCACTCACTCTTGCTCCCAAGAGACTTTTGTTTCCCTGGATGAAAAAAGTCCTCAAAGGGAAACATTTTGCCAGTGAGGAAGAGGTGAAACAAAAAACAGCAGAAGCACTAAAACGCATCAAAATTAATGAGTTCAAAAACTGTTCTGAGCAGTGGGAAAAAAAATGTCTCTATAGGTCTTTGTATCAAATGGAGAGTACTTTGAAGGTGACTAAAGTTTAAACATGTAAGAATAAACAATTTTTTATAAATAAATTCTGGTCTTCTTTGAGTCTCTCCTCCTATTCTGTTTTGTTTCATAGCTATTTATAGCAGGAGGTTAGTCCTATGCCTTTTAGTCAGTCTTATCTGGAAGCAGAAGCCCTCCACCCCAGGTATAAAACGACTTTGCATTTTGGCTTGGATGTTCTACGTGGTGATGGCTCCATTATGGATGGCTCCTATATGGATGTCATAGGAAGTCTAGGATCAGGAACAAGTTTGAGAGAAATGATGATGACTCAGGTTTCATTGATGTTGCATAGGAGATGCAAGAGAGGCTGATAGAGATAGTGATAATTTTGTTCATTCATTAATACTTACATTTAAAAGTGATCCCCATTTATGCATACATAAACTATTCCTTCCTATTATATTACCTTTAAATATACTCCTTAAAATTCTAAAGGTAGATATAAATAGCATTGATTTTGACTTTTGAGTTATTTTATAATTAGAATGAATGTTAGAGCAAAAAAATAAAGGTTTTTGACAGCGACATGTTAAAAACATGAGTGGGGAATGAGCATCTATTTAATCTTGTGATAAACTATTTTTCTCTTTTTATTCCACCCTGCATGAGTATTACCTCTTAAGTTACAGTAGTTTAGATATACTTCTGGGCCACACATGTTCTTGTTGAAGTAAAACTCCTCAAATGTACCGACCACAAATATGAAACTAAGGTGCTGACACAACTGGAAGAACATGAGCAATAATGATGAATAGATTTCAGTGTTTCTGTGGGCTAAGTCAGGAATTAAAGTAAAAACGCTATTGTACAACTCTGATCCATCCCTATTCCAATAAAGAAGTTTCAGTTTTACCAGATGTAGAATGAAAGGCAGTTCCTCTGGCAGTCATTCAGGAGCAGCCACTGTCGAATGGAAATTACACCCTGTCCATTTCTGCGTAAGTCTGCAGGACAGCTTCTCATTTGCATCCAGTGCACGGCATTCCTCATGTACAGCTGTCAGCTAAGGGGTCTGAAACCTTGAACCAAAGGACCACAGTGATTTGTATCCTCAGGCTTCCCTTCTAAATGTGTTAAACACTGGTCCTATCAGAAGGAACATTTTGGTGCTGCAAGTTTACCAATTTTGCTCTCCTTCTCTCTCCCCCACTCCACCTTCTTTCCCTGCTTCCCCGTCCTTCCTCCTCCTTCCCCCTACTCCCCACTGTGACCTGTTTCTGATTATCTCAGGTTCTGCTTTTTGTGCTATAAATGCATATTAATTTGAACTTATCTTGGTTGCATAAAGACAGACAGTGCTATGGTTTATTTTGAGAGCTACAGCAGAAGGTGAAATAATTTATAATGATTTAATATAATTTAGGTAGCTTGGTGACCATTAAAGGGTAGGCTGCATTAAAGTCTGTATTTTATTTACTTATTTGCCTGCTTGCTTAATTAACTAATAATCCTGGTGCTTAACTTGATGACTGACTTGGTGCCTAACCCACGAAAACTGTGCTTGACAAATCTTTGCTACTGAATGAACAGCAGGAAAAGACACCTGTTCTAGTCACTCTGGCATAGGAGACTCAAACAAAAAGTAACACGTTGTTGGTATTCCATCTTCTTCAGTCCCAACTCTCCTCACGCACTCTCTTGACTTAGTGGAATGAAATAGGCAACAATGGACAAGCTATTAACACCTCAGAGCCTCTGTTTTTTCATTTATAAAATATGAGTAATAATCGTACTGACTTCATAGGATTACTATTAAGATTGAAAGATTACACTTGTGCTGGGCGCAATAAGATATTAATCTATAGTTGTTACTACAATTATCATTGTTTTTATTAAAATTTTTAAGGAGCTAATAAGAATGATGATGTTTATAAATGCCAACTAGTAACTTCATAAATGCCAACAAGATAAATGCAACAAATAAACGTCCTTTATTAACAACAAAAAAAATCTCATTACATACCAAGTTTTTCTTCTAGATAATAATAAATTAGTTCGTGTATAAGGAAAGATTTTTTAATATCTGTGGCCTATTCTCATGCCTGAAGTAATGTACAGGTATTTTTATTTACTCGACAACTGTAGTTGTCTGAATTGTGACCCCCCAAAAGTTATGTTGAAATCCTAATTCCTAATACCTGCAGAAAGAGGGATTTTATAGAGATAGTCGTCCTGAGGAGCATAGTGGATTAGGATGGGCCTTAAACCCAGTAACTGGCATCTGCGTATGAGAGAGCCGAGCAATATTCAGAGGCAGCGATTCAGACACAGAGGGAAGGAGGCCATGCGAAGATGAAGGCAGCGTCTGGGAAGACGCAGCTGTAGGCCACGGCAGCCACAGAAGCAAGAACAGGCAAAGAAGGAACTGTCCCGAGTCCGTCACAGAGAGCATGGTCCTGCTGGCACCTGGGCTTTTAACTTGAAGGCTCAAGAACGATGAGAAAATAAATTTCCGTCATTTTAAGGCACAAAACATTGATACCGTGCTTTGCTATGACCGGCCTCAGAAACTAATACAATAACTTACAGAAAAGGGGGCCATTTTTCTCCACTTTTTAAGTTCATTGTGAAAAAGAGCTTTTAAAATATCTTTAGTTGGATTTTGTTTAAAAAAATATGGTTTGTAGTCAGGAACTTCACACTTCATTTTCCTTTTTAAATTTTTTTGGAGGGGAATGATATTTATAAACTATGGAAATACAACTACAGGATATGTTTAAGTAATGTTACTAATCTTTAAGGAGTGTGAGTTACATTCTTATAATGTGGAAGTTCTTTATAATGTTTTCCAGGAGACGAGGTTTTTGAACTCTATGTGCAGGAAACCATTACATGGGGGAAAATATTGCTTTATGGGTCTCTGGCTGGGACTTTTAAGTGTTATGTACAAGAAAACATTGAAACTGGGGGAAGGGAAAGATGTTACATAGAGTGACCTTGTCTTACGTCCCAAAAGGCCAAATTCTAAGTAGTGTTAATAGGTATTTTTCAAATTCATTCTTATTCAGTTGTCTTTGTTCACACTGATTTTACTTGCATTTAAAAAAAATTTCCTGTGCAGGTAAAATCAAAATTTAAGGACAAAGCTTTTCGACTACAATCCTACAGTGCTTTTTGAGATATCACAATTCTATTAGGGTAAAGGATACATGATCTGCTTCCCAAATTATGAATTCATAAACATATAACTGAGGTCATTCAGTAGTCGGGGAATCCAGGACTTGTGCAGCAGGCAGCATGGGGAAGGAGAAAGAGCTTTGAAGTTACACAGAACTCGGACAGCTGTAGGACATTGGTCAATTCAGGTACATATATTTACCTTTTCGTTTTCTCACCCGTACAATTATATGTATTACCTCATTGTGCTTGAAAGGATTATTTGAGTTAATTATATAAAGTAGATAGAATCGTTTCTAATATTTATGGAAGATGAATAAATATTTTTCCTCCTTCTTCTTCGTTAAATCTTTAACGCGCACCTGAGATCACCTCTGTGCCTCTACATCCGGGAACGTAAGGGAGGCTGGATGAAATTCCAGCACTATGTTCACAGACCCGAGTTATGGTGGGATGACTGGGAAATTCCGGCATCGGCCTTAGCAGTGTGGAACCTGCTTAGCAGTGTGAGAGTTCCCTTGGAAGGAGCGTAGAGGTTTCCATCATTCCAGGCAGTGCCTCGGACGTGCCTGTTCAGGTGTGATCACAGGGCTTGCAGGGGATGGCTGCTCACCTTGCGTTTTCTATGTTGTACAAAGGAAAGAATACTGAATTGGGAGCAGTGATAGTCTGGGGGAAATCTCTCTATTCTACTTGGTCCTTAGTTCCTTCAACTGTAAACAGGTGGGAATAGATTAATTTCCAAGATTATTTTGGAGATACGTTAGCTAAGGTATATTTTGGACTTGGACACCCATTGGTTTGAACTTCAGCTCTGCTACATAATACCCCCCTCCACCAAAAAAAAAAAAAAGCCCATACACACATTAGTTCCCTTTCACTAGATCAGTGGTTCTCAAACTACAGCATGAATCAGAATCACTTGGAAGATGTTAAACACAGAGGAGGGCGCCCCAGAGTTTCTGACTCAGTACATCTGGTGGGAGGACCCAAGAATTTGTATTTCTAATAAGTACCCAGGTGATGTTCCTGATTATACTTAGAAAACCAATACTCTTTCACAGAACTGTACACTTGAAACCTATATAATCTTATTAACCAATGTCAACCCAATACATTTAATGAGGAAAAAAAAAAAAGGAAACCCACATTCTGGATCAGGAGTCAGCAAAGTACAGTATTTGGGCCCAATTTGGTTCACTGCTTGTTTTTGTAGTTTTATTGGAACACATACATCCGCAGTTGGTTTACACACTTTCTGTCCATAGCTACCTTTGCACTAGAGTGGGAAATTTGAGTGGTTGCAACAGTGACTAGCACATAAAACCTGAAATATTTACCATGCAGCCCTTTACAAGAAAGTTAGCAGACTTGTTCTAGACTATCATGTGATATTCTTCCCAAGTACTTTTGGGACTCTATTTAAAATGCATTTTCTGTCTGGAGACCTAGATATCTTCCCAAATATTAGAAAACATGACCTCTAAATGCTTGAAGACTTAACTGAATCCAGAGAAATACAGTGGTGATCTTGTTTAGCATAGTTGTTAAGAGGTCTCTTGGGTTTGAACCCAGGTTCTACCACTTATTGCTGTGTGGCTTTGGATAACGTCACATTTTATGTATTAAATGGGGATAGTAATAGTACTTATCACATAGGGTTATCATGAGAAAATTAAGGGAGCTACACATTTGGAGCACTGATATATAGAAAGCCATTAGTAAGTGTTCATTATTACCATTACTATTATTATTAAGGAAAAAGAAATTTCAGAGTGTTCTGTTCTCAGACACATGTCTTCCCTTCCCATCTTTTTCAAGATCATTAAGAGCATTCATTGTGTGTTTATGATAGCAATGCAGCCACTTACTCTGGTTCAAAGTATTTGATCACAAATCTTGCTATCTCTAATAATTATCAAAAGCAAAGAGAAAGAATTTCATTTTTATGGGAGTGATTCATTAGAATTAATGACAAAATTAATAGGATGAACCTTATCCAAATCCCTGCTTTTCCAGCCGTCCTTTGTGGGGACTTAAAGGCTTTTCTGAAGTGGGAAGGAGATCAAAGTTCCCTTAAATCAAAAAAATCCAGTGTATCATACTAAGAAATCTCTGCGGTGAAGCCTAAATTTTATCCTGAATTGTTTGTTCTGAGTCTGAAGCTCTCCAGAAAATCCTTGTGAAATAAGTTCTCTTTGGGTTCTGTCATAGGGTTGTTTTGCTTGTAGAATGTTGCCTTCTAATAATAATTGAACTTGAAGCACCAAGCACACAAATTATGAAATATAGAGGCTCACTCTGTGACACGAACACAGTATGTCAGCTCCACTCTTTCTCATTTTGTCCAGACTGTAATCTTGTTCTCACTCAACAGTCTATCACCACTTTTTTTCTTTAATCTCCTAACAGCACAGCAGTCTGAGTCAGGCAGATCTAGATTCAAATCCGAGTTTTCCCTCCTAGTGGTCATGAGCCTGGACCTCTGTTTCCTCTTTTCTAAAATGGGGTAATTGATGAATGTGGGTATTGCGGACATTAAATATTAGAGCAAATGACGAGTGCTTTTCAGAATTCCTGATGCTTATAAGGGCTGCACGGATGTTACATCTCTGTCTTTTACCCCCATCACACTCGCCATTTTTTTAACTATGTAATGCCACTTTGTAATCTGTCTTTACTTAGTCCTTTAAATGCGGTTTTCTAGTGCTCACTCGGGCAGCACATACACTAAAATTGGGACGATACCGAGAAGATAAGCATGGCCCCTGGACAAGGGTGACACGCAAATTCATGAAGGGTTCCATATATTTTGGTGTAAAACTAAATGAAAGTAATACATGAACAGACAATGAAAACAAAAACTCAAAGACACAGACAACTGCGTGGTGGTTACCAGAGGAAAGGGGAGGAGGGGTTTTAAAGGGTAAAGGGGTCAGATACATGGTGATGGAAGATGGTGTGACTTCGGGTGGTGGGCACGCAGTGCAGTGTACAGGTCATGTGTCAGAGAAGTGTGCACTTGAAACCTATGTGATTTTATTCACCAATGTCACCCCAATACATTTAATTAAAAGATAAATAAGTTGGGAAACATGAAAAAACATGATTTCATAAATAACAAGGATCTGTGTCCCTGAAGCTGACTTGTAGCCCTATAGTCATCAGTGAAAGAATAAAAAGCAGCTGGGACTAGGCTTAAATGTTCCTTTAAAAAGTAATTCAGGGAGAGCTGGAGAGTGCCAGAGGACCAGAGGTATCATTTAGGCCAGGATAAATTAATTGCTGCTAGGGAGCATTGAATTACTGTGGGAGAAGCCCTGTGGTGTTAATAAGGCAATTAACACTTGGGTTAATAGTAGCTACCCATGGGCACTTAGGCTGTTTCCAACACTTGGCTATTGTAAATAGTGCTCCTATGAACATCAGGGTGCGTAAGTTCTTTTGAACTGGTGTTTCAGGATTATTAGGATATATTCCAAGCAGTGGAATCTCTGGGTCAAAAGCAAGTCCATTTTTAACTTTTTGAGGTAATTCCATCCTGCTTTCCACAGCAGCTGCAGCAGTCTGCATTCCCACCAGCAGTGCACTAGATTCCCTTTTCTCCACATCCTCGCCAGCACTTGTTTGTTGATTTATTAACAATAGCCATTCTGGCAAGTGTGATGATATCACATTGCGGTTTTAATTTGCATCTCTCTGATGGCTAGTGAGGCTGAGCATTCTTTCATATATCCCTGGGCCCTATGTATGTCCTCCTTGGAGAAGTGTCTATTCAGGTCCTCTGCCCATTTTTATATTGGACTGGTTGTCTTCCTGGTGTTGAGTCATGTAAGTTCTTTATATATTTTGGAGCTTACGCAATGGAATACTATGCAGCAGAAAGAAAGAAGAAGGAATCCCTACCCTTTGCAACAGCATGGATGGAACAGGAGACTATTATGCTAAGTGAAATAAGCCAGTCAGTGAAAGACAAATACCATATGATCTCACTTATAAGAGGAATCTAAAGAACAAAACAAACTAATGAGTGAAACAGAACTAGTGACATGGAAACAGGGAACAGACTAGCTGCTGCTGGAGGAAAGGGTGGCAGAGGGGGAGTGGTGGAAGGAAGGAGAAGGGAGAGTCCAAGAACATGTTTGAATGACCCATGGACATGGACAACAGTGTAGGGATGGACTGTGGGAGTGGGGTATGGGCGGGATGGAGGAGTGAAAAGGGGGGAAATTGGGACAACTGTAATAGAATAAACAAGAATTAAAAAATAGTAGCTAAATCCAAGTCGAAACACGGGATTGAAAACAATGAAAACGGCCTGGGGTGGTTATAGATGCAATTAAGTTGAATACACACATATATATTTTAGAACACTGAACTGCTGAACTAGTGAGGGTACAAAACAAGAGCTGTTATTTTTTTTTAAATGCCCTCTAACCATAAGAAAAATACAACATATAAATAGTATTAAAGAACTTATCTTTATTAAAAAAACATGGGTGAGTGTAGAGCTTACTTATTCCTACATCTGTACAGTACTTCTCCACTCTAGAAGTAAATCCAGCTATCTTACTAATATTTCCGCAATTCCATATTTCTGGATGACAGCTTTGGAATTGCTGGTGACACCTCTGTCGGCCTGACCATCACTGCAATGGATCCAAAGTTGCAGAACTAAACCAAGATCTGCAACTTTTTGAGTCAAAACCAAACTCTAAATCTTTAACTTTGATGATAAAACTCTACAGTTCAAGCTTCAGTTCCTTCTTCTCTGCTCTCAGTCAGATATAACTTTTCCCCATTCTCCAGGCAGTGCCCCTCTATTTCTTCATTCTTGGTTCTTGCCTACAGGAATTGGCTTCATCTCTCTGTCGCAAACACTGCAATTCCTTCCAGGGAGCAAGAGGAATTGCCTTGAGTTCAGTATTCCCATTATCGTGGCAGATGATGATTCAGAGGAGACCTGCAGAAATCTTAACCTAGTACAAAAACATGCCATTTTTTACATGGCAAGCTGGTCTCAGTAATACCTCACTAGCACCTCCTAGAAACTTCATAAACACATGTTGATTTAAAATAGAAATTAAAGTGATGATTACAACATAAAGTAATCCAATTTTCTCCTAAACTGGAAAGTTTTAAAATCTGAGGGCAAAAATACTTTGAATTAAGTATTAACTTTATAGCTGTTTTGTCATGTTGTTTTATCGATACATGTTTGAAAGTTTCCTGTAACCTTCGAATAAACAATCAGAACCTCCTAAAAGGTGCTGGAGAGCTGAATAAAGAATAAAGTCTCGGCCCTGGCTGGTGTGGCTCAGTAGATTGAGTGCCAGCCTGTGAGCCAAAGGGTCACCGGTTTAATTCCCAGTCAGGGCACATGCCTAGGTTGTGGGCCAGATCCCCATTAGAGGGTGCACAAGAGGCAACCAACTCTCCTTCTTTCTCCCTCCCTTCCCTTCTCTCTAAAAATAAATAAACAACAACAACAAAAAAGAATAAAGTTTCAAATATGCTTGCCTGCTAGAGAACATGGTACTTACACAAATTCATCAAGTTTGGAGTTTACGTTTCTACCTTATCTCACGTCAATGACAAATTCAAACTTCAGAAGGCAAGAAAAATTTGCCTAGGTTGGTTTGATCAAGGTTGGTTTGATCGAGATTGTTTCAAACTCAGTTATTCCTAATTTATTCTAGAATCTTTCTTCCTGAAAGGAGCTTATATTTCATTGGCTTCTAATCAATGAGGCTGACTATATCTCAATTAGCTTATTTATTGTTTAGATTTATAAACATTTCTGAAACATAAACAATGACCACAACAAAGAGTTCAGAATTGCCTAACTTACTCAGGAATTGAAGTAGGGTGTCAAGGGGCAGTGGGTGTGGATGTTGTGGCACCGTTGGATGACAGAAGGTGGCACTGAGGAGCACTAACCAGACTGATGGAGAAGTACCCATTCTCCCACCACCGACGCCTGCCTTGCATGGCTATTAATTTGTAAAAGTCATTCAGCCTTTCAAGATTAAAACATGGATGTTTACTTTCTCAAAGAACTGACCCAGTGGCAGAGAAGAATTTATTAAGAGTCAGACAGTTACACAATGATCTCAGGGAAATGTGTAAAGAGCATCCTGATGATTACAATGATGTCTTTGTTTTATGCCAGAGCATCTTAATTTTATTTGGCTTCCTTGATGCTGGCATTGAAATACACAAACAGCTGTTTTACATCAATGCTCACTTGGTACATTCCACATAGTTTATCAGTTATGAAGTACAAGCAATCAAATCCCCAATTTCTCAGCAGCCCACAGGGCTAGATAAAATATGCTTTCCCAAGGCAAAATGGTTTCAACTCTGTAGCTAGCAGTATTTTACACTAGCCATGTACCTTCCTCTCTGCCACTAATATATTTTTTCCTGTTGCTTTTAGCACCCATAACTAATAATACCCTACACCTAATTTCAGGCTGTGCACTGTCCTCATCTCAACTGTATTAGTTCACCCTAATCCTGTTTCCTTGAGTGAACATCACAGATGGCATCTTTTATAATTAGCATGTTGGTTGGTCATACAGATTTAGTACTGTTTAGAGGATAGTAGGATAGAATTTGTGTCTGGGGGCTCAGGTCTACTCCCTTTCCTCCCTTGGACGCTGGAATACTTGATAATCTAAACTTTATGTTTCTATTATTTAACAAGCTGAAAAACATATTCCATAATATATGTAAGTGAGTACATATCCTGAGGGGAAAATCTGACTGTATGTATTCAAGATACCAATATTCTCCTAATGCATTTTGCATCTCATCAATATGCAAAAACATCAATATGCAAAAACATCAATATGCAAAATGTACTCATAATACAGAAAGGTAAAACATTTTGAAACTCCTGCTGGTTTTCTGAAAAAACTACTGCAGTTAATGCATGATTACAGTAGTAAAATACCTAATAAATGATTATCAAATACCATTTAATTTACAGTGAGTCTAAATCCGTTTAATACAAGTTCAAGAAAAAAATTAATAAAATATGTTAGGTATTAATTTTTCCAAATAGCGATTAATTTGGCATGATGTGGATAATTTAACCCCATAAAAGAAATTAATGGGATTTCAAATAAATATATGATGACACATAATAAATGTGTGAACTTGGCAATAGGGAGGAAATAAAAGTGAACTGAAAAAAATAGCATAAAATGAGGTACATGGGAAAACAACTGAGATGTAGCAACCTTCCAACACTGAGGAAATCATATACAAGCTATAATGCAAACAAACTTGAGGGTGCCTCCTCATGTCACACTTCTAAGGCGGAGAATTCTGACATCACTACTAGAGAACTTAGAATGAGTAAACTATGGTTAATCATTTTAATGGGAGCATAATATTCATTAGTTATTACTAGTGATACTTGTAGACATACTCTCTTTCTTCCATTTCTTAGTTACTAGAAAAATGAAACTATTCCATACCAACTCCTCTGCAATAATGTAGTGTACGGTGTTTCCCACACCATCGGAAGACTCACTTTCACCCTGTGATCCTGGAATAATGCTACCTCTGATCAAGGTGATCTGAGAATCTCCCTCTGAACTAAAAATTCCAGTTCCCACTAACTGGGCTCCGCTTTTGGCCCCCTCCACCAGAATCTGCTCCTAAGTGACTAGATTCCTATTTTGCTGCCAATCTTTATCTGATCATGCTGCTTAAAAGAATTCTAGTCCCTCGCCTGCATACATGTACTTAAATAAAACAGGATTTATTGTTTTTCATTGCTCACTCCAAACATGACTTAATTGCTCCTCTGATTGCTAGCTTGTAAAGAAATGCTAGTGGACTTAGATATAATCAGGCAGCTAGCCAATTCTGAGAGAGATTTCTGCAATCGGAGTTAACTGCAACATTGATTGGAATGAAGAAAAAGCACAGAAGTAGAGGTTAACATCATAAAAAGAATAAAAGAATCCAGAGGGGAAAATGCATACCCTTATTTTTTTCCTGAGATGTCTTCCAAGGTCTTTTTAGACTGGGAATCAAGACCATTTCCCTGGTTACAAAGGTTCTGTATCTTTAAGGCAGAGGGTACAGTGGCCTCTCCATTCTACAAGATTATATTGGCAAATACCAAGCTCTGATACTATGTGTGTACTGTGTGTGCTAGGCAAATTGAAATAGGCCCTAGAGTCTCCAGTACTATAATGATTAGACCTGTTTTTTCATGAACTTGTGCATCAACTACTGAAAACTGATTTTTTTTTTTGCATAGGTTAATGTGTTTGCATCCTAGTTGTTTTTTTTTAATTTTAATTTATTTTTTCAAATACATTTGTCTCTGCCTACCCCCCACCACTTTCCCTTGCCCCCTCCCACCTTCCCTCCTTCAGCTCTTCCCCTTTGGTTTTGTCCATGAGTCCTTGCTATATGTTCCTTGACTTTCCCCTTCCCTTCCTTTTCCCCGCCCCCACTCCTTCCCTCTCGTCTCTGTTGATTTCTTTTCCTTTCAGTGTCGCTGGTGCAGGTCTTATTTTCCTTGCATCTTTGTATTGTTGGTTAGGTTCCACTTATAGGTGAGATCATAAGGTATTTGTCTTTCGCCCCCTGGCTTATTTCGCTTAGCATGATGCTCTCCAGTTCCATCCATGCTGTCGTGAAGTTTAGTACTTCTTTTTTCTTTCTGCTGCATAGTATTCCACTGTGTATATGTACCATAATTTTTTGATCCAATCATCTACAGATGGGCATTTAGGTTGCTTCCAACACTTGGCTATTGTAAATTGTGCTGCTATGAACATTGGGGTGCATAGGTTCTTTTGTACTGGCGTTTTGGTGTTCTTAGGGTATAGTCCCAGCAGGGGAATCACTGGATCAAAAGACAGTTCCATTTTCAGCTTTTTGAGGAAATTCCTCACTGCTTTCCACAGTGGCTGCACCAGTCTGCTGATATCTACTTTCTCTTGCCTGGACTTTGTTAGATGATTGATCCACCTGTTTGAATGAAAATCCTGATTTTGGCCTGAGTTTGGACCTCATCTCTTCCCACCTCAGGCTATCAGATACCACCCAATCCCATCAAACCACAGGAACACACCGGCTTCTTTCCGGAATGACTTACTGAGCCTCCTCCGACCCCAGTGGCCTACCTGGGCTCCTGGCCCAGACCTTCACTCCGAGACTTAGGTTCCTGTTTCTGCCTGGCCTGTCATCATAAGTTATAAAAACACGACAAACTCTGCAATACCTCAGGTTTCAACCGTCAAGAATCCTGCTTCAAAACTGAGTGGATCATTCTGATTTTCCTACCAAGTGACAAATGCCTCTATGGATTCTGTCCCTGGAAAAAATACACCACCTTCTAAGTCAGAGCTAATAGCATCTGTAAATACAAACATTGGACTAGATAATTTCTAAAATCCTTTTCAGATTTAAATTCTGGACTTCACATTTTAGAGACAAGAAAGCTGAAGCTCAGAGAAGTTCATGCCAACAAAGCGGGGGCAGAGAGGATGTGAAGTTGCCCACTAATAAAGTTGGAGGTACAGTTAGAAATGTGCTAGTAAATGTTTTATAACCAGATCTCCTGGGTGGGGTGAGTCCTGATTTGTAGCATTTCTCTGGTGTAATTCGATGGGGGGTGATTTCGGTTGTGTAAATACTCCCATGACAGCAAATTTCAAACTACCCTTGTGAGTCAACCAGCTGCAAAATTCCTTAAAACATAACAAGTGGCTCTTGGGATCTCGTGCAAGTCAGGCCCAGCACAACCCCAAAAAGTTGTGGACTTACAGTGATAATGTGAAGACCATTTACTTGGTTCTGTTGCCCTGCATTTCTCTAACTTTTGTGATCACTTAACAACGAGTGGGCATGGTACGATTCCAGATTATGAGACCCGTCCTGTCCCTAGACCCAGCGAGCCTAAGGCCCCTAAGCCAGTGATTCATTGATTGAGCCCTAAGTCTTCAGACCTCCTCACACCCTTGTTCCCTGCCTTATTCTTTAGTCCTACTATGAGAATATCCCATCTCTTCAGAGCCTGGCTTCCTGCCAAAGAACCTACTTATTTACCTTAAAACTTGAGTTTCTATAGATGGTGTCTAAAATCCATCCCAAGACACACTTATGAGTTTATTTTACTCCACTTTAGTATTTATCCAAATGTGCAAGTGAGACCTGAAACACTGAGACAGGAAACTACAGCTGAATTGTGGAAAAGTAGACATGGGGGTGGTGTCAGAAATGCTCATAATGAGTAAGCGTCCAGACCCATTGCCACTATAGAAATGTGTTATTTCTAAGGACATTGAGATCCTTTATTGTCTTTCACTTCTGACTTATTAAAGATGAAAAATGGACAAAAGCCTTTGATGCTAAGTCAAAGAAACATCAGAGTTGGGCACTTCCCTCTTAAATAAAAGACATTCCACTATGATATACTGAATTCAAAATGTAGCCTAGGAAACCCTACATGAAGAGCTATGCCACTGAAACCAGAATTTAAAAAAATACTGACTCTGGCACAAAAATTAAGAGTCATACAGAGTAATAATCACAAATCATAGATCATTGTGAAATTTGCTAACATTTCTGAGGAAATCAGTCAAACCGCAGGGAAATAAATAAATAAATGATAATACACCCAACAAATGAACTATTATGCTAACCTTTAAAATTATAGCTATGAAGACCATGTAGCTACATAAAGAATATTTATGATTGACTAGGTTAAAATATATAAAATTGTGTATCGTTAAGAATACAGCAATGTTTTTTAAATGTACACAGGGGAACAACAACAACAAAAAGAAACCCTAAAAGGAAAGACCTCTCAAATGTTACTTAAGGGGAGGAATTACTATTTTCCCCCTTTTTTCTCATTTTCCAAAGTCTTTTCCTATGTAGGTACAGTATTCCTATACTAAAAAAAGTGTCTACATTAAAAACAAAGAATTAAATAAAAAACTTACAAGCATAACCAGGACCTTGACCACCTTTGAACACTAAGGAAACACTGCCTTAAATGGGACCCTCTCTGTGCTCCCGCAACCCTGCGGCAGCTCTGAGTACATCTCTGAGACGAGACATACACTTCAAATACCAAAGAAACCGTGGCAAAGTGAGGACATGTGAGATGAGTGGCTCTCACCCATGCTTTTTTCTCAACCCCCTGTGAAAGGCCGGGCACCCTTCCGTGTCACGCTCTTACTGCATGGGAGGCCTCCTCACGTACAGGCCACTACTGACACCCCCTTCCCTCACACTGTGGCCTCTGGGTCCTTCGTTCCATTGCTGCCTGACTTCCCTTTTTCCTGGCCTTCTCCCTTCTCCTGCCTTCCCGCCGTTGCTTCCAAACTGCTTACCCTTCTCAAGACCCCTTATTCCACTGTCCCACTTCTTCCCCTCCTTGGTAATGTCACTTACTGTTTCCTGGCAACTTCTCTTCCACAAAAGACTTGGGCACATGCCTCAAGATCTCCCTCTTCGCCCCTACCAACAAAACCCAAGTCTAGATCACCGCTATGTTTGCATTCTTTATCCGGATTCCAGGGTGACTAAAAACTGCTGAAAAAGCAAACAACTGCAAATTGGAGCTGTAAGAAATTTGTGATCTCCCAATTTAGTGCCTCCTCAATCTTACCTCATTCATCTTTACCAGACATGGAAAGAACAGTCTTTGATAAACAAAGTAGCATGTTGCATGGCCTCTATCCAAATACCAATTGTCCCTAGGCTTCAAATGCATCTTTCAAAATTATGCTCTGTGACAATGGATGGAATTGTTTTAAGCATTTCTTTGTTAAAGTGACCAGGATGCTAAGCTTTTTCAGCCGAGAGGGCTGGGGCACACTGAAGGAAGGGACTCTCCTGAGGTTTCTGGCTCCTGAGTGTGGCCGATCAGTAGTGTGGCTGTGAGGACATCTGGTGGTACTTGACCCCAGCCACCCACCCAGAAGGCACTATCCCTCAGGGTCTCTGAGACCCCCGTACGGCCTGGCATCATCTTCCTGCTGCCCTCTCCACGTCAACATTGTGTTCAAGGCTTCCTGTTGGCCCTGGCTCCCTGGTCGTTTGTACTCCCCCCCTTCCCCAGGTGCGTCTGTCCATGCTGTACTTCTCCCAACCTCACAGTCCTCTCCTTAGGGACGCCAGGCCTCCTGGCGCTGCAGGAGGCCTGGTGTCCCATTTCTCTTGCATGCCCATGCAATGCGCTGGCCACCGGCTGCGGCTCGACAGCCCGGCCTGCGCGCCAGAGGGTTCATTCCTGCTCGTGCTGTGACTGCAGACCAGCGCTGATGAACAAATCAGCAAATTTCTCTGCCATCCAGTAGGTTTAAATACACATTCTCCAATGAGGTTTGAACTACAGCTTTGTAGAGAGGGCCCCCTCCTCTTCGTCTGTCTCCCTTTGGCCTGGGATACCATAAAAAGTATTTTCATATCCTAAAACTACTATCATATTTAATAACGCTCTATATTAAACTTCCCCTGTTTAAGTCACCCTGTAGCTTCAGTCTTCTGACTGGATCCAGATTACTGGAATGTGAACACTAATCTCTTTGCACAGAGAGGATGTTCATTAATGGAAGATTTCTTTACATTTGCTGCTTCCACTTCTGACATCCTATCTGGTCTTCGTTCTACTGAACTCTGGCTTCCAGCCCCACCACCCTGATGAAAATATTTTCTCCAAGATCACCAATGACCTTGTTGCTAGCTCTAACGGACAGCATTTGGACCTCACTTTACTTGGCTTCTCTGTTCCATCTGACACTGATTGGTTGCCTCTATTTTGTGACACAACATTTTTCTGGTTTTCCTCCTACTTCTCTGACAATTCTTTCTTAGTCTCCTCCAGAGGCACTTTTCTCTGCCCGTTTCTTCATTGTTGATAATCTTGCAGGGTTCTGCCTTTCCTTTTCTTCTTACTCCGTGTAATTCCCTGTGTGACTTTCCATTCCCATGGTTTCAGCTTTCATTTACATAAGATCCATTCCAGATCTGTATGCTTAATTCAGATCTCTGCCCGGGGAACTATCCTTTACACATTTTCACCATGACTCACAGGAAATCCAAACTCAAGGTATCTAAACTTAAATGACCGTCTTCTCTGTAATGATCTATTTTTCTTCTCCCTTTCCTGCACCACTGACTAACACTGGCTGCCTTGCCCAAGGTGAGCGCCTGGGAGTCCTCCCCCATTTCCTTTCCCTCTCTCACTTTCATAATCCATCAGCAACAGAGTCTTATTGATTCTCCTCTATAGCTCTTATAGCTCTTGAATCTTCCAACTTTTCTTATCCCCATGGCTCATGCTTTAGTAAGGGGGTGAAATCTAAATGAGTAAGTAGAAAACTTATTCAAGGGATAGGTGGACAACATGAAGGAGTGCATTCCAGATGGTGGTTACAGCTCATACAAGGGCACAAGGCATGAAGTAGTATGATCTGATTCCATGTTGTTCTCTACCCTACCTGCCATATAATATAGTTTTATGTGTCAACTTGGCTAGGCTATAGTAGTAAGTTATTTAATCAAACACTAATCTAGGTTGTTCTGTGAAGGCATCTTGAAGGTGTGGTTAATATCTATACATAGTTGACTTTAAGTAAAGGATATGACCTTCAATAATAGGGTGGGCCTCACTTAATCAGTCAAGGGTCTTAAGAGCAAAAACTGAGGTTTTCTCTAAACTAAAGTTTAGAGTTTAGAGAAAAAGAAATTCTGCCTTCATACTACAATAACAACTTCTTCCTGAGTCTCCAAGCTGCTTACCTGCCCTCCAAATTTCAGGCTTTCCAGCCACAACAGTTGCATGTATATATTCTATTTGCTCTGCTTCTCTGGAGAATCCTGACTGATACATCTGCAAAGCTCCTTCACTTGGCCTTTCTTTGATGGTCAGGACCATGGATGAGTCTCTCTTGGAGTTTTAGATTCTGCCAGTTAATCCCCCTATATTTAGTTAAAGCAAGATATAAAAACCAAAGATCATGTTTTTCATATTTCATATATAAAGTCATATGGCATTTATGATAATAACTGTACTTTTGAACAGTTGGATATACACTTTTCTGAAAAGTTTGGTTAAGAAAGAAGAGAAAATATATGCCAGGAGAAAACCAGTTTGGTTATTAGTCAATTAATTGGCTTGACAGCTTCAGCAAAGATGAGTAATTCATTTCTCATTTGGATAGAAAAAGAAAAAGTTTTCTAACTCAACTCAGTACATGGGAAAAGTCAAGAGCTAAATATCATTTCTGGCTACTGTCTTAATAATGCCGCTCTTTCTTTTTATTAAACAAAGAAGAAGCAAGGAGGCAGTGAGAAGTACCTTCTTGCTAGCATATTTCATTTAATTTCTGGTGTTGAGAACTAGTAAAAAGTAAAAGTCTCATCAGGTTAGCATAGGGAGCAGGCAGGGGGAACACATTTATACCGTCCAAGTGATCTGACGGGGACATTCTCAAATCAAATCCCCCCAGAGATGATCTGGATTATTAGTTCAATGACCATTAACATTTATGCAAATGCAAAGAAGCCTCCTGTAAAACAATTCCCAGTCCTGAGATGTTACATCATGTCTATACTGAGGGAGTATCCCCAAGCATGTGCTCTTTACTCAGGAAAAATTCAGCAAAACCAATGACCCCCAGATACGAGGCTGTGACTCATGATAATACCACAGTTCCCGTACAGAACTCAGAGAATTCATCCATTTGTTTAGTTAAACAAATATTTCAGAGACCTTTTTCCCCCCCAGTCAGTTAAGGGTGAGGAAGAAAAACAAAGAATTCTTTTTAAAAATTTAGTTTTGAATTTAGTTTTGATGTGTCAATTTTGAATTAAATAAGTAGACTGAAAAATGTGAAGAGTCTTATAGTGTGTGACTTAAATATTTTAATAGCTATTATATTAAATAGCTATTAACATTTCCTTGCATTTAGAATTGCATTGACATAATTATGGAATGCATTAACTGAAATGTAATCCAATTATCAACTGCAATGCATCAGGAAATCACAAAGTAAGCTCAAGAAAATCATAATAATAGTACAACAATGAAGGATACAAGTTTAGGGTGGTATTTAAACACATTAATAACTCTGTTTCAAAGAGGATCTTCCAATTCAATTTTCTTGTCTGAAGTTTTCAAGTAAAATTTGATTTAACCATTCTCTTAAAAAAAAAGATTTTATTCATTTCTTTGTAGAGAGAGGGGAAGGGAGGGAGAAAGAGAAAGAGAAAAACATCAATGTGTGGTTGCCTCTAGTGCACCTCCTATTGGAGACCCAGCCCACAACCCAGGCATGTGCCCTGACTGGGAATCGAACCGGTGACCCTTTGGTTTACAGGCTAGCACTCAATCCACTGAGCCACACCAGCAAGAGCTGACCTTTCTCTTAAAGATAAAAATCTGCCAAGCAACCAAGTTTGTAGGTCCCCTGCTAGTCTATAAGAAAAAAATTAGCGGTATATGATTATAAGAGTCAGAATCTACAAAAAGCCAGGGTTTTTTGAGGTGTTTCTATTGTGGAAATTTCCATTTCTGAATCTCATCTTAACAGTACCACCACTACACCACCATTTCAATGTTATAAACACTCAGGAAAGGGACAAGGAGTCAGAGAAATAAGGTGTAGAGCACTTTCTTAGCACTCAGATATTTTGTTAATTTGAAAAAATAAGAATTCCTGAAATTTGGGTAGTAATGGAAATTCTAAAATGTTTTTGATAGAGTTACTAGACCATTACTCAAAACTAAAATGTAGTTACCATGAAGGTTATGATGCTACATATAAATAGTAGGCTTAGCTCAAGACTCCATTTATGGGACCTAATTCTATTCCAGAACAAGGCATAAGTGATGAAGCCTCAGTTTTGACATTTGTGGAAAGCAAAGAATATTTTGAGAGATGAAAAAACAATGACAAAGACTTAGTTATATTGAAAATATCACAAATATTCTCATTTATGGACTAAAATACATTAAGTCCCTAAAAGTTGCATCTTGACATATTGAAAATAGCATACTGACATACAACAGGCACTTGGATATTTGCTAAAAAAATTAATCAAACATGCATGTGCTTGTTTTTATGTAATAGAGAAAACTTTCTCAGATTTTCTCATTATTTAGCAGTTGTTGGTCACATTTAGCATAAAAATTGGTATTTCAGTTTGGTTCCAGTTGGAGTAACTGTTTGGTATTGGAAGTACAGCCACGCATTGGTTGTGCATTAGTTACACATTAATGGGGATTGTCTGGCAGCAGTGTCGATCCTGGACCCTCAAAGAATTTATGCAGAGTCATTCTATCTATCATTGCAATTAGAACACTACAGATGGATTTAAAATAGAGTCCCTCCCACACTTTTTATCACTGCCTCATCCTCCTGAAATGAGGGACCGGCAGGGGCAGGATGTGCATCTTGGTAGCAGCTGAAACCTTACCAAGATCCTGTCTCAGGAGTGGCTGCTGCGAGGAAGAGTCATCACCTCAACTTGGGCGTGGGTGGGGGTGGTGGCTAGGAGTTTCTCAGCTTGGCCAGAGTCCCAGGAGGAGGGAGGATACTGGAAGTGGAGGGAGCGTAATGGGTAAGAATGAGACAAACTGGCGTGTAGCTGTGGCTGTCAGCTCCTAGAAAGTTAGGCTGTTCTGAAGTGTCACCAAAGAAACAAAGGCAAGGTCTGAAAATAGCTGCAGACATCGTAAGAGGCTGGGGAATAAGGCTCAGTCAAAGGCGTAAGGAACTGGGATGACATTCCAGAGAAGGGAAGCTGAGCAAGATATACTGAGGGCTTGTTATGACTCACTAGGAAGAAATAATTGTACAACTGAGCCCTAATGCAATAAACCAGGCATGTTCACGTACTCAACTGCCATTTTATCTTCACAGTAATCCTATGAAGAATCCTCTTAAGGATGAGGAACTGGGGATCTCAAAAGTTAAGCAACTTACTCAAATCACACAGCTAATAGGACAGAGCTGTGATTCTCTTCCAGGTTAGCCACAGTGTTTCCCTGCTGGACAATAAGCTGCTCTGCAAAGTACTTTAACTCATAGATGGATTTAGTTACAATCCCATAAGGGGTGGAGGGAGGTCTGTACAGACACCGAATGCCTCTAGTCGCTTGTCTGCTAATGGCAACATTAACTGCAGCTTTCTTCATCACTCCCTACCCAAAACAGTTGCCACACTTATTGCTAGGCATTAGAAAAACTTTTGATTCAAACCTCTGAGTGACTCCAAGATATAGTGGTGGTTTACACACACACACACACACACACACACACACACACACTCTCTCTCTCTCTCTCTCTCTCTCTCTCTCTCTCTCTCTCACCTTTCCCTTAAAGCTTTTAGATTGAGGTCATACACTTCAATAAAAGTTAGCACTTTCCAATAAAGAAGCATAAGACTCTGACTTGGCCAATATTTCCTGGAGAGCTAGAGAAGAAAGGAAAATAGTCACTACTATAAAGGTACTCAGGCAGAGGTCAATAACGGTAACTCAGTAACAGTCTTCCTCCCCACATCCTGGGGCACGTGTGGCACCATGATAGAGTTATGGTAGCTTATGTCTGAGATTCCTAAACCCAGAGAAGGACAGAGAGGGACTTGGGGCCACCCAGCCCAGGTCCTACGTCATTCATGGGGAATCTACCACCAAATAATCTTGGTTTAAACAAAACCAAGATTACAGTCTCTATTTCCCAACTACTCCAAGATTCTCCCAACAGGCTCCTAGACAGTATTAGTGTTTCTAGGTCCCAGAAAATGTCCAGACTCACCCCCATTTACTCTCTTCCTGAGAGTAATAAATTGAAGAAGCAATTTATTGCTTCTTCAGGGTAAGTACACAGGCTCTCTTAACAGTCATCCCACCGTTCTACTCTGCCTCCTCCTGTATCCTGCTCGCCACCCCCTCCTCTGTCACTCCATGCTGTTTCCTCAACGCTCCATGTATGCTCAAACCTGTGGACTCTTGCTATGCACTTCCCTGGGTCTTGAATTCCCATACTGCTTAAACTGACAAACTCCTATTCATCCTTCAAAGCCCAGTTCAAAACAGTTATCTCTGTAAAAACTTTTAAACCTTGTGCAATTAATATGTACATGTAGTGTGACATTCATCATGATCTTATAATTCCCTACTTCCAAAGAAATACATATCCTTAATATATACACTGAGATAAGCAACTGTACCACTTTCTCATCTCTATACTCTCTTCTTTTCTCTCCTCTTAGACATTAGGGACTGTTCCTTAGGACGTACTTGTGATTCTAGAGCTCTGAGGGCTCATGCCAAGTCTGTAAAATGGGAAGCAGGAGGCTGATCTCTTGTGATTTGCTCTGGGTTTGGGACGGAGACAAGTGATGTGGATCTTGGGTTTCTATCCAGATTGTGCTCTCCAGGTTACCAGACTTGGAAGAGAGGCAGGAGGTGAGTGCAGAAACCCTTTCTAGAAATGAATCCTACATTTATTTGAACTGTGCTGTGCGTTGAACTAGAGCTTAGATGAGAGTATAAAGAAACAACCCCTTCCCATGTACTTACATTGGATTAATATTTGCTACATTGGTTTGAACTGAAGAAAACTCTCTGAAGGTTAGGTACACTTAAGTTCTCCATTCAAATATGGTCTTAGGCATAGCTTGCTTATGCAAACCCCAATTCTCCTCTATGCCTTTCCCATTGGATTCTGGGGCCAAGTCCCTGAATGGTCCCTGTTATACGAGAAGGAATTAGGCTACTAACAACCATTATCCCCATGGCCCTAATGATTAATTTCTTCAGCTGCCTCGTTAGTTAACTAGCACATGGGGGTATGATGAAAGTGGACTCCAGGTGCTTGGGGGATAGATTTGAAAATGCCTGCAAGCTTGGGCATCATCTGAGGAAGGAAGACATCGTGGAAAAATATTCTGAGACACTCTAAATAAAAAATTCTGCATTGTACACAAGTGGGAGAAAGAATTTAGGGTTCTGGGGCTGACTAGGAGGGAGGTGAGACAAGAAAAGATTAAAAACTGAAAACTGAGGAAGCTTCTAGATCAACTCGCTTGACTTCTCAATTTTCTCTAGGTGCCGCCTTGCTCACTGCCAAGTCTATGCCCCTGAACTGCTGGTCACCAGAGGAGTGGGCATGTGTCTTGAAAAAGCCTGAGAGAACTTTTCTGGGGGTCCATTACGTTCTTTCTGAAGCTGTTCAGGGATCACGGCAAAACAATCATGGCAAAACAATGACCTGAGCTGCCAGCTGGTTCAGTCCTTTTGGAGAAAAACAAGAGAGCCAAGTCTCACAGAATTTAAAGAATTTACCAAGGTCACACAGAAACTTTAATTTCATTCTGATTTTTCTATGTACCATGCTGCTTCAATATTTTTACCAAAAAGCCTAAGAGGTTTATATGACAAGTGCTTTTTCTCTAAATCGCCATATGTTCAAGGCTAATAGTTGTCTTCTGAACTCTTTTACAGATCATAACCACCCTTTCGCTGAAAATAAACCACCTCCACCTTAAATGCCCTGAGGACGGTGTTTGCCCATTTTATCTACTAGTTTTACAGTGGACTTGGGAACACGTTTTAGTGCATTTACATGAAGCATAATTTGATGGCCAGAGTTCAAATTCTGATAAAGCTCTGGAGTAGCCACAACCTAAGTCTCAATTTCCTATTCTGTAAAATGAGGGTAATAACATGTACCTCAAGAGTTTTTTCTGTGAAGATTAAATGTGAAAGAAGCTTTGCAGTGCATGCCAGTCATTAACTCTCATTAATGCTAGTATTATTTACATGCCTTTTTTTTTTTTTGCTGACATCACTTAAAGTTTCCACATTTTCTTTTATATTATATACTTAGTTTCTACCTTTTCTTGACATCTCTTGCCTGACTTGCTTAGGGTCCGTCATTCATTCAGTCAAAAATAATCAATGAGGGCTTGTTGTGTGCCTGGCACTGCTCCAGATAACAGGGATGCAATAATAAGAGGCACAGCTTTTTGCTCTAGAATCTTCATTCATCCGACGGGGCTCACTATCAGGGGCTCTCTGCTTGTGCTGCTCCAAAATTCTGCTTTCAACACGAAGGATATGATTTCTACTTTGTATCTACATCGCATTACAAAAAAAAGTATTTTGGACTCTATTATTTAGGGATGATTAGAGCTGCTTTAACAACATCAATCTGACAATAGTTTAAGCAAAGCTGAAGTTTACTTCTCATGTCTAAATCTAAGCTGTCGGGTGATTTGGGAGTTGGAAAAGGTAATGACTGCTACTTGGGTTGTCTACGAAGCAAGGTTTCCTCTATTTTATTGCTTCCATATCCCCTGGGGTGTAGCTTCATTTACTGGTCAAAGCTGGCTTTTAAAACCATGTCTGCTCCCAGCGGCGGTAGAGGGCAATCGGGGTCTTTTCAAGGACATGACTTGAAAACTGCACACATGCCTTCCACCTCTTCTCATGGACCAGAACACAGTCATACGGCCACGCTTAGCTGAAAGGAGGTGGAAAATGAATTCCCTAACTGGGTAGCCACACGTCCAACTAACACTCAAAGGGAAAGTGGATATTGGAGGTCAATCCTTGGTACCTGCTGCAAACAGAGAGATAGGTGGCTTTCTTGTAAAGAAAATGAGCCAACATATAACAGCAGGGCAAGGCCATGCATGAGAATGACTCCACTATTACATTGAACATGTTCCTATATCACTGACACATGTTCTCTTTGTGTAAACCATGTTATAGAGCAGTTTGAGCTTTTAATAAAAGCAGTTATTTATGTTTTTATGTTTCATTGGCAAAATACATTGAACAGAACACTTCCAGATATTTATTTAGAATGAAAAAAGCTATTAGAGCTACATACAATCTAAAATATACATTACTTAATTGCAAAGAGAATTCCTGCAGCCTGTATACTTGTCAAAGAGCATGACTGATTAACTCCTAGACCCACCAGACCACAAGTCATTTCTACCAACCAGATCCCAGTCACAAAGTTGTTAGTTTACTTAATTTCTCAGAACAAAACCACAGTAACAGATGACGTAGTATTTTTATGAACAACATATACATTCAACTGATAAAATAAACAATTGTCAGTTGATGAAATAAGGTATGACTTCCACAAAATTATCTCCTTGTGGAGAGACAGGACCATTTCATTACATCCTTATGACAGACCCGTGAGTTATACACCATCATTCTACTTTATAGGTAAGAAAACTGACCCACAGAACAGTTAGGGACTTCCTGAGTCATGCATGCCAGCCACACCCTTATTATTAGACGACATTCCTTTGTAAAGAGCGAATGGCCTCTACTTACTCCTTTTATCTCACTTCTTGCCACTTTCAGCTCTGCAAACTAAGCTCCAGCTACATTGAGCCACTTTCATTCTCTGACGCATGTCCTGTTTCCCCTTGCTTCCCTTCCTTAAATGCCCTTTTCCAGCCTCCTCACCCAGATAAACTATTATCTTCCAGGTCTCAGCTCAGACGCTGTCTCCAACTAGCAGCAAGTCTTCCTTGCTATCACCTACCCCAACCTAAAGCCCAGGATGGGTCTGCCCCTTGCTCCCTCCTATTTGAACCTGCTATGTGAATTTGCCTCTTTATTTATTTGTATGTTCCCTATGACAGAGAGACGCTTGAGTGCATGAATTCTTTCATGATGGCATTGTGTTCAATGTGCCTGGACATCATTGTGGTTTCACATAGAAATGTATACAGGGGTGGAACAGACCTGACATTTCAAGTTGACATCTCCCACACTCTAGGAGATAGTTTGTATTTTCCTAAAAAGATCACCACTAACAGAATATAAGTTTCACAAAAACAGAAAGACCTTTGTCAGTTTTATTCACAGATGCCATGCTATAGCTTAAAATAGGGCCTGAAATTTTTGAAAAATTCAATATTTGTTGAATGATACAACAATATCACATTTATCTATATTTGTTAATGATGCCATTTATTTGAAAAAATATTACATTGAAAAGCATGTTACATTACTGTTTCTCTAGAGTTTCCAAATACCTATCCTCTTACTTGATATAGATTTGAATGTTAATTAACAATTATCTATTTTGTCTTTTACTACAGTTTATAAAGATGCATGTATAGAGAGTTTTGAGAAATACATATTATTTTACATTATTTGAAAAACTTACCAAAATACATTCTAGGCTATTTATGATTTTTATTCAAAATAATACATGAAGGTAAGAAAAAGTTGAGCAATAAAAACTACCTATAATCATTTCACCAGAGGGATAACCACTTTTAACATTTTGGTATCCTTCAAGTCCTTACTTTCATTTTTCCTTTGATCTATACACATATATAAAAATTGTACAGAGATGAGAGAGAAAAATAAATATGTATATGTACACACACACACACACACACACACACACACACACACACGTGGCCTGTCCATAAAGTATCCAGCCATGTGCTATGAAAAATAGAGACATTTATTGAAGAAGATACAAGATATGAGAAACATTGCACATAGGACAATGATGCCTCAATCTCCTTCAGAGTAGGCACCTTGGGACCTCACACAGTTCTCAAGATCATCATTGGCTGTCTCATTGTATTTTCCTGAATCTCATCAATGATCTGAAATCTCTTCCCTTTCAAAGGTGATTTTAGTTTTGGGAAAAGCCAGATGCCACAGGGCACCAAATCTGGGCTGTAGGGGAGTGGCGTCACCTGGATGATTTGATGTTTCACCAAAAACTCTGCACAAGACATGATGCATGATCAGGCATGTCGCTGTGACAAAGCTATAAATCACCCGTTGCCCATAGCTGCAGCCTTCTGAATCATCTGAATAGTTTCCATGGAGGAATAATGCAAAGTTTGATGCAGATTCTTTGCTCTACTTGTTCATTTTGAATGCAACAGCCACACAGCATACACGCTCACTCAATGGCTTCTACCGCCCCCACTGACTAGTGCAGGGAAGTCATCATTGTTCACGCATATGTATTCCAGTCCACTCTCCGTGGCTGCCAGGTTATATCGATATTGTGCAAACTATTCTCATTACATTAACAATGGTTGGACTTTTTCAGGTCAGACTTAGTCTATACATATATATGGTTTTATAAATATGCTATACATACTACTTTATAAATTCCTTTATTTACTTAACAATTATAAACATATTTCTGTACCAGTAAATATTTTTCCATATTGCTGTTTAACCTATTTTATGATTTATATTCTAACAGACTGTAAACAACTTGATAATCAGTTGACCCTCCATATTCATGGTTCCATGTCTGTGGACTCAACCAACTGGTGATCAAAAATATTTTTTTAAATGTTACATTGTTGCTGACATGTACGATGTACTTAGACCTAGGACGGTTGTGTCCATACTGAACATGTACAGACATTTTTTGTTATTATTCCCTACAAAATAGAGTGTAACAACTACTTATAAACATGGTATTTATATTATGTATCATAACTTATCTAGAAATGATTTAAAGTACCATATTTTGCCATGTACAATGTACACCCACATGTTTGTGAGCATTATACATGGGATTATTATACCTCATTATTATACCCATGGTGTGTAATCATTATAGCCATGTATAATGTGCACCCTTACTTTTCCCCCAAAGATTGGGCAAAAATGTATGTGTTATACATGGCAAAATATGGTATATGCAAATACTTTATAAGAAACTTGAGCATCTGCAGATTTCAGTATCCCCAGGGGTTTCTGGAAGTTATCCCCTGTGGGTACTAAGGGACAACTGTTTGTGGTTCAATGGCTTATTCCAAGTGAGGACGAACATAGCAGCCCTCAACAGTACCTGTCGAATGGGTAAGTGTTTTAGGTAAATTTCTAAGAATATGCTTGGTAATTTCCACTGGATACATTCTGTTCAGGACTGAGGACTTAGTGAGGGATCACTCGCCCCTGAGTAGTAGACAGCTACCTGAGCTATATCAGCCACAGCAGGAGGAGAATACCGACAAGAAAACAAGAGTCAGGAACCACAGCTGGACTTCCTTAGGATAGGAATCAGGAAGCCTGAGCTCTGGAACATCGGTTTCCTTGCATGCTCTCTTAGGTCCCCTGCTTTATTTTGACCTCTTACTGCAGATCAGTTTTCTCTGCTCTGCGGACAATCAGAGCTATGACAGAATCAGACTTCTGGCTCACAGTGCTTTCAAGCAATGAACAGAGTACAGCCAGCTTCTCTGACTTTCATCTCCACACCCACAGGAAAGAGAATCTGGGTCAGGGGTCCAAGAGTGGGTTCAGTCTGCTCTTAGCAGGGAGACAGAACAGGCGTTGTGACTGGTCTGTCACAGGAAAGAGAAATGTCAGGGAAGGAAGATCATGAGCCAGTTACGTTAGTTATTCAGTATAATTGACCCCAGGTGTATGTCTTGGAGAGCAGTGGAAATGAATAGAAGAGTGGATGCTACTAGAATTGAGGCATACAACAATTTTCCACAAGCATTTCCAGTAATAACTTATCTGAATGCTCTGTGTCTCCAAGGGCCCACACTCTGCAGAACTGTGAAACAGGTCGTTTGTCATCTGTGCTGTGCTAGCTTCAATTTCAGAGTCCTTCTCCTGCTGCTGGTGTGCCCCCTTCTTCCTGCTGAAGCCCAAACTGTTGTTCCCCTTCCCCTGGAAACCTCCCCTCAGCTCTCACAAAGCAATGTTCCGTTCCCTCAGAACTCAGTGCTCTCTCTGCAAATCTAATGCAGAAGATCTTCACTGAGTTCGAGACGGTGGTGACATTTATAGATGCTTCTTCTTGTTCCAGGAAGGATTAAGGCAGCTTATGAGGATACCCAAAATAAAACAAGATAGCTTAAGTCAAAGTGGGAACGAAAAATAATGGTAGGAACATAAAATGAAGCCAGGAATGAGGTTAATTTTAAAAAAGGTTTCTTTCTACCCATAAAGACCTATGATTCTTCTATAAGTAGGTTATTAATTTGGCTCAGTCTTTTAATTAGCAAACACTAAAAGAGAAGTCTAGTCATCTGCCCAATGTTTAGTGTTTGAAAGGTAAAAACAGATCATTTGCTCAGAAATAATTCTTAGAATTAAGACTAAAGTGCAATTGCTCCCATGTCCCTATAAAGATGACATAGATTAGTATCATTTAAAATTCCTCACAATGATAAATGTATTAAGGTCTCAGTATAGCAGATAATATCACACCAAGAGCTAAAGTAAGGTGCTAGCCTGCTAAGCATTTTCCAGGGTTGCTAGTTTATAAGGATCATTAAAACATTGTCTTTGATAAATTGGAAATCCAATGTCAGCTGACTCAGATTTTTATATATAACTTTATACTTATCTGGTAAACAGAAATTGAACTTACCAAATGGGAATCTGCTAAAGAAAACTGTACCCTTGAGTCAAAGTGGAAGAAAACCACATCTTATCTGTAACTGAGTGTTTTTTTGTTTGTTTGTTTTGGCAGTACATATGAGCTATATCCATTTATTTATGAGTGCTGAAGTCTTATCTAGGCTTCACAACTTGACCATGATCAAATATTACTAACTAGGTGGGAATCTACTTTGGAAAATTCACATTTGGTGAGAGCCAAATAAGAAAGAGACCAAACAGATAAAAGAGCAATGCAAAGAGAGCCTGGTATACCAAGAGACAGTTTCTCTTAGTCCACATTTGGCTGTGTAATGAGGGTGAGCACTTAATCCCTCAGTCTACAAGGAAGAACCAATTAACATTCTTCAGCTCTTTATCCTTCACAAACTTCACCAATACCTTGTAAGGAAGGATGGTTATCATTTTAGAAAGAAGTCTGACTTCTTTGAAGACTAGATGTTATATTTAAAAATTCAAGGTGGTACAATAAAAATAATGGTCTACAGAGAAAATGAGTGTCCAGGATACTATCTTCATGGCCTCACAAATAAAATTGTGCTGATAGGAAAATATGAACTATTAGGGAAGAAGGAATGACTTTCCAAAAATTTCAAGAACATTTAGCCAATTTGTTTTATTTTGTACATAAAGGAGTGCAAATAAATATATTTTAGAAAAGTATCTGAGATAAAAATATTTGAATCTTCATTATGGAAAGAATTTTAGGGCTCCTCAAATCTTTTAAATAAGCTCACACTCTCGTGAGAAGTGCTACCTGCAATAACATGCCCTATGTTTTCATATACTAAGTGCTGAGAAGAAAAACAAAAACATCTGTGGCTGGAATTTCTTTTTTTAAGAAAAGAAAACCATACTTAAGGTTTCCTGTCCAGATGCATCAGTGAGGCACATTTTGTTTGTCTGCCTCTATAACATCCGGTCACGGTACACAATTTTATGTGAACTGGCTGATTTTTAACACAGGAGGAAGGAACTCAAACTCCTGAATTGTGAGTTAATTTACACCACAAAGAATATAAAGATAGTTTAGGATGGCATTTTTTTCCCTCCCTATTTGTCTTTTAATTTAACTTTAAATTAATCACAGCTCTCATTTGGATAACAGGAAGATAAATGTGGTACTTTGGGCCCAAACTTGAGTGCTGTTTTTGGCCCCGTCTCAGGGTCATTTAAGCAAGTAAAGAAAATGTCTCTGTTTTCTTCTTCCCTTTCAAAATGGTCTTAACAGACCAATAATTAAGACTCTCCCTACAGGGTGCTTTGTTTCTAGGCTATGAAGTTTAATGATGGGAAACACTATAGCTTAGTGTTTTAAATCCTAGGCATTGGAGTCTGACAGGCCTGTGCTGACTTCTGCTTACTGCTGTGTGACCTTGGGCAAGCTACCGAATCTCACTAAACTTTAGATCCCTCAACTACACAATGAGTTCATAATAGTACCTATCTCAGAAAGCAGCTGTAAAATTAAATGAGATAAAGCATATGAAGTGCTTAAGCGGTGCTAAGAATACAGTAAGTATTGACCATACACTAGTTTAAAAATAAGAAGTTACCAATATGTGACCCTTCTCCTGGTAATGACAAACTAGATAACTTCAATTGACCCCTACCCCCACACCATAGTGATAACAACTAGTAAACTACTTTAAACAACTAGAAAAAAAATACATTAAAATATTGCTTGGATATATTAGAGAACTAACCAGTAGGAAGAATTACAGGGGCAATATCTGAAAGAAACAAATTCAGAGAGCATGGCTTTTGGAGCTCCGTCTCCCCTAGGAATCACTTCCAATTCTGGAAGAGGTCGCTGACAGACTGAGAAGCCAGGGAGAGCTTTTGTCAGCTGCATGAAGTTAGGAGGACAAAAATCAGAGTTCAAGAACTTCCAAAAGGAGAGGCTTTGGGTTAGAAACTAGGAGTAAGGGTCAACTTGAAGCAGGTCCTTACAGTGTGAGAAGCCTTTCAAATAATCCCAACGACAAGTTTTTATTAAGGTGAAGTGGCATACGTAGGGCTCCTACCTGCCTGTAACTATGTAAATACTCTCTGGAGGAATAGAGAATCATTCCAGGCTTCACATTATTTCTATAATTTTGCATATCCAATGTCTGGCGCTCAATCAAAAATAACTAGATGTCCCTTTCTTCTTGAATAATTTGGTTCATAATGCATTAGGTAGGGCTTAGCAAACTAGGGGATTTTGAGGGCGATGGGGCATTGGCTCAGCCAACAGGGTGATGGGGACGGAGTAGGGTAAGGAAGGCATCTGTGAAGTGGAGAACGATAAAGGTGATGGGGGACTGGATACGCACAGAAGGAATTTATCCAATAAGTAAACATATTAAATATAGGAACCTCATTTCTCTGGTAGAGAAGGGAGTTACGAATGGGGAAAGGAAGAAAATGAGAATAAATCCTCTGGTGCTAAGCTAGAAGTCGAGTTTCTGTGTGAACTCAGATTTTTCAATATTGTATAGATTGATATAGAAATAAATGTAGATATACAAGTGAATGTACACACACACCAAGACACACACATTCTCTAGTCTTGCTCAATGAGAGGCTTAGGAACCAGATACCCCAACAGTATTGAGTATACCTAGCACCCAGGTCTTGTTTTCTAAATTCCATTCTCCACTGAAAGGAACGAGAGTTCTTTGGGGGGAAATGGTTTATTTGAGGTTTATTTAGAAAATGTACACACTGAACCTGGAATCGCTTTTTGGGCCATAAAATAAAGAAGTGTTCAAACAATGAAAGAATATGTCAAAAGATACAAAAGTGTATTTGTTTTCTATTGCTACATAAGAAATTACCACAAAGTTAGAAGCTTAAACAATATATGTTTATTACCTCATAATTTCTATGGTATAGGTGGCAATGGACATTTTATCTGAGTTCTCTGCTCAGGGCTTTACAAAGCTTTAATGAAGGCCTGTATTCTCAGCTGAATGTTTGAAGAGAAAAAGATCCACTCCCAAGCACTCACAGGTTGTTGGAAGAATTAATTTCTTTGCACTGTTGGACTGAAGCATAGTCTTCTTGCTTGTTACTAACATCAGTACCAAGGGGATTCCTGTAATTCCTTGATATATGGACCATTTACTTCATTGTAGCTTACTTTTTCAAGCCAGAAGAAGCCTGAGAAAAGTGTGATAGAAGGCCTACATAAGCTGGCCACCGAAACCTGACAGTGATATGACAAAAAAGGAAAATCATAGGCCAATCTCACTTATGACAGATTTTTAAAAATCCTAAACAAAATGCTATTGTAGTAAACACAATCTAACAGGCTATAAAAAGAATTATACACCATAATCAAATTATATTTATAGAATTGCAAGACTGATTAACATTTAAAAATCTATCATTATTAATGACTTCTGGTCGAGATGGTTGTATAGGTAAACACAGCTTGTCTCCTTACACAAGTACATCAAAATTACAACTAAACTATAGAACAATTATTACCCAGAACTGTCAGAAATTGAGTTGAATGGAAGTCTGACAACTACAGAATTAAAGAGACCACATCCATCCTGACTGGTGGGAGGGGCAGAGATGTGAAATAGGCTGGTTCCACATGCACATGTGGTAGATAAAAATTCAGGAGGGATGTCTCAGGAGCAAGAAGTCCTAGCCCCACACCAGGCCTCTGACCCCAGGGTTCCAGTGTCAGGAAGGTAAGTCCCCATAAACTCTGGCTGCAAAAACCAGTGGGGACTGAGTTGGTAGAAGAAACTTCTGGAGTTTGAAGAACTGCCCCTTAAGAAACTCACACATGGACTTACTCAGACTCACTCCCTCTGAGCTCCAGCACAGGGGCAGCAGCTTAAAAGGCACCAGTGACATACAGGGAGGAATTGAAGTGTCTGAAATCAAGGCAAGAACTGGGGGACAGCTTTCTCTCAGGTAGAAAAATGGCAGAGGCCATTGTCCCTTTTCTGAACCCCCCCCAACCATAGAGCGACAGAGCCAGGAGGTAGGTGCCATACCTGAGACTCCATCAACCTGGCTAACACTGTTTGCCCCACCCTGGAGATCCCCCGACACTCCATCCCACCCAACTTATAGGCCCACCCAAGGTATTAACAGTAACTTTTCCATATGAATGGCTGGTCTTGGCTCCTGTTTCACAACTTCCTAAATACTCTCAAATTAGCAACAGCTGGCCACAGTGAGCCTGCAGGCCCATACCCCTTGCTAAGTGACCTCAGGTCCAGTATTAGCAGCAGCCAGCCCAGACTCACAGCTTGACTTGCCTGGGAATCTCCAAGCCCAGCACAAATAGCAGCCATCTCAAATTGCTTTATAGCTCAGGAAGGCTGGCCCCATGCAAAAATACAGGTGGGGTCTGACCTTGGCCTGCACCAACCCCCTGGGATACCCCAGAGGCTGCACACCCAGTGGACAGCTACAGGCCATATCAGAGAACCATCATCCTGCCCCTGCACAGCTGATCCTCCGTGGAGAGCAGAGGTTGGTGGTCAGTGGTCTCAGCCAGTCCTTGCAGCTGACTTGTTCGGGTAAATTCCTCCTATTGATTTGCCAATAGCAATCAAGACTCAACTACAAGAGGAGGGTGTACTTAGCCCACGCAAAAGGTGTACCTCAAATACCCAGGGGAGGCTGTGCCACTGGACCCCACAGGATACCTAGTACATTAGGCCACACAACCAAAACAGAGTGTCAAAGCAGCTCTACCTAATACATAGAAACAAACATAGGAAGGATGCCAAAATGAGGAGACAAAGAAACATGTCCCAAATGAAAGAATGGATCAAAATTCAGGAAAAAGAGCTAAATGAAATGGAGATAAGCAATCTATCAGATACAGAGTTCAAAACACCAGTTATAAGGATGCTCGAGGAACTGAGTGAGGATCTCAACTGCATAAAAAGATCCAGTAAGAAAGGAAGGATTCACTAATTGAAATAAAGAACAATTTGCACAGAAACAATAGTAGAGTGGATGAAGCTAAGAATCAAATCAATGATTTGGAATATAAGGAAGCAAAAAACCACCAATCAGAACAACAAGAAGAAAAAGGAATAAAAAATGAGGATAGGGTAAGGAGTCTCTGGGACAACTTCAAATGTATCAATGCTAGAATCATAGGGGTGCTAGGAGAGGAGAAGGAGCAAGAAATTAGAAATATACTTGAAAAAATAATGAAAGAACACACCCCTAATTTGGTGAAGGAAATAGATATGCAAGTCCAGGAAACACAGAGTTCCAAGCAAGGTGGATACAAAGAGGCCCACTCCAAGACATATCATAACTAAAATGTCAAAGGTTAAAGATAAAGAGAGAATCTTAAAAGCAGCAAGAGAAAAGAAGTGAGTTGCCTACAGGGGAGTTCCCATAAGACTGTCAGCTGATTTCTCAAAAGAAACTTTGCACGCTAGAAGGGATTGGCAAGGAATATTCAAAGTCATGAAAAGCAGGGACCTACAGCCAAGACTGCCTATCCAGCAAAGTCATCATTTAGAACTGGAGGGCAGAAAAAGAGCTTCCCATACAAGAAAAAACTAAGAGTTCATCCTAACCAAACTATTATTATATGAAATGTTAAAGGGACTTATTTAAGAAAAAGTAGAAAATCAAAACTATGAACAATAAAATAGCAATAAATACATAGCTATCAACAATTGTATCTTAAAAACAAGCCAAGCAAACAAGAGGAACAGAAACAGAATCATGGATATAGAGAGCATTATGAAGGTTGCCAGATTGGCGAGGGGACAGGGAGAATGGGTGAGGGATTTAAGAAGTACAAAGAGAGAGTTATAGAATAGCCATAGGGATGTAAAGTACAGTATAGGAAATGGAACAGCCAAAGAATTTATAGGCATGACCCATGGACATGAACAATGGTGTGGGGATTGCCTGAGGGAGTGGGTGGTGCTGGGTCAAGGGGGAAAAAGTGGGAAAAAATTGGGAAAAGTGTAGTAGCAGCATCAATAAAATATAATTTTTAAAAGTATCAGTATAATTTACCACATTACTAGAATAAAAACAAAAACCTTAAACCCATATATCTCTGTAATATGTAGAAAAACTTTAGTAATGTTTAATATCCATTCATGATAAATACTCCTAACAAGCTAGAAATAGAAACTGTCTTAATTTGATAAAAGTCTATCTACAAAAAAAATTAAAAAATGAAAACAACCTATGGCAAACATTACACTTAATGGTAAAATGTTGAGATTGAGAAGGAGACAAATATACAGTCCCTTAGTACTATTATATAGCATTCCTAACAAGAGAAATAAACCAAGAAAAACAAATTAGAAGTATACAACTGAAAAGGAGGAAACAAAATCCATTATTCATAGATAATATTATTGTTTATATAGAAAAATTTTTTAAATCTCCAGATAAAGTACTAGAGTACTTTATTAATTTTTTATTAATAATAAAAAGTATTAAAGTACTTTTTTATTAATAAGCTTAATAAGTGAGCTTATTAAGGTCAGTGGATAAAAAGTAGAATTTTAAAAATTAATTAATTGTATATTCCAGCCATAAATAGAAAATGAAAAACTTTAAATTTATGCACAATAGCAAACACAAAAAATCAAATACCTAGGAATATATCTAATAAAAGTTGTACAAGACTTCTATGTATACTACTGGAAAAAATAAAGAATTTAGCACGTTCATTAATTAGAAGACTATTTTAAAGATACTACTTTTTGCTAAATGAAACTAAAAATCAGTGCAATGTCATAAATTTTTAGGACTTTTTATTTTTGTGTGTGTGATAGAAATAAACAAGCTAATTCTAAAATGTTTATGGAGATGAAAAGGATTAAAATGGTTAAGACACTGTGGGGACATAACAAAGTGTGAGGAAGACTTACTCTTCTTACTCTTCCAATTATCAAGAGTTGTTATAAAATTACAGCAACTGACAATGTAGTAATAGAAAGAACTCAAGGATGGACAAATTGACCCACGGAACAGGATAGAATATGAAGAAACAGATCCACACATACATGGACAGTTGATTGTGATGAAGCAGCACTATGGAGCAATGGTTTAGTGATGATATTTCCAGTAAAAGATGCTGGGTCCATTGATATTAATATGAAAAATAATAAAATTTAAGGCCTTACACCATATACACAAAAATAAATTCCAAGTGGATTGACAATATAGTACAAAAGGCAAAATAATAAAACTTCTAGAACATAATAGAGAATAATATCTTCATGACTTTGGGGTAAAGAAAGGTTTCTTAATTAGGATACAAAAAAAAAACTATGAAGGAAAAGACTAATATACTGACAACTTGAAGGATAAGAAATTTTGTTCATCAAAAGTCACCATTAAGAAAGTGAAAGGCAAGCCATATGGTAGAAGAGGTTACATATATCAGTCATAGCTGACAAAGGATTCATATTCAGAATATATAAAGAATTACTATAAATCAATAAGAAAAAGTCAAAGTATCCAATAGGAGAATGTGCAAGAGACTTGAATAGGCACTTCAGTAAAGAGAACATCCAAATGGCCAATAAACAAATGAAAAAGTACTCAATTCCATTATTCACGAGGAAAATACAAATTCAAAACAATAAAACATTTCTAAATATCTAGAAGAAAAAGTAAAATATAGAAGATTGATAATACAAAGTCCTTGCAAGGCAAGAAACAATGGGAACACTTACCACTACTAGTGGAAAGAAAAATTGGTGCAACCACTTAAAAAACTTTTTAACATTATCTAGTAGAGTTGAATAGAGGCATACTTAATGACCTTGCAAATCCACTTCAAGGTATATAACCAACAAAAATGCATGCATATGTGCACCATGAAACATGTTTTTGAGTGTTCATTAGCAGTACTATTCATAATAGCCAAAATTAAGAACAATCCAAATGTCCATCATCAGTAGTGAAAATAAATTTGCTATGTTCTTAGTGGAATGAGTATGAACAAAATGTAGCTACATGGAACAGCATGGATGAATCTTATATCTCCCTATAACAATGAGTAAAATGCACCTTCATGTCATTATCATATTAATCATTCTTGTTTGATTTGGGGGAATAGCACATCTTGCTGGAGCTGAGAATAATATTTATCTTCTTCAGGGTGGCGTATTAAGTGCTAACTCCTGAAAGAATGTAATGTTTTAAAGGAAAAATGATAAAGATACTTATAACCCAAGCCTCTGTTTATGTTTTGTCCACATTCACTATCAAATGAAAAACTTTTTGAAATTGTCTCTTTTCCAATGATCTATTTTCCTTTCTTCAAAATGAATCTGTGGGATGATGCCAACATCCTCATGCTATAAACTCCCACATTACTTCTTCAAGCATTTCATTTTCCCCAAACCTGTTTTCTCTGTAGTAACCAGTCAGTTCTTCAGGTGACACCAATAGTTTAGTTCAATAAAAGCTTCAGTTTTCAAAGATGAAGAAGTTCTTATATGACATTGTGCCCATAGTTAACAATATTGTACTGTGCACTTAAAAATTAGTCAAGAGGGTAGAACTCATGCTAAATGTTCTTGCCACAAAAAAATTTAATATAAAAACCATATATTGCCCTGGCTGGTGTGGCTCAGTGGATTGAGTGCTGGTCTGTGAGCCAAAGAGTTGCAGGTTCAATTCCCAGTCAGGGCATGTGCCTGGGTTGTGGGCCAGATCCCCAGTAGGAGGTATATGAGAGGCAACCACACATTAATGATTTTTCTCCCTCCCATCCCCTCTCTAAAAATAAATAAATAAATTATTTAAAAAAACAACAAACAAAACCAAAACATATATTAATCACTGTGTTCCAGGAATTCTCCTTCAACTTCTCTGAAAAGGCCTGTGTCCCATTCATCAGCACAGATATTAGACTTTCTTCCATAGGAATTTCCTGATGACTACATTGCCAAAGCTTATTTGGGGATTTTGCTTCACTTTATGGTGAACTCTGGAGTGAATGTTTTCACTTAAGAATTCAAACAAATTGGAACAATGCTGCATTCTACATGTATGCATTTTGACTTTCATCTCTCACAAAAAAGTTTGGAGGAGCAGAGTCAATAGGAAACATAAGAAACAAAAGGGGAAAAGAGCGTGACTTTTATAAAATTTAGTCATGAAAGTGTAACTGAAACCAAATAAAGAATACATCAAGTTAGACAAATGAGGCATCTGTCATTCCACCGAGTGTATGTATAGTATGGCACAAAAGAAATATCTGCCTAATTTAATGGCATTAGGGCTGATTGGACTGGATGCCCCTTCACATAATAATCTCCTTTATGGCATAAAAATACATACTTCTGGAAGTCTCTACATTGTGTAAGTAATGGATGTGAAAAGGAAACAGGAAAACATATGTTTGATTCCTTTGGAAAGTATTTTAGCATAATTGAAAATGTACAGTATAGCTTTGCAAGTACTGAATAATGTATGCCAGTGATTAGGCCATTTTTTGTAATTTGATAAAGGCTATGAATTTCTATAAATGATTATGAAACAACCTTGCAAATATCCAGATATGATGTAGCAAGTGCAAGTGGTCAGATTAAAGTTTTTGAATGTAAAGCCACACAAGACTGAAGATTCTCAAGTATGCCGAGTGAACAGTGAAAACCCACCACAGACTGCTACAAGCCTGAGGGCAGAAATGGCTTTTCCATTTCATTTCCTGATCTCACAATCCTGAGTTATATAACATGTTTAAAATGAATGAATTTGTCTCCTTGATGAGTTTCCCAGTCTTCAGTTTTAAAAAGGAAATGGAAAAGACTGTGGTTCCCGCATTTTAAAAAAGGTTGTATGTGTAAGCTTCTCACATGCCTCATATTTATTCAATCCAAAATAAACTTTGACCCCCTGATACTGTAGGTGGCTCCTTGAGGAAGGACTGCTGGACCAAACAAGAACAGAACTGCGGCATGTAAATGCTCTTGGCATGAGAATGATCTTAGTCAGATCCTTTCAAAACCACAGTATCCCTATCCCTTCTGCACGGTGCAGGTCAAAATATTTATCAGAAGAATCAAAGTCTTTCCACTTTGTTTGCCTACTTCACTTAGGAACAATTATGCAAAACAACTTATCCAGACTCTATTCATAAACAATTAGTAGTAATACAGATCTTTTTTAAAAGATCTGTAGCATTTCGACATTTCAGCTATATGATCTAATATAATTTCGGAGGACAATTAATCTGAACCCTTTCCATTAAGCGTTGTCTTACTTTGTCTTCTTTTAGAATATGTTTGCAGCTTATTAAACTAGAGATTCCATGGAAGTTCACAGGTAGGGATCAATATGAATACTGGTACTGCTTAGCATCTATATTTAAGGTACATATCTTGGGATATCTTTTTTCAATTATAGTCTACATTCCATATTATTCTGTATTAGTTTTATATGTGTAGCATAGTGGCGAGACAATCATATTCCTTACAAAGTGTTTTCTTCAATATTTCCAGTACTCACCTGGCACCATACATAGTTATTACAATATTACTGACTATATTCCCTATGCTGTACTTTATATCCCTGTGACTGCTTTGTAATTACCAATTTGTACTTCTCAATACCTTCACCTTCTCACTTGGCTCCCCGACTTGCCCCCCTCTGTCAACCATCAGTCTGTTCTTTGTATCGATGAGTCTGTTTCTATTTTGCTCATTTATAACGTTCTTCAAATTCCACATATAAGTGAAATCATATGACTTATTTCATTTAGCATAATGCCTTCTAGGTCCATCCATGTTGTCTCAAAAGATAAGAATTCATTCTTTTTTACGGTCAAGTAGTATTCCATTGTGTATGTACAACAGCTTTGTTATCCACTTGTCTATTGATGGGCACTTGTGTTGCTTCCAATATCTTGGCTATTGTAAATAATGCTGCAATGAACATGATGTGTTTATAGTCTTTTGAATCAGACTGAGATTGAACTCCTGGCCCAGCTCCTGACACTCCTGTCAAATCACAGTTTCCAGCTCAACCAGTTTGCAGCCTCTACCTCAGCCTCCGTATCTGTAGAGAGGTACCCATTTTATTTGGCAAAGAAAACATTCAAACTTACTGTGCTGACCCATCATTAGAGACAATAGTGTTTTAAAAATTAGTCTGACTGAGAAAAGCTATTGTTCATTTTCTTTTTCTTTCCTGACCTCCACACTCCTCTTCTTTCCTAAATTCCTCAAAAGCAGTTAAGTGTCCAAAGCAAAAAGTGCCACGGACAGGCCCCAGGTGAGAACTCGAGGCTGGACTTTCGGCTTCTCCGAAGGCTTGGGGGACCCTGCTCAGTAGCCAGAGCTGCTTAAGATTTTATTGTGTGTAGCATAATTACAATTATAATGATTATAGTAATAATTATACCTACTGTTTGTGGAATATTTAATATATGTGAAATAGGTACTAATATTATTCCTATCTGACAGGTGAAGGGACGGAAGTTTAGTAAATTCATCAACTTGCCCAAAATGGATTCATAACTGTCCACTTGATATAACTTGATATAATCATCAAGTTATATCATCTCACGCTTTCTTTATTTCTTCTTCCTTTTTAATATTATTTCTTTCCTTATTCTAAAAAGAGGGTTTGAGGGGTTTGAGGTGGAAATGTTATTTTCAGTGTATCAATAGCAATTTATTGATTAAAGAAGTGTTTTCCTCTGTCTATCCATCATAAACACATGAGAATATTAATAGTTTTAGATTATCATTATCAGATTATTGGGTTCAAATAAATTGTATCAAGAAAAATAGGAGAAATCCTCAGAACCTTAGTTTCAGTACTGGCTCTGTCACCTTCTTCCTTGCTCCCTGACCTTGGGAGAGCAATGTGACCTATCTGAGCTTCAACAGTGTTATCAATAAAAAGGATAGTAGCATCTGTCCTGACCACATTATAGGGATAATTACAATGTTTCACAAACTCTACAGTGCCATACTGGTGTCAGGGGGAATTAGCATACATGTATGGTCCTAGATGCTGGGAAATCCCAGGATGTCTTGTTCCCATCTTGGAAGGGCTAACAGTTCAATGTGAAGACCTGAACACCAGTCATATTCTAAGTTGCCTATGCTCAGGATTCAGCCTATCAAACAGTGTGAGTAAGACATGGGGACTATAAATTCCCGTGATTGAACTGGCATGTTTTCAATTCAATGTCTTGGGGGTAATGAGCCCAGGGGACAAGGATAATTCCTTGTTCAACCTGTATCCCAGCACTTGGTATTGTGCTTGGCCCATAGTAGCTGCTCAGTAGCCATTAGTTAAATTAAACACATTAGACGAATGAAATCCGATCATAGATCCAGAGGTGGAAATTAACTTTTTTTCCTAAACTCACAGTGGCAAGGCTGCTCATTCACTCCCATAGAAATATTAAACTTGCCAGATGAGCAGAGTTTTGAAGATTTGGGATTGTATTCCTAGGCACTCTGCTGCCTTT
The DNA here is from genome assembly GCF_021234165.1 of Pteronotus mesoamericanus. NCBI lineage: Eukaryota > Metazoa > Chordata > Mammalia > Chiroptera > Mormoopidae > Pteronotus > Pteronotus mesoamericanus. The sequence continues at coordinate 12,225,336 of NW_026555077.1, forward strand.
CTCTCTAATTCTGGCCAGCTCCATGCCAGAACAAGTCTGATATTTTAGCCTAAGCAAATATCAAAAATGGAGAAAGCAACTGTGACAACACAGCTCATAATGACTCTAACAGTGAGGCAGAACAGAGAGGAGAGTAATGCGTTAAGCTATGGAAGAAAAAGCAATTGTGAGAAATCCTGGGAAATGGTCAAACCCACAGCTTCTATGAGAGCCAAAGTTCTCATTGCTAAAATGACAAGTGACACCCAAGCTGCCTTTTTACAGCTTTCTATACAAAAGGCATTTGTGCCTCCTAACACAAGGGCGGCAAATAGGCAGGCAGCGCAAGGGGAAGCAGGGGAGGAGGTCCTGGACAGCCAGCATGGAGGCGGAGTCCAGAGGCCAGAGGGCAGGGTAGTATAGTTTTTTAGAATGATGGAGGGTGGGACTGCCTTGGTCCACCGTTTCCTGAAGGACTTCATCGCTACCCCACAAAGGCACTCTGTGGTTTGAAAACTTCGCCCAACTCCCTAAGCACCCTGTGAAGGGACTAGGATGCATTTCAGATGAGGTGGCCCTGGAACAGTCCTCTGGGCATCCCAAGACCACCCAGGCCTTTATCCAGCTCATTTCCCCTCCAAACTGCCCTTGGGTTTCTTATGGGGTAGGGTGAGGTGGGGCTGGGGTTGGGGGAGGGAGGAGAGGCAGAATGACTGATAAAGCATTTATCTCATGTCTGTCATTTGGTTAAACTCCAGAAAATCCTACCCAGGATAGAGTTTAACAGACTCCAAAAGTCATGCTCACTTTTGCCATGGACATGCCCCATATTCTACATCTCTGAGACACAGGGAAATTGAAACAAAAAGCAGAGAAGCAGAGAGGAAATCAAATACCTATTCTTTCCCTGGAAAGCAAATATTCTACAGAAGTATCTTTAGCCTAGGCATAGTTCTCTGTGTAATATACCATACATGCATTTAACATGTATGAATGTAATCAATATTTCTATATAGAGCCACACCTATCACTCAGCTTAAATTATTTTAATAAATTAATCGATGTACAAATATCAAAATGATTATTGATAATTTCTTACTCAGAGAGGGCCAAAACATCTTCTCTAGTCCACTGTTGGTGGGAATGCAGACTGGGGCAGCCATTGTGGAAAGTGGTGTGGAATTTCCTCAAAAAGCTGAAAATGGAACTGCCTTTTGATCCAGTGATTCCCCTGCTGGGACTATACCCTAAGAACACCAAAACGCCAGTACAAAAGAACCTATGCATCCCAATGTTCATAGCAGCACAATTTACAATAGCCAAGTGTTGGAAGCAACCTAAATGTCCATCAGTAGATGATTGGATCAAAAAATTATGATACATATACACAATGGAATACTACGCAGCAGAAAGAAAAAAGAACTACTAAACTTTGCAACAGCATGGATGGAACTAGAGAGCATTATGCTAAGCGAAATAAGCCAGGGGGCGAAAGACAAATACCATATGATCTCACCTATAAGCAGAACCTAACCAACAAAACAAAGATGCAAGGAAAATAAGACCAGCAACAATGAAAGGAAAAGAAACCAACAGAGACAAGAGGGAAGGAGGGAGGGGTGGGCGGGGGAAAAGGAAGGGAAGGGGCATGTCAAGGAACATATAACAAGGACTCATGGACAAAGCCAAAGTGGGGAAGGATTGAGGGAGGGAGAGGGGAGGGGGCAGGGGAAAGTAGTCGGGGGAAGGCAGAGACAAATGTATTTGGAAAAATAAGTTAATTAATTACAAAATAAAATAAAACATCAAAAAAATAAAAAAATAAAAAGGAAGGAGCTGAGGCTTGGTGAGCTCAAGGAACATGACTTAGGGCATATGAATTAGGAACTGTGGGCTTCAAGAACACACTCTACTAACCACTCTACAACACAGCTGTTAAAGCCTGAGAAACTTGACCTACTCATTGTACAAATATGGGAAATGAGACTCAGGAGTTGCCAAAGTTGACAACCAGAATTTAAGGTAACTGAATTCAAATGTATGTCTTTCTGAGCTCCGAACCTATGCTCTTTTCATTACATTGTGTTGAATTACCTAGTTTCAGGGCAGAAATAAGGACAGTTTTAACTTCTAAAGCTGAGAGCAGCCAATATAATTTAAGCATATGCAAGGTAAGCTCTACTGTTATGTAAATATGCTTCTCTGCTGTTCCAAAGAATTTTATGTACAGCTGGCTGTTGGCCTTGAGGAAATCCTGATGAAGAACAGTGCTGTAAACTGAATGTTTGTTTCTCATCTCCTCAAACTTTAAATATTCATCAACAACAGAGGTATGTGAGGGTGTTCTGGAGATAAATGCTCTTTCCTAAGAAAGACCTTTGTGGTCTTTTTGTCCAGACAGTCAGGAAAAAAAAACATCTGGCAGTTCCTCTGCCATTTCTCTTTCTAATAACCTCAGAGCCATAGTCAACTGGTTGGTATGTGAAGTGTGAATGGCTTCTATCACAAGGAGACATGACCTTGGCAGACAATTTGGAAAGGGAGATAAAAAAGAAAGATACTTTCTTATTTCCACCATTGGGCTCACTCAGAATAGTAGGTTTTCATCCTGAAGCCTGAGTCCTTAGAAGTGCTAGCAAACACTAAGTCTGGGTCAATAACTCCATATAAATATCAATATAAGTTTTCTTTCAGTCTGGAAAAGCTTCACACTATATTCATTGGGTAGTGTGTCTGTTTTGTACATCATAAATGGAGAAGGGTCAGTTGTGGGAAAAAGAGAGTAGGGAGCACCAGAGAAAATGAGGTATGTTTCATGTAGCTACATGTCTCCATCCCAGTAGAATACTGACATGGATCTAGATTCCATCAATGAAGAGACAGTTTCTTTCTTCTTATCTCTGGCAGTTGCTTATATGAGGGTTGTTATAAATTGAATTGTGTCCCACCAAAATAGGTATATTGAAATGCTAAACCCCAATAGCTCAGAATGGGACCCTTTGGGAAATAAGTTCATTGCAGATAAAATTAGATAAGATGAGGTCATACTTGAGTAAGGTGGGCCCCTAATTCAGTATGACTGATGTTCTTATAAGATGGTCATGTAAAGACAAAGACACGTAAGGAGAATACCATGCGACAATAAAGGCAGATATTGGAAGTATGCAGCTGCAAGCCACAGAATGCAAAAGATACTAGCAAACCACCAGAAGCTAAGAAGAGGCAAGGAAGGATTCCCCTATAGCTTTCAGAGGGAACATGGACTTACCTACAACTTAATTTCAAATCCTATCCTCCAGAACTGGGGGATGATAGATTTCTGTTATTTTAAGCCATCTGGTTTGTGGTTCTTTGTTATAGTAGTTGTAGAAAACTAATCGATGGGTCTTTAGGTTCAGTCAGAGGCAATGTATTATGCCCATTGGGGGCTGAATTCCAGTTTCTTAAGGCTATAGCTCTCATTTTAATGACATATGGTCAATATAGATTATCACCATGATAGAGGTCTTGAAATATCAGCATCTAAAAGGAAGAGGGTTATACAGAGCTGGGTCATCACTGGGCTTCAACCAGAAATGTCCTCCCTCCTTTCATCACTCTTCCATACTTCCAAGGAACCCAGGGAAACATAGTTCCGTAAGAATTAATCCCACTATTTATTTTACTAAATTTCTGCATATCACAGTTGAAATTCTAAAACTATCAGTTCCATGCTCCCTACCACATCTTCACTTCTACTCATGATGTTTAACCTTTGAGGTATTGGTTAGCAAGTTTTACAAAGGGCTAGGCAGCCTTAGTATGGCCTATAAGATTGTTTTGTGTGTATATGTTAGTGATCACATTGGACTTTCCTAAAAATTTCAAGGAGGGAAAAAGAGGAGGGTTTTAGACTGAGGAATGTGAGCAACTTTAACTGAAATGGTAGGTGCCACTAACACATTTCACCGGCCTCACCTGTTACCAGTCACTCAATGGCTCTGAAGCAACCTGAAAAGCTCTCCAGCTGACAAGGCACAGGAACCCAGGAAGGGATGTAAAAGAGTATGAGGCTAACACAGGCTACAGATATCTGGGGACAAATACGCTGTCCCTTGTTTTCTTAGGTCATTGTCAATTCAAGGGGGAAGAAGACCTACAATAAGAGAGCAAATGGTACCTTGGTTTTTCTTTAATCTCTTTAAATTTTGAGATCCTTTCAGCAAGTTTTGTTTTGTTTTGTCTTGTTTGGTCTTGTTTTTACCATTTCAGCTGGCTTTGTTTTGAGTTCACATTTTAGTATATTCAAATGCTGGGCCAGCTGGTTCTTCCAATCTGCAATTTTTTTCTAACTATTAAACTGCCAGCCATGATCTTTAGAGTTTTCTGACTCTTTTTATTAGTAAACAAAAAAAAAAAACCCAGTAAAGTCTAAGTCCTGTATCTTACCCTTTTACTTTCTTTTTTTAATTTCATTTTAGTTGTATTTTTAATTTTTATTTTTTTTTATTGTTGTTCAAGTACAGTTGTCTCCATTTTCCTATCATGACTTACTTTCAATGAACACTTTACTTACGACACTTTTGGTCACCAAATGTGTGGAGGTTTTCCCCCACACCAAACAATTCTCCACAACACCAGCTGGGTGTCCTACCAATTAACTCAGTTCCAATACTAGCTACCTGGAGTCAGTGGCCGATCCTACAGGTTATGGGCTCAGTCCCACCCTCTTCAGGAGCCAATCACAAGTACTGCCAGGTCACCCACAACTTCTGTCCAATGTGGCTAAAAATGGGAGGTTCTCATGACTCCTTTCTTGAGTTCAATTAATTTGTTAGGAAAGTTCACAACCCTCAGAGAAACACTTGGCATACATTTACCAGTTTATAAAAAGATACTATAAAGGATACAGAAGAACAGCTAAATGAAGAGATTTGGGGAAGTCTGGGAGGGTCCCAAGGACAGGAGCTTCTGCCCCTGCAGAGCTGGGTGATATTACCACCCTGGTGAGGATGTGTTCAGAACCTGGATGCTCTGAGTCCCATACTCTTGGGATTCTTTTGGAGGCTTCATCACAGAGGCATGATCAATCATTAACTCCAGTTTTAGCCCTTCTCAAGAGAATGGGCATTGAGGCTGAAAATTTCAAGTTTCTAATCATGGCTTGTTCTTTCTGGTGACCAACCCTCATCGGGGAGCCAATCCAGAGTCCACCTACAGTCATCTCATTGGAACAAGAGATACTCCTAACACCCAGGAAACTACAAGAGTTTCAGGAGCCCTGTGTCATGAACCTGGGTCAAAGACCAAATAGAACAAAATATGCTCCTATTGCTTGTATCACTTAGGAAATGACAAGTTTCAGGACCTCTGTGCCAGGAACCCAGGGCAAAGACCAATATATATTTTTTATTATCTCACTTTAGCACATGTAATTTTTTTGTAATGTCTTTCTGAGATCATTAATCCCAAAGTGAAGTGTTTAACACCGATCCACACATTTATAGAATCATTACATCTATCCATCGTAAATCCTTTGAACTAATTTTCTGTTTACAGAATATTTAGTCAGATAAATAACTCTAAATTTTAGTCTTATATAGAAAGGTGGGACATTAAATTAATTCTTACTTCATAAGCTTTTTATTAATAGTCTACAATTCTCTTCATTTCCACAAACTTATTATTTGCATTTTTAGGCCCCCCATTTGTCCTTAAAGTAGGATATTTCTTTGTGATAGTTTTTTTTAATGTTTATACTGCTGATTCACCAATTCAAGTGACTATGTGCCAATCAGTGTTCTAGATCATACAGATATAGCAGTGAGTAAGGCATAGACATCCCTAAGGTTTACAAGACTTATAGGCCAAATTGCAAATTGTTAAATCTAAAAACAATGGTAAACCACCAGCAGTGGTTCTCAGTCTTGGCTATACTTCAGAATCCCCTGGAAAGCTTTGAAAAATCTCCATGTCAAGACTTCTGGTACCAGACAGGATAGAATAGCTTGACTTGGAGTAACCCTTCCATTGAAAATAATGTTAGAAGTGAAACAAAGTACGCAAATCATCTGTGTAAAGTCATTGGAGAGCAACCAACTCTGGTAGGACTTGAGGGACTATGATTCCTGTAAGGGAAGCACAGCTTCATATTCACACTGGCTTTTTTTTCTTGGAAAGCAAAATCCCAGTGAGGTGAGAACTGCAGGAAAGTGGACCTAAATGTCTCGTGCAATTCCCCCTGAAAGTATTGGATAACTGCTAAGCTGTGCACATACTGGACAAGGCTCCAAGAAACTCAGCAAAAAGCAACAAACGAAGGTTGAATTACTGAGCAAAGACCTGCAGCCACATGCATTGGGGAGATGGGGTTGGAGTTCCCCACCTAAGTGCTAATTCCCAGGCAAATAGCTTGGAGTTATATAAATCACAGAAAGGCTATCTTTGACAAATAAGGGATATACCTCAGAGTGAGGGCAAAACTGAAATAGACTAACCCTAACAAAGCCTAAAACCAGCCCTTGATAGAATTACTATGACCTTCTGGCTCTGTATATTTTGGCCGGGAGCTATGTTAACCCTCTTTGGAGGAAGAGAACACCATCTAGAGACTACAATTTTTAATACAGAAGGTCTGGCATTTAGTAAAAAAAGCAAATTATTAAAAATTTTAAAAAATATATAAAAACAGACCTACAAGAATTCAGTTTTTTAAAGTACATATTGAGGATCTCTAATATCTATGATTAATATGTTTCAAGAAATAGAAAAGAACTATCAAATGGAAATTCTAGAATTAAAAAAATGCTGTAACTGAAACTGAGAATATAATACATGGGTTTAACAGCATATTAGACAGAGATGAACCAAAAATTAATGAAATAAAAGATAGCTCAGTGTAAAATATCAAGATTAAAACTCAGGAAAAAAACATCTTGATGCCCAATTACATCAGAATTTTTGGGAATGAGATGGATGCCTCAGAATTTGTTTTCAGGTTCCCATTATGAATCCAACGTGCAGCCTAAGTCAAGAATCTCTACACAAGAGAGTCTTAAGCTGGAGGATGACATGGTTTGGACTTATGTTTTTAAATGGCCGCTGGATCTTATGAGAAGGTTGGATTGAAAGATGTAGTACAGAAGCAGAAAGAGTGGGTAGGGTGATTTGGCCCTGGACCACTGCTGTCCAGACAGAGAGGACTATGGCTTTGTAGTGGTAGAGCAATCTCAGGGGACATCTCATGGTAGAAGGCAAGATCCAAGGTAGGCATGTGGAAGGTAACGTAGGACTTGCTTGCTGATGGATCAGTGTGAGATTGGGATGAAAGAAGAGAATATCTTGTATTACTAAACAATTCTCATCCAGGAGCAATTTTGCCTCCCAGGAGACACATGGCAAAGTCTGGAAGCATGTTGACAAAGCTCCTGTAGTACACTGAATTGCCCCAACAACATCTGCTCCAAGACATCAACAGAACTGCTGTTGAGAATTCCTGGCTTAAACTCTTAAAAACTTATACCTTGCTCTCATAAACTAGCTTTCCCCTTTTATAAATCTGTGATTTCAACTAAACTAAAGTTCTAGAGAACAGAGACCATATCTTTTACTTCTTTTTCTTTACCTGTACTGCCTAGTGCACTTCAGAGCAGTTTTAGGTTCATAGGAAAATGAAGTAGAAAGTACAGAGTTCCCATATACCTCCTCTTCCCCTCACATACAATTTCTCTTATTATTAACACCATGCACTGATGGTACATTTGTTATAATTAATGAACTAATACTCATACATTATTATTAACTGAAGTCCATTGTTAACATTATATTTTTATACAAATAATACCTCTCAATAAATAATCAGTTACTCATTTGCTAAGGACTATGACAGTGAACAGAGAGATAGAGAACTACCATTATTGAGTGCTTATTTTATACCAACCACTATGCAAGTCAATTAATATATGTAATTTTTATATGTATTTTTCATATACTGTATATTTGTATGTAATCTTGTTACTGTAAGTAATCATGTAAATAACTAGGAATTGATTATTCTAATCTCAGTCTTAAACATGAGGACATTTAGGCTCAGAAATAAGTCACACAGCTGGTAAGTGGAGAAGTTGGAATATAATGTCAGGACTCATATTCATAAAGTTACACCAAGTACTCCTTTTTTCCATTTTTTTCTCATATTTTCTGTTTTCAAATGTATTCACCTGCTTCTGTTACACAGTCCCCAAAAGTGAGTAGTCTCACAGTCCTTTTCCAGCCTTGTCCCTCAGCTCCACCACTGGATGTCCATGTGGTTCCAGGCTGTGCCAAGTGGATACCCCACCCCTGATACTTTAAAGCCAGGCTAACACACCCACACAAAACCATTAAATCAAATTGCAGAGACTAGCAGATGTTCAACAGTCTTTCAGTTCTCACTCTCACCTCTCTTATGATTCTGATCTAATTGTGCTCACTCTCATCAACCGAGTTCTGAACTCTCAGAACTTTCCCCCGTTTCCTTAGAGTCCTTTCCCCTCTGGGTTCCAAAGCATGTTTTCTGCCTTAGTTTGAATCTTCCACTTTGGTATGTCTTTTTGTCTCAAGTGTGTCCTAGAAAGACATCTTCATTTCTTCACAGATCCAGGTCTGGTCCGGAATCTCAGCCCATGGTAAGCTTTGACTCTTGGAATGGCATGGATGCCAAGACTGGATGAGGTTGATTCATGTGATGAAATGTGGGAGGGGGCTGGAAGGCCTGTCCTCAGCTTCGGGAGCCCCAAGAGGGGCCGGAATTTAGAAACAGCCCACACCAGAGCACCAATGCTCAATGTGAACAGGCAGCCTGTATAAGTCGATATTTCCACACATCTTCTTCACTTCTTTGCTTTTATATGTATATCTTCTCTCTCTAAATTAATTATAAGTGCCTATGAGAGCAAGAATCATTTTCATTCCTAACCATGATTCCCTTTCCTTAAAATTCCAAGATCTGTACAAATCTTTTCAACTTCTATAAAGCACATTGTTTCTTTTGCTTGTTTTGAAGGATACTGAAAACCCAAATTCTTTGCCTCTCCCTCTGACATCATTTCACTGTAAATAGATTCACCACCACCATCAAAAGTGCTATTGAATATACTACAGGAACTTTAACATAGGGTGCCAGTAATGGATCTTGTATTTATTCCCTCCTACTACTTTCTCTTGCATTTTTATTAACAGTGGAAATGAAATTTAACAGAAAAATTCTCATCAATTATAGATAGTACTTTGGTGTCATCTCAACAGACCCAGTAGTCTTTTGAGTTTTCCATCTTCTCTCCTCTTCTTCATTTTCCCTATGCTTATGCTTCCTTCAACATTCCTTCCCTTCTCTCCTTTCCTGAAATGCTGATGTTACTTAAGGAGAGGGAGACTAGTTTCAGAACGGTGGGTGAAAAAATTGCAGTGCTCCTTTTGAATCTTAAATTTCCATTTATTCTAGACATTTTGATTCTTTTTCTCCCAAGTCACTGTAGTGATTTTGTGCCATCTCTGGGAGCTCATGTGCTTGGGGGTATAATGCAATAAGGGGAGGGAAAGCAGAATTTTTAGTGAAATAGGATAAAAAGGTAAAATTTGGTTAGTCAGGCTACTGAATGAAACACTAAACTGAATGCAACATGTTCTCTTTAAAAATATTAAATATAGAAGACACAAAAGTATGTAAAACAATATGTAATTTAAAAAATAGTGTGTAATCACAAGGAGCAGTGTTCTCCTTAAATGATGCTCAGCCTATAAACTTAACAATCATCCTTGACTCTTTTTTCTCACACCCACATCCAATCAGTCTATCAGCAAATTCAGTTTCCTCTAATGTCAAAAGCAGAGAAATGGACCCCTTCTCTCTACCTCAACTGTGTTATCAATAGTAAAGCTACTACCATACCTTGCCTGATTTTTGCAAAAGAACTACTGCTTCACATTCGGCACTCTCTACAATCTGTTCTCAACACAATGGCTGGAATGATCCTTTCAAAGGACTGAATCAGAACACACTGCTCTTCTGTTTAAAATCCTGCAATGGTGCCCTGACTGGGGTGGCTCATTTGGTTGGGTGTCATTCCTCAAAGGGAAAGGTCTCCAGTTCAGTTACTGGTCAGGACACATGCCTGGGTTGTCTGTTCGGTTCCCAGTCGGGATGCATATGAGAGGCATCTGAGAGCAGCAACTGATCGATGTTTCTCTCTCACATCAATGTTTCCCTCCCTCTTCACACATCACATCAATGTTTCCTTCCCTCTCCCTTCCTCTCTCTCTAAAAATAAATAAATAAATCCTTCTTAAAAAATCTGCAATGGCTCTCCATGTTGCCTAGCATAAGGGTTGACAAAAGCCTGCTGGTCAAATCCACTTGCCATATATTGTTTTTTAAAGTTTTATTGGAATGCCAGCATGTCCCTTCATTACATATTGTTGTACTTATTTTCATGTTATAATAGCAGAGCTGAGTATTTGCAATGGAGACCTTATACCCTAAAAGTCTAAAATATTTACTATTTGATCCTTTACAGAAAAAGTTTGCCCACTCTTGACTTAACATGTAATGCCCTATACAGTCCTTCTAATACCACTACCTCTCTGACTGTATTGCTTATTCTGTTTCACCTGCAATGCCCTTCCCATTTCTCCTCAAAGACAGTGGGCACACATTGTCATATTAAGACCATTGCACTGACTCTTCCCATTGTCTAAAATGCTACTCCCACAGGTATCCCTGTGACTTCCTCTCTTATCCCCTTCGATTCTAGGCTCAAATGTCACCTTTTCAGTGAAGCCTCCCCTTATCATCCCATTTAATTCTGCAACAACAGCTGGAAAAGCCGGTGTTTATGCTGCCTGTCACCATCAGAACCAATAAGTAGAGACAAGGATTGAATCTTTATGGGCATTTTATACAGATGCTGGTGGTTTGATAAGGTGGCGGGTTACGTACCCTAAAAACCAACTTAACATCTCCTCTTCAGCCAGCCTTTTCTATAAGGAGAAGAAAAGGGTAGGCAAGGAGTTTGGAATTCAGGGGGAAAAAAATAGGTAAGGGATTTGGAATTCAGCAAAAAAGTTAATCAGATAAAAGTTGCAGTCTGGAGATTTTCCTAGCATCCCTTCATCTGCTGACCAGCGATTTTTCACCTGCATCCTGGTAGAGGGCAGACATTCCCTCCCTGGAGCACAATGGCTCACATACTATCTTGATCTCTTGCAGTCCTCCTGGGGAACAAAGGTTGAATTGCTTGCAGGCCTCCTGGTGTCAGGGTAGGTCTAGTCATGCATTCCCGTTTCTGGGACAGGAGCTTTCTACAGGCACTAATCATTACTGTAACTATTACTAGAAGCTAAAAAATTTTAACTCTTGCGTTCCCCCATCATAATCTATATCTCATGCTGATTTGTCTTAACCCCTTCAACCTTATTTTTTCCTTAGAACTTATCACCTAATATGATAATAGTTTAATAGTTTGTTACATTAATTGCTTATTTTTTGTCTTTTCTTGTAGAATACGTTCTCCATGGTAGTTCTTGTACTCCAGTTACTTGTAGCAGTGCCTGTCACATAGCAGGTATTTAGTCAATACTGATTGAATGAAATGATACTGAAGAAATAGAATATTATCACGCCTTGGAATCTATCTATGTACTTCAGCAATCACACCCCCCACCTACTCTCCTCCCATGGAAGTACTCTTTGTATAATCTGTTAATCATTTATTTTCTTTATAGTTGGACCAAGTTTTATATATCCCTACAAAATATATATATATAGTCTAGCCAACTTTTAACTTTATATAAATTGAGTAATACTTGCATGTACCATCCTAAGAATTACTTTTTCCCAACACATCCATGTTGAGGCACATGGTAGTAACACACTAATTTTCACTGCTGAATAGTATTCCAGTCTATAGTACACCATGATTCATCTATCTTTTTACATCACCTGTATATTTAGGTTGTTACTAGACTTTTATTATAAACTATACTGTCAGGAACATTTTTATATATATCTTCTTCTACATATATATAAGATTTTCTCTAGAGTTCACATCTAGGAGTGGAATCCCTGGGTTGTAGATTTTTACAGATTCAACTATATTGGGTAATGCCAAATTGTTCTGTACAAAGTTACACAAATTTATACCTCAACTAGCAGTGTAAAAGAGCTCTATAGCTCCATATCCTCACTAACACTTGGTTTTGTCAAATTTCTTACAGTGGTACTGTAGAGTGGTAACCTGCCCTGGCTGGTATGGCTCAGTGGATTAAGGGCTAGCCTGCTAACAAAGCATCACTAGTTCAATTCCCAGTCAGGGCACATGCCTGGGTTGCAGGCTAGGTCCGCAGCAGGGCATGTGTGAGAGGCAACCACAGCAGGGAGCTCACGAGAGGAGGGAGGAGAGGGAGGTTTCCCTCTGTCTAAAAATAAATAAATAAAATCTTTAAAATATAAAAAAAATACATAAAGTGGTAACTCGTTGTGATTTTAATTTGCATATTTCTCATCACCAAGAAATTCAGAATCTTTTCCTATGTTTATGAGTCACTTGCTATTCCTTTTCTGTGAAATGCCTGTTTATCTTTTTCCCCTATTGGGTTGTTTTGTTTTCCTTATTCACAAGGAGGTTTTTCATAAAAAAAATATAATTTAGGGCCAATTGTACTACACAGCTTCATGATGCTTGAAAGCAAAACAATCTTAAGTGGAATGATGATCCTGACTCACCAAAAAAATTGATATACTACTTGTCAACTAAGTAGGAATAAATAAGTATTGAACAATCTCTGTTAAAAGTATGGTCTTAGTTTAAATTAGCCAACTAAATAATACCTTTGAAGAATATTTTCATAAAATTGGTAAAATGAAAATAAGAGTGTGTGCATACATTTCTCTGTAGAATTCTTAATTTCCTAAAGATGTCCAATAAAGAAGGTTGAGTTTCCACATAACTACCTTCATAAGTATAATTAGTGAGTATTTGCTAAATGTACTAACCTTTAACTTATGTTTTGCATATGTTAGACATTTTTTTCTTTCATAGTTCCATACAGAGGCAATGATGAAAACTGGCAATAATAATGACTTGTAAAGTAAATATCAACATTTTCCCAAGAGTTATATTAATGCACATCCTGGCTAAATAACATTTACCACAATTCCAAACTCAAATCTAACCATTCCTCTATCTTAGTGTACTGATGCCTATTTATTGTTAAAATGGACTATTGTATCAAGGAATTGATAAATAAGTCCCATGACACTCTGTTACTGGACATTCTGTTCTCAGTGGGAAAACATTCAAGCTACTCATGTATGTCCTCCATTTTGTTTAGTTGAAAAGGAATTTCCTGTCTATGAATCTATCTTAGATTCAGGATAGACCTTATTACACATCTTAAATCAGGGATTTTTAGTTTATTTATCCCTCATACCTAGTAAAGACCTTGTTTTATATGGGTTAAAGAAACTCGTTACAGAAAATTGAGTATCTCAATATTTACTGAGAAATGACTTTCTTATTTTCCTAACTTTAGTCTCTCTATGTACTTAAAATGATTTCAAGTGGTAATTCTGTTAAGAAATAAAACAAACCTGGACATGACTTTTGAACTTGTGACTACAGAGCATATTAGAAAATATTATTTAAAGAAATCTACTTTACCTATTAAGGACCAGAAGATGAGTTTCTTGTTTGAAAGGGTCCACTGACAATCCATCATAATAAATGAAAATACTTACATCAAAACATATAACTGAGATTTCAAGACAGTTGAATTAAAGAGAACATGTTTAAAGTTTATGGTGATCAAAAAAATAATAAAAACAGTTCACCCAGGAATTTTTGAAAATCAGAGTTACACCTGACTATAACAGCAACACTGGAAGCTGAAAAACGTGAAATAAGGCTTTAAAATATGGGGAGAGACAGACGAAGCCACACCATCACAACAAGACTGGTGGGGAGTGCAGAGGAGGCATGGGAGGGCTGGCTGGGCTCCTATGGCTGGCAGCAGAAATGCTGGAGGGATATTTCAAGTGTCAAGGGATTCCCCCTGAAAAGTGTGGGGCCTAAGCACCAAGCTAGGATCCCCAGCATACAGCACCAGAACTGGGAAAGAAATCAAAGTAATGTATGGCTGTGAAAAACAGCACTGTTTTTGTCACCAGGCAGAGATGGCTCAAGATGCACAGAGCCTCTTACAGGGCCAATGCACAAAATTCCATTTGCAACCACTTACCCTGGGTTCCAGCAGAGGGAGGGCAGAGTGAACAAGAGATGTGTGAGGAGAGTCTCAGGCTGGTGTTTCTGGAGAGAGAACTGAAGCAACAGCCACCAGGATCCCTGTGCTAACTGATTCTGCATACTGCAGGAGCCATCTTTCTCAGGCAGAGCGCTTCCCTCCAAATGGCATGAGCCTGAGGGGAAGCAATAGAATAGCCCCTCCTCAGGTATTACTTTGCCCCACTCTGTGGTGCTTAAGTCCTGCTGCTGACACGTACAGCCAGGAGATACTTGCTGATCAACTCTACAGAAAGCCTGCAGGCAGAAGCAGATCTCTAGGAGTTCTGAGATTTCAGCTGGCCCTTCCATGGGCCTGGTTGCTAATAAAAGCCAACCTTGGTGTGCAGCCCAGTTCTTTCTGGACACAAACAGGCCCAGAAGAGGGAGCCACAAGTTGTGGATTGCTGATAGCTCCAAACAGGTTGCGCAGGGCTAGTCACAAGCAGGATTTGATTTAGGCATGCACAAGAGTCTTGCAGATCTACCTAATACATAGAAACAAACACAAAGAGACAGACAAAATGGAAAGACAGAGAAACAGGCCCCAAATGAAAGAATAAGAGAATTCTCCAGAGAACTAGATTAAATGGAGGCAAGCAATTTATCAGATAGAGAGTTTAGAGTAATGATTATAAAGATAATCAATAGCATGAAGAGAGACATAGCAACCATAAAAAAGGGCAAGTCAGATATAGACAACAATCTCTGAAATAAATAATACACTGGAATAATAATAAACCATAGGTTAGATGAAGCAGAGGATCAAATCAGTGATTTGAAAAACAAGGTAGGAGAAAATACCCAAGCAGAGCAGCAAAAAGAAAAAAAAAATGTTTAAAAAGGAGAGCTTAATAAACTTTTGGGACAACATGAAACATAGCAACATTTGCATCATGGGAATACCAGAAGGAGAAGAGAGTGAGCAACGGATCAAGAACCTATTTGAAGAAATAATGACGGAAAACTTCCCTAACCAGGAAGCTCAGACAATCCCAAACAAGTTGGACCTAAAGAACCCTACACAAAGACACATCATAATTACAATGGCAAGGCCTTAAGACAATAAGAGAATCCTAAAAGCCACAAGAGAAAAGAGGTATTTATATACAAGGGAGCACCAATTAGACTGCCATCTGATTTCTCAGCAGACCATTTCAGGCCAGGAGACTTCTCATTCAAGATGATGAAAAGCAAGGTCCTACAACCAAGGCTACTTTACCTAGCAAGGCTATCATTTAAAATTGAAGGAGAAATAAGGAGCTTCCCAGACAAAACAAAAAACAACAACAACAAAAAAAAACACTAAAGGAGTTTGTTAACACCAAACCAGTACTGCAACAAATGTTAAAGGGAGTCCTTTAAGAAGAAGAAGAAGGGGTGGGGGGGGGGCAGAATAAAACAGAGGAAAATAGTCTAACAATAAAATGGCACTAAATAATTATGTATCAATAATCACTTTAAATGTAAATGGCTTAAATGCTCCAATCAAAAGACATAGGGTTCCTGAATGGATAAGAAAACAAAATCCATATAAATGCTACCTGCAAGAGACCCACCTCAGACTGAAAGATACACACAGACTAAAAGTAAAGGAATGGAAAGTGATAGTTCATGCAAATGGAAAGGAAAAAAAAAGCTGGGATAGCAATACTTATATTCCATAAAATAGACTTTGAAACAAAGGCTATTGTAGGAGACAAAGAAGGACACTATATAATGATAAAGAGAACAACCCAACAAGAGGACATAACCCTAGTAAACATTTACGCACTCAACATAGGAGTGCCTAAATATGCAAAGTAAATTTTAATGGACATAAAGGTAGAGATTAACAGAAATACAGTCATGGTGGGGATTTTAACACACTTTGACTCCAACGGATAGATCTTCCAGACAGAAAATCAATTAGGAGGGACTGGCCTTAAACAACACACTAGATCAAATGGATTTAATTTATATCTTCAGAGCATTTTACCCCATGGCAGCAGAATACACTTACTTTTCAAATGCACATGGAACATTTTCTAGGATATATCACATGTTAGGACACAAAACAAGTCTGAATAAATTTAGAGAAATTGAAATCATATCAAGCATCTTCTCTAACCACAATACTATGAAACTAAAAATCAACACAAGAAGAAAACTTAAAAATACACAGACATGGAAGCTAAATAACATATTATTAAACAATGAGTGGTTCAAGAAAGATCAAGGAAGAAATGAAAGGTAACTTGAAACAAATGAAAAATGAGAACATAACAATCCAAAATCTGTGGGACACAGGAAAAGCAGTCCTAAGGGGGAAATGCATAGCACTACAGGCTTATCTAAAAAAAAAGAAAGAAAGAAAAAAGAAAAAAAGAAAAACAAGAAAAAGCTCAAATAAACAATCTAACTTTATACTTAAAGGGACTTGTGAAAGAATAACAAATAGCTCAAAGTGAGCAGAAGGAAGGAAATAATAAAGATCAGAGCAGAAATAAATGAAATAGAAGAGATATAAAAGATCAATGAATCCAAGAGCAGATTTCTTGAAAAGATAAACAAGCCCTGGTTGGTGTGGGTCAGTGGATTGAATGCCAGCCTGCAAGCCAAAGGGTTGCCGGTTTGATTCCTAGTCAGGGCACATGCCTGGATTGTGGGCTGGGTCCCCAGTGGGGGGCGCATGAGAGGCAACTATGCGTTGATGTTTTTCTCCCTCCCTTTCTCCCTCCCTTCTCCTCTCTCTAAAAATAAATAAATAAAATCTTTTTTTTTTTTAAAAGATAAACAAGTTTGGCAAACCTTTAACCAGACTCAAGATAAAAAGAGAGGACCCAAATTAAACAAAATCAGAAATGAAACAAGAGAAATAACAACTGATACCAAAGAAATACAAAGGATTGTAAAAAAAAAATATTATGAACAACTATATGCCAACAAACTGGACAACCTGGATAAAATGGATAACTTCCTAGAAACATACAGTCTTCCAAAACAAAAACAGGAAGAATCAGAAATCTGAATAGACAGATTACACCCAGTGAAATTGAAGCAGTAATCAAAACACTCCCAACAAATAAAATCCCCGGACTGGATGGCTTCACAGGGAAATTTTACCAAACATACCAAGAACTAACACTTCTCCTTCTCAAAGCATTTCAAAAAATTCAAGAGGAAGGAAGGCTACCAAGCTCATTTTACGAAGCCAGCATTATCTTAATTCCAAAACCAAATAAAGACACTACAAAAAAAGAAAATTATAGGCCAATATCCCTGATGAACATAGGTGCTAAAATCCTCAACAAAATATTAGCAAGCCGAATACAGTAATGCATCAAAAAGATCATACACCATGATCAAGTGAGATTTCTTCCAGAAATGCAAGGGTGGTACAACATTTGCAAATCAATAAATGTGATTCGTTCATTACATAAACAAAATGAAGGATAAAAACCACATGACCATATCAATAGATGCAGAAAAAGCACTTGATAAAATCCAGCACCCATTTATGATAAAAACTCTAGCAATCAGCTAGAAGGTAAATGATGCCAGCATTTACCTTCAGCATCAGTGCAAAAGGTAAAAACTACAAGTGCTCCTTTTAAGATTGGGAACAAGACAGGGATGTCCACTTCCACCTCTCTAATGTGACATAGTACTGGAAGTCATAGCCACAGCAAACAGACAAGAAGAAGAAATAAAAGGCATCCAAATTGGAAAGGAAGAGGTAAAACTGTCATAATTTGTAGATGACATGATACTGTACCTAGAGAATCCCAAAGATTCCACCAATAAACTACTAGAACTGATAAATGAATTCAGTAAAGTGACAGGATACAAAATTAATGTCCAGAAATCAGTTGCGTTTTTATGTCATAATGAACAAACAGAAAGGGAAATTAAGAAAACAGTCCATTCACAATTGCTTCAAAGAGAATAAAATACCTAGGAATAAACCTAACCAAGGATGTAAAAGACTTGTACTCAGAAAATTATGACACTGAAGAAAGAAGTTGAAGAATATGCAAAGAAGTGGAAGTACATACCATGCTCATGGATAGGAAGAATTAACATCATTAAAATGTACACACTACCCAAAGCAACCTATAGATTCAAAACAATTCTTATCAAGATTCCAATGATGTGTTTCACAGAAATTGAACAAAAATTTCAAAAATTTATATGGAACCATAAAAGGCCCCACATAGCAACAGAGATCCCAAGAAAGAACAGACTTGGAGAAATCCCTCGACCTAAAGTCATTCTATACTGTAAGGCCATAGTAATCAAAATAGCCTGATAGTGGCATTATAACAAACACATAGATCAATGGAACAGAATAGAGAACCTAGAACTAAACCCACACCTCATAGCCAGTTAATATTTGACAGAGGAAGCAAGCACATACAATGGAGTATAGATAGTTTATTCAATAAATGGTGCTGGGAAAATGGGACAGATATGTGCAGAAAAATGATACTAGACCACCTTCTTACACCACACCCAATATATTCAAGATGGATTAAACACTTGAATGTTAGACCCAAAACCATAAAAATCTTAGAAGAAAACAGGCAGCAAAATCTCAAACATTGCTCATAGCAATATTTTATCAGATATGTCTCCCCAGGCAAGGGAAACAAAAGAGAAAAAATAAACAAATGGGACTATATAAAACTATAAAGTCTTTGCACAGCAAAGGAAAACATGAACAAAATAAAAAGACAATTCAAAGAATGTGAGAACATATTCACCAATTCATCTGATAAGGAATTAATACCCAAAATTTATAAAGAACTTACAAAACTCAACATCAAAACAACAAACAACCTAATTTAAAAATGGGCAAAGGACCTGAATAGACACTTCTCCAAAGAGGACATACAGATGGCCAATAGACATATGAAGATGCTCAATGTCACTAATCATCAGAGAAATGCAAATTAAAATCACAATGAGATACCATCTCACACCTGTCAGATTGGCCATCATTAATAAATCAACAAGCAACAAGTGCTGGTGAGGATGTGGAGAAAGGGGAACCCTTTTGCACTGTTGGTGGGAATGCAGACTGATGTTACCCA
Organism: Pteronotus mesoamericanus; assembly: GCF_021234165.1. Classification (NCBI taxonomy): domain Eukaryota; kingdom Metazoa; phylum Chordata; class Mammalia; order Chiroptera; family Mormoopidae; genus Pteronotus; species Pteronotus mesoamericanus. The sequence continues at coordinate 12,244,684 of NW_026555077.1, forward strand.
CTGTAGAAAGCAGTATGGAGATACCTCAAAAAATTAAAAATGGATGTGCCTTTTGACTCAGTGATCCCACTTCTGGAAATATAACTGAAGGAACCCAAAACATTAAGTCAAAAGAACATAAGCACCTCTGTGATCATTGAAGCATTATTTACAATCACCAAGATATGGAAGCTGCCTGTGTCCATCAGTAGATGAGTGGACAAAATAACTATGGGACATTTACACAATGGAATACTACTCAGCTGTGAAAAATAAGGAAATTTTACTCTTTGGAACAGTATGTATGGACTTGGGGAACATTATGCTAAGTTAAATAAGTGAGACACAGAAAAACAAATACCATATGATTTCACTCATATGTAGAATCTAATGAACAAACTGAACTAACAGGTAAAATAGAGACAGACTCTTAGAAAGCATCTTACTCAAAGTGACACAATTAGTAAGTGTGGGTCTAAGCTTGGAACCCAGATCTGTCTAACTCCAAAGCATAATTCCTCTCAGCTTTCCCTTCTTATGTGACTATAAAGCATAGAGACGAAAACAATCAAGGATCACGTCTTTCATATTACACCCACGATGGGTGTGGCACTATCTGGCATGCATGGTAAGGGTACCTTGCCCCTAGCTAATGAGTATTTCTATCATAGGACTTAGCACATTTTACCATTGTTCATCATTTGCACATCTGAAGAGCTTCACCAGGACAGGCAGTGAATCCCATTCACCTACACAGGCTCAGCATCTAGAATAGTACTTGCCCTTGAGTCAGTGCTCAAGAAACACATAGTGGACAAACCTGTAGGTTTGGGGCTGAGAAATTAAGAATGTTTTGTGTCTTTTCTGGAAAAACTTGTTCATACCTGATTCTCCATACTTAGTCAATCCAGTTAATTGATGGTTTACTTAGAAGGCATTGGAGGGGCATTATTAATCAAACATCAATGGTTTTTAAATCCTTTCTCTGAAGTAGTCATTTTCATAACTTTAGAGAAAAACAATCTGCTTCTTTTGTCTTTATCAGAAGTCAGCAGTTTCATGAAACCCCATGAAAACTCCTAATCTGCTCTACCTTCTCAATTTTGAATCACCAAAGCTAAGAGCTGGAGCTCATTCCTGACTCCACCCTTCCTTTTCCTCCACACAGGCTCAAAGTCGAAGCTTCACTAATTCCACCTCTTTCTGTCCCTTCTTTTCATTCCCATAGCTTTAGCTCAAACACTTATATTTTACCTGAATCGATAGAGTCTTTTCTCAATCTCCCTTTCCCTAAATTATTCCCACTCCAATGAGAGAAAAAGTGTAATGGGAGAACATAGAGCAATTAATTCTGACTGTAGGTGATTTATGTGAGAGAATCCAGCATAATATGTGGAACATAATAAATTCCCAAAATACATTAGAGGATTTTTGTTTGTTTGTTTTGTGGAGGATTGGGTTTAAGGACTTAGTCTGCAGGAGGTTAAAATTTAAGCAGGCCTTGAAAGAGAAAATCCTTTTGCTTTAGAGATTCATTTTATATTGTGTGATAAAAACAGGTGCCATTTGACAAAGGTTGAAATTGGCTTTTTTGCAAAATGGAATATACAATTCCTCACAAAAGTAAACTGCCATGACCAATACATTATATCATGTACAACAAATATGCTGTATTTTTCTGGAAACAAACAATTTCTTGTGCATAATAATCATAAATCATGAAGCAAAGATGTATTTCAAAAGAAAAGTGACAGCCTACAATTGCCTACAATTGAAAGGCAGTGGCTTCTTGTTTAAGGAAGTGAGTAGTTTGGGGAATAGTTTTCATGTAGGAGGTTGCGATTTGTCCACACTTCTTGCCCACTAAACATCAATTCTTTATTTAGTTATCCTCTTCCTAAGTGCAAAGGTTCTGTCTGTCCTGAGTCACCCTGGGAGTTACAGATAGACATTGAAACCAAGACTTCTGTCTGATTGTAACGAAGTAATTGAAAATTAGTTCTTCCTCACTCATTTTCATTCACCTCCCCTACCCTGACACACACACAAAGATCATAGAAATGCTTCTGTAGTGGGAAGGCTAAAAGAAGCATGTCAGATTCTAGTTAGTTTCTATTGTAAAAAAAAGGAGTGAAGACGTTAAGAAAGGAAAGTTGAGGTTATGAACCAGGATTAGATAAAATACCAAAAAAAAAAAATGTGGCGCTGTGTTGTGTAGGGTATGGTTATTTCCAGGGCTTGGGACTGTCCCTGAGCTGGTGAGTTATTAGCCAGCCTGGAACCCTGGCTGTTTATCTCCTTCCTTCGGAAGTTATCTACTGATGCATATCTGTGCTTCCTAAATTCTTAGCACATGAAGTTATCATTATTAGTAGAATTATACAAGTAGTAACAATTTTAATAATTAACATTTATTGAGTGCCAACTCTGTGCCAAGTACTGTGGCTGTGCCTTTATATGCCCAATCTAATACTTACAAAATTCCTATAGAGTAAGTACAATATTCATCTGCATTTTCTCATTGAGGAAACTGAGGATCTGAAAGGAGAAGTTACTTGCTCAGGGTCACTGAGCAATCAGTAGCAGAACCAGAAGTTGAATCCTTAGCATATTCATTCCCTGATCCACACGACACTTGAATGAAGTGAATGAAGTTGCTGAGTGTTAAACTTCAAGAAGATCACTGCCACTGTTTCTGAGGACTTGACTCTGACTCTGGAAAAATTTTCACTTTGGATTTCAAAACAACATGGCAGCTGCGATTCTACTGTCTTACACAAAAAGCAGGTGTGCTTGAGTAGAGTAACACACATGCTGGTGGGGTGAGACTGGGTACAAGCAGGCTCCAGGAGTAAGGTTACACTGAATCTCCTAAGTACATTCTTCCCTCCATTGTCCACAGTAGCGCTTTCTGCCATATTTACCCAAAGTCAACTGCAATTCAAAAATATTAAATAAAAAGTTCTAGAAATAACCAAGTCATAAGTTTTAAATTTTATGCCCCTCTGAGTAGTGTAATGAAATCTCACACCGTCTTGTTCCTTCCTGCCTGGGACATGGATGTCCCCTTTGTCCAGCATATACCTGCAGTATACATTAGACACCAGATGTTTCAGTTATAGGTCAACTCTTGCGGTATCACAGAGCTTGTGTTCCAGTAACCCTTATTTTACTTAATAATGGCCTCAAAGCGTAAGAGTTGTGATGCTGACAATTTGGATGTGCCAAAGAGAAGCTGTAAAGAGGTGAGTACAGTACAGTAAGATATTTTGAGGAGATAACACATTCATATAACATTTATTATAGTATTGTTATGATTGTTCCAATTTATTATTATTATTTTAATCACTTATTGTACTATGCTATAAATTAAACTTTATCATAGGTATGTATATGTAGGAAAAAAAGCTTATTAGAGTTTGGTACTATCATGGTTTCAGGCATCCACTGGGATTCTTGGAATGATCTCTTGTGGATAAGTGGGGCTGCTGTACTTATCTAAACATTGTGCAAGAGATGGTGGGACATTGGAGCAGATGCTAAGATGGTTTTGAGAACAAAAGTGAGCTTATGAGGTAAGAGGGTAGAAAGCAGATACAAAAGTCCAGGGCACCAAGGCTGAGTGAAGGAAAAAAAACATTTGTATATTTAAGTAACAGAGAAGGTTTAATTTTAAAACAGCACTTGTCCACTTTGGCCTCACACTGAATCACATTTATAGCTCACCTACTTTGGGAGCTTTTTAAAAAAATTCAGATGCTGGGTCCAGTGGCATACTGAGGCCTGCTGTACTAACAGAGTGAATGCTGGTGTATCTTCCTAACTCCACGTTCAGTGGCATCATGTTTGCTGCCTGAAATAAGAGTATTAACACCATGGGAATTGGCAAATGCTGCAGATCAGGGTATTTTTTTTTCTGGCACAGATAGTTGCTAAACTTTTACCAGCATGCCATTGCTCGGATTTACCTTCACCGATTCTGGTTTAGTTGGTCTGGGGTACAGTCATGGCATCAGGATTTTTAAGACTTCCCTAGTTGGTTCAACATGCAATGAAGTAGAGCTGTTCAAACCTAAAGCCCAGTACTCAGAGTGCAGACCCCAGCACTGCCATCCCCTGGGAGCTTGTCAGAAATAGTGTATTTTACCTCACCTCACTATCCTTGGGCTATTAAATCAGAACCTGCATATTAACAAAGCATACACATTAAAATTTGAGAAGCATTGGTCTTATGGGGTGGCCAACTTTTTGGTGTCTCTGGGCCACGCTGGAAGAATAAGAGTTGTCTTGGGCCACACATTAAATACACAAATACTAACAAAAACTGATGAGCAAAAAAGAGGTTTTAAGTAAATTTACAATTGTGTGTTGGGCTGCATTCATAGCCATTCCAGGCCGCATGCAGCCTGCAGGCCGTGGGTTGGACACTCCTGATAGACAGGTGTTTATAGTCTACTGACCTAATCACACGAAAATGAAAAGAAAGAAGTAGAGAGTAGCAAGAAAGAGAGAAAAAAACATTGGTAGCATGAAGAGACACTGTCAGCCCACAGAACAGATATATCTGGGAACTATCTGCAAGGCTAGGCTGAGATCCCGTGTTTTATTTCTGTTGCTGTTATCTGCAAGTACCGGCCTACCATGTGACTTCTTACAATATTCTGTGTCAATCATCATCTTTGATGGTTTCTTTCTAAGAAGCAAAAGAAAACTCGGTAACTTAATGAATGAGTGCTGCATTTTGCAGCACTGCCCTTTTAAAGCATTCCTACTAAGCTCATAAAATTTTGACAAGACTGAAGTCCCAACAGACAAAGCTTCAAGGATATGGTTAGGTTTTTCTGTGATGAATAATAACTTTACAGTATCTTTACAAAGGTTCTAGAGTCAAGTGTTTTTAGAAGGTATCACTTCACACTCAAGCAATACTTCTTTCTTTGTTTCAGACAGTTGGACTCATAATGTGGAGCTAACTGAAAGCCTAACATGAGTGAAGACCTCTGTGTAACTTTCTGGGTCTTACTCATAAGAAGTTTAGTATCAAGATCAATAAGGCATTTTCAATGAAAAGGCTTAGAACTGTTCCAATTTACTTCCAATAAAATGTTGAAAAGTCAATGTTGAAAAGAATTATAGAATCATGAGTCTCACAGAGACCTTAAGAGTCCAACTTAAATTACCACTGAATCTCAAAAAGGTCTGCTTTCTCAAGGAGCATGCTAATGATTTCCTGATTCTTTCATCTCCCATTGGAAGCCAGACAGTAAAATCTTCATTATTCATTCACACAACAAACCTTTAATGAGTACTTGCTCTATGCAAGGCACTGAACTGGATTCCGGAGATACAATGGTGAATAAATATTGATTCACGGATGATCCAAAGGACACACTGCTGCAACCATCTACTTTCTGAACTGCATTCAGTATGCCCACCAAACCTTTTAAAATGGAAATCAGAAATCTGAAACTTTCTTACAGGGAAAAGACTGCATGATTGGACCAGCATTTCTAGTGTCTGCTTATTTAAAGAACTGTATCATTTTAGCAGAAGAGACAAAAATTCAAAATAGTGGAATAAATGAATATATGAAGATACATTGACTGGGTTATTTCAACAGACACACATTTTCATTTGGTTGGCCACATGTGGCAGCACTGACCTCTTAATCTACATGTTGGCATTTTCCTGTAGAAAAATTTAGTTCAACTTGCTTGACGTTTTTGTCTTGACACAATTCTACTTAGCATGAGATCGTTTGTAGGACCAGAGGTAGGTGATAGATTGGAATCTATTCTCTGTGCAGACTTTTCTGGCACACAAGATTAGAAGCTAAAAGGAAAACAAATAGGTTCTCATTTACAAAGTGGAAAAATAAGTAACATTCTAGTTTGCCACTACAGTCCTTTCACATGAGTGGAATTCAGCATTTCAGCAGCTTTCTATATGAACACATTGAAAATACTGCATTGATCTGTGCCATCAGGTATTTGCTTCAGAACATGCCCTTAAAACTCAAAAAGCGGTCAGTTCTCTAAGACTTTTCTATTTGTTTACCCTCTAAAAAGTCCGTAATTGTTCTCTCCCTCTACTGACCCCAACAATATGTCTTGGGCTACTTAAAAAGGAAAATCTCTTTTTCCTTTTGTTAGAAATGAGATCCTTTTGTTAAAAATAAGAATCAGCTTTCGGACACAGATGAAAAGGAGTAGGCCAACTAACTCCCTCCTCTTATTTGCACAGTTAACTCAACAACAATGAAAGAAAAAACATACACTCGTATTTTTGCCATATGTAACCTCAGATGAGACTCTAGATTCTTAAACTGTTTACAACAAAATGTGAAATGATCTGCAAGCTAGTGTGAATGTACAACACTTGGGTCATGTCAAGTCATATTCTTTGCCCCCATAGAGCAGAGGCCCTAATTTGGCCTGAAGTTTGGCTTGACAGGCAGAGTGGATTTGTTGCTTCAGCAGCGTCTGACAAGCAGATGACAAGATAAAGCATGCTCTTCGTTTGTGTCCTTCACTAACTAGTACCATGTATAAAATCAAAGGCCTTATCAAATGAAGCTCTTGATTTAAGGCAATAAGGAGATATAGTCCTCACTTTTAGCAAATCTGTGGAGTAAACTTCTATTCTCCTTGCTTATAACCCATGATGAGGTATTAACATGTTGAGTAGCAAAGTATCTTAAAGTCCTTAAAGATGTGGTCTTGAGCCCAGAAATAAACCCATGTCAATACAGTCAGTTAACATTTGACAAAGGGGACAAGAATAAAAAATTCAGTAAAAATAGCCTCTTCAATAAACGGTGTTGGGAGATGTGGACAAGTACATACAAAAAAACTGAAACTAGACCACCAACTTATACCACATACCAAAAAATAAACTCAAGATGGATAAAAGACTTAATATAAGTCATGACACCATAAAAGTCCTAGAGGAAAACAGAGGCAGGAAAATTTCATATATCCCATGCAGCAATATTTTCACCAAAACATCCCCTAGGGCAACAGCTATGAAGGAAAGAATAAACAAATGGGACTACATCAAACTAAAAAGTTTCTACCCAGCTTAAAAGAAATCAACAAAATGGAACAGGAACCAGCCATATGGGAAAACATACTTGTCAATGATACCTTGGACAAGGGTTTGATCTCCAAAATGTATAAAGAGCTCACACAACTGCACACCAGGAAGACAAACAATCCAATTTTAAAAAATGGGTAAAAAGGACCCTAACAGACACTTCTCCAAGGAGGACACACAGAGGGCCCATAGACACAGGAAAAAATGCTCAACATCATTAGTCATTAGAGAGATACAAATTAAAACCACAATGAGATACCACTTCACACTGGTCAGAATGGCCATAATTAATAAATCAATAAACAACAAGTGCCAGCAAGGTTGTGGAGAAAAGGTAACCCTAGTCCACTGTTGGTGGGAAGGCAGATGGTAGCCACTGTGGGAAACAGTATGGAATTTCCTCAAAAACCTAAGATGGAACTGCCTTTCGATCCAGTGATCCCATTGCTAGGATTACACCCTAAGAATCTGGAATCACAATTCAGAGGAACCTATGCACCCCAATGTTCATAGCAGCATTATTTACAATTAGCCAAGTGCTGGAAACAACCTAAGTGCCCATCGGTAAATGAGTGGATCTAAACATTTACATAATGGAATATTACACAGCAGAAAGAAAGAAGGAACTCCTAACCTTCACAACAGCATGGGTGGAACTGGAGAGCTAAGTGAAATAAGCCAGGGGGTGAAAGACAAACGCCATATGATCTCACTTATAAGTAGAGCCTAATCAACAAAACAAACAAATGAGCAAAATAGAACAAGAAACTTGGAAATAAAGAACAAACTGACAGTGACCAGAGGGATGTGGAAACGGCTATAGTGGGGAAATAAGGGGAAGGGACAAGCCAAGGAACACCAATAGAGGACTCGTGGAGATGGACAATGGTGGGGGGGATTGGCTGTGGGAGTGGGGGTGGGCAGGGCAGGAGAGAGCAATGGGGAAAAAGGCAGGACAACTGTAACGGAACAACAACAAACAGAAAGGAAGATCTGGTCTCAAAAATGGAAGCACAGATTTTTTGGGGGGGTGCTTTAGAAGTACATAGAGAAATAGTCAGAAATGAGATTAATTCATTGGGAGTAACTTATTACACTGAATAGTTACTATTTCTCACTAAGCTTTACATTCTGTAAGGCATATTTACATCAATTGCCTTTTAATTTTCATAAACTTGTTGAGTGTGTGGCTATGCGACACAGGTCCTTGATTTGTTTGAACCCTGCTATGGGACTTACAAGAAGAGTAAACTGAAGCAAGATGCTTAATTTGGCCAAAGGCTAAGCTTCCTCTTTAAGAAATGTGGGTTAATAAAATTCACTTCATGGGAATGTTGTAGGATTGAATGAAATACTCTTTGCTAAACTGTTTTGTGACTATTAAATTACGTAAAGCTCTTAGCGCAGACAGTGCCTATCATATGGCACATGCTCATTAAATGGTAATTCTTACTATTATTAGACTGGGCAGGGAGGATGACTACATTCGGAGAAGTTAAATGATTGCTCAAGGGCATATAATCAGTTATTCCAAGCACAGGGGACTAGAATTTAGGCTTTCTGCCTCCTACCCTGGTGTACTTCATCTGTACACATGGAGTTTTTCTCCATGTAAATGGTACTATACTAAAGTCAGTGAAGGGATAAAAAAAATGTTTAAAAACACAGTCTAGACTTCTACTTTAAGGCAAGATAAAATCACAGGAACTAGGTTTACTTTCCAGCCTGAAACAACCAGAAAACAGATAGGGTATATAAAATAACAGTTTTCATGACACTAGACATCAGGCAATGGAGAATAATGATCTCTGAAAGATGGGAAAAAAACAAGGTGAGCCCTACAGTTACCCAGGCTTTATACTTGGAGAGAGTTTCCAAGGTGTGGAATAGGGAATGGAAACCCAAGAAGTACCCGAAGGACATGCAGAGTTCAAGAGATGTAGCTAAGAGCCGAGGGACAGCAAGGCAGTGAGAGTTCATAGGACAGAGTACTGGAGAGGAGACAGCTGCACAGATATGTAATGAGGTAGGTTGGACCAGAGGTTTCTGGAAAACAGGGGAGACCCCAGTCCAGGGGAACCCCAATCCAGCACAAGGGGCTGCGCCCCCTCCTGCCAGAAGGCAGGGAGAGGGGAAAGTTGCTGAGGTGGCAGATTGAAGCAGCCTGCCTTCTCCAAAGGGAGGGGCCACCAGAGCAGAAAGATTGCTTGAGGCAAACTGTATCAACTGTAAATAAACCAGCATGCATTGCTTGAAGCAGTTGAGCAACTCATGACTCAGCAGAAGGGAGCTTGTACAGAGCATATGTGACTGGAGACTTTGTCCCCTTATGCAACATGGCAGCCAGAACAAGGGCAAAGGCAAATATGGCAAACACTGGCCCTCTGTTGGTTGAAAAGCTGGACACTCCCAGTGGCTTCTGGAGTGCATGGAATTCTGGGAGAGAGCTTTTAAACAGCAACAGCAGGTGGGCAGAAGCTCAAGCTCTTGCTCTCTTGGCTTCTTGGGCTCTTGCTTTGCTCCGTGCAGATGGGAGCACTTGTAGAACTGGCAGATGCTGGGCCCACCTGGGGCTTAGGCCTCACAGGGTTGGAAGCCAGCTCCTCAGAGGCAGGGTCCTAGGATGGGAGGTGTGTCTCGCTGGGCTCAAGCCTTTGGGACACTATGACCCAGTGCCACATGGTACATAGGTTCTGGACTGCTTCCTCTCTCTTGCCCTGAGACTTGTGCATGGAGACTGAGAGCAGCACATGGAGGTATGAGCTGGGAAGTTCCTCTTGGATGGAGCTTCCCCTGCACAGCTGTCCAGATCGATCTGGCAGTGCAACCCAGGCCCTGAGAGAGAGAGAGCACTGCTGCAGGATGATGGCGACTCTCAAACATACAAGTGCGCATCCCAGAGAGATGGGGATCTATTTGTATGGCTGGTTTAAATTTCAAAAGGACAGATAAGCAATAATGGGGAGGCTCTGGATGTAGCTTTGGTTTACAGTCTTTTGGGGAGCAAGGGAGGTCCTGTGTCTTGCAGAAGAGGAGGGTTCAGAGCAAGAATGCTCCTGCCCACCCCAAATAGGAAGCCCGGTTAATAAAAACCTATTTCTTTCCACACAAATCTTTGTGTTATGTGTATATATGGCAACAAGTGGCTGGACCCCATGCTGCCCAGTTACACAGAGAAAACTCTGGAAATCTACAGAAGGCTTGCTCCCTTGAGTATTCAGCTAAATACTGATCAGTGCATGTACATAAAAAAAAAATTAATAAAAGAAAGGTATCTGGAAAAATCCCCAAATGTCTGAAAACTAAGTAACATGGTTCAAAATAACCTAGGGGTCAAAGAACTAAAAAAATTAGAAAATATTTTGAAGTAGATGAAAAGGAAAACAGAACATATCAAAAATTGTAGGATACTGTTAAAACAGTAAGAAGGGATCAACTTATAGTATTAAATGCCTACATTATTCTTTTGAAAAAATGTCTCAAACCAATGACCTCAGCTCCTACCTAAGTAAACTAGAAAAAGAAAGACAAATTAAACCCAAGGTTATTGTAGAAGTAAATAAAGATTGGTACAGAAATCAATAAAATAAAAAAGAGCAAATAGGAAAAAAAAATCAATTGAACCAAGCACTATTTCTATGAGAATATCAATAATGTATAAACCTACACACTGAGCAGGGAAAAAACAGAGAAGATACAATTACCGACATTGAGGAACAGAGGAGTTACCTCACCACTGATGCTACAGATCTTGGAAGTATTGTAAAGGAGTGTTGTTGCAACTTCCTGCCAATAAACCTGTCAATTTAGATCAAATGAATAAATTTCTTCAATGATACAAACTATGAAAGCTTACTCAAGAAAAAACAGATAAACTGATTAGCCAATACTAGTTAATTTTGTAATTAAAAACTTTCCCATGAAATAAGCTCCAAGCCCTGAAGGCCTCACTGATAAATTCTACCAAATATCTGAGAGAAAAATAACACCAATTCTGTACAAACTTTTCCAGAAAATTGAAATGGAGGAAATACATACCAACACATCTATGAATTACCACTACACAAAAATGAGACAAAGACATTATAGGAAAAGTAAACTACACAAACAACAAAAAAATTAGCAAATTTTTAATTCAGCAATGTCAAACAGGGATAATACATATGTCCCGGGAATACAAGGTTGGTTTAGCATTAAAACATGAATCTAAATCACCTTATTAACAAACTAAAAAGGAAAAAACTATATGATAATCTCAGTACACAAAAGCACTTTAAAAAGACTAACATCAATTATTAGCCAAAACTCTGAAATCTAGGAATAGAGGGGACCTCTTGGCTGTGTAAAAGATTATCTCCAAAAAACAAAGCTTCAAGTAAAAATCTACTACATATAACAGACAAAAGTGAAGCTGTTTTGACTAGGGAAAGTTCAGCCTCTGGGTTGAGACCTTTCAAGGCCAGACATGTTCATGGGATTCATGCAGACAGAATATTCATGGAGCCATTGGGATGTCTGATATGACTTTATTCAAGGGTGGATGATCCACACACACTGTAAACTGCATGTCACCTGTCCCCCTGAGTGGCACCCAGTGTGGCTCTTGCATCCCCCAGCAGGAAGCCCCTACCCCTTAATATACTGGAAACAGACAAAGCCGGCAGGGAGCCAACAAATCTTATGCAACAGAACTTCATACTGTGCATGCAAACCCACTCAAGGCTATGGGAACAGTTTATTGGTCTCAGGTTCAAGACTATGAGTATACTACATATCAGACCCATTCAAGGTTGTGAGAAACTGCTTCCCTTAGTTACTCAGACACCTGGGTGAGGAAGCCATACTGCCTCCATTTACCCAACAACCTCGAGTCCCCAGCCCTCCCTTCGCGTGGAGCTTATAGGACTGCCACTAAACTCTGAGAGTCCAGGCGCTATGATTTGAAAAATCATCACTATAGGCCATCAGGAACCATGGAACCACATCATCAATAACTAGTTATTGACACTCTACTCTGCGTGGCAGCTATGTGACAGACACAACCAACAATCAGCCATAGGGTTGGGTGGTGTATAATGCCTTAGTCCAAGACCAGAATCTGGCCATATACCTTGTATATAGTAGGTATCCTACCAGTGTTAGGTGGATTACAATGAATGGCTATACTTTATATATAAAATACATATATATTGAGCAATGGATCATGCATCTTAAACTGAAGAATATTTCTCAGCACCAGGGGTGCATAAAACCACTAAATAAACATTGTGCTGCTCCCTTGAGTTTTAATTTGACTTAAGGATTGGTGCAAACACTATTTTGTTGTACAAGTAGATATGTTGCAGAACACAATGCAAATTTACCTGTATTTTTTTTTAAGAAAAAAGTGAAATTTAAAAGAAAATTCAAGCCTGTAGCAGGCAACCTCAAACTCAGGGAGCAGATACTCATTTTCCTCTGCCATCAGAGATTCCAAAGTGAAGAGGTTTGAGTAGTATTAAATAAATCTATATGCATCTTCACACTGTTGATAAGGCAACTCAGGCCCAGGTTGTTTATAGGGTTTATATGAGGTCAGAGTCAGATAGCAGGTAACTCTTCATGAGGTACATCCTGAGGCCTGCTCCTTCAAAAGTACCTGGAAAAATTATGATCTGTTCGAGGAGTAAAAAATCAGATTTAAAAACTTTCCATAGACCAGCTGACCAAATGAAGAAGAGAAGAAACTTATGTTTTCCTTAAGACACGCAGAGATAATTTGAAACATCCCACATTTTCCCTATGTACGTAAGTTGGAGGTATTCAAAATGGGGTTGGATTATGAGACCTACCAGTTCCCTTTCAATTCCTAAAGGTGTATTGGTTCTACAGACAACTCGAAACTGTCTATGTCTGTCTGCATTGTGACTGAAATTTATAACATGCATTTGTCTAATGTTTATCTTGTGAAATGGGTAGAAGTTGACATTCATATAATTTCAAATGAGACCTTCATTAAGTGAAGAGATGAACTCTGAGAGGGAATATACCCGTCTCACATATCCGCATGTGAATGTAAATGCACAAAAGCTCAAGGCAGAATGAGCAGAGGGATAGCTTGTGTGGCAGGTGTCACTTGCAGTGCTGCAATGGGGAATGTGGAAATCATGTACCTTCCCCTGAGTGGCACCATTGGCTCTTGGACTCCCCCAGCAAACCCCTACCCCTAATAATCTAAGATAATTCTTAGATTATCTGTAATGAAGGAGAAATGTTGGGCTTATAGCTGAGTCTCTTACTATCATCTAGAAGAACCCTTTGTTAACCCAGACTTATTTTTGAAGGGACAAAAACACTTTCAATTAACAGAATTCCCTGGAGGGCCCCCACCAAGCATTTTATTCATTCTTCTGTCATGCAGATGTTCACTTGGTTAGCACTCAAGAAAGAAGCACACAGATTCATTAAGAGAGACACAAATCCCTCTACGGAAAATTCACCACAAATTTTTCTTAAGTGCTTGCCTTCTATAATTGCTGTCATGGACATTTCAGTACAGATTGCAGCCATGCCTTTTTCATTTTGAAAGCTACTGAGGGAACCCATCACATGCCAGGCTTCCGCAAGGAAAGCACTGGGCAAGGCAGCCCCGAAGAGCAGCAGGGACGGCAGGCATTCTGGCTGCTGATGCCCTGTTCCTACACTGTATTCCAGTCCTCCTGGCATTAACCCCTGTACCATGAGTTGTCATTAATTCCGTCCAGCCTCTACTCCAAGCAAACCCCACCTCCCTGATTATATTCCGGGATTCGTTTGCTGGGCCAGTGCAGAGTTTGGATAATACATGTGTAGCTATTATCGAAACCTAATATTGCAGAGTAGAATGCTGGATGTCCTGTGGGCTATTAGGCAGAGAAGAAGATGACTACCTCTCAACTAAAATCTCGTGTTTTCTATCACAGATTGAATGACTTCTCTGATTTGCTGCTAAAGCCCAAAGAAAGAAATAAAAGGACTGCTTAGCCCACCAACTTTCCCCCAAACCACACATTGTCCCTGCACAGAGTAAGCAGACCTCTGCTTTACAGCTTCTTAAAACCTTCTCTGAATACAGTCATATTCTGTGTGGCATCAGCAAAGAGTTCCACACTACACTGTGGGCCCTTAGGGAGATGAGAATAACCATTGATAGGCTAGAGAAGTGGGACGCTTGCAATCCAGATCACAAGGTGGGCCACCAGTCTATTCAGGCTGGGGGTGATACTCCAAAACTCTCTGGGCAGAGGTGGAAGTTGGGTTTCTGAGTGGAAACCCAAGAACACGTGGACTATGGAAGACAGCTCAGCAGGCTCCTGGCACCAATGGTCTCGTACCATACTAATTCTGAAGCCCTTCTTCAGGTCCAGACATTGCCCTTCGCAAACTGCCGGACTTTGTTCACAGAATGCAAATCTTTTATCGCTGTGCTGGGATAGGACTGGGGCAGGCAGAGTCCGACAGCTATTTTTGCATCATTTTTCAAATTGTAAAATAACATCAAGATCATTAAGAAATTCTTTGTGAGGCTAAAGATGGGAGGAAAAATTAGCCAAGATGTTCATTAAGTGTTTAACTGGCTCCACTAAAGTGTTTTAGCTTACAAGGAGCCATTTTTCAGAGGGTAGTGTAGATCCATGATTTTGAAACTTTCCTAAGTATACTTGGTTTGCCTCCCTTCTTTGGTGTTTTCCTTAGAAAAACTTGACCATCTGGAGGGCTTTCAGAAAAAACTATACTCCAAACTGCAACAGTAATCACTCTATCTTGCCGTGTTTCTAGTATGAGTTGTCAAGTTATTACGCTTTGAAAAGTACGAGTCCTTTTCTACCTCCTCAACTTCAAGCAGGGTCCTTTGATGAAAATTGACTTGATTAGCAGCTCTCAACTGACCCTTCAAATAGCAAATAAAGATAGAACTAAGCATAGGCTTCCTCCAGAAGTTTGTATATTGGTAAATAAGATGACTTTCATTGATTTTTTTTTTCTGTTTTGAGTGGATTGATGAAATAGTGGAAAAGAAATTTAAAGATAATAATCTTTGTTTGTAGATTATATATGTTGTTTACCATTGACAGATTTTCTTTTTCCACACACTCTCTTGATAAAGAAAAGACTTCCCTAAAACAATATCATAAGAGGAGACATGTATGGGCTGTTGTGAAAAATAGGTTTGGGGAGGCTAAGCAATTGGATTGAGTATAGAGGTTAAATGTCTTGAAAGTTTTGCATAATACAGAAGAGTAATTTGGAATTTCAAGGATTTAAAAAACCCCTTGGGGAAGGCCTGAAGGCACCTTCATATCTGCAAAGACCAAAACCATCTTCCAGGAATCTCTTCACTTTAATTTCAGTAATTATTTCTAGGTCAAAAAATCTTCTGAATGAATCAAAATTGCAGTTTGTGAGAGCAAAGGGAAAGGTGCAACTATGAAATATTGTGTTATTTTGTTTGAAATATTGAGTTAGGTATTTGAGCATAAATAAATAAAAAAATTTTATAAAAGGAAAACAAGAAAGACAATCAATAAAACCAGTAGTTGGTTCTTTTAAAAGATCAAGTAAAATTAGAAACCTTTTTGCTGGATTGCCAAAATAAAAGAAAGAGAAGACAAAAATTAAGAAAATCAAGGATGAAAGGAGAGACATAACTACTGACCCTACAGAAATGAAAATGAATGACTTCACGTCAACAAATTAGACAATTTAAATGAAACAAATTCCTAGAAAGACACAAATTACCAAACTGACTCAAGAAAAACAGAAAATATGAAGAGACCTATAAAAAGTAAATACATTAAATTAGCAATTAATAATCTTCCCACAAAGAAAAGCCCCAGTCCCTGTGGCTTAATTGGTAAAGCATGTCAAATATTTAAAGAAAATATACCAATCATTCATAAACTCTCAGAAAATAGAAAATAGAATACTTTCCAATTCATCCTATAAGGCCAGTATTAATATTTTGATATAAAAGTCATAAAAATACATCTGAAGAAAAAAAAAACTATAGAATGTCCCACATGATCATAAAGATACAAAAGTTACAAACCTGAATCCAGCATGTCATAAAAAGAATTATACACCATGACCAAGTGGGATTCTTGCCAGGAATACAGGTTGGTTTAAAATTAGTCTAATGTACCACATTGATAGTATGAAGGACAAAAAGCACATGATAATTGCACCAGATATAAACAAAAGCATTTGAAAAAGTCCAACACCCTTTCTTGATAAAAATTCTTAACAAACTAAGATTACAAGAATATATACTCAACCTGATAAAGGGCATCTGCCCTTTCAACTTAGGTTGAAAGACAGAATACTTTCTCCCTAAGATCAGGAAAAAGACAAGAATGTCTGCTCTTACCACTTCTGCTCAACAATGCACTGGAGGTTCTAGTGAGTAAAATGGAGGGGGGGGGGCGTGGTTTGAGGGTTGGATCAGCATCTATATTGGAAAGGAAGATACATAACTGTCATTATTCATAGAAAACATGACCCTATATGTAGAAAATACCAAGAATCCATTTAAAAACTATTAGAATTAATAAATGAGTTAGTAAGTTTACATAATGCAATATCAATATACAAAAATCAATTGTACCTCTATATTTCCAATAAACAATCTAAAAATAAAATTGAGAGAACAGTTTCATTCAAACTAGCATCAAAAAAGAATAAAGTACTTAGACTAAATTTAACAAAATAAATGAAGGACTAGTACACTGAAAACTACAAAACATTGCTGAGAGAAATTGAAGAAAATATAAATAAATGGAGAGACACTCTATAATCATAAATGTTGAGAGTCCGTATTATCAGGATTAGAATTCTCTCCAATTGTTTTATAGATTAAAGAGAATCCTCATCAAAATCTCATTTGATATTTTAATATAATTTGACTGATTGATCATAAAATTTATATTAAAATCACAGGATCTTCATTGATCAAAACAGTAAGACAAAAAAATGGTGAAAGACCTACCTAATCTCAAAACTTATTTTAAATCCACAGTAATCAAAACACTGTGGTATTGATGTAAGATGACACTCAGCACAGTAATCAAGATGCTTGCAGGGATGGGCATGCAGATCAATGGACAGAATTGAAAGTCTAGAAATATATCCTTACGTGTATGGTCATTTGCTTTCTGGCAATGGTGCTATGATAATTTGGAGGGAAAAGACAATCTTTTCAATAAATAGTGTAGGAACAATTGGATAGCCATGTGCCAAAATTTGATCTTAGATTCTTACTTCATACCTCATAGAAAAATTAACTCAAAATGAACAATAGAACTAAATTTAAGAACTATACCTAAAGAAGTTCTGGGAAAAAAATAGTAAGAGAAAATATTTTTGTCTTGGAATCAGACAAAGTTCTTAGATATGACACAAAAGCACAATCCATTAAATCCATTAAAATAGGTTAAAAATTACACTAATTTTACATTTCCATTTCAAAATTTAAAACTTTTCATTTTCTTCTTTTAAATTTAATCTTTTTCTAAATTAATTAATTAATTTTTTTCAAATACACTTGTCTCTGCCTTCCCCCCACCACTATCCCTTGCCCCCTCCCCTCTCCTCCCTCAACCCTTCCCCTTTGGTTTTGTCCATGAGACTTTGCTACACATTCCCCGACCCTCCCCTTCCCTTCCTTTTCCCCCGTCCTCCCCTCCCTCCATCCCTCTTGTCTCTGTTCATTTCTTTTCCTTCCAGTGTTGCTGGTCTTATTTTCCTTGAACCTTTGTATTGTTGGTTAGGTTACGCTTATAGGCGAGATCATATGGTATTTGTCTTTCGCCCCCTGGCTTATTTTGCTTAGCATATTTAATCTTTATTGTATTTTTTCCATTACCATTTAGTCCCCTTATTCCTCTCTCTCCCCAGCAATGACCACACTGTTGTCCATGTCCATGAGTCCTTTTGCCTTTTTGCTCAATCCCTCCACCCCCTAACCTCCTTCCCCCTGCCCCCGCTGCCTGCCATCTGCTTTCCATCTATGAATCTGTCTCTGTTTTGCTTGTTAGTTCAGTTCGTTCATTTAACACAAAAGATAAACCACAAACTAGGAGACGATAATTGCAAATCACACATTTGATAAAGAATGTGCATTCGACATATATAAAGAACTCTTACACTCAATAATACAAAGGCAAACAACCCAATTAAGATATCAGAAAAAGATTTTAAAAGATATTTTACCAGCGAAGATATATTCACTGCTAATAAGTACATGAAAAGATGCTCTACATCATTACTCACTAGGGAAATGCAAATTAAAAATCACAATGAGATACCACTACATACTTACTAGAATGAATATAATGAAAAAGACAGACAATTATAAGCATTGGTGAGGATGCAGAGAAGCTAGTACATTGCTAGTGGGGATGTAAAATGGTGTAGAGAGTTGGAAAACGATTTGGCAGTTTATTAAAATGTTAAATATGCAACTCAGAAATTCTACTAAGAATCTACCCAAGAGAAATGAAAATATAAGTCCACACAAATACATGTATGTTCATGTATGCAGAAGCATTATTCATAATAGCCAAACATTAAAAACAATTCAACAACTGACGAACAATGCAGAAAATGTGATATATCCATGTAGTGGAATTCTATTCCACAATAAAAAAGAATGAGGAACTGACACGTGCTACAACACAAATGAATCTCAAAAACATGCTAAATGAAAGAACCCAGATGCAAATGATGACATATTGTATGACTGCATTTATATAAAATGTTCAGCCAAGGCAAGTATATAAGAATAGGAAGCAGATCAGTGGTTGCCAGGGCAGAGATCAACTTCAAACAGACAAGAATTCTTTCGTGGTGATGTAAAGGTTCTACAACTAGATTTGGATTGCAGCAATGGTTGCATAACTCGACAAATTCACCAAAAAAAATCATTGAATTATACACTTCAACAGGGAATTTTTTGGTATGTAAATAATGTCTCAATAATACAGTTTAAGAAAAAGAATAAAAGGTAAATTTGTTCTATTCTTCCTAGCTATAATAAAACTGAGTTTTTCTGCACCTCTTCCTATTTAGCGAGCACTAAATAAGAGTTGTGTGTGTGCTAAAAGCTTTATAAAGATTGTTTTCATTATTGTCACAATAGCTCTCTAAGGTCAGAATTATTTTCCCATTCTACATATGAGGAAATAGCCACAGAGAAAAATAAGCAAAAATCCAGAATCATTCAGCTAGTAATCTGATGAGCAGGGATTTGAACCTATATTTTTTTGGTAGCAAGGCCCAGACTCTTAATCACTGTACCTTAGTGTGTAGGCTTCTAAGCAAATTAATTCTGGCTTTGTTTAATATGTGCAATAGCCTACCTGACCTCCCACCATACCTTTCTTTACTATCTTTATGGAGGAGTGAGTTTATTTTGCTCCTTCCTCCCTGGTCTTTCACTTTCCTGTCAATTTCTGTGCTTCAGTGTGTTTTAATTTTCAGCTGTGTTTTAGCTGTGTTTTAATCTTCACTTGCCTCAGGTAACTACAGCAGCAGTACTTGACATCTTGGATCAACAAAGCAGAGGATTCTAAACTACGAGGGAAAATTCTTTCTTAGTGTTTGGAAAAGGAAGTTTTCCATAGCTTAAAATTTATATTAACAGTGGGCCTTTTGAGTCTATTGAACATGGCAACTCTGGAGAAATATAGATTGATTACACAGTGCATATTATAAAAACCCACTTGTGTCTAAATAGGTTCACGTGAGACATAGTTTTTCCATAGGTTAACTCTCTAAATTAAATCCTTCTCTAAAGTCAAAACACTAAGAAGAACCAGGCTTCAAAAATGAATAATGGATTTTTTCATTAGTAACAAAAACAGCATTAAGTTGAGAGGTCCGCTAGGCAAATCTAAAATGTGGGAACAATTCCTAATTGAGAGCCTAATGTTCCATTTAAAAAAAAAAATCTCTTTGAGGTATCATCAGACAAACTTAAAAATTCTTCACCACTGGCCATTTCCAAGTACAGATGCCAGTTTGACCACACATTTTAAACATGTGTCAGGAGAATTTTATGTAGCTCCTTTTACAAACTTAAAGAGAAATATATTCACTGTTACCAAAGAAAATTGGCCTACTGGGAGGACTTAGAAATGGAAAAAATGTAGGAAATCATCCGCAAGTAAATACTACAGCAGTTTCTATTTGTACCTATGCCTGCACCGGTCATATATAAGTTAGACTCTGTTTGAAGATTACACAGACATGTTACACATAAAACCTTTTGGAGGAAAGGTGAGAAGGAAGAAGCCATGACCAGAGGATGGCGCAGTAAGAAATCTAAGCCATCTCACTGAGCAGTTGTTGCTAAAGCACATCTTCCAGCCACAACCACCATGTGGTGAGCCATGCCACAAAGAGCACACCGACAGCCGCCGCCTGGGAAAATAAACCGCTCAATCGAAACGATGCTGTTGTAGCACAGTCGCAACCAAAGGCTTACATCTCCTATATTCAGATGGAAGAGGCACTTGTTAATCTTAGTTTTCATTATCTTTTAAATTTTGTTTTATATATCAGACAATTCTTGAATTATCAGATGATTTTCCATTTGGTTGCCTGTTTTTTCATTTATCTCTCTGCTTTTACTTAGAGTTCATTAAAATCAACTTTTGGACTCACGTATTTGTCTAAGTGCTTAAACCAATTTTCCTGTTTCAGAGAATGGCCAGTTCAAAATGAACAAGCTCAACTGTTGTTGGAAAATAAAAATAACCACTAAGACTGTGGATCAGAGTTATAGGAATTGGTGTCTGACCAACAGCACAGACTGGCAGTGGCAAAGAGCATACGGCTTGCAGGCCCAGGGCCAGGCCCATGTCCCCAGCACCGCAGCTCCTTGAGTAAGATGGGCAGGAGTGAGGCAGTGACAGGCTGGTCTTTCTGGAATAGTTTGGCCCATCTGAAGGCACGGGTGGTGGACAGAGACCAAAGAGAATTGCTAGTACCCACACGCCTACTCTCATCTACTCAAGACATGGCCCAGGGAAGAAGGAGTGGAGGATGGGTTATAATGTGGGCTCTAGGGCAACTGTACTCTCTTCACCACCATCCCAGAGCCTGAGTATCTAGAGGCGCTAGGCCTGAGTCTGTCCTTCTAGTGCAGAAAGCCTGAGGTCGTACGGTGCATTTTCCTCACCATGACTTCTAAAGTGGGTACGACATTTACAGAAGACACCTCTGAGTCTCAGAGAAAGCAAGGGGCCTGCTGCAATGTGCTTAGTACATTAATGATGGGGAGAGACTAGAACCCTGTCTTCTGCCCCTCTTTCTGATAGTTCCTCCACAGGAACATCAGACTCTCTGAAATCAATACGGCAAGAGAAGGTTTCTATTTCTTCTTTTCAATGTAGTGATGGGAGGGAGACTGGACTCTCGTGAAGATAACAAGAGGGACCCTGCTGTACCAGCAGCATAGAAAACCTAACTCTGGACAGATGGTTTTAGCATTTCCCCTCATGCTCTTTCTCTGTTCTTTTTCTTGGTTGGTGTCCCACTGCATGTGTCCTTGGAGACCAAGGTACAACTGCCAATTGCCACTCTGGCTAAGGGGCTCCACGGTTTCCATTCAGAGGTAGGGGTTATAATTCCACATTTGAAATTTGGTTTGGATTGAATTTTGGGCTACAATTCTCATATTCAAAGGGAAAAAAGCTCCACAAAAAACTATTTTTTCAGTTTTCAAGTTCTAAGTAGGAAGAGGGGAAAATTTGTAAGTCCAAATTATTATAAATTATTATTTTGTTGATCATAACCATATTTTTTTTCAAAGAGCACTGTTCTAAATAGCACAGATTAACTACTAGAATGTCATCAGGAATTGCTATTCTGGAAACAGCTGAAATGCGATACGGACGGCAGCAAGCGCCCATTCCCCAGTATCTGTGCTGTAAGTGCCTTTCCAAAACCTCTTCTGAAAACTGACCCGTCCTCCATCCATCTCTAGAGCTGGATTTTGCTTACAGAAGACTTTAGTTATAACTAGCTAAAGGGAATTTTAAATATTAATTATTGCTTGATAACACTTTAAAGTTTGAAATGCTTTTCCTATGTATCTATGAAACATTTAAACCTAAGTGACTTTTATTATCCTGGTTATATATGCGGGAACTGAGGCTCAAAAAAGCAGCATTTAGCTCAGCTTCTCACATGGGAATGGAAGTGACTCAGATACACGAGCTCTATTCATGACACATCAATGCTTCTCACAAATCATTCTTTAGAAAATAAACAGCCTCTCACTGGTTATGTGACTACGCCATGCCATGTAGAACTAAAGCTTTTGAATTGGCTCATGCTGGATTTGGTACCACCTATAAGGCGGAAATGCAGATAATTTCCCTGCGTGTACAACACCTGGTAGAGACTCCGTGAATGTCAATTTATCATTCACTGAAATCCAAAGGTGTGAAAATATTGGATTTTATTTAAATGCTTGTTTCTCTAGCCTTTCAACAGCCCCAAGCCTGCTGTTGAAAATAAGAAATGAATAAAAAATGAGGAACCACAGCTGTGTGCTTCCTGCCTCTCTGAGGTCTGCTACTGGGCGGACAGACACGGAGTCGCCCTGACTACACCCCACTTTCCCTGAGTTAGAGGCACATACAGTCTGCCTTTCCCGCATTGCCTTAGCACCATATTCACAATGTTCTCGTAATATATTCCACATTCTATGATGGTTTTTTATTTATCCTGTAGTTTCCCACTGTATTGTGACCCCTTCTGAGGCTGGGACTGTTTATCATCTGAACAGCACAGTGCCTGGCACAGGCTATGGGCGTAATAAGCATTCACTGAATGAGTAAGTATGACATGAGGGAGGTTTGCCATATAAATGAACCCAGATATTCACGGAACATTTGCGCTCAAGCATCCCCGTGTGGCAAGGATCTGTCAGACTGGAGAGGTGTGCTGACTAGATCAACTACCTAACCCATTTCTGGCCAGAAAAAAATGTCCTGGCATCAGGAAAATAATATTCCTGCTCATTCGAAAATTTTCTTTTTCATGTCACTGAGAGTCTCTGTTTATAGATATACTGTTACCTTTTCATAAACTACAGGGCAGGTGCACATAATCTTCCAACAGTGGGCTGTGCTACCAGGGGTGTCCAACCTTTTGGTGTCTCTGGGCCACAGTGGAAAAAGAAGAGCTGTCTTGGGCCACATGTTAAATGCATTGTGACACATAATCACCAAAAAAAAAAAAAAAAAAATCTTATAATGTTTTAAGTAAATTTACGATTTTGTATTGGGCCACATTCACAGCCATCCTGGGCCACATGCAGCCCACAGGCTGCAGGTTGGACACCCCTGGGCCAAACCATTCACGCTCTCGCACCTTTCCCTGCTAACCCAGCATGTGTTTTCAAGTTGATAAGCCTGGAGGAAAAGTGTAATCTGGGGTTAGCATTTGAGGAAAGATTAGGATAAAGGGGACCCTAACTAAATCAGGCTCAAGAAAAGTAAAACACTTGTGACAGATCAGCATTGACAGAAATGGCTCTCATTCCATGATGGCCAAAGATGAGCTAGTCTTTGGTCTCCACCTTGGTCTTCAGTATTCTGAGCAAGACTGGGACGCAAGTTTCTTACCAACAAAACTTACACTCAGAGCTCTCAAGAAGTGGAGTGGGTTTGCTTTTCTGACTCCACAGCCCTTCACTAGCACTTCTACAGCATTAGCTGCCTCCAAAACACTTTTACACACATTTTCTTAATTATCCTTATGCAAGAAAATATAACATAGCTTTTAATAGTTTATTGTATAGGTTTGTGTCAGGCTGACCGGGGCTAGAATCCTAGCTGCCATGCACTTGCTCTAAAACCTTGGGCAAAGGCTAATGCCCCTGAACCCCAGTTACCATCTGTTATGAAGAGATAATAATAGTACCTATCTCAAGGGTTGTTAAGATCAAATAAGGTAATGTACATAAAGTATTTGGCCATGTGCCTGGCCTATAATAAGTGCTTAATAAAAGACAATTATAAGTGATGTAAATATTATTCTTATACTTTAGAAGACATCTTTCTGCTGCCCCAACCCTGGAGAGCTGTCCTGATAGGCATACAAAGGAGGCCGTCTGAATTAAATGCTTACTCTGCAGCAGGTCTCAAGGATGTTGGCTCAGAGTCCTGACAGTCTCTACTTAGTCAGAGTTCCCACTGACTTGAGTCAGCCTCCTGTCTATGTCAAGACCAAGCCTGCAGTTTCTCCTCATCACATGACTTCTTTTCTTTTCTTTAACCTTCTCCTCTACCTCATACTGCCTGGCTCTGGCCCCAGGCAAGACACGACACAGGCCCTGGAGCAAGATGTTTCATGAAGCTTGCCAGGAAGACAGCTTTTCTTAGAGAGACTTTTTCTGGAAAAGAAATTCCTCCTTTCAAGTAAAATAACACTGACCGGAATCACTGGGTTGTGCCAGCGACATCAGGGCATCGTTATAAGAAAAGTCTTGACTAAGCAATGTTTATAATTTCAGAGTTGTTTGCAGTTTACGGTATAATTTATGCCATGTGTTCTATCATTAACAGTTTTTAAGATCAACCTTTTTTATTCCTTTAATTCAACTGAGCATAGAACACCCACTTATGACACGGCATCTCCCATAATAAGGAAGACACACTCTTTCATTGAACTGGGAGGTTTCCTTTGGAAACCATTATGTGCTGGTTAGCATGTCCCTTCAACCATCTAACTGGCTGGAGACAATAAAAACAGCCGAAAGAGCTAAGAGTTCAATTTCAGGGTTTACTTGCTCAGAATTTGTATTGCGAGCAGTCTGTCACAGGATGGGCTGGTTTGCTGGGTAGGAGCTTGCCTTGATTCTTGTTTAAGAACTGGGAGCATCTCTGGGGCTGAGCAGTGCCAGGAGTATCTTTCAAGAAAGCCTTTCAGGGCCACAACGCAGTGTTGCTTTATGTGGGATGGAAGGGAGACCAGAGCTATGAGGAATTGAGTTCTGACTCTTATCAAGGAGCTGCCAGTAGTTCAATACATCACAAACATAGACCCTTGAAAAGGCTCAGTGCCTTCTCAAGAGATCGGACTGTATGTAATATGGACTATGTAGAATGAGTAAGTTACTAGGAACAATGAACTAGTTGAACACCTAATGCAGCTTCTAAAAAAATCTACCAACAATACTCTGAAAATAGACTAAAACAACATATATACACAACACGCATACACAACCTAACCTCTGCTTTGGTTTCACAGGAGATAGAGAAGACTTGAAATGCTACTTTTGCAACATCA
The DNA here is from genome assembly GCF_021234165.1 of Pteronotus mesoamericanus. NCBI lineage: Eukaryota > Metazoa > Chordata > Mammalia > Chiroptera > Mormoopidae > Pteronotus > Pteronotus mesoamericanus. Next base: position 12,270,076 of record NW_026555077.1, read on the forward strand.
GTGGAAACATAAGTAGGTCTACAAGGTGGAACTATGATAGAAGGAAGCTATTTGTCCCTGATTTATTTCCATGTTAATGCTTCATATCCATGATGCAGCATGATCTTAGTAACTACCAATGGCCCAAACACTTCATGCACAGACTCCCAGGCTTTTCCAGTTCACAGAGGATCTGCAGACATGAATAATGGCTTTGGGAATCCTATGACCAATATTGGGAATTGGGAGTATATGAAAGATGCAAGATAACAGACATCAAAATCACACATCCATCTTCTAAGTCATGCTCAGCGACTTTCTCCTTTACACCCATAACCAGGTGGTTACTAAATTCTATCTGCCTCCTGGGCAATTCTTTACATCCAACCCCTCTTGCTTTTCTTGGAGTCACTGTCATGGTCTCTTGCAAGGAGTGTTTTAATAGCCTCCTCACTGATCTTCCTGACTTCCCTTTTGTCCTCTTCTGTTACATTCTCTATATTGCGAGCCTTAGATGGTCTGAGAATCTACCTGTCTGGGTTCTGTTATTGACTGGCATTTGCCCTTAATCTCTCTGAGCCTTCGCCTCCTCATCTATACATGAGGATAATAATAGTACCAACCTCAAAGGCTTGCCATGGGTTCAATAAGATAAGGTAAATAAAAAGTTTTAGATACTGCCAGACACAGAAGAAGGGCTAAATGAATGCTGTTATCATTGCACACAGCCCTGAGCACATAGTCTCTGCATGAAATAACTTCTAGTTTCTGGAATAGTTCAATGTCTAGTATCTCTGTGACTTGGTGCCTGTTGCTTTTGCTAATTAATGTGTTGATTGATTATTCATTCATCAAATATTTATCAAATACCTACACATATCTGTGGCCTCAGTATCAACAATTTACTGAACACCAAAGACACAGCAATGAACAAGAGAGGATGGGTACAGCACTCCTCAAGTCTGCATTCCAGGTGTGGAGATCCAGACAAAAGATATTTTTATAAATAATTTAATATTTTAATGCACTTAATATTTAATGCTAAATAAATATAAAATATCAAATATAGTTTTGTGCTTAAAGACAGTGTGATGGAAGTGGGTAGCGGGCTGAACTACTGTTTATTTTATTTTATTTTTTTTAAGATTCTATTCATTTATTTTTAGAGAGAGGGGAAGGGGGGAAGGAGAGAAACATCAAAGTGTGGTTGCCTCTTGAACACCCCCTACTGGAGATCTGGCCCGCAACCCAGGCATGTGCCCTGAATGGAAATCAAACCAGTGACCTTTTGGTTCACAGGCCAGCACTCAATCCACTGGGCCACACTAGCCAGGGCTGACCTGTTTTTTTAAAAATCAGAGCAAGGCTCCCTGAAGGCACCGAAGTCACTATATAGCCCAAGAAATGATGTTTAATCAAAGTGAATGACAAATATACATCTAAATTCTGGGGTTGTAGTTTTTACAAAAAGAGTTTGCTAATTTATTTGAGATTCTTTGTGGTCTTTATTTAAAATGCTCAAAACACTATTGTCAAAAGAATTATGAAAATCTATCAATATACTTCTAGAAATCAACTATATTTAGTGTTTTTATTTTCATTAGCATAGATTCTTTACTCTGATGTTACCATTTGTCAGATAGTATATAGAAAAAAGTTCACCTCTTTAAATACAGGTATGAGCAGAGGTAAAATAATCATATTTATGTAACTATTTAATTTTTAATTATTTAATGCTGCATTCATTGAACTCTAGCTATTACATATTCTAGGAGATTCATAATTATTATTTGAAATCACAAAACAACCCTAGAACATAGGTATTATCAGCCTCAGATATAAGTAGCAGAAGGCAGACAGAACAATAATTAGAGAGGACCATGTGAACAGATTTGTAATAAATACTGGAGAAACTGAAGCCCAGAGAGATGAATGGCTGATATTTCTAATAGACTTGACTGTGGAATCCAGACCAGGGTGCAGATTTCACCTCAATCTCTCTGAATTCAGTTAGTAAAACTAATCCTAGTATAAAATGGAAAATCTTAGTTTGGCACCAAGTCTAGAGATGGCTCTACAGCTGCCCACAATATAATGGCTACGACTACTGACTACCTCCATGCGGGTTTGGTCTTTGTGGCTTGTCTGCCTCCAGGTACTATGGTAAGTACAAACTTCATGCATTTTTAAGTTATTTGAAATTAATGAAAGAGGCTGAAATCAGAAACCAAACACTCATTAGAATAATGCTGTTCCTAAAAGGCACTTTGATATGAATTATTTTGATGCAGAAACACGGCCGTTTTTGGTACTGCCCATTCACATGCGACATCACAACAGGCCTGCACCGCCCAGAGCCAAGCCCACAGCTACACTCAATCGCCCCTTGTGAGCACAAAATGGCACATTGTGTTGCTTTTCTCCAGAAGATGGTCCTTGGGCCACTGTTACTTCCCCTTTGGTGGCACAGCATGTGGTAGCAGAGAGGGAACATCAACCTGGAGAATGAAACGTGGCTTAGTATGATTGCATTTCAGATCCTAAAGAGATGATTAAATGTTCTATATGCTCTGCTATCGAGGCTAATTCCAATATTTATCCCCCTTGCCAGTTCTCAATTTCCAGCTACTGAATAAAGGACACTGAGTATCACCCTATGTTTGTATATGGGGATTTGTGTGTGCCCCTGTACATGCTGTCGATATTCTATTTATACTTTATAATCACATACATTGCTCAGTATAATTTATATTTAGAGATTGTTTACTTTGAAAAAGAGAGCTAATCATTTTGTTTGTCTACATCATGCAGTTTAAAAAATTTCCAAGAGAATCAGTAATCCAGTGTACTTTTAATTTAGTCTAATGCTACTTATCTTAATTCACATTTGTTCTTTCATTATGGTTTAGTTAAAAATAAAACAAAACTTTCATCTTAGATGATACCTTTCATGTAAGGTCTTAATGATTCCATGAAAGAAAAAGAAAACTTCAACAACAGTCCATCGAACATTTAAATCAAAAGATCACAGACCAAAAAATTAAAAGAGAGAAGCAGAAGTCATATTCTATTTAAAGAGTTGCATTAGCCAGGGGAGAACCCTCTTGTCTCCGGTATACGAATGCTGAGTCATCCCAAAGCAACAATTCCTGTTGTTTTAAGATCGGCTATCTATAGTTAAGTAATGCTGCTTGGTATAATAATTCTTAGAGGGTTATTTTTATAAACTGAAGTTCTGACAGAACAAAGGAATTTAATTTTACAGTAGAATATTTCAAAAATGCCCATTTTAACAACACAGCTACAGATAGGCCTTTTATTTCCTTCATTTCCAAAGAATCTATATTAGGACCGAGACACTGACTATGTAGAAGAAAAGTAATGGATAAACTAGAAATAGGTTTACAAGAAAACCAAAGAAAGAACAGTTGATACTCTGCTTCTTCAAATGACTTACATAAGAAAACTCAAGTTTCTAGCACACTTGAGGTCTGAAGTAAATATCAAAGGTTGCAGGACTCAGGAACCAGTGCAAGTGAATCCACCCAGCTCAAAGGAAAGAGAAGAGCAATACTGAAACCTGCTTGGGGACTTCACAAGACTTAAGGAAATAAAAAAACTTCATAAATCAGATCGTCTGACTACCCACAGCAACACCTCTTTGCTAAACAGAGTTAGTCTTTGCCCTATTTGCACCTTTTCCAAAACACATCGGTGCAACTTCTGTATAAACCTTAGGGTGACCGCATTGCAATGAACCTGCAGTATAATTCTGTGATACGCTCCCTGGTCTTGAAGTCTTCTGGAGACCCTCTGCCCCTAGAAACAGATTTCCTACCATCGCTCAATCAACTTTCCCTGGGGAGTGAAAGGGAAACAGTGAATGCCTACTGTATTCTGGGCACTGTTAGATGTGTTATCTCATCTAATCTTCCCAGCAACCTTGGGAAGTATCATTATCTCAATTTTACAGATGAGGAACCTCAGTTTCAGAGATATCAAGTTACCTGACCAAGGTTACACACCTAGTTAACTAGTGTCAGAGTCTCAATTTTAAAAAAGTTTGGCTCCTTATATAATTTGATGTGACCTTCCAAGATGAGACCTTCTTTTTTGATTTGATAGATATTTTTAATTATATATTTAAACTACTTTTAAAAAGAAGATATACCTGAAGTGTGAATATTAACTAAATATATAGAGAGACTTTGACCTTGACCCATAACTCATAACACTATTTTGCTCCTTGTATCAATACATCAGAGAAAATCCCCAGCATGTGCTGGCAACTCCCAGAGAGCGGATCTGAGACTTTGTATTTCCCACGTACCTCTAGGGACTGGTCAGGTTCAGTCAATTCTCTATGCATTCAGGCAAGAGCAAAAGAGCCAGCCACAGGGAAGACATGACCTTGCTTGAAGACTATGGCTCCTACGGCCAGTGCAAATACTAGGTCACTAGCAGGTTTTCCAGAAAGAGGCGCATCTGCTCCCTAACTGCTCAATGTTATTAATAAGAAACACACTTAAAAGGAAAGGACAAAGAAAAGGCAAACATAAGTGATTATTAAAATATATACCAGGAAAATACACATACACATGCAAAAACAAACAAACACACACAAAAAAACCCCAGCCACAATGTTATTAGACTAAGCAAGGATTCAAGGAAGAAAGTGGTATTATGAAATAAGAGGTATCATTCACAAAGATATAACATATTTTGTGCCAAGCAACATCAGCAGCAAAGAAACAGAGTTGAAAATACGAATAAATTTAGAGTCATAACAATATTTGCAGGTATTTGATAGATATACATATAGAAATATGTATAATACAAACAATATATATTCTTCCATTTGTGATATTTAATTGTGCATATGGCTATAAATAACCCTAATACATTATACAAAACAGAAATTTTTCCAGGCCTTATTATCAAATTATAATCCAACAAAACTAGAAATCAGCAATAAAAGGAGAAATAAATACTGAACTACTGGAAACTAAAAAACAGTCTAAATAACCCTGCACCAAATAAAAGCATACTATTTAGAAAGTAACAAAAGACCACTTCATATTAAAATATATATGATATAGTTAAGGCTAATTAAGATAAAAATTTATTCCTTCAAAACTTTTATTACTAAAAATAAATGAAATGATTTAACATTAGGAAAAGAATTCCAAATAAACCAATAGAAAGCATGAGACATGAATCAATAAAGATAAAAGAGTAAAATAATGAAAGAAATAGAAACTAACAAAGGATAGAAAAAATTGAAAACTGAAAAGATCCAGTTTCATTAAAAAGAAAACAAAAAATATATATATATGAGATTACCAATGAGAAAGATACCATAAATAATAGATTAAAAGAACTAGAATAGAATACTATGTGGGACTATATGATAACCAATTTGAAAATCTGGAAAAACTATTTGATTTTCTATAAAAATATAAAGTATCAAAATTGATCCAAGGAAAAGTGGAAAAAAAAACCCACTTAAATAGACCCGTAACTATATACTAGACTGAAAAGACAACTAAAGATCTCCCATTTAAAAAAAGGAAAAGATAGTCATAGAAGTCAGTACCAAGATCAAATACTTATGTAATTACATTCTGTTTAATCTTTAAACATAGGTAATATCTATATTATTTGTATTATTCCAAGCCATAGAAAAGCTGGACAGTTGGTTTACTGCCCTTAAAGCCACATAAAGACAGTAAAAATCACAGTAGTGTTCTTGAGAAATGAACTTAAACCTATAAAAAGGTTCAGTAGGAACTATATTTGCAGAAAATATATGTGAGAACAACATCAAGATGCTCAGTATCTAACTGCTCCCACGGTGCCAGGACAAGTTTGGGGGCGCGCTCCACAGCACCTGGGTAGGAAATGCGTGGGACAAGCCAGGAGACCTTACCTCAGTGAATACTACAGTGCATCGCTAAGATGAAATGGAGAAACCAAACTTTATTAGGAGGGTGATGGTTATCATTAGGAAAGTTCAATTATGTAAAGTCTTCCTGACCTATTGTTTTTATCTTAGCTAAAACTTAGTGAAACTCAGTATGTGTCAGGCATGGGCCTAAGCACCTCTGCATTATATTCTCATTTAACCCCAATGATATCCATAGGATGTAGGTATCATTCTTATCCCCACTTTGAGAAGGAGGAAATAAATCCTCCAGTGTTCTACAGCAAGGAAGTGTCAGAGCCAGGATTTGAATCCTCGTATGAATCCAGCCCACTCTGCGTATGCTTTTCCACATTCATTCAGCTGGCCTTCTCTCCCCCACTGTCTTTGTATATGCTATTCCTTTAGCCTGGAACACCTAACCATAATAATAACAGTGGTTAATAATAAAGGTTATTACTAAAATAACGGCTACCACCTTTTGAAAAATGACTATGTTCCAGGCATTGTGTTAAGCATGCGATATGCATTGTCTCATTAAATCCTTTTAACAATATTCTGAGGTAGTTATTACAAATTAACCATTCAACAAAACATGGTGGATTATGTGTTCCAAAGGCATCGTGGCAGGATTGGGAGAGCGGTGGTTGGTGAAAGACTGGTTCAAATAAATGTTATGAAAGAAAATATCTATCGGCCTAAAATATTTCCTAACAAGAGTAAAAAAAGAAGAAAAAATTCTCAATTTCTACATACACTTTTACTACCATTAAAAGGTCACTAATCAAGCTAAAAAAAGCTGTTGCTGTTAAAAAGTCTTGGCAGAGTAGCATTACAAATATTTCAAATGTAGCCAGGAAGATATATAAATCAATTAATCATAAAAGAAAACTCTGCTTAGAAAATAAGACATTCATCTTATCAGACCTCATCAGTATTGCCTCACATAATTTCAGTATCTTCAGGTAAAGTTAGAAGCTACTAATACAGGAGAACATAACACTACATGTTAACTGCTTGATACTCCAAAGATATATTTATAATATATCTTTTGCCATGTATAATGCGCTCCTGGGTACAGTGCATACCCACGCTTTTGGCCCAGACTTTCAGGGGAAAAAATCTTTTGTTTTAATTTTTTAATTCAATTTATTTATTTATTTATATTTAGAAACAAAACCAATGATCATATTCCAGGGTATTATTTTGCATATGGATATAGTTATTGCTTTCTAGAGTTGCACTTCTAAAGCATAAGCATAAATAATAATTAAAAACATTTATATAGATGTGGAATTAGTACTACCCATGTATAATGCGCACCTTTACTTCTCCCTCAAAAATATGGGCAAGAAGTGTACTTTATACACAGCAAAATATGGTAATTTCCTGTCTTCCAGGGGCTTGATAAATTGGCCCAAGAAAAGAAATCCCTAGATAACTACTTCTTGATCCAAGACAATGTTACTGTATCTTAACTGTAGTGTTATTTTGGTAAATTTGGTGGGGAAGGCACAAAGGTTTTTAACTCCACACAGCAAATGGAAAAAAAAATACAACTCTGTAAGAATTGTCAGCTTCCATGGCTTACTGATATTTAACTAGATTGAAGAAATCTATCTTTACAACTAAACATGACTCTTTTTTAAAATCTTTATCAAGATAGAAGAGTTATAAAAAACATTTTGATTTAAATAGGTAAATTTTGAATATGGCTTGTATATTAAATTTCTTGATCATGATAATGCTATTACAGCTATTTAGGAGGATCTCTGTTTTTAGGTGACACATACTGAAGTATTTTGGGGTACAGTGCCATAATGTCGACTTCCTTCAACTGGTTCACCAACAGCAAAGGGGAGGAGATAGCAACATGTTTAAAACTGGTGACTCTGTGTGAGGGGGATATGGATATCATTGTACTAATTTTTTTCAACTTTTCTGAAGGATTATAATTTTTCAAAATAAAAATTTAAGATATGAAACTTGATTACATAAATTATCCGCCTTTATGTCTTATAGCTTAGTAACTGACATATAAGTCATTGAAATGCTTTTATTTTCCTATGTTGCCATCTAATATTTATCCTTCGGTGAATATAATTCCTAACATTTATAAGACCTACCCATGTACCAGAAAGAGACTTAGATGTAGATATGATGGCCCAATGTGTAAAAATAAGACAAATACAATATCCTTTAAGCTGTTTTTCAAAAATACTTAAGAAACACCACAGAACTTTCATCTATTAATATGACGTGGAGGGATACTTAGAACAATTCTGGAGTAGCTGAATGATTCTGATGACACGTGAATTCTCGTCTTTCATCTTCTTTGCTTTCCAGACAGCATGTGGCATCCCCAAGCCTGGAGAGAAGTGCTCTTACTCTAAGCATGTGGGTCTCCCCCCAACCCCCGTTGATTGAGGCCAGGAAGCCTGATGAAGAATAAAGGCTCCAAAATTCTTGTGGGGGGTGGGGAGTGAGGGGAATTTCCCACCCACAGAGAGTGTTGGAGGCATCAAGGGTTTTTAACGTCCCCCAGGTGATTTATATACAGAGCTAATTTGAGAACCACTGCTCTAGAGACTTGTTTCTCAGTGCGGTCTGTGGCCCAGCAGCATGAGCATCACCTGAAACCTTGTTAGATAGCAAGAATCTTAGACCCCACCCTCGACCCACTGATTCAGAATATGCGTGGTAACAAGATCTGAGTGATTCAAAAGCACATTAAGGCCTGAATACAAAATGAGTGCAATGATCCAACAGGGAAGGGGCTGACCCAGAACTTTGATGACATTTTACATCCTTACCATACAGTCAGACTATGATAAAATACAGTTTTATCCTCAAAGACCTCAGTCATTTTCGACTTCCAGCCAAGACGGAGGTGTGCGTAGATACACTTTGCCTCCTCATACAACCAAAAGAAGAACAACAAATTTAAAAACAAAAAATAACCAGAACTGCCAGAAATCAAACTGTTTGAAAGTCTGACAACCAAGGAGCTAAAGAAAAAACATTCATCCAGACTGGTAGGAGGGACAGAGATGGACAGCCTGGGCAGAGGGCATGCACAGTAAGGTGATGCTCACTGAATTGGTTGAGTATGGTCACAAAATGGAGGAAAAAGTGAAGGCTATGCAAAGTGAAATAAAGAAAAATATGCAGGGAACCAACAGTGAAGGGAAGGAAACTGGGACTCAAATCAACGATCTGGAGCAGAAGGAAGAGATAAATATTTAACCAGAACAGAATGAAGAAACAAGAATTCAAAAAAATGAGGAGAGTCTTAGGAACCTCTGGGACAACTTTAAACATTCCAACATCCGAATCATATGGGTGCCAGAAGGAGAAGAGGAAGAGCAAGAAACTGAGAACTTATTTGAACAAATAATGAAGGAGAACTTCCCCAATCTGGCCAAGGAAATGGACTTCCTTGAGATTCAGGAAGCTCAGAGTCCCAAGGAAGTTGGACCCAAGGAAGCACACACCAAGGCACATCATAATTACATTACCCAAGATTAAAGATGAGGAGAGAATCTTAAAAGCAGCAAAAGAAAAGGACACAGTTACCTACAAAGGAGTTCCCATAAGAACTGTCAGCTGATTTCTCAAAAGAAACCTTGCAGGCAAGAAAGGTCCGGCAAGAAGTATTCAAAGTCATGAAAGACAGGGACCTACATCTAAGATCACTCTATCCAGCAAAGGTGTCATTTAGAAAGGAAGGGCAGATCAAGTGCTTCCCAGATGAAGTTAAAGGAATTCATCATCACCAAGACCTCATTATATGAAATGTTAAAGGGACTTATCTAAGAAAAAGAAGATCAAAAACTATGAACAACAAAATGACAACAAACTCTCAACTACCAGTAACTGAAACTAAAAAACAAAAACAAACTAAGCAAACAACTACAACAGGAACAGAATCACAGAAAAGGAGGTCAGAGGGGAGGGGGGAGAATGGGGGGAAAGGTACAAGGAATAAGCAGCATAAATAGTAGGTACAAAGTAGGCAGGGGGAAGTTAGGAATTAGCATAGGAAATGGAGAAGCCAAAGAACTTATATGTAGGACCCACGGACATGAACCAAGGGAGGGAGCGGGGCAGGGAATGCTGGAGGGAGGGGCGGTGCTGGTTGGAGGAGAATAAAAGGGAAGAAAAAAATGGGACAACCGTAATAGCATAATCAATAAAATATATTAAATAAATAAATAAATAACTCAGCCTCTTTCAACAAGATATGAAGCCTTTATAGGACAAAGATCCTTCCTAGTTTCTCTCAGTAACTGCAGAGTCTAGTACAGTGTTTTCATAAATAGTGGGTTACCATAAATGTCTTTGATCATGCCAGTAGAAATAAGAGCACTTTGAAATTGGGAACCATGATTTATCAAAGGACTATAGATCTCATGGTGCAAATATAATACACCAGGCCTTCCTTGAAAGTTCAGGGAATATCAAAAAAGAGAATAATGTTATTGGCTTCCAGACAAGCTCTTGGAAATCTGCGGACTTTCAGAAAACAAAAATATGCTTCACAAAAAATCACCATAGTACATCTGCCCAATTATATCTTTTATCCAAATACATTGAGAAGGCCTGTGGATTTTTACTGTTTCATTCTCCTCTCTATTTACAGTTTTAGAATGTAAATTAAAACTAACTCTAAATAAAAACCAATTTTCTGAAGTTATTCTCTAGAGAAAAGGCAATGAAAGGTAAGATAAATTATGGAATGCATTTATTGATAGCAAACAATTTTTTCCAGCATAGATGATTCATTAATTCAACTAATACTGAACATGCACCACATGAGTAAAAGCTTTGCAAGGGTGGTTATAGATGGGATAATGAAACGCTTGTGCATTTTGCTCCTTCGATTCTGCTGTTGTTATTGTTGGTGCATCATTACAGTATTCTGAAACTTATTCCCCACAGCAAATTTGGCACATACCCAACCAAATAAATTACTATTCCCAGCTTGACTGCTGCTGGCAAGAACAAGAATTTCATATGCCAACTCATGGCTGAGCCATGTTATGTCTTTACTGAAAATAAAGAATAGTTGCCATTTAGTGAAAGTTTAATATATGCTAGGAACTGTGTTAAGTATCTTCACGCTCTATTTTTTTTTACTCAACTCTCAAACAGCCCTATGATCCATATGTATCATCAACCCTGTTTTTCAGAAACGGAAACTGAGGTTTAGGAAGCTTAACTTATCTGCTTTAAATCAGCCAACGGGGATCAAGCTCTTCTCCTTTAATACTTCTCCCAGTTACTAAGGGTCAGAAAATTTCTTCTCAGTAACATCTCTTGACCTGAGCTAGAATTGTGTGAAATATTCAGGGAGGCAGAAGCCTGGTCGACACGGCTTTTATACCTCCAGTTTTTCCTCATTTTGTGCAGTAGAAACACCACGTTGGCAGGGTCAAGTCAGCAGAAGGTGGCAGTACTTGACACCAAGATCCATAGCAATGCCAAAGATTCCCAGGAAGGAGCCAGCTTCCAATTTAAGGGCTCTTCCTCTTAACTCCCCATGCCTCTTCATCCTTGGAGGAGAGGAAGGCATGCGGCAAAAGTAGCAGAAATTAATAATTGTTTAGGACAAGTCTCTTAACCCACACCCTTAACAATAACAAAAATCCTGATTTCATGAATTGCTTTTAGTATATATAATCATTGCATACTGCCAAAAATAGTATATGAAAATACTGTAAATTTTTAAATGTATAGGAATGCAGGTCTTCTTTCCTTCCCTCCCCTCCCCCACTGGCAGAATCCCTTACATTTCCCAAGTCAGTTATGAAGGCAAGATGACTTGCCTGTCAAATGGATAAACAGTATTGTTTATCACAAATAGAATAGAAAACACTCACTGAAATGCAATCATAGTTTACTCATTAGAGAAACCTTGTGATCTCCATGGCTGGGTATTGGTCATACAAGCCTTACATTTAACATGCACATGGTAATGGAACACAGAAATGCCCTCTAATATCCCCTTCGAGAAAGAAATCATCTGGCAGCGTGCCCCACAGTTTATTGAGCAACTGTCTGACTTGCAAATATGCTAAGCTTTAGGCAACAACATATCTGCATATATTCACATGACTAGTGAACTTCAACAGATGTCTATGCTGAACTGAAAATACGTAGGAAGTCAAATCAAATTAAATACCTATGGGAAATTTTATTTCAAGCCAACAAATTACACACAGAAACAGATAAACTTTGTGAGATGAAAAAATTAATAAAACATTTATTACAAACTCATGTCCCTTTCAAATATAAAATTAGTAAAACTGACAGTTTTTAAACTCGAATTGCCCTCAACATACCAAGATCAGAAGTGGTAACCTCAGTAAGAGACTGAAATAACCACCCCTGTATGAGCTGTGAGCAAATTGATATTTCTATCCTCTGAGAGGCTGCTGGTGTGCAAATACAGGGTTTTGAAAATCTTTTCACCTAAAGAATTAATTGCATTTCCGGAAGGAATGTGTGTGATTGAATAAAATGACAATAAACAACTGCCTTGGGTTGGCACAAACTTTAGTAGTTCTTTTTCCCCATTTTTCATGATACTTTCCTGAGCTCAGCATGTCTGTGTGTCAAATGGATGTTTGTGAAATGTTGTCATCTGCTGGGAGTTAGAGAATTCAACTTTGGCCTAATGCTATACATATCAGAAGAATTCTTCAAGTAAAATACTAATATGAAGCCTGAAAGTTAGCATTTGTTCTACAAATGTTCACATTGTCCATGTGTATTTACTCAAATCTTTATCCTGAATTTTTGAAAGGAAAGTTATGAAGTTCTGCCATGACACAATATTATAAAGCCTAAATTAATAAAATAGATAGCATGCTTAGATTAAAGAATTTGGGGACATCAAGATTAAGTACACAAGCTCTGTGGATAAACCTCAACAGTCGCTTAAGCTTTCCATATCTCTGGTTACCTGATCTGAGAAGTGGGGTGATTATACTTACCTCATAGGGCTGTCATGAGATTATATAAGACAACATATGCCAAGTACTTAGTACACAGGCTGTCTCATAGTAGTAAATTCAGTACTATCAAAATATCCTTATCAATGATTTTAATTATAGAAATTGAATGACTGCTCAGTCTAAGTAGTTGTCATTTTCATGAGTAGTTCAAGGGCATCTCTGGGGTCTACTAGTCAAAAGGCTTTGAAAGACTCAGAAACTAGACTTTTTGCTCCACTCTCACCTCACCCCACGAATAATCTGAATAGAAATTTTCAAGGCGGGACTCTGTAGGACTTCCGGTTTCTATTTGCAATTCCAATCTAGTGACTTAGCTGTGTTAAAACAAGGGTGCAGAGAACCTTTAATTGGGAACAAAGGGTTGTCCACTAGAGGGCATTTCCCTTGAAACTTAAGCAGATGTTCAATGCAAATCAGTGCAGACCAAGTCTGCTGCAACAGAAAAATTTCACCCAGGCATTAGGTCTATTTGAATTATAATCTAGTTGGTTTTGAAAATCAGAATCAAGATTTCAAAGACACATTGATTAGAGTCAAACTGTCAAAATTCACAAGATCAAAAAAATCTACTTCTAATTTTTTATACACCATAGTGTTTAAAATTTTGTTCAAACGTTTGCCTTGCTATCTATTATGTGTCCCATTTGGCAATAGTTTCATTAGTTCCAATAAAAACCTTATTCACGAGATTTTTAAACATTTAAATATGGCTGCTTTAAATGCTTTGCAGCCACAGCTGGTGCCAATGTGTTAATAAAAAGTCATTCAGGAAAGCAAGTCCAAGAATATGGTTGTCATTTATATTCTCTCCAGACCAGGTGTGTAGATCAAATGTTAAGCTACAGTGCCAGTTCTGATGCATAATTAACAGACTTGGACATTTAGCAATTGGCAGCACGGAACTGAATAAAGAAAATTAAACACAGTTTTAGAAGGTTACCATGTGCTCTCTATCACTGGTTTCTGTCGCTGACACTACAGGGCAAGTGATTTTTTGCTGTCTCCTCCCCTCTACCTGCCACCAAACAAAATTAAGTCATGCTATTTTTATATTTGTTTAGTATTGTACAGCTTACAAAGTACTTTCACATACATTTCCCATTTAACCCTCACATCCACATCAAATGGAGTTTGTGAAACTAGCAAGGAAGACATTAATATTCATGTTTTAAGAGCAAAGAAAGGTAAAGTGATGTATTACATGTAAAAATCCAGAGATAAACAATAAACTAGAACTTGCTCTTGAAGCATTTGAACTGTGAGAGCACCAACAAAAGTTAAAGACACTCTGAGTCTCACCTAACATCTGCAGATCTCTGTTCACACCACTGGTAACCAGACAAGTTCCAGAGGTACAAAGGAACATAATTTGGGTTGGAATGGGCTCCAGAAGTCCACTCCTTTTATTAAGACCAGTGGGCTGTGGCCTGGTTCTCAGGATCAGAAAGGAAAAGTGGATATACTTTCTGGGTGTATAGTATTAAATTATAACGGTATATTCTAGTGAGTGGAACTGAGAATACTTTTAATATAATCCAACAGAGTTAATAATGCTGATACTGTCAACTAAAAAAAAAATGTTCAGCATCTGCCTTTGCTTATATGTAGCTAGATGTCAAATTCTTCCAAACCATATGTGGATTTAAAATGGATTTGATGATACTGTATAGCTGCTTTTTGATTTCTCAGTTGATCTTATATTTTGCATGTTGGAAAGAGAACATGAAAGACGAAAGGAAAAGAATTATTGCCAGAAAAATGTTTTAGTCCCTCTCTCTTTTCAAAACTTGGATTTATGAGCTCTATCTTATTTTAGTAAGTTTATAATTTCCTGACGTTCTTATTTAATTTTGCTGAAAGCACATATATATCTGGATGTCTACAAATCATTCTCATAACCTCATCTATAAGTGCCTTCATACATGATAGGAATGTAGGTTTATTTATAAACTGCCCAATCAATGTCAGAATTACTGGAGCTTTAAGCAATAGAAAAAAGAGTCCTGAGACCCAGGGGGACAGGGTTGCCTGTACTCAGTAGTCCCTCTTTGTTCCTGTCACACATCCAAAGGAAGCAGGGAGAATACGAAACAAAAGTTCAAACTTTTATTTGGCGGAACCAGGAGCTCAAACTCCAAAATATTTGTAAACACTGCCAGAAGCAGCTGAGTTTGCACAAGAACCCCATGGGAGGAGGGAGAGTGAAGCCCAGAAAAGGGAGTTCAGCAATTGTAAATATCAGAAATTTTAAAAAGAAACAAGAATACTTCCTGAAGTTCAGAGACATTCTGAGAGGCAGAAGATGTATCTACTGTCTGAATCAGAGGGTACAAGAATGGAAATGAGCTGAATATCAGAAGAAGCCTCCCAGAATCTGGTACGTTCAGAGAAAGGGGAATCCAAGATAACTACAAACCACACAGATAAGCTTACATAGGGAAACTCATAAGACAACATCTAAAGGTACGAAGAACTACCATAATACTAAGAAGCTGTAATTGCAAAAGTAATAGAACAAAGCTGCAAATGTTTATTAACATCCATACAGCATACAGAAAGCAAAATGAAGAAAACAGAAAACAAGACCTATGCTACACTGCCTTCTCTGTCCCAGCCTGGTTTACAGATGATTCTGCACACTATGAAGGCAGTGTAGCATAGGCAGTGTAGCAAAAGTAGACAGCTGCACCACGATAGCCCCATATTTGGGACATCCATGAAGGACAGTGGGGAAGGAAAATCTTCCCAGTGGGCAGAACTTTGGGCAGTGCAGCTGACTGTTCACTTTGCTTAGAAGAAATTGGTATATAATCCAGACATGGGCTCTGGACAATGGTTTGGCTGGATGGCCAGGAATCTGAAACTAGGAAAATGTTTGGAAAATTGGTCACAAGAAAATTTTGGGAAGAGGTATGTGGACAGACCTCTCTGAATGGGTAACAGACACACACACACACACACACACACACACACACACACACAGAAACCATGAAGACAGGTATGTCCCATGCATATCAAAGGGTTACCTCAAGTAGAGGAGGATTATAATAATGAAGAGTATAGGATGACTCGTGCTATGGACACCAGTCAAACCCTCTCCCCAACCACCCCTGTCACTGCCCAGTGGACTCACGAACAGAGTGGCCATCATGGCAAGGATGGAGATCATGCATGGGCTCGTCATTGTGGGCTTCCACTCACCAAGGCTGACCTGGCTATGGCCTCTGATGAGCGCCAGACACTGACGCTGAGTACCCAATATGACACCATTCCCTACAGTTATTAGCCAGCTACCTAGTGGCAGGTTGATTACATTGTATGGCTTCCATTATGGAAGTGACAATGTGTTGTTCTTACTGGAATTGACATTTACTGTAGATACGGATGTGTTCCTCCTCCATGCAATCACTTCTGAAAAAGCTAAAACCCTTGAATTTTCTGAATGCTTTATCCACCAGCATGGCTCTGCACACAGCAGTGCTTGTGTTCAAGGAACTCATTTCTCTGCAAAAAAATTGGGGCAACAGGCCCGTACTCATGGAATTCACTGGTCTTACCATGTTCCCCACCATCCTGAGGCAGTTGACTTGATAGAGTGGTGGAACAGCCTTTTGAAGATAGAGCACCACCTAGGTGGCAATACAATGCAGGGCTGGGAAGTTTCTCCAGAAGGTTGTCTATGTCCTGAATCAGCATCCAGTATATGGTGCTGTGTCTCCCACATCGAGGATTCAAGGGGTGGAAATGGAAACAGCACTCCTCATGCCTTTGAAACAACAGGCCAAAAAAGGGAGTTACTGTGCTGGCTGGAGTGATGGAGCCTTACTTCCAAGAGGACACTGGACTGCTACTCCATGATGGAGGTAGGAAAAGTATGTCTGAAATACAAGGGCTCCCTTATTATGCCTCTGAGTATTGCCATGCCTTGTGACTAAGGTCAATGGAAAGGTATAAAAGCTCAATCCAGAAAGGGCTACTAATGGCCTAGCCCCTTCAGGAATGAAGGGTTAGGTAACTTTACTAGGTAAAGAACCGTGAACATCTGTGGTGCTTACTGAAGGCAAAAAGAAAAAAGAAGGGGTAGTGAAACAAGTTAGGTTACAAATACCAACTATCGTCATGTGACCAGTTACAGAAATAAGGACTGTAATTGTCATGAGTATTTCCCCCTTATTTTGTCATGTTTGTGTGTGTATAGCAAGTATCTTTGTTTTCTCCCCTTTCTTATTCCCTTATCATGTAACATAAAATGTATTGACTTTATATTATAGTATTTAAATCTTGTTAATTGTGCATCATAGTATTAAGTTATAGGTATCAGAAAAAGACTAACCATCACTAAAGGACTTTACTCCTCTTCTGGGAAAGGGGTTAGTACACTTTGGGTTGTACTCAGGATAGTAATATTATGTTAGGCAGAAGTATGTCCTTGTTATTGCACTTATTTGGAGATTCATACTGATGCCAAATCAACAAAGGGTGGACTTGTGATGGTTAATTTTATGTGTGAACTTGTCTGGGCCATGCAGTGCCCTGATACTCGGTTAATCAGTATTCTGTATATGTCTGTTAGGGTGTTTCTGGATGAGATTAACATTTCAGTTGGTTGACTCAGTAAAGAAGATTGCCCTCCTCAGTATAACTGAGCTTCATCTAATGTGTTAAGGGGAAGAATAGAACCAAAAGGATACATAAGGGAGAATTTGCTCTCTGCTTGTCTTCTAATTAGAACATTGGTATGCTCATGCTGTTGAACTCAGCCTCGGAGTGGAAATTATACCATCAACTCTCCTTGTTTTTAGGCCTTTGGGCTGAGGCTAGAACTTAAACTGTTAGCTCTCTCCGGCCTTTGGAGTTGGACTGGAAATACACTATCAGCTCTCCTGAGTCTCCACGTTGCTGACTGCAGATATTGGTACTTCTCAGCCTCCATAATCACATGAGCCAATTCCTCACTATATATATATCGATGATATATGTGTATACACACACACACCTACTGATTCTATTTCTCTGGAGAATCTTAACTAATTCAGATTTGTGAAGCCTAAGAATATTCAATAAAATTATAATTACAAAAGTAACCATGAGAACAAACTGTAATGCTTCTTAGTATGCGTTAAAGCACATGCAAAAATCGAAACAAAGAAAGCAGATAATATGATTTACAGTCAAATCCCTGAAAACAATCTATAAATTCAGGAACTATAAAATCATAAAACTAAATTCAAACATATCTGTCACACTGATAAATATAAATAGGCTTCAGATTTGATTTTCAATCCCACTCTAGACTGTCTTCAAAAGAAGTACCTAAAATGAAATAATTCAGAATGGCTAACACTAGAAGAATAATATACCATGCAAATAAAAAGAAAAAAGAAAAGAAAAGAAAGCAAAGGTCACAATCTAATATCAGAGAAGGTAGAACTCAGGTTGAAAAGCATTTGGTGAGGCAAAACTGGGGAACTTTATAATACCAAGGGTAATTCATAGAAAAGATAAAACATTTATGACAATTTATGCACTACTAGAAGATACACAAGGAGAATGAAAAACCTACTAATAACAGGAAACTTTAATTAACTTCTCAGGCTTCAACAGATCAAGAGGAAAAAATTAAGTAAGGATATGATTGAGATGACCAAGATAACACAATTAATTAAACTGATATGATTATAAATATACACTCCATATCCTGAAAAATAAAGAGGTCATCTCTGAAACATTTGCAGTAACTGAAGATCCACAGAAAATCTAAAAAAAAATTAAAAAATTAAAAAATCCAAAGAAAATCTCAAAAGATTACAAGTAGAAATGGTATGGATTCTTTGATCACTATGCAATACTACAATTTAACAATAAAATCAGAAAACAGAAAGACAATATCACTTGGAATTTAAAAAATCTCAATTAAAAAACTCTTGAATAAAAAAAGGAAAATTCAAAACTAAAATTGCAGAACATCTAAAAGACAATAAGAAAGTTACACATTGCTAGAGATATGCTAAGAGGGAAATTCATAGCTTTAAATACTTTGATTATAAATATGAAAGGCTGAAAAGAAATGAATTGGGCATTCAGCTTAAAAAGTCAGAAAAGAAACAAAACAAAATGAAGGAAAGCTAAAGGAAGGCATCAGTGAAGATGAAATCAGAACTTAAGAAGATGGAAAACAAAAACTAAAAACTGTTTTTTTAAAGTAAGTCAATTAAGTAGATAAACTTTTAGCTAACAGTAAAAAAATTAAAAATGGGTTAATAAAATAATTAATCAGGAAGAAATAACCACTAAAAGTTTTAAAAAGACAAAATCTCATAAACTGACCTATTTTCTCAAGAACAAAAATACTAAAAATGACCCTAGAATAGACATAAAATTGAAACAGCACAATTGCTATTGAAGAGACAGGGAAAATTCATCAAAGACCTGCTGCTGCCTCTTGCCCATTTTTCCCAGCCAAAATACCAAGTAGAAATGATTTCTCAGGGAAATTCTATAAGACCTTCAAAAAGTAAGTATTTCCAGTGTTATTTAAACCATTTTTGGAGTATAGAAAAAGAATTTCAGATTCATTTGGAAGCATGCAGGACCCTAATGATAAAATCTGATGAAGCACATAAAAGAAAAAACTATCTCCAATCTCATATATGGATATTGAAAAAAAACTCCCAAATAAGTCCAGCAGCACATTAAAAAAAATGCATCATTTCCAAGTAGGATTCATTACAAGTCTGCAAAGGAGGTTCAATATTAGAATATCTATTGATCTTCTGATATAGTCTATTAATTAGTGGGCATAAGAAGGAAAATCATATACTCATCTTTATATATGCTAAAAAGGCATCTGACCAAATTCAAGATCCATTCTTGATGAAATTCTTAAAAAAAAAAGAACTTATTAACGAATCCTTCTTTAAATATTAAAATATTTTTATTTCAGCCCTGGCGAGGATGCTCAGGTGGTTGAAGCACTGTCCCATACACCAAAAGGTTGCAGGTTCAGTCCTGGTCAGGGCACATGCCTAGGTTGCGGGTTTATTCCCTAGATGGGGTTTGTGCCAGAGGCAACTGAGCGATGTTTCTCTTTCACATGACATCTCCCTCTCTCTTTCCCTCTCTTTCTCTCTCTCTCCCCACCTCTAGCCACCAAATCAATAAACATATCTTCAGGTGAAGATTAAATATATATATTTAATGAATATATAAATGAATATATATATTCATTTCAGCTGCAAACTGGTTTTATGTTTAAGGGGAAACACAAGAGCATCCCCACTTAGGAACAAGACAAGAATGTCCTATCAGCACTATTATTTAACGTTGTACCAGATTATTATCAATTCAATTACGTAAGTGAGAAAAATTAAAGATGTGAAAATTTTTTTAAAGGAGATAAAACTATCACTAAATGTAGATCATATGATAACATACCTGGGAAACCCAAAGAAGTCAACTAAAACACTACTACAAAAAAATTCAGTGAATTAGAAGGTAGAAAATTAACATATAAAAACCTTCATATGAACAATCAATATTAAATAAAATATAACAAAGACCCTATTTCGAGGTAAAGGGTCTAAAAAAATGTTCAAGTCTTAACAGTCTAAAGAAAAAAATGCTAAAACAATCTTTGAAAAAACAAAGACATTGAACAAATGTCTTGAACATATGGAAAGGCATTTAAGATAAGGAAGATTAAACATCACGAAGATGTCAATTCTCCCTAAGTTATTTTATAAATTTAACTTGATTTAAATGAAAATAAAATCTAGTCTTTTTCAGAACTAGACAAAGTGATTCTAAAATTCATGTGAAAATATAAACAAAAAGTCAGAAAGTCTGCAAAAGGCGAGCACTCAAGGAACATTTTCCTTGCCAAATAAAGCCTCAGTAATTAATAAAGCACCCTACTGACACATGAAGAGGCAAGCAGAGCAATGCAATAGAGTATATTGCCAGAAATAGACCTAAATACATATGGAGTTTTAGTATATAATAAATGTGGTATGTCAAATCAATAAGAAACAGAAGTACTATCAATGAAGCATCTGGGAACAACGAGAGTCATATGGAGAGAAATAGGGTTTGATCAATACCTTATATCATAACCCAAAATAAATCCCAAGTGGGCTAGAAATTTATCCTATACATACATACACATAGAATAAAATAAAATTATTCATTGAGACACTGAAACAACATATTGACAACAAACTAAATGCTCACCAGTAGGGACTGGTTAAATACATGAATAGTATGTATCTATAAAATGAAACACAATGATTTTGTTTAAAAGTATTTTATATCAATATATTTTATCAAAAGACCTCTGAAGTATATTAAGTGAAAATAGCAAAGAGCAATAAAACGTGCATAGTATATTATCTGTATTTAAAAGGGGAACAAAAATAATAGCATATATTTGTACTGGCTTGTATAGAAACAAAAATTCTTATTAAGGATAAATAAGAAACCAATAAAAGTGGCCACCCATAGTGGGGCTCTGGGGACCATTGGCTGCTGAGGTGAAGAATGTAAGGGAGAACTTCGGCTGTAGGCATTTTTATCCTCTTTGATGTTGAAACCAGGTAAATGAATACTTACTCAAAAAGTTAATACTTTTTTTTTTTTTAGAGAGAGAAGGGAAAGGAGGGAGGGGAGAGAGTGAGAGAGTGAAAAATATTGATGTGAGACACATCGATCTGCTGCCCCCCACACGTGCCCCAATCAGGGGGCAGGCTCCCACCCGCGGCCCGACCGTGGAAGGACTCTGCAACCAACTGAGCCACGTGGGCCAGGGCAATACATACTTTTAAATCGCAAAAGGCCTAATCTAATTAGAACCAAAGGATGAAATAGGAAGGTCTGTAAACTATTTTCTAACTAGCAGAACAAATTTATTTTACAAGTAAACTTGTACATCATTTTTTGTAGATAAATACCACTTTATCTCTGCAGCTGGGGCCAAATTTCTTTGTCACATACATACTTACATGCCTTCAGTACCTCCTTGGGCCACCTACCATAATTAAGTAATTAACTCATAATAAATTGCTCAGTGTATGTCTCCCACCCTAGAACATAATCACCAGAGTAGCAGCCAGGATTATCTTACTTACTTCTGCATCTCATAGTGTTGACATTTATCAGGTACTCACTTCATTAAATGAAGGAGTTAAGATGTTTTAAAATCTAGATGGATTATTTCTATTTTATTCAGAGAGTCAAAATAACTATGGACATCTCACTGCTTCATTGCTCCCTTAGAGGGGCTGAGAACGATGCTTTCTGAAATTCCCACTGCTGCACTGCTTCTTGCAGGTATCCTTGCTTTGGGAGAAAGGGTTAGAGCAAAAGCCTATTTGCAAGGGTCCTCTGAGGTTTTAAAAGCTTGATGATGTGCTATTGAAAAAGGTTTTGGCACTTTCCCTGTATCCATTCACCTTCTTTTCCTAGGAGAACTCCCTGCACTCATCAAGTTTTGGCTAGACTAATGGCCACTCCAGCTGAGATTCTGGTTTCCATCTTCCTTTGAATCACGGTAAGGCTTTGAGTTTTGGTTCTAGCTACTAGGTTTTAATAACAACTGCTTCATGTCCTTCAAAAGAAAGTTGTTTCCCCTCCATGTTTTCTTTCCTGCTTCCCACAGCCTGGAATGTTGATACAGTGCAGTGCAAACGTTCTAGAGACAGAGAGAAAAACCAAATGGCACAGATGGCAGTTTCCCCACCAGCCTGAGTCCCTGGCTCAGGCTAGGCTGACTTTGGGGCGCCTAGCCCAGCTACCCATCTTGAACTATGATATGAGAAAGAAAGAAGCTTCAAAAATCTCTCAGCTACTGTCCTTGGTGTCACTCTTTTATAGTGGCTAAGCTTATTTCCTAATAATGACAACAATTACTGGTGAGGTTCTTAGTTGCAGCATCTGTTTTGCAGAGAACAAAACCCACTCTAGCTAGTTTAAGAAGAAATGGATGTATTGTAGTGTATTAGGTAGTTTATGGAACTTTTTGGAAGGCCAAGGAAACAATCTAGGAATATATAGTGTCAAGAGCAACCTAGCCAGAAAGAAAAAGTCCAGCTCACTACAGACATGACAGAGGAAATCCCACAGCCGCCAGCACCCAGTACAGAGTACTCATCAGTATCAACCATTTCCTCAGGTTCTAGGCCAGAGTGTTGATCAGTGACAATGAGCCAGGAAGCCACCCACAGAGCTAGACTGAGTCCCCTCTCTTGGGGCCATGCCAGACTGGGCTCCGACTATGTATTGATCTTCTTGGCTCTCTTTCATTTCTGGCATTAATGTCACCTGTAAAGCAGTTTTTGTTTCAGTCTGTTGAACGTTCCTTGCTTTCCATTGCTCTCAGTGATATCATTAAATGGCCCATTTCTTCTTTAGGGCTTCCTAGAAATGTGATCTTTCAAAATTTTTCATTATAGGTTTAGCATAATAAAATGCTTCAAACATTGGATGTGATTTCCAGTAACAGAAGAGTCATTCTGTCACAATTTTGAGCTTAATTCCAGAGCTGTCCCTGAAAGGACAAAATTTATGGTCAAAGAACTAGTTTAAGTTATAAAGTTGGCAAGTAGAATAGATCAACATTCAATTATTCACATTCTGAACCATATATGAGTTATCACTGAACCAGATCTTGAAGTCCTAAACATTAAGACTTATTCTTTCCTTCCTGTCAATTTAAACACCACAAGCATGTTTAAAAATTAAAAAAACATGAATATTCATAAAGGAAAGAGATTGGAGTAAACCTGCCTATTTTACCTTAAATGCTTGGATATTCTTTCACATTCTTTCTAATGTTTTACTTAGTTTAAATCCAATGTTTTCTTTAATTTTTACAACTTTCTTCAAAGGCACTTCATTGTGAGTCTGCAAGGTAGGCCACCTTCATCGATTTTCTCGTAAACTGAAAAATTACCTCTTCACTATTTAAAGCGTTTGTTATCTTATTTCTGTCAGAAGTCTTTCTTTAGTCTATTATATTCTCACCTGCCTTATTAAACAAAAGATAGTGTCTTCAGTCATCTCCATGAATATCCATCACTAGAAAATGTTTTGCAGAGTGAAATTTTAACAACTTTCAAAATTTTTTTCTCTGGGACTCCATCAAATATGTCGATCACACCTCTTCTTTTCAAATATATTCTTTATAACTAATCAAGCTTAATTGAAGTTGTATATTCAGTAAAATCAAACAGGCTCTGAATGAGGGTTTTTAAGTCCCCCTGGAAGTAGAGGATTTAGCTGGAGCACGGTGGCTTTGTCAAAGCTATTTCAGCATAGTTTTAAAGAAATTTCTGAGTGAATAATCCTAACTGTCACAACTTGTATCCAACATCTAAAAAGTGTCTCTCTAAAGTGTGTGTGGTATTTAAACCAATAATTTAAAAGACATTTATACAAAAGAAACAACGTAAGCTTCATGAAGGTAGGACTGTTCATTACTCAAGGGCAGGTTTTGTGCTCTAAAACAATTAGTGAATGAATAAATGTACCTATTCCTGCTCAACGTATTTCTCCTGTTCTTGTCCCTATACCTAGAATACCCTTTCCCATTTCAGCTGAATGTGTGAATGTGTTTTATTTTATTTTATTTTTTCTTCAAGACTGGTTCTGGGTCAATTTGCCAAAAATCAACTGCAGAAAGCCAACTTTCCACAAGGCCAATTTGCCAATTTTTCTTGTTCCTTTGAACTATTTATAAAGTTTACAATAATTCACATTGGATTGGATAGTTTTAATAGCTCTGAGAATATTTATGTAAACTTTTAGTTGACCAGTTTTCATTTTGTTTTCATAACAGCGTTTTAAGGATTGTTTAATTTGTCCCTAACCAGATTCCTGCTGGAGCAGGAAAGAGCGGGGACACACAAACGGCTTCTGCTCGGGGCTGGACGTACGGAGGGTCAGCGCACACTGCGCCCCGGAGAGGGGAAGATGAGGTCGTAAGAAAAAGGACACGTTCATTGCACATATACTCACAAAGAATCTATTTTCAAATACAACAACTTTGTAATAAACATGTTATTCTTATAAATAAAAAGCTGCTCCCAGTTTTCTCCTTTGCCACCCACTTTGCCCCGTTCACCTCCCAGGAGGGCCGTGCTGTGCGCTGGCTCTGCTGCCTGTCTCTTTCCAAGTAGCCATCCCACCCCTGCTCCTTCCAGAGCCGGCCACACGGAGCCGGGGCAGAGACAGAGCAACATTCCTCCAAATGCTATATGGCGACAAAATGAAAAGCAGCCCATCAAAAGTAGGTAGACACGCACACACACACACACACACACACACACACACACACACACACACACACCCCACCCCCACCCCCACCCCCACCACAGGTCAAGTCATAGAAGTGGTTATTCGGTAAACTGGACTCCTTTCCTCCAGGAACTCGCTCACGCAACTCCTTTTCTTCAAAGCCTCCTTTGACTGTCCTTGGCAGAACTGGCGGGTCCCATTACAACCTGTTCACACCTCCATGACGTCACTTAGAAATGATGCAAGTTAGAAGCATTCTATCTTAGTTATTTACAAGTAGTTTGATTTCTAGACTGTTTATTCATTCAACAACTGCTTCATCAACAAAAAATTTCTTCACTAAACAGACATTTACCGAGGGATGGGTGTGGGAAGCAAAATGGGTGAAGGGGGTCAAAAGTACAAACTTCCAGTTACAAAATATATAAATAAGTCATGGGGATGTAACGTACAGTATGGTAACAATAGCTAATAGTACTGTGTGGCATATTTCAAAGTTTCTAAGAGAGGAGAGTTTAAGAGTTACCATAAGAAAAAATTCTTAACTATGTATGGTGACAGATGCTAACTAAAGTGATTGCGGTGGTCATTTCGCAATATATACAAATATCTAAACATTACACTGTATACCTAAAATTTTAAAACAAAGCAAAACAAAACACAGACATTTATTGTGAGCTACTATGTGCTGGAGAGTAGCATAGATGCTGCAGACTAAGGTTCAATAAGTCCAGATCTCAGTCCAGAGATCAGAGTCTGGAGCAGAGAGCCCAAGTCTCAGTTAATTTTACATTTGCCCTGCCCCTCTGCATTATGGCTGGCAGAGAGTCTGTGCCCAGAAGTGCTAAGCATACTAGAGGCATGTTGCCAGTAAAAGTAATAGAACTGTAAGTCCCAAGTAAGTAGAGTTACAAGTGTTACCACTAAAATTTAAAACAACAGCAGAATAGTTCAAGTCCAAGAGACTTTATGAGGTAGCTGTAAAGGCTACATTTTCTAATCCATCAATTTATTTAACAAAAAAAAAAAGGACAAACAAAATTATTTAGTGAGATACACAGAATTCAGAATATCATGACAAAGAATAAAGGTGGTATAGCCCTTTTATTCAAAGTTTGAATCTAGAAACAAGGTATCCACTGTTTCTCTTAAACTTAAACAATAATTCAATAACTATGCTCAATGTCAGGTAGGATATGTTAAATAATGTTACACATAAATTCACTGAAAAATGTATCAATTCAGCCATGATCTAGTTCAAAGTATAACCTATCAATCTCTGAGTGACAAAAATTAAACAGCATTCAATCATTCCAGATTAATGGTCTTATAGCTTCCACATAAAACAAATTGGTACAAACCCTACAGAAAACAGTGTGGAGGTTCCCAAAAAACTAAAAATAGAACTATTTATTACTCCGAAATTCCATTTCTTGATACATATCCAAAGAAATCCAAAACATAAATTCAAAAGATATATACATCCCTATGGTCACTGAAGCATTATTTACAAATGCCAAGATATTGGAAGCAACCTAAGTTTCCACTAATAAATAATTAGATAAAAAAGATTTGGTACATATATACGATAGACTATTACTTGGCCATAAAAAAGAATGAAACCTTACCATTTGCAACAACATGGATGGACCTAGCAGGTAGTATGCTAAGTTAAATAAGGCAGGCAGAGAAAGATAAATACCATATGATTTCACTTATATGTGGAATCTAAAGAACAGAATAAGTGAACAAACAAAACAGAACAGGCTCATAGATACAGAGAATAAATTGATAGTTGCCAGACAGGAGGAAGGTTGGAACAGATGGATGAAAAAGGTGAAAGGATTAAGAAGTACCAACTGGCAGTTACAAAACAGTCACAGGGATATAAAATACAGCATAGCGAATACAGGCAATACTCCTGTAATAACTATGTATGATCCCAAGTGGGAACTAGACTTACTGGGAGGATCATTTCATAAGTTATATAAACTCTGTACACCTGAAACTAATATAATATTGAACGTCAACTGTAATTGAATAAACTTTAAAAATGCAGAAACACATGACAATTTAGGAAGTTCAACAAAATATAGTTCAAATCCTCAAGAACTTTGAAGACTGTATTTAAGCTGGTCTGGATAATTAAAAACAAATTATGTTTCAGATATTCCCCCCAAACAACCCCTTTTTAAAATCAATGTATTTAAAAGCCTAGGTGTATGATTGCTAGTCAAAAAGAAAGTAGGTCTTTGGAATCTCCATCTTTTGACGTTCAGCTCAGGGGTAGCAGGTAGTAAAAAGTTTTGAGTTTTAGCACATTTTCAGACAACATGCATGTTTGGTTGAATAATGTCTCCTTCTCCCAAAAGATATCCATGTCCTAATCCCTGGCACCTACGAATGTTACCTTATGTGGCCAAAAAAGACTTTGCTGTTATAATTAAGTTAAGAATTTTGAGATGGAAAGATTACCCTGGATTATCTGAGTGGATAACTTTTATTGTACTTGTAATTTGCAGTTGTATCATAGTTACACTTTGTTAATATAACCATTTAATTTAGAAGCACAATGGATTAGAATAAATCCAACAGTCAAATGATTTGAAAGAGAAGATTACCTAGAATAACAAAAGTCAACATTCTCCACTCTACCTTTCCTGAATAAACCAGAACTCCCTTATTCCCTCCTTTGAGTCAAGGGCCAGACTGTGACTTTAGGCTATCACAACCAGTTACTCACACAATTGCCTCATTGATTCCCATTAAATAACTCACATGTTCTGAGTTATAACTAGATCTAATTCAGACCCGCCAGACTGTCATGGTCCTTGCAAGACATTTGATCCTATCCAAAACTCCCACAGAGACATTCAGTCTGCACCAAAAGGTCCCTGATATTTAAATTCTGCTCTTCTGCAAAATTCAAACCCTGACCCACCTACCTAACCCCAGATGCCAATTACCAACTAGGCTACATAGGGAAGAAGGGACATTATTGGCAGCACAGCCACAACAATAAATAAAAGTTAGGGGCTATTTGAACCAAGGGACATTTTCTAATTGTGGATATCTTGGACAGGAACAAATATCAAGCACCATTTGTCATGGACCGAATATGCTCATGAACCTTTTTGGTAAGACCAAATTTCAATGATCTCTTGGTATGGACCAAACGTCTCCATGGACATTTTGGACTGGAACAAATGTCCACTAGTCATCAGGCCAGATTTTCATGATGCAGCCCCTGAAAAGAATACATAAGAAGAAAGATTCCAAAGATGACTTTTATCCAAATAAATAGATACCAACAACAGTATGGTGAGAGAAGGTAAAGGGGGGATAAATGGTGATGGACAGAGACTTGACTTTGGGTGGTGAACACACGATACAGTATACAGATGATATATTATAGAATTGTACACTTGAAACCCATATAATGTCACCCTAATAAATTCAACAAGTAAATAAAAAATAAATAATATATAAATAAATAAACAAATTTAGAGAATTTGGGGAGTAAGCCTTCCACCCTACACCATTTCTTGGCTAGCCAGGTAAGTTCTGAGAGATGCAGCTTTGCTCCCTGAACTGTCTTGGAAGATCTGGACATCCAACAAACTCCCATCTGTCCTCACTGTCATCTAATCCACAGCTACACAATTTAGGATATTAATTATATCTCAGGTAAAAGCTTTAACTTTATATCTTTGTGATTAAGAGATATTTTATACACACAAGCCCAAATCCTTTTTAATTACAATCTTTTGGCAGAAATACTCTTTCCATTGTGTAGATGATCATAAGTATATGAAAAGTTTGATTTTGCTGAAGGCATTCCTGTTTTAAATCAAACTAATTTTTCCATAGAATATTCTCTCATTTTCTCACTCTAATACACGTCAGCCAGACATGTTCTCTTTGAAATTAATTCTAGTTTATGAAATTCAAAAGGTGAAGACTAGAAGGAATGTAATTTCATACTGGTGGTTTCTGTGGGCTGAGTTAACATTCTTAATGTTTCCATAATGGCACATAAGTGATTTAATTCACTAAGCACAGTGGAACCTGGTACCATGTTTGTTTATTAGCTATGCCCAGCATACGAAAAAAAAAATCAGTAAGTATAATCTAGATACCTTTTAAAAAATTTTGACTAACCCACTGCATTTTAAAATGAATTTGTCTCTAGTAATAAAGATCTCCAATTAGTATAAACTATGGCAAGAGAGAATATACCATTAGATGTATAGGTTAAAAACTATAGCACATAAAAAATGGGTGAGCACCAATTCAGTTCTACAAATGCTGTGATCTTACCATGTGATTGTGGCAGATAAAGTCAGTTGCCTTACACAACACCCATTCCAACCTCTTTTCTGTACTGGTTAAGATGTAGAGCTAAAAGCTAGACTTCCCAGACTCCCTAGAACCAGAGTTTAGGATGTGATTTGGATTTCACCAACCAGGTACACTTATTAAAGACTTGGATTCAAACTATACTACGTGGAGGCTGGGCTAGCTACAGAACTTGTGAGGCCCGGTGCAAAATGAAAATAGGAGGCCCCTATCCAAAAAGCAAAAAAACACATTTTCCGTTCTTCTATGGTCTTTCCCACAACTTGCCAGGGATGTTTTTGTTTGTTTGCTAAGTAGTGTTGCATTCCCAGGACGCAGAAGCACGCACAGATGAGTGCAGACACTCACCGGCACCCAGGGCTCCAGCCACGACTCAACGCACTTGTGGCTTTCCTCTTGCACCTGCGGCAGGACCGAAGCCTCCAGATGTCCACGCAGGCATTTCTCTCAAGGCCCGCCATCCAAACCGGCGGAGGATGGGCGACCCTGGAGTCCTTCCACCTTCATGCCCAGACGCTCTAGGAACCTGGATAAAGACAGGTTAAGTGGCTCGCCCTTTTCTCTGCTTAATTAAAACTTGGTGCAGCTATCTGCTTGAGCGAGGACCCCACCTCCCTGCCTTGCAGGCGCATGCGCCTGACTCAACCATTCCCAATCCACGCGCTGCCCAGGTGTCGTACAGCGCCGGGTAGGCTGAGGTCGTCACTGGGCAGTCACATGGAAGGGGAGCCTTGGGGTCCCAAAGGCCTTCACTTAACAGAACACAAATGTAAAGATAGATGTCTTAAGCAACGCAGAGCCTTAAACTCTGAGGGGCGCCCTTCTATGCATGAGATGGCAGCGCAGGTAGCAAGCGCTTGAAGCTGGTCCGGAGTAGAAAGAAAGGGTGGGAGGTTTGCATTTTACGCCTGTGGATTGTAGGAACAGCGTCAAGGTTCTCTTGTCGGCAGTTTCCTGCAAAAATGTCTGGAAGAGGTTGTGAGTTTCTTGGCCATGCAAAAGCCATGTGATTTTGGAAATTGGGAGTTGTTCCTAGAAGCTCAGCCTTGAGCCTGCTCTTACAGCCCTTCCAATAGTTTTGTAAACCATCTAATAGCTGGCAATAATTCCCTCAGGCCACCCAGAAGGGTTCAGTTGCAAACAACAGAAACCACAGCGGATACAGTAGTATAATTCTCTCTGGAGAGGCATGAAATAGGAAGATTCCAGGAGAAAATTGACTGTGGTGGTGGCCGCTGTTCAGACACAAAAGAAAGCATTTTATATTGCGGGGGTGGTCACTCAGTGCTAGAGGAAAGATCGATTTCGTAAAGGAGAGGCATCATAAAAATGGAATAGGTGTGCTATTCTTCACTGCCCTTTACAGTACAAGAGCTGGAGAGGATTGTCGAAGCAAAGTAGTGATACGGTTTGAAAGTGAGGAATTGTGTCTGGGCTCAGAAAGTAGGAGTTGTCCTGTTATGTGCTAGGAAAAACATGAGCTTTAAGTAGATCTACTTGCTGTCTTGCTTTGGGTCAGTAAATTAACTTCTCTAAGTTTCATCCTATCTTTCCAGGGTAGTTAGAGATGATATATAAAAAGAACCTACTATCTGTTACACAGTAGATATGCAAAACCTACTGTTATTATAATAATAATATCAAAATTTGTGTGTAGGAACACGTGGATGGCTTTCTCAAGTCACCCATGCATCTGGGTACATCATCCAAGCAGAACTCTGCTAAAGAAACACCACCCCGGTCTCCGATGGATTGTTCGATATCCTTCTCTTGTCCTCCTGCTTAACCATCTAACAATCCAGTCAACTCACCCTTCCACCCACCCTTTTTTTCTCTCTCCGTTAAAAAACTGAAACTGTCATTAGAGTTGGAATTAAATAGTCAGAAGCCTGGAGATTGTCTAGGAGCCATCACAGCATGACATGAATTAGAGAAGGAATTTACTAGTAAATAAAATTAGCTTAAAATCCATGCAAAACTTTCTGCTCAAAAAGTCACATCAACTTTCTAACAATGATGCGTGGATGCTAAAGATTTCTCTGTGTTGGTGAGGGAGGGGGGCAGCGGGAGGTGTGTCTCCATGTCTGCTCTACCCACCGTACTGAAGATTGGTGAGAAATCATTCTATACCTTTGCATGTGCTATTTTCTCAGCATAGGGTTTCTTTCCCTGGTCTCTTTGGTCAAATTCAGGCCCTTGCATACTTCTACTCTTTGAATCTTTTACCACACCCAGTCATCGGATCACCCCCTCCTCACTGGCAACATTGAACATGTGCACACCTCCAAATAGCACATCCTATCATAATTTACAAGTATTTGCTTATACACCGATATATGACATCTTTGTTTTTTTCCAAAGACTTTTTTTTTATTTTTTAATTAAATCATTTTTATTGTTATTCTGTTACAGTTGTCCCACATTTCCCACCTTTGCCCTCCTCTGCCCATCCCACCCCCTGCTCACACAGTCAGTCCCCACACTGTTGTCCATGTCCGTGGGTCAGTCATACCTGTTCTTTATCTAGTCCCTTCCCTTTCTTTCCACTATTACCCTCCCTCATCCTCTGGTCACTTTCATTCTGTTCCATGTTTTCATGCTGGTGGTTCTATTTTCTTTGTTAGTTTATTTTGTTCATTGGATTCATCTTATAAGTGAGATCATATGGTATTTGTCTTTCACTGACTGGCTTATTTCACTCACCATAATATTCTCCAGTTCCACCCATGCTGTCACAAAAGGTAGGAGTTCCTTCTTTCTTTCTGCTGTGTAGTACTCCATTGTGTAAATGTACCACAGTTTTTTTATCCATTCACTTATTGATGGGCACTTAGGCTGTTTCCAGCACTTGGCTATTGTAAATAAAGCTGCTGTGGACATAGGGGTGCATAGATTCTTTTGAACTGGTGATTCAGGATTCTTAGGATATATTCCCAGAAGTAGAGGTGCTGGGTCAAAGGCAGTTCCATTTTTAGTTTTTAAGGAAATGCCATGCACTTTCCCACAGTGGCTGCAGCAGTCTGCATTCCCACCAACAGTGCACTAGAGTTCCCTTTTCTCCACACCTTTGCCAGTACTTGTTATATTTTTAAGTCTAACCCCTAGCTCAGTCAGGCACATAGGGTGATGGATACATGCTGAATTAATCAAGGGCCTTAAGAGCAAGCCCAAGCCTTTCATGCCTGACTCCACTCCATGTTGAGTTTCCCCTCTTCATTTATGAGAAGCAGCTCCACCCACATTTCCTTCCTCTTACCAGAGCTCCTGTGAACCCAGCTAGCCGCTATGTGGAGCAGCAGCACCTCACCAAAATGTCACCCACCCTCTCAGACATATCCTGGCATTTAAACATATGAGCAAGGGAAAGGAAAGGAAAAAAGAATGAGAGAGGGAGTTTTCAGGAAGAAGAGCATGGTCAACAGTGACAAATGCAGTGGGGGGTAGCAAGAGAGTGGTTGAAGTACCTAATGTATTAAGCTCTACCATGCCCCAGGCTCCAGTGAGATGTAAAGGGTAGAGAAACCAACAAGACAGATGAGTCCCTTGTCCTTTTGGACCATGCATCCCACCATGCTACACACAATCAGCAAATTAGTGCAACAAAGGAAGAAAATAGGGAGATAAGATAATGAAAATGTTGCCTCATTAACTATAATATTAATTATAGTTATCTATAATTAATCCTATACCATGCTGTATGTGAAGTCTTATTGTAAATATTACAGGTGTATAATCTCATTTAATTCTTACAACAACCCTAGGAGATAGGTACAATTATTTCCTCAGTTATGAATGAGAAACTGAACGGCAGAGGTTAAGTGATGTTCTCAAAGCCACACTCCATGTATTGCTCAGGAAAGACCTCTCTGAGAATGGATATCTGAGCCAGGACCTGAGGGATGAAAATCAAACAGCCATATGCGAGCTGGAGGAGAAAATCCCAGGCTAAGGAAAGAACAAGTACAAAGGCCTGGAAATGGGCAAGGGTTTGTGGAATTTGAAGACTAGCAAAAAGACGGGAGGGGTGCGGGATGGCAGGGAGGGAGGGGGAAGAGTGCAGGCGGCGAGGCTGGGGTGGGGGAGGGCACTAGATCACATGGGCTGGCAGGTCGCATGAGGCTGCTGGTGAAGCCCAAGTGGCTTGAACAGTTGCAGGGGTGCCGTGGTGGCAGAAGGCACACTTAGTGGGTTGAAAGAATGGGAGGTGCAGAAGTGTAAAGAAATATTCAGAACTGCTTAAATAAGCCTCGCTTTCAGAGGGGAAGAGAGGATGGTAATGAGGGGCAAGATGCTGAACTGAAAAACCTTGGGTGTCCAACCTTTTGGCGTTTCTGGGCCACACGGGAAAAAGAAGAGTTGCCCTGGACCACACATTAAATACACAGCAACACATAATCACAAAAAAAGTCTCATAATGTTTTAAGCAAATTTACAATTCTGTGTTGGGCGGCAATCACAGCCATCCTGAGCTGCATGTGGCCACTGGGCCGCAGACTGGACATGCAGGCTGCTTGTAAATCCCATAGAGAATGAGACGTATAAGACAGTGGAAAAAAGAGAGATGACTTCCTGAGCAAGGTCTGAACTCACACCAAAGGGCTGGAATTCAAGCACAATAGATGCATTAGATTCAGATGGGAGGAGAGACAGGGATTCCAGTGACAGTGTAACAGAGTATGTAGGACCTGAATCCCCAGAAACCAGGGAAACCCCTACAAAACCCAGGCCTAGAGACTGCACCCCCCTCCCACCAAGGAAAGGCAGGGGAGCAGGGAGAGCTGCTGTGACTGTAGATTAAAAGCACCCCCCTTCTCCAAGGCAGGGAGGAGCCCACAGTTCGCAGGCCAGGGCTCAGTCCCCCGAGCCACACAAGCCAGGGCACCATGATAGATTTTTAATATAAAAGAAAGTCATAGTCATATTCAAAAGCAGGATGACATGCAGATAACCTACAGCACTATGCGGGAGCTGAGGACTCAGGCAGCCCGGAGTGGGGCTCCTGTGGGATGGCAGAGCAGGGTGTCCTTCCTAAAGCTGGAAGCAAGGGCAGCGTTGCCCTTTGCCAGCTCAATGGCTGCACCTCCTATCTCCAGTCACCAAGGGACCGTGGCCCCAAACCACAAACTAAGACCATGCCCTGGACTAGAAATGGTGAGAGGAGGGGTGGTAGCAGCCACCAAAAAACTGAAAGGGAGGTTTGGAGGGGAGGAAGTTGGAAACTCCCCCTAAGATTAAAATTTCAAAGAAAGTGAGGAAAATCAACACAAAGACAATAAACTTCAAAACCAAAGATCAATAATTAATAGAAAATATAATGAAGTCATTAATAGTGGAAGAATGGCGACATGGAAAACACGTTAAAGGAAGGAAAACATTTCAAGGGAAGGTAAATGTTTGAAGACTGGTGTGTTCCTTAGCCATTTGTTCTCAGCTCCATTTCCACCTTCCATGCTGTCCCCCTGTAGGAAGGGAAAAAAACACACCTTCCTTTTTTCGCCCCCCAGTCCTTCCAACATATTCTTAACCACTTTTCTGCACTACATTCCCTGTAGTGGTCCTGATTGCCTGAGTGGACACCGACTGAGAGAGTTGGCTACACCAGTAGAATATGAACGACACCAGCATTCTCACATATGCTGAAAAGTCAGAGGGGCAATTGAGGAAATGTGGATGCCGGTGGAAACTGACCTGTTTGCTAAAAGAGTAAACCACTTACACATTAGAAACATACATCTATGGAAAAGAGGCCAGTTTTCTCTGTTTAATAGTATTGTAGGTGATTTTGATGTGGTGAGAGGGTCACAATTGCTGGAACCAGCCTAACTTGGCTCGAATCCTTGTTGTACCTCTTCCTAGGTAGGTCGCCTTGGGCAGAATATTTCACCTCTCTGCCTGTTTCTCCAAATGCAAAGTGGTTATAATAATATCTCAAAAAGTTATCTGAAAAAAGAAAGTGAGGTAATGAAGTTAAGGAGCATAGATGGGAACCTGGTATATAGTAAGATGTAAGTGGTTTTTAGGAATTCTTGTATTTTTTATTTTGTATTTTCTAATTTTAATAAAAAAGATATAATTTACCAGAAAACATGTCATACATGTAAAGAAAAATTTGACATTCTATAAAAAGGAGATATGCATTATCTTAAAGTTGTTTCATTTGTAATTTTTACAGTGTCACAGGGCTTTAGAAGCCACATCCTGTTGGTCACACAAGCTGACAAAGGTATGAAGGAGGTGGGGATCATTGTGGGCTATCTTGGAGACTAGCCAACACCATTTAGACTATGAAGATCTTTGTCATACTTATTGCCAAATTAAGCTTTTTCCCTGAGTCAGTTAGTAATGCATGCGGAAAGAGTAACAGGAACCTCAGGAAATGGTGATTTAAAGAAGAAATAGGTTTATCTCACACCACAAGAAGTCCCAGAGTAGGGAGCCCACAACTAGTATGGTGGTCGGGATACCTTCAAGCACCCAGAATCCTTCAGGCTTTTGGCTCCACAGCCCATAGTGATCACAGCAGCACTTCCAGAGCCCCTGGCCGAGACCGCATGGCACCAGCGACCCCCCTTTACAACCTCATTGGCCGGAATCCCCACATGCAACTCCTAGCTAAAAGGCAAGCTGGGGAATTGAGTCTTTAGACATTCTAGCTCCTACAGCAGATGAAGGCAAGGGGAAAAAAGGGGATAGTAGAAACTGTGTTGACTGAGCCTCCAGTTCCTGTCACATTTTCTGAGTGCAAATTTTGAACACTGCATTTTCCTAAGGTGGATCATGAGGCAATGAATCATTGGAGCTTCATTATAATATAAAAGACGTAGAGAACCTTATAAGTAACATATTCTCATTAACTACTTTTTGAGTAAATACATTATATTATATTGGGTATTTAGCTTCTCTTATAAGCATTAAGCCTATACAAGCATTTCCTAAAATGACTTTGTATTGTATTTGGGAAAAATAGATTTTCCACTACTAGGAGGTAAAAAGAGTAAAAACAAACAATAATCCTATGTCTCTGAATTTCAGAATTAGTATTACAGGTTTGGTTTGTGCACGGAATGCTAAACTCAGCTACACTTCAGCTCTGTGCTCCGTCCGCCGCCTGGTGCCCCAAACCTTCCTCACCTCCCTGTCCTCACACAGAAGTTCTTGTTCTACAAGATCGTTGTTCTTGGTTCAGAATTTTCTTTTTTTAAGGAACTTAAAAATAAAAAAAGTGATAGAGCAAGCTAATTAAATACAGTCCCTTTAGGAAAAAATGATGTTATAAGAAACTTTGAAAGAGACAACCCAAAAAACAAACTGCATTCTGAAAATACCATGAAATGCCAACATAGCATTTTTGTACTTCAAAAAAATGTCAACTTTTATGCCAAAATCGACTTTAAAATTGAAGCTGTTAAAAATACACACTTAATTTAGTAGCTTTTAATTCATGGGCCTTTTTCATGGGTGGGGTTGCAAAGTGGTGAGTCAAAATCTGCCACAGAGGAATACACTGCCTCTGTAAAAGTCAGACTTTTTACTAAGAATAGCCTTGTGGGCTGCAGGATAATTAAAAAGTGCTTGGCATAATTGAAGTTCTGGTGAGGAAATGATTAAAGTCATGGTCTTGCATGTTGGGTGTATACAAACTACTTTAAAACTCGGATACTGGAATGTATGGCTTTAAAAATATTGCATTGAGATGAAAATCATGTAAAATGCCACCAATACACCATACTTTCATTTTTCAATAGAATATGAATCACTAAAATTATATAATTTTAACTGTTATAATTTTAACTTAAATATAATTATATAATTATAATTATATAATTGAAACTTGTTGTACCTATTAGAAATGTAAAAAAAAAATTTTTTTAACGGATAGTTATGCGCTTACTCAAAAATACAATGGAAAATAAATTACAGAAAAATATTTACTTGGCCATTTCAGCATTAACAAACATTTTTAATATTATTCAATATCCCTAACTTTGTAAAATATTGAAAATTAATTCTTGTTGTTTGTATAAGAACCAGACATTATGTTTTTCTTGGACTAAATTCTTTAAAGATAAAGAGTTAGTCTTTCTTTTAAAGGTTAAGCAATATGATTAGTCAACTATTACCAGCAGCTACTTTGGGGAGTGGGATCTGGGGTGAGAAGCAGCTGCAGTAACACTTTTCACAGCACAATCTTCAGTAGCATTTGAAATTATTTTTAAAAAATACTCATTAACTTCATAATTAAATTAAGTATAAAATTGATTGAAAATTTTATAAGATCAAAAATCTTTGAAGAAACTGAAAACTAAGACATGAAACAAGGATTACCTTGACTGAAACCTGGAGAGTAGCTTTATACATATGAACAAGTTTCAAAACAGTAAGGCCCAACCTAAACCTAGAATAATTTTCTTAAAACCAAACAGGAAAACTGACATGGTTACATATGATTTTCTGTTCTAGTTTTTTTTAATCTATTCTAAAAATCAAGAAACCCAAAATACCTTCTTATTATTAG
Source organism: Pteronotus mesoamericanus (assembly GCF_021234165.1). Classification (NCBI taxonomy): domain Eukaryota; kingdom Metazoa; phylum Chordata; class Mammalia; order Chiroptera; family Mormoopidae; genus Pteronotus; species Pteronotus mesoamericanus. The sequence continues at coordinate 12,308,159 of NW_026555077.1, forward strand.
CTAACTTGTTAACAAAAGGAAAGACCATCTTCCTCATCTTTTTATTAGTAATTATGAAGTCTCATTAACATGCTTTTATTGCTAGTCTGAGAGTTTCCAGGCTAGGTGTGGACTCCATGAAATCAGTTACAGATCAATATATAAATTTAAATGATTATAGTATACATGGTTACAACATTAATTTTTATTTAAAAGTAATATTTATATTGCACTATTATAAAACCAGTAAGTGACAGAATTTACAATCCCCAGCTAAATAATTAATGATTGGGACTGGAACATGATGGGAAAAGTAGCAAATTCCTTATCTCCATGTAAAGGCACCAAAACAAAACAGAAACAATGAAATAAGCACAATTTATCAGGCAAATATGAAGAAAAAGTTGTACTATCCAATTAAAATGCAAGGCAAAAGAACAAAATAAAACATATAAATCTATTTATATAGTATAATTTGCAATAAAGACATAAGGCGTCAACTTGTGGCTACCCACAAAGGATTATAAAATGAATGGCCTCAGACATCTTTATGACAAGAGTAGATAATAACCAAAATATAACACATCAAATGATGTAGAATAAAAATACTGCATATAGAAGGAAAAAATGGGCAGAAACACACATGCAGTGGGTAAAGTAAATTATTGCAATGGATTAAAATAGACATATAAATATATATAACCTATGTGTCAGTAAAAATAAACAAAAAAAAACAACAATGAAAAAAGCCTGAACAACCTTGTTTGTTACTTTCAGAGGCTATTAGGTAAAATTGAATCAAGCACTTAAACATTTTATGTCAGAATATTTAAACAGTTAATGAACCAGTTTTTATTGAAAAATAGTAATGAATAAATGCAGAAGAATAATAGAATTAGAAAAATCACCATTTTAAGATTCCCTAATGAAATTAATAGATCTTGGCAATGATTATCAATGGCTACTTATAAACATTCAGTAAAAAGTTGATGAAAATAATTCTTTTTAGTGAACAAATCAATCTGACATTCACTGATCTATTTTAACATCAATAATACTTGGACAAGCAGCCATTACATTTGCTCCAAATATGATGCAACTGAAAATATAAAGCACTACCTATGAAATATTCTCACCAAAAATATTTAACACTTAATTCAATATTCAATAAAAAATTTTAACTAAACTATTGGTTTACAGGAAATACAAGAGATGGAGAAACATGTTAAGTAATGCCATGAAGATATAATTGGCCAAATAAAGACTGTAAGAAATTTTATAAGGCAAATGATCCAATTCATTCCCTAAATAAATGTCATAAAAAATAAAGGCAGGCAACTGTTAATAGATGTAGGAGATATGTCCACCAAGTGTAATGTATTTTGTTTGAATCCTGATATGAATATATGAATAAGTCATTCGTAAAAATATCTTTTAAATATGAATGAGATTTAATGAAAGTACAATGTTAAATATTAATATTTCTAATTATAATCTTGTACAGCCTATTTAGAAGAGTCAAGAGAATTGGAAATCTAACAGAATTAATAATGTTACTAAATACAAGATAAAAATTACAGTATTCATATATACTATTAACCACTAGTTAGAAGCTAATGATTCTTGATAACTACCAAAAAAAATCTAAAATATTTACAAAGAAATATTTGTGAGCAGTTTGAAGAGCACCAGAACTTACATGGGTAGATACAAATACTTAAATAAATTGAGAACTAGGTTTAATATACTCTATTTTATACTGTCCCTATTACCTTAATAATTATTAAACATTAAATGTTCTTTAACCTATCTTACAATAAACCTCATTCTTTACTGTTTTATCAATCTATTAATAACATATGATGGGTGACTTGATTATTTGTTAATATTAGTAAAAATCTCTCTCTTTACTTGGTGACCACAAAATTATTGGCTGAAGTATGTGGTTATAGAACCACCTCATTAGCAGTCACATAGAGAATCATAACTGGATCATTTTTTTGTCTTAATAATTTGGGGTTTGCCAATTCATTTCTGAACTGTTTTGGATTAGGAAGTTGTTGCAGCATCGTAAAATTTTATTATGGGAGCCACAGCCTTGATCATTTCCTGTGGTCCAGCCTCATTAAACCAAGTTCTGTTGACTAATGTCACTAACTGACATGTACACAGCAGCCCATTATTTGGAAGGCTCCCGTCACCAGCAGCCTGAGGATTATAAGCCAGCTCAGAGAACCTTGTTGTCCTGGCCATTCCGGTTACCCAATCTGAGTATTCACAGTGATTACACTGTCCAGGTAAGATCTAATCCTAGCACAAATTAATGCCATAATCATAGGCAACTCTTGTTGCTACATATTTATCATGCCATCAAAAGAGATCGTATTGAATCAATTAAATGCTAATGTGTGAACACATTCTAATAATCTTCCACATCATCCCTCAGTTAAGTATCACAGTAAGCTCTCAATTTATTATTTGTTCAACTATTTATATAATAAATAAAGGCATGTTTGTGATCTAGACTAGACAGTAGTTTACATTTTTTTATAAACTGAGATTTTCTGAGAACTATATAGACAACCTGCATTCATCAGCTGAGAAATCTGAGAAAGTTACCCATAGACTTAGAATGTTTAAGTTAACAAATTACAAATAAGTGTAAACTCAACCACACGTCATTTTGCTTAGTCATATTCCCATTGCAAATAATATTTTCTCCGCTGCTTCAAAGCCAAACACTGCACTACGTACAATGTAAATTATGCGTCCCTCTGGGTGAGAAAAAAAATTGTATGACAGAGAGCGAACAGGAGAGAAATTGAGGTGCTTTAGGTTAACAATGCTCATTGATGCTTCCATATAACCGATAATGAGTTATCTAGATGAGCCACACAGTAGAGATCAGACTGAGGAAGGGTGTAGGGACTCTGGCTCACACACACACACTATCTCAGAGGGAAGGGCACCTGGAGTTAGCACCACTTCTCTCGGCAGGGGCATGAGGAAACATTCAGAGTCTTTCACGAGAGAAAGGCTAACCATAAGATGAAGTAATACCATAGCATGAACTGCTTAAGGCAAAGATACCAAACCAGTGCCATAAATGGGTTACAAGTAGGAAGATACCAATCTTCTCAAATTGTAATGTGGAGCAATTTGGTCAAGACTTAGGTTGGCCAGAGCTATTGGGCCAGACACTTCTGGCTATAAGCATCCTCCTCTATTTACTATAGTTCGACATAAAAAATTGTGATTTTCCATGTGTCATGGTTTTTACAAAAGTTGGGAAGCACGGTTGCAAGGGAAGGCAATAGGCCTTAATTATCTTGGTGCAGTCTGCTTCTAGCAGCTGCATTTTCTCAGGATGCCGTTGCCAGTGCTGCGCATGGCTAAAAGCTGAGAATTCAGGCTGGACACCTGGCAGAAGAATCCTTCTGGGGGGCAGAGAAACAGAGCTTTTGGTGGTTGGTAGGAAATGGAGGAAAAAATTGGAGACTGAGCATCTCAAAAATACAGCGTCTTTCCTCATCAAGCTCGTACTCTGAAGCCTGTGTGGGACAACTGGCCAAAATCTGAACCTAGAAACCTAGAAACCTAGAACCTGTGAAAAGCAAAGCAGAATTACCTGCAAGGGATGCTAAAGAGCAAAAGACCTACCAAACCCAGCTCCAAGGCCAAAAGAGAGATGCCACTGGGAAAGAAATGACCAGAAGTAGACTGAGTCTTACCAAAACCATAACCCAGCCTCAAATCAGCTAATTGGATTAAGGTGACCAGCCCCTCCTCAATCTGCTTAGAAGCAAGAGGATGGACCCTCTTTTTCAAAAAATGTCATCTTTAGCTTCTGCAGCCTTTTAGTAGAAGGAAATCTGTAATAAAAAAATATTTGACTGATCTAGAAGATGAATAAGAACAGAAAAAAGGAACATAAAACAAGTGGCTCATTTCTGACACTTTTAGATCCATTTTTCCAGCAGACTTACACTGCGAAGCCCTTTAAGTTTTTCCTACATAAGGAATGTGAAAAGTGGATCTAACAAAAAGAAAGAGTGCCAGGTATGATGAGAATGTGGATAAACAAATGACAGGTTTTTCCTTATTTTAATTAATTTGAAAGATAACAGTCAAAGCAAGAATAGTAACAATGTATTATGAGGTTTTTAGAATATACAAGAGTAAAATCTTGTAACAATAACAGCAAAAAGGATGTCAGAGGTGTTGAAATTATACCATTGTAAGGTTCCTAGAATATATGTGAGATGCTATGTTATTCTTTAAAGGCAGAATATGATGATTTAATGACATATATTTTAAACCATAGAACTACTAAAAAATAAAAATTAAAGGAAAATATAACTAATAAGCCAATAGTGGAGATAAAAGTAAATAAAATGACATTTAATTAATCCAAAATAAGCAGGAAAAGAAGTAAAAAGAAAAATAAAGTAACAAATGGGGCTATTAGAAATAATTAGCAGAATGGTAGATTTCAATTCAAGCAAATTTTTAACTACATTAAAGGCAAATTATCTAAACACCCAATTTAAAAAGCAGAGATTCTCAGATTTCTTTCTACAAGAAAATTCTTTTAAATATAAAAACATAGACTGAAGTAAAAGTATTAAAAGTAAAAGTCATAGAATGCAATATCTGATTAAAATAAAGCTTGAATGACTCTAATAATATGCAACAAGTAGACTTCAGAATAAAGAGTATTACCAGAGATACAGAGGGCCATTATACAATGTTGAAAGGCCAATTCACTGAGATATGACAAGGTACATATATCTAACAAAAGGGCTTCAAAATATGTAAAGCAATGGAAAGGGAAAATAGACAAATTCCCAATTATAGTTAGAGATTTCAATACTACCCTTTTAGTAACTGAAACAAGTGGACAGAAAAACCTGAAAAATTCTATCAACTAATCTGACTTAAAACAAATCTCCAGTTTCAAAGGAATGAAACCATATAACATATTCTCTGATCACAAAAGAAACTGGAAACTAACTACAGAAAGATATTTGAAAAATCTCCAAGTTCTGGGAAATTAGAAAGATAATTAGAAAATAACCAACTGCCTGGGAATTAGAAATGTATTGAATATTAAATCAAAATAAAAATCTAAAAATATTTTAAATGAAAATATGATACACCAAACCTTAAATAACCAGTGCTTAGAAGGAAATTTCATGTATATGTGAAAAGGAAAAATACTGAAAATCAATGCCCTAAGACAACAGTATCTGCTCTCACTATTTCTATTTTAAATTGTATGGGATGCCGTATCCAATGCAAAAAGGAAGAGAAAAGAAAGGCACAAAAATTGGAAAGGACAAATAAATGTCTTCATTTGCATATGACACAGGAAATCCAAAAGGACAGATAAACAATTAGAATTAATGATATCATCTATATATCTGAATATGAGTATACAAAAATCAACTCTATTATAGTATCATAACAACAAACATAGAAAATGAAACTTAAAAAAAATATCACTGGTAGGAGCATCAAAAAAGATCAAACACCTCGGACTCACAAAATATGTGCAGAGCACTTAATTGAAAACAGCAAAACATTAGAGAAAATTTTCTAAAAATTCTAAATAAATGGAAGTATATACAATATTCACAAAAATGTCAGTCATTCATCTCTCCCGAACTGATCTATATAGATCTGTAAGTTCAACACAATCCCAGCTAACAGCCCCAACATTTAATTTTTTAGACGGACACTGACGAACTGAACCTAAAATTTACATTGAAATAGAAAGAACCAAAAATGGCTAACACAAACTTGAATAATAAAGCTTGAAGACAGAGTGGTATTGGTGCAAAGATAGAAAAATTAAACCACGCAATGGAATGAAGAGTTCAAAAAGAACCCACACATCTGATTTATGACATCTGATCTATCTGCCTCATGACAAAGGTGAGTCTGCAGTATATTGGGGAGTGAATTTGATTTTCAATAAATAGTGCTAGGTCAGTTGGCTATCCATATTAAAAAAATAATCTTATGGCCTAGTTTGGACTACACACAAAATATACTGAAGGTGGATTGCAGATTGAAATAGGAAAGGTAAAACAATAAAGCATTTTTGAAGAAAACATAGGAGACCATCTTTATTGGCTGTAGAGTAGGCAGATTTCTGAAATAGAATACCAAACGTGCTAACCATAAACAACCGATAAACTGAATTATATTTGTGATAGTTAATTCTATGTATTACTTTGACGGGATCACTGTATGCCCAGATATGTGATTAAACATTAATTCTAGGTGTGTGAGTGAAGGTGTTCTTGGAAGATTAGCATTTGGATTGGTGGATTGAGTAAAGCAGGCTTCCCTTCCCAGTGTGGGTGGGCATCATGCAATCCACGGAGGGCCTAAATAGAACAAAAAAGGTGGAGCAAGGGATTCACTGACTCTCTGCCTGACTACATGAACTGGGACATCAATCTTCTCCTGCCTTCAGCACTCTGGCTTTCAAGCCTTCAGACTCAGACTACAATCCATAGCACGGGTTCCCAGGCCTTGGAAAGCACACCATAGGGCTTCCCTGGGACTCCGGCTTGCAGACAGTAGATTATGCGACTTCTCAGACTCCATAATACTGTGAGCCAATACCGTGTGTATTCTGTTTCTCAGAATTCTGACTAACACAATATTAAAATTAAAAGCTGTGATTATCGAAAGTTACAATTAATAAAGTGAAAAGGGCAGTTCATAGATAAGTAGAAAATATTTTATACATCTCCAGTAAAGATTCATATCCAGAATTCATGTTATACTATGACCTAACTTGACTTTTAACGACATAAGAGAATTTTAATACAAATGGATAATCAAATAAATAGAGATGTAGGAAAACAAATGTCAGTTTCAGGCACTACTTGAACTGCTATCAACTAAATATTAATGAGAAATAAAAATACAATACTTTTAAAATTGTGAATAATTATTAATACTAAAATTTCAAAACTCCTTATAATTTTCAAAGCATGTTCACACTCCTACTTTAGAATTATAACTAAAGTTGAGAGATGACTTGACCAAATTGGTATTCATTTGACCACTGGTTAACAAGATTTAATTGTTCTTACTAGGTGCCAGACACTGGCTAAGCAATGGAGTGGCATAACACAAGTATTAATATTTCCTGCCAGTATCTAATTATTATTTTAGGAAAAATGCCTAAGTTGCAAGTTATTGCAACATTGGCATGAGCAATTCTGTGTTTCAAGAACTTGAAATTTTTCATGGCATTTGAAATAATTAATACCATGAATAATTCACATCTAGGAATTTGTAAAGGAATAATTAGATTCAGACAAGGAATTGTACATGATGATATTCACTGCAGAAAAATTTATTAACAGAAAACATGGAAACAACATAACTATCCAACAATGGAACAATAATTAATGTATTATAGTGTATTCTGAGATAATAGAATAGTAAGTCCCATTGGTAGTGTGAGAGAATTCTTATTTTACCCCACCTTTTTAATAGTAGGAATTACCTCTTTAAAATTATTGTAGGAAAAAAGAGATTAGTTTATTTACATTTTTGCATTATTTATATAATTTTATTTACATTTCTTTGCTAGTAAATTTGAGTATCTTGTAAACATGTTTATTGGCCATTAGTAAATCTTCTGACTTGTCTGGGTTTTTGTTTTTTTTTTTAACTTTATTTATTTTTAGAGAGGGGAAGAGACTGAGGGAAACATCTTGTGGTTGCCTCTAGCGCGCCCCCTACTGGTCCATAACCAGGCATGTGCCCTAGACTGGGAATGGAGCCAGGGATACTTTAGCTTGCAGGCTGGCACCCAGTCCACTGAGCCACTCCTGCCAAGGGCATGAGTCTTCTGTTTTTATCCTTTGGCTCTTTTATCCGATGGACATTCATATTGCATTAATTTGTAAGAGCTCTTTATATGTTGGGTAAAGAAAAGAAAATATAGAAATCTTTGTGTCTGTTATACTCCCAAGGGTTATGCTTAGTGTTTTATGAGTCAATACATTTGAAACTAAAGTTCTTATTTCTTGAAATGCTTCTTCTTCTGATAGTGTTCAGGCTAAAATACAACTTTTCAAGTAAGAACAGATCAAAATAAAAATCAAGTTAGACTTCTGGCAGAGAAATAAAAATTTATGAAGTTTTGAGGTAATTAATTTTGTTTATATTTAGAAGTAAAACAACTCTTAAAAATAAAAAGGGTTTAGATCGTATTATATTCAGGTGACATTCAAGAAGTTTTTGTTATCATTAATTATTAAAGTAAGATCACCATTTTTTTAAAGATTATTTACATATACCTTACTACCTTGGGTTTAGGTGCCCTTTTTACTTAGTTCTTTTTTAAAAGAAAAGAAAGTTGAGATCCTTTTTATTAAATGATAGGAAAAGATATCTACTTTACAAAAAAAAAGTTGCAAAAAATAAATTTTAAGCTTGCAAAAAGTGGTCAGTGTATAATTACAAGTTTCTAATCAAATAATGTATGATAGTTAATCACAGGTTTAATTTTTATAGTTTAAACCGCAATGTCATCAATATTAATTTCATCTTACAACAACAAACTAGATATAAAGGGGCTCCTTCTGAGTGCTTCCTCCAAGCCCCATCCCAAACTAAGCCAAAGTAAGAAAACAAGCAAGATACTTGAGTTATTTTTAAAAATAAAAGGAAACTTCACAATTTTAAGGTCTCCTAAATTCTAAGGAAAAGATGTTATTTATTTTTCTTTTAGGGAAGTGTTAAATCTTATTTAAAGTACCACAGCAAACTGTAATGTTTAATAAATCAAAACCACTGCCTTGGACTTGGGATTTAAGCAACTTTCCCAATGCAGTAGTATCAAAAGAAAAGACAACACACGGGATTTTAATTAATTCTTAAAGAAGAGGAGAAATTCCTCTTAGACTATCTGAAGCAAGCAGCTGTAAGGGAACCCATTCCACCTTCCTGACTCACTCCCAATACCAACTCCCTCACATTTTCCACTGTGGCCTCCGGACATGTCCCGACTGTAAACAAGATCTCCTACACCCTGAATCTCCAGTCTCTACCTCTGTCTGAAAGGAAAACCAACCCCTTACCTGGGAAACAGTTTCCCTGGCAACCCTGAAGAGTGAAAGCTATTTATTCTCCCAGACTGTATGAATTTCCCTACCTTTCTTAGGCAAATGTCCTTGCCCTACTTAGAAGCCCAGAATTAAAGGCAGTATCACCATTCCTCCTTTTATGTATCCATCCAACAAATATGTACTAGTGCCTGCTGTGTGCCAGGCTATATGGCTAAATCCTCACAGAGATCAAAATCCACTGAGACAAATAATTACACACACAAAAATAATTGCTATTATGAAAGAAAAGAATAAAGTATATGAGAAAATGAGTACCATTTAGTCAAGCAAAGAGTGGGAGGGGGAAGCATTTCAAGATGAGAAAAGAAAAATGAACTCGATTTTCAAGGAACAAAGTTCAGCTGGACTTAGAGGGTGAGGAGGAGGGTGGTATGAGAGCTGGCGAGGTGTGCAGGGCCTCGAGGCCATGAACAAGAGGCCAGAACATGCAGGGCCTTGAGGGTGATATTGAGGACTTTGGATTTGATTCTAAATGCGACCATTGTTACGTTTTTAGAACTTCATTCCTTATCACAGTCATCTACTTATCAGCTCACATTTAATCAGGATGCTTGTTCTTCAGCTCCACCCCCAATTCCTTCCAGATCTTAGGTAGTTTCAACATCCAAGACTTCTTAGTTACTCAATATCCTGGACTCCAGGGACCTCATCTGCAACTCAGGCAGGCTTCTGCTTACTTTTTCCTTGTCCAAAACTACGCCACCTCCAAAAACCCAATTCCAATATTTCATTCTCAGACCATAGCCTCTCACCAATTCTTCCACTCCCCATAGCTACCAGGTCTGTCCTCCAACCTTTAAAATTTTATCTGAATAGAAAAAAATGGAAAAGCAACACAATTTTATTAGAATAAGTAAAAAATTATTACAATTTCTCCCATCCCCACCCAGGCATTTAGCATTCAGTCTTCTCTATACCTGTCTCCATGCTGATACCCACATGTGCGAACTTATAAACACAAGAGATACTTGTTTGATCACAGAAGGTGAATCGTGCTGAATACATAATTCTGTGACTTTTCTTAACCTAGAAAGAAAAAGTCTTAAGCCAGCAAACATACAGATTGAATTCATTCTTTAAATTACTGCACATCATTCAAGGTACAGATGCTGCCTGTAGGTCCCCTCCATAGGGGACTTCTCTTGTTTTCTGCAACAAACTTGCTGACCCTGGACAACCTTGAAGTGTGCTCTTCAGGGGAACAAACTGCTCCCGTTTTTAGAGTTGGGAAAAGACCTCATGCACGCAACTGAAAAAGTCTGGGAGCCGAATGATTTCTCATAGCACTGCCACAGACGGTAACAGGTCTCAGGTCCCCGAGAACTAAAGCCATCACGCCTTTCACCACTTGGTTTGCTTCTGGCCAAGAAATATGCAAGGCAGCCTGCTGGCGGGTACTGAGGGAAGGCAAGGATAATTAAAACTCACTTACGTGGCTTGGAAAGAAAAGATGGCCAGAACAGAAACCAGAGATGCCTACTGACGTGGAACCAATGGAAGAAACACAAGAGAATTTTAATGAAAATACAATGGAATTACACACTACAAATGAACACTTTCAGGAGCAACAAGAAGATTTAATTAGAAGTTCAATATCGAACAGAAAAAAGAGAATGACTGCCCATGAGAACCAAATTAGTGGCGAGAAAAACCAGGCAGAAGAAACCAAGAAACTCAGGGACTGATACCATGAGAAAAAAGGCTAGTTGCGTGGAGGTCAGATGCAGCAGATGAAACAAGGTGGAGAAAAGGAACATGTGGAGAGGTAACTGTCATAGAGTCACCAGGGCACTGACTCTGGGCTGCCCTGACACTGAGTTTGGTTCTCATACCAGACAGCCCAACATCTGCTTGACGCCTCCCATGGAAACATTAAGCACAGAGACTGTTCAAGTTCTTCTAGGGTCTGGTAAACTTCCTTTGTCATCCTGTGTCACTAGTGTTTCAGTACCAACCTTAGGGACTTCGCAGGAGTCTTTTCCTGTCTAGTCTATCTAAAACACTGCAGATACCAATTTTTAAATGCCATATGCACAAATTACTTTGCTACAAATTAAAAACATAAAAAAGGGAATGTATTCATAGGTGAGGTAAATGCATGACTGTTGAACAAAAACATTACCTTTATTTATGAAATACATACAAAAGTACTATGGTCATAGTTAAGAGCAGAGACTTAGATGCCTGTCGCTTACTAGCTGTGTGTCTTTGGACAAGTTACTTAATCTTTATGTGTTTTGGTTTCCTGAAAAGTAAATGGGGAAAAAAGTTAATAGCACTTATCTCATCAGGCATAAAGATTAAATGAGGTAACGTATAAACCAAGACCAGAACTTTGTCTGGCACTGAGTAGTTCTCAAATAATAGTGAGCCGCGGCTGGGCGGCTGCGCTTCCACTACTTGCAAGGTGGAAACAGCCCTGTACACAGAACTCTAATTTTGGAATCAGAAGACTTTAGTTCAAATGCTGACTTTAAAACTTAAATGTTTTATACCACAACCATGGTGGTTGCGTATTTCCATATCTATGCTTACATGTTTTCATATCTAAAACTGGAATATGAAATACATCTATCCATCCACAAACATCAACTGAGTATCTACTATATACCAAATATTGCTTAGTAGCTGAAACAGAAATATGAATAAAATAGAGTTCTACCCTAAGGAGCTCACAGTCTAGTGAATGATATTCAAGAACCTTAGTTTCCTTCCACCTAAGTTTTTCTTAAGGCTCCCTTTGCTTTAGTAGATGAAGGACGGACCACACAGGTCAAGCATGTGTCTTAGGACCATAAGAACTATGATTAAAAAAAAACAAAACACACAACACTAAAATTGTTAGCAAATGCTAGGGGGAAAAAAATGCAGTGAGTTTCTAAAATTACTATATTTTGCTATTTTAGGGAAAATACTGTGAAACAGTTGGGTCACTGGGGAGTACGCCCCTGCAGATGAAAAACAGAGGTCTTAGGGGTGAGGAGGCCAGAAGCAGCGGAGTCCCATTCCTGATCAGAGAAGATAAAACATCCTGGAGAGACTGAGCTTTGTTTGTAGGCTATCCTGCACAGTACCCAACTTGCCTCTTTGAATGATCTTTTGAGACTTGGGTGTCCTTTGAATTAACGGCTCTCAAGTCACTGTCTGAGAGGAATCACTATTACATGATCCCTTGTCAACAACCTCCATCCCCTTTCAGAGCACCCTGCCTTGGCACACACAGCGGGAGATTATGGGTAGCAAGTCCTTCGTATCTCCTCTACGTCATCTCAGAAATAAAGACCTATCCTAAAGCTTCTTATTGGGTGTGCTTATTTTGATCATCTCATGTGAGTTGGCCCTGGGACAACGTGTTTTCAAATGTCAGTTTGCACTTAATAGCTATAACTTTAAATTGTGTATTTAAAACCTCATAGAAATTATAATGACATCTTAGCATATATTTGAAACAATATTAAGTACATCGAGACATGGGATATCTTTAGAAAGTATGTAAATAAGCCATTATTAAAAATTAATATCCAGAATATTTTCCTTTATTATATTAATACATATATAGCATCACAATGTAAAACAATGGTATTATTTAAAATCATGTATTTGGCTCATAATTAGCATAGATTTATTACAGATTCACTTGGACGGTGGCCACAGACACACAAAGAGACTCTGGCTTATTTTGCTTATGTGTAAAAAATATTCTAGCCACGGCTATTGTGGCTCAGTGGATTGAGCACCAGCCTGCAAACAAAAGGGTCACTGGTTCGATTCCCAGTCAGGGCACATGCCTGGGATGCAGGCCAGGTCCCTAGCTGGGGCGTGTGAGAGGCAACCACACATTGATGTTTCTCTCTCTCCCTCTTTTTCTCCCTCCCTTCCCCTCTCTATAAAAATAAATAAAATAAAAATCTTTAAAAATAATTCTAAAAACCAATATGATTTAAACAGAAATCAATCCAGAGCTAAGTGAAAATTATCCAGCAAAAGAAAGAATGTGAACATCCATCTTATTTTAAGTTTTAATTGAATAATAAATTATGTTTCAAAAATCTTTACATAAAAATTCTAATACCACCATCCACAAATCATAAAGTATAACAACAGATAGTATTTTTTTACCTAATCACTTTTTAGACTCAGAGTAAAAATGTATTGCTTACAGAAAATAAATTCAATAATTTATCCAAACATTGTTACATAAGAAGTTTTAAGAAACTGTAAATAATTCTTAATACTCTCATTTTGATTCTCCGACTTTTCAAGACTATGTTGTATTTCTTTCAAACATACTTCCTGATGTTGTGCTTTCTAAATAAAAAAAGAAATAAAGACAATCAATAATGACTTTCATATTAAAGGATAAATATAATATAAAATTTATATATACAATATTTGACATGATTTTAATTTTTTAAAAGAGTCCTAACATCAAATGTGTTTCTTAAAATCCAGAATGACTAAAACACATATATGGTTGATATTTACTGTGATATAATTTGTTGTAAAACACATTCACTTAACCCCAAATTATTACATATTTAACATGGTTAACATAATACACAGATCTTATTTAAAACTGTTGTAATTAATTTCTCTCACATTTAACACATTTTACTACTAGTTTTTGCCATTTTTCTCTGCCTAAAAATTCAGATTTTATACCATTAAAATTAATTTTGCTGTCTTAAAAATGGACAAGATTCTAGTTTTTATACTATAAACATTTTGCTTTTAGAATCCTTAATAAAAAGAACTCAATATTATAGGTGTTCTTTATTTGAAGAAAAAATTTAAAACCTAATATATATTTTTTAATATTCAGTTCTTATAAATTTCCAAGTAGATCTGTTCACTGAAAATATTTTAGACAGACAGGCTGCAAATAATAGTTAGCTTCAACTAAAATGTAGGCACCTTGAGAAGAAAAATGTTTTATCTCCCTCTCATCAGGTATTCAATAGTACCTGACACCTTCTGACACTAAGCAATGCTCAGTGTTCCTCAGGTAAAGTAGGCTGGTATGAAGCAATGTGCTGGGCGGGGCTGCACAGAGTCACAGAACAAATACAGTGAGTCTTTGTAGAAAATGAATTTTACTCAGCATTGTGGAGGGAAAAGTACTAATACAAACACACATATCGTTGGGCAGAATGCAAAATGTGCATACATTCTAGGACAACATGTAAGACTCCAAATTCATGTCAGGTTTCAGGAAGGTTGGCCTGAGTCTGTGCATCCACTCTGCCCCTCACTGGAACTCTTGGGCACAAAATCTGAAGTGGCCCATTACTGTGGGCAGGGCACTGTGGGAGACCCCGGGGGACAAGCAATTATAAGACAGGCTCTCAGGGTGCTTGCCATTCAGCTGGAGCTAAGGCGTGTAAACAAAAATAAACACTGAAATACCTCCTAAAGTGTCCCCTTGAAGGGAAAGGATACATAAACTCATTTTTCAGCAATGTCTAAATGTATGCTTAGAATTCTAGATTTTTACTACTGTAGAAATTATCAAGTTTAATTAATATCAAATTTTAAACCTATTCATTTTGGTAGCTTCAGCCAAGTACTGGGAGCATTATAGCAAAACCCATCTCAACTTAGTGAACTTTTCTTTTCCCCCCAGAAGCTTTAACTACATAAAAAACATAACACATATATTAACAATATCAGCCACTCTGATGGCGAGTAAAAAAAAAAGTTCAGAAATAAAGAAAATGCCAGTGCTAAATTCAAAGTGATAAAATTAAACTAACATCACATGTCAAAAAAATCATTTAACTTTTGAACCTTTTAGATTTTCAATTTTTCAGACATTTGGGAATGAAAAATTAGTTTTCATGGAGTCTTCAGCTCCTGGAAAAAATAAAGTATTATTATTTTGTATGTCATTATTAAGTAGAAAGTTTTCAAGTAATTTAGTCATGACTAGTGCTAGCTTTCATAGTATCTTATGCCAGTTGGCTATTTCATGAACACTTGGGAAAAAACATTAGAAGACTAATTAAACACAACCAATTTACACTATTCTCATTTCAGAGCTGCGTGGACCAAAGCATCCATCTCATGTGCAGATTTAACACTGAGTATTTACTTACTGCCAATTTATAACTTCCTAAAATATAATATTCATTATTCAAGCTGGTATCTAACTCATAATAATTGCTGAAACTGTACCTTTTAAAAATGAAAAATTCATACAGAAAAAAATAAGTGGATTATATCTGTAACTTTCATTAAGTAGCTGTCATGCAAAAGTAATATGTAGGGAAAGGGCCTGATGAGGCTTTGGCGGAAATGTAATAGAAGCTACCAAGGATGAGGATAATAATTCTTTGGCATAATCCTGACATTTTTAATTTTTGTGATTTATATTATTTATTTGTAATAGTATCAGTAAAGAAATAGGCCTGATTTCCCTCACTTTGTGCTTTAACTGTTTAAGTAGACCAGCAAGGTAAAAATGTTAAATGCTAATTTATTTTTTATGAAAACACATGTCATACTAATACTTACACTGTTTATTTTGCAAACAAGTTGATTTTGTTCTTCAATTTTCTTCCTAAGCTCAGTTTCCAGATCTAGTATTTTAATTTGTAAAGCCCTCTCTCTAGATGACATTTTCTCCATTTCTTCAGAAACCTGTAATTTTCATTAAAAGAGTAAGGTAACTAAATGTGCTTTCTTTAAAGTATAATTTAAAGCCTTGACATAGTTATCCTATACCTCGTTTTTCCAAACAGATATTAACTGGATGCTAGACAATTTAATTACAAAATGTTTAAAATTGTTCTATCATAAGGAAGCAAATATAGCATAAGTATCTACAAAATGACCTAAGATAGAAGAGGTGTATGCATTTGCACTGCTCTGTGACTTTGGGAGATGTTTTATATCTGAGACCACTTTCCATTTTATAGTATTATATTCACCATGTTGTCTAGAATGGTACTGGAACACAGATTGTTCTTATTCAATGCTGATTATAGACTTGGATGGATAAAATTGGGGGCAGGGCAGGTGATACATACACTTCACACACACATAAAAGAGATTGATTTTTCATTCATTTACTTTCAAAGTGGTCTGAATTTGAGTTCTCATATATCTCTGACTGTTCACTTAGCACAAAGTCTAGCTTAGCTTTGTTCATCCAAGGATTCAGATATATAGAAGTCTGCTTACAATGATGTTGGGTTGGGGCCTGAACAATGGGAGTGGAGGTAGGGACCAGTTCAGGAGCAAGGAGCTAGCGGGAAGGGCTATCATCCAATCTGACTCCAATGGCCTCAGTTCTAAGTTATTATAAAGTGATTTACAAAGATTACTGTGTACAAATTTCTAAGGGTGACTGTGAGTAAGGCGTGCAGGCAGAATCTGAAGCTGTGGGAGAAAGAGCCCTCAGAACAAATGTCCGTGCCCTTGACCATGTCCCTCAGTGTGGACAATGGAGAGAGGGCAGTGACTGCACTCCTCATGGGGCAGGAACTAGAGACAGTTTCTTACCTTAGTTTCTTACTTGATAAAATGGGAATAACGAGTAACTTGTCCTGGGCCAGGGTATAATGTACCAGAGACAATTCAAATACCAAACACCAAAGTTGACCTCCTGTCCTTTCAAGATTACATTCTCAAATCATTTCGTAACTTTACCTCTCCTGTGAGATCTTCCTGAATCATGTCTCCTCACCCCCAGGTTGAACGACCTTGCCCCCTCCCTCTATTCTAGCACCTACACGCTGGACGACATTGGTTTGTTCACAGTTATCTCCCTCCTGAGCAATGAGTGCGCCGAGAGCTGAGGCCAGGTCTTAGTCATCGTTGCATCTCAAGGACTAGTAGAGACGCACAGGAAGATATTTATTAAATGCTAACCAAATGGATTTAACTAGAATTTAATTCTTGCATGTATTTATTTATGCAATAATATTTCCCAAAAGAAAAGGGAGTTGTGCTTTACAGGTCACTGGATCCTACTCAAAACCAAAATGTTCAATAATTTTCACATTAGCTTTGGTTTTATTTTTTTAAAAGGGAGGTGGAAGGAAAATATTCCTTCAAAGTGTTTTCCATCCCTACCCTTTACCCTGCCACATCATCATTATCTGGTAAAGTAACTCTGGACCAGTAATATATCTGTTTAGCTGCAAAAGGCAAAAGTAGGTAAAAAACAAAAATGTAATTGCTCCCTTCACCCTGTCATCAGGATAAAAACAATAACTATAGGTTTGGCAAGATGAGATATTGTCTGTTTTAAAAAAGGACTCTTTGGTAAACTAATTAAAAAGTTTCTAAATAAAGGCCCTCTGTACCTTTTGTCTTCCTTCTTCTAAAGCAGCTTCCAGCTGTCTAGCCAATGCTGTATGTTCTTCAGACTTCTCTTTAAACTTAAGATTGCTGTGCTTAAGAAACTCTTCTTGGTCCTCCAGCTTCTTTTCAAGCTCTTTATTTTCTGCATCCATCTGTTCTAATTTTCTTTTTCCAAAAAACATTTTAAAATTACAGTGTATAGAAATACATATAACACCAATTTTAAGTCAATGTAATACTTACTGTTTAAGGTTTTCACATTTCAATTGAATAAGATAATTTTCCTCTTCCAAAGAAAGCTTTGTCAGAAGATTGTGATTTCCATCAAACTAAAAGAGAAAAAAATTTTTTTCTTGGTTATTTCCTTTATAATCAATTTCCAAAGAAATCTGTAAGTTTTATTGTTAGAACAATCAGAAGAAACAAGAAGGTAGCCCTAGCTGGTGTGGCTCAGTTGGTTGGAGCATTGTCCCATAACCAGAAGGTTGCGGGTTCAATTCCCAGTCAGGGCACATGCCTTGGTTGCAGGTTTGATTCCTGGTCCAGGTGCCTATAATCCCTGATTTGGGCGCATACCAGAGGCAACCAATTGATGTTTCTCTCTCCCTTCCTCTTTCTCTAAAAGCAATGAAAAAAAAAATCCTTGGATGAGGATAAAAAACATATTTAAAAAAGAACAAAAGAAGGTATAAATATTATTACTCCTATACAGAGAGACACCAAGAAATATTACATTGTTAAAACATAAGTTAAAAAACTATGCTGTCATGGAAAATCATCTATAACTTTTTTTGAAAGACAGCAATTAAAACATTATGAAAAATGTTGTATTGCAAAAGGACATTTATTTTATTAAGTGTGAAGATTTTTAAGATTGTAGCATATTTAGGGTTACTCTTATAGTTTTTTGCTTCACCTAAACAATGATTAATAATTGAATATCTGTGAAGCTGTAACTATGAGTAAAAAACCTATCTGTGAAAAGCAAATTAAATTAACAAAGAAATCAACGAAAGATACACTCGCCCATGCCAAGATAGACTGTTCCTCCCATTGCTTTAAAAGCTATATTTAAACAGTTTCAGAGGCTTTAACATTTCTCATAATCTCAATTTGTAACTTAGGTTGTCTGTGTAATTTGACATTTCCCTAGAAATCTCTTCTCAAGAATTTAAATTCAGCAAAGCTTTGTTTGCTTGTTTTTAAAAACAGGATGTATTTCAAATTTAAAATCCAAACTACATTTGGAAGATAGGGAATCATTCCTAAAATTGTTTTGCAAATAAAGAAAAATACTTGCTACCATCCTTGGACATGCTTCTTTGACAAAAAAAAAGTGCTTAATTAAAACATGTACTTATTAAGTGCTTACTATGTGCTATGCACGGAACCAGAAGATGGCTATGTGGTAACTCACAGAACATCCGTGGTCCCTGCTCTAATGAAGTAAACCAGTATATGCCAAAAAAATTGGAAATAATCCAAATAAAGTTGATGCACAATTCTAATTAAAATGAATTCAAATTTTTGTGAAATAAATTACAATAATTTAGCTTATCCTGACATCAAAAAATATATATGTAAACATAGCATTGCTCCTTCTCTTACACTATTACCATGTCTTCAAGTGTCTAAATATAGATTTGTGTGAATAAACTGAATCAGCAATTCTGGTTACCAATCTTTTACTATAATATATGAAACAAATAGCTTGCAAAAATAATATTAGTAGTTGCATAAAACTGGTATTTTATCAAATGATTTAGACAGGAGTAGAATAAATCAACCCCTGACATGAGTGCCCTCAACTGGTGAAATCATTCCTAAGCGGTTCCTTAACACATCTAGCAAAGTGAGAATGATGGCTGCACACCTGGCCCTGAAGCTCCCTAATGGTGCGGGCCTGGTCTGCACATTTGCCCTTGCAGTGCTGCAGCCTTTCCTGACACTCCTGAAGCTTCTGCTCCGCCGCCGTCAGCGCATCGCGGGCGCGCTCTAACGCCTTCAGATGAGACTCCATCTGGCCTCTCATCTGAATTGTAGCAGTAGGGAAATAAGGGTAAGATAGCACATTCAGCATTACTGTTTCACTGTTTTAAATACTAGATATGCTTTTAATAGAATATATACTTTAGGTATAATGGTTTTAAACAAAAAGATTCCACTAAATAAATATGAATAAACATTAGGTTAGACTCTGACAAATAATGAAAATAAAACTCAAAAGGGAGTGACACTTCAATTAGCTTTCAAAAAGTATGTTGAATAAATGTATACAATAATATTAGCTTGCAGGAAGAATGTTTAGCCTACTTAGGAAAGGAAACTTTTTGAATCCTGTCATTTATATTTCAGTGTAGATATTACTAATACAGCTGGTATGGTAGTTTTCCACTATCAAGCCATCAGTCTAAAGTAACTGTCACTTTTTGTCGTTCAACCTTGTAACTCAGATATTTCAATCAGAGCAGCCTTGCTGCACTCATCTTAGTCCAAATCAATGGGGTTTACTGCATATTATTTCAAGAGAGCTACTTTTATCCTCAGTAGACTATTTAATTATTAATGTTATTACAATTTTATCTATGTTAATCTCTCTGGCCGCTGCAGTTCCTCACTGCAGCACTTTTGCAGAGCTGTGACAAGAAGCAACCCTAAGATATGCTCGCACTACTAATTAAGAAAAAATAAGCAGACACACGGCACCTAGGATGTTCATAGGGAGGAAAAGCAAGAGCTAGCCTCCTTCCTGGACACAGGAACCACCTAGGGCTACTGCGCAACATGTGGCAGACTTAATCGAAAAAAATAAAAATAGGACAAAGCACACCTCCCGAAACATCTAGGAGCCCATGAGAAAACCAGCAGACTTAAAATAGTGGAAAAATAAAAGGAAGAATTTCATTTAAAAAAAAAAAAAAAAAAAAAGACTTTTCTGGTTTAATACCAGTAAGAAACCACTGTGACTTCACAGTACCTGAAAAACAGGCCTCTGCTCTCTCTGCCTTTCTGAACCGGTTTTTAAAATAGGCTTTTATTTACAGTGCTGCCTAGCAAAAGAGAAGACATTTGCATTGGTATGTCTCATGAAAAAAAAAGAGACCAAGAGACACGAAATAATTCCTTCTCTAGTTTGCTAAAAATAGGAAAAGTAATTCTGAGAAAGTAGTAATTGCGCCTTGATGGGTTATCTATCTATCTCTGTTTAACCGGCAGAATGCCTGCTCTGGCTAGCCTCTTCACATTGGTGCCTCATTTGAACTTTTCAGCCCCCAGATACTGAGGAAATCCAGAGCCAGCGGTCACCTTATTACACTCAGCTGGAACTGAACAGTAACATCCCATGACCCCTCCAGCCAGGAGCTAGTAGCATCCTACGGCTTTCACTGCTTCCTCACCAAACATGAAAAGACCCAAAAAGGGATGCAATTTCATTTAAGAACTTAAAAATATTCACAAAAACATCATAACTTGCCAAACTGGCCTTCCTCTCATTCTGTTGCAATAGGGTGAAAAAAAAGGAAATGATGGTTTTTTTAAAGTAATATGATTTTTCTTCCAACAAAGCATTTAGAAGAGAGTATTTACTTTGCTCTTTTAGACACAAAAGATTTACTACCAGAAAAACAAGGGACGATTAAAAATGAGAGGTATTCAAATTTGCTTACTTATGGTTGATGAAGCTCAGTAATAACCATTTTTTGAGCTATGTAAGTCTGCTCTTGAGTAAGAAAAATTAAATGTTTATGTTATTTTCCAAATATTAAGGAAAAAGTAGAAAAATAGTTAAACAAATAAACACCGTTCAAGCCTGGAAGAAACATTATTTCCTCAGAAAACAAACTCCTACAGAGATTGAGAATAGATAGAGAAAATGACCACAATGAGAGATATTTGTCCAATATTCATAAAGTATAAAATATAAATCAAATATTATTTTATTATCTAAAATGTCAACCTTACCTTCTCTAGTTTTTTATTTTTGTTTTTTGTTATTAGGTTATTTTCACTTAGCAAATTTTCACATCTGCTTTTCACCATTTCAGCTGCTTCTTGCAACTTTTGTATCTGAAAATAGATTAGAGTAACATATTATTTTATTATTAAGACCATACTATGAAATAAAAAGCTAAATATTTTAATTTTCAATTTTAAACCAATCATTATTTCCCTTTCAGTACGTCAGCATGTTTATCTAATGTTACTCCTTTTTTAAATATGGAAATCACTCAGTGCTCTCCTCTAATCCACAATCCTTTTATGATTTAACTGTCTCCTTCCATTAATTGTCATAGACTCTTCACTTGCTCTGAATGTAAAAGAGATTTTCATTTCCAGGTCAATGTCACGAAGAATCAGCCTCTGGTTTCAAACTAGCTCTCACACCATTATTGTACCCTCCAAATCAAAATTTGCTCAAAAGATATCTGACTGAGCATTTTGTACAAGGCCCAGAGCCTAGAATATGATAGTGCACCGATAACATTCCTGCTAAGAGCTTAAATCCAAACCAGCTGGGAGACCCAGGTGACAGTCTCAACACCATGAGCCACAGATCACCAGCGCCTCTATTCCTACCTCTGGCCTGGATGCCTCTCGGGACAGCTCAACTCCATTTTCCCATCTAAACCCTCCAGATGCAGCCTCTTCCTACTTACCTACACTATGCTCCCGTTAAGCTTTTACCTATAGTACTGTACTCTTTATTCAAATGTTCACTTCCAATAAAATCTAACTCTTTATTGAGCAGTTTGTTATCCATCATTCACAGGCCTGCATAAATTCCATCTTTCTCATTAAGTTTTTTCTCAAATACCACATTTCCAAAACATAAGCTTTTCTATAAACTATCATTGAACACATGCTCTATCCCAAATATATTATCATATGTTCTTTCTAGGTATTTCTTGGGAGTAAGTCTGAACTACACCTTATTTATTGGGAAAAGGGGAGTATTGGACTTTAATGGCCCTTGAAAGGAGTTGTTATTCTAAATCAATACCATTAAATATACAAGATGACAAAAAATATAAACAAGATTATATACAAGGTTTATATTACATCTATGTAATTAGTTTTAGAGCTATTTTTTAGGAATATCCAATGCACACAGAGGCAATATTTGAATCAGGAATCAGTAGAATCATCTATTTATAGAAGTATTTAGGGCCTTAAGAAACATTTGGGACATGTCATGTTCCATCACAAGTAAGAGCTTCACCCTTCTTCAGTTCTGCTTATTTAGATTCTAAAAAAATGCAGTGTTTTAAATTGTCTATCAAATTTAACAAACATTTAAAAAAATGCAGTGGTTACCTGAGTTTTATACACTTCAATAAGTGTTTTCTGTTGTTTTTCTACTTCCTGCAATTCTAAGAGTTCATTTTCAACAGAAACAACCTCATCCTTCAAAGTAGCAAGTGTTGTCTAGCAAGAAACATATAAATATATATTACAGATCATTAAAATTCACTTGTGCTCCAATGCTATAGGATTATAAAAACATAACTTACTATCAAAAGTTAATAAAATAATTATTGATTGCATATAATTACCATCTAAAAAATTTAAGGATTTCAAACAAGTGGCAATACTCTGAAACAACTTTAAAAGACTTATATAAACAAGACATAGTTTTAAAATTTTTAAAATTTAGTGACAAAAAAAGACTTGGAAAATAGACCAGGTTCCTAGATAGGGAGATGCAAACCAGTTTTTTCCAAATCAATAAAGATTTAATGCAATTTCAACCAAAAGTATAACAGTTGGGGGAGGGGGAATATGACAAAATTAATTTAAAATTCATATGCAAAAATAAACAGGAAAGACTAATAAAATTTTGAAAGAAATTTCCAAATTTCTAAGTGAAGAATCTCAGTACTTATTAGGTATTAAAATATATAAAGAACTAAAATTAAGACATTAAGAATATAGAGATCGATAGAATAGTAAAAAAATCCTAAAATTATATTTAGTATATGACAAAGGTTGGACTTTATGGATCAAGAAACAATGAAAGCAACAAAACTGTTTAACTATTAGAAAAAAAATAGATTTCCCTGTACCCAACACTATTTTTATGTTTATTAAAAATAAAAAATGAAGCTATAAAAATTTTCACAGAAAATATTCTTGGATATAAGGATAGCACAAGCCCTACTAAGCAAAAAACCAAAAGAAGATATCAAGAACTGTAAGGATCTGACACTTTACCCTCTAAGTTTACAAGTCAGCTTAGCACAGTTTCAGGGATGCTAAGAGAACGCATGAGACTCCTAGGTCAGGGACACAGGGCTTTATTACCCCCAGCAATCACAGTACCCAAGTATCAGCACTGGTGTGCGTTCTCTAAGCCTCAGTTCCCACAGGGCAACATAGAGGGCTGCCGGGTGACACCTGTACATATAGTGGAAAACATTACAGGGGAACAATGCTGAGTTTAGGGAACTCAGATCTCTTATAACAGGCAGTCATCATGCCTACCCTTTGCTATAGAAACTGCTATATTCCAAGCATTTGGAAGCAAATATCACAATCTTTCTCTATCTATACATCCTTGAAAAGATAGTCTGGACCTACAGGCAGTCAGTGCCTCTGCTTGCAAGATGAGCAGAAATGGAGAGATTCCCAAAAGAGGTCATAAAATAAAATATATATACACATAATACACACACACATACAACTATATATATACATATATACCTGTATACACATATGTGTATATATATCCAAAATTTCATAGCCCCCTCAAAGATTTAAGAGATGAGCAAACTTTGAAAAAAAGTAACAAATTATGACAAAAGATGAACACCCTTAATATATGGAGACTTCTTATATGTTGATTAGGAAAAAGGATATAGAAGATAATAGTAGGTAACTCAAAAAAAGCAGAAATATATATAATCGATGAATACATAAAAAATTTTTACTAGTCATTAAAAAAATGCTCTAGAGACTGGATATTCTTCTAGTAGTGAAAAAGAGACAAAAATCCTTTCCTTCATGAGCTTACGTATTCCATGTATAGAGAGACAAAAACAAGGGGTAGATGGGACCAAAAAAAAGACTAAGAAGTGAGATATATCAAACACGAAAGCAAGGTAGGAATGAAAAGCTGGGGTTGGGCCAGAAAAGGCCTCCTGAGAAAGGGCTGTTAAATAGACACCAAAAGGAAGTGTGGCTCTTTGAGGGAAGAGGATTCCTATCAAGAAAGGCAACAGTGGGAGAAGCCCTGGCCAGTTAGGGAAAAACAGCAAGAAGGCCAACGTGGCAGAAGGGAAAAAACAAAAGGGAGAATGGAAGAAGATGAGGTGAGAGAAGCGATGGAAAGCCAGGTGGCATGATGCCCTGTGGATGTTCACTGACTATTAACCAAGATATCACTGGAGGGTTCTGAGCGACATGGTTACATTTTCGTAGAAACTGCTTTCCTGCGGCACTGAATGCTTACTACAAGGTCAAGGACAGAAGCGAAGAGTTAGGAAGTCAGTGTAAGGACCAGATATGGCGGCTTGAACCAGGATAAGGGCCACGGTGCTGCTGAGAAGTGGTCAAAGTCTGCGCGTATTTGAAGTAGATTTGCTGACAGACTAGAAACAGATGTGAGAGAAAGAAGTCAAGGATTACACCGAGTAATATAAAGGGTGATTGGCATTAAATGACATGAGGATAGTGTAGAGAATTATTTTGAGGAGTACAGGAAGTCTATTTTGGACACAACTTTGAAATACCTATTAAATATCCTAGCGGAGATTTCAACTAGGCAGTAGAATATATGTATGGAATTCGGGGGCAAGGTCTAGGCTAGATATATAAATGGGTAAGCCTCTAGGCTATACACAGTATTTAAAGGCCCAACATTAGATGAGTTCACCTATCAAATCTGAAGAGACTTGTTTTAAATTGCTTAATGTTGGAAAAATACAGGCACCCATTTATGGTGGGTAACTTAGAAATATGAAACACCAACATTAAAAATGGGCCTCCCTTTAATCATGTAATTCAACTCTAGAAATTTATGCTAAGAAAATGGATATGCAAAAACATTCAAAGAAACTACCTACATTTTTAATTACAAAAATAAAAACTGGAAGTGGTTCAAAATCCCAAAAATTATAAATATGCTAATATAGTAACTTTAGTTATCTTTGTTATGAGCTTAGAGGTGATTTTTATCATTTTTCATTTTGTGCTTTTCTGTTTTTCTTACATTCTATAATAAATAAAACTTTCTAACCCTTCAAATAAAATTTTATTTTTTTAATGGAGGAAATCACTGGGTCTTGGAAGCAATATCACCTACCTTTTTTTTTATTTGAAACTTTAAAATCTAAAATTATTCTAAAGTAATTAAAAGTAACAAAACATGACATCTAGGCAATTTTACATTATAAAGAACATATGCGAAACATACCTCAATTTTTTTCCTTAAACAAAATCCAGAAAATAATGCACTAAAAGTACATGTTTTTGCATTACAATAGAATATAAGATATCAACTTTAACAATGATTTTATACCTATGTAACTTAAAATTAATTCCATTACCATGCAATCAAAACCTAGATTTATAATTAATGAATTATCCTTCTAACCATTTCTCCCTGAAAGATATCGAGGAAATTTAAAAAAATAAACACAATAAATAAAATTTCCTCTTCCTGGATGAAACATTTTAAGCATTTATTCAATAAATATTCATTGAGAGATAAGTACATGCCACACCTTTCCTGGGCATCTTATGCATACAAACATGGGAGTTTATAAAGATAGATTCGTCCTAAATGAGAATATTCGGGGAAGGTGAGTAGATTTTGAGCTGACATTTAAAGGAAAGGTAAAATTTAGATACTGAGAAAAATAGCACTCCAAACTATAAGGCTAGCAAAACTATAGGAATCGGTACAGAAAAACACGAACAAATTGCATGAATGAGTACTCATATTTGGTAGAGCTCAGGATAACTAGTACACTACATTCTCTTATCTCCCTTGCAGCTATGTGGGGCCATACATCTAAATAAGTAGAAGAGTCTAGTGGTATGAAAGTTTCGGGAAGTCTCTCTAAAGATAAAGAGATGGGAAATAAAAGGAAGATAATCCACCATTTTTCCTCCTTCCATCCTGTTGCTTGAAACTTGGCTATAATGGCTGGAACTCCAGCAGCCTTTTTAAATCATGAGGATAAGCTTCTCAACCTAAGAATGGCAGAGTAGAGAGCTAAAAATAGAGGTTAGGTTATCTGATGCCGTATCAACTTTGAACTGCAAATTCTGGCTTTGTTTTACATAAACAGATTCTTTTCTGTTTTCTATTTACTGTCCTCCAAAAATAATATGAAACTGAGAATGATGCCATTGCTGTTAGTCAAGTTTCATATGGTTATGTGCATCTCTGATTGAGAACTCAAGTTTTTCTCAGAAAATGGAAAAGCTTCTTCCCCATCTTTTTTCTGGTACACATACAAACCAATCACCCCTTGGATTTGATTAAGTTGGAAAATTCTTTCTGGTTACAAAGCAGCCAAGAACATATTTTCTGGTTTCAAACAGACCATGGCTGAGGTTATATCCTATCGTAACCATGACACCTAGAAATAATCTAATGCATTAAAGTTAATGTAATTTTGGATGGTTCACTTAACTAAAATTGGAGAGTAAATACATTTTTTTAGGTTGAGTCAAACAGTTATTCAACTTTTTAAATCTTATTTAATACTGCTGAAAACAATTTTAACATGTATCTTTGTATGTAACTTTAAAATTTAATACCTATATACGTGTGTGTGTGTATATTACCTATTATAATGACACTCATTCTCTGAGAAACATAAAGGACAAAATGATACAAGAGCATTATTTTAAACATACTGTTATTAAAAACTACTTGTACTAAGTAGACTAAGTTGTGATAACACAATACGTATACACACAAACACACAGTACCTTTAATTTTGTATTCTCAAGAGTAAGAGTTTCACTTTCATATTCAATAGACTGAAGTTTTCTAAGAATTTCCCCACATGAATTTTTTCCATTGTCTTCCATTTTCTTCAGGTCTTCCAAAAGATTATTGATTTGCCTTTATAAAATAAATGACATATTTTGTAAGATTATTGAATATTCATTCAAATAATACATCGTAAGTGTGTTTCTGAAGTTATTTTGGTAGATGTATTGTTTCAAAAGTTAATGGAACTCATAGAACAAGGGAAATAGGAAGCAATCATCTATGTAAAGTTACTATCTAAGTAACCTTGATTAGAAACAACTACACATTGATAATGCCAATGAAAAATTACACAATATTCTCTTCTCTATCCAATAAAACGTTTAAACTATCATCATAGACATGTCTGTCTGTCTCTCATTCACACACATACAATCTCTGGGCAAGGTAAATAAAAGTATCAAGTAAGGCAATAGTTAATCTTTAAAAGCAAATTATATTTGCTAGTCTTCAATGATAATACTGAAGAAAATATATAGAAAAATAAGACATTTAAAAGCAAATATTCAGGGTTCACTGTTAGTTTATCAATAATATAACTCAAAGCATAAAATATATATTTTTTTATCACTGATTTTCTTTGTTATGCATTTAAAGCACTTGAAGGAACAATAATTTTGGCGATTTTGAAAGCATTTATGCCTTTCTTATAAACTGTAGTATTATATATACTTATACATTCTTGTTTAGTAGAGAAATGCTATTTCCATTCTAAGACAAAGATAGTGCTAACATTTACTGCAAATAATAGATGACATATACTCAAATACCAACTATTAACTTACAAGTTCATGTTTCAAAATGTGAACAGCAATGTGCTTTTAATGGGTAATCATTTTGTTGTATTTTTAGATTAAGAAAAGTTTATAAAAGTATAAATAGAAAAATATCAAATCATATACACAACACCTTTACCACATGTAAATCCAGAAGAACAAAAATACAAACCACTCAAAGAACCGAAAAGACTTCTTATATGGTAAAAGAGTCTAAACTTTTTTCTTACTTTTTCATTGTCTCAATCTGAACTTCCAATTCAGTTTTTTCTATTACAATTTTCTCATAATGACTTTTCCAGGCATTGGAAGCTGAAATTGCTTCAGACAACTTGGCTTCCTAAAAAATACATAAAGTACTCATCTTGTAATTTAATAACACTTTGGTTTTGTTCAGGCCCCTAATCACAAATATGTTATAAACGAGGAAACATCCTATAAAGCATGAGACTTTTGTTACAGAAAATTTCAGTGCACAACTCTGAATATAGCAAAGCTTTAAAGTAAACTTTAATAATATCTTGATGTTACTATAATTTTATATGTATGTAGTGGCAGTTCCAACTTAACACTTTAAGGATGTTGGCTGTAACTATTTTCAAACATTTCCTAATTAATGAAGATAATTCCCTATTGACTGAACTTCTCATTTTTCATTTTATATATAGCACATGCTACCAACCATATAAGCATTAGAGGAGAAAGAAGCCCTCTGGTGTACATAGAAACCATGTGCAATTCCAAATTCTACAGCATTTAATAATGCAGCCTTGTTTTATAATGATGTCTACCTGCTTTGTTGAGGTCACCCCCACTGACCTTCAAACCCTGTTAACTTTAGCAAAGAGATGAGAGTGGTAGTCATGGCTTATTTACTTTGAATGTGAGTTCCCAAGGTAGAGATTTTTTTTTGTTGTGTTCATTGCTAGGGCTTTGAACATTGCCTTGCGTAGAGCAAACTCTTAATAAGGTCAAATGAATCTACTCTTTACAAATCCACCTAGTGAGCTGCATAGCCATGGTCCCCCATCTGCATTCTACAGAAAAACAAATTCACTGGAATGACAACAGTGCCAATAATCACTAATCAGAAGACCCAGAAATACAGTAGTCCCTCCATATTTGTAGGGGATTGGTGCCAAGACCCTGAAGCAAAGCCTGCAAACAGATAGTACTGAACTCTATATACACTATGTTTATTACTATACATACATACTTATGATAGTTTAATTTATACATTAGGCACAGTAAGAGATAAATGACAATAATAAAAAAAAAGTGCAATTATAACAATATACTGTAATAAAAGTTACATGACTGCCCTAATTGGTATGGTTCAGTGGGTTGGGTATCGTCACAAGGACTGAAAGGTCGCTGGACTGATTTCCGGTGAGGGCCATGGCTGGGTTGCGGGTCAGGTCCCTGGTTCAGGGCCTATGAGAGGCAACTGATCAGTGTTTCTCTCGCACATTGATGTTTCTCTCCCTCTCTTTCTCCCTCCCTTCCCCTCTCTCTAAAAATAAATCTTTTTAAAAAAGTTATGTGACTGTGGTCTCTCTCTTGGTCTCTCTCAAAATACCTCATTGTACAATATTCATGCACCCTTCTTGTGATGATGTGAGATGATGAAGTGTCTTATTAAGTCAAGAACTTTCACTTTTCACTTCAGGGAAGAACTTCATGGCTTCTCTCTGACATATCTGAATGGCTAGCATCACTACTCTTGCATTCTGGGGCGATTAGTGAGTAAAATACGGGTGGCTTGAACACAAGCACTGTGATACCGTGACAGGCAATCCGGTTACCGGGGGGCTAGTAAGTGACTGAAAGGGAGGGGGCACACACCGTGTGGATGTGCTGGGCAAAGGGATGATTTCTGCAGGTGAGACAGAACTGGGTGGTGCAAGATTTCAGAATGTTGTGCAACTTAAAACTTATGAATTGTTTATTTCTGGAATTTCCATTCGTATTTACAGACCAGACCACGGATGACTAAGGGTAACAAACTGTGGAAAGTGAATCCACAGAGAAGGGGGACTACTGTAGCAATGGTAACAGTTAAAGATTTATCGGGTGCCTCCTCCTTTCCTTCCATCATTCACCTAGTCACTGAACAAATATTTACTGATCTACTGTACACAAGATATTTTTAGTTATATTTTTAGTTATATTTTACTATATTGAAGACTAGTATTTTATTTTCAAATTCTATATAAAATAAATTTTAATTAAAAAATACATGTACTATGAAGTGTAAGTTGGGTAATTATGTTATAAATTAAGATATTTAGAAATTTCACTTATAAAATAATTGCTATCAAGAAAATTTAGGACATGATATGATTAACTGTGGTGGGACCCCTTCAAAAGAAGGGGTCAAGGAAAGCACCTCTGAAGAGATGTCAATTTAAAAATATACCTGAATGATTATAAAAGAACCAGCTAGTGTGAGCCAGAGAAGAGCATTACAGCCAAAGGCAACAGCAAACAATAGAGAAACAAACAAGATGCATTACAGGGATAGAAAGGAGGCTAATACTGCAAATGGCAGTATGGCCATAAACTGTGTTTTGACATAGGTTTTCTTTTTTTCTTCCTACAATCATATGAAATGGGCAGTATTATTATCCCTTACTTTATAGATTTAAAAAAAAAAAAAAAAAAAAGGAAGCTTAGACAAGTTCAGTACCTTTTACCCAAAGTTCACAAGGTTAACAAAGGGAGGAACCCCCTGCACTGCAGAGGGGCCTGGCCTGGGTGATATGACACTATTTACATAGGAAAATCCCAAGAATGTTAATGACTTGATTGGTTTTTATTACTCAAGAGTATTTTCAGGCCTAGAACCTTCTAGATTTTGAACCTAGTCTTCAATTCTTGTATTTAGCTAAATTCTTCTGAATGTAGGTAGGTTAAACATTAGTCCTAAAATGTTAACAATTGAGCTTATAAAATATTAAGTGTTCTGTTTACATAAATGTTTGTGCAAGTCTTCATTTCTAAAAACCTCTAATAATTCTGAAAGTCTAACATAAGGTTCTCAGAGGTGGGATACCAGTGAAACATTAAACAGAATAAATATTTTATTAATTGGTATTTGAATAAATATAACAATTCATTAAAAACAACAAAGCACTAAGTCCATTTTCAACTTTGTACTACTCACAAAGATAACTTTCACATGGTGTGTTTACGTCAGCAAATGGTTTTAAATGCTTTACAGAGTTCAAATGAATTAATGAATAAAGTCATATGGTCCAATAACATAAATCAGCATTTCCCAAACTAGTGTTCCTCAGAACCAGTTCCAAGAGTTGTTTTGTGGGTAAAAGAAGAGTTCTGTGGTTAAATAAGTGGTGGGAAACTCTGAGTTCAATACCCTTCATTACACTGCTTTACTTTTATGAAAGTCTCCTCAGGGCCTCTAATATGCTAATGTGCACTGTAAATTTCCAAAGGGGAATATATGTATGTTACGTTATCCTCACACTTAACATATCCTTTAAGTGCTCAAGGAACTGCTGATATAATTCAGTATGTAAATTTAACATTTTATGTAATATTTCAAAATAAAGATGAGCAAAAAACCATGAGTAAAGTTTTTCTAGTATCAGCAATATTAGAAGCATCACGACATTAACTACATAAACCAAGTACACAAAATAGTTCAGTAAGAAAAAACGTATGTACTAACCTGATCTCTAATCTGGGAAGTCAGGTTTTCAATGTCTCCTGTAAAATGTTCAAGCCTTTGTTTGTAAACTTTAGATGCTTTTTTCAGGGCGATAGTTTTTTGCCTACTTGATTCTTTCATCGCTACAGTCTCATGCTTACTCTTTTTCAATTTCAAGTTCCATTGGTCTATCTTAGTCTCTAAGCTCTAAAAAGTAAAAAAAAAAATATATTAGCAGGAATTCAACTATTTTAGAATTCCAATGTTTATGTAAATATTGCAAAAATATGTAAATAATCTTCCACATGAGGTTATTAGAGGATTCATCATATGATTAATAGAAAACAAAACAGTGAAGAACAGTGATTTCACTGACGTTTATCTGTAGCCAGTTATTGAACGCAAATTTAAAATACATAAGCCTACATAAAACTAATGTTGCTTTTATCGTAGATACCAATATTGGTGACTATCGTAAAAATACTAACTTCCTTAAAACTGTTGTGATTAACTAGAACTTCACATGTAGACTATTACACGTGGTACTAGTTATTTCAAGTCAAAAAACAGTAATTGTGCTGGAGACAATTCAAACAATAGGTACACAAAGCTCCAAGGAATTAGTAATTTACCAAAAATGACAAAAAAATCTACAGATCATGAAAGGTATGGATGAGACAGACATACACGTATTGACCAAAATTCTAACTTATGAGAATTAAGGGGCATGTCTTGATACTTAAGAGTTCACCAAGGACAATAAAAGTACTGCTTTACCCAATGAGTAGTAACTTTGTGAATGTTAATTATTCTAGGACTGAACAAGGTTACGTAAAGAAATGACTACTAGATCCGCAAGAGCTAGGGTAAAGAAATGTCTGAAGGCATGTTTCTATCCATTGAGTTTAATGGTGTTAAACAGCATGACGTTTTCTTGACGTATTTCTTGATAACATGAGAAGCAGAATATTAGGCTCAGCTGATGATAGATATGATTTAGTGTGACACCTCTCATACTTTTTTTCAAATTAATTTAAGGGTTCATATTTAACTTATTTGAGTATTAAGTATCTAAGAATTTAAAGACTTAAGATTTTAATGCTTTTACATTTTTGAAAGTTGTATAATACTGAAAAGAATGCAAAATTATTACAGAATTTAGGTTTTAGTCTTCCATTCACTGGACAATCATTTTAATTTGAAAAAAATCAAAGAAGTCACAGTAGAAAATGGGGCTTTACTACATAACTCTGATATACAATTTTTGCTTCATAACTTCTAGTGAAATTGAGATTTTAAGATTTAAAGACTTGATTCTTTGAAAAGTGACTAGGTAGACTAAAAGAAGCAAAATATTCTTAAATTGTATTTTAAAAACTACCTTACGCTAAAATATCCAAGGAAATGTTTTCATAAGTAGTTGGAGAAAAACAAATAAAGAGCGAGACAGTAGGTCTCTTTCAGAGAAACAAAGGCCCCACAGGAAACGGAGCTGTCATTCCTCAGCGAGACCACAGGGTGTCATCATCACACCACGAATAATTGCTATGAATTTAAAAACCTTTTAAACACCAAAGGCAACGTAAAATTTTTTTCTGAAAAAGATTCTGGTCAACTTTCTCACTAAATTTACCAAATGCCACACTTGAACACTATTACGGAGTACACTGAAACCATTAAATTATTTTTATAGTTTCAGAATAAATCCCTCACAGTCTTTTGCCAAATGAATAGACAATATTTGAAGTCAACTATTTGTCTTTTCACATTTCCAATACATACTGCATATTCTAAAAATAATTATTCTCTACGTCTTTTAAAATGTAAAAATATTCTAATGCTAATTGCTATATAATAAAGATCTAGGGAAAATGGGTAAAAAGTATCTTCAGGGTAGTTCTCAAGAGAATTATAATTTATATTTTTAAAAGAACTAATATAATGAATTAAGTCAACAATATTATAACACTGAGATTAATGTTGCCAAATTGAGTTCCTTGTGCTTTTACTCAAAAATAGTATCTTGTTAAACCTAAACTGAAGGTTAAATTCTGACCTGCAATTACTTAACGCCTTAAATTCCAAAAGTGTGTGTGTAAGGTGTAATACAGAAAAGTCAGTAGCCTAATGAAACTTTCACTCATTTCTAAACAGTTGAATTTTTTAAAAGTTATTTGAATTCAAAGTATCAATATTATACAGGAGACTGTCATTGCAAAATCTTGTGATTTTAACCTTGTATTCTTTCCTCAAATTACCAGGAATAGAAAAAGTAACGTAACTTTTTTTTAAAAATCACTTAATAAAATACTTTCAAAAACATCCCCAACTGCTATTTGAGAAAATAAAGATTGTGGACGATAAATTGTAGTAGATAATTATTTGAGAGATTAAATCACACGTGTTCTCTTGTATTTACCATGATGAGCAATGGAATGGCGACTGCAGTTCACAGGCAATGCCCCAGACACCGAGAGAAAGGACACTGGGGTCTCTGGGGGAGAGTGCTTACAAGCACACGGAGGGGGACAGAGAACAAATTCTATATCCCCTATGGGCCTATTAATGTCCCTTTGAAGAGCAAAAGCTCACTGAAAGAAAGAAAAAAAGAAAGAAAAGAAAAACCAAGTGTCCTCTTAAAACATGTGCCACAGATTGCAGACATCTGCTAAGACTCAGGGATTCAGAAGCAAATAAACTTAACACAGAAGTCCTCACACTTGGTATGGTGTGTCTTTGTACACATCTCTTCTGAAAGTGAGAACACTGCTTGTTTTCCTTTGGCAAAAATAATGACAGCAAATCCAAATATCTAGTGTCATATCATAGCAACCGCAAATTCAAATTGCAAGTGACTGTGAGACTTCCTAAAGAATATTTAAACCACACAGTTTAAACCAAAAAATTCCCTTTATTTATGTGTGTGCACACACTCTCTCTCCCCTACACACACACACACACACACACACACACACATAAATACATACATATATACATAAATATATATAAGTATACATATATACACATATATAAAAAAGGAGATTATCTAAACACCAAACCTAGGATAACTGATTTTAAAGTTATTATCATTAGTAACAAACACAAAAATAATAAGCATTTATTTAACACTTACTAAATATGTGTAAGAGTATGTATGTATGCATAGATGTACAAAAAATAAAGTAAAATACCGGAATACTATGTGCCAAAATGTATTTTAGAGTTATTTTAATTTTCTCTTTAACATTATACAAATTATCCACAATAAACATAAATTAACTATATAGTGGGAAAGCTTTTCTAAGTAATTCAAGCTCTTCAAATCTTTCCTAGAGTGGTACTAAAAAGAGAGCATTTTTATATTAGGATTTGGAGGCAAATCTTCAGACAGCCCAGAAATCTTAAGTTTCAGATTTGCCTCAAATACGTATTTCCCATGACAGTACTTAAGTTGAATTCTTTCAAAACCATCAAATTCCAGAATTAAGGAAAGGCTTTATAGTAGATCATTAATTTTATCATAAACTATAAAAATGAATGAATATTTATAACCTTTATGTATTCTTTTAATTTATCATTCTCTGCTTCCTTTTTATGAATTTGGAGTTGTAGTCGTTCATGTACTACTTTAACTGATTGTGCAAAACGACTGGCTTTCAAAGCATTTGCCTAAAACAGAGAAAACAAAAATAAAATGTGTTATTTGATATATTTCTCCACAATCTTTAACTTACCTGTGTTTAGACACAATCTAAACAGCTGATAAAAAGCAAAGTAACACTTTACATACACTGTGACGCCCACCCCACCATTACAAATGTTTTTGACATAAAGCTATTTGGGATGTTTTCTCCTTCCTCCCTTTATTTAATGGCTCCTGTTAATTATCTCTTTTTAAAAATTCCTATCTATGTTCCCAAATAAAATTATGGGTATGTCTAAAAAGCTCCACAATACAAATTTACACATAGTTCCTAACACACAGTGATTTAAGCCACGTACCCTGACAGAAAAGCCATAAAAATCTCAAAAAAAAAATTAAAAAAAATTAAGATACGCTATTTGTTACATAAAACTTGCAAAATATATAAATAATCTAGAAATCTTTTTGCGCCTATTTCTGAGGCTATGGGAGCCAGGATATAAAGAAAGGAAAGGGGTCAATATTAAGAAAATAGATGAATTAAGCTCAAAATCTGCTTACCTTTTCATTCTGAAACAAAGAAGAAAGTTCTTGGATAGAGGTCTCCTTTTCAAGTACCTTCTTCTTAAGATCCTTCAGCAAATACAATGTTAGAGTTAGGAATATCATAAATAATCTTGGCTAATTTTATAGGCAAGCAGCATACAAACAAAAACGTCAGGAGAACAGATACAAAGTGTAAAAGACTTACAGTATTTTTACTTTCATTATCAGTTAGCTTCTCTAACATGCTGGTTAAATTGTCATCTATCTGTGAAAAAAAAACTGCTATAAATCAGTGTTCATAAACTGTATCTCTCTATATAAAAGAGTAGAAAGTAAAATAAGCATCAATTTAAAAAGGCAAAAAGGACTCGTGGACATGAACAACAGTGTGGTGATTGCTGGGGGAGGCAGGTATAAAAGGACTAAATGATAAAGGGGAAAAAACAAGAAAGATTAAATTAAAAAATAAATTTTAAAAAAGAAATAAACACTAATTAAGAAGTTAATATGAACAACTACATTAAACAGTTCAGATTTTTTAGAATATTAACATCAGAAGGATTTTTACCTAAGTGTTCCAAATCATGTTTTGCCCACAATTCATAAAATTAGTTAATTTACTAAATTAACCTCTAAATGCTGCAGAAAGTACAAACCGATGACATAAAAATCACAAAAATTTTGTATAGAGAAAGCTCACAGTGCTGTTAATGAATAGGTAAAAATTATAAATAACCTAATTCTACCAATAAGAATTGTTCTTAATTATGGCAAATCAGTAATGGGATTTCTGTAGACATTTGAAATGACAGCACAGGAAAATGTTTATTCATTTGAGTGTTATACTCCTGTTTGAGGATGTGGAAAAGCTATGGATTCCTTTCACCTAAAAGCACATATGCATGTACATGTGATGTAAAATTATATACACAATTTCAGAGAGTTCATGGACTTTCATGAAGCCCCTGCCTATTACTACAAGGTCACACAGCAGAAATGCTTGGCATACATGTTTTCATTTCTCTGGGTATACACGACTTCTAAATGAATGCTCACAGCAGCTTTATTCATGACAGCCAAAAGCAGAAGCAATCCAAATAGCCATCAAATGAGGAATGGATACATAAATGTTGTATACTCATATATAAGTATACCCATAAATAAAATATTATTTAGCAATAACAAGGAATGAAGCACTAATATGTACTAAAACATGGATGAAATTTGAAAACATTGTTAAGTGAAAGAAGGCAGTTATGAACAACCACCTTTTAAATGACTCCATTTATGGGAAATGTCCAGAATCAACAAATCCATAGAGAAAGTACATTAAGAAGCTAAGGAGGGGTTGGTAGGGATGGTAGGTGAACGTCTAAAGGGCATGGAGTTGCTTTTGGAAGTGATGAAATGCTCCAAAATTGACTGTGGTGACAGCTACCCAATTCTGTGAATACACTAAAAATCACTGAGCCATATACTCAAAATGGGTGAAGTGTATGGTATGTGAATTACATCACAACAAAACTGTTACCAAAGAAAGAATACATGGATGTATAAATATAATGTACAGAAGAGCTTACATTCTATGAGTATTTTATTGTAATCAGCTGAAATGACATAATAATTGAAGATTTTGATATAGATAATAAAAATGTATTTCCATATAAATATGCTGCTCTCATGTAGAACTATCTATGAAACATTAAAAGTATGGGTTATACTTTAATGATTGCCATTTCAACCAAAAATTCAAGAATTATTTCCATTTCAAATATACCAATATTTTAAGTTCTACAGTTTGAAAAATAATATAACCTTCAAGTGAGAAATATCATTACTAAATTAGTGGTTAATGTTCCTTACTTGTTGGTATTCTGGTTTTCTAAAAAGATGTTCTAAAGCTTGTTTTACGCGTTTAAATGTATCTAATTCTTTTGTTAATATTTCCTTCTGTTTAACAATCTTCTTCAAATCGGATGGAGAAAGATCAGCCTGACAAAATATAAGAACCACATACATTTTTAAGGCATAGCATTAAGACACTCTAAAATATAATGTCACTTACTATTATCAAAGAATACTTTTTCCTAATAACAAAACCATTCTTTTGAACATATTAATAGTAAACGCTGCCAAGTTTATTAATAGTAATAGAATCTGTTAAATGGTACATTAAAGTAAAATGAAATCAGTATAAGAGCTTAAGCCCTACAGTATTTCAGGCATTTATTTTAATAAAACTAATAGAATACAATCTGTTTTTTTGTCCTTACCTCAAACTTTAATACACTGAAATTTCAGAGATTTCTACTCCACAAAACATTATAGAAAATAGATATATTTCATTTTTCAGAATATTTTGGTTTTAAATTCGCCCTTGAGAAAAGCTGACTCACTCATTCAACTCCAGGTAAGTCAAGCACCAAGGTATACAGTTTCTAGCTTACCTTCTTATCAAATGCATGCCTGAAACTCTTTGAGGAAAAGTACTGTGGTATAAAGAACA
The DNA here is from genome assembly GCF_021234165.1 of Pteronotus mesoamericanus. Taxonomy (NCBI): domain Eukaryota; kingdom Metazoa; phylum Chordata; class Mammalia; order Chiroptera; family Mormoopidae; genus Pteronotus; species Pteronotus mesoamericanus. The sequence goes on from NW_026555077.1 coordinate 12,346,756, forward strand.
CTGGTAAGCCTGCATTTTCTAATATCAAATACCAGCACATACACACAACTATAAGATATGAAACCTCAGTTGGTGCAATCTGAGCATTATGCTAGATTTTCATTTTATTAACTATTCACAAGTCAAATACTCACATTTTCAAAACTAATTTCTTCAATGGTGTCCTTAAATAATGGTAAAAGTAATTCCACAGAACAGGTTGCCAACTCAGCTTCTTTAAATGTTGCTTCCAACTCAGTCTTTTCATTTAGGATGTCCTGCTTTACACTAATTGGAAATTCACAAACAAAATTTAAGTTAAATCTTTCAAATAAACCAGGGGTATTTTCACAAATACATATGACATAGCTTAACTAAGTATTATAGTTGTGTAAATTGCTCTGCGAAATGTATCAGTGAATTGTCACAGAAAATGTAATGGATTTTTCTACACTGCCATATTTTTTCCACATTTACTATAAACAGAAAGACAGTTTTTAAAATGGTAAGATATATAAAACACAGAGACCACCAACAGCAATGTTTTCACTGTGCCATTTGAAAATTATTCAACACCCCTTTCCTAGTTTGGAAAACGATTTGTGGGAGTGTTTGTCTTTTATTCTTCCCTTCCTTCTCCCTTAACTTTATTCCAAACCCAAAAGACTGGTCTTTCTAAACCTAATTCCTGAACCCTTCCTTAAAAGTTACTGCTCTTCACTAAGTATTCTACCAGGAGAATGAATAAATTAAAGAAATGGATAACAAAATCTAAAGCTCTCCAGATATCTAAAAATCCTTCACATTTAGCTTTATAAGAATTATCATTTCAAACAAAACTGTAGTATTTGCCTTATTTATTTATAATCTTTTACCTAGACACTACTGTGTATTGCTCTCAGACACTTTTTTTTTTTTTTTTTTTTTTTTTTTTGCGGGGGGCACATTTTTACATCCCAAAGTCAGGATACTTCTTCACAATCTTCCTCCACAGCTCAGGAGGAAGTCCTGAGCTGTTTCTCCTGCACCTGACCCAGACTTACAGAATGAGCGTCCAGTGCTTTGCTGAGTATCCCAGAGATGGGGTGCAACACTTCTTTAACCCCTAGGAAGGGTCATGGAGAGAGGCTGAAGGAGCTGGTGAAGTAGGAATGTATAGCAACATTCCAGAAGCAAGACTCCAATGTATGCTGCTGTATATTGTAATTAAGAACCCAACAGCAAGAAATTTTATTTCAGTTAAAGAAGCTCCAAAAAATGCCGTATCACCAATATTCTTAATAGCACAGACAACTTGAGTCAAAAAGTAACTCTGAAGAGTTGGACTTGAGTGCAGAGAAGTTTTGAGAACGCCTTAACGCATTTATTTTATTTATGTTTTATTTTTATATAGGTACATATTTGGAATAAAAATCTATGTATAATTAATGAGCTATTTTAATATTTATACATAAAATTCTGAATCTGCTTTTAACTGGCAGCTCTTTTCTTTCTTTATGGAACACATATAATGGCTCGTCAACATTTGATGGCATCTTAGAGGCTATGTCAAAAAGTAAATTGTATTCTTAAGCACCACTGGCTTAACTGATGGGCCTATGAAGATGCTGGCTATGAATAACAATTGCCTATTATTAAAAACCATGGGAAGAAAATCAAGAATAAGTATATATGACCAAACATCTTCATTTATAACAAAGTAAACTAGAAGTTGGACTATACCATCCATAGTAACAATAACAGTATTTTAAGATTGTCATTTTGGGGAGCAATGAGTCATATAAATAATGAGTATATTCCCCATTCTAAAAAAGCAAAGCATGGCAGGTATTTGTTAAGTAGCAATATACCAAGTGACAGTGAATTGGTACTCATTAACTATATATCCAATATTCTGTAATTTATATCTTAATTTACCTTAGTTAAAACACTTAATACTTTACAAGTTCTTAATAGGTAAGGTTTTCATTTTTAATTGCTTTCATTGAGATTCCAAAAAATTTAGCCAAAGTTTGCTATATAAGTATATTATAATCAGAAAAAAACAAATATGTTAATTACTAGACTTGAAGGAGATAGTTGAAAGAATGCTGTATTTGATTCAAACAATTTACAATATGGACAAAACATGAAACCCTGAAATCAGAAAATTAGACATCCCCCATTGCTGAGAATACCAGCTGAGATGGCTTTCACTGGCATGCTGTGATAAATGTTCTTTCTCTTGTCTACTTTTAAAATGGGAAAATAGTTCTTCTGAATGGTTTTCATCACTTGCAGGCTCCTCCATAAATCTGGTCAATGAATTATAGGTGGCTTCCACAAAAACTTCTCCACTTAAACTGAAAGTTAGGAAAGATTTTAGTTATTAAACTTATTGATTCATTACATTCTTTTTAATGTCATTACCTTATAATAAAAATCTAAAGATGTATAAACAAATAATATTTCACAAATTGAAACTCCTATCTGCTACTCATTGTGATGCTAATTCAAAATAGTATCAAACTGCATAGTGCAGACATTCGACAATTGCCAGGTTCCATACAATGTCCAAAAGGCCCACTATTTTCTATATTATCACAGAATGTAGAAGCTTTTATTAATCTATTTCTTGAAGTTTAGTAATACTTTAATCCAATCAGACTAGAAAATGGTTATAAGAAACATGGGTTAACTATGGTACTCAGTTTCATTAGATCCAGCCAAGAGGAAATGCATGTTATTTATGCCTAGAACAGGAGAAATTTAACATACTTTTGAAAGGACTTGATAATAATAGCTACAAAGAAGATAAGTTACTCCTTTCAAAGTCGACTTTTCAAAATTAAATTCATTTACTCCTATTTTCCAGCTCAATCTAGGATATTCTTTGGTGATAATGGATGGAAAGATGGCATTATTCCTAAGTGTTACTAATCTAACTGCTTCACTCAAACTTGGAGGTGTCATTTTTTAAATGTGAATATTTACAAATTTCTTTAAAGCTGTTCTAGTCTAAGTAATGCATATTTCAGCAACCATTAAAGCTGTGTTTCACAGCTATAATATATAATAATGTGTGTTCCTGGCTTCATTTTATGTTTATACAAAATCAAATGTTACATTTAAGATTTTCTGCATTTTTCAGAGATTGTTACCTCTTTGTAATTTATTTTTATATATCTGGGTTATAAAATACTATTTTCAAGAATTTTCATAATTTAGGTAGATGTAAATAGCTTGAAGGTTATTCACAATATTTAATTAATGATTCATAAACCTTCCAAAGTATTTGTAAAAATGGATCTATTTTTGTCTGAAAATTCTATGTAACACAGAGGCAAATATTTAGGATATAGGCCAAAGAAAAGTATGCTCATATTTTGGAAATACTAGCATCTCATATCAAATGAAACTGCTAAATAACATACAGATGGTCTAAAATAATCTATTAGAATGCTGTAAACATGCAACATTCATTGTTAGGGAATAACAATATTTGAGCTATCTACAGTTAAGAAGAATTAAAAATATACAGATACACAAAATCAAGAAAACCAAACCTAAGGGTGAAGAAGCATTTGCTCTAGATAAGTCACTGCAATCAAGAGAATTATTGTCTACTGATTTGTTCAGTTGCAACAGCTTCCCCACTCAGAGGGGAATAGGTATTTATCTTTCAGCCCATTCACTTGTTTAAATATTTGCTTCTCTGCATGCTGGAATCTCAAGAAAGAATGTCTTATTTATATTTGAATCCTCAGCACCTATAAGCCTTGTAAAAGTTGAGCAATAACTGAAGGAGAGGACTCAAGACTTACAGCAGTTAATGAATAGGATGAAAAAAGACTGTTTTTACTTATTAACCCTTTGATTCATCTTTTGGGGGATCATTAAAAGGAAAATGGTTTCCATATTTGGAATAAGACTTCAAAAGACAATGTAAGTGAATAGGGAGCTTCAATTTGTACAAAATATTTTATGAGATAAGATTCAGTTCGGTAGCAGTATTTTATATTAAGTTCTTATTTAGCTATGTTTTCTACTGACAGCTATTTACACAATATTCCTAAAAATTTTATCACAAGATAAAATCATGTAACATTTTTCTGCTTCATCACCTATAAAAGTAATTGTGCCTTATCTTAAAGGTTAAACATATAAAATTAACACAGTGTAAAAATACGGATTTTAGAATGACTTTAGCTCCACATTCTAAGAGTTTATCTTCATTACTGATTCTTCAAAATGTGAAATAGAGAACTGCATAAATGAAGTCTCAAATATTTCCACAGAAATAATCAACAACTGATTCTTACAATCTATAAATATTTTCCAGGATAAAAATTGTTCAGAGGTTCCAAGGCACTCCACTATTTTTGTGTTGTGACAATACTATAACCAAAAACATATGTGTGCTGAACAACAATGTAGTACTTTTCTTTAGCATAAAATGTTCTACCTTCATAAAATCACTTTAATGGACCAAATGTATTCTTGTATGGAAAAGCAGGCATTTCAAAAGAAAATGTTTTCAATTACATAGAATATACTGCCAATTGACAAAGTATAAATAATATTTGTACAACTTGCTAGTGGTAAAACAAAGACACACACTCTGTACACATATTTAATAATCAAATCCCTAACGATTAGCAATTTTAAAATATTTTTGATGTTCAAAGGATTCAATTTCCTACACAGAGATGACTTTACCAGTCTCCTACCAAAAAGGCATGTACTTGAAGCTTTTTCCAGGAGTGGTCATGGTTTACGCTGATCAAGCTACACTCACTAAACTACGTTCCACTTCGGCCAACGACAAGCGCTTGAGGGATGGCTGTTCAGGGACCACGATGTTGGCCATCGCCAGAGAAAAGAATGATCACAGTCCATGACCTTCCTTAGCACCTAGACTGTTCTAAGTAAACTAGAACAGCTGCAGACAAATATATATTTAAAACTAATCTCCTTGATGAGAAAAGTGTATTAATCTTGCAGGTTTCAATTATTTGTTGCCAAACCCTAATTCTTGGAAAATTAGCTTCCATTGGCTTTAAACAAGCACAAATCTTCTACAGGAAAAAAATTCACTATGAAATATTCAGCAGGGACACAAAATAGTTACAAGAATCCCACCCCTTTCTCTCACTATTCTAGACACTAGTCAAAAGGTTACTAGAGAAGTAACTGTATGGTTTTTTTGACTCCATAATGGAAAAAATGTATAGGAAACTTGAAAATAAGCAAAGAGTAACAAATAACCAAAGGCAGAAAATTGGTCTTATGAGTAAAAGCTATTATAAATGAAAAAAAAACATTTTCCAAAACAGCTTAACCTAGATACAGTCATGCACCACTTAGTGATGGGGATATGTTCTGAGAAATGTGTTGTTAGGCGATTTCATCATTGCACAAACATCATAGAATGTACTCACACAAACCTAGGTGGTACGGCCTATTGCTCCTAGGCTGCAAGCATGTTACTGTACAAAACAACACAAAATTCTATCGTGCACAGGAGGAATGATGTAATCTAGAAACATGGTAAACAGATGTATGAGGCTGCTGCTGGCATAACACAGCGTACTCTTTTACAGCGAACATTTGTTTATAAGTAGAAAGAGTACACTGTAAGATAAAGATGAAAAGTGTGGCACAGTGAATACATAATCCAATACCACAGTCATTTATTATCATATCATTATCAAGTATTATGTACTGTATATAATTGTATGTGTTACACTTTTAAGTGACTGGCAACACAGAAGGTTTGTTTCAACAGCATCATCACAAACACCTGAATACTGTGTCCTGACATTAGGGTGGCTATGACATCACTAGGTGCCAGAAATTTTTCAACTCCATTATAATCTCATGGGACCCTCACTGTTTATGCAGTCCAATGTTGACTGAAATGTCATTATATGGAGCAGGACCATAAATAACTAGCTAACTCCTCTACCCAAAGAATAAAGGAATTTAAATATAAAAAGTTGCAGATTAGATAATATAGGGAAGAAAGTTGACAGCAAGAATGACTGATTTGTAAACACTGGATTTGTACTTCAAGCCCCAGTCTGTCTCTCTTTCTTCCCAAAATACTTCCCTGACTGTTCCAGACCACCAAGAATCCTAAACATCGAATAGCATTTTCAGAATCATATAGTTTAGAATGTAATCGCTCCATAATGCTCATATTTTTATTGTCTTTTAACTTGCTACTAAATCTGTGGGAGCAAAAATCATACCCATCATTCTCTGCCCTCAAAAATGACCTGACACAGTGAAGAGCATAGGTTAGGCTCTGAAATATATTTGGTGATCAAATAGCTTATTATTCAAACTGAGACACTTTTGAAAAGAAAGGGGCCCCATATAATGCCCAATTATCCAGAAGACGATTGGCCCGAAGTTGTTCAGAATATTGTCTAATTCCAAGTAAAGTCAGCATCCTTTATCAGATAAACCTAAAGCATTTTCCATCCCTTCAACATGAGGACAATTGCTGTCCTTTATTAATGGAGCACTGAGTGACCTGTACACATCATCTCACAAAAATGCTTACCAGGTATTAATATTCAAAAGCTACAGATGAAAACACCAAGTTTTAGAAAAGGTAAATAGCTTGCCCAATATTACAAGTAAGGAAGTAGAAGAGCTCAGTTTTGAACCAAAAGCCATAAAATACTAAAACATAAATAAATATAAGAATCTATACAGCAGAAAATAACATACAAACTTGCCTTAATCCAGTTGGGTTTCAACAACACTATTATAAATTCAGTTTATATTTAAAAACAAAAAATGTTCCATACAAGCAGATAGTAAGATCACACTCCTTGGAGGCAGAGACTACAAGTCTAAAGAGCGTACAGGCAGGGAGCAGACCATTAAAATCCAGTGTGCTACAGGCTGTGACAGGGTTCTCATGGGGTGCCAGGGAGCGCATAGGAGGGTACCTAACACCAACTGGCAGGATCCTGGAAGACTTCCCAGAGGAGGTGGAATCTCGGTCAAGTCCTGCTGAACAAGTATAAGCTTGGCAAGAGAGCAAAAGTCATTCCAGGTAAAGGATAAAGTAGCAGCAAGAGCAAGGAATCATGAGGGAACATGAATTGCAAAGATGAGACTGGACAGACTGAAAACAGTAACTGTATGCCCAATCCAAGAGCTTGTATTTTTTCCTACAGGTTAAGACAAACCATTAAATAATTTTAAGCAGAGGAATGACAGATCAGAAGTGCATCCTTAAAGACAAATCAAGTGGTATTTTGGAATATGGACTAGGCATATGGAGGGAAGGAAAGGAGAAGCAATGAAACTAGTTATTAGGGTCTCAAAGAGATGAAATGTTAACATTCTCTTCCTATAAAAATTTTTAAGAAATCAAAAGTTGTTTCCACTGATGATAAAAAAACATGAAGAACAATGAAAAGGATTAGAATGCCAGACTGGCAAGAGATCAGTACAAAAAGAAGTGATCAAATGTAACACCTCATTTACCCATGACAATCTGAATCAATTGCTCCACATATAAGTTCCAGAAAATGACAGCTTATCCCTTTAAGTTCCAAAATTAATGTAGACCAGATTGAAGAAAATCTTTTTTTTTTACAGATTTTATTTATTTATTTTTAGATAGAGGAAGGAAGGGAGAAAGAGAAACATCAGTGTGTGGTTGCCTCTCACGCACCCCCCACTGGAGACCTGGCTGGCAACCCAGGCACGTGCCCTGACTGGGAATCAAACCAGCGACCCTTTGGTTCGCAGGTGAGCACTCAAACGGCTGGGCCACACCAGCCAAGGTTGAAGAAAATCTTTTAAAAGTATTATTTTTTTTTTCCCTTTCAAACACAGCACAGGTAGACTGAATATAAGTTAAACCATTCCTTGATGACCCTGATGCAGCATATTAAATGGAAAGAATATTGAGCAAGGCTCATCAGTTTTTAATCCTTCTGAACCACCTGCCATGGGCAACCTTTAGCCACACAGGCCTTGGTTTATAAAATGAAACTCACCTTTGTCAGCCAAAGCTGTGGTGAGGTTCAAACAAAATGAAGTAGAAGCACTTACAAGTGAGGGTTTCAGGGCCTCTTTGGTTCACTCTGTTGGGGTCACTTTCCCATCAGGTCTTCCCTTTAAATTTTTTTCATCTTTTTAAAAAAATAATCATCCTGAGTCAACCGCCATTCCTGAAATTACTTGCAGGCCTGAATTATCTGTGTAGAACCAACTTCTTAAGACAATTTTTCAAGACCTATTATTTAAAGAATTATTACGAATCATCTTCAATGCAGTTATAAATGGACTGCTACTAAAAGTACTACTAAAGTACTAAACCAGAACCCAGGGAAAACAATTACTGACTTCCAAAGAACTGAGCCCAGCAGGTAGATGTTATGTCAACCTCATTGCTATATCCAGCTCCTTGGGTCTCATTCACTTGTACAGATCAAACACAATGATTAATAGTAATATAAACAGCTATCTTCTCATACCTTTGGGCGTTTGGGATACAAAACCAATACCATTAATACACATCAATTGCAAAAGCAGAGGAAAAGAGAAGCAAAAAATGGACACCTAACTGTTAAAGAATTACAAACATGACATTTTTATTGTAAGCAGAAGGGAATCAAATCAGTCTTAAAAGTAAACAGGCTTCCTGCTGTTTGTTCCTTTGACCATAACCCAGTGGTGCTTAAAACTACTCCAAGTACCTCATTCATTCAAAAACACCTGAGACTTTACTCTGCATGAGGTTACAAGGAAAGTGTATCAATAGACCATCCTCAACACCAGCCACCATGTGCTTTCTCAGTAAACAAGCAGCAACACTTACTACCTACTCTAAAAACCTGGCACTGGTTTACTTAATCTTTTATTACAACCGCCCCAAAGTAGCTATTATTGTCCTTATTTTATAGAAGAGGAAACTGAAGCAAGGACTGTTAAGTGACCTGGGTAAGGCCACACACCTGAAAGGGATATTTCCTAAGGCTTCCAGTTTTCTTCACTTACGGGGGCCCCAGGGCCAGCTGCAGTCCGCTATATTATATAGTGGGCGCTTAAAGGCCAGCTGAATGAATAAAAACACTCCTTCGTAGAGAAACCCTGCCATGCCCGGCTGGCCCGGTCAGGGCTTCGTTCTGAAGCCCACCGCGGCTAATGTCCACTCTTCTGTCCCAGGGACGACACCCTTCCTAGGAGTAGCTGAGCCTCGCTGACTTTTTACCAGCCCAGGCAGCTAGTCTCGGCGCAGTGGATAAAGGGGTCACAAGGTTGGGGGAGCGCGTGAAGTCTGGCCCAAGATGAACGCAAGCGTCTTTGATTTCCGGGACCAACCACTGCCATCGTCCCCCGACCCCGAAAACCACCCACGATAACTGCCCAGCCGTCATCTAAACCCAAACTTCCCTCTCCCAGAAACGCGCCTACGCCCCCATCGCTGCGTCAGCACGTCGCCGTGACGTGAGTCCGCCGCCGATCGGCGAAGAGCGCGGTTGGAAGGGACAGCAAATGCCCAAGCTTCGCGAACATTAGTGAAGTCTCGGCAAACGTACCTGTGCTCTGCAGCCTTGAGTCTGCTAGGAGGGCACGGGACGCAGGGGCCCGTGCAATGGGTGAAAGCTAGAAAGGAAGGCAAGGGACCTCAGGCGGAAGCAGGCGAATTCCTAGAACTGCAAGCGATGGGAGAGTGCCCGCTTAGGTGCAGATGGACCAAAACGGAGCTAGTAACCAGCAAGTAGCTTCTCTGGCAACCGCCGTCCCGCCCCTTCCGTTGGGCGCAGCTGGTGCAGCTAATTGGCCAGGCTTGGAAAACCAGTGCCGCGACCTGTTGCTATTGGCGGGAGTAAGGGGCGGAGCCTGGGCTATTTCTCCGTTGCAGCCTTGGTTAAACTTTTTCCCCAAGCCTTTTGTTTTACGGAAAAAGATCTTGTAGTTACCAGAAGTCTTGCCTGAGCTCAACCAGAATTGGAAATAAGGCTGATAGATTCAAGTGTTCTGATACTTGGCCTGGAAGTGTCTTGCTTTTGCTTTTTTTTTTTTTAAAGTTATTGGTGAGAAAGAAACATGGATTTGTGGTTCCACTTACTTATGCACTAATTGGTTGACTCGTGTATGTTCTCTGACTGAGGATCAAACCTGCAACACCACGCATCAGGATGACTGCTCTAACCAACTGAGCCACCTGGCCAGGGCTGCTTTTGTTTCTTCTAAAGGGAAGAGTTTAAAAAGCCAAGATGACCACTACTGGAAGAAATATTTTAAATGTGTGAAATTGTTAACTGATATCCTTCCCTATTCCTTTGTTTTGTTAGGTTAAACGAGCGCCCAAACGTTAGCTCCAAGAGGCCTTTCAGGTCGCATTTCTTTGTATTTGTGCTAGAGCCAGCTGGTATGGCTTATAATCACAACAAGCAAGGCCAGATTTTATTTGGGAAAGTATAAAACTTTATCCAACACCTTAAAGTCAATGTTAAGGATTGTACCCCATCATATTCACAAATAGACAACTATCAACTGAGCAGTATAACTATGGCATATGTAATTATTGCTTTTATAAAAAAAATATATTATCCATTGATGATTCCAGCAATGCTGCTTCTTCCACCAGTGTGATTGTCTAGCCAACAGTTAAAGAGAATTAAAAGTTCATTCATAATAAACGCAACTGTTTCATATATGCAAATGATAAGAAGCACTATGGACTGGAGATTTAAGTATCTACTCTCTCACTAATAGATCATGACCCCTGGCAAGTCAACTAACTTATTTTCACCAAAAAAAAAACCCCCAAAAAACAAAACAGTTGAAACTGGGGAAAGAGACATAATTCTGAAGGCTTTTCCAACATTAACCTAGGATTCTAGCTAATTTTTCTAATTGGTCATAATTAGAAAAATAATTGTAAAAATAAATAAATTAGATTCATCTTAAGAAATACACTTATTTTAAATTGGTATTAGATGTAACTTCCTTTATAAGATAATGAAGAGGACACATAAACAAAATCTCAAAATGATTACATAAAATTACCAAATTGACTATTCTAACTGAATTGTCCAAGTAAAGTAAGTATGGGATCCCTCATCCTCTGAATCTAATCTGTTCCTGAAATCTGGTTGGATAGTCAATTTTTAGGAAGATCCCTTATTCTATTGTTATTTAAATGGAAAATAATTCATTCTAGACTAATCAAATACCCCAATCCAGAGACCTAGCAGGTTGTTCTTTCCTCACTTGGAATCCAGGTACCATAAAAGAAATCCAATTATCCTGCTGTGGAGCAAAACACAGCTGGATCCCAGCTGTTTAAGTCACTCATCTGAGGTGCCAGACATATTACTCATTAACTTTCAAGACATAGCCATGTTCACTTCAAGTGCAACCCTAGCCAACAGCATGATCCAAAGGGATGAAACGAGAAACAACTTCCATTTTGAAGGGATAAATTAGTAAGGCCCAGACCACTGAACCAAGAAAATTCACTGAGGTAGCAGAACCCTAACTTTTCATAGTGTTTATCTCCCACTGTCTGAATTGCATATGTTATTTCCAATATGTTTTGGTTTCTTTTAAAGAGCTTAGTCATGTGAAACAACAAATTTTATTCATGATCCTGTGGATCAGAAATTCAGGCATGTTTCAACTGGGTGGATTTTTTCCCCCTTTATGTGGCAATACCTGGGGTCTCTCATCAAGCTGCAACCAGATTGCAGCTGAGTCTGGAGTAGCAGAAAATAACACTGCAGTATTCTTACATGTTATATTCAATATTCTATTTCTGGACATAAGCATTTCTTTGGCTGATCAAGAAAAAATTATGCATGGGTATGAAATTTCCTTCTTTAAATATATTATTGTTTGGCTCTGATTAAAGGCTTTAGGTATAAATGTAAGGGATTTAAGTCTCATGGCATAAAGATGTTATGTGCCCATAAAAAGTATAGACACTCCTTTATTATTCTTCTATTGTTTGAAAATCTAATATAACTAGAAATTAATTTGAGAGTTAGTTTACCATTTAAAGAAAACTCAGAAAATGATGGACTCCCAAGTGTCAAATAGGATGAAAAAATATTCATAAGAAGATACACTGATTCTTTGGAGACAGAAGATCAATAAGACAGGGATACAAATATAAAATTGGTATAGTTTTATTATGGTTTAGTATACATTCTAAGAAAATCTTCAGAAAGATAAAGGATTAGCTTTGTTTTTTGATCTTTACAATTTTATTTTAGGCTTGTCTATGTTTCATAGGCCTTATTCAATAGGTCTTTTCCCCCTAAATTATTGAAGGTAAATATGATCCTTTTGTAAAAAAGAGAAAATCACTTGGTCAAAATTTTTCCTAGGAGATGAAAATAATATTAATTTGTTCATCAAAATATCATATAGTTTATATATTAAACCACTTTACGTACATGTCTCCAGACATTGATTGGTACGTTTTAGAAATGTCGGTGCTGTTTACCAAAGTGCTTTTATCAGTTTTAACGTGGTTGGCAGTGACAGGGTACCAGACTAACGATGGCTTAAAGAGCTGGAATTTCCTTACTACACACAGTGAGAAGCCTGGAGTTAAGCACTCCCCAAACAGGCCCAGCTGTCACCCGCGTCATCGGGGACGCACGCTCTTCACCCTTTCAGCCCTACTATTTTTGCTTTTTGACTGTCCTCCTCACCATCCACAACCGCCACAGAGGTTCCCTCAGCTTCTGGCACCCTTATGGGAAAGAAGGGTGGGATTTTTCTGGACATTTCCCCTTTTTTTCATGGAGGAAAATCTTTTCCATAAAGTATCCCAACAGCACCACCTCCTCCCCCTCCCCCTACTTCCTGCTTGCAGACTACTCCTTAGATTTCTGGCTGGAGTCAGGGTCACATAGTCATGTCCCAGGATGAGGGAGGCTTGGAAAAATAAGCATCAGACATTTCAGATCCTGGTCGGAAAATGTGTTCTACCAGCATGAAAGAGAAAGAGGCTGAGTGTTGGGTAGGAAACTAGCAGTGCCCAAGCGGGTGCCACACACAAGGGGGAAATGGTCACAATCTATATGGATTAATATTTCTTAAACTCTTACTCTGACCTAGATGCTGTTTCAGTCACTACATGTGCTATTTAAACTTTACCCCAATTTTACAGATAGGCATGGAGATATTTAATAACTTACCAAAGGGGTTTGCAGAGTGGAGTTTCAATCCAGGCTGGCTAACTTCAAAGCTCAATCACTTAACCATTTAACCACTGCTTCTACATGATTATTGTAATAAAGGATTAAAGGTGAACACCAATAAAATTTATATAATTCAAAGCAGAAGTGGCAGAAAATTTTAACATATTCTTAGATTCTGACATTTTAAAATTTTACGTGGAGATAAAACATGCATGTGATATAAAGACAGGATAAATCATGACATAAAAAATAAATTCATTTGTTTATTCCTGGCTAAAAAGACAAAATGCTCCTTAAAATTTTTTTAATTGTCATCTGCTCATAATTCTTGGTTTTTAAAAGACTCTCAATATTTTTGGAATATGAACATTTGATCTTGGCTAAAATGTATCATCCAGTTTTTATCTTTAAAATTATTGCATTTTTAGTAACCAATTCTTGCACTCTATTAAAGAATTGGTTTTTTTTTTCCTACCTGTGTGACCCTAAAGAATCCCTACTCAAAAACATCCTGTTACTTTCTAATAGAGGAAAAATACAAACATCTGTGTAGTGAAAAAAATACATTCTAATAATATTTTTAAAAAATTGCTCCCTAGCCTTCTTGGAGGAGAATAGAAAAAAGGCAGAGGGGAAAGTACTCATATGGGAGACACAAAAAGAATTGGTGAGTAATAAGGTCTAAACGAAGGAGATCAAAGATGGTCTCAATTTAAGCAGGGCCTTCACTGGAATTTTCAAGTAAGCCACAGCCAAATCTCTTGAAATAATCACAATAGGAGATTATTCAAGAAAACTGGGATCAAAGTAGGTGATAGAAGCTATGGGATTTGGGAAAAACTTGAAACCTTAGCTATGCCCAGCTAGTTAAAGGGAAATGGCAACTTTAGAGAATAGGAACGACATCACAAGAAAAAGAACTGTAGAAAAGTAAATATTTTGACTTTGAATTTAGAGGAAAAGAAATAGAGATGAGCTGGGGTGGCTTTTGAAACCATCCAGGAAGAAAAGTGCCTAAGCCAGAATAGTGTTTAAAAACTCTTATTGTCCAGAATCCCTCATGGGGAGAACATTTTATAAATGTTTGAGGTTCGGGGGTGGGGGGCCATCTAATCCTCCCCCCTTCCTGGTTTTGAGTGGTGCCAGGAATCAGAGCAGCAGGGCACTGGCTCAGTTTGTGACCAGGCAGGGATTCTGTTGGTGGTGGTTAGCTCGCTGGATTTTCTCTTGAAAGAAAGGAAAAGAGAGAAAGAAAGGGATGATGATTCCTTAAGATGGAAAGAAGCTATGGCAGCTTCGAGGCCAGGGGGGCTCCACACTTGCAGAAAATTATTTTAAAAGTGCTGATACTTTCAGTGATATAAAAGTATATTTTACTTCTCTGTGACAATTATCTCTTTAGCTTACCCATGAACTCTTCAGTAAGGTCTAAATTTCTAACAAATAGTAGGTACCTGTTTCTTTGGAAAAAACTACTTTTGAAATAACATGAAGCACAGCAGCAGCACGTGTGGATCTAGGAAACAGGAGTTTTGAAATGTCAAGTGTCCAGATAGTTGAAGGAATCTAGGACGGGGACTTGGTCTTCCACAGGCCATGGAACTGACATGGCTAAAAGCCAATTATATGTAGGTCTCTGAGGAGCAAGGGGACACCAGCTGACAGTAACTGGTAAGTACAGCAATAATAATGACTATAGCTACCATGTATGGAGCACCACGGCCTTATGCTATAAACTTGGACTAGAATTTCATGTCGTTTGACTACAGATAATGCAGATCTCATGTTATTTTTATGACATTATTTCACATTTTATCTCTCTATTGTTAGCATTACTCTAGGCACCTTTGGGCAGGCAAAGAAGTATTTAGTGATTCTTCTCTTACTAAGCTTATGAGCTGAAGGCCTTTTATTTTACCTCCACAGCAACATTATTTAGTGGAGAGAGGAGGGAAACTCCTAGGAAGCTCATGAAAAGCTAAAGGAAGACAATCAAAGCTGCTGTCTGAGCTCTGAACATCTCCACTGTGTCACCTGGATTCAGCAAGAAGCCCCTCATCAGCCCCTGCTTTCACACTTGGCCTCCTCACCAAAAAAAATAAAAATAAAAGAGTTAGGGGAGACTGAAAGATCGATAGTGTCACTCCACTGTGCCCGTGACAGGACCTCCAGGCCACAGCATCCTCCAGTCTCAGGACCCGCTCCCCCTCTCCGTAGCAGCTCTCGGTCTTGCCTCTTGTGCCAGGCACCCTCCAGCTTCAGGCCGTCCCCACTTGCTCTTCCCTTTCCGTGCACCATCTCTCTCTCTGATATACGCATGCTTCCTTTCTTCACGCCTGATAATCTTATCTTTGAAGCATACCCCAACCACCTGGCACAAAAGAGCAAACCCCAACTTCTACTCTCTCGTTTCCTCCTGCTCATTACATGATTTCTTGTTCTGCATAACATTTTCACTAGATATTCCATCGTATCTGATTTCTCTCTTCCTTCTCTGGGATGTCAGCTCCAACAGGAGAGAGACTCCGCCTATTTCATTCATGCTTATTATGTCCAGCACTAAGAACAGTACCTGGCATCAAGAAGAAGCACAGTTTTATATTTTTAACAGCTTTCTTTAGGTATATTTGACACAACTGAAATTTTGAATAAATGAATGAATAAAAAAGAGAGAAATAAAAGGTAAGGAAGCAGTGCTCTGTTTGAATTATGTACATCCTTGGGAATTACTTACTTGAGGCTATATATTGGAGGTCATTAGAACAATCTTATCGTGGCTTACCTGTGATCAATAAGAAAGTAGACTGAATGTGAATCAGGGGTTTTAATAATAGTGATTGTGGCTTTTGAGAATTTAAAACCTACACATCTGTGTCATTGCTTTTTTTGAACTCTGCACTCTGTAGTTGTTTCTTTACAAAGAATAGATAACGGTGTCACCGTAAAATGCATAATTAATGCAATACCTCTTTTCCTGAGATCTGAAGAAAACACAAACCTGCCCCATAAGATAAAAAATATGTACTGAAGACTGCAAAGACTGCCACTTTCTGGTGTAAAGGCTATAATCACCAAGTAAAGCCCTAGATATCCCCCTGGTGGCACTTCTGATACAGACAACTGCAACTGTGTGTCTCAGAGACCGGCAGCCTCAGCAGCACATGGGAGCTTGGTAAAGCTGCACAATATTGGCCTCAACTTTAACCTATGGAGTCGAAATCTGTATTTGAATAGATGATTCTTAGGTACATTAAAACTTGTAAAACACTACTCTAAATAGCTTTTTGATGCACTCTAGTAGGGAGGATCCTGCCGGTCAATATTGTCTGGAGTTTTGTCTGGAGTTTTGTCTGGAGATTCAGAACCCCAGGTACCTGCACCCCAAGAACAGAAGGGGGAGCCCTAATGCCCCAACTGAGAGATCTTTCAACCAGTTGCAGTTGCTTTCTGTTTTTCGCAGAGCCGGTGAGGTTAAATGGAGTATTGGAGGTAGCAGAAGAGAGGAAGGAAACTAGAAGACCTCTTGCCCTTGGGATGGGGTGGATGCAGGGTTTGGGGGCAGCAGGGAATTTTGTCAGAGCTCTGGAGCTTCAGAGAAACATTGAGGTCAGAATTAGGGCAGGAAGGAAACAGAAGGGGAGATTAGGAAGAACAGAGTAAAAATTTTGTGCTTCTATTTTCCTTTATTGTCCTCTAGATCTCCCTGGTTATTTTTCATCTCTTTAAAAAGTTTCCCATACATTTCTGCTTTCTCTTTCTTTTCTTTTAATGATAGTAATAACGATCACGTCTTACATCCACATGATGCTATATACTATCAGGTGCATAATAGATAAAATTTTATAGAAGGTAGTTTTATGCCCATTTGGTAAATGAGAAATGTTCTATATTTTGTTTATTGGCTTATCATTAAAAGTAGTTCTTGTTTTCCATTATTTTGGCAAATTTTGGAGGGTATTTTTCATGTATTGATACAAAGTCATCTCAGGATTATTGTCACAGTGAAGGTGAGAAGGAGGCTTACGAGCAAATGCCTGGAGGTAAAAGGCCACACAGGGAGAATTCAAGAAATTAGAAATGAAGTGTAGGAGCTCCATGCTTTGGCATTGTGATGACTCAGCAAACACAAAAGACTTCCCAGACTCTATCTGGACCATCCACTTCATTCCTTTGCTTTGAAAATGAGTACAGTAGCCCTTCCTTACCCACAGGGACCACCAGTGGATGTCTGAAACTGCAAAATGTATGTTTTTTTCTATATGTATATACCTATGATAAAGTTTAATTTATAAATTAGGCACAATAAGAGATTAACAATGGCTAATAATAAAATATAATAATTATAATACCATACTGTAATAAAGGTTATGTGAATGTGGTCTCTCTCAAAATACCCGATTGTACTGTACTGAACTTTTCATCTAAAGGGAGCACATTATGGCTTTTCTTTGGCATATCCAAATTGCCAGCATCTCTACTCTTGCCATTTGGAAGCCATGATTAAGTGAAATACAGATTGCTTGAGCACACAGTGATACCGTTAACAGTCAGTCTGGAACCACAATGGCTTCTAAGTGCCTAAAGGATAGACCGTACATACATTGTGAATACGCTGAACAAAGGAATGATTTACGGCCTGACAGGGTGGAGCAGGACAGCATGAGATCTTATCACACTACCCAGAATGGCGCACAATTTAAAACATTAATTGATTATTTCTGCAGTTTTCTCTTTAATATTTTCAGACCGAGTTTACCGCAGGTGACTGAAACCGCTTCAAGTGAAACCATGGATGAGGGGAGACTACTGTGCAACTCTGAAGAAAATGGGTAAGGAAAGCATGAAATGTGCCATCTGGGTCCTTGACAAACCGGTTTCTTTAAATTCTTAGTCTTAAGGATTTTTCTCACTTCCATTTTTACTTATTTCAAAAACTAAAATGGCTCGTAAGTCTTGTAGCCCAGTTACACAATAGACTTTGCTTTCCTCTTCTGAATGGGATTGTCGCAAGAGTTGAAATGAAAGCCTGAGAGGTAAAAATCCAGAGCTTGTTTGGACTCCTCAAGATGGCAAATCTTCTGACTTCTCTGACATCAACTGCATTTTTTATTCACACTGATTGTGGGTCTCTACCAGCAGACTCTCTAAAAAAATAGACAGAGAAGCCTTTGGGGACAGGTTGAACTGTACAATCAGACAATGAACAAAGATGTCTTTTAGATTCTTTAGTTACTGAAATTGAATAACTTTCATTTTCTTGAAAGCAGATAAAAGCAGAACAGATTCCTATAGTTTATAGAACGTTGAAATAAATGCTTGAACATTGTATTCCCATTTTTTTTTCACTCCAGGCATATTTTATTTCTTAGCTATCATAAAATCTATAGACATGAGCAGTGAATATTTTTTAATGAAAGGATAAGTTGTTCTTTCTCTTCTCAAAGTCACACTTTATCAGAAGTGGACACTGTTCAGAAATGACTTCAAGTCATTTAGTCAGTTTTCCCTTGTAGCGTCAGCCTGACCAAAAGAGAAGGCAGTAAGAAAAGATTTTCAACAGGCTTGTGGCTGACAGCAAAAAAAAGGTCTCTGAAGGTAGGTCAGAGCAGAGGTGGGAGGAACGGACTTTCAGGAGTGAGTGTGACTGTCCCAAGACACGGTCAGAGAATAGGTCCTATAAGGGGCAGGTGAGGAAAGTGGAATCCAGTCAAGTAGCCAGACCTTGTGATTGGGTTCCAGAACCAAGGAAGCAAAAAGCAGATAGACAGGAATGAATGTCGTGCCTGGACTCTCAGCCCAGGGTAAGCAGAGCCTGAATAACTTGTCCAGGTTTCAACCCAGATGAAGTTAAACAAGACTGTTCACGTACATCTCTTCTTTATAAAACTGCATGCACTCTGTAGTCAACATTCTCTGCCCCCACATTCTAAGGGAGCCATTGTAACTGTCAATAAGAACTAGTGAAGAGAGCGCTGGATGTGAGCCCTTACAGACCCCTTCACCAGTGAACTACTTATGCAAGTATGCATGGTGGCAAGAAGAAACTTCCCTGATTCTTGGCAAAAAGCTACTCTCACAGTGCAGCTTAGAGCTTAATTTTTAAGCATATTTCTTTGCCGATGGAAATAATGTTTTTCTTAAAATCACAAGAGATTGCCATAAGAAAATACACTGCCAAGCAAAATTGAAAATAAAGTGCATTGTTCCCCTCACTGAGTCACAGTTGCTGGCATGGCCTTTGGAGTTGCCACACCTCTGGATTACTGTTCTGTAGACACAGTGAGAACGAGCAGGAAAAACCCATAGCTGGGAATTGGCCCCAGAAGACAAGAGAGCTCAGCCAACTCCGGAGCTGCAGAGTGAGGATCTTTGGCAGCCAAGTGATTGGCCAGTGACATTCCTTCTCCTCCACACCCAGCAGAGCACCAGTAATGACCATGCTGTCTGTCAAGAGGGAGCAAGAGAGAAACTATTCTAGAACAAAAGAGATACTTTCTAGATGGGGTACAGTCAAAATTGGGGTGGGAAGCATGTTGTCATACTATAATTTATAGCTCCTTTGGAACCTGGCTTTCATTTACTTCTTGTCACTCCATATATCCATCCGACAAATATTTACTGCAACTTTCCTGAGCTAGGTGAGGAGGAGGAGGTGATCAAAGCAGGTGGGGTCCCCTCTCTCACATGCCCTTCAGCAGGAAGCAGATAACCAATTGCACAATATAGATATGACATAGTAATTACAACCATGCTTCAATGGAGAGGGATCTGATGCTGGAGAAGCATGAAAGAGGGGATTTGAAGTTAGGGAGCTCAGCTCAGGCTTCCGACCAGAACTGGAATTTGAAGGGAAAGCAAGTGAGAAGCAGTGAGAGATGAGGTTCCAAGCAAAGAGACAGCAACCGAAAAATACCCTTCAATACCTGTCAGTATTACAGCTCTTACCATTTCATTTCTAGTTTCTTGAGAATATAATATAGCAAAAAAAATGGAATTTAAAGTCAGTTGGTCTCATTCTTGGACTATGACAACACTTGTATATCCTTGAACAAGTTACTTAAATTTTCTGAGCCTTAGTTTTGTCACCCAAATATAGGCATAATAAAACACATCACACGTAAATGTTACTTCCTGCCCCCTTGGCTAATTTTCAAAATGTTTCTGAGACTTTGTTTTCATTGAAAAAACAGAAGTAAAAAATTATTCTTGCATCAGGAGATTGACATTTAAATGAGTTCATTTGTAAACTCTAAAGCATCACATAATTATTAGGTATTATTAATCATTCATAAAATATTTGAGAGGCCTACTCCATACCAGATCCTGTGACAGGGGCTGGAGAAATGGAAGGTTGACTGCGGCAGAGTTTCACCTTCAGGAGAGAGTTGTTGAGAGAGAAATTCATCCCTTTCCCAGCTCCATGGCAGCAAGAGCAGAGGGAAAGGCCTCTGGGACTGGCACAGGCATCCAAGTTCCTGGCATTTGGCCTTCCCTGGGGGATACCTGATACCTTCCCCCCAGCCATTAGCTAAGAGCCTGCCCAGACTATCTGACCCAAGGGCCCTAGGGACAGGGCTGCAGGATGGATTTTGAAATACTCAAAATAACCAGACTAGGGAATCTTACAACAAACAAAATATGACTTGAGTGCAGTAGGGAAGGAGTTGAGCTGACTGATGGATAATGCTGTCAAGGATAAGGAGAGAAAAATCACCATAGATTTCTATGTTTCTCCTGAAAGTAGGTTGAACACTCCAGATTCTCTGGTTTCCAGCCCAGCCACCCAGGCCTCCCTCTTTCAAGCTTCATTTGTCTTATTTTCCTCATCCTTTCAAGAAATATAAAATGAGAATGAGGTGGAAGATTCATTGCTCAACCATGATTCAGGAGAAAGCTCTGCCACAGAACAGGCATGTGTGGCATTGCCTAGAGAAAAAGGACTTGTAAAGGCAGGTCTCAGATAGATCCACCCCTGATTTTGCAAAGAAGGCACCTCCTTCATCATAAGTCCTAGGACCTTCCAAGTTCAAGAATTAACTATCTGCTTCTCCTTGACAACCTGGTACAATGGACCTAGGAGGACCAGTGTGAGTAAACCAGAGTCTCCTCTACAACATGACCCACAGGGACAATGCTGGTACTGTCTGCAGCCTGAAGATTGTGACCCTCCTGGTGGCCCTCAGTCCAGAACTCCTATTCGTGGGAGCCGAAGTGCAGCTTCGAGACAATGGGTATGATGGATTACTTGTTGCAATCAATCCCCAGGTAGCTGAGGATCAGAACCTCATCCCAAATATTAAGGTGAGTGGGAAATACGAAGTCAAAATTATTATTCCATTATTTCAAGCCTGTCTGATTTGTAATTTGAGCAGTAAAGAGAGCAGTGTTGCCTAAAAATTGCACCAAAAATTATAATTATGGGCAAGCCAGTGTGTTCACCTAATTCTGTGTAGTCTCAGTTCACAGACTGTTGATCTAGTCCTCTTTTTATTTTTTGCTGTTGATTACTACTAATGTTAGTGGTTTTGTTTTCCTACATGACTATTTTGGGGGTTAGCAACTTAAAAAAATAAAGCATTGTGGCAACAAAGACCAGGTGTTTGACTGATGAATAAGCATGATTGTGCTTATGAAAATCATGTTGTTGGATTCCATCCTGAGGGTGAGAAATCTCAGACAGAAATAGTGAGTCTTTCTTTTTACCTGAATGTTCTCTGATTGACTATTTTCACCTGATAGTAAGGAAGGATCATAGATCTATTACTTAAGAGCCTCCTTTTGGAAATGCTTTTGTGAAATTGGTAGCATTATAAGGTGTGGTTTTGAACATGCCCACAGGTACAGCATGAAAACGATTTGTCTGGTAAAAGCCTTTTACAAAATTGGAAAAATTATATAAGCAAGCCCAGACACATAATTAGTGTCCTAAAACCTCTTCCAAATAACCATTTAACCGTTATTTTGTTCCAATATTTTCTCAAATTCTAATGCTGTGTCTAAAAGAAATGGGTTCCAAAATAATAACCATTATTTTGTTCCTAAGTTTTCTCAAATTCAAATGCTATGTCTAAAAGAAATGGGTTCCTTCAAAATACTTTAATTATTTTTTATTACTACTTTATTCAAGTGTAACCAGAAAACCCAAACATACAGGATTTACAATGATAAAATAAGCTTTTCTTTTATTCGGTTATAGGAAATGATAACTGAAGCTTCATTTTACCTGTTCAGTGCTACTAAGAGAAGAGTGTTTTTCAGAAATATAACGATTTTAATACCTGCCACATGGAAAGCTAATAATTACAGCAAAGTAAAACAAGAATCATATGAAAAGGTGAGGATTCAGAGTTTCATCAAACGAGCTTAAGGGGAAAAAACAACCAAAATATACTATGTTCAAACTTTAAAAGTGAGAACTTAAGCAAAAACAAATCACTGATATTAACATGCAAATAATATTATTGGGAAGGCTGTTATTCACAAAATATAGAGAAATATAATAAAGAAGTACAAATTATGTACTAAAATAATAAATGTCATTGCCCAGGTAGCCTCTAGAAGATCTTTGTACTTTATACATTACAGGATTGTCTTTCCTGAAATTTCTGATTAAAGACCAAAAACTAGTTTTATGTACTGAGTATGAGCTATAAAGGGAACAATTCCAATTATGACTATTTTTATTTCCCATCCTGTCAGGGCAGTAAACACACACGTCCAGACAGAAGCATAAGCCACCCATGCATATAAAAACATGATTGTCTTCTCCTGCCAGAGGGAAAATCAGCAAAATTCCACATTACCCCAAGTCTAGGACCGTTTTCGAGGAGCATGGCAATAAGGAAGGAAGGCAGAAAGCGTTGCAGCGAGGCAGTGGGACAGTGCGGCCACCGCTCACCCGGCCTGTGCCAGCAACGCAGTGGGAGGGTGCAGCATCCTGGCTCAGCGTCACTCACCTGTGGGAGCCGGGCAGGCGGGGAGCGCACACCAGGCATCTGCCAGTGCCTCTGTCTGGAGGCAGCTTCAGCTATCCTCTGCTCCGCCAGCAGATGTTTTTTTTTGTTTGTTTGTTTTTTTTAAGATTAGTAAGGAATCCCCTTTACATATAGTCTAACTGCTTTTCAAACTTCTGCTTTTGTGCTGTTTCCCCAAGCAAATGAGAATTCCTAGGAGCCCTTTAACAGAAGAATCTCAGTTCCCTCTAGGCCCTTTGGGCCCCTTGGACATCAGCCCCAATGGTTTTATAAGCCAGACAGGTTGGGGGCTTGTCTCTCCCGTGCAGATCCCAAGGGCTGGGGTGTTCAATGTGAAGCTCTTCTCCTCCAGGAGAAGCGCCAGCCCGTGAGATCCCTCCTCATCCTGTGTCACTGCGTTGGAGGTGCGGTTTGGGGGGCAAGGGCTTGTCTCTGCCTCTCCTATCCGTCACAATGTGTCCTTTTATCTTTTTTTTTTTTTCCATGGAGGAACAGTTTATCTAGTTTGCAGATCTTCTTAGAGGGACACGATCCATATGTAGCTATAGATTTTGTGCATGCATGTCCCTGGGAGGAGGTGAGCTCGGCATTTTCCTGGGCCGCCACCTTGTACCCCTGTCTGAAAGTGGTGTAACTCCATGAAATTTGAGAAATTTTTAATCTGGGAATCAGGAGGTCCACTGGAAGGAGTGAAGCTTTGTGGAAATTTGCTAAACTTTTAAAATATAGATCTTTTAAAAATTTAAAGTGCCAAATGATATTTTTGATATTTACTTGTGAATGCATTTTGAAATCCATCTACCAGGCATTTCTTTTTAAAAAAAATTTGTTTTTAAATGTGCATAAAATTTATACAGTAAAATATACAGATCTTAAGTATACAGTTCAAAGTAGTTTAACATGTACATGTTGATATCATCACCATAACAGTTGACATACAGAGTATTACAAGGCATCTCTTTTAATTTAGGCGAATGTTATAGTGACTGACTGGTATGGGACCCGTGGAGGGGATCCATATACCCTGCAATATAGAGGGTGTGGAAAAGAGGGAAAGTACATTTACTTCACACCTGACTTTCTACTGAATGATGACTTAACAGCTGGCTATGGATCACGAGGTAAGTGTGACCAATCAAAAAATAGACATTTGCCAGTACTGTTTAAAATATTCTGTGCTTAGTGCAGAAAGGACTCAGAGAACCTGAAATTTGCCAAAGACTTACCATATGGATGGAATGATAGGCCACATGCTCAGGAAAAGATGTGGAACAAAGTGAGCCAGAGAGAGTTAAGCACCAAATCAATAGCCCAGGCAGTGAGTACCATAAGTATTTAGTGAAAGGAGAAAACATTTTGAGCTAAGGATGGTCAGAAATGGCCTCATTAAACAGGGGAGCTTCAAGGTTGAATAGCATTTTGATAAAAGGGAAAAAGGGAAAAAACAGTGGAAATAATATAAGTAAATTTATACCAACAGAAGAATTCAGAGCTTATTTGAGAGATATGAGCAGTAGACCCTATTAATGGGGCAGAGTGATGGTGGCTGGTGAAGCAGCGGGAGAAAATGCTGAAATATACACAGGGGTAAGCGATGGAGAGCTTCAAATGCCCAAGTGAGCAAGTCACCATTGAAGGCGTATAAGCGCAGGAATGCCACCATTAAAACAGGGTTTTAAGATAATGAACCAGGCTGTATAGATAACCTGGCTTCCTCAGATCGATGAGAGAGAAACTGCAATTTTCTATGTTCCAGGTGCCATGCTGTTTACTTTTCATGTTATCTTGTTTAATCCTAAGAACTCTAATCTAAGTGAGGAGAGATATTCCAGAAGGGGAAAAGAGAAACAGAGGTCTGAACTGCTACAGTATGTGGGACAAGGGGGATGTGTGCGGGCAGCATTAAGAAAGACCGAGTTTTTGGCAGAAACAGAGGGAACCGATTTAAAGGGGAAACCCACAACAAGTACAGGTTGAGGTAAATTGATTGTGAGGAGCAGTGAACTATGTTGGTGGAAAAGCTCAGCCTGTGGTTGAACACGGATGGCTGGAGTTTAGGAGAGTAGTTGGGGTCTTAGGTTTGGAAACTGGCATTTAGTAGACAAGATTTGAGTGAGAAACTATAGCAAGAGAAATCCGCAGGTCAAGGACTAACCATCTCATTCTTAATTTTTTGTTTTTGATTTATAACATACAGTAGTGTCTCCAAATGACATTTTCATGAATATCCCCAATGAAATGTAAATAGATTCTGTTATCTTCTTTATAGCTAGCAGAGATTGGAGCAATACACTCTATAAAATACACTTTATAAGACACTTAAAACTTTTCAAGAGTTTTTCCTCATAACTGTAAGTTGCTGATAATCTCTGCATAAACATATAACTTCATCAGGCTCTGGACAGCTAGCTCAGCTGGTTAGAGCATCGTCCCAATACACCAAGGCGGTCAGTTTGATCCCCCGCCAGGACACATATAGAAGACAACCAGTGAATGCATGGATGGTGGAATAACATATCGATGGTTCTCTCTCTCTCTTTCTCTTTCCCTTACTCTCTCCCTCTAAAATCAATAAATAATACTTAGAAAAGACCATATAACTTCATCAGCACTCCTAAATTCCAATGAGTAGGAATAAACTCTTCCTAAACATTTTCAGTTTAGGCTGTCCCCTCCCTTCTTTTGTCCAACAATTGTACAAAATGCCACAGCCTGAGTCAACTTAGCAAACACTTCCTGGATTTTTATAACTTTAAAAAAAGTCAGAAAAAAAGCTCACTTTAGAAGGGGAGTTAATCTGGAAAGCATCAAGGAGGAAGAAGTCAGTTTTGATCTGAACATTGAAGGATATGCAATATCTAGAAAGGTAGAGAAAAAGTTACAAAGGATTTGATCCCAAGGGTGAGGATTTCCATGAGCGAAGAGTTGGAGATAAATATAAGTGTGAAGAATTAGGATAAAATAAAAAAGAAAGGACCATCCAAGCTAGAGAGGAAGTTCTATGATTTTTTTTGCTCCTTCCTCCCTCCCTGGCCCCAAGGTTTCAATCACTGTTCTGGATAGTAGAGTCACTTACCAAAAAAAAAAAAAAATGCTCAGATAATTCAGACTGAAGAATAAGAAATTTTTACTTCCTTATTATCTTAGTTTGTCTGGGCTCCTATAACCAAATATCATAAACAGGGTGGCTTATAAACAGCAGAAATTTATTTCCCACAGTTCTGGAGACTGTGGCACTGGCAGATCTGGCGGCCAGTTAGGCCTACTTCCTGGTACCTAAACAGCCATCTTCTCATTGTGTCCTCACCTGGAAGAAAGAGGAAAGGAGCTCTCTGGAGTTTCTTTTATAAAGTCACTAATCACAAATCTCATGACCTAATCACCCCTAAAAGCCCCACCTCCTAATACCATCACATGGGGGCTTAGGATTTCAACATCTGAATTTTACAGATACATTAATATTCAGTTCATTGCACTTAAATGTGTTTCTCTCTTTTTCCCCAAATCTTGACATTATACGCTATGTGAAACAAATAAATAGAAGACTGTTAGGCAGTTTCACTGAGAAAATGAGAGGATGTGGGACTCCTCGCTAATTTTAAATAGATGTGCAAAAAGTAAATCACTGGTTTGCATTTATGGGACTAAATATTCTTTCACTCTCTTTTATGATGATGGGGGTAACATAGAAGGTCATGAAAATGGGGTGAGGAAGAGGAAAGGCGGAGGAGAGAATCGTACTTCAACCCTTCAGAATGAGCACGTGTAGTCAAGTAATGTTACACCTTCACTGATTAGCAAGGGCCATCGCTGAGAGTTTAGGAATTCAAAATAAAAGCTCTCTGTTCCACAGGCAGAGTGTTTGTCCACGAATGGGCGCATCTCCGTTGGGGTGTGTTTGATGAATATAACAATGAGAAACCTTTCTACATCAACGGGCAAAATCAAATTAAAGTAACAAGGTTAGTAACTTTCTCATACTAAAACTTCAGTTTATTTTTTTACTCTAAAATTAAGTTTAAAATGGCAGCAAAACTTCATTGACAGTGTTCAGCTTTGTAGTGTAGTGCTCATGTTATTCAAATATCAAGAAGTTATTCTTAGGTATCTTGTTCCCACCACTCTCTTTACGTTGTACCCTCTCATTCCCTCTCATTAGCCATTTTTATTAGTTTCTTCTTTCTTTTTTCAGAATTTCTGTAGGCAAGTTTTTAAAATGTGTATTTTTCCTCACTCTTTATTTTTTAAAAAGGTTTTATTTATTTATTTTTAGAAAGGGAAAGGGTGGGAGAAAGGGAGGAAGAGAAACATCAATGTGTGGTTGCTTCTCAAGCACCCCCTGCTGGGGACCTGGCCTGCAACCCAGGCATGTGCCCTACACAGGGAATCCAACAGATGACCCTTTGGTTCGCAGGCCAGCACTCAGTCCAGTGAGCCATAGGGCTATTTTTCCTCACTCTTTTTAAAATACTTGTATATAGTGTCTCATTGTGTGGATGTAACATAATTTTTCAATCCCTCCCCTATTGTTGTACAAGTGGATCATTCCCAATCTTTTACCACTAATAGGACTATAGAAGATATATATGCCATTTCTCATGTATGCAGGCATGTCTGTATATCTTTTAAATAACTTCCAAGAATTATGGAGTCAAAGGGTATTCTTGCTTGTAATTTCGGTAGATATTAACTGATTCCTCTCCTAAAAGTTGCATATTTTTTGCTCCCCTCAACAACTTGAGATTACCTATTTAGAAAGGAATCCTTTTAAATAACATTATCATGTGTCCATCTGCTTCTTCCTCTGATGTCCAATGGCAATGAGCTCAAAGGAGCCCTGACTTAGGATACTGCTTCTCACGCTCTTCCTTGTATGTCCAAAAGGTCATGTTGACCTCACAGTAACTTTTGCTTTGACTGTGTTTAGTTGGTAAAGCTCTTAGCAATACAGAGCCTCTCATCAAGAAAAAAACTTTAAAATGGAGTCCATTTATAAATTGATGATTAATAGTTTTTAAAATGTTTTATGTTTCTAGCAACCTGCAATCTTTGCAACTGATTATCATATGAGATAATAGAGAAAAAACACAAGTATTTTTAAAATAGATCTAATTTTTCTTTCTATTTTTAGGTGTTCTTCTGACATCACAGGCATGTTTGTGTGTGAAAAAGGCCCTTGTCCCCAAGAAAACTGTATTATTAGTAAGCTCTTCCAAGAAGGATGCATGTTTATATACAATAGAACTCAAAACTCAGCAACATCAATAATGTTCATGCAAAGTTTATCTTCTGTGAGTATGGCCTTGGAATGAAGAACTCTTTCAAGATTCCATCTCTTCCTAAGATAGACTGATTTGTTTTAAGTATTTAAAAAAACACAAAAGATTCACTATGTTTTAGAGCTTGGGGGACCTTGAAGTTCATCTAGTTTTTATTTTACAGATTAAAAAATAACTAAGGCACCAAAGACGATGACCAAAAGTAGATTCCTTAGGAAACATGATTATTTCCTTTCCTGGGAAGGTGATTTAACAACAAGAGCCCTATAAATCTCAAAATAAATTGCCCATATGGTAGTGTTCTTGTATTTTTTCATAGGAAAGTATACTGGGTTAATGAATGATATAACACATGACTGTTTCTTTCATTTGAGGTAGCAATTCATTCCTATTTTAATTGCACTTTCCAATTTGCTTTCCCTTGTTCTGCATAGTCTAGAACTTAAGAAGAAAAGTCAGGTGCTACTAAGGGAAATAAACCAATCCTTACATATGCAGGTTCAGAAACTCAACCTTGTCATCATTCCACACTAATTGGCAAGAGGCTAGTATATAAATCTGGAATGCCATTTTAGAAATTATTAATTATGAAGAGGACTCTGCCATGGGGATCCAATACTTGCCTCCTTAAGTCAGTTCATTTTGTCTCTAAAGGAAGCAGCATGGAAGAGTCAAGTTCTTACAAGAAGCCTGCTCTGAGAGCATGCAATCAGAAAGGCAAGGGTTAGATGACACAGAGGCTTAGTGGCACTAGCCTTCATGACCAGATGTATCTATTCATCTTCACACAAACCTGAAGGTCAGGTCTGTGAGTCACCTCTGCTCTGTGGTGCTTAAAGCCCTGTGGACACATGCTTCTGTGAAGGTGTCCGTTCCCACAGCTGACCAATGCCCCTTGGACTGACACATTCTTTTTTTAGATAACTTTTTTCTTCAGTCTAGTTTCAGTCAAGAGTAGGAGTCATTCCATCAATTTGAAGTGATATTTCTTATTTCTAGTCTGAGCCATTATGTTTTTAATTTATAACCTTAATTCCTGGCACTAACCCAACATGTAGTTCATCCTCATTGATTGTGATTAGGTACTGTCCTTATGATCCTTTGAAAAACCTACGTATTAATTCCCAGTCAGATAAGCTTTACAATATCCTAACCATAGTCATTAAACATAAAGGAGTTAAAAACAAGTAATGAATAAACCTGGTTCTACTCCTGTTTTCACACCCTACTAAAAGAACTGTGTCCCTAAGCAATTATTAACCTTTGAAGCTTCAGTTTTCTCCTCCATGAAATTAGAGATGGGACTAGGAGATTTTTCTAGCTCTAAGCACCTGGTACTGTTAACAGGAATATCCATTCTTTGTAGGAATATAGCCATGGGAATAGACGGTAACACATTGCTTTAAAATACAAACCATAATATTAAAAGGGGTGTTGACAGAGGTTTAATATTATTAAATGAATTTTGTCTATATTTCCATATAAGGAAAAAGATCAGGAAGTAGATTTAAGTTGGTTTTCTCCTTACCTGGTTCTTGAAGAGACTAATATTTGAACTAGATCAATATATGTTAACTGATTAATAAAGGTGCAGTGGTCATTCAAGATATAAGCTGACCAAGATAACATCTCCTAGGGTGTTTTCTTTAACACGATATCATGCTAAGGAAAGTGGGAGGTTGTTTTGTTTTGTTAAGATTAAGATGTGCATACATAGTCTGCTCTCTGTTATCCAAGTGCAAATATACTTTAACAGATCTTGACCTTGGTACCACAAGGGTGCCACTGTTTCAAGCAAAGGGTGCCAAAGGTGTAAATTTGATGTCACTCTTGAAGGAAAGGAGGACATTGCTGTGGCACTCTTTATTTCCAATATTTCAGCTCACCTTTCCTTTTACCTTCAGTTGCTTGAGCAAGAACCATAAGTCTTGCATGCCAGAGAGCCTCTATTATCTAATAAGCTTTGTTCTTTTTCCAGGTGGTTGAATTCTGCAATGCAAGCACCCACAACCAAGAAGCTCCAAACCTACAGAACCAAATGTGCAGCCTCAGAAGTACGTGGGATGTAGTTGCAGACTCCAGTGACTTTACTCACAGCTTTCCCATGAATGGGACTGAGCTTCCGCCTCCCCCCACGTTCTTCCTTGTACAGGCTGGGGATAAAGTGGTCTGTTTAGTGCTGGATGTGTCCAGCAAGATGGCAGAGGTAACATTTTAAACCACAATGGTTGTAAAATATTCATCATTTTTTCTATCAGTTTTTAATTATTTTTATTTTCAGAGACTAAGAGCAGATGAGGGAGAGGCCAAAGTTTCTTAATAGTCATAAACAGCATCTTCTCTTAGGGATAAGAGGAACAAATTCAGAATGTGGCCCAGAAACTGAGATAATGCAGATAAATGGGAAACACAGGTTATTCCTAATCTTCACTTTTATTACTAATTGCAACATTTTCCAACCAAGACCCTATTCCAAAACTCATATGTAATAAAATCTCTCTGGCCACATTCCACTCACGAGTAAAGATCCCTGGCAGACACAAAAGACCGAATTTGCTGCAAATGTGCATATCAATTATCTGTATATTGTCCGTGTCACTGTGGACAGAAAACCATGTGTCAGTTATTTGACAATCTAGAAAACTTCCAGAAGCCCCACTCTCCAAAGCTCCAAAACTTTCCGACAGTGGTTAAAGTCTTAATCTCTGAAACCAAGCAGATACGCTTTCAGTCCTGGCTTCTTTTCTTACTGTTTGTGTACTCAAGAGCAAAGTAACTTCTCTAAAGCTCCGTTTCCTCATCTATAACACAGGGATCTGTATTCATACCCACTTTCAGCGTTGTGACAGAACCAGCTCATACATGCTCACAGGAGTCAATTGCTAGATTTTTAGGAAATCTGCAATCCAATTGTTAAACATGGCTATTATTGAATTATTTAGACTTATAATTAAATAAATGTGTTAAAATAATTTAAAATCCTCAAAACTCACCATTTCCTAATTGCTTTTCTACTATTTTTTACTATTTCCTGCGTCAGTAAATTACAGCCCAATGGGCCAAGTTTGGTCCTATACCTATTTTTTCCTAGCCCACAAGCTCAGAATGAGTTTACTTTTGAAATGGTTTAGGAAAAAAATCAAGAAAGTAATATTTCTTTACGTGTGAAAATTATATGAAAATTCAACTTTCAGTGTCCATAATACATTTTGTTGGAACACAACAATGCTCATTGGCTTACATATTATCTGTGGCCACTTTAAGGCTAAAAAAGCAGAGCTGAGTAGTAGCAACAGAGAACATATGGCCCACCAAGCCTAAAACATTTACTATCTACCTTTTTAGAGAAAATGTTCGTTGATTCCGGATCTATGCTCTTGAGGTTATTCATGGTCTCATATCTCTTTGGGTCTGCTATATACCTCTTCCCAACTGTGCATCCAGTACCATGACATTGACAGCTTGAAATTAGCCTGGATGGGAGTATTTACTCCACAGAAACTGTCAGCTGAAATGAATCAGAACTTTCCTCTCTCTCCCCCCTCCCCCTCCATCCACCCTCCTGCCCCTCCCACACACAAACACACCACAAAGCAAGTTTTTAAACACTTACCAACACACCACTGTCTACTTCATAGGGTCATTTAGGGGAAATAAATGAGATAATGAACATGAAGTTTTTGGTTCATAAGTGGTAGCTATTATTTTATTATAGTACTTGTCTTAAGAGAGAGTTTATTCTCTTTTATTGTCTGAATGAGTAGTTCTGGAAAATTTGCCATTTTTGGCACATCTCTGAAATATTAGGAACACCACTAATACATTCAGCTTCTGGGTAATTTTATAGTACCTGTAGTTGACTAGGGCACAATCTTCTCAAGTATGGGCTCAGGGTAATTTATACCAGCTATCTGCCTTTGTTGAGCAAGCATGGATTTAGTGAAAGGGGAAGATTGTTGCACTTGAGAGAGAACCTGAAAGAAGCAAAGAGAAATAAGTCTGAAGTAACACACTCACGGCAAAGCCAGCTTCCCTCCGGATTTTTCTGGACAATACTGTCATTGAACCATCGCAGCCACTCATTTACTTGTCAGGTGCTGGCTTAAGGGATATAGAAATGACAGAATAGGGCCTTTGATTTGAAATACAGCCTATTGAGGGAGACATGACACACATGTGTGAATAAGTACAATTGGGTGTGACAAAGGTCCACAGAGTTGTGAGGCAGCATCTAATTCTGTAGAAGAAAGTGGTTGAGGAAGACTTCACTAAGAGAATGAACATGGAGTTGAACGTTGAAGGATGAGAAAGCGCCCGCTAGGTTAAGTGAGGTGAGAGAAGTAAAAGGAGGACATTCCAGGGTGGGGAAGAGTATGTGCAGTGACTGAGAGGGAAAATTAGAAGGATTTGCTCAGGGAAAGTACATCAATTGGTATGGCTATAACATGGGGTGGCTCTAAGGAAGTGGCAGATAAGAGGGAGGTATGGTATGAAGTTGGGAGAAACTGAAGACATTGAGTTGACAGAACCTGGGGGCTGGTAACAAGGAGTAATGAGAGTTCCGGGTTTCTGGCTTTACTGTTTGGGAGTAGAGACCATAGCTGAGAATGATGGCTTGATGACCCAATGTGAACCATAGCTACTACCTATTAAGTGCTTACTAGGTATCCATTTTGCAGAAAACTAAAGCTAAAAAAGATAAGTAATTTCTCTCTGGTCACATAATTAGCCAAAATTAAAGGCAAGATTCAAAGTCTTTGTTTTACTCACTCTACCTGTCAATGTTGTAAGAGAAATAGTAGTTGGGAAAGGAGGCAATGAAGTCCAAGTACACAGAGTTTGAGCTACCTGTGGGACATTAAATGGGTGACATTTCCTAAGCAGTGTGAAATGCAGGTACAGGTGGTAAAAGAGATGTCTGGGTATTAGGTGGAAACCACAGTTATCGCTGAACGCGTGGTTTCACTGAAGCTCAGCTTGCTGCTCCATAACGATCTATACAAGTGGCTCCAGCGAATCAATCAGTAGCATCACCTGCCCCAGACGGGTCACTATTACTTTATACTTGGTTACTAGTTCATGTAACTGTACTATCATACATATATCTCAGCTGATCCACACAGCAATTCTTTTTTAGTAAGTAAGAAATATATTATTATCCCCACTTTACAGATGAAGTACCCAGCCTAAGAGGACCATTATAACAGAGGGTAGTGCCGGGATAGATTCTTCTGACTGCTACTCTCCACCATAATTCTCTTTGCAATATCTCCTCTTAACCAGACTGAATTTTAAAAGAAGAAGCTACAAATCTAGTATTAAATGGTGCTATAGATATTTGAGTTTTGAGTTGGAAAGAAATAATGAGGATATGTGTTCTTGGAGAATGGTCATTATGAACAGCTTGTTGGGGACAGAATTCCAAACCACTCCCAGAAAAACATTCATTTTTCAGTCTGCAGTGAATCAAACAATATTCTAGCATTGTGTCACTCTTTACAACTTAAAAAATTACAAATCAAAATCCTACAGAATTAGCAGCGATATTTACTTATTAGTTTACTTAGTCACATTTTTGTCTACCACCCATACATTGTTACCTTTTTTCCTTTTTGGGACGTAGGCTGACAGACTCCTTCGCCTGCAACAAGCAGCAGAATTTTACTTGATGCAGATTGTTGAAATTCATACCTTTGTGGGCATTGTCAGTTTCAACAGCAAAGGAGAGATCAGAGCCCAGCTACACCAGATTAACAATGATGATGACCGAAAGCTGCTGGTTTCATATCTGCCTGCCACTGTCTCAGCTGAAGCAGAAACCAGCTTCTGCTCAGGGCTTAAGAGGGGATTTGAGGTACAGTACCTCAAGCTTTGGATCACTATCACTTTCCTTTTCCTCACTTTTAACCTGAATTGCTTCTGAATTAGGGCCATCCATTATATTGTGGCCCTAAACAGCCTCAACTATAGGACAGTAAAGATGAATTATCTTTAAGGTCAGGAACCATATCTTGTTCACTATTGTATCCCCTGTGCTTAACAAAGTACTTGACGTGTAAGAGTTGCTTATTGAAGGAATGAGTAAATAAATGAAAACAATGGCCCAGGCTGAGAGACTTTAGTATTGTCTGGACCCCTCCTGAAACTGTCCCTATCAATTCTGGAACTATTCCAGCTGTGGCCAATTGTTCCTCTTGGGTTTTCCAGTCAAAATCAGCATGTCTGGTTCCTGCCTATATTCATAGCAGACCTCAAGCATATGAGACTCAAGGCCAGAGGCATATTTTAGGAATGATAGACTTCATCTAAAGTAACATAAGTTTGGATTCAGTATCTCGGATGCAGCCATCAGTCAAATATCTAGTAGCAAGCGAAACATCAAATGCCATTGTTGCTGCCTATAGGCGAGTGTTGCTCAACCCTGGCTGCCCACTGAAATCGCCTGGAAATTAAAAAAGTCTGATGGCAAGGCCTCTTCCCCAGAGAGCCTGTTAATTGATCAGGAGCATGGCCTGGCCACCAAAAGATTTCGAGTTCCCCATCTGATTCTAAAGTGTAGCCATAGTTGAGAACCACTGTTCTAGGGCCCTTGTCGGCCATTCACTGGATTGCGGAGGCCAGCTCGCGCACAGTAATGCTCCCGCATGTCTTCCATGAAGGATCTACTCTAAACTAGTGGCATATCATGGTGACTGGAAAGGAAGGAGTCCCTGTCCACAGGCGAACAGGCAATGGCATGTAGGATGACAAGTGCTGTCGTGGGGTGGGGTGGAGACAGAATGGAGGTGGAAGGGTAGTGCGGGGCGCTACAGAGGCCCTCAAAGAGGCACGTGCCTCACTGGCGGGGAATTTAAGAGTGAATTCTTCTGCTCAATAAGACAATTTGAATTATGTTTCCTTCTGAATGACCGATACTCCATGTGCAGGTGGCTGAGAAACTGAATGGAAAAGCCTATGGCTCTGTGATGATATTAGCAACTAGTGGAAAGGATGAGAATATCAGCAATTGCTTACTCACTGTGCTCAGCAGTGGTTCAACCATCCACACCATTGCCCTGGGTTCATCTGCTGACAAAAACCTGGAGGAATTAGCACGTCTTACAGGTAAATACATTTCTAAAAACTTATATTTTAGAGCATTTCTTTTCAGTTGGAATATTCAAAGCACAGCTGTGAAACCAGATTATGTCAACAGAACATGTGGCTAAGTTGAAAAAAATAAACTGTTTTCTTAAGAAAGAAGAACATAAAAAATCATTGCTATAATTTGCCTAAATATTGCTGATTTTTTTACATTTTACTTAAGGGATAAAAGTTATATACATCCAATGAAAGTATTATTTTTTAATAACTTTTTTGTTAAACTGTTAATCATGAAGCTAAAAAATATATTTAAGTTTAAATGACTTAACTTCTATGACAAGGACACATACAGTATTGTAAGCTACATATTTTTTTGTTCTAAATGAGGCACAGAATAATATTATATTCTTTATATTCAATAAAAATGGGTGTGCTGACTTGAAAACTGTAAATTAGGTTTTATGAAATTATTTTTTAAAATAATGGTTTCAGAATGTAAATAGAAATATATAGCAATGTAGATCTCAATTAACCTAGATTATCCAGGAATTATATTCATTACAAGACAAGTAAATATATATTTATTGAGTTTTATGTATGTGGAATAGAGTTCTAGACCCTAACATTACAGCTGTGAATAAGAAGAGACAAAGCTGCCCCTCGGAGCAGCCCGCTGCGCGGCTGTGAGGGTGCCCTGCAGAGCAAACCAGACTCAGCTCCTATTTCTCCCAAAGTAACCCTTCTATGCAAAGAAAGTTTGTTGAAAAAGGCCCAACTTTTACTTTTGTTTTCTTTTATACATCTTAATAGTTAACATCCAAATCATGTATTTCAGGAGGTTTGAAGTTCTTTGTTCCAGATATATCAAACTCCAATAGCATGATTGATGCTTTCGGTAGAATTTCCTCTGGAACTGGAGACATTTTGCAACAACGTATTCAGGTCAGAATTTCCTTAATGTTGTGCTTACAGTTGGAGTTGAGGGTGTGGTGGGAAGGAAGCTAGGAAAGTAGGTGAATTGTATTAACTGTCTCACACATCTTATTTGAATATGTAATGAGCTTCTTGGCATTGCGAGAGCCAGGCTTCTTTTTTACCTGATGTCTGTACTTCTCAACCATAGGAGTCATTTTTGGTTCATTGCTACTTCAGCTTTTCAAGGTCTATAAGCAGCGCTTGCTCCTTGCTCATGGCTCAAAACTGGGGTAGGTGGGGACAAGGCCTAGAAGAAAAATAAGAAACTGTGTATTTAGTTTTAGTTCCATAGTAACTTTCCATAAATCAGAATCCATTTTACTTTAGCTTATTCAAGAGCTTCTTTGAAGCACCTCTGGCATAGAAAAAGTACCAGCTATTTCATAAATTCTAAAAATTCCTAAACATCTCTTTAATGACCAAAATTTACTTGATTTTGTTCACAAAAGCTTCCTCTAATCAAGCCATTTTTTAAAAGGGTCAAATTTTCCTTGTAAGCAGTTTGAAGATATTTTGAACATAACTGAACAAAATTTCATTTGCTATTTCCTCACAGATGGTAAATGAACCTGCCAAGTTAATGGCGTCATGTGAACAATGAAGTCAGTAAATTAGTCCTAGGAAATTTTTAACATGAAGATTATATATACACAGTAAAGCTAATAGCCATAATTCCATGATTAGAAGTGAGAAAAGGTGAATTATAAATGACAAAGTGCCTTACAGATTGGACTACGACTGGCTTTCTGAATGCTCTTTCTACCCTATGATTTCTCTTCAATAATATCAAATAAAAACAAATGTTTTAAAAAAGTAGCACAATATTATTCACATTATTCAAATTCACCTTATGTTCCCAAACGTGGCCTCCTCCCCTGCTTGTTTTTATGTCGTTAGCACTGCTAGGCTGTGGGCAGAAATTCCACCTAAACCCCTACAAGAGTTCCGGTCCGAGCATGCAACGTGGCACA
Source organism: Pteronotus mesoamericanus (assembly GCF_021234165.1). Taxonomy (NCBI): domain Eukaryota; kingdom Metazoa; phylum Chordata; class Mammalia; order Chiroptera; family Mormoopidae; genus Pteronotus; species Pteronotus mesoamericanus. The sequence goes on from NW_026555077.1 coordinate 12,384,189, forward strand.
GTGGTCAGCAGTCCACAAACACTTGTTAAATTGATTTTAGAAAATAGCCCACACTGTCTTTGCTGTCATCCACTGACAAAATTGTAAATGCTTTCCAAGTCTGAGCAGTTTTACAAAGTGTTACAAATATATTTATTTAATAAATATAATTCTTCAAAGTTATTTACAGACTTGTATCCATTGTGAATACACAATGATTAAAAGCTGTTGAAGTGACACTTGGATTAACTATAACACAATATTTCATACCTGCTGTACTTATATAATACACTATGTTTTGCTTTGGCAATGTATTCTATATGAAAAATGATTTATCTAAATATAATACATCAGAATTAAATGAGTTTTTGACAATTCATTTTTCTTTTTCACAAAAGTAAAGAAAAACATGGAATGACTATGCATACACTAGACACTCTCATGTACATATATTCTCTTGAACAGCTTCAAAGTATGGGTGAGAATGTTAAACCTCACCATCAGCTGAAAAACACTGTGACTGTGGATAACAGCGTGGGCAATGATACTACCTTTCTAGTCACATGGCAGACCAGGGGGCCCCCTGAGATTGTACTGTTTGATCCTAATGGAAGAAAGTACTACGCACACAATTTTATCATCAACCGAGCTTTGAGGACTGCTCGCCTCCATATTCCAGGAACTGCGAAGGTAGGTGTCCTGAGCTTGTGCGTAATGATGCATTTAGTCAAGTGAATGACTTTCAGTTGAATTATGAAATTAAATGCATTGTGTAAAGGAAATCTTATTTTGACATATCGAAGTTTTACTCTAAATTTATGAGGGCATTTTGTGAATGTTACAAATTTAAGGGAAACAACTAATGTACGTTTAAAACTTTAATAGTGGAAATTAGTATTTATGTAATAAAGATAAAATTTTTGTTTACTTCTTTACAAAATCCATATGACATACTCACCTATATACTTAGAAAAATCTTCTGCTTAAAATTTATGAATACATACAATACCTATGTTTTTTAGCACCTACTATGTGCTGAGTCCTGTTTTAGTGGCTTCATAATAAAATGCCATGGTAAGGATAAGAACAAGGTACTCAGAGCATACAGGAGGGATATGCAGATGGGATGGGAAGTAGGCGTGGGAAGGAAGATGATACCTGGAAGTGAAAATACAAAAATGGAAATATGAAGGATAAAGGGGATAAAGGTGTGAATGACATGCCGAACAGAGTGAACAACACACAGAAAGACTCAGAGGAATAAAATATGGCTCTTCATAGACAACAAGTAGTTCAATATGGATGAACTACTGAGTAGCAAGTTAGGTGGAGATTTAGGGGAAGAAAAGTGGAGGGATTGATGAGGCTGGACAGATAAACAGAACCCATGTCAGCAAGGGCTTCGTATGGTAGTAAAGGGAGTAGGAGTTTGAATCCTAAAGGTAAAGGGAAACCACTAAAGGTTCTAAGCAGGGCGGTGGATTGGACAGATCCACCGTTCCACTGACTGAATGCAGTCCCTCCTCAGCACTGGTGGCCCTTGGTCCTCCCAGATCAGCTTGACAGCCTCTGCTCTCTGGGCTAGCATCCTTCCCATCCATTCATCACTTCTATCCGATGATCCTTCCGAAGTATAAATCAGATCAAAGTTGCCTCCTATTCAAAACTTTTTGGTGGTCTCAGGATAAAATCCATGTGGTTACTCTTATTCTGGCTTCTGCCCAAGCTTATGACTTAACCCCTCTCCCAAGCAACGTATGTTTAACTTAACTTTTATGCTCCTACTTAACTTTCCTCCAAACTCATCATGTTCTTTACATACCTGTGCACAAGGGCCCAGAGCACTTTATCTACTTCTCACTGCTTTTTCCTAACTCTTCGTCTGGATTAGGTGCCCTATATCAAAGCACTCATCACACCCAAAGAGGAATTTCTGTTGTACAGGTTCCTGCCATGTGTCTGTTACTAATGTTATCATTACAATAGAGATAGATAGATAGATAGATAGATGATGATAGATAGATAAATGATCTTGATGCTTGAATTGTGACTTCACCAGAAAATGGTAAAGCACATGCACCCCAACAAAGAGTTCTGGGTAAGGTGTGTTGGCATCTTACTTTCCACACTGAGTCACACCCTAACCCATTATTTTGCTCTCTTCTTTCTCCTACTCAATTGTGTTCCTTCTGTTACTTCCAGGGTTTAAGGAGCAGCAGCAAAGAGGAAAAAAGGAGTATTTATGCACAGTTAAATCAAAAGAACAAATTTCTGCCACATTGTAATTTAGCTTTTTTCTTTTAGACAGTAATTTGCAGGTTTCTCCCCAGGCAGTCTAGACAGGCAAAAGAGAATGACATTTAGCAATATTTCTACAAATTACTCAACATAGACATTGTAGAAGCCTGATCAATTTAAAAAAAGTGCTCCTTTTCTTTGTCCCTAATAGTGTATGCGGGTTTTGTTGCTTGAGATTTCTGAGTACACGGAAGGTTTGGGGGAAGTGGAGGAAAGGTAGGATGCTGTTGCCTTTAGAAAAGTGTATTCTTGTAAGTCATAATTGCCCCCTTAATATCCTGTAACCTTCTCATTGTATAAAAGGAGTATAAACATTGAATCTCCTTTTGGGTGAAGGGGCTCAGATTAATATTTGCATAGTACTTTGAAGCTTTGAAACACTCATCATCATGTTCTAAAATGTGGCTCAAGATGTGTCCTTCCCCACAAATAAATTCAGGGTATAATTCCCTAAAGAGGTACCTAACAATGCAAGTGGGTTATACTGTGAGTGCCATGTAAATACTGAATTTGGGTATCCCTCAAGCAGTATTACTATTCTTGACATTCTTTTGTAGTATTTTAGAAAATGCAGCATCAAAAAAACAAGAATTAAAAAACCCTAGGAGCTTAGATTTACGCTTTGAAATTAAGGGCTTATCTTCATACTCGACAAAACAGAAGACCTTTGTTTTGCAGCCTGGGCTCTGGACTTACACACTGAACAATACCCACCATTCTCTTCAAGCCTTGAAAGTGACAGTGACTTCTGGTGCATCCCGCCCAGCCCAGCCTCCTGCTACTGTGGAAGCCTTTGTAGAAAAAGAAAACACCCATTTTCCCCATCCCATGATGATTTATGCAAATGTGAGAAAAGGGTTTTTTCCCATTCTCAATGCTTTGGTAACTGCTACTATTGAGCCAGAGACTGAAGATCCTGTTACACTGAAACTTTTTGATGATGGAGCAGGTAACAAGTAATGTCATGTCATTTTTCATGTTCTCAAGGCTGTTGTGATGCTGCAGTATCAATAGGAAGCTTATTTTTAATGTTTTTTCAATTCAGTTATTTTTCTCATCCAATCTTAAGAGATTCTCAAATTCTCATAGAAACACTGATACACAAAGTAGCTACAGGTCGCATCTGCACAAGGAAAACAAATGTGAACTTGGAAAAAGAGATTATCCATGAGGCTCCTCAGAGAGGCCATGTGGGAGCAGAGTGGTGGGAGAAAGTCACTAGAGCTTGGCTTCCACTTGTTCAGCGACACTTATTGAGGTCAAACAGGAACAGGTTCTATGTTATTAGGAAATGCCCGTGTTCTGCTAAGGCTCACTAGATTTACTATTCACTGAAATTATCAGATTGAACAATTAAAATAGCAAATGGAAACCCAAGAAGGGGCATTCAGTGACAGTGAACCCGTTTTTTTCCACCTCGAACCCAATTGTGAAGAGAACTGGAAATTGAAATTGTGACCCACAAGATGACCCCAGGCTTTCTCTAGACAAGCATCTGGGTGGATAAGAGGGCATAGCCAGTGCCTTTTACAGATGTGATTTTGGTCACAGCAAGACTGAACCAGCAAACCTAGTAGAACAGGGATAGAGACTTTCCTACCACTGGGCAAATAAAGTAAAACAAGACAAAACCCTACTTTAACACACTCATTCTGCACGTGGAGAAAGAGTTCAGAGCTTCCTCGTCACGCAGCCTAGGTAGCACAGCATCAAGCCAGCAAACAGCAGCATCTCAGCTCTTTCTGGCTAACTTTTTTGACTTCTAAAAACAAACCCCTTTGTTGTTTTATCTTTCCTGTTTTGTTATTTTTCTAAACTAAATTCTCAGAATGACAGTAGACCTCAACAAAGTCTAAGGTAGCAGCCCAAAGTGTCTGATCTACTAATAAAATCATATTCCTTCCTCTGTTGTTTCAAAAATAGAATTTTTCAGAGTCTTAATTTTGGCAAACCCATTAGTAACTTGCCATGGCAATTTTGTATGACATTTATGAAACAAAAGGATTTTAACTCAAGTCTACTTCAGAAGGATACCAGAGAAGGCCTCTTGTTTTGTCTATTGGGATGGATCCAAATGAACTCCCATACTCTTGACTGCTTATCTATAGCCACAGCTGTTCATTTCTTGTGTAAAGTCCAAAAATGCACTTTGCAGAATGTTCCCACTTTGCCCCAGCCTGTAGTCTGGTCTATAGGAAAACAGATAAAGTTATCTTAGGGAAGATTGTTTGAATAGATTCAATAGGCTTTAATATTTATTCCCTAGAATGATTGCATTTGATATCTAAATTTATACTCTAATGAAAGAAACAATGAAAAAGATTATTTAGGCATTAATGTATACATTTAGATCCTCCCCAATATTTAGCACACAGGTATTATCTAATACTTATTTTTATATTAAAAATGGTATTTATCTGCTAAATAAAATTAATGAATAAACCACGGCATGGGGAAATTTTCCATCATTGTTTCTCAACAAAGATAGACCTTAGTCATCATTAAATCACTAAATATCGAGATTTGATTTCTTTCCAGTACAGGAAAGCAATCTCTAAACCTACTATGATCATGAGTGGCTTAGCACTTTTTATCTTAATTAAATATACTCTTACTTTTCTCACATTAAGGAGCAACCCTGCCTCTGCCATAGGGGCTAGAACACGCGCTTTAGTGACGACACAGTGCCAGAGTCAGGGCTGGGAGTAGGGTAGGAGGGCAGGACAAGCTGGCGCCCAGTGAAGCCAGCTGCACTTGGACAGTGAGGGCAACCTATGCTTGGGCTAAGCTGCACCTCCCTGCCGCCCCGGAGTCTGGGTCTTCCTGCCATTCATGAACAAGGCACAATGGGTGGAACCAGAGCCTGCCAAATTCCAAGTCAGTGAGCCCCTTCTAATCTAGAACAACAGTTCTATGTATGCTCTAATAAAAAAATTAAATGATTTCATACTTTTTAAAATCAACTACAAAGATTATTTTAATGAAGAGTCTTTTTTTTCTTACCAAGGCTTCACAGTATTCATAAACCCCTTCAAATTATGTGAAAACATATATGTGCATGTATATTTATTTCCGGGGAACAGGTCACTTCTATCTTAAAAGGATCTATGACTATAAACAAGCTTAAGAATGTGCTCGGTTTCTGTGGGAAACTAGTATTATTTTCAGTGATAAGAAGGAGAGCTCTAAAGGTGATTTTTTTCTTTCTTTTTTTTTTTAATTAATTTATTTACTTTTTAAATACATTTGTCTCTGCCTTCCTCCCACCTCTTTACCTTGCCCCCTCCCACCTTCCCTCCCTCAGCTCTTCCCCTTTGGTTTTGTCCACGAGTACTTGCTATATGTTCCTTGACTTTCCCCTTCCCTTCCCTTTCCCTGCCCCCCGCCTTCCCTCTTGTCTCTGTTGATTTCTTTTCTAAAGGTGATTTTTTTCAATGCTTTCTTAGCACTGAAGCAGGTACAACTCACTCACCATTAGAAAATAATTTTTTCATATGTTAAGGAACCACAGGGAGGAATTATGGAGCCATTATATTTTTAATCACTTGAGAATATCAAAAATAGTTATGACCATCACATCATATGATAAAATTGGGAAAAATAAGGGGAGAGAATCTTATTTTTTAATGATTTTATTAGATATTAGTAATCAACTGTGATGACATGGTGACATTGAGTTTTGTGTTTTTTTTTTTATATATACATACAGGTGCTGATGTTATAAAAAATGATGGAATTTACTCGAGGTATTTTTTCTCCTTTGCTGTAAATGGTAGATATAGCTTGAAAGTGCATGTCAATCACTCTCCCAGCATAAGCGCCCTAGGCTACTCTATTCCAGGGAGTCATGCTATGTACGTACCGGGTTATATAGCAAATGGTAAGAATCATTACATTAGCACTGTTATTTGAATAACATCATTTAATGTGTATATAGCTGATTTTGTGTGTGTGAGTGTGTGTGTGCGTGTGTGTATATTTGAGGGAGAGAGAGAGAAAGGTAAAAAGAGGGATAGGATTTCAAAATTCTTTATACTTAAGTCGATGCATAAGTTATTGACTCTCTCTTTGTTCTCCAAAGGTTTGTGGTAGCAGATTATAATAAGGTAATAAGTAATTCTCACAGATTTCTCCTACCTTCATTTAGTCATTATTTTGGCCTTTTTCATGTGACTGTTTCATCAGAATTACCAACAGATGAAGAGACTTATTGAATTTTGTCAGTTCTAGCTCCTGCATTTCCTCTACAGAGGTTTAAGCAAGAGAAAGAGATACAGAATTGTTAGCAGTTGAAAGAGGGAAGCAAGTAACCCAAACAACCCACACAAGAAATGAGTTTCTGAAAAAAATAGGAATTTGGATATTACAGTCAACTGAGTGCTCCTTGAAGATGTTATATCTTCCTTCAAGATAAAAGTGCCAAATAAATAGAAGATACCCATCTTTTTAACACCGTTATTCCAGTTCCTGATAGGAAACAGTGGTTAAAGTATAACAAATAGAAATATGCTACAGTTTTTTATAAAATAACCTCAAAAACATTTCTAAGCATTCTTATTCACAAAACAGGAGAATGTTTGAGTAATTTTAATATATTTTAGCAGCTATAACTATTTTTTACCTAAATATAATTCTTCATTTCTAAATAGATATTTCCTCTTTCACTTATAAATCAAAGATGGTTGAAGGCCTAGTAGGTGACAGGCTTAGTCCTAGGAACTTGGGGTACCAGGTAGATAGAAAAAGACTTGATCCCACTCAAGGAGCCTGCAGGTTACTGAGTGGTCTGAGTATCGTTTTTAAAACCCATGAGTTTAAAGGATGAAAATACCAGTATCTTGTGTACAGTGAGATTAGAAAAGTAATATTCAACTGTGCTTTTTATCTGTGTACTTCATATGGGCCTTTAATAGCATAGAAAGAAAAAGATTTCCCTAGGCATGCCTGCTATACATAACATTCACTTTATCAGCTAATTTTCAGGTAATAACCTTGAGCACACAATTCATTGAAAAATGGGTGCTGCTCTATTTTCACCACCAAATCTCCAGACACCGTGGTATATCCTCCTTACCTCTCCTCCCCAAAGGCTAATATCCCCATTGCATCTGCTCTGGATCCCATCCAAGGACCTTCAGCACTCCGCCTGTGTTCCTGCTCAACTGATCCCTCTGAGCAACATTCAAGCATGATTTATTACTCTCCATGTTAAAAGGCTTATTGCTGGTCCCTCTTCAGCTACCGTCCATGTTTCTAGTCTCTGTTGCCTGGTTCCTTGAAATTGATCTACACCTGCAGACTGTACTTTCTCACCTCCCATTTACTACTTTGCTCACTGCAATCTGATTTCCATTCAAGTCACTCTTCCCTACTGGAATTGCTCTGGCCCAGTCACCAATGACCTCTGTACTGTTAAATTCAAAGGAAACATTTCAGCTCTCATTTTACGTGATTTGAGCAGTCTCTGGCACAACTGATTTATTTCCCCTTTGTCATTTCCTGGTTTCTGTGACACAACGCTCTCCTGATGACCTCTTATTCTCTGGAATTTTTTGTGAGGCTCTTTTCCAGCTTCTCCTCCCCTATTGTTGCCAATTCTCAGAGTTCAGTCTTAATCTTCTCACTCCACCATTTGGAGCCACACTGCCTGTGTTGGAAACCTAGCCCCTCCGTTTACTAGCTGTATGACTTTGGGCAAGTTACTTGGCTTTTGTGTACTTTAGTTTCATCATCTGTAAAAATGGGGGTAATAGTTGTGCCATTCTCATAACATTGCTGGAAAAATTAAATATTTGATATACATAAGATACTTAGAAAAGTGCCTGGCACATAGTAAGCCAGGCACTCAAAAAATGCAATTTATCATTATAGTTGAAATTCTTATTAGATAACCTCATTAATCCATGTAGCTTTAACAATGTTTATATGACTATAACTTACAAATCCACAACTTCAAAATTTTAAAATTCACCTAAAGCCTCTATAGGAGATTAAAATCCATATCTAACAGGCTCCTTGACATTTCAATTACATGTTTTACAGGAATTACAAACCTTGTAAAACTTACATTTCCAGTCTCCTTTACGTTAGCCTGCTTCTCCTCCCAAGTTGCTCATTTTAAAAACCTGGGAGCTACTGTTTTGCTGTTGTTGTTGAACAATTTTCTCTTTGGCTATATTCAAATCCACCACCAGCTTTTGCTGATTTCATCTCCAAAATACATCTTAAGCTGCCTACTTCTTACCTTCCCTCCACTTACCTTACCCAACCCAAGATGCCATTTCTTTTTATTTTAGAAAGAGGGAGAGGGGGAGAGGGATAAAGGGAGAGAGAAAGAGAGGGAGAGACAGAGAAGACAGAGATGGTGGGGGGGAGAGAGAGAGAGAAAGAGAGAGACTTGTTATTCCACTTATTAATGCATGCATTGGTTGCTGCTTGTATGTGCCCTGAATGGGGATCAAAAACCTGCAACCATGATGTACTAGAACTATGCTCCAACCTACCGAGCACCAGGCCAGGGCACAAAGCTGCCATCTTTTCTTGTCCGGACTTTTGGCAATGGCTGTCTCAGTGGCCTCTTTGCTTGCTATGTTTGAATTCATTTTCCACCAGGAATGGCCAGAGTGACCAGTAAAAGGGAAAACGTCATCATGTCACTGCCCTTACCCACAATGTAAGATTAAACTTTAAACCACTAAAGCGGCCCATGAGCTCCTGCATAAAGTTCTCTCCTGTCTTATCTCAAACCACTGTAATCCTCACTTTAAGTTTATCCAACTTGCAAAGCTCTTCCACGCCTCAGAGTTTTTTTATAACCTCTTCCCTCTGCATAAGATATTCTTACCTCCCCTCTTTATCTGGCTGACACATACTCATACTTCAGAAAGCTTTTAAACATAACTTCCTTAATAACACACTGTATTATGTACCTGTGCTATTTTCTTCCATAGCACCCTGCCTTTTTTCCTTCTAACATTTATCACAATTTGTAAATGTATGTTTATTAATATGACTATCAATTCCATGCAATACTGCTTTGTCCATGATTACTGGCACAGGATATATCCTCAAAACACTGAATGAATGAGTGAATGAATGGTGGAATAAACCAACTCGGTTATTCTAAAAGTGTAGTAAAGAAAAAAAGTTTTAAAATATCTCTCAATAATCTTTCAAAAACAAGGTATTCAGGAGGTTGTAATTTGTTGTTTAGGCTATTCTTTTCTTTGCTGTCCCAGGTAACATTCAGATGAATGCCCCAAGACGACTCAGGGGCAGGAGTGAGGAGGAGCAAAAGTGGGGCTTTAGCCGAATAAGTTCGGGGGGCTCCTTTTCCGTGCTGGGAGTGCCAGCTGGCCCCCATCCTGATGTGTTCCCACCGTGCAAAATCATTGACCTGGAGGCTGTAACAATGGAAGAGGAGGTGACTTTATCTTGGACAGCACCTGGAGAAGACTTTGATCAGGGCCAGGGTAGGTTTCTTGGTTTTATTACCTATTTTTCTACAAAGAGGCATTTCTCTTTAAAAAAAAAATATGTATTTATTTTTGGAGAGGAGAAGGGAGGGAGAAAGAGAGGGAGAGAAATATAAATGTGAAGTTGCATTTCGCATGATCCCTGCTGGGGTCCTGGCCTGCAACCCAGGCATGTGCCCTATACTGGGACTTGAACCTGAGATTCTTTGGTTTGCAGGCCGGTGCTAAATCCACTGAGCCACACCAGCCAGGGCAAGGAGGCATTTCTAATAATTGTATCAGGTGTTAATTTAACAAAAATAACTTTGGGAGTTTATAGCTGACAGAGCATCAGAAGGTCATCATGAAAAGCTTTGCATTGTTGATAAGACTTTATAGCATGGAGTTTAGGAATGAGAGCGTGCCAGCTCCCCAAGGATTGAAGAAGCCCTGGTAAACTGACCAGCACTAATCAAATAGAAACATTGACTGGAAATATGAATGCCAAGTGGAATGGTAGTCTTATCTGCAGAAATAGATTCTGCATTACAGAGGACAGCCTTCCAAGTACTGGAGGTAATTAGATTTCTGAAAATTGGATACTGACCATTTGTTCAGATTTAGAAGACAGGTTTAAGGCAATAATTTCCATAAGTCATCATGGAAACCTTCACACATTTTCCTCTCACACTCCTGGCCATCATTTTTGTTAGGGAGGCCGGGACCAGTTTCCTGGCTTGGGGTTTTCTTACCCTTGCTTTGGTGATCTCTGATGAAGTTCCCTCTGAACTTTCCAGCATTCAGACTTCCACCTACCTCATCTTTTTATGTCCATAGCAATTCAACAGAGTAACTTTTCTCCAAGAATAATCTTTCCAACGACTTTGACATCACCAAAAAATGTTATCGATTATACATTAAAGGTTTCTTTTTAAAGAATATTTTACAGTTGTCCCCTTTTTTTCTTTTTATTCCCCTTCACCTGCACTCCCCTCCCACCAACATTCCCTGCCCCCCATCCCTTAGTTCATGTCTATGGGCTGTACATGTAAGTTCTTTGTCTTCTCCATTTCCTATACTCTTCTTAACCTCCTCCTATTTTGTACCTACCATTTATGCTTCTTAATCCCTGTACTATTTTCCCACCCTCCCCCAACCCCCACCCCACTGATAACCCTCCATGTGATCTCCATTTCTGTGATTCTCTTCCTGTTCTAGTTGTTTGCTTAGTTTTTGTTTTGGGTTTTTTTAATTGTTTTTTTTTTTTAGGTTCAGCTGTTGATAGTTGTGAGTTTGTTGTCAGTTTAATGTTCATAGTTTTGATCTTCTTTTTCTTAGTTAAGTCCTTTTAACATTTCATATAATAAGGGTTTGGTGATGATGAACTCCTTTAATTTGACCTTATCTGGGAAGCACTTTATCTGCCCTTCCATTCTAAATGATAGCTTTGCTGCATAGAGTAATGTTGGATTTAGGTCCTTGTCTTCCGTGACTTTGCATACTTCTTTCCAGCCCCTTCTTGCCTGCAAGGGTTTCTTTGGAGAAATCAGCTGATAGTCTTCTGGGAACTCCTTTGTAGGTAACTGTCTTCTTTTCTCTTGCTGCTTTTTTAAGATTCTCTCTTTATCTTTAATCTTGGGTAATGTAATTATGATGTGCCTTGGTGTGTGCTTCCTTGGGTCCAACTTCTTTGGGATTCTCTGAGCTTCCTGGATCTCCTGGAAGTCTATTTCCTTGGCCAGACTGGGGAAGCTCTCCTTCATTATTTTCTCAAAAAAGTCTTAAATTTCTTGCTCTTCCTCTTCTTCTTCTGGCACCCCTATAATTCGGATGTTGGAATGTTTAAAGTTGTCCCAGAGGTTCCTAAGCCTCTCATTTTTTTTGAATTCTTGTTTCTTCATCCTGTCCTGGTTGAATGTTTATCTCTTCCTTCTGCTCCAAATCATTGATTTGAATCCCAGTTTCCTTCCTTTCACTGTTGGTTCCCTACATGTTTTTCTTGATTTCACTTTGCATAGCCTATACTTTTCCTCTATTTTGCAATCATACTCAACTATTACTGTGAGCATCCTGACTACCAGTGTTTTGAACTCTGCATCTGATAGGTTGGCTATCTCCTCATCACTTAGTTCTTTTTCTGGATTTTTGATCTATTCTTTCATTTGGGCCATACTTCTTTGTCTTGGCACACCTGCTATGTTGTAATAGTGGAGCCTTAGAATGGGGCAACCCACCTGGTATGGTGCTGTATATGAGGCAGAGGTCAGAGAGGGAAAAATGCCACATGCTAGACTCTCAGCTGGTTTTCAGTCACTCCCCCCTCTACTCACAAGCAAATTTCACCCTTCTGGTGCTGATTCCCAGGTTGGTGGGTTTGTATATGTTCTTGGACCCTGTGGGTCTCTTCAACGGACTCTTCTGTGAGACTGAGAGTTTCTCCTGCCACCACAACTCCCACAGATTTTTACAGCAGAGGTTTTGAGGCTTTCTTTCCCTGCACTGGAATCCTGGGTTGTGTGGTCTTATCTCACTCCCCAGTTGTTCCTCCTGGTTTATTTACACATGAATGTGAGACCACCCAGTCCACCAGCCACCTTGCCACAGGTCTGCTCTGCCCTGGCTGCCTATCTCTTCCTCTCCTACCAGTCTGGATGAATGTTTCTTCTTTAACTCCTTGGTTGTTGGACTTCCATATAGTTACATTTTCTGGAAGTTCTGGTTGTTTTTGTTTTTAAAGTAATTGTTTTCCTTCTTTTGGTTGTGCAAGGAAGTGAAGCGTTATCTACCTGTGCCTCCATCTTAGCTGGAAGCCCCTAATCTTATGTTTTTTCACACTATACTGTGACATAATCTTTAAGACTTCTTAGTGAGATAGTTGTTGGGATTAGTCAAGAAGCTTTTTACTTTCAGAGTTTGGTAGAAATTCCTGTTCTAGATGGTGATATCCAGCATCTTACTTTGTTGGGCTTTGGACTGGATCTTAAATTTGCTACTTAAAAACTGTGTGCCCTTGGTAAAGTTCACACAACATCTCTGAGTTTTAGTTTCTTCATCTGTAAGATGGAAATAGTAATACTTATCTCCAATCAAAGCTCACCAAGATTGTTTCTGAGGTTAAAAATGACATAATACATATTAAGTACTAAGCAAGAGCTCAAAGTGGTGGTGGCTGTCAATGTGAAGAGAATTACTTTGAAATATGTTAACACATTAAAAAGCATTCCCAAACTTTTTCTTCAGATAAGTCCCGAAGTGACTACTCTCCTGTTTTCTATTATGTCAAGTTATCTTCACAATATTAACTTAAAAAAGTAGCTGGCTATTTGACTGTGAAGATACGAATTTAAACTCTCTTGCTAAAAGCAACTATAGAAGTATTATTATATGCAAGATACTGAGTGTCCTACGTGGGCATATGGAATCAGATGACAGCGAATCCCATTCTTTCTTGACCACAAGAACCTTGTTTCTCAAGAAGGAAGCTGTGTGCATGATATGTGGTATTGTTTTTAACTGATGAGACAGCATTCTTCCTGTTAGGGAGAAGGCATTTGTTAATCAAGTGCCAGTATTACAGGTGGACAGAGGAGTGAGAAGCACTTGTACTTGGTAAATGCGTGCTTACCAACTTCATAGGCAAACAAATGGAGACTATGATTAGGGCTTTTGCACATTGGTGAAAATGAATGCCAGGCAAAACCACATGCTTCTGTGCCCTTCAAAGGAGGATGAGCAGTAAAGTAAGCATCTTGTCTCCAGTGAGAGGACTGTGACACTGGCTCTAACCATCCAGGGAATGGAAAAGTTAAGTCATTTTCTGTGAATTAGCATAAGTCCATGAAGACACCAAATGCATAAGAAGGGAGAGGGATGAGGAGAAATGGTACATGTATAAAAAGAAGATAGGTATAGTTCCCTTACGGGAGACCTGTTCTTTGTGATAATATGAAGTGGCCAAACCCAAATGTACATAGAGGGACCTACGTTCCCACTAGCGTAGTGAGGCTCATAGAGAGGGGCTTTGATTATGCATCTACTTAGGGAACTCTGAGAAGGCAGGCCACCACAGCCCTCAGGGTAAAAAACCTACTTGCTTCTTAGAGGAAATGATGTTGGACTTGCAGGCTTGATCTTCAAAGTCTTGGTGTAAAGAATAGACATTAAGGCTGTACCAACCCTGAATATGAAAAATAAAGAAAAATAAAAAGAAGAAGAAAAAAAGAGAGAGGATTTCTCTGACAAGCTGGGAAATCCTAACTAATCAGATGAGTTGAAAGACATGCATATCTTCAAACCCATGTCAATCAAAAATGCTTTGAGTAAGACTCAGAATGGTCTTATTTTGCAGCACTAAAGGAACCTGATCTCACACATTGAAAATATTGAGAAAGTTAATAGAAGATGCAAGAGAAGAAAGTGTAAGCCAAAACTTCAGAACAGTGACACTTAACAGGGAAGAGGAGGGGGTGATTTTGTGCCCTACACCCTTCCTGGGGACATTTGACAATGTCTTGCGACATGTTTTGATTGTTACAACTAGAAGGTGATGCTGACACTTGGCAGGTAAAAAGGGGCAGAGATGCCATTAAACATCTGACAATGCACAGGCCAGCCCCCACTCCCAAAAAAGAACAAAATGTTCATAGTGGAGGTTAAGAAACCATTGTTTAAATGTATCCTCCTTTTCACCAAATAAATCGTTAAATAATGTAACTAGTTGAATAAAAAATTACCACAGGTGAGAACAGAGGCTTATGCTAGAAACAGAGTAAGTTATATGATTAATAAAATCATTGCAAATTAGAAATCTTAGCTTCCCCCCACAAACAAATCTCTTCCCCTAAACTTTTCAAATATAATTTAATAGAACCATATTTCAAAGCTATACAAACTTTATGACATTATTATTCTTTTATCTATTATTCTTATAAATCAAATGAAATGCCTTAATTAATGTTTACAACTTGATATATTTATCCTAATTTCATAGACATTGAGAGGTTAAATTTTAATATTGTTTGGACCTCTGCTGTGTGTCAGATGCTGTGCTAGGCACTGAGGTTGTTACCCAGACAGATAAAAACTTAGTCTTAAGAAGTCCCAAACTCCTAGGGGACACAGAGATGTGATACACATAACAGAAGTGTAAACGCAGCCATGGGAGAACCAGGGAGAAAACCAAAGTCCTTTGCCTGAGGTCATGAAACTAGTAATTGGCAGAGCTGGGACTTGTCTTAAGGTCTTCTGAGTCTCAAGGAAGTCCTGTGTCTTGCCATAACAGTTTCACTCCCTTAGCTCTTCCAGAGAAGTGAACACAAAACTGAAAAAAGTCCTAAAAAAAAAAAAATCTATAAATTACCTCGTGGGCGATGTTTAGAAACATTGTTGAAAAGGCAGACAAGGGTAGGACATTAAAAGGGAAGATAAGACCTAGCAGAACAGAAAAAAACAAATAGGCTTCAAACCCACCACTGGACTGTTTTTAAAATTTGTAGTTATCTTAAGACCCACACCCCCAGAGTAAACCGACTTTGAGTTGCAGGAACAGGAAACAGAAATCTCTTGTGGGTGGGCAAGTCCCTTTAAATGTGGCCGAGCGTCGTGTTCTTCCCACGGAAGTGGGGTGTGAGGAGGTCTCCATTTAGGGAGACTGTCCGAGGTGAGTGGGAGGTAAACCTGAGGGAGACACAACAGTGGCCCGGTCAGCTCTCTTCTGCCTCTTTTCCTCAAACCTGGATGGAAATATAAAGGCACACATGACTGGCAGTCCCTCCTTCCGATGACAAGAAGCTGACTGCAATGAAATATCATTTTCCAGCTGTTCGTTTCCACCTCCACTTCCCAGGACACGTGCACTTTGTCATCCGCCTACTTAAATGGTTCTGAGCCCGGGCCAACGCAGGCAGCACTGGCGGGCTCCCCTCGAGGAGGCCGGCACAGCGGGCCTGGTCCCCAGAGCCAAGGGACTAAGCCCCTCCCTTTGACCTGTCTGGCGGAGACTGGCGCCATGGGACTCGTGCCAATGATACAAAGTACTTATTTCCACTCAGGCCAGGGCTTTGTCCCCAGGGGAAGGAGCAGGAAGTAAACACAAACCTGATTTGTCTTCACCCCAGTTGTAAAATCTTATTGTTGTCCCGAGCCAGTCCTCTCTTCCACTCCCCCTCCTTGTTGCTGAGTTAGCGCCACATGTATTCTGTTTGACGCTTCACCTTGGCCGCAGTAAACTGTGCCAGAGTGAGCAGCCCACCAGCTGGGTCAACCACATACTCTCCTGGGAACTTGAAAATGGCGCCTCAGCCTGTAAAGGCAGGTACCGAGCCTCTTAGGCATAGGGGAGGGGTGGGGAAGCGCCGAGGACTGCGCATGAGCAGCAGCCCCATTGTGGCTGTGGAACCCGTGCACGTTGCCCTAACCACCATGGCAACTGACTCAGCCACTTCCGGCGAGCAGGGGATTCTGGGGGCAGCCTTTAAAACGGGAACAAATTCGCTGCCTGTTTGTTCTCCCTTCTTTCCTATTGCGTGGGGCTGGAGTTCCTGGGCCCCAGGCCTTGAGGATCACGTGGTCCGGGAACATTACCCGCCCCTCCCGGACCACTCCAGGGTCTACCTAGAGGGCAGTAGGAACTAGACAGTTAAGCGGGGAGGGAAGGAGGCTCAGGCTCGCGGGCCTTGGGAGCGGGTGACAAGCCCTACACCCCTACCCTGCACAGGAAGCAGCAGGAAACCATCACTGCAGTACCTCCTTCCCACACACTCCTCCTGCTTACAGCAGCAGCCCCCCCTCGCTTCCTGCGCACTGCTTCAGCGGGGTGTCAGTGGCAGGTCCGCCATGCTGCCGCTCTGCCCTCTTCTGCTGGAGCAGGACCCTCAAGCCCACCGCACCAAAGTTGGGGTCAGGATTCAGCAGACCGTTTGCAGCTGGTCCTGCAAGCTGCCGGCCAGGCGTGAGCCCCGTGCTCCTCTCCTGCACAGGAAGCCTCAGCTCTGCTATGGGGCTTTTGCTGGACTGGATTTTTGCTGCCAGGGTCCTGCCCCAGTCACACAGATGAACCCGAGGGCAGCAGAAAGAGAAAGAGGGCAGCATGATGGGAGTACGGTACCTGGGCACACAGCTTTCAAAAGATGTCTGAAGCCAGACAACGACTGGAAACAAGCTAAGCCACCTATGTTTAAAGAGCAGTGCCTTTGGGTGGGAGAAGAGATTCCTGGTGCAACTTTGAACTGAGCTCCAGAGGGTAGCAGGGTGATTTTTCTTTTCTGTGTCTTAGAGGAAATGGACTTTGAGGCAGAAAACTGCCATTATTTCAAACTATATACTTTAAATAAAAGATTCCTTTTCCTTTCTGCGGAACTCTGTCTCCAGAGTTTTCTCCTATTGGCAGCAAGTGGTAGGACCCCTCTGGTTGTTTGGTTACAAGTCCTGGCCAGGTGGCTCAGTTTATTGCAGCATCTCCCTGTACACCAAAAGGTTGCAGTTTGATTTCTGGTCAGGGCGCATACCTGTGTACCAGTTTCAGTCACCATTTGTGGTACATTCAGGGAGGCAATCAATTGATGTTTCTCTCTCCCATTGAGGTTTCCCTCTCTCTCTCTAATCAATAGTCATATCAATAGGTGAGGATTTTTAAAAAACCAAAGTGTGGTTCACCTTTGCTCTTTGTTGTAATTGCCCAGGGAATTTTGAAAGTGTGCGCATGTGCATGGATTGGGGCCCCAGCTTGAGGTGAGCTCCTTGAAACTGAGGACTGGTGTTTATTCATCTCTTTCTCTTCCATGTCTAGCAGAGAGCCAAACTAATAACAACCTTGGCAGGTTGTTGAATGAATAGTAAACAGGCTGTTGCACACAAAGTAGAAGCATGATATAGTTGCAGCCTTCCCTGCATCTACCAGACAAAGTCGATCAAGTAGAACTTATTACAGCCCTGATCCTGAGCCACTCTCAAGCACACAGTTGTTGCTTTTCACCAGTTAGCAAGCTCAGTACCACGCTGGGATGGTAATTGGTGATATGGCACGTTAAACACCACAAAGATAAATTGGAAATGTGTTTCTAGTAGTTAGTGATTGCTAATAAAATAATGAGGCTCTACATGTTCTGAAAAATGTCTAAGTGGTGGGTCCTTCTCCCCAAGCACTCTAAAGAGAACTCCTTAATTGCAGAATCTCCGACTTCTCTTATTTCCAAAGAGAAAAGATTCCTTATTGCTGAGAGAGAAGCTAAGTAAAGCTATGTAATAAAACCCTGAGCGGAGAGGAGAATGGCAGTGAGGGAGAAAGGACAGTGATGAAGGCAGGAGAAGAGGAGTTCGATTTAGGGCTATGAGAAGAGCCCCATCAGAGCAACCAGGTAGGAAGGAGATAGAAAAGAAAATTTAGTAAATTTTTGAGTTTCTATGTATGTGTTCTGTAATAGTTTGCATGAAGGATGATCAAAGAGTGGAGTTACTTTTAAATTATATTTTGGCCATTGCCCTGTGCATGTAAATGCAACACTGTCCCAAGCCCAACACACAAGAGTCTAGACTTCATAAAAGTTACACCTACAAATGGATGAGAAGGGCGTGCAAAAAGACAAAAGCATGCCTTTCACTCAGGGCTTTGCCAGCTCCACAGCTACCTTTGCCCGAGAAAATGGAGCCAGGGTGAGTAGAAGCAACAGAGGTCTCAAGCTTGTCAGCTCTGGCTGCTGGTGAGGGTACAGGTTGGACAGTGAAGCACTGCATCTTGGGGATGAGGGTGGAGGACAACCCAAACTAAGCACCGTCCTTACCATTCACCGGAACTCCTCATACGGGTGTTCAGGAGTCTGTCGGGGTGGGTTGCAGGGAAGAAGGGAGAACTCAGTTTGGAATCAGGTTACAGCTTAATGTGGGTACCCTGGGGCAGCCTGAAACTAGATAGTCTTCCACCCAGACCAGGATGCCTCAGGGTGACCAGACCACTGGATCATGGAGACCGCTAGTGGCAGGTGGTAGTTCTGGGGCAGCCAGGGCTTCTAATATGTTTGTAATAGTTTACTCAAGGAGAAGCCTCTGGTATATACTCACAATACCCCAACATGGCTGCAGATCTTAAAATCAGAAGAGGAGAATTTCTGGGGCAAGGTCAACATTAGAGAGACAGCAACACATATGGTTAATTAGCTGTGGGGAGAGGGGCTCTTGATCATGGAAGCTCCTGTGATTCAGGCTTATTACTGAAAATTTGAATTTGGGGGGGGAGAATAGCAGAGGTAAAGCATGGTGGCTTAATGAAGGGCCACATTGTCTTGGACGGAAAGCAGTGAGGGCACTGGACTACAAAAGACAGAAGGCTTTGATTTGAGGCTTTGCCCACTGCTGGTGTTATAGATAAAATTGCTCTGTTTTCTCATATGAAAGCAAGATCTCCAATATCTTATACATGAAAGTGTCTGGCACATAGTGTGCATTCACTCATTTATTTATTTCACAAAAATATTGAAATCTTGCTATGTGCCAGACACCAGGCTAGACACTCGGGACACAGGTGAGCAGATAGATGTGGTCCTTGCCTTCATGGGGTTTACTTTTACTGGAGAAATAAAAATATTGGTTTAATCTGGATCCCTACTTGCCTGCCTGCTCCCCCACCTTCTTCCTGTGGAATGGGCTTCAGCCAGTACTTTTAGAAAGTGTGAGCAGGAGAGGAAGGACTCAGAATACCACATTTTAGGGCAGACAGGAAAGTGAAACTGATCTCCTGGCCATAAGCATCCTCTTCTCCATAAGAGATTTGTGGGGAAACTGAAGGGATTCCAGAATAAGGCCAGGAAATGATTACAGCTTCCTTCTAGGCCATTCCAAGAAAACCATGAATCTTTTTCCAGGCCTACACCAACACCAAATATAATCAAACCAGCATTTTAACAAATCTTGTGAGAGCAGTAGGATATTTGACAGGCCATTTCTAGAGACTGATTAGAAGGTTGGAAAAGAGGACCATAGGAGAAGTATGAAAAGAACTATGATGATCAACTATAAAGATAAAAATACTATAGTGGTGATTTAATTAAAGATGGATACACACACACACACACACACACACCCCAGTTCTTTTCCTGCTCAATGGAGAACTGTTTAAAATAAATTACATTTCTGTTATAATGAGGATATTTTAAGTTAGATGTAGGAAAGGACTTTCTGGCTCTAAGAATAATTATGTCAACAAAGTGGGTTATAGAATAAAATAAATATCTCTGTTGTACAAGGAAAGCTGGTCACCTGTAGGCTTAGGGGATTTGATCCCACTTGAACACTCTGCTCTTGAGTCTCCTTTTGGGCTTTTAGCCCATTCCATCCAGCTCATTGACAAAGAGGCTGACCTTCAGGAATGGTACAAGGACCCCTTGCCCCTGGGCTTGTAGTTGGGATCTGCCAGTGGTCCTCAGAAGAACTGGAGGAAAGCAAGGCTGGGTCCCTTTCCCCCATGGTTCGGTAGCTGCTGGATTCCTTTACAGGAGGCTGTAGGTCCCATTGCATGACCTTTCATACACTTACAGCTCTCACTGGGCTCAGCGAAAAGCTCCCCTGTCACACCTTCAGGCCTGGAGGTGGTAACAGAGTGCGGCCAACCGTGGACTTCCCTTAACTCTGCCCAGACCTTTGTAAATAGTCCTTCAATAAACACTCCTGAGCTGACCCTTTGAGTGTTTGTCTCACCTGTCTTCAGCTGGAATTCTGACTCACACACTCTGTGAATTGGACTTAAGGACTTTCAATAAATATTTATTTTAACAGAAAGGTTTTGAGCAACTACTTTATAAGTGATAAATACTGAAGGACTTAATAATAATATCTAAACATTTTTAATTGTCTGGTATGTACTAGGTACTGGATTAAACCAATGCATATGATTTAATCATCTCAACCATTTTATGGCCAATGTGTTTTTTAAACCTCTTTTCAGGTATGAAAACTTATATTCATTATAGTTCAGTACCTCACCTGAGGTTACATCACTAGTGAGTAGAAAAGGCAGGATTCAAACCCAGATAGAATTCATTTTTAAATGTATATTTTATAGTTCTCTTATAGCTTCTTATATACAATTATAATTATGATAGAGGTTTTTCAAAGAAATAAAAAACAGAAGAGGAGGAAGGAACTCTGCCATGTGCCAAGAGTTGGGTCCATAAAACTAAGCTTGGTTTTCCAAACTTGAAGTCTAGTAGGGGTGCAAATATATACAGATGACTAACTGGATGAAAAGCATTTCAGATGACTAAGGGTAGGAGAAGAGCATTATGGAAGAGGAGAATTATGTACAATGATATGCTGGGAAATGCACAACAAATAGTCCCCTATCCTCCCCCAAAAGCCCTGATTTATAGTGTTTGCCAATTTCTGTAGTGCAAATACCCCCGCCATGGCTGATGGTCAAGCTGTCGGTGTAACATCACTGAGTGGATAGTGGGGAAGAGATGTGCACAGGTGGCTTTTGAGAGCCAATTCAAGCCTGCTCTAGCTCACTGCTGAACTTATGTGCAAAGGCAGCGAGTCATGGAACAGGATGGTGTGTTTGGGCACTACAAGCTGCTAGAGCTCAAGGACCCAGAGGTGGAGGAAGGTAGAACGGGAACATGGATGAGACTGGAGAGGAGGGAGAAAAGACCGTGGGAGAGAACTTAGGCAGAAAGGCTAGAGCTCCACTGTCTAACGTGGCACTGACACATTACCACTGGGTGCTTAAAATGTGGCTGCTCCAAATTGAGGTGTACTCCAAGTATAAACTATAAACTGGCTTTTGAAGATTTAGTGAAAAAAAGAATACAAAATAACTCATTAATATTTTTATGTTGACTACATGTTAAAATGATAATATGTTGGCTATATTGGGTTAGTCACATATTTACAATTAATTGTATCTGTTTCTAATTTCTAAAATGTGGCTATAAGAAAAGTCTAAACTACATATGTGGCTGGCATTATATTTCTGTTAGGTACCTTTAGGCCAGAGAATACGGACATTATTTAGCAGGCACCAGAGAGTCTTAGAAGAGTTTTAAACAGATGTGGTCTGCTGCCCACAAGCTCCATGTGGTGCTGTGTGGAGTTTGCTGAGGCCAGGCAGGCGCGGGGAAACTTGACAGAGTCCAGCCAGAGCGATGTGGGACTGAATGAAGGCAGAGGAAGTGGGGATGAGGAAGAAGAGAGCAGCCTGTTGGGACAAGGTGGCCGATTAGATTTGGGAGGCAAACAGAGGGAGGAATCAAGGATGATGCACAAGTTTCTGGCTTGGGCAGTGGTCTACATGGGAGTGGTAATAACAGATAAAAGTACAGGGTGGATGAAGGTTTCCTGGAAGAAGGAAATGAGTTCAGTTTCAGATGTGATGAGTTTGAGGTGAAAGAGAACTTGCCGATGTCTAACTGGGTACTTGGGTCTAGAATACAGTTGGCTGCATCTTAAAAATATATCCCGTTCAATCTCCTACTACCTATACTGCCGCTGCCCTAATCCAAGTCACCATAATAATATCTTATCTGGATTATTAGTCACATAGTCTCCTAGCTGGTTTCCTTGCTGATGCATTTTCCTGCTTTTTCTCAAGCCTCTATCAACAGCCAGAGTAGTCATGTTAAAAACCTCATCAAAACATGAAATGCCTCCCCTCTCAATCTTCCGGTGAATTCCCTGGCTCCCAGAGTTCATGCCACTCTGTACACTGACCTAAGGGCCTATGTGACCTGGCCCTGCTGCTCTCTTAGCCCCCACTACTCTCTCCCTCAGCGACTGCTCTAACCACACAGGCCTCCTCGCTGGTCCTAGAACTCACCAGGAAGCCCTCTGCCTCGGGGAGCCTTTGCACCTGGTACTCTGCCCTTGAATTTCTGAGGGGCTGTCTCCCTCATCATCTTCAGGTCTTTATCCAGAGTTCCCCTTCTCAGTGAAGACTTTCTGCTCACCCCATATAAAATGACACCCCCACTCTCTCCTTTTCTTACCTTTTTCATTAGCTCTTATCACTGTTAATCATGTTGTAAATGTTACTTTTGGTATTTGTCATGCATAATGTCTGTCTTCCTCAGACATTATACTTATAGAGTCTAAGCTCTATAAGGCCAAAGTAGCATCTGTTTTCTTCTCTGCTGTATCCCCTGTACCTGGAATAGTTCTTGGCACATAGTAGATACTGGATTAAGATTTGTTGAATGAAGGAATAAACTGCAGTCTATCAATGGGGTGAATACTTAAGTCCTAGAAACAGACCTGTTTTTGGAATCCCCACTCTGACATGTCATTGTGACCTGGAACTGTTTATTTAACATCTCTGAGTCTTAATTTTCTCAGAATGGAAAGATTAATAATACCTCTTCCAAAAGATGGTTGAGAGAATGCATTCAGTCAAGAAATATTTATGGAACCCTTCCCATGCACCAGGAGCTGTATTTAATGGGGATTAAATAAGATAATGTACAGAGGTCCTTGATGATGTGTGTGCCATATTTTGAGCTCTCCGTAAACATTAGCATTTACTGAGTAATAACAGGAAGAAGGGGAGGAGCATTAGGCAGTCAGGAGGGAGGGCTGTGTGAGAGGGAGATCTGGGAGAGCCTGGGCTGGCCTGGGGGAGTGAGCAGAGTGGGAGTGAGGGGAGGGGACCCCGATCCTGCTGAGTTCACAGGGATGAAACCCATAAGGGGAGCTGGGAAGCAAGCTGGACTTTACAGTCTGGGTGGGGGGTAGGAGGGGAACTCTGGTGTCATCACCAGCATACCAGAGCCAGAATCCGAAAGAACTGCAGGCACAGACTCCCCCCAAAGGCATGAGTCAGTCCCCCCAGGAGGAATGACACTGTGGCGGCGCCCTGCCAGGAGCAGGAGGCTGTGAGAAGAACACAGTAATGTGGCAGGGTCCCACCTACGTCAGATTGGATTTGGCTTGGACTCTGGAGTCCCGTGCCTCACTACTTGAAAATCCCATGAAAGAGCTGGAGCTCATTCTGGTCAGCAGTGGACAATGGCTCTTTGTCACCAGTCAGTAGGCGAGAGCTCTGAGGGGATCTCTGCCTGTGGAGGTCTCAGATGGCATGGAGATGAGGGCCAAGGCACTAGGAAGTCACAGAGCATGGAGGGCTGGAGGCCCTGCCCTTTCTCTCCAGACCTGGCATGGCTCTGGCCCTGGTTGCCCTTGCTGTGGATTTTTCTGGAAAACTTCCCAGGTTGCCTGTCAGCTCCATGACTGAAAGTATGAAAGAAGCCCACACTCCTACCCTCAGGCCCAGGCCTGAGAGATTAGGGAGCCATGAACAGCAGTTATTTCAGACAGGGCCCCTCCAGCTCTTCGGTGTCTAGGAGGTGGTTCATCTCAGAAGTCTTTGTGTTACAGTGTCCCCCACATGCCTAGGGGACTCCACTGCTTTAGGGAACAGAACAGGCCAAGACGTCAAACCTTGTTGTGTAGTCACTCACTTTTCACCCGAGTAAAATACAAGCCACAGCTGCCAAGCTTACTGCATTCCTCACCTCTCCACCCCTCAAAAATGCAATAGTCAAGATGCAGTTTGCATGGGTTGATGATCAACCAGTGTGGACTATGGAGGCGACCATTTTAAAGACTTTTTATTTAGAACTAATTATAGACTTGAAAGAAGATGCAAAAAATAGTACAAAGAGGTCCTGTGTACTCTTTAGCCAATTTCCTCCAATGGTGATGCTTGCATATCTATAGAACAATATCATAGCCAGGAAAGCAACATTAGCACAAAGCCCAGACCTTATTCAGCTTTCACTCCTTTTGCATGAGTCTATGCAATCTTACCATATGTGTAAATTTGTGTAACAACCGGAGCAATCAAGACACAGAACTGTTCTGTCACCATGAAGCCATCCCTGTTTTACACCCCATCCCTAATGCCGGGCTGCTGTGGAGTCTTGAGTGTTCTAGAAACATTCTAGATGAGTCTTTTGCCACATATGTGGTTTGCATATATCTTCTACTAGTCTATGGCATCTCTTTTCATCCTCCTCACAGGGTATTTCATAGAATAAAAGATTTTAATTTTGATGAAGTACAACTGATCAATATTTTCTTTTATGAATTGTGCCTTTAATGTCATTCTTAAGAACTCTTTGCCTTGCAGCCTAAAGATTTTCTATGTTTTATTCTAAAAAACTATGCTGTGTCCATTGAGTATTTTTTGCTCCTTTGTCAAAAATCAGTTGGCTGTATTTGTTTGTGTGGATTTATTTCTGTTTTCACTATTTTGTATAATACTGCACCATTTTATATATATATATAAATTTATATATATAAAAATGTTAAACTTTATAGATCAATGATCAATCTGGGGAGAATTTACATCTTGACTAGGTTGACTCTTCAATCCACAAACTATGTTTTTCCATTTATTTACATCTTCCTTAATTTCTTCTTACCAGCATTTTGTAGTTTTCAGTAAAGAGGTCTTATACATGTTTTGTTAGAATTATGCTTACATATTTTATTGGGGGGGTGCTGTAAATGGTATTGTTTTTAAATTTTGGTTTCCACAGGGTCACTGATACGATATAGAAATACAGTTGATTTTTGAATGCTGATTTTCTATTCTGTGGCCTAGCTAAGCTAGGAGGGTTTTTGTTTTCTAGCTTGTTTTTTTTGTTTGTTCATTTGGGATTTGGGGGAGAGGTGTTTTGTTTTCTTGGGATTTTCTACATAGGTCCTTATGTCATCTGCAAATAAGGATAGTTTTACCTGTTCCTTTCCAATCTGTATGCCACAATGGACAGATTTTCAACTGTGAGAATCAACCAGGCAAAAAATGTACTTAATCCCAAATATTTTGTTTTCTTGCTCACTCCTAGATTATTTCCCCATGTCCACTGTGTTCAGGGAACACAGACTCACTCTTACATTAGATAAAGCAACTACTATTAGGAAAACATCTGGAAATAATAAGATAAAACACATTGAAAAGCCAAAGAGAGAATATCTGGGGACTTTTTACATCATGCCCACTCCCTGAGCAGAAGTCATTAAAGGGTGATTCTGGGTACTTTTTATTCCCTTAGGTAAGGGCCCCCCAGGGCTCAGGGCTGACCTTTTCAAAGGCCACCCAAGGAAATAAGCAACCTTTCTCCCAGTTCTGGCCAAGGTCAGGGCCTCCTGAAGGCAGGCTGGGGGCAGGAACTGACCCCTGGGTCAGAGGAGATGATGGGAAGCTGAGAAGGGTCTCTTCTCACCCGGGATCCAGATGGGGGTTCAGCACACATGTGTGGGACACCACTATCTCCTTTGTCTCTGAGCTGAGACATAGCTTCTATAGGTTCCTGCAGGATGTGATTTTTGGTGTGACTGGAGAGAAGGTAAAGAAGATATGCTCCTGTTCCCTGTGGTAATAAGTGCTGGGCAGTACAGGAACTCTGTCCTTGACACCCCAGAGGCGTCTATGGAGTTGTGTGAAGAAATGCTGTGTGAACAGAGGGATTCTCTGCAGTGAGAGCTCCCAAGCTACTTAGAGTTTTTCCATCATAGCACTATTTATTTTTCTGATGAAATGTTGGGCAATTCGTGGCTGGGATACACTGAAATATTATACTGTGTGTGTTGCTTAATCAACACATTTGTTAAAGATGGATATGGTTAAAGGGGTGAAAACAAAGGGAGTGCAGTTCTCCCTGACACATGCTTCCCTTTGGGGAAATTTTCTGAATCTAAAATAGTTAGATATTTTCATCTACTTTCTGGGGAACAAGAGATGAAATACATTTTTTAAAAGCTAATGTCTTGAAAATAATAAGTTGAAAGAAAATTTAAAGACAAAATATAGTTACTATTTCTGTGGTCTATACCATGCCATACACAACTTAATACAGTGTCACCTCGGTATTTGTCATTGATTTGTTCCAAAACTTGTGGTGAGTGCCCGGACCAGCAAGTACTGAACAATAAAGCATTTTCTTTTGAGGGGCGGCAGCATGACTCATACCAATTCTAGCCAATATGACAAGTCCCGAGCAAGTGCAGAGTGCCGAAACATTTCTTTCCCTGTCAAAATGCAGGGAAAGTGTTTGAGGAGTTCTGAAGCCGACAAGTACCAAGGTATGGCTATTCTTTTTATGGCTGTGTTATAACAACACTGCTTTAACAGCTTCAAAAATGACCCCACTCACGGAAGTAGGCAGGAGATTTTTATCACTGTTACCCACATTCTGGCAGTATGAGACTCCTCCAGCCAAATCAGGTAGGTGCTTTATCTCCATTATGTGCAAGACTCACTTCCTTACATTCCATGTGGATTTCTGGTCTTCCTAGTTCTCCACTCATCTGGTGCCATAACACACTGACCCCATCCCGTGCTCTCCCCAGTAGTGACCCATGAATGGCAAGTAGAGACTCCCCCTCTCTAGGAAAACTCTGGGTTTCTAGTGTCAAGGAGATGTTAGGATCATAAGGCAGTTTTCTCTCCATTTCAGGATCTTTCTTAGCTCAGTAAGACCTGCCCAGGATTCCTAGATCCTCTTCTCCATACCCCTGAAGTCTCTGACCTTCAGAAGTATACCTGCCCCTGAGTTTCAACTCCACAGCCTCTGCTCCTTTTCTCTTCTTGGCTTCTCACATTCCCTGAGCCACCCTAGGAACCAATAGAGAATGGTCCTTTAGGATGCCATTTGTGGTGTTTCCAAGGTGAGAATCCACTGCAGCTGTCCTCAGCTGCCAGCTTGAGGGAGCACACACAGCCTGGATCTGCCAAAATCTCCCTTTGGATTCCACAACAAGGAACTGTAGCCTGGGGGACAGATACCCTTAGTATCACTTTATGCAGGCTTTGCCTTCTACCCTCTCTAGATAGGGCTGCCTCTATGGAAGGATGGCGTTTTTATTGCAAACTGTAAAGGACTTTTAAAGGTGAGCTGACTATAGAAGTAAGCATCTAATCTGGAAGAAATCTCATTTTCAATGGTGAGTCTGAAATTCACTGCATTCTTATGTTGAGACTTATGAACATCCTTCATTCATAAAAGTTGCCCATGGTGTTCTCTTCAATGTCTAAAATCTTGAAGAGACACATAATTTGAGGGGGGGAACAAAATCTATGAACCACACTCTAAAGCTCCATACAGCCCTGATTCAGAGATAGTCCTCACACCAGGTCAGACCTGCCTGGAAGAGCTGAGCCAGAGGACCTAAACTACCTTTGCTCTTTGGGGTTAGTTGTAATGGAGATTTTAGAGGGATTGGTCTTCCAAAAAAGCTAATGGAAATATACCCATATGATAGATGTTTTCTTGGCTTCTGAAAGAGATAATCTTCTCTTCCGTTACTTCCAAACCTTGCATTGCTTTTTAGGAAACCTTCATTCAATAGAGTTCTGAAGCCAGTGGTCAATAACCTCTCGAATTCACTGATTTGGTCAAACAAGTCTAGAGGGACTTTTCTCTTAACCTCTGTTTTATATCTCATTTGGAGAAAAAGATGCTTTCATTAGTTCAAATTATTTTTTTTATTTGTTCAACAAGCACTGAGTGGCTCTCTGCTATGTAACTAACATGCTAGGTATGATGGGTAATAAGGCACCACTGCTGTCATCAAAAGGCTCACATTCTACGGTTGAAGCCAGTAAAGGCACAGTCATGATACATGGCAGGTTATATGGAAAAGAGCCTCAATTCAAAAGGATTACATTCTGAGTTAAGTGATGCTAAAGTTGAGGTTTTATGAGAGAGTGGGAGTTGTCTCTGAAGACTTCAGTGGAAGAGGGCTTTGGGGCAGTGACAAAGTTTGTGCCACAGAGAGGTGCAGACCAAGGAGCTTTATGGGTTCAGCTCAGCTGGAGTACAGGGCAGATTATGGAGAATAATAGAAAACAAATTGAGATTTGAAATGTATTAGGTTTCTCCAGAGAAAAAGACCAATCATTCATATGATTATGCATTCATATATATATCTTTCTTATTGGAGAGATGTACAAAATATATATTATTATGTATAATATATAAAGAGATTTAGTGTTTTAAAAATTGGCTCATGTGATTATGAGGCTGGCACGTCCCGAGATCTGCTGGGTGAGTATCAAGCTAAAGACCCAGGAGAGCTGATGGTGTAGCTTGCATGAGGCTGGCAGGCTCAAGGCCCAGGAAGAGTCGATATTTCAGCTCAAGTCTGAAGACAGGGACAAAAAGCCAGTGTCCTATGCTGAAGGTAGTAAAGCAGGAAAGGATTCTTTGTTACTCGGGAGAGGATTGCTTTTTGGTCTGTTCAGGCTTCAACTGATTGAATGAGGCCCACCTGCTCTAGAGGGCAATCTGCTTTTCTCAATTTACCAAAGGAAATATTAATCTCCTCCAAAAACATCTTCATAAAAACACCAAGAATAATGTTGGACCAAATAGCTAGGTGCTCCATGGCCCAGTCAAGTTCACACATTAAATTAATCATCATGGAAACAAAGGCATGGACTAGTGAGAGACCATTTCAAAAAAGTGTGAAGTTCTGCGGCCAACTTTTGATTACCTTCTCAAGGAGGATCACCTTTTTTATCTGCTACTTCAAGAGTAGTAGGTTGAGAAAATGTTCCTTACCCCCTTTTAAAATCTGAATGTTTTCTTTATATATTAATGAATATTGCATACTGTGTACTTAGATGCACTGGCTGCTCAGCAAACAACTCACTTAATCCTCTCATTATTCCTCCTCCCTACTAAGTTTACACTCAAGGGAGGAGATATTGGTCCCATCAAAGCATGAGGAAATCAAGACACAAAGGACGGTACTCATCAGTGGTTACAGGGCCTGGACACAATAGGTGTTCAGTAAAAATTTGCTGAATGTTAAGCCTCTTGTTCAGGGCCATACAACTACAAAATAGTAAAGGTAAGTTTCCAAACCAGTTCATTTGTCCCCAAAGCCAATGGACTTTAGATAAAACTAGTGAGCATAGGCAAGGAAGAAAATATGTGACTTGGAGTTTGGGCAGTCGGACCTCTGATATTTTGTCTGATTCCTACATGAAGTAGGCCAACATGACCCAGCCTAAAAAATTTTTGATAATTTCAACAAAGTCCACCAGCCTCTAGTGTATCTCCTGGAAAGTGGTCTTGAGCCATTAGAGGACACACGTTGGCAGACATTAGCATTAGTTCTGGTTAACTCAGAAATTCAACAGCCTCATTCCTGGCATGTTTTTGAGCATAACTTTCTCCCTGATATTAATTCATACTCAGAATGCTTTGGTGATAGCTGGAAAGATGGGGATGGTGTATGTTTCAAAGGTGTTTGGTCTCCCTTTGATGAACAGTTTTCAGTTGGAGGGGTGAAGGTGGAGGATGAAGGCTGACTATTGACTTCACAGAAATTATGTTTTTCAGCCTCAGTGAGACATTTATCAAGGAGCTAAGACTCTTCCGAGTGAGTTTCTAACAATGTTTGGAAGCTTGTTAAGTCTTAGAGGCCATGTGGTTCATTTTGATATTCCTCAGCAGTGATTTATGACTTAGAAAGATATCTACTCCCTGCCCCAAGGTTCAACCAAGGGCAGCGTTACACTAATTGGACTGGAGCATTCTTGTTGCGTCCCTTCCCTTCCTCCCTGCTCTGCTCCTTTCCAAGGCTGTGGGGAAATTGTTTTTCATCTTAAAGAAAACTTGTGGAATGATTTTAAAGGGGAAATTTTGCTATTTCATCTAAACTTGCCAAAGACTTGATAAGGAGATCTCAAAAAGGAAAATGTGGTTCTTTCAATTATTTCAGACAGTTGGTGGTGAACAGTTCAGAAAGGACAAAAGGTGGGAATAGTTTAAGAAGGAAGATTCCAGGCAGAGGCCCAGGAAAATACCCTATTATCTAAAACCCACATGAGTCATCTTGCAAAAGAAAGGCCAATGGTTGTTCCTGGGAGGGGCATGTTGAGGGGTAGCTTGACCTCCAATCTAAAACTAGAAAGTGAAGCCAGAGCCTCCTTTTGGGTCATATCTCTTTAGGATGTCATGTCTACAGTGCTGCTCCACCTTCAAATCACAGCTGGAAGAGGATCTTGCCTCTTCTTAGCACCGTTATTACTACCACCCTGGTCTGCACTCCTATCACCTCTCCCTTGCATTGTTGCAAAAGCCTGATTCCTGATTTTCCTACAGTCTGTTTTCCACACAGCAGCCTGGGTGATCTGTTATGAGTTACATTACATCTCTCCTCTGCTCCAACACTTCCCATGTCTCCCCACATCATTCAGAGGAAACATAGCTCTTACAGGCTCTTTGGGATTTAATCCCTTCTTTCCCCGCAGACCTATTCTCCTGACCAAAGATAGAACCCAAGGCAAAGGCTCAGGCTTCGCTTTCCAGAATCAGGTTGGAGGTCAAGGGTTCACCTCAATATGTCCCTCCCAGGAATAACCTCTGACCTTTCTTACACCTCCTTTGTCCTCTAGTCTCACCATGTTTGAGGCAATGGGCCCATTTCCACTAGCCTTGGTCTCCCTTTGCTCACTCTACTCCAGTCACATCGGTGATAGCGCTCTTTCTCCAACACACCAGGGCATTTCTACTCGCTTCTCTCACTGCCTGGAATGCTGTTCTCCCAAATAACAGCATGGCCCCCTCAGCCCTTTAGGGTTCTGCCCAAATGTTCTTTCTTAATGAGGCCTTCCCTGACTGCGCCCTCCCTCCACTCTTTCTTGATCTGTTTTTCCCATTAGCACTTGTTATGACCCAATATACTATATATTTTATTGATTATATTTTCCTAATCTATGGAGCAGGAATTTTTTTGTCTTTTTTGTTCATCATCATATCCCCAGTGCTTAGAAGCATACTTACCACACCCTAAATGTACCTTACATATTTGTTGAGTGAAGAAATGAATGAATGAAGCATTAAATGAACAACTAAAAAATGGCCAGCCTTGAGCTGTATGTGCATGATGTGGAAGAAACTCATAATCTATTTGGGAAGACAGTGCTAAGAGAACAGACAGTTCAGTTGTTTTTTGCTGTGAGACACAGAGACTCACTCAAAACTCCTGTAGAAAATTGGGGCTGGTGTTAAGGACCTCTGTGGGCTAACACTGGTCCAAGAACCAGCAGGCCATGAGCAGGAGCCAAAGACAGCCCCGGGAACCTCTTTTCCTTTTCTCCCATGGTTTGCCTCTTGTGGAGTCTCTGGCCCATTTCTGAGGTCCTGGTTTATTCTCACCTACCAGGCTGCACACCCCATTTCTCACTCTCTTGCCTAGATCCCAAAAAAGCTTCCCTACCTGACATTCACTATCCCCTTGTTGGGCAGAGCCCCTCACACCTGGTGGGCTACTAGGCCCACTCAAGGGCAAGCTGCCCTTGACAAGTACTCACTCTTAGAACACCTTTGCCATAGCTCCCTGAGCAGGGACTCCAGCAAATTCAGATGTGAATAATACAAGACTATTTGGGATTCTTTGAATTTTTGCATGGATTAGTTGTAATTACAGGAAAATTTAAAGTGTGGATAAGAAAACTTTCTTAACATTAATTCCTAGAGGCATAATTTGTGAGTTAAAGCACATGAACATTTTTTAAAAAATAATAGCTAATATTTATTGAGTACTTGCTGCATACCAATTACTTTACATGTGACAGTCACAACACTTATGAAGTAAGCACCCATATACCATTCTTCAGATGAGGACACACACAGAGATCTGAAATAACTTGCCTAAGTTCCCATAGCAAGTAAATGGCAGAAAGAGTAATTCTGGTCCAAAGCTCTTAACTTCCATACGGAACTGTCTTTCCGAGTAGGATACAAATTCTTGCAAAAGGATAGGACCCATTGGGCCTTGAAGGAAGGGTATCCTGCCACAAGCAGGACTTTAAACCAAAAGACCACATGCTACCAGTGGACAGGCCGCTTGCTACTGACAGACACATTCATTTATTTAATAACTGATTCACAGGGGCTCTCAATAAATAATAATGTCCTCCACTGGTGACTTTGGATGCAGCTAAGATGTCTAATTTTTACTCTTTCAAGGTGGAATTTGCTTGCTGCCCTCTTGAGCCCAGCCAGTAGCTCCTTGGCTAAGAAAATGTTGCCTTTACTCATGAAAGGAATGACAATTTGGCCAGAGAAACCACTAATTTTGCAGAAACTTAACATTAATTAATCTTAAACTAAACATTACAAAACCCATCCTTACAATTTCAACACAAGAATTAAAAGTCCTACCTCAGATGCTAAAAGGAACATGAATGGGTAAAAGGGGGCTGTGAGCAACTCTCAAAGAGCAGGCTGGGGCGGGCGGCCAGGTAGCTGTCGCTGGCTCTTTGATGGTTGAGTCACACAGTGGCGTGGTGTGTGCTTGGGCCATGATAACATATCTAGACTTCCTGAAAAAAAAAGTCAGCAGCAGCAGGATGAGGTGTGACCCAGAGAGGCAAATATGTGTTCTCACCTGTAGACAGTTTATAACAATGTGAGAGCTCTCGGTTTCCTTATAGTTACAGAGACCGAGACCATGTGCTCCCAGTTGAGAACTGGTACAAGTGGTCTGACGCATAGTTGTCTTACGAGTTGGAGTGTCTAGGACACCGTTCCTGGGACCCTCGGGGAAAGCACACAGCTCAGCTAGAGAGGATCTGAGTGCCTGGCTTGAGAATTCTAACACCTCCATATTTTTAACTATATTTTAGATCTGTACTTTAAGATACTTAGATTAAAAAAATATACAAAATTATTTTAAAAGCGTGTTCTGAAAGAACATACATTAGGTCTGTCTTTGTCGGTTTTTCATCCAGTTTCCTAGAACAGAGCTCCCCTCATTTGTATGGAAAATGGAGACCAGACAGCAGGTCCCTGAGAAAACATTCTGCCCTGAATTTATTTACTTGTCTATCACCTTCACTCTACCAGGGTTTTCAAACCTGCTGCAGTTTCTCAGCCACATGGCTAGATTCCTACAGTGGGCACTGTTAGGTTAGGTTGCCTCACCACATGGGCGTGGCACCCCCCCTTCCTAACTGAACCCCAGTTCTATGCAGTTCCCCCTCCTTGGCCAGGCTGCTGTGCTTCCAGGTGAGCGGAGACCATCATCATCACCAGCGTACACAAGTTGGATCCTGAAATTAAGCCAATCCGAATGACCCTATTCCTCTTGCTGGGAATAGATTAAGCCTGGTACAATTTTGATCAGTAAGAAATAAACAGAGTCTGCTGGAGAAAAATTCATTTTTCTTAAAAATAGGCACAGAGAGCCCTGGCCAGATGACTCGGTTGGTGTGTCGTCCCATAGACCCAAAGGTTGCAGGTTTGATTTCTGGTCAGGGCACATTCCCATTGTTGCTTCTCTGTCTTTCTCTCTCTCTCTGCCCCTTCCTCTCTCTCTAAAATCAATAAACATATCCTCAGGTGAGGATTAAAAAATAAATAAATAAAAAGTAGTCTCAGGGATATTTCTTTTAACATTTTTGTGTTTCCATGTGATACTTAGAGTCATGGCTGTTATTTTATAACTGCAAGCTGATAACCTGAGGACAAGCCCGTGGATTTGCTGTAAGGACAGCAAAGAGAAAAATGGAGAGTAGCTGGGTTCTTGATAGTGTCGCTAACTCGGGAGCCATTCTATCACACGGCTTATTGTTACATAAAATAAGAAATTTTCCTTGTTGTATAAGGCTTTATGACTCAAAATTTTCAGTTTCTTAAAAGCAATCATTCCAATACAATCCCCATTGTTTTCACATCTTCCAAAATGTATGACTGGCACTAGGTGACGTTAGACGCATCCAGCATTTCCTCTTCCAGAAAAAACATTCTAAAAGGGTACCAAGGGTACAAATAAAACATTATTTTACCACACCCTTGACAAGAAAAA
The DNA here is from genome assembly GCF_021234165.1 of Pteronotus mesoamericanus. Lineage (NCBI taxonomy): Eukaryota > Metazoa > Chordata > Mammalia > Chiroptera > Mormoopidae > Pteronotus > Pteronotus mesoamericanus. The sequence continues at coordinate 12,418,727 of NW_026555077.1, forward strand.
AGTTCTGAAATGTTCTAAATTTAAATTACAGTGGCTAGAGAATGAGAGATAGAGATGGAACAGCCTGTTAATAGCTGTTGGCCAGCTCTGACAGAAGACTGCTCACATTCCTATCTATCTGTTGGAATATGGAATTAACTTCTAAGTGGTTATTTCTGTGATTGTCTATAAGAGAGAATCGTCAGGCACCACCGAACCCCAGGAGCCTCCATTTCCTATTTACACATGAATTATCCAATCTGCCGCCCACAGCTAATCCGCAGGAGCGAACACTTCTTCCTTGCACACTCTGCTGCCCCTATTTCAGAACTAGCCCTGCATCACCTTCTCCCATCCCCTTTGTGAAGAGCTAATGTAAATCTTTTCAGAGTAACTAACATCTTTCTTCCCCCTTCTTGTGTGAAAACGCTTGCAAAACTCCAGGATGACAGGCATGTTTTCTTACCTACCTAGCATGCTGCTGTTGGTTCAGACTCCGTGCCCCAAGACCAAACTACTCCTGCTCCTCCTCCCCGCCCTCCCCCACCTCCTCCTCCTCCTCCCTTTATCTTCTCCCTTCCTCCTCTTCTTCTTTCTCCCGCCTTTCCTTCTTTTTTTTTTTCCTAGCAAGAGCCTTATAAACCCTTTCTTTTCAAAAGATGTTAAAAATGGAAGATGTTAAAAAATGTTAAAAATCTTTTGTTTAACATCCTGCTGGAGGTGAAAGAGGTGGAAGTTGATTTATAAACACTCCCAAGTCAGCCAAAGTAGTTCTGAGAATTGGGTTTATTTCCTGATGCCTCTGATTGCGAATTCTAGAGAAATCAACCTTTTCTATTTAGTGTTGATTTTCTCAGTATCTGTCAATAATAGTGACCACCTTGGGCCTTTGCCAGTCTTGCTTCCACCTTGGGCCACCTTTCTTCTGCTTATAGTTCTCTGTTCACTACATTACCAACAGGGTTTCAATTACAAGTAATCTTGTGCTGCTGAAAACAGTCAATATTGTAGGTTTGTCCTCATATTCTTTTATCAAAACCTCTCTCTTCTTGCCAGAGAATAAGGAAGTAAAATATTTTACCTTCTGAATTAAAGATGCTCCAAATGTAAAGGTAGAGATGTGAAATAATTAAAACTGTGGGATGGACATGCCTCTTGTATTATAGAAATAGCTGTAACTTAAATAGGCATAAGGAGAAAAAAAACATTTATTCCCACTCTGGCTTTAAGTTCAGCTGTTTGATCTTTGGCAGTTTGCTTATATTCTATTGGCCTCAGTTTTCTTATATGGAAAACAGGACTAAAACTGTCTATTTCTTAAACCATTGTACAGAAGAAATGAAATGACACATGTGAAATCAGAAAAGGAAGAGAAGGTGTGCCCAGTAAGTTTCCTGGGTTCCTGGTTTGCATTGCTAGACACTTCTCTTAACTTCTTATTTGGACTAAAGGCCGCAAACACTCACTCTCATGTCTATTTAAAAATAAGACTAATGTCTGCCATCTAGTTCTTCCTTTTTTCCTCACTGCCTCAGAAGCATGGCAGTGTGTTAAAAGAGATAAACGGAAGCTCAGACTCCCATTACTACTAGGAACCACTCTTTAAAAACGTCAACAGGTTTAACTGCACAACTGTATTAAAAGAGTAGAAAGAAAGTAAAGGTGTGGACTGAGTGGTTATTAGTGGACTGAAAAGAATAAATACAACTGACCCATGGACAAAGACAACAGGGGGGAGGATTAAGTCTGGTGGGGGGCTGAGTAGGACAGGGAAGAGTAATGGGGGGAAAATGGAGATGACTATAATTGAATGACAATTAAAAATTTTTTTAAAAAAGAATAAATACAACCAAATGGGACTGTAGTTTATAATTGATATCATAGAGGATAGAGATAGGGGATAGAGAAAACTTTAACAGAGAGACCTCACTAAGAAATAAGATGATTTAAGCTTGTTATAATAGCAAAACATCAGACCACAATGTGCAGGGAGTGGCTGGATGTGTACTAAGTTGCTGTGATCACTCAGCTCTTAACTGATTGAATGATTCAGCAATGCTAAAATGGAGCAATTAGCCATGAGCAGACTGACTAGTGAGAAGGTATCTGTTTAACTCATAAACACATGCTTTTGTTGTCTTTTTTTTTTTCCCCCATAAATTATTGTCTAGGAAACTGTATTCCTCACCTCTATGGCCAGAATTAGAAACAACGGGAGTATGACTTTGTCTTTACAATTATTACAAAATGTAACTAAGTATTTTTTAAAACCTTGTTAGCAATAAATGAACATTTCACAAATGCACAAACATATTAGTATACATCCAGGTAGTGGGTCTTTACCATACATGATATCCTTGAAAAGACGACCAATTACATAGAATAAACAAAACATTACCAGATCACCATTATGTTTAGGAATATACAGTTGACTTGATCAATACAGGTTTGAACTCTGTGGGTCCACTTATACACAGATTATTTTTCAATAAATACAGCCAATCCTTCATATCTGCGGATTTCACATCCATAGATTGAACCAGCTAGGGATAGAAAACAGTACTTTTCACATTCCCAACTGAGATTTTCCAACGTCAGATTCCCAACCACTGATTGAAAATACTGTTTTTTGATCTGAGTTGGTTGAAACTGCAGACGCATAGGGCTGTCTATAGTTAAGTTTAGGAGGAGTCAACAAAAATATATGGATTTTGGACTGTGTGGCGATCAGAGCCTCTAACTCCCACATTGTTCAAAGGTCACAAAGGTCACATGAAATGGACTAGGCATTATGAAATGGGCTATTTCCACGGATTTTGACTAAAAGTCTGAGGTAAAATAACTTAAAACTGAGTATCAAGCATGATCTGTATTGCTGCAATAAGGTTAATTTCCTTTGTGTTTTCTCCAGAAATTAAAGTAAAAATATATGTTATTAACCACCTGTTATATGCCCAGCACACTAAACATTATATATGTAACTTAAGATGGTCATTGTACTCCAAGAATGCACAATCCTGTATAGAGCGGACAAAAGCACAAAATGGTCAAAAGGCCATATTACATATAACCTAGTACCATTTTTGTGGTTCAGACTTTGAGAGCAACAGATATTTTTAAAATGTAGAGACCAGTGTGGGTGGGAGAAGAAGAGAGGCCACGTTTTAATGCCAGGAGCCTGGGCAGAGCCTTTGGGGCGGGCCGGACCACAGAAAGCACCGCTCTTGGACACCTTTCCCTGCCCTATCGTCCCTACCTCCCTAACAGCCTTACTTTCACACTGCTTCCTCTGATATCATCATCTTCTTACACAACCACTTTTCCAAATATCTTTAAAAATTCTTTTCCTTTCCTTCCTGGGTAATATATTATGTGTGTTAATTATATTACATACACTAAATGGATATGTCAGTGGATCTCAAAGATTACTGAGATATTTTTAATTTTTCTGTCTTTCTGAGTGCCTCTTTTGGTTGATTTTCATGAATGTGTTTTCAAGCTTCCTGATTCTTTCTTTGGTTGTGTCCAAATTCTCAAAAATGAATTTTTTCATTGTAGTTTTCTTTCAATTGTAGGACTTCCATTTGCTTCTTTTTGGAAGTTTCCACATGTCTTCTTAAATTTCCTATCTCTTCATTCACTATATCAAATTTTTCTTGTGGACCTATAACATTTCCATGATGGTTGTTTTAAAGTCCTTGTCTATTAATTTCAAATTTCAGCCATTTGTGATCATTATATTTGCTGATGTTTTTCTTGATGATATATCACATTTTCTCTTGCTTTATATAGCTAGTAATTTTTTGTTATATATTTGACATGTGGCATTAAATTATAGACCCTGAGATCTGTTATATATTTCTGAAGAGTTTTGCAATTTTCCTAGTAGATACCTTAGATCACCTTTACTTTGAGGAGGTTTGATTTTACTTTTGACTAGGGTTTGTCTATTTCAGTTTTGCTCTTAATCCTAGAGGCATATCCCTTAATTCTGGAACACAGTCTTTATTCCTAAACTGTGGGTTTTCTGATGTTTTAATGAACATTCCAAGATATTTATCAAGTGCCTCTAACTTGGTGAGACTCATACCCCAAACTCTGCACCTCCCCTGTGGTGGGCATTACTATAAAATTCTGCTCAGTTTTCAGCCTCCTAGCTCTTGTTTTTCTTGTGAGTCCTTGACGTTTCACACACACGTGCATAACTTAGAAGCTTCAACTGATTTGCGAGCTGGTTAATACACATATTTTGGGCTTGTCCTTCTCTGGATCTTTCCCTTTTCAACTTGTCTGACAATCCTACACTCGGTCCTATGGCTTCTCAGACCAATGAGATAGTGGCTTTTTGTATCAGTGTCAGCTTTAGATACCAAAGTGGTAAGTGCCCTCAGAGGAAAAGATATATAAATATAAATCATTTCCAGTCTTATTCTCTTCTTTTAAAGGTTATCTCTCATCTGGTTTCTGTCCTTTCTTTTTTTTAATCTGAATCCAGAGCTTCAGTAGTTTTTCTTTTTTTCCTTCTTCCTTCAGAGTTTATACGTGTTATCTGCTGGAGAGTTAGTTCAACAGAAGCCACTCAGCTATTACCAGAATTAAGCTTTACATTTGATTTAAGTTGCAAATATTTTTGCCACTTAATATTTATGTTTATATTTTGCTTAGGAGGGTTTTTTCCCATGCAGAAGTTTTGCATTTGAGATATTAAAATTTATCAATTTTTTTATTGCTTCTGAATTTTGAGTCTTAATTAGGAGAGCCTTTCCCACTTCGATATTATACTGGAATTCATCCATTGTCTCCTACTTAATACTTAATATTTTTATTTTCTACATCAAACTTTTTTATCACTTTGGATTTTATCCTGAACAACAACAAAATGGTTTGTAGTATAGATCATATTTTTCTCCAGCTTTTTACCCAATTGTCACAGCACCATAATGAAGAAATTTTTATTTCCCACTATTAATGAATTTTATCTCTTATACACTAAATTCCTGAATGTATTTTGGCCTATTTTTTACATGTCCATGCATGCACCAGCACTGCAGTTTTTTGGTTATCAAAGAATTATAGTGTTTTTTATATCTGATAAGGTTGGCCTCTACACTGCTATTTTTTAGACTTCATATGGTCAAACTTGATCATTTATTTTCCATTTAAACTTTACCATAATCTTGTTAAAATAGAAAATACAGGTGCTTTTAATAGAATCACGTAAAACTTATAAAATAAGAGGAAAATATTTTTATTATGCTAATCTTACTATTCAAAAAACAATGTTTTTCCTCTTGTTTAGGTTTTAATATGAGTTCATAGATAGTGCATTAAAGTTCTGTTCATGTGCATATTTCTTATGTTTGTACCTAGGTATTTCAACTTTTTGTTATATTCTCATTAGTAATAAATTAGAAAACCTACTCAAAGTGACTTAACATTCCAATTCATATTTCTAATTTCAGCTAACAGCTATGAAATAAGAATGAGTAAAAGTCTACAAAGTATTCAAGATGATTTTAACAATGCCATTTTAGTGAATACATCAAAGCTAAGTCCTCAACCAGCTGGCACCAAGGAGATATTTACATTTTTACCAAAGGTTTTCATCAATGGACCTGAACATCAACTTGATGGAGAGACACAAGAAAGCCACAGAGTTTATGTGGCAATAAGAACCATAGATAAGAACTCCTTAGAATCTGCAGTATCTAACATTGCCCAGACTTCACTGTTTGTTCCCCAAAATTCTGCTCCAGTACTTGCCAGAGACCATCTTATATTGAAAGGAGTTTTAACAGCAATGGGTTTTATAGGAATCATTTGCATCACTATAGTTGTAACACACTGTATTTTAAACAAGAAAAAAGAAAGCAGATAGAAATGAGAATGGAACAAAATTACTATCAACAAATGCAGAGTACCTTCCTTCATTAGATATAATACCCATGCCCTTCACATTTTATAAAAACATACCAATAAAAACAAATTAATGTTAAAAAGCGCTTTGATTTTTTGCATAATAAACATCATATTTTTACATAATAAATAGACAAAAATTCTTTTATAACACTCTTTTTTAAGAGAAATTAGAAAATTCTTAAGCTCAGACAATGCACAAAATTATAAAGATTATTCTCCAAGGTAATGTCTTTAAAGGAAAAAAAGGCAAGATCAATGTCAAATCAAAGAATCAAGAGAACCTTGTATTTAGGGAAAAAAAAGAGCTCCTAGTAAAGAAAAGGAGGTTAGGTCTGAATCATATATTATAACTGTCTATATGAAGCAATTGTTTAATTACTTTGATTAATTTTCCTTCTCCTTATCTGTTCAGAACAGATTGTTTATGACTAAAGATCAATCTACATTTTATAAGTGATGCCTCTATGGTAAAATTCTTTACCTCTAGTCACTTGGTTAATTATATTACAGATCAAATCCCACTGCTAATGCTCAAAGAGATCTTTGTCCACAATAAAACTTAACCTTAAAATGTGGGTATTATCCTTTTCCCTGGCACCAATTTTGTAACAGAGGTCTATTAAATTTATTGTTTATAAGTTTCTACTCTTATCAAAGCAACTTTCCAAGTTATTGTCTTGAGTGTAATGCAACATAAATGGTTATAACTCTCATAAGGTTCTAAGTAAAAAATAAAAGACATAGTTCTAAACTTAGTTTAATACATATGTAGACTATACAGTTTCATTCAATTTCATTCCAAAAAAAGGTCACAGGGTAATGAGTGACTTTTAGAAATCATTAACTGATTCTGTTTTTTTGTTTAACTAAGAGTCTAGGAATTCTTTCTCGATCAAGGGTTATTTATCTACAGGGGTAGGGAGCAAACTGAACGAGGGAAGCATGGGTCACAAGAAAATAAAAGTGATATTTCATCTAATTTTACTTCTCATTTTAAAGAAAGACTATTGAGTAATAGAATCATTTGCTTTGTATATTAAGGGACTGAAAACTTTATTGGGTAAATAGAAACAATAACATGGAATAGATCTGTTTTACAATCAGGACCACATAAAAGTAAAAATTAGATTAACTTTTGGGGAAAGGAGGAAATTGTGGCATATTGGGACAATAAGAAGAAGTAACAGAGAGGGTGAAGGCTTAAATAAAAGTGTCAGAGCAGTATTGGGGAGAAAAACAACCAACAAATCTCTCTATTGGGGCTGCTTCCTTGCAGTCTATACTACATCCCAGGTCTGGCTTATTACATTCATAGTTCCATAGTGCCTAAATTTTTGCAGATGGTAGTTTCCCCAGTTGGCAGTCAGTCTCTCCTCCCTCTAATGCCATGATACCTGCTAACTTGGGATTTGCTTTCCTGTAGCTTCAATAGGCTGGTAAAATACTGAGATGGAAAGTCATAGGTTTTAAATCCTCAAATGTTTTCCTCATTTTACAGATAGGAAAATGGAGGCTTAAGTAAATAACCGAAAGCTCTATGCTGCTTAATGGCAGGGCTACATAGGAGCACAGCCAGGTTCTCATACTACTCCTTCACTCCTCTGTATTTCAGAAAGAGTGGGAAGATGCTAAGGATTATGCCTAGAAATATTTAACTCTTTCAAAATCAATTAGCAGGAAAACAGGTCTGGCTTTAAGGAAATAGTTTTGTTTTTTTTTTTCCTTTTCCATCTTATAGGTGCAGAAATGGAAAAAAAAAATGGACTTAAGTCTATGGATTAGTGAATTAGAAGAGGCCAAACTAAGATAAAAAAATGCTAAGTGACAAATGAAAATACTATAGCAGGGTAGAGAGGGCCATTGCATCAAGTGCAAAGGGTAAACAATATCCAGTGGTTGTGGGGGAGTGAAGCATTAAAGAACAAAATAAATATGTGGTAAATATGGAAAGATATTGATTTAGAGAAAAAGAAAGTTAGATTTCAATAGGAGGGAGATAGAAGCAGAAGGTAGGAAATCTTTAGGGAATGAGTTAATGTAGCCCATGCACTCAGCAGGTTGCTGTTATGTGTGCACTGCTGACTGCTCTAACAGTACCTTCCCATCTGTGTGTTAGTACCAGGAAGTCTGCAAAAAATGTCTTATTTGCTTTAGGGTTTGCTTTCTACTATAATGTAATTATTCTTGGAAGAATTTATCCCTAAATAATAGCATTCATTTAAAACAATCTGACATATCCAATTGCACTAATGGCAGGGTTGCTCATATCAAACTAATCCTCCTGCTGGTAACAGTTATAATTCTAGAAAAAATATAAAACACATTTTTGGAAGGCACTGGACATCAACAAAAGCAGGCAGAAACTGAAGGAGATATGGCTTTGAAAAAAGGCAAGCAATCTAGGTGAAATCCACATTTAATCAGCTTTTCCCCCCAAAGGCTTTCCCAGTTGCTTAGAGCATCTGGACAAGCTCAAGCAGAATACAACAGTCTTACTGAATTGGCAGGCCAGAAGTAAGAGTTCTGGGGTACCTAAGCACTTGGAAATCCCATAAAGGAAGCAACCGCCAAAGGGAAATTTCCCAAATCTATATCTACTTAATCCTTGGGTGAGTCCTAAATTGTGAAAGAATGTAATGGAAAACAAGAGATTGAATGCTAAAATTGCTGAACAGAGATTTCAGCAATTTTCTGGGGAGAAAAAGTTTAAGGTTTAATCCTACCAAAGTTAGAGAGCTTGATAAACACCTTGTGTTTCCATTGAAACTCCAGAGGGGTCACATTAGGGATAAGAACCATTGTCCCAGTCTAAGAGTTATATCCTAGAACCAAGGGCAAAGGTGAAATAGATTTGCTCTGACAAAGCCTAAAACCACATCCCCACAGAATCAAGATGATTAATCAATAATGCAACTACTGCTATAATATAACTCAGAGGAGGAAAACATAATACAATCTCAATAACACATCATCTAGTATATCCTAAAAATTTAATAGATATGCCAAGAAGTAGGAAGTTAGTCCCATTATTTAAAAGAATAAAAATATGTCCATAGAAGAAGGTTCAACAATTATCCAGATTTGGAACTTGCAGATGAGTTTACAATAACTCTTATATAAATGATAAAGAAATTACAGAAAAAGGAAGTACAAATGATGAATAGAAGAGGAAATTTGGGAATGATGTGAGAACTTTAAAAAGAAGCAAATTAAAATCTTAAAATTGAAAAATAGAATATATTTTTAAAATATATAATGAATTAACAGCAGACTGATATTCTAGAAGAAAAGATCAGATGACCTGAAGAAAGGAAAATAGAAAGAATCCAAAGTGAAGCATTCATTTTTAAAAAATGGAAAAGCCAAAATTGCCTGTGGGACATTATAAAGCAGTCTAGTGTACATGTAAGTGAGTCCCAGAGGTAAAAGAAGGAAAATTGGGCATAAAAATATTGAATTTTAATGTTCAAAATTGATTGAAACATCAAACTACTGGTCTAAAAGACTCCGTTAACCTAAAACGTGACCTACACAAAGAAAGTAACACGTAGGTATATATATAGAAATAATGACTGACTACTCATCAAAAATAATTGAGACCAGAAGACAACAAAATGACATCATAGAGGGCTAAAGAAATCTGTCAACACAGAATTCTATATTGAGATTCTATATTGAGAAGATTCCAGCCAAGAAGGAGGCGTAGCTAAAAACGCTCCACTTCCTTGCACAACCAGAAGAAGGATAACAACCAATTTAAGAACAATAAACAACCAGAACTGCCAGAAAAATCAAACTGCATGGAACTCTTGACAACCACAGAGTTAAAAAAAAAACCCAAAAAACAAAAAACATTCATCCAGACAGGTAGAAGGGAGAGAGAGAGGACCCACAGCAAAGTGGTGACCCAACCACCCATGCTGGGAAGGGGGAGAGGCTAGGGACAGGGGTGGGGGAACTGGCTGACCAGGAAACTAAAGACTCAAAACGTCTGTCTGTAAAATTCTGTGGAGGTTGTGAAGGCAGGAGAAAATCTCAGTCTCACAGAAGAGTTGTGGAGAGGCCCACAGGGTCCTAGAACGTACACCAGCCCACCCACCTAGGAATCAGCACCTGAAAGGGCACAATCTGCTTGTGGGAGGTGAGGGAAGTGACAGAAAGTGGGGCGAGAGCAGAGTGATTGGCATTGTACCCTTTTGGACCCCTCCCCCACATACAGTGTCATAACACAATGACCTGGGTTGCCCTGACCTGGTGAATACCTAAGGTTCCACCATTACAATGTAACAGGTGCAATAAGACAAAGAAATATGGCCCAAATGAAAGAACAGATCAAAACTCCAGAAAAAGAACTAAGCGACAAGGAGATAGACAACCTATCTGATGCAGAGTTCAAAACAGTGGTAATTAGGATGCTCACAGAATTGACTGAGCTCAGTCACAAAATGAAAAAAAAAAAATGAAGGCTATACAAAGTGAAATAAAGGAAAATATACAGGAAACCAACAGTGAAGGGAAGGAAACTGAGACTCAAATAAATAATTTGGGAAAAAAGGAAGAAATAAACATCCAACTAGAGCAGAATGAAGAAACAAAAATTCAAAAAAATGAAGAGAGGCTTGGGAACTTCTGGGACAACTTTAAATATTCCCATATCCGAATCATAGGGGTGCCAGAAGGAGAAGAGGAAGAGCAAGAAATTGAAAACTTATTTGAAAAAATAATGAAGGAGAACTTCCCCAATCTGGCAAAGGAAATAGACTTCCAGGAGATCCAGGAAGCTCAGAGCGTCCCAAAGAAGTTGGACCCAAGGAAGCACACACCAAGGCACATCATAATTACATTACCCAAGATTAAAGATAAGGAGAGAATCTTAAAAGCAGCAAGAGGAAAAGAGAGTTATCTACAAAGGAGTGCCCATAAGACTGTCAGCTGATTTCTCAAAAGAAACCTTAGAGTCAAGAAGCGGCTGGAAAGAAGTATTCAAAGTCATAAAAGGCAAGTACCTACATTCAAGATTACTCTATCCAGCAAAGCTATCATTTAGAATGCAAGGACAGATAAAGTGCTTCCCAGATAAGGTCAAGTAAAAGGAGTTCATCATCACCAAGTTCTTATTATATGAAATGTTAAAGGGACTTATCTAAGAAATAGAAGATCAAAACTATGAACAGTAAAATGACAACAGACTCCCAATTATCAACAACTGAACCTAAAAAACAAAAACAAACTAAGCAAACAACTAGAACAGGAAGAGAATCACAGAAATGGAGATCACATGGAGGGTTATCAGGAGGTAGGGGGAGGGGGAGAATTGGAGGAGGGGTTGGGCAAAAGGTACAGGGAATAAGAAGCATAATCGGTATTCATAAAATAGGCAGGGGGAGGATGAGAATAGTTTAGGAAATAGAGAAACCAAAGAACTTATATGTACGACCCATGGACATGAACTAAGGGTGGGGGGGAGGGAATGCTGGAGGGTGGGGGTGGCAGGGAGGAGTATGGATAAAGGGGGGGAAATTGGGACAACTGTAGTAGCATAATCAATAAAATATACTTTAAAAAAAGAGAATTTTATGTTGAGCAGAAATATCTTTAAAAAATGAAAGCAGATAAATAAAAGCTGGAATAATTTTCACTAGCAAGAAATTACTAAAGGAATTTCTTTAAGCTGAAGGAAAATGATGTCTGATGGAAATATAGTTCTATACTATGAAAGGAAAATCACTGGAAATGGTAAATGGTAGGTAAATAGAATAAGCTGTTGATTTTCTTAGTTTCTTTAAAACACAATTAATTATTTAAAGCAAAAATAAAAGCAATGTATTGTAGTATTAATATGATAAAGAAGTAGGACATATGACAATGAGAACAGGATGGATGGAAATGTGACAAATGGAATTATATTGCTGAAAGGTACTTACATTATACATAAAGTGATATAATAGTAATTCAATACTAGGATAAACTAAGGGTGTATATTGCAGTCCCTTTGGCACTCATTAATAATAAAGAAGAGTTCTTAAAAAGTTAATAAATGTGATAACATGGAACATTACCACTAAACTACCTAATTAACACAAAGAGACAAGTGAAGAGCAATAAAGGAACAAAGAGTACAGGGGAATAACAAATCAAATAGCAAGATAGTAGACTAAATCCAGCTAAATAATAATTTTATTAAATATAAATGGACTAAACATTTCAACTAAAAAAGTGATTTTCAGGCTTAATGAAAAAGCAAGACTCAGCCATATGGAATTTACTACAGATGCATTTTAAATATACAGACATACAAGTTGAAAGTGAAAAAAGAAAATTGCATTTCATGCAAACACTAAGCATAAGAAAGCTCTATTAGTGTGTTGCTATAAAACAAAATAGACCTTGAGAAAGGGGAGGCAAAGAGGGTCGTTCCATAATGATAAAAATAATAAATTCATCAAAAACATATAACAATCCTAAATGTGTATATACCTATTAATAGAGTTTTTTAAATGCCAGAAACAAAAAAAAAAAGTCTAGAACTAAAGAGAAATAGACAAAGAGAACAATTGAAGTTAGAGATTTAACTCTCCCATTGTCAATAATTGTAGAACATCTGAACAGAAAAACTCAGTGAGAATGGAAAATATTTTAACAATATTATCAACCAATTTGACCTTGACATTTATAAAACACTACAACCAGCTAGTGCAGAATGTACATTCTTTTTAAGAATTCATATGTCATTTACCAAATTAGATCATGTTCATAAAACACATCTCAGAATACGTAGCCTAGAAGCAGACCTGCACACATGTGGTCCATAGGTTTTCTACAAAGGCATGTGCAAGTCAGTGGAGGAACACAACTCAATGGGTAAAAGAGTTCTTTTTAATAAATAATGTTGGAAAGCAAGATATATTTGGGAAAACAATTTTATTCTATCTTTAATAAAATATGAATTCATGGTAGATCATAAATATCAAGATATAAACTTTATTTTTAAAATATTTTTATTGTATTTTTTCCATTATCATTTATCCCTCTTATACCCTCTCCCACCTCCACCCAGCCCCTCCCACTGCTATCACTACACAGTTGCCCATGCTCTAAAAAATATAAAAGAGTATCTTCACAGCTATAGTGCAGAAAGATTTCTTAGAAAAGAGGAAACACTCAGCATAAAAAAGAAGCTGGACTGCAGTAAAACTAAGTATTTGTATTCATCAAAGGGCAACATTAATAAATGAAAAAGACAAGTTACAGAATGGAAGAAAATATTCACAACATATATATGACAAGTCATATCCAGAATGTATAAAATATTATAAATCAGTAATCAAAAGACAAGCCAATAAGAATGGGCAAAAGATATAAATGTCATAATAGCAGTTATAGCAAAAGTGTGCAAGTTGACTAGAAGGGACACAATGGAGCCTTCTGGCTGAGTGAATGTTATATGTATTGATTGGGATGGTTGTTACATGGGTGTATATATTTGTCAAAATTACTTTATCTGTGTACACTTCATAGGTGCGTTTTATTGTACATAAATTTCACCCCAAGAGAAGCTTAATATGAATGAATTTATTGTGTCCTTATCCATTAGCAAACTTTATACCAATGGTTCTCAGTCTGGGTGATTTTACCTTCCAAGGGGACACTCGGTCGTGTCTGCAGACACTTTTGATTAGCACATCTAGGGGCATTATCTAGTGGGTATAGGCCAGGAATGCTCATAAACACCCCACAATGCACAATACAGCCTCAAAAAAGAATTACTTGGCTAAATATGTCAATAATACCAATACTGAGAAACCTTGCTTTATAAAGAGGAAGGGAAAGGGGTCATTCATAAGGACATTTGATACATGAAATTTAAAAAAGTCCTTAATTAAGGGAAGAAGGGTCACAAAACTGAGCCTGACTTAAGTGAAGATGAGAAGGCAAGAAAGAAAAGAAATATTTTAAATAAAATGAAGATGGTCCATGTTAGTGGATTGAATTCATAAGACTGTTAGGAATTTCAGCTGATAAAGAAATAAAGAAGGGGAATGGATATAAAGTTGGGTGGATGCTGCATTATGTGTTAAGGTCTGTGTTATGATCTGTGAATGTAAAATACAGGGAAACAGGGAATACAACAGGAAACAGGGGAGGTACAGATCATAGGTGCATGATGATAGAGTGAGGAGCAATCAAGGACACAGAAATAGACTCTCTCATCCATGAAGGTAATTAGAGCAATTAGAGCTTGTCTGCAAAGATCAAAAGGATTGCCTCCCTTTAGAAAGAAATCCTTCCTGTACTTAAAATGCCTAGCTCCTACCAGCAAAAGGGTTCCTGGGATGGGTGGGGAGCGACCCAGATGGTGACCACCAATTTTATTTTCCATTCCCTCTCAGCTACAGGTTATTGAGTCTTATCAGAATGTTGCTTTCTGAGAACAATTGCCTCAAAATAATTGCCTCAATTGCACAAGAAGGAGAAAGCTATCCAGTACAATGGGCAATTGCTTTCGGTCTCCCTGACTTTGTGAAACATAAGCAATATAAATGAACAAACATCCAAAAGAAACATTTCTTAAATTGACATGACCTTACTTCACACCAATATAGGAAAGAAGAAGCAAGAGCGTAAAGAAGGTAGAAGAGTAAAATGGAAAAGAAAAAGAAATAATGGCTAGAAATTAAGAGTAGAGAAAATAGGACTGTCACTCATATTAATAGGATTTCAAAATGACAGTCTTTAGTCCAATATATTTATGTATAAATTTATTTCAATTACAAAAGTAATACATACTGTTATAAAAGTATATATGTTTAAGTAAGATGTGACAGTTATGAAATAAATAAGGTTATTTATTAATGGGTATTTGATAATTCAGTTTCGTGCTATTATAAAGTAGGCTTTGAGAGAAATTATGTTACCCTTGTACATATAATTGTATGTACCTGTGTGTTTGTCCCTTGTATATGTAATCTTGTACACCTGCGTGAGCATATCTGTAGGGCAAATTTCTAGGAGTGGAATTGCTATGTTAAAATATATACATCCTTAAATTTTGATAAATATTTCCCTTCAAAATATCTGTACCAATTTTATTTCTCCCATCAGTAATATATAAATACTTGATTCCTCATTGCCTTAGACAAGTAATGACTGGCGTGTAGAAGCAGGAATCATTCTGAGGTACTGCATGGCAAATAGCTTAAAATTGACTCTTAAACATCAGTGTCCTTAAACTATACCTTAGTCATTCTTCCTCAGTGCCAGCTAATGTAAAGTCCCAGCTTTCTCTGTCTTTGTGGCTTCTCTCCTATCTCTCCCTCCAAGGCTGAGTTTGGGTAAATGAGAGGAAAGGGGAAGTACAGAAATATTTTGTTTTCTGAATGACTTCTATGTGTCAGACACTGTATTAGCTGAGTTTTGTTTTGTTTTAATTGTTTTGTTATAATTTTTCAGTCTTCAAAATACCAGTATGCCATAACTAATATCCTAAAAAGTAGATTTAATACAAGTGGTATTATTAGAAATAGAAAAGACATTTTGTAATGATAACTATAAAACAATCCTAAATCTGCATGCACCAAAAGCAAAGCTTGAAAATATATAAAGTGATTTCCAGTCAAGATGGTGATGTAGGCAGACAGGGCTCTCCTCTTCACACAACCACATCAAAATTACAATGAAAATATAGAACAACCGTCACTCAGGAATGTCAGAAATCCCGCTGAATGGAAGTGGGATGACTACAGAATTGAAGAAACCACAGCCACCCAGACTGGGAGGAGGGGAACAGATGCAGAATGGGCTTGCCTCACACCCATGTGGATAAAAACTCAGGAGGGATATCTCAGGAGCAAGGAGTCCCAGACCCCACACCAGGCCCCCAAGCCCAGTGTTCCAGTTCCAGGAAGATAAGCCCCTACAACTTCTGGCTGCAAAGACAAGCGTGGGTTGAGTTGGTGCAGGAGGCTGCTGGAACCCTAAGCAATTCCTCTTGGGGAACCCACACATGGACTCACCAACCCAGACTCACACTCTCTGAGCTCCAGCACTGCAGTGGTAGCTTGAAGGGCACTAGAGATATACAAGGAGGCACTGAAGTGTCTGGCATCAGGGCAAGCAGAAGTCATTGACCCTTTACTGAGCCCTCTGCCTACAGAGCCTATAGGCTGGTGCCATATCTGAGACTCCATCAGTCTGGCTAACACTGTGTAACTCACCTTGGAGATCCACAGAGGCTCTATCTCACCCAACTTATGGGCCCACCCAAGCTGCATTTCCATAAGAATGGCTGGTCTTGGCTCCTAAATCCTACCAAATGAACAACAGCTGGCTTCATTGAGCCCTAGTGGCAGACATTTTAGAGTCACAGCTTAGCTTCACCTGGGAATCTCCAAGCCCAGCACAAGTAGCAGCCATCTCAGATTGCTTTATTTCTCAGGCAGAGTGCCACAAGCAAAACACAGGTTGGGGCCAACCTTGGTCTGCACCATCCATGAAACCCCAGGGCCAACACACCCCGTGGGCAGCTATAGACCACATTGGAGAAGCACCACTCTGCCCCCACACAACTGATCCTCTATGGAGGGCAGAGGTTGGCGGTCACATACAGTCCTTGCAGCTGACTGGCCTGGATATATCCCTCCCATTGATCTGCCAACAGCAACCAAGGCTCAACTGCAAATGAAAGCTGTACTCAGCCCACACAAAGGACACACCTAAAGTACCCAGCTTGAGTGATAGGGGAGGCTGTGAGACTGGACCTTACAGGACACCTACTACATTAGGCCACACTACTGAAACAGAATCAAAGCAGCTCTACCCAATACATAGAAACAAACACAAGGAGGATGCAAAATCAAGGAGACAAAGAAGCATGGCCCAAATGAAAGAACAGATCAAAACTCAGGAAAAAGCTTAATGAAATGGAAATAAGCAATCTGTCAGATACAGAGTTCAAAACACTGGTTATAAGGATGCTCAAGGAATTTGGTGAGGACCTTAGCGAGCATTAAAAAAAAAGAAAAGAAACAGAAACAAAGGATACACTAATCAAAATAAAGAACAATTTACAGGGAAACCAGAGCAGAACGGATGAAGCCAGGGATCAAATCAATGATTTGGAACGTAAAGACGAAAAAACAACCATGCAGAACAACAAAAAAGAATTAAAAGAATGAGGATAGCATGAACAACCTCTGGGACAATTTCAAGAGGTCCAACATTCACCTCATAGGTGTGTCAGAAAGAGAAGAGAAAAAGCAAGAAATTGGAAATTATCTGAAAAAATAGTGAAAGGAAACTTCTCTAATATGGTAAAGGAAATAGACATGCAAGTCCAGGAAGTGCAGAGAATCCCAATTATGATGGATGCAAAGAGGCCCAGTCTAAGACACATCATTATTAAAAGGCCAAAGGTTAAAGATAGAGACTCTTAAAAGCAAGAGAAAAGAAATTAGTTACTGCAGTGTTGCCAGATGGGAGGTCTGGGGGAGAATGGTTTAAGATGTGAAGGGATTAAGGAGTACAAATAGATAGTCACAGAATACTCATGGAGATATAAAAACTGTATAAGAAATGGAGTAGCCAAAGAATTTATACACATGACCCATGGACATGAACAATGGTGAGGGTATTTCCCGAGGGAGTAGTGAGCACTGGGTGGAGGGGGGCAAAAGGGGTAAAATCAGGACAACTATAATAGCATAATCAAAAAAATATAATAAAAAAATATAAAGCAAAGTTGATAGAACCAAAAACAATAGGGACAAATTCACAATCTTAATTGGAGATTTTAATAGTAACTGAAAAAACAAGCATACAAGAAATTGGTAAGAATGGAGAAGATTTGCATCATATGATTAACCTACTTAGCCTAACATATAGAACACTATACCCACCAATTACAGAATACACATTTTTCTCAAAAGCACATGGGATATTTTACCAAAATAAACCATAACCTGAGGCAAAAAGCAAGTCTCAACAAATTTCAAAGGATTTATATCTTAGAGTATGTTTTCTGACTGTAGAGGAATTAGACTAGATAACAATAAAAGATTAACTAGAGAATCCCCAAATATCTGAAAATTAAGCAACAAACTTCTATATAGCCCATATTTTTAAAAACCCTCAAAATGAAAACTGGAAAGTATTTGGAACTAAATGATAATTAAAATATGGTATATCAAAACTTGCATGGTAAAGCTAAAGCAACAGCCAGAAGGAAATTTAAGGAAGGAGTGATAGCAATTTTAAGTGAACTGTTAAAAGGACAGAAAAAGAGGAAATATGTCCCAAGGACATATCTAGCAAGGACATTATAAGAAAGAAAAACTAAGACCAATCTCTCTCATGAGCATAGGTGCAAAAATCCTAACCAAAACATTAGCAAGTTGAAAAAATACTACATGATGAGGTAGGTTTTATTCTAGGAATGAAAGATTGATTTAGTAATGTGAGTTAGTATGACACCAAAATAAAGAAAAAAAATCACCCAGTCATCTCAAAAGATGCATAAAAAGCATTTGATTATATTCAACACCTATTCATGATTAAAAAACAATGAAACCTATTAGCAAATTAGGAATAAAAGACTTTCTTAACCTAAAAAAAACTATCTACAAAACATCTCTAGATAATAGCATATTTAATGGTGAAACATAGAATGCTTTTCACCTGGGATTGAAAAGAAGAAAAAAGATATTTTCTCCATCTGTATGCAACATTCACAGGCGATGGTAACTCATGTAATAAGGGAAGAAAACAAAGTAAAAGCTATGAGATTGGAAAGAAAGAAATATTATTTACAAATTACATAATTATAAACATAAAAAATCCAAGAGAATCTACAAAGTACATACTAGAAATAATATGTGAATTTAAGAAGTTCATTGAGTATAAGGTGAATACATAGAATCTATTATATTTCTATATACCAGCTAAAAAAATAGCAAATAAAATTTTATAAAAATACCATTTATGATAGCACCAAAACACCCCTTGAAATAAATCTAATAAAAGATGCACAAGACCCCTACCCTGAAAGCTATAAAACATGATTGAGATCAATTAAATAAAACTTAGGAAGTCTCAAACAGACTGCCTAAGGTCAGACAGGGTCAAAGTCTGACATCATCAGAGGCAAATCCAGAAAGTAAAAACAGTGGTCTCCAACCATAAAAGTTCACATGACAAACTCAGGAAATCAAGGCAGATCAACTTAAGAAGCAGAAGCAAAAAAGAAGAGTCTCACAAATAATGGGAAGACAAAGAAATAACCCCCCAGTTGAAGGGAAAGGAGGAATCCCCACAAAGAGAACCAAATGAAATAAAAGCGAGTAAACCTTGGGATATTGAGTTCCAAACAACAGTTCTAAGGAAGCTCAATGAGTTCAGTGAGCTCAGAAAGAATTACCAAGAACTACAGGGAAACTACGAGGAACTTACTACAAACTATATCATCATGAAAAAGGACATAGAAACTATCAATAAGAGACAAGAGGAAATGAAGAATACGATTTCTGAATTGAAGAACACAGTAGAAGGAATCCAAAGCAGGCTAGATGAAGCTGAGGACCGAATCCGCGAGCTGGAGAACAAGGTGAAAAAAGGCTCCCAGAAAGAGCAAGAAAATGAAAAAAGACTCAAAAAGAATGACGAGGCATTGAGGGAAATGTAGGACAACCTGAAACATAATAATATCTGCATAATAGGGATACCAGAAGGAGATGAGGATGAGGAAGGTATAGAGAACCTGTTTGAAAAAGTAATGATGGAAAACTTCCCTAATTGGAGGAGAGAAAAAGTCACTCAAGTCCAGGAAGCACAGAGGGTCCCATTCAGGAGGAACCCAATGAGGCCCACTCCAAGACACATCATCGTTAAAATGACAAGTATCAAAGACAAACAGAGAATTCTAAAGCAAGCAAGGGAGAAAGAGGTAGTAACATATAAGGGAGCCCCAATACTGCTAGCATCTGACTTCTCAACAGAAACACCGCAAGCCAGAAGGGAATGGCAAGAAATACTCCAAATCATGAAAAGCGAAGACCTGCAACTAAGACTGCTCTACCCAGCAAAGCTCTCAGTTAAAATGGAAGGCAAAATAAGGAGTTCCCCAGACAAAAGAAGGCTAAAAGAATACACTTCCACCAAACCAGCACTGCAAAATATGCTAAAGGGACTGCTTTAAGGTGAAGAAAAAGTTTCTATGAATACCCGGTTCTTTCAGAGTTGCCAATACTTGATATTACCAATATTTTTAATTCTCATTAGTCTGATTGTGACAATGATGTTATTTTAATTGTTCCTTTACTGTTTGTTGAAACTAAACCTGTTTTAGTATATTTCTTGCCTATTTCTATTATTTATTTTTAAAAAAGCTTTAAATGACTTTTTGGTATTCTTTACCCATTTATTGATTAAAGGTTTGTAGAACTTTTTTCCCTAAAAAAAAAACCAAAAACCAAAAAACAAGAAGCAAAAAACCTATTAATTATGTTTAAGATGTTACAAATACTTTTCTATTCTATTCCTTGTCCTTTAACTTTTTAAATATGTATATTACTATATAGTTAAATGTTTAATATAGTCATATTGTCAATAAAAAAAATCTTAAAATGAAGACATATGCCCTGTCTGTACCATAGAGTAAAAGACTCAGTATTATAGAGATGTCAATTGTCTCCAAACTGATTCAATACAATTTTATCCAACACTGAAATTGACGGGGGCGGGGGCGGTGGCGAGGGGAGATGGAATTAACAAGCAGATTCTAAATTTTATATTGAAATGAAAAGTATCCACAAAGTCAACATTCAGAAATCAAAGGCATTTTTGTACACCAGCAATGCAATAGAAGAAGATGAAATCAGAAAAAAAAATACCATTCGATATAGCAAGAAGAAAAATAAAGTACCTAAGCATAAATTTAACCAAAGACGTAAAAGACCTGTACGCAGAAAACTATACAACATTGAAGAAAGAAATTAAGGAAGACACAAATAAATGGAAGCATATACCATGCTCATGGATTGCAAGAATTAATATCATCAAAATGTCCATACTACCCAAACCAATGTATAGATTCAACGCAATCCTTATTAAGATACCAATGACGTATTTCACAGAAATAGAACAGACATTTCAAAAATTTATATGGAACCATAAACAACCCCGAATAGCCGCAGCAATTTTGAGAAAGAAACACAAAGTAGGAGGGATCACAATATCGGACAGCAAACTCTACTACAAAGCCACTATACTCAAAACAATCTGGTACTGGCACAAGAACAGACCCATAGACCAGTGGAACAAAATAGAAAGCCCAGAAATAAGCCCAGATCTCTATGGGCAAGTAATATTTGACAAAGGGGGCAGAAGCATAAAATGGAGCAATAATAGCCTCTTCAACAAATGGTGTTGGGAGAGCTGGACGGCTACATGCAAAAAATTGAAATTGGATCATCAGCTGACACAATACACAAAAATAAACTCAAGATGGATAAAAGACTTAAATATAAGTCGCAACACCATAAAAGTCCTAGAGGAGAACATTGGCAGGAAACTCTCAGATATCCCACGCAGCAATTTTTTCACTGATATGTCTCCTAAAGCAAGGGACGTAAAGGAAAGAATAAACAAGTGGGACCTCATCAAAATAAGAAGCTTCTGCACGGCAAAAGAAAACATCAGCAAAATGAAAAGGGAGCCAACCATATGGGAAAACATATTCGCTAATGATCCATCAGATAGAGGTTTGATCTCCAAGATATATAAAGAACTCACTCGACTCCACTCCAAGAAGACAAACGATCCAATCCAAAAATGGGCAAAGGACCTGGGCACACGCTTTTCCAAGGAGGAGATACAGAGGGCCCAGAGGCATTTGAAAGGATGCTCTGCATGACTAGCCATCAGAGAAATGTAGATCAAAGCCACCATGAGGTACCACCTCACACCGGTCAGAATGACCATCATAAACAGATCAACAAACAACAGATGCTGGCGAGGCTGTGGAGAAAAGGGAACCCTAGTCCACTGTTGGTGGGAATGCAGACTGGGGCAGCCACTGTGGAAAGCAGTGTGGAATTTCCTCAAAAAGCTGAAAATGGAACTGCCTTTTGATCCAGTGATTCCCCTGCTGGGACTATACCCTAAGAACACCAAAATGCCAATACAAAAGAACCTATGCACCCCAATGTTCATAGCAGCACAATTTACAATAACCAAGTGTTGGAAGCAACCTAAATGCCCATCAGTAGATGATTGGATCAAAAAGTAATGGTACATATACACAATGGAATACTACGCAGCACAAAGAAAAAAAGAACTATTAAACTTCGCGACAGCATGGATGGAACTGGAGAGCATCATGCTAAGCGAAATAAGCCAATGGGCGAAAGACAAATACCATATGATCTCACCTATAAGTGGAACCTAACCAACAATACAAAGATGCAAGGAAAATAAGACCAGCAACACTGAAAGGAAAAGAAATCAACAGAGACAAGAGGGAAGGAGGGAGGGGGGGGCGGGGAAAAGGAAGGGAAGGGGAAAGTCAAGGAACATATAGCAAGGACTCATGGACAAAACCAAAGGGGAAGAGCTGAGGGAGGGAGGGAGGGAGGGGGCAAGGGAAAGTGGTGGGGGGTAGGCAGAGACAAATGTATTTGAAAAAATAAATTAAAATAAAATTAAAAAAAAAAGAAATGAAAAGTATCCAAATTAGGCAAACTAATATTGAAGGAAAACAAATCTGGAATGTTTGTATTACCAGATATCAAGACTTACAAAGCAGTGGCAATTAACACAATAAGATAACGAGGTAAGGATAGTGACATAGACCAACAGAACAGAATAGCGCCTCCAGAAACAGACTCGAACTTATGTAGTCACATTGTTTACAACAAAAGCACAACTGCAATTCAGTGGGGGAAAGTGTTGTCCTTTCAATAAATGATCTGGGCCTATTGCTACCCATAAAGGAAAACAAGACAAAGCAAAAACTTTGAATCTTACACAATACACAAAAAAAATAATTTGAGATAGATCACAGGCCTAAAAGTGAAAGCTAAAACAATAAAGATTCTAGTACAGAACACGGTATAGTATCTTTATGAACTTGGGAAAGATATCTTAAATATGACCACAAAAAACATTACCCATAAAAGAAAAGATTACATTGAACTCCATTAAAATTAAGAACTTCCGTTCATTCAAGAGCACCATTAAGGCAAGCTACAAACCTCCCAAAGATATTTGCAATACATGTGTCCGGTAAAGAACTCAGTACTCAGGATGTATAAAGAACTACTGTAAATCAATAAGATAAAGACAACCCAATTAAAAATTACGCAAAGAGACTTCAACAGGCACTTCACAACAGAGAATTTAAAAATGAAATAAGTATATGAAAAGTGTTTAATATTAGTCATAAGAGAAAATGTGAAAAGCCACAATACAACATGATTACACTCCTACCAGAGTAGCCGAAGTGATCATGCACTGGTTGAAACATGGAACAACTGGTACAAACACTTTGAAAAGCATTTGATAGATCAGCTAAAGCTAGGCGTGTATGTAGCCTGTGATCCAGCAGTTCCTCTCTTGGTACATACCCAACTGAAATCAATGCTTGCACCTGTGGCAGCTTTATTTATAATAGCCTGGACAGGAAATAATACACATGTTCATAAACAGCAGTTGGTAAGTAAATTGTGGTATATTTTTACAGTGAAATACAATGGAAAAAGAACACAGTACTGCTACATAAAACAACATAGCTAAACTTCAAAAAAAATGTCATGTGAAAGTAGCCAGGCACAAGAGGACATACTATGTATTCTGTTTATATGAAGTACAAAAACAAATAAAATTACTCTATGCTGCAATGGAGGTCAGAATAGTGATTACCATTTGGGAGTTTTCACTAGAAGGGAACATAAAAGAAACCTGGGATGTTGGAAACATTCTATGTCTTTGGTGGGAGTTGGTCTCTCAGGGCGTTAACTCCCTGTTCTTCACGTTTGTGCATTCTGGCCCATGTGAGTGGCCTCTGATAGAGCCAGATCTCAGGCACCATGGGGCAGTGTTTTATGTGAGCCAAAGCCTCTGTGAATCCGTTTAGACTGGACTTAGGCACCAGAGATTTTTGCGCTGCAACCACAGCCTGCCCTTTGGAGGCCATGCTAAACTAGGCCCTCTTCTTAGGAAAAAGAGACAGGCCCAGGGTGTTACAAGATGAGGCGATGGTGGTAGCAGCAAGTGCTCTCTATTGAGCAAGCAGCAAAGGCCCAGCAGGGGAGGCCAGGCAACGCTGGGGAGGCACCTAAACTGGGTCTGTCATACCAGGTGACTCCTGTTCTAAGCAACTACAGCAGCTACAACCCAACAAGGGTTTAGAGGTAACCCTCAGAAGTAAAGCGCTAGGTTACAGCAAAAGGCAAGTAACACAGATCAGCCAAAATGCTGGCTAAAAGAGGGAAACTGGTGATGAAGGAAGGAGGTAATATACTTAACAGCCTTGAGACACGCTGTAGCAGCAGGCACTACAATTTTTTTTCAATAACTCTTGCTTTAGGTATTGCAGAGGATTGCCATTGATCTTGGAGGAGACTTGGAAAAAGATTCCATGAATGATTGGACTGCTTTCTCTCGGGAAAAAATTGAGACAACTTGTGCTCACAAAAAAAGAAAGAGAGAGAGAGAAAGAGAGAGAGAGAGATACAGAGACAGAGAGAGAGAGAAAGAAAAAGAAAGAAAGAAAGAAAGAAAGAAAGAAAGGAAGGAAGGAAGGAAGGAAGGAAGGAAGGAAGGAAGGAAGGAAGGAAGGAAGGAAGGAAGGAAGGAAGGAAGGAAGGAAGAAAGAGAAAGAAAAAGAAAAGCAAGAAACTCTACATTATAATGTTGGAGCTAGATACAATGAAAGGGCCTGAGTGGACCTGAGCAGTTCAAGCAATAAGTTGTATTGAACTCATCTCATTGAACCTCCCCAGGCTGGGCTTCCTCTAATCTATTGGACCCTTGGTCACTTGCTCCACTTTAGTCACTATACACACTCGTTGCACACCTGAGTTGTTCCACTACCAGAGATCAACCAGGAATCCTTTCCTGGGTTGGAAACCCCGGAAAGATACATGTGTTTGGGGACATGAAATATTTTAGAATCTAAATATGTTACTTCATATCTATAATAAATGCATACACTTATTCACTAAGAATTGAATATGCTATTTTTATATAAAAGCATATTTGATCATCTGGACGACAACCACTTTGAGTATATCCGTTCTATTAAATGCTTCACTTTTGACTGTGTAAATGTTACATACTTAAGCATTAAGTATTAATTATTAACAGTAAGTGAGTACTAATTTCATTTTTATGAACTAATGTCAAAGAAAAGGGGCAGACAAGTTGAAATTTGTGCTTAGCACCATGTGAAGATCAAATAAAATCATGTGATGACTTCAAGTAATTTGAGTACTATAGGAAAGTGGCAAACCTTTTTGAGTTTTCACCTGAAGTTTGGCTAACTTAAAAAATCTATGTAGTAGCTGGCAGCCCATAATTCATATTCTGAGAGACATTTCATTTCAGTAAAATAATGTAATGTTAATTTGAATTTTATTGAGCAATAGAGGTCTGATGAGGAAACCCGAAAAAGTTTGCTTTGCACTGTGAGATAAAAGTTTTTTTATCTATTTGTCTCCAATATAAAATATTCAGTAATATCTATGTTGCCTGCTAATGCTTTTGGTGCAAGTGGATTGTCTAAGGAAGCACCAAGAAGTGTTGAGGTTATGTCAAGATTGATGAGGATAAAAATAACGACCATCTTGAGGGATAACTGGATATATGATTTATACCTAGTAAGTATATACCTATACTTATTGAATACATAGAACAGACAGGCCTCCCCTAGGCAGACAGGGGATGGAGGGCATTCTTGTATGGGCCAGTCCCAGGTTGGGCAATCATGTGTAAGAAGTAAACATCTTTCAATGGCCAAGCCGCATGACACCTGCAAGTCCTTCCATGGAACCGGATATGGGTTTCCCACCCTCTTTGCTAGCATCTGGCAAAGGTGAAGGCAAGACTAATGATCCTTTCAAATTAAATATTTAATGTACACAGAAGTTAAGACTAAGATAGTTATTGTTCCTCATATCAGAGACAAATGCAAAAGTGAAATAATTGGTCAAGGGGTCAAAGTCCTGTGGTAAATCACCTCTGGTAACTTGGAAAAATGCGTGTCTCTATAATCATATAAATAGGAGTAAAGAAAGATGCCACTAAAACCAGGGTTAATCAAAGAGATTAATCAAAGGGAGATGCGCAGTAATGGGACCATTTAAGAGTTCTGTTTTCATCTTGGTCCTTCTTCTTCTGGAAGGGGCCCTGAGTAATTCACTCATTCAGCTGAATAATAATGGCTATGAAGGCATTGTTATTGCAATTGACCCTAATGTGCCAGAAGATGAAACACTCATTCAAGAAATAAAGGTAAGTTTGAAATGGTAATTATTCACGCTTTTAAAAAATTAAGCAAAAAATTAAGCATAATTTTGTAATAGGATGAACATGAGTTCTCTAACTCCAGCTGTGTGATACTGGTGAGTTATTTTTATCTCTGAGCTTCAGTTTGTAAATTGGAAATAGTAACAGTCAACCATTAGGATTCTTCTGAGGGATAACATAATAAATGCAATGTATACAACTAAGAGTCCCATACATTGTTGGTGCTTAATAAATGATGTCTGCATTTACTGACTGTGGACAATTCCACTAAAATTTATCCAGTTCTGTACTAAAGGAAAGCCAAGTATATTTGATAGATATTGTGAGATGCACAGAGAATAATTCCTTTCTCTGATTTTTACCACTGGATCAAATCAGATTCTCCTTTTTATTCTCCTAATTGTAATCCTCTTCTCTGTGATCCTAATACAGAAGCCCAGGATGCAAATCTCTAACTTGAGAATAACCCTGACCCTTTCAATGGAAGGAAACCCTGCATTTTACCAGCCCCAATGCAAGGGATCCTTTCAGGTTGCTGAGTGGCCTCACATTACTTGCTACTTCTTCTGTGAGGGAAGGAAAAACTAGAGAAGATGCTTCCTGTCCTGGGCAACTATAGTAAGGTGGAGATGTCTGGTACAATAAACAGCTAAGAATAATAGGGAAATGCCTTATAAATGACCACCCTGGAATCTGGCTGTAGCACATCCAGAGGCAGTATTGAGTAACCAGGAAAAGTATTGGTATATAAAGTGGGGCAATAATAAGCGCCTTCCTCATAGAATTTTGTGAGGATTAAATTTAACAATGCATGCTCATAAGGGAAGCTTGGGTGAAAGATACATGGGAGCTCTACAATTTGTGCATGTTTTATACATCTAAATTTAAAATATGTTTAAAACTTTAAAAATGCATGTAGAGTGTCTGGTACATAGCAAGAGCTCAATTAATGGTAGGCATAATTCCCCCTTTTAATCCTTCTAGACGAAAAGGGTTCATTCTTTTTAACCAAGCCAGAGTTCCTGAGTGTGAGGTCATAAGTTAATAGTGTTATCCTGGACAGTGTGGCTCCGTTGGTTGGAGTGTCGTCCCTAAGTCAAAAGGTCACAGGGTCAATTCCCGGTCAAATCACATGCAGGTTCGATTCCAGTTACAGGTGCAGTCCTAGTTGGGGCACATAGGAGAGGCAACTGATCAATGTTTCTCACATGATGTCTCTCCCTCTCTCTCTCTCCCTTCCCCTCTCTTGAGAATCAATAAGCACGTCCTCCAGTGAAGATACAAAAAAAAGTTTAACAGTACAGGAGTCCTAGTGATTGCCCTCAATGTTCCTTGCTCTAAGCAGAACCAAGCCCCCAAAGATAGAGTTTGGACAGAGAAGCATCTCTACCTTAAAGAGGAGTTTGAGGCTGGAGAACTGTGGTAGTTGGGGGTAGGGGGAGCTTATCTGTTGAACCCAAAGACTGTCAGATATTACTGCCGCTGGTAAAAGGGAAATTCATATGTTTTGAAATCTCTCAACAATCAGACAGCTTGGGTAAGCTATTGATTGCCTCTACCCTTAGAAATGGAACCAGCGCCACCTGGAGCAACAGACAAAGAAAGTGAGCAGGGAAAGTGCAGCCAGTATGTTTCTGTCTCTGGCTGGAGGGATAGGAACCTGCCAGAAGAACATAAATTCCTGATCTCTAATGACAATATTCATTCATATTTACATGGTGCTTTAGAGTTTTCAGAGAGCTTTTACCTCACTCTTTGGAGGGTTTTCTCTTGAGAAATGTATTTCTTACTACAATTACTAAATTGGCTTTCTGGTATGAATCTTAAATGATTTGGGTGTGAGATAAGTTGGTTTCCACATATTGTAAAGTATATGATTGTCTAATCATTATGCTATACACTTGAAACTACTACAAAATAATATTGAATGTAAGCTGTAATTGAAAAATAAAATAAAAGAGTTAGGGGCAATAGTGTGTTCAGAGTCCCTAACAAAGTAGTTAATAAAAGTGAGTTTTTCCCTACTGATGTTCGAGATCTGCAGAGTTACGGACCTTAACTGTGGGCCTTTCTGCCTTTCCTGGCCATCCCTCACTCTGTTTTCTGAGGAGAGACTCCCCTCTCTGGTGCCCTTGCGGGGACAGAAGCCTTTACGTCAGCTCTTAATTACTTGCTTCTGTTCAGGGTATTATGCTAAATGAAATAAGATAGTCAGATGAAGACAAATACAGTATGATTTCACTTATATATGGAATCTAATGAACAAAATAAACAAAATAGAAACAGGCTCATAGATACAGAGAACAGACTGACAGTTGTCAGAGTGGAGGGGGACTAAGGAGCTGGGTGATGTAGGTGAAGGGATTAAGCCCCCCCCCAAAAAAAACCCTCATAGAACAAGACAGCAGTTGGATGATTACCAGAAGTGAGGGAGATGAGGTTAGAACTGTACATTTGAAACTTATATAATTTTATTGACCAATATAACCACAATAAATTCAATTAACAAAATACTTGCTTCTGCATGACATTTCCCAACATTTCTCCACCTACAAGTTGCATCCACTGCACCTGCCATGTCAGTATCTGGCAGAAGCAGAGAGAGCACACTCCATAAAATGAGGAAGTGAGAGTGAGGATGAAGCGTGAGCGCGCACTCTCTTTCTCTCTCTCCCTCTCTCTCTCTCTCTCTCTCTCAGACACACACACAAAAGATGCACAATGGGAGTAGTGTATCTCAGAGACCTCCTCAATGCATGCAAGTCCAAGAAACTGCTGTCTTGACACTCCTGGACAGTTTACCACTCATCACAACCATTTCATTCATGCATGCATGCATGCATTTGTCAATTCATCCAACAAATATTTACAAAACATTTACATGATGTCAGGTGCCAGAAATCCAGTGGGAAACCATGTACCATCCCATCCTGGAGGGATTTCCAGCTGATCCTAAAAGCTGTCATCCTCGACCTCTCCAGGCCTCAGAAGTTTAAATGTCTATTTGGATATGAGGTTGCCTTCTCAAAATCAGGAACAAATGCCGAAGCAAATATCCCTTATTAAAGTGTCTGTTAAAACAGGGAAGACAAGAGCATTTCATGCTGCTTATTTTTCCTCCTGGGAGACACTGAAAATTCACATTTGACTAGTCAAACTGTAATATAATAGTCTAACATAGGAAGCTTTAAACTTTTTAATTTTTTTGGTGACCTTGACCCAGTGTTTTTATTTTAAAAATAATACAATGTAAAATCATCCAGTGGTTGATAAAAATATGGCCTTTTGGAAGAAGGAGATACAAATCATTATAAGAACTTGTTCAAAACTAGCAAGGCAACCATTATTACTATTTGAAAGTAGGGAAACTGAGGTTCAGAGAGATCAAATAAATTCCTGGAGTTTATCCTGTTAGGAAGTGGCAGGGAGGGATTCACCCCTGTATCAGTGGGCAAGTACTGCTTCCCCACACAAAGATGAACTGGTTCTGCTCCTCAGGCCAAACCCACTAGGCGCTGGAGTCTAGGCGCTCTGGTCTGCTCCCGGAAGGAATTTTCTCCTGCAATGGTCCCTTTTTTCTCTTGCAATATCAGTGCCCCCGACCCAGCCCCCAGCATCAGCATATGCATATGCTATAATAGTTTCCATTTAAAATAACACACACACAAAACTCTCTTGCCCTGAAGTACTCCTTCTGCTATGGCATCGCATCTCCATCCCCTTGGATTTACAGAAAAACATCTTGAGCTGTTGTCTATATTCATCGCCTCCACTTCCTCCCTTCCCGCTCTCTTGAATTCACTCAAATGGATGTGTTGGCTCACCCAAGTTGCCAAATACTATGATCAGTTCTTATTCTTATCTTTCTTTTTTTTTATTAAATTTATTGGGGTGACATTGGTTAATAAGATCAGTTAGGTTTCAAGTGTACATTTTTCTATGACATACGGTCTGTATATTGCATTGCATGCCCACCATCCAAAATCAAATCATCTTCCATCACCATATATTTGATCCCCTTTACCCTTTACTGTCCTCAAGGCCCCCCCTTCTTTCTGGTAACCATCATGCTGCTGTCTGTGTCTATAAGCGTTTGTTGTTTGTTTTTCCTTTCTTGATTGCTCAGCAGCATTTGCCATTGATGATCGCTCACTTCTTGAAACACCTTCACTCCATGCCTTGTGCTCTCCTCCCCAATGCATCAGCTGCTCCTTCTGAGTCTCCTTGGCTGACTCCCCCTCTTTCTACCACGAAATGATGGTGGCTCCCACGTCTCAGTCGTTAGCCTTTCTTTTTCCTTGGTCTACACTCATTTTTTTTTAAAGATTTTATTTTTGTTTTTAGAGAGAGGGAAAGGGAGGGAGAAAGAGGGAGAGAAACATCCATGTGCCAGAGAAATATTGAATAGTTTCCCCTTGCATGCCCCCAAGCGGGTACCTGGCCTACAACTCAGGCCTGTGCCCTGTCTGGGAACTCAAACCTGAGGCGTTTTGCGAGATGATGCCCAACCCACTGAGCCACACCAGTCAGAGTTATACGCACTTTTGAGGGCAGTGGTTTTCAGTCCTAACAGCTTTAATGACCTTTTCGATAATAAATCTCTTATAATATCCTCTTTACTATCTTTATATGCATGTCAGGGTCATTTATAATTTAACACTACAGCTTTCATTTTAGAGAAATAAAGTTAGGTGTATTTTGAAAATAAATTATATAATCCTGCCACTTCCTTATATTTGACACTTAGTATTACACTAACAATCATTACTTACTAGCATAACATTTAGCTAGCCCCCCAAAATTACCACAGTTACATTCACTTTAATTTGCATTTCTTTCCAGCATTAGTTGGTGTGAGATGTTGAGACTTACACCCTCTAATTCTCAGGTTCTCCCTTAAAGGTTTTATTGACCCTCAAAGGATCGAATAAGATGACACCAATATATAACATTTTATAAACATTTGTGCTAAGAAAATATGGTTCCAAGTGCTTTCTTGACTTCATTTGATCCTCATCTTAGGAGCTAGTCACTATATTATTTTTCATTTTATAAATGGGGTGACTCAGAATCTGGAAGGCATAAGGAAATTGCCGGATGACCCACAGTGAGTGCTGGAGCCAGGATTAGGGTCAACCTCCAAAGTCTGCGTTGTCAATCGTTCCATTGGGACGCAGACCATGTGTTAAGTGCTCCAAAAAAGTTAACTACTATTATTTTACAAAGGTGTTTCTACATCTCCCTTCTGATCTTGATAAATAACTGGTCTTTACCAACTACTTTTTTCTAATGTGAAATACAGATGTGAATTTGAATGATTGGTAATGTAGTCTGCAATCATAATTATGCTTGCTACTTGTGTTTTCTTTTTTTTCCAGAACATGGTGACACAGGCATCTCCATATCTGTTTGAAGCTACAGGAAAAAGGTTCTATTTCAAAAGTGTTGCCATTTTGATTCCTGAACAATGGACGACAAAACCGGAGTATGTGAGACCAAAACTCGAGACCTACAAAAATGTGAGAATATCATGTTCTGTTTTCAAATTCAGTTTCCTTCTCTGATATAGATATTTTTCATCAGAATATTCTAGAATTAAATAAAGTTGTTTCAAAATAATACAGTATGAATAAGGTCAATTCATATGATGAAATTTTGTAACGATAAAAATTTTTCCTTAAATTTCAGGCTGATGTTCTAGTTGCTACACCTAATCCTCCAGGTAATGATGAGCCTTATACTGAACAGATGGGAAATTGTGGAGAGAAGGGGGAAAAGATTCATTTCACCCCTGACTTCATAGTAGGAAAGAAGTTGCGTCAGTATGGACCACAAGGTATGGGCAGAGATGAAACAAACATTCTACTATGCTTCTCATCACTTAATAATTTTATATTCAAAGTATATCAAAATAGCATTATCTTTCTGAGTAACCACATATAAGCCAAATTAACTGACAGCATACATTTTCACTTAAAACAAGGGTTCAGAATAGTGCATTTCAGTTAGAAATTTAATTTTTTTCATATTCTGCATAAATGTGTAAGTTAAGTGTTTTTAATTTTTAAAAATTATTAGTATCATAAAAGAACCGTAAGATAGTTTGTTGAAGTACTGTTAGGTTTCTACCGACGTGTTAAGGAGACTTCTTGCATTCAAAATTATACCGGCTGCCTGCAATTCACATAATAGCCTCCAGATGGTGCAGACTCACAGTGTTCTCAGACCTTCCCATGCAATCAAATTGTAAATGGCGGTCGTTAACAATCAGATCCTGATTCAGAATCTGCCTTTTTAACAAGCTCCCAGGTAATGCTGATACTGCTTGACTGTGACCACACTTTGAGTAGCAAAGAGAATTTCCTTGCAGTTCAGCTCTCAAAAAACAGTAACTACAGAAAAAAATCCAATTTTCCTTCACAAAATAAACTATCATTCCCATATGAGCTATATAGAACAATCTTTGGAGAAACTATTAAAAGAAACAAGCAATAGAGTATATATAATATGTATTTTCTGGGCATAATCAAATGCAATTACTATTAGCTAATTAGGTTAATAATAACTAGTATTACTTATCTCTATTATCTTGAAAATATTAAAACTAGCTTGATTTTTTTCATTTAAACAAAAGAGCCCTGGTACCTCCACGCTTTACCCCACCTTCACTAAACCACTTACAGACTGTACCAGAAAGAAGGGCCAGACATGGCTCCTTGTGCTTCTACAACACTTTATTTCACTCCGTAACAGGAACAGAAAATTCCTGATGTGTGGCTCAATAAATACATGTTGAATTGATTTACCCAACTGCCCCATCTCACTCTTGAGCCCACTCCAGCCATCAGAGTCACCCCATACAACATCATTCCTTTACGATCTCTCCTTTCTGTGCTGTGACTCTGCTTCTGCTCCCTCACACTATTCCCTCATCTTTCAGAGGCCATCCATTGTTCCCCAGCACCTACAGAGTGAAGTCCAAGTCCTTAGTGGGAGACACTAACTCTCCTCAGCTGTACCTCTCACCTAGTGCTCCAAATTCAGCCCACCTAGGAATTTACATTCCTGAAAAACCGAACTGTATAAAAGTCTCTAATACATCTAAATTTAACAAATACTCACTGAGTGCCTGTTAAGTTCTACGCACTACGTGCCCAGACATGACGATGCAGAAGTCATGATGCCTGTCCTCACGGAGATGAGTGTTTAATGTGGGAGACTGGCGAGTAAGCAGCAATTATAACCTAAGTGCAATAATAGAATGTAATTGTAAAGGAGGGTTACCTAGCCTGGTCGAGGGATGTCAGAGAAGGCTTCTCGGTGGGTACAAGCTTGAGTTTGAAAGAAGAGAATCAATGATCTAGTCAGAGATAGAGAAGGAGTATCCCAAGCAGAGGAAAAATACGCAGAAAGGACCAGAGATGAGAAAGAGCCTGGTGTGGCTCTAGAAAATAAAAAGAGTTCAGAAATTCACTGTGATTATAGTTTTGGAAGTAGGTGGAGAACAGTGAGAAACATGGCTGCCAAGAGGAACATGGCCTGGACCATCAGGGACCTTGTACACCATATTAAGGAGCTAGACTTAATCCTGAACACCATAGGGAAGCCATTGAAGACTGGAGACATGGAGGGCAGCTGGGTGGCTGTTGCAGTAAACTGGGAGTAAGTGGCAATAAGACTGGAAAGATAAGGACTGAGCGGAGGTGGAGTAGGCAGGCCTTGAGGATTAATCAGTTATGAGCCATTGGGGATGCTGCCCTGGCTGCCCTATCAATGTCTCCAGCTGCCGCAGCAGCATGCGCTGACCTCCCTGTGACCACACTTGCAGCAGTCAGGGTTTAGTTATCTGTGTGCGTCATCCACTGGATTGCAAGCCACGTGAAGACAGGTCAGTTGTTTCACCGTTTGCATAAATAACTTCCTAGCACTTGCGATGTGCCTAATTAGCATTTGGCGAGCCAAAATAAGTAGTTGTATTTTTCAGAAATGTGCAGTTGGCATATTAATCTTTCTTTTAAAAATGAAAACTTTAAAAAATTAACATAGCAAAGCATAATAAAGGTTCATAAAAACTACTTTCTCTCAGTGTGAGAAAGTAATTTTACCGTTTTTACTGTAACCAAGTGTTTAATGTATTTTCTTACAGGAAGGGTATTTGTCCATGAATGGGCTCATCTACGATGGGGAGTATTTAACGAGTACAATAATAAACAGAAATTCTACTTATCTAAGGGAAAAAAGGAAGCAGTAAGGTATGGATATTTTGACCCAACATTTTCCCAAACTATTTTAAGTCACAACTGATTGTTTTCTTGGTCACTTTTAAAATGTCAGTCTTTTGCCTTGTTTTCTTCCATTTTCTCTTCATGCCTCCTGTTTCAGATTTCCACAAAACTACCACTTTTGCTTAGCTTGCAAACACTTCAGTTAGATGAATTCTCTACTTTGAAGTCACAAACGATTTGCCTGTGCATGTGTCCGTGTGTGGGGGGGGGGGGGTGGGGGGGGAACCTATGAGAAACCCACAGGCGCTAGGTTAAGTGGCTCCATCTTCCTGTGTCTGAATCAGTGATATAAACAAAACTAATGGGGCCCTTCAAGTGCCTTGAGGGCAGCATGGTATCTGCGTGGACTTTGTCAGCATGAATGGGCCTGAGAGAGACTGTGGAACTTACCTGAAGGACAATCCAAATATTAAAACAAGACAGAAAACTTCTCCCAGTTTGAATTAAACCCCATGCGATGTCAGTAGAAGGCAAACTGAGCACTTGGGAAGCACCCTAGGCTGTCATGTTTTTATGGGTGAGTTCTTGCAACCAACAGTTTCAGTGAATATAAACTGCTCTAGTACAGACATAAAAGAGACGGAACTTCCCAATTTATTTTAAACAGTTCACACAATTCAGATACTAAAACCTGACAGATGGCATGAAAACGAATTCTGTAGATATAGCTTTCTAAGAAGATTTTAAATAAAAGAACAGCAAGTTACATCTGGCAGAATTAAGGGAATAACAAACACACTAAGGTCAAGTAAAATGTCTTCCAGAAATTCAAAAATACTGCAATATTAGGTGAGTAATTAATATGGTATATTGAGTCAAGAAGAAAAATAAATAATTATTCCAATAGATTTGCAGAAGGAATTTGAAAATCTTGCATCTTTATGCCTGAGTTAGAAAACAATCACCTCTTACAGGTGAGATCATATGCTATTTGTCTTTCACCAACTGGTTTATTTCACTTAGCATAATAGTGTCCACTTCCATCCATGCTGCTGTGAAGGGTAGGAGCTCCTTCTTTCTTTCTGCTGCATAGTATTCCATTGTGTAAATGAACCACAGTTTTTTGATCCATTCATCTGCTGATGGGCACTTAAGCTGCTTCCAGCACTTGGCTATTTTAAGTACTTCTGCTGTGAACATAAGGGTATGTAAGTTCTTTTGAAATGGTGATTTGGGATTTAATTTTTAAAAATAAAGAAAGAAAACAGCCTGTTATTAAAGACTAGGAGTTGGTACAACTCCCCTCTCCACTTCTGCTTTCAGGTCTGCTTGCCTAATGGCTCCTTAAGATGTGCTCAGCTTTGGCTTGGTTACTCTTGATTTGGTACTTGTTTCCAAGAGGAGCTGTACTGGGCTTAGAGCTCAGCCTTGGCTTCCCGTCTCTCCCACAGGGACATTACTGCTCTCCACTTTTCCCTTTCTTCATTGCATTCAAACTGTCAACATGGACCATTTCCATTTTATTCCCCTCATTGTTGTAACAGACACAAGCAAACACTAAGTGCCTCCTAGAGCCATGTGTACATCGTGTTCCAGATTCCTTTAGCTGCTCCCTCTGCACTATATAATCCACAGCCCAGGGTCACTTCCCTAATGTGATCGTACATTGGACTGACCTCTCAAATCTCAGCCAATGGATGCCATACCACACATGGCATTTACCTTTTCCCCTTCTCTTTTCTAAGCTTCTGTATAGTTGGACACTATATCCCCTCAAGAGAAAAGCTAATAAATACATGTTCCTTTCTAGAGATATTCTAGAAATATCTGCATATATAGCATGTTCTTCTTTCCACAGATAACATTAGTAAATGTGGCTAATTACCGTATCCTCTTAAAATGAAGTTTTCTTATAATATAGTAATAATTTATTGCTTATTATCTTCCAACTTAATTTTTTAAGGTCCAGAAGCAATCACAAAATGGTAGTATTGCCCACAATACAGGGTTACTTCCTTAATATGATACAGAACATTAAATGAAAGCCAAGAACCTATATCATATTTAATAGGAAAATACTAGAGACATGTCCAGGAATAACATAAAGATGGCGACGATTAGCACAGTTATCCAACCTTGTTTAGAAAGTTGTAGCCAATGCCATAGCACATGAGACTGGGCAGGTGAAAAAATTAGGGGGGCTATTAGAAAGGAAGAGAAAAAATTGCTTTTACGCATATGATATGTGGTCTACTTAGACAACCCAAGGGAATAAATGGAAATTAACATTGACAGGGGAAGCCAATAAGGTAACCAGATACAACATGAATATTCAGATTGCCTTCCCAAATATTAACAATAACCAGTTTAAAAATATAATGGAAAGAATACTCCATTCAAGGTAGCAATTAAGGGTACAATGAAGTATAAAACCCTAAGAAAGGTAGATGTCATATTTGAAGAAAACTATAAAATCCTTCTAAAGGATTTAAAAGAAAATCA
The DNA here is from genome assembly GCF_021234165.1 of Pteronotus mesoamericanus. NCBI lineage: Eukaryota > Metazoa > Chordata > Mammalia > Chiroptera > Mormoopidae > Pteronotus > Pteronotus mesoamericanus. Next base: position 12,455,869 of record NW_026555077.1, read on the forward strand.
ATATAAACTGAACAATTTTCAATTCATGAAAGATTTAAATTCAACCCAAATATATATTTAGGTTTCATAAAACTCTAGTCAAAAGTGTATTCATTCTTACCTCATTTTTAAAATCCCAATTCATCCAATAGATAGCAGCAATGAACACTTTTGAAAAAGAATAGTAATAAAAGGACCTTTTAATTACTGAATTTTAAGTATACACAATTTATCTATATTAAGTAACACAACATGAACTATTTATATAATAATTTACTATTTATATAGTCATTTACTATTTAATACAGTCAGAATTACAGAGCTATGAAGAAAAACAGGATTTCTTAAGATATCAAGACAATTTTTAGTTGTAAGTGGGAAAAATATTATCAGATCTTGTTCCAGTTGGATAGACTCATTACATATAAATATCAAAATCATAATGACAACTAGTAGAATATTAATAAGAATCACACTCTTATATGGTGGCCTTTCTATGCATTCAAGAATTATAAAAAGATATAACTAAAAGAATAAATTTAGCTACATATTAATCTAAAATTTTGCTGCACACAAATCAAACATAAACTAAATAAAAAAGTGAAAATTAGAAAAATTTATTTGCAAAAATTTAAAAAACAGGTTTTTTAAAAGCTTAGTATTGTAGTTCTTTTTTTCTTTCTGCTGCGTAGTATTCCATTGTATATATGTACCATAACTTTTTGATCCAATCATCTACTGGTGGGCATTTAGGTTGCTTCCAACACTTGGCTATTGTAAATTGTGCTGCTATGAACATTGGGGTGCATAGGTGCTTTTGTATTGGCGTTTTGGTATTCTTAGGGTGAAATAAGCCAGGGGGCGAAAGACAAATACCACATGATCTCACCTATAAGTGGAACCTAACCAACAATACAAAGATGCAAGGAAAATAAAACCAGCAACACTGAAAGGAAAAGAAATCAACAGAGACAAGAGGGAAGGGGGGGCGGGGCGGGGAAAAGGAAGGGAAGGGGAAAGTCAAGGAACAGATAGCAAGGACTCATGGACAAAACGAAAGGGGAAGAGCTGAGGGAGGGAAGGAGGGAGGGGGCAAGGGAAAGTGGTGGGGGGTAGGCAGAGACAAATGTATTGAAAAAATAAATTAAAATAAAATTTAAAAAAAAAGCATAGTATTGTAATACATGAAGAACTTTTGAAAACCAGTAGGAAAACAATAACGTCATTATAGAGAAATAGACACAGGAGAAGAATAAATAATTCACAAGAGAAGGAATAAAAATGGCCAATAAACATAAGAACATCCAGACTTACTAGTCATCACAGTGATGCAACTTGGATGAAGATGGGGATCATTTATTACCTGGTAAGTTAGTCGCAGGGGGTGAGAGCTCCCTCCCACCCAAGGTTGTTAGAGACATCATTGGCATGACTCTGGAAAGCAATTCGGTGACACATATCAAATCTCTAAAAAAATTCCTATTTCTTGATCCAGTAATTTCACATTTAAAAATCCATTTTAAGGGAAATGACAGAATAAGCTGTATCAGCAATATATAAAATATTCAAACTTTTGGATATGATCTGGGAACCAATCATGTACCAAACTTGGAAATGGAGTCAAAATTTTATGTGAAATTTTATTTATTCATTGATGTTTTAAAATTTTATTTATTTATTTTTTAGAGGGGAAGGGAGAGAGAAAGAGAGGGAATGAAACCTCCATGTGTGAGAAAAGCATTAATCAGTTGCTGGCATTCAATCCGCTGACCCACACCAGCCAGGGCTGAAATTTCATTTTTAGTACTGACAAGTTGGGGAGGAATCAAATTAAATAAATTAAGCTAAATTTATTTTATAGTATGAAAACATGCAATTACTAAAATCACATTTTGAAAGAATACTATAAATTACAATAATGTATTAAAATTTTAATTATATTAACATACTAAGTTTTTTAAAAGCATGACATAAAGCTACATGTGCCATGTTATGCTGATACATAGAGAAGGAAATCCTTTAACATGTTGATGGTAATTTATTTCTGATTGTGGGACATGATTTTTTTTTCTTTTCTTCTTTATACTTTTTTGTAATTTTCCAAATTTTCTATACTCTTTGTATATTGTTTATATACTAAAAAATAATATGTCAGGAAAAACATTCCATTTGTAATAGCAACAACACTCATAAGTGTATAATATAAAGAAAAAATCTAAAATACCTATGAAAATACAAGAACTATGTAAAAACTGTATGACATAAATTAATTGGGAAAATGCAGGAAATGTCAGCAAGTCTTTTGAGGGAAACAAAAGGGGCCTCTTGATTTTCCAGGAATGAGGAGACTAGATTAGGAGGTGCCTTGGAACTTTGATCCCTGATAATCCTAACAACCACCATAAACAACTTAGCTTTTGTGCTGCAGAGAAACAAATTTTAATACCATTTTGGGGGCCCCCTCAGATACTTTCTGGCAAACAGAAATGACTCTGATGAGAATTAAACAATTTTTCTATTTAAGGATGTATTTGTTTCTTGAACAATGAGAGGAAATCATTCACGGACAAGGTCATCTGAAGAACTCAGACACAGGGTCTAGCCTTTTGAAATGATTACATCACTTAAATATCCAAACTCAATATATTTTCAGATGTTCAAAAGCTATTACTGGTAAATCTAAAGTACAGAAGTGTCAAGGAGGCAGTTGTTTCACCAGAGAATGCAAATTTGACAGAGTAACAGGGCTGTATGAAGAAGGATGTGAGTTTATACCTGATACCTACCAGAGAGAGAAGTCTTCCATAATGTTTTCACAAAGTATTAATTCTGTAAGTATCATTTTTTTTTTCTTAACATTTATGACTTTAAGATTTTATTCCAGATGCTGTAGGGGAGGATCAAATTTTAGGAAATCATCACTGAGCACTGATTCTCTGTGAGACAAGCAGGGAGAACAAATCGGGGACAAAGTCCTACCTTCCCCTTCCACCTTCTTTAAGCCCATTCTTGCTTCTTCCTCCCACTAACTTTTAGTTTAAGTGCTTAGAATTTCTTCAAATATCCTTAAAGGCAGACAAGCAAAAATTTCTTAGTTAAATAAGAAATTTCCCCACAGGGATCAGGTGCTTCTTTTAATTAGTTAATAAGGACATGATTAAGTAGCCTTTAATTTAATTTTCAGAGATCTCCTTCAGCCTGCATATTTACATGTGTTTGTTAAGTGAAATTTTCTATCTTTGTAAGAATGCCAGTGCCCTTAGGGAGTTTGTGACATAGTCTTAATAGCTTTAAATAGTTTTAAAACATTTCTTAATGGTTTTCTGATGACCAACTGGCCATAAGATAAACTTGATAAATTATCACTATTAATGCTAAATATATACATCAGTGGATTTGCACAAACTAAGATTAATGCATAAATTAACTGACTTTAGTGAGGATGCCCCGTATCTTTCAGCCTCTTGTGTGAAATAATGTTTTCTTTTTGGAGTAGGGGGTGGAGTAACTTGCAAGGGCCTGTCAATAACAATGTGGCGCAAGTGCTAAGACGGCTGTGGTTCCCAAGCCCATCCTTCAGACTGACTTTGCAATCCACTTCCAGACTTTTTCAGAAATTTCCAAGAGGCTTCCAGATTATATGTTTTAAATTAATCACACAGTTGATGCACGGTGAAGTTTGAGAACCTCTGCCTGGGATTTTACACAAAAGCTTTTCAGATTCCCTTGCTAGAAAGTGGACATAACATAGAAGCCCTACCAAAATGATCTGAAAAATGCAAAGAAAAAAGTGTATTACAGCTAATGATTATTTTCTAAATTATAGAATCCTAGATATTTTAAATTTTTAATTGAATGATAATACTGTAAAATCACTGACAGGAGGACCTAGATTAAGCATACTTTGTTTGTTATGCCTCCTTTTTAAATCTCCCAAATGCTAGGGATATAAATGCTTAACGAAGGGGGAAAAAACTATCATTTATTGGCTGTGTTAGCATTGGCCCTATAGCATATGTTTTTATGTAATTGTTGCATAGTAACTTGCTATTTTGTAAATTAAAAAACTGATGTGCAGATTGGTTAAGGTTACTCAAAAAACAACAACAAACTTATATTGAGCTTTTATTATGTGTCAGACGCAAGACTAGGTTTAGAGGAAGCAAAATTTAATGAGACAGATTTTTGCCATAGATGGATTTACAGCCCAATAAGTGCACTACAGTGTTAAAAGGGTCTTACTGAAGTAACTACAGGTACTGTGAAGCCACAGGGTTGAGTGGAAATTCTTTGGGGGCAAGGTAAATAATGAGAAAATATTTTGAAAATGAACTTTTGGCTGAAATGTGAAGGTAAAGTTCACAATGCAGAAGACGGAAGAAGAGGATCTCCTTGACAAAATGAAAATCGTGAGCCAAGTCGCCTCACAGAGGCATAAAACAGTCTGGCAAAGCTACAGTGGGGGAAACCAAAGACTTGGAATGCACAGCCAGAGTGAGGATGGGCAGTGAAGCAAGAACGCCTACTATAGAGACTGCTGTTTGCTATGCCAAGTAGTACAGATTGTATTGTGAGACCAATCAAGATCGGCCGCCATAGGGTCTTAAATACAGTAGTGAGAAGGAAGATGCCTCTGGCAGCTGTGGAGTGGACCCGTTGGAGGGGGAGGAAGATGGGAGAGTCAGAGAGGAGGCTACAACAGTCAGGAGGGACCATGAGGGCTTGGATGATGGAGAGTCCGTTGGAGAAGGAGAAAAGATATGAACCAGAAAGACAGTGAAATGTACTGATATTGGTTATTTTGTAGAGGGAAGAAGGTAGGGAAGCTCCTAGTTTCCTGCGTTAGGTGACTGGGTAGATAGTGGTGATGTCAGGCTAGAAATTCATGAGGAGGAGGAGCAGAGTTGGCAGAAAAGTAACGAGTTCCTTTAGGAACATGTGAAGTTTGAGGAGGCTGTGGGACACCCAGCCAGATTTTGGAGAAAGCTGGAATGTTGGGTATTGAAAGTTGGAATGCAAGGTGTTGGTAAGTGACTGGGAAGTAAGGAAGTGAGTGGGGAGTGAAAGGCTGGAGAGAGAAGAGTGTACCAGGAGAGACATGTTGAGATGCAGGTGTCTTGAAGATAGTGGTGATGGCTCAAAATGGCATTATTGAGAAGTAGGAAGGAAGCCAAAAGAAGGTAAATGGTTGCTGTGGAGCCCTAAGGTTTCAACAAGGTTGAAACATGTTTTGACATAGAAATTCTGGATTATGACTCTGATTTGTCTCCAGCAGGGCTCTGCAGTGATTGTGGGATTGAGCTAAGATTATGGATTAGCAAGGCCGACTAGAGAGGAAGGCAAGGGAGTAACACATTTTAAATTAATCCAATTATTACAGATTTTTAACCAGTAGTTTACCATTATCTATATCATTTTATTGACAATTTCAGGTGGTCGAATTCTGCACAGAAAAAAACCACAATAAAGAAGCCCCAAACGAGCAAAACCAAAAGTGCAATCTCCGAAGCACATGGGAAGTGATTCGCGATTCTGAGGACTTTAAGAAAACGAGTCCAATGAGGACACAGCCACCCACACCCACCTTCTCACTGCTGCAGATCGGACAAAGAATTGTGTGCTTAGTCCTTGATAAGTCTGGAAGCATGTCGGTACGTGCAATGAGCCTTGGCCTTCTGGATGCAGATCTCACATTTGCATACAATATAATCTAGGCCACAACTTGGAACTCCTGGGAATAAACACAGCCCAGAGAGTCAGACATTAGTTACAACACTAACACTGCCATTAGAAATGCCTACCGCCACTTTATTCAGCAAACACTCAGCGTCGTCTCATTTGCCAGATTAAATTAGCTTTCAGTTTATGAGCAAAGATCTGGTGAATTACACAGCCTGAACATTCATGTTTTACTGGCAATATGTAGGTTTATAGAGCTATTACTAAAGCATTGAAACAATATTGAACTAAAGCCTGCTCTAGCTTTATCGTTTAGGGCTATTTTTATAAAAGCCCTAAAATTTGACTCCAAAATACCACTAAAAATAAAGAAGAAAACTTCTCCCATAGAAGGATACACCTTGAGTAAGCTTGTTGCCATTCACTCTGTGCTGAGACCACCGCTTCCAAATTCCGTCCAGCCTGTTCTGTTATTGGTCTGACCATCTAAACACAGCCTGACTGCTTTTCTTCTGCTTCTTTGTTCAGATTGGTGACCGCCTTAAACGAATGAATCAAGCAGGCAAACTTTTCCTGCTGCAGACGGTTGAGCAAGGGTCCTGGGTTGGGATGGTGATATTTGACAGCACTGCCTATGTACAAAGTGAACTCACACAGATCAACGGTGGCACAGAAAGGGATGAACTTATCAGAAAGTTACCCACGGTGGCCGCAGGAGGAACATCCATCTGCAGCGGACTTCGAGCAGCATTTACTGTGAGACAAGTTCCCCTACTGTAGTTTGCCAATGTTTACAATTTATGTTTAAGAAATTCCCCCTCTCCAGCATTTCCATACATTGCCTAGTGTCTAGCTGAATTAGACAAGAAGGGTAGAGCAATAGTTCAAATGATACAAAGACAGAGGGCCCCCCAAAGCTATTGTTAATTCATTTATGTGTTTGTGCCTTTCTCTATCAGTGTATTTATGCTCATGTGTGTCTTTTACCTGTGAGGCACTGTGTTGGGTATTAAACCCTGGCTGATGAGGCTCAGTTGGTTGGAGCATCGTTCAGTAGACCGGAAGGTAGAGGGTTCAATTCAGAGTCAGGACACACACCCATTGTGGGTTCAATCCCTGATTGGAGCATGAACCTTGGTGGGGGCGCGTACCCTGGTCAGGGCACCTGTGAGAAGCCAGCCAATCCATGTTTCTTTCTCGCATCGAGGTATCTCTCTCTCTCTGTCTCCCTCCCTCTCCCTGTCTCCAAAAGCAATGAAAAATGTCCTCTGGTGAGGATAAAAAAAAAAAAGAAAAGAAAATACCATGAGGGTCATACCTCCTGTCCCAGAGTTCATAATCTTCTTATTTTAATTGGGGAGATATTGTACTTTAATCATATAGTCACACAAATAAGTGTATACTCATAATCTATAACCAGAGCTATGAAGGAAAGTACCTAGGGATATAAAAGAGTTTCTTGTCTAAGAAAAAAATGAGCTCTGAGTTATAGTTAAACTTTGAGGAAACTTAACACTCCAAATCTCTGGGTATAGAAGGACCTCCCTTTGAGGAAGCAAATGGTTTATTTATTGAAGCAGGAGGCCTTAGGAACTGTAACTGTAATTATACTGGGAGTATATCCAAAGATCCCATCTGACCATCCAATCATGTCATCCCTATACTTAGATATCAATGTCTTGCCATTTTCAATACAATTAAGTATTGATACTCTCTATCTAGTATTTGGGGCCTTCATAATATAGCCCTTACCTACCTTTCCAGGCTTAAGTACCAGGGCCTTTCAGGTGTCCTATGTTTAAGCAAGTTAGATCACCTGGCCTTCAGAGGTTCAGCATCTTTGCCAGGCTCCTCCTCCGTCCTGTGTACCTCCAACCACCCTCATTCTCCAAAGTACCTTCACTGACACCCCCTACTTCTTGACTTCTTTCTTGATCCTTTTAACTGTTTAGACTATCCCTTTCTGAATCCTATGACCTTTCTATTTCAAATTTATACATAAATATATATGTATTTTATATATATAAGCTTACGGCTTCTAGGCTCGTCTCTCTTATTTTCCCATCATGTGCTTCACTCAGACAAAACTGCTTTAGCTGTAAGGCTTGTCTTTTTACCTCCCAGGCTACTGGCACAATATCATTTGTACAGGAGGTTTTCAATAAGTAAAATTGAATTACTTGATTGCACCTGATGCTTAATTGATCTGAGCACAGAATACAATATTCTATATTTATTTAGAGGCTACTTGGCCCATGAAACAAAGAATAGGAAGCTAAAAGAGGCTGGTGGGTCTAAGGTATCAGAATCCCAGCATGCCTCGGGCAGGTCTGCCCTGTGCCTGTTGTGGGCTCCGCACATCAGCGGGCCTTTCCAGATTCCCAAGCAGCAGCAGAAACACTGAGCTCCATGTGGACAATGGACTCAAACACTCCCTCAGATTCAGTCTGCCCTTCTGCCCCTTGAAGGCCACTTCCGTGGAAATGGTCTCTATTATGTACACAATCCTCTGGAAAACCCCTTTGCGAGGTGCTGTGTGCATCTGGGTTCTCTTGCTCTGCCACCCATTCAACCTTTGATTAAAGAAGCAAATGAGGGAGGGAAGCTGACAGTGAAATCACGGATGGGTCCTAAACTCCTGCTGTGCAAAACCCTAAGGGAGATGACTAATGCCAGATGGCCTGGTGATGAGGAGAGGAGATCTGGTTCCGCGTTTTCCACTTGGCTTGGCGAGGGAGCGTAAGGGATACAATTGGAATTTCAATGTTCCTCATGTGGGGTGGGAAGAGCTCGTGGGTAACCTCAGGATAATAAAGTAAAGGGCTTTGGATCCTACCCTGTCCTCAAGATTCCCACTGGTCCTTGCTGGAGAACCCTGGTCAGGTCTGCCCCGGGCTTCTGGTAGTTGTGTCTGCTGATGTGTGGCCACTGTACTTTCCTTGTTCTCTTGGCTTGATCAAGACCCAGTGGCCCTTCCCAGCTAATTCCACCCTGCCTCACTGTTGGAGCAGAGCCCTACTCACACCTACATCCTCATCTAGTCCCCCAGGAAGGCTGCACACCCCTCCGCTTCTATAGCAAGATGACCTATTCTCTTGCCTGCAGCTCTTAACTGAGTTGTCTTTTGCCTCCCCAGTGGTATATGTGGGAATGTCTGCATGGCTTCCAGGACACATAGCTGTGATGGGGAATACAAATTAAGCCCTTTTTCTGGTCTCTGAGACTGTGCAGCTTAGTCAGATCAAGGCCATGGCCGTGGCTGATAGGCTGCTGGGTTCTGAGCTCGTTCACATGGTAACAGTCACAGTTCTGTCCTTCTCCCTTGTGTGGCTGCACCCCTCAGAGTTGAAACAGAGTGAACCAAAGTCTTCTCTGCTCTTTCCTTTCAACCTGCTTAAGACACCTTCCTTTTCTGAGAGTCCAGTTCGGAGAGGGGAGATTACTTGGGCTTGATTGCTCTTTTACCCTGCTTCTGGGTCTTCCTTCCATTCTTTCTAAGGAAAGAGGGGACTCTTGTCTTCCTCTTCTTAAACAGATAACATTATTGCTTTATCTAATCTTCCTTAATATCATAGGGGATATAAAATTTTTAACAATTTATGTATGTTTGGAAATGACCAATCAGGATCAATGCCAGCCATAAACAGTTGGTATGGTCAGACTGGTGAACATTATACAAGCTAAAATCTTCTGTAGGTCTAATATTCACCACATATGATCCCTGCTCAATAAGGATGGTTTCTGCAGGCCCCTGAAGCCCCCGGAAACCTCTGAAGGAAAAATTGTGTGAAGGGAATCTTCTTTCCTGCTTCCCCAGTGCTCCTCACCCCCGGAAGTTCCTGCATCCCACATTATAAAGCCCTGTCTGGGGCCAGTTAACCAAGGCAAAAGACCACATCGAGTCCCATGCACCTTTCTCATTTAAAATGGTATCAGTTCAAAGCAGGGAGATATTTGACCATTCCCAGACACTTCCGTTTATTCTCTCTGGAATTCCTCTTCTTGTTCTCTATAAATGCAGTTTTCACAAACGCTTTGGCTGCCCTGAGTGTGGTAACTCACGCTTTGAATTATGTCCTTAGCTCATCAGGAAGAAATACCCAACGGATGGATCTGAAATTGTGCTACTGACTGATGGGGAGGACTCCACCATAAGCACGTGCTTTAACGAGGTGAAACAGAGTGGAGCCATCATTCACACCGTTGCTCTGGGGCCCGACGCAGCGAAAGAACTAGAGGAGCTCTCTAAAATGACAGGTGAGGAATGACCTGCTGAGTCCCACTGTATTCTCTTTTCCACTAGACTGTGAGCTCCAGCGAACTCGGGAATAGGGGAAAGATAGGATAGGGAGAGATGGGGTAATCTTATTGGCCAAACAACTGCCTTACCCCCAAATAACCATTTTAACCTACTCCACCCATTTATTTTAAGGCCTTGGTTCTAGGATTAGGGCAGCCTGGAGAAGGTGGGACCAGCGTGGCACCCCAGTGAGGACTTGGGACTCTCTTCCCAGATACTTTATAAGGATTGGAAGGGATCTAACAGGTTAGCCAGGAACCACACACTTCCAGCTGGCAGCTGGCCAAAGAGACCCAGGAAAGACAGGTGACAAGCCACCAACTGCCTAACACCATGATACAAATGCTCTGCTGGCACTAGAAAGTACAAGGCATAAAGAAGGGAAGGAGAAGGGTCCAGAAAGATGACATCTGAGTCAGGACTTTTAACAAGGAGTAGCAGGGGTTGAGCAAGGTCCCTTCCACTGCTACACCACGTGGAAGGTCACTCTGAAAATGTAGAATACAATGCACTTTTTCTGTAGAGCATTAATATATTGTGCTCTTAACTCCCTTACACAACAGATGGTTAAAATAGACTCCATGGTGTCCCTGCCTTCTTTAGCAGAAAAAATGGGCACAACTTATTTTTATTTATTTCTTTTACTTAGGGCCAGCATTATGGATATCAATTACTATGCCGAGTTGCTTTCTGAGGCAGAGAACATGACAGGACTGTTTGCTCCTAATATGAGCTGTCTTAGGCTGTGTTTCCTAGAAGCAGAGATTGAAACAGGAGTTTGGGTGCATGTGACTTACAGAGGGAGAGGTGTCAGGAGAAGAGAGGGAGAAAAGAAGGACAGAGCACAGGAAGGAGCTGGGCATGGATCCAACCGGACTTCGAGTCTAGCTGAAGCCTGATCCTGCAGGGGACTCTGGGTCTACATCACAAACTTGGTCCAATTTTAAAGAAGAGGGCTGGCCTTTTGCACCACTGTGTCCATCAGTCAGTGGCTGTGGACTGTCAGGGCAGGGCAGGGCAGAGGTGAGGGGGCCTGTTATTTCTCTAGCTTGCATGTCCGCTTTTGGTAAGGCAAATCTCCAGAAAAGGAGGCAGCTATACGCCATTAGCAGCTGACAGAGCAGCTGAGAAGAGATGCACGTGCCTAGATAAGGGGATTTAGGGAGGACACCAAAAATATTATCAAAATACTTTCCTTAGACTTTGGATGGTGTTAATAGTTTAAAAGTGCTTTCACATCAACTGTCTTAGTTACACCTATTCTAAAATAGCCCAAGACTGCTAGGCTTGGTGTATATCATTTTTTTATTACGTATTGTACTTTTCTATGACAGCTCCTTGTCAGCTGCCACTTGTTGCTTTTGTCATGTGCATAGCTCTTCTGATTTAGGAGAAAATTCAAAAGTCAACCTTGTTAGGATTAGGTCTAAAATAAAAATAAGTCAAAGAGGCTTGGAGTAAGGTTTCATGGATTCTCTCATATGAAAGTGCACAGCCTTTAAAACATGAATTTTATGATATCAGTTTGGGCTTGTTGGAGATTCACGACTGCTTTGCAGATACTTGAAATAGCCATACCAACTGAGATGTTGCTGAAGCTATTATTTAGTAAGATTAAAAATTATTATCAACTTCTGAGTTAACCCAGATACCTATTTGATGCTGATCTATTGAGACTTTAATAACATAATAGAATATTTATTTGGTGCATTCTGCTACCTTAAGAATAGCAAAAAAAAATGTTGCAACTACTTGCTTTCTACAAAACAACTTCTGACAATGTAATTTGCTTCTTAGGAGGTTTACAGACATATGCTTCAGATGAGGCTCAGAACAATGGCCTCATTGATGCTTTTGGGGCCCTTTCGTCAGGAAACGGAGCTATCTCTCAGCGGTCCGTCCAGGTCAGACTTCTTCCTCTTCAATTTTTCATGTTTTTAAATAATTCTTGCAAAAATGTAGAGTTTAATGGTTAAAAGTTTTAAGTTCTACATTCTTCTAGTAGCGAATAAAAATTAAATGGAAGTTTCAGGCTAATATTAAACTATTCCTAAAATGCAACACTACTCATTTAAACAAGGCAATATTTACTTGTTTGGAAAAAGCACTAAGTGACTTCCTCATAAAAATCAGCAACATAAAATATAATGGACCCAAGAACTCTTTTTTAACATCTGTTAACAAGCACCCACAGCAACATAATTGGCTCAGAATTTTCTTCAGAGTAGATCATCTCAATACAAATTTTCTGGGACAAGTGTTCAGGGATTACTTGCTCTATTTTTCCATTACCTCAAATCTCTGATACTGGCCAAGATTTTCATATAATGGATGAAAAGTGCTTTGTACTGTGAAAAGCCCATGCTGTCACTCCAGACAGCTGGCCCTGGGTCTGTCATTAACCCTGTGGCCATGGGTAAAGGACTTCACCCCTCCGGGCCTCAGTTTCTCAGTCAGATATGGGCCAGAGAACTTCTATAAGCCCTTCTGATTCTAAAATTTCCAGAAAACTGAATTTTCTTTCAAAAGTTACAGTACTATTAAAAAATAGGACAAGTATTTTAAAATGCTCTTCTCTAATAGTTGTAAAACATACTCACATGATTTTTAATCCAGAGAGAGTAAACTACCAGTACTCATACCTGTGTAAATTATAACTTTTATTGTGAAAGATTAGATAAGAGTAAAGGAATACATCAAAGCCAAACACCGACAGATTCTAAAACAGCAGACTTATTGGTCTACCGATACAGCATGTATTCAGTCAAAGAAGAAAGCAATTATACTCATTTGGGTTATCTGAGTTCAAATTTGGAAAATTAAACTGGATAGTCTGTTTTGGAAGTGAGAGGAATGTGCCCTAGAAAAGTAAATAAACTGATGAAAGGAAAAGTTCACAATTGGGCAATTTTTGCCCATTGGTTTTATATTTAAGAAACCCAACAGGAAGAGAGAGAGAAAAATAAGTGCGACTCATTTACCTACCTGGCATAAGAATCATATCTAAGAGCTTTTCATTTTCTTCATATCCAAGATCATAATCTCCCCGTGCAACTAGAAGGTCTGGCTCCTTGACCAGGCCGCCCAATCCTCTATTAGATTTCAGTTTAAGGACAATAAATAATTGTCTAGGCCATAATCCTCAAAATTACACTTTCTACAAAAGTCTTACTGGCCCTTCCCCCCCCTCAGTCCCTGCTCCTCAACTCTTCCATTCACCTCCAAACGAGTCAGCCTTGGCCTTGGCCTTATTTCATTTTTCACAGGGGCTAACAATTAGTTATTGCAATTCAAACAATCCATATAGAGGTGAAAATAAGTCTGAGTCACTGCCATTAAGGGTTTACAGTCTAATTAATAAGATGAGTTCTGTATGCCAGTCGGTATAAAGTAAAACTCAATGTGACAATGTCAAAGGACTAACAGAAACAATATTCTGTGGAAGCTCTTAGGAGGAAGAGATTACTCTCAGCTCGTGAGAGAACATCAGAGAAAGCTTCATTGATTAAGTGAGTTTTGTAATGATTTTTGAAGGATAGGTAAGACATAGACAAATGGAGATGAGCATACAGACTTCCAGGAAAAGTGAGAGTATGGTAAAGTCATGAGAATCGTTGGGGAAGTGCTCTGGTTTGGGTCTAGGAATCAGCATCGTGGAAGCTGAAGCTGGAAAGGTAACTTAGAATTAGTTCATAATAGGTGCTAAATACCAAACCAAGGACTTAGGCACTGAGGTTTGGTATTTGTAATGGGACAACTGAAAGTTGGTGGGCAGAATGGAAGAGGCTCTGTAAAGGGAGCTGTATTCTCCAGGAAATAAGGGGCTGTTTTTTCTTAACAGCTTGAGAGTAAGGGATCAACTCTCCAGGACAGACAGTGGCTGAATGGCTCAGTGATTGTGGACAGCACTGTGGGAAACGACACTTTGTTTCTCATCACCTGGACCGCACAGCCTCCCCAGATCCTCCTCTGGGATCCCAGTGGAAATAAACAAGATGGTTTCATTATGGACAAACTCACCAAAGTGGCCTACCTCCAGATCCCAGGCACCGCCGAGGTATGAAATCAGCTTTTTTCCTTCTCACAATTTGGCTAAATAAACTGTTTATAGAAGAATCACAGCTTTTTAAATGTGGGCGGTTGCTAAAAGGAAAGTCAGTATCGAATGAAAGAGAAAACAAATCACTCGGTATTAGAGCAAATCAAGAGAAAGGAAATTGTGTTATTTTCTGCAGGTACTAAAAGGAGAACCTTCAAATTACATAGTAGTCAAGAGGCAACAGGATCCTTGAAGTTTCAGGATCATGAAAACTATTTCCTATACCTCAGGAACCCATTAATTTGACCCTACCCTTGAGAAACCAAGGCAATGATAAGAACAGTTTTCATTTTCACCAACTAGGGTTTTCTTGACAATAAGAGCCACGTAGTTAGTTCACACATACCAACTTTTCACTTGGCTGAGAATATCAAAGACCATCTGACATGCCTCTAACATGCTTGTATCAGATAGGCTTCTCCTATAGGTGGCAGTAAAATCAGTTATGTGCCATGTAGGTACTAACTGGCTGTGTCTCCCCTTGTTTTGGTCAGTTTGGCATTTGGAATTACAGTCTACAATCAAGCTCACAAACCCTGACTTTGACCGTCACCTCCCGCCCATCAAGTGCTACCTTGCCTCCGATTACAGTGACCTCTAAAATGAACAAAGACAAAGGCAAATTCCCTAGCCCTATGGTAGTTTATGCAAAGATTCACCAAGGAGCCTTTCCAATTCTCAGGGCCAGCGTCACAGCCCTGATAGAATCAGAGAATGGAAAAACAGTTTCCTTGGAATTATTGGACAATGGAGCAGGTAAGCACATGAAATTGGGGAATAAATCTCGTTTTTCCACAAAGCAAATAGGGAACAGCAGGAGGGCATGATCTGGTGAGGACACTTAGAAGCAGGAAGTCCAGCACTGGGGGGTCTAGGTTGGGAGAACTTTCTGTTTCCCCCCAATTCTTATATTTCAAAATGTTGGAAAACACAGACAGGGCCTACCTTTAGCCTCTGCAAAGCTACATTGGTAGCTCAAGCTTAACAGCTCAGAAATTCTAGGGAGTTGTCAGAGGGTAGTCCACACTCTCCAAAAGATTAATACCTGTCTTGCATTATGGTTATATATATATACATATATATGTGTATATACATATTCATTTTTATCTTCACCACACACTTTTGAGATATTTTTAGCCCTACATTAAAGCAGCAGAGACAGGTTCAAATACAGTTATATGTGACTCCTGTAGCTATGCAGACTCTCTATTATCTTGTTCCCAAAGTGAAAATCCTGCCCATTATTTTTGTATTTAAGAAATCTAACAGGGAGAAAGAGAATTCTACACTTGTTTTTTAGAAGGAACTTGACTGCTTACTGTAATGCAAGTAATCTTATTAGAACAAATCCCTCAAATGAATTTCCTTCCTAAATCTACCCTGGGAAGAAGTCATGAATTTTGGAAAAATAATCATATAACATTTTTTTTTTTCTCCACAGTAACATACAGCAATTCAATTCAGTGCAACAGATACTTAGTAGTTAAACTGTGCTGTGTGGGATGTAACAGAGACACATGACATGATCTCTGCTTTCAAAAAGAAAGACGACAATTCAGGAGGATAAGGTGTACACCTATTAAACTATACACCCATACACATCACACACACATATACACTTGCAAAAGAAGTAGACCTCATCCTTTACATAGTCAAATCCTAAGCTCTCTTGAAGACAATGCTGGATTCTGTTTGCTTTGAAAAATTTTAACCTACATGTGATTTGGAAATATACAAATGTCCAGTTACATTTAGGATATTCATTAATTCCTTCAATTCCCTCTCAAGGTGCTGATGCTACTAAGGATGATGGTATCTATTCAAGGTATTTTATAGCTTATGACACAAATGGTAGATACAGTGTAAAAGTGCGGGCTCTGGGAGGACTGAACGCAGCCAAGCAGGGGATTACACCCCAGCAAAGTGGAGCCATGTACATACCCGGCTGGATCGAGGATGGTAAGTAATCCATAATAACGTACACCTGACTTGAGTAGAAGGCTTGGGATCAAGAGGAAACTGTTTAGCCCTTGGGGAGAATGGTACAAGATTAAAACAGGGTTTCTCAGCCTTGGCATTATTGACCTTTTGAGCCCCATAATTATTTGTTGTGGGGGTTGTCCTGTGCTTTGTAGGACATTTAGCAGCATTTCTGGCCTCTACTCACTAGAAAACAAAACAGCCCTCACAGGCATAACAGTAAAAAATGCCTCCAGACATCTTTCACTGTCCCCTGGGGGCAAAATAGCTCTCAGTTTAAGATACAGATTGAATGTATCTTTTGATGGCCTTGGTTCAGATTCCAGCCTCCTATCAGATAAATTATTTTAGGTAATCTCTTTGATCCCCACTTTCCGCAGCTATCAAATAGGGATAATCATGGTTAGTACCTCACAGACTGGTTATGGGGAATAAATAGGAACTATACCTAATAAGCTGTTGCTGGTAAACAGTAAATATTCAACAAATGTTTGTTACTACTTTCAATAAATTTTAAATTTTTTTGTAATGAAGCTCTTTCCCCTGACATAGACAGTTCCATAGAATCAAACAATAGCAATTTCGGGCCTACATCAATTCTCCATAAGCCCACCTTCCTTCTTCTCCCTCTCTTCTGCTCAGACCAGGGAGAATAACAGGTGACTCTAATACCAGCTAGCACACTGAGCCCACAGGTAAGCAGGTGGGAGAATTATGCTCCAAGAAACAGGGAGTCCCGCAACACTCAATTATAAACACTTGCCCAGACTGGAGCTGGAATTGGAACCAAGACTGAGTTCTAATGGACTCCAGGACTTGTTTTTCATCAAACCACTCCATCCTGGACAGGTCTTTTTCTAGCCCTGAGGTGTGGTAAGAATAGCTCCTTCAAGAAGCTTTCCACTGTTCTCCTGACTTGGGTATATGCTTAGCAAAGGGAGAATTCTGAGACATACAGTGCCTCTCCTATGAATGTGATCATAGGAAAAAAGGCTTTAAAAGACACCATTGCTTGAAAAGCTCCATCAAATATTGTAGCTTATTTTATCCCCATTTGTCCTTCTTTTTGAGTTAGGGGAAGAAGGTGGCTGTATCTGGCCTGTGCTTAGTGTTTTAATTGCATTATTACGTTTCTTTCTCCTAATCATCCCATTTTACAGATAGAGAAACTGAGGCTAGAGATGTTATTGGTCCACATAACTAATAGTGATAGCACCTGGCTTGGCATTGGGAAGCCATGAGCCTTAATACAGACAGAAACGGTCTCTACTGGTAAATATAATACTAACCCTTAACCTGCTAATGTACCTACTTCATGTTTGCTCAGGACCAAATTAATGGATATGAAGATCAATCTGTCTTTACAGGCAAAAAATTTAAGAGCTGAAGAAGTAGAGCTTATGAGAAAGTCAGTTTGCAACAAAAACTAGGTTTCCATACATTCACTCAGAAAATCAGAAGTCTTTCAACAGCATAAAATTTTAGAACCCCTAACATGGAACATTTCATGAGAAGCTAATAAATCTAACAAAGAGATAAAACACAAACATGGAAAAAGAGTAAAATGCACAAAATAAATAATCAAGGTAATTCTTAAAGGCCCAGGTGATTTATTACCAAATAAATAGAAATGAAATGGAGCCCACAGTATTTTTTAGGTGGAAGAGATTTCTAAGGCATTTGGAGAAGGTTTAAAACAGAAGTAGTGTTTATAACAACCTTGTGGAACGGTACAGTCAGGATAGGCTAAAAGATGGAAAAGGAAACACCTCCAGGACAAATGTCATGAAAATACATTAGGGAAGTTCACTAAATAACTTTGAAATAATGAACTGTGATTCTCTCTTTGCTTTTTTCTCTCTGATGTAAACTGGTTTGGGATTTTTTTTACACCAGACAGTTAAAATGAATTTTGTGTGTGGGAGGAAATATGGGGAAGAGTAGAAAGTGGGTGATCCAATGACAAAACAGAGGGAAGTACAGCCATTTTGTGCAGCTTACTGTGTATTGAGAAATACTCTAATGCAGGTGAAGTAAAATGGAATCCACCAAGACCCGAAATTAATAAGGACGATCTTCAAGGCAAGCAAGTGTGTTTCAGCAGAACATCCTCGGGAGGTTCATTTGTGGCCTCCAATGTCCCACAGGCTCCCATACCTGATCTCTTTCCACCTTGTCAAATCACTGACCTGAAGGCAAAACTCCTAGGGGACAATCTTATTAATCTGACGTGGACGGCTCCTGGGGACGATTATGATCATGGAAGAGGTGAGCTGAATGTGGCGTGGACCCTGGGAGGTTTAGCAGCCAAGCAGAGGAACGGAAGGGAGTGAGGCAGGCAAGCATTTTGTGATGCGTATGGAAGGCACAAGGCAGGAGGGATCTTGAGTGATCTCTGAAATGAAGGGGGTGGGATGAGGACAAAATGGATAAAGGGGGTCAAATATAAGATAACAAAAGGAAACGAGACTTTTGGCGGTGAGCTTGCAATAGGGTATATGATGTTGTACACCTGAAATGTATGTAATGCTATTAATCAATGTTACCTCAATTTTTAAAATTATTTTAAAACAGATTTTTTTAAAAAACAGATTTTAAAATGAGAGACTTAGAATGTGAAAATCTGGCCTACTTTTAGGTATAAGACATTTCAACCAGGAAAAGGCAATCTTTGTTGGTTTTTCCTGAAATTTTGCCAACATGTTAACGCCATTTTCAGCAATGACTCCTGGAAAGTTGAGCCCAAAGCATAGAGATCTATGGAGCTGAACTGTCCTTTGCAGGAAACTGCTCCAGGTCTGGTCTGTCCCCTGCAACATGGGCACCACATGAACACTTGTTAGAGACTTCGAACATCAGGCCCCACCCCAAACCTCCTGAACCAGAATCTGCCTTTTAAGATCTCTGGGTGATTTGTGTGCACGTTAAAGTCTGAGAAGCACTGGTACCAAAATGCCTCTATAAATAATAAAATAATATTTAAAGAACCTCCTCTCTTAGCCAGGTTCTGTGCCCAGAAATACTGACCAAGACTAACCCAGTTTTACCTGTATCACTTAGTCGAGGTATGCAAACAAGAATGAGAAAAGATACTGATACTTGTAAAAATGAAGCATCAGTTACATTTATTCATTGGAACTTTTATGGGATGGTGATATAGTTTGTAACAACATTTTAAAACTTGAGAAATGCAAGTCACGTCCTTTTTTTTCCAGCTTCCAAGTACATCATTGGAATAAGTACAAGTATTCTTGATCTCAGAGACAAGTTCAATGAATCGTTTCAAGTGAACACTGCTGATCTCATTCCAAAGGAGGCCAACTCCAAGGAAGTGTTTGTGTTTACGCCGGAAGGCATCACTTTTGAAAATGGCACGGATCTCTTCATCGCTGTTCAGGCTGTCGATAAGGTCAATCTGACGTCGGAAATCTCCAACATTGCACGTGTATCTTTGTTTATTCCCCCGCAGATTCCTCCAGAGACACCTAGTCCTTCTCTTCCTTGTCCTGATATTAATGTCAACAGCACCATTCCTGGCATTCACATTTTAAAAATTATGTGGAAGTGGCTAGGAGAATTGCAGCTGTCAGTAGCCTTGGGCTGAGTTTTCATGAGCTAAATAAATCATCCATCCTTTTGATCATAATATTTTCTAAAATGTATTGTAGACGACATGCATGGAGTGAGTTAATGAAATAAAATGCTAAACAACTGTATACATATGTATGAAAACTATCCATTCAGCCTGACTGGTGTGGCTCAGTGGGTTGAACATCGTCCTGCAAACCGAAGGGTCATTGGTTCCATGCCTGCTCAGGGCACGTGCAGGGCTTGCAGGCCAGGTCCCCATGTTTCTCTTGCACATCAATGTCTCTCTTCCTCTCTCCCTCCCTTCCCCTCTCTCCAAAAATAAATAAATAAAAGCTAAAAATAAAAATAAAAATTATCCATTCAAATCCAAGAGTTTGATCATCACTTATTAACGATTTTGAATACTAGAAAGAAGGAGTGCCTGTGCTGATAAATGGAAGTAAGTTTTACTTCATTTTAAGGAGTTTTGCTGTTAAAAAGAGCACGCGATTGCATTTGAAAGATGCGAGAATTGCGCAACCAAATCAGACAATTTAAATATAAAAGGCACAGCTTGTTATAGAGAAGATTTGAACCAACATCACCAGAAATATGTATTATCTTCTCTAGATCTGAGCGAAGATGATGCATTTAAAGAAGAGATTACATTGTAGAAAGGACACCATGAGGAAGGCTCCCTGAGCATAGAAATGTATGTCATGTGCATAAAATTACGAGTCAGCGATGATTAAAGTCACAGTGGTGGGAGATGAGGTAGGAAAGGTAGATTCATGCCAAGTGTGAAGAGAAAGTGATTGAGAAGTAAACATTTTTTTGTCCTAAGTGCTCTACTAATGCCCATATGCATTATGGTATGTAATACACGTCAGCTCATTCAACAAACATTCATCGGCTGCCCACTATACTCCAGGCCTGTGCTATGTCCAGAGTACAAAAAGATGAGTAAAATCTGGCCTTTTTCCTGGAGGCAACAAAATCTTTGAGGACTTTTTTTTAAATCAGGGGGCAGATATAATGAGAACTGTGCTTGGGAAAGGGCACTTGGAGGACCACATGAAGGCCTGAATAACGGTGGGAGAGGCTAGGGACATGAGAGATTAAAGAGGAAGCAGAAGAAAAGGAGAAAAGGAGCCAACCAGACTTAGCGATATGGCGGCCCCCATGAAGAACTTATCACAGACACCAGTGCCTCCAAGAGTCCGAACTCAGATGAGACGTGTTTACGATTCTCCGTTTCATTAGCATAATGAGTTCAAGCTGGAGTGGCTCCCCGCTTGGAAACAAAATAGATTATTTCTACTTAGACCCCAACTTATTTATTTATTTATTTATAGATCTTCCTTATTTCAAAACAAGATTTGAGGCACCTTAGAGATACATACAATAAACATAATAAAAGTTAAGAAAAAGAAGTGAAGTAAATATATAATAAAAACTAAAGGAAAGTTCAGCTCATCTAACGCTTAATAAAATGTGCCGTACAATTGCTACAGCCATGTCACACATTTCATTTTGAGGTTCCCAGGTGGCATAACCAAGGAGACAAAAAGAGTAACAAGATTAACAGAGGCTGCAATGAAAAACAAGCCAGAGGCTCAGACGGAAAATGGCTTTTTCTAGTTGAGACCCATGGGAAGTTTCATCCACAGAGCCTCAATAAACTAGGGTACTAGGATGTTAAGGACCATAGCCTGAGCAACATCCGTAAATTAATCACAAGTTTAATATAATGTGCTGATTGCAACATCATTCATTGTAACCACACTTCATTGCAGTGTTACAATGGAGTGACACCCCAGCATTGTTCAGGAAAGACAATGTGTGGCGACTGTTCAGGGCCAGGCAGGTTTATGGGATTCGTGCATGTGGAAGAATATTCACTGAGCTGTTGGATGTCTGACAGGCTTTTATTCAAGGGTGGACAATCCACACATGCTGCAAGCTGCGTGTTACACTGCATGTCACCTGTCCCCTCTGTGTGGCACCCAGTGTGGGCCCTTTCATTCCCCCTGTGTATCTAGGTCTGTGCCCCCAGTGAGAAGCGCCTACCTTCTTAAGTACTAAAATAAACAAAACTGGCAGGGTGCCAAAAGACCTTATACAACAGAGTTTCACACCACACATGGGAGCCCACTCAAGGCTATGGGAACAGTTTATCAGACCCGGACTCAAGGCTGTGAGACCCTGTCTCAAGGTTATGAGAACACTACTTTCTCATACCCCTTCAAGGTTGTGAGAAACCGCTTCCTTTAGTTACCCAGACACCTGGGTGAAGAAGCCAGACTGCCTCCGTTTACCCTACAGGCGATCATACAGGAGCCCAAACAATGTAAGTCTAGCAAGTAGCTCTTGAATTTGCTCCAAAGACAAAATCTGTAGTGAATGGATGGCCCATTTTTAACAGTGAGGAATTGGTACCCACCCCACCATTCTTTGAACATTGTGTCTGTAACTGCTGACTCTGATTAGTATAGCTTGTAGATAAACAGCATGTTTGTATAAGAATCTTAGGAACTAACTTAAAAAGATACAGACTCCAACTTTCAGGTGTCCGGTCTCAGGGAAATTTGCCAACCTTTGACAGTGAAACCAGGAATGTAAAGCCCAGATGACTAAACCAGGATGATGCACACCAGGCCACCACTTGCCTTATCAGAACAGACTGTGCTCATCTGCACGGAGAGAACTTTTCAACTCCCTCCCTTGCTGTCTTTGTTCTGTTCCCCTCTGCCTTCTTAAAAAAAAAAACAAAAACACTCCTGTCTGCACTGAGAGGTGGAGATGAGCTTTGAGATATCAGTCCCCCGTCTTCCAGGAAGCTGGCATCTGCAAATAAAACACTTTCCTTTACATCAGCACCCGCCTCTCTACTATTGGCTTTCGAAGAGGCAGGGAGCCTGACCTTCATTTGGTTACATGTTCTTCAGGCAGTTTTCTGTGATTAATTTTTCCTATGTATAGGTTTATTACAACAATTGAACAGCAAAGAACTCTGAGGCTATGAAGACACTGATATCCTAAAACTTAGTGTTGTTCATTAAGGGCATATCTAGGTGCTTTGCCACCCAAATACACAAAGGATCAGATTGAAACCTTCTTCTGAAAGTTACAAAACCAAAGTAGGGTATGCACCTGACTAGAGAACCATTCACCTGCCCCATGTGGACAAATGAGTCTGAGACCCAATCTCACCCCATAAAATATAGCTGCCATGGGTTTTGCCTTGAAACTTTCTGAGCCACTAATTGAGATGTTTACTTTCCCATTTGGGTAAACTCAATGGAATGTGCCTTGGGTTAAAATGAAGAGCTGCTTAGGAATGTATGATGTTACTTCAAAGCAATGAGATAAATGTCAGCAGACAGATAAGACAGAAGGTAGATAACAGCAAAGGAAACATTCTTATGTCATCTGGGTTATAGGCCAACTTGTTACAAAATGGATATGGATTGTCATATGTGATAAAATAAACCAAGATTTTGCTTTATGTCATCATCACCTCACAATGCCTTAGTTCTTTTAGTTTCTGATAGGTCAACTTAGTGGGTAAATCTGGTGAACAGATCCTAGGCATTGGTAACTTAAAATTTTCAAGTAAAAAGCCTCTTGCCTACCTAGGCTTTCTCTTCTGGAAACACAGCTTTATCCTCTTTCCCCTGGGAATGTCTTCTTTGCCTCCTTTACTTAACTGAGCCTGAATTTTGTTGGAAGACTCCCTTCCGGAAGAGTCTGCTGATTCTCCCAATACTCCAAGCTCCCCTTTGCAACTTCTAAATTAGGCCATACTCCTATGGTCTCATGGCTTTGTTGATCCTGTTTTTAAAGTTTCCATACCATCGATCTCTGCTAGCCTTCATCTCCTCTCTGCACGGTCATCTACCAGCCTCCCCCAGAGCAGGCTCCTGAGTCACAACACTCCTCCCCACTTAGCCTCCCAAATTCACTCTGTCTGGTGTCAGAATCCATATAAATAAGTTTATCATTTTAGCCTCAAAACTCATGATATTCACTCCATCCACACTAAACTTTAGCAAACTACTAGATTGGATCATGAAAATGCCTTTTACAAGTAAAAATAGAAGAATATTAGCAATTCCACATGGTTTGACCCAATACTTCCAAGGCCATAGTCTATGTAATGACCTAAAATAGCTCAACCAATGAAATCTTAAAAGCCAGTATCTTACTTCGGCCACAACCTCCTCTGAGTCGTTCATTTACTATCCCCCTAGACAACTGGCTGTGTAATTTCACGATGACCTCTCATCATTTGATTGCCTCTTTTTATCCTGTCCACTCTCTCTTCCTCTGCAGACCCCCTACATATCTCAGTGTATCATTTCAAGTCCCTTTAACTCCCTCATAAAATTATTTTCTTATCACACCTGTCCAAAGAGTCTCTCGCTTTGAGTTAAGCATATGGTCTGTGTACTTGAGGCATTCATCTAGTCATCAGCAGTTTTCTTAAGTACCCACATTATATCGCAGTTGCTGTGTTAGATGCCAAGGATACAAAGGGCAAACAAGCCAGGTATGGTTTCTGCTCTCAAAAAGTTTACAGGCAGTTGAGCTATAAATAAGCAAGCAGGCAATCAATAGTGCATAGTACATAGGCACTATTTTAGGAGAAGCATCTGTTCCAGGAGGGCAGGGTTTAGTAGGCTCTTTCACATGTGGTGTCTGCCAGAGGAAGTGATGCTTCCACTTTCATGATGTCTGGCTGTAAGTGGAAAGTAAGGAGGGAAAATCAAGTGAAAGAAAATACACAAAATAACTCTGATAAAAAACTCCGCCTTTCCAAATATTATTACATCTCACATATTGGGCAAAATCTACTGCCAGATGCACTCTGGAGTGACCTAGGGGTCTAATTCTTTTCATTCACTCGATGATAATCTGGTGATATCAACATCAGCAAAAGAATGAGAGTGAGAGAGAGAGAGAGAGAGAGAGAGAATATAAGCACTATGTTTTTAAAATTATACTTTAAAAAACTACCTGACATATGGTCTCAATGAACTCTTCCTACCCTGAAAAAATTCTACATGGTTTCAGACTTTTGAAGAAATGGCAGAATCTTTCCAAAGAACATCCTTTCCAAGCATGTTTGTTAGACGGATTCGTAAAAACAAAGAAAGAGAGGACAAATCGACAAAAGGGTGCTCAAGGAGGTTTACATTACATTTTCACAGACCTTCAAAAATGGCAATCTAGGTAAGAAAGAGCTAAGCAATGAAGACAGGAAATTCATTGAATTGCAAAGCCTAAGCAATGCATAGTTACTGTTATTGAGAAAAATGTTTTTAACTGAGTTCCTGGAACCAAATATAAAAAAAATGAAATAGGACAAGTGGTTCTTAGCCTATTTTGATTTCAAAGAGATAAACTTTTCCTAAATTTCTAAAGTAATTCCAAATCCATTAGGAAAAAAACAAAAAAGAAAAAGCAAATGATTAGCTCCGGGGCGGACAGCACGGTTCCAACTGCAGAGGGCATACCGAGTTCATGCACCAGCCAGGCGGGCACAGGACCGGCCACAGCTTGTTCCACTCATGGAACACGGCTGGGGGGCCCAGGGCCGTTCTCTAAGTGTCCAGGCAACCAGAGTAGAACAAGGCCTTAGTATCTGGGCACAGGAAAGCAGCACCCTACCTCGGCCACTGTCACGCCACTGACTGGAAGTGAGGAAGGGACGTAGGAGGAGAGAGAGGTGAGCGGGCTTCAGGACCCTGGCCAAGAAGAGAATGGTGCTACATTATTATCATTATCATTATTTGTTATATAATCTGCTATTGCTGATTACTGGGTTTTTACACAGTGCCAGGCACTAAGTATTCTACATACTCACATCCAGGTCCGCTCCTGATATTCAGGGGGCCCAGGGACAAAAGTACAAATGGAAATCCACCTACCCCGTGTCTAAATATACAACTATTATAAATGAGGCTAACAAGCTGTTAAAATGTGTTATCTTCTATTTTGACAAATATACCTTCATAATGACTTGGAAGGCCAGGTTCAAATTTAAAATTCTTGAACACTTCTCAGAGCATGCTGGAACAGGGCATGCTGAGGAACACCCTCGTCTTCCTCTCCTCCCTGACTCCAGTCCTCCCTGTCACTCACCCTCAGGCACCTCAGTACACGGGCGTGGCCCCTTCAGCCCACATACCACACCAGCAGCTGCCCTTTGTTCATCTCTCCAGGGTGGAAGTTTATACACCACCGAGCAATGTGATGTAGGCAGGACTGGTCTTCACATCCAAGGCAGTTCTGGCCCATGCAGGCCACCAAAGAATCAGTTACTTATTAGGGATATCAAGTTTCAGGTATTCGCAGTGCATTCTAGAAGGGGGGTGGGGGTGCCTTGTGAACTGCTAAGCGCAAAGAAAGAGGAAAGGGCCAGCTCCTTAATCTGGGGGGGGCGGGGGGGGGCAGTGCAAAATAAAAATGCAGGACAACCTTGTTCAAGCAGCAGTAAAAAAAATAATGTTATTAAAGCTACTAAAAGATAAAGCTTTTTCCTTTCTTCCATAGTCTTGCTTGGCTTGTCATGGTATTTTTTGTTATTTAAAGTTGTAGTAAATTTTTTTTAAATATTGCTATTTTAGAGTATCCATATGACTTTTACCATTCATCTTTTTATTGTACCATGCCAATTCTAATGTGAATATAAGACATTTAACTTGTACAGGGAATGCACAATTTGTATTTTTGTAGTTCATTCATGTCTATAGATCTCATTCTTGCCAAAAGAGTAAAAACATTACACAAAACTGACTCAAGTGTTTTTAATTTCACATCTTGTTATATGTTATCTACCTTAAGCTCTCTGCTAAGTAAGGACTAAAAGAAGAAGAAACTGCGGGTTGCTCCATTTTTCTTTCCTTCTAGGTCATCATTTTCAACATAAGTAGTTGGATACAAAGGGAAATAACAAACAAAAAAGGATACAATACACTTTCTAGGTAATTTGTCTTTCTTAGAATGTCACTGCCTTCTTTCTGCATTCGAACCAAGTTCTGGATCAAATTGAAATCAAAGCCTCTCTGGGCTCATAGGCAACTGCTTACTCAGTCATAAAATGTAACATGTTCACATTGTATTCACTTGGAGTCTCATTGAACTCCAAAACATGGTGGGCTTAATCTAATTCTGTAGTTATGGGACATCATACATGTATTATATGCAAATGGCATGGCAAGAAATGGTACACCCACATATTGCACATATTCCCTCTACTTAAATGCATGATGCATTAGCCCACCTGATTTCACTTACAAACATAAGTCCAAAGATAAAATCAGTAAGAATTTCAGGACAGTTGCAGCTGAGCATTAAACCAAGAATAGGACCATATATAACACAGATCTCATGCCCATGAAGCAAGGCCTGGGTGAGGGGGACAAACCAGAGCCCTTTGAACGGAAGTCATCTCAGAATGAAGTGATTTGCCTGCAGTCTGATGTAAGCGGTATTTAAAACACAGTTAATCAAAACCTTGAGACCAACCCCTCTAACGAATTGCCATACTCCCTTTTGAAACAGAGATCCAGTTGCATGAACTGGGCCAACACTCTGCAAACCTCGGATTTTCAGGTGTTCTTTTTGCCGTAACCAAGAAGGACTTCCAGGTTGATTTACTGGCAGGCTGACTCCAGAAACACAGTTGCAATTATACTAACATTATTTATAAAACATGAGCTTGATGAAGAGAGACAAGCAACTTTCCTTAGTAATAATAATTACAATACATAGAATAATAATATCACGAATACTTATTATTCAATATTTAGCAGTATAACATGAATAGGTAATATTTACTTAGCACTTACTATGTGTCAGGTACTGCTCTAAGAACTTCAGTGATATTATCTCATCGTTTTTTTTTTCCTCACAGAAACCCCATGAGTTTGGTAATATTATTATCCACATTTTACAACCGAGGAAGCTGAGGCAAAGAGTGGCCCAACAAACTGAGTAATGCCACACAGCTAATTAGTGACAAAGCATTTTTAAGCCAGGCCATTCTGCTATTTTGAACACCTCTCTCTAAACCCCTTTGTTAGTGACACCTACTTGAAGGCGGGTGAAACTAAATCAACTGTCCCAGACAAGGTGATCAGTAAATATTTCTAGAATAATAGTACAGGAAACTTTAATAGCATTTCGGGTTATCTGACATAACTAACTAAAACTTCACATTAATCATTTGTTCTTGCATTTTAGTTTTCAGAAAAGAATTTTCAAAAACTCAAATAGACCTAATCTTTTATCATGTCATTAACACTCCATATGCAGGAAACATTTTCTATTTAATTTAATTTCAAGTGTACCTTCTTTACGTACATCCAGGAACCAGGAAATAAGGGGAAAACCCTGCTGACAGTACACTTACATTACAGCCAGGAACCAGGAAATAAGGGGAAAACCCTGCTGACTAATAGGACTGTTAAAAGGAACTGTTCTCAGCATAGCCATTAACTTTAGAATTGAGTGCCAGTCAAATTCACTAACAATGTACAGAGTTTATTGCCTAGCTTGCTTGCGTGTTTTGTTTTTCTGTTTTAATGCTGGGTAATGTGTGGATCAAATTTGGTAAAATAATGTAACTTAGTTGTCTAGTCAGGGTATTTTGTTGCTCTATTTTACTACTGAACAGGATTAGATCTATGTAGAAACTCATGTATCAAATATACATCACCTGGTAGTGAATCAGTGGTTGTGAATAACAAGTAGTGACAAGGGTTACCAAGAATAATGAACAGAAGATCCTAAGCACTAGAATTAATTCATTAAATTTCTTCATCTAAGAATGTGGTATCTTCCATCCCTAATTCCCTGTGTGCTGTGAGCAAGCTGACTGATAACAAAGACAACAATAAAACCCATGTTACTAAATTTAAAAAATATATAGGACACATTTTTACTTTTCTAACTAATAAAGATGTCATTAAATGTTAATATTTGTAAAGTGCAATGAGATATATACTCTCAAATACTATCCTGTGGACTGAAAGTGGAAACTGTCTTTCTAGAAAGTGATGGGCAATGTCAAGGACCATAAATATCTTTACCCCTTAGCACATCGATTTATGTCCAGATAATCTATCATGAGGAAGTAACTAAAATTGCTAACAAAGATGTTCATAACAGCATTATCTGAAAAATGCCCAAATTGGAAACAATGTCTAACAATAAATTATGACATATTCATGTGATAAAATTCTATTCAGCCACTTAAAATGGGATTTATAAAATATTTATTGTCATAAAAATGCTTTAGGAGTACATATCTACTCACCAATTATGGAACATTGGGCAAGTTACTTACCTGGCTGTACTATAACTTCCTTATAGGTAGTAGAGGATAAAGGCATCATAGGACTGATGTGAAAATTAATTGGATAAACATAAGCACAGTGGTTAGAACAGGGCCTGGCATAGAGGAATCAGTAAGGCAATGTTAGTCATTTCATCACCTCCATCATCTTCACCCTCATCCTAATACTTAAATGTTTCCAGTTTTTAAATGTTTACAGAAATAAATACACATGGGCTCCTGGTCAAGATGGCAGCATAGGTAAGTGCAGTATTCACATCCTCCCACAACCCCGCTGAAATTGCAGCTGAGCTACAGACAATCAACACTCCCAATCACCTGAAGTCTAGCTGAACAGAAATCCTACAACTCAGGATATAAGAAGCACCCACAGTAAGACTGGTAAGAGGGGAAGAGACATGGAATGGGATGGTCCCATACCATGTGTGGCAGTTAAAAATTGCTAGGGGTATCTCAGTTGCAGAGGTCCCTGTGAAGAGCAAGGTGTCCCAGCCCCACACCAGGCCCCCAGCCCAGGGTTCCAGTACTGGAAAGAGAAGTTCTTATAACTTATGCCTGGAAAATCCAGCAGGGATTGTGGATGAATGAGGCTCAGGGCTTCTGGAGTCCCAGGCAGTTCCTCTTAAAGGGCCCATGAGTGAACTTAAATTACTTGCTATGAGCTCCAGCTCTGGGGCAACAGCTCAGAAAGCACCAGGCACATATGGAGAAGAACTGAATTTTCTATCTTTGGAATAAGGGTTAGAGGTGAAAGTTTTTCCCAGACAGATATTCTGGCAGAAGCCATAGGTCCTTTGCTGAGTCCTCCTCCCACAGAGCTGGAAGGTGATACCTAATCTAAGTTTCTATCAACCTGACTCACACTGCTCCCCAAGCCTGGTTATTGCCCGAGATCCCACTACACCCAACTTGTGCATCCAACCGAGCCTTTTCCAGTGGTTTTTCACAGGAATGGCCTGGTTTGGCTAATGCTATGGACTTCCCAAAAATCTCTCGAAAGTTTACAAACCCCAAGCAAGCAGTGTCTTGCGTCACCTTGCCCCACTCCTCTAATTAAGTGACCCCAGGCCTGGTACTAGAAGCAGCTGGCCCTGGTTCACAGCTTGGCCTCTCCTGGGCATCTCCAGCACAAGCAGCAGCCATCTGCAGATCTCTCTCTAGCTCATGCTAGGAGGCCCTGGGCAGAACACAGGGAGCAAGTGATCTTGTTCTGTGCTCCTCCAGAAAGCCTCCAAGTCAGTGCACTCAGCGGTCAGCTGCAGACCAGGTCAGAGCACCACCCAACCACTTCCCCAAGTGACACGATCAAGGGGAAGGCTCATCAAGTACCAGAGCGCCTCTGAAGTAAGTCCTGCTCTGTGGCATTAACCTCTGCACAGTGGCTCCTTCTCTGTAGTCATGGCCAGTCCTCAAAACCCATCAGCCTGGGGTGCACCTCCCTTGCACTGATGTGACAACAGCAATCAAGGCTCAACTAAAACAGGAAGGTGCACACAGGCCACATAAGGGGAGCACCCAGAGTGCCCAGATCAGGTGACCGGGGATGCACCACTGAGCCGTATAGTACACTTACTATTTAAGACCACGCTATAAAATTGTCTTATATAACTTTATCAAATACATAGAAACAAACACAGGGAGGCAGCCAAAGTGAGAAGACAAAGAAACATGTCCCGCATGAAAGAACAGAACAAGCCTACAGAAAAAGAACTAAATGAAATGAAGACAAGCAATCTAACAGAAGCAGGATTTAAAACACTAGTCATACAGATGTTCAGTGAACTTAGGGAAAGGGCAGATGAACTTAGTGAGAACTTCAACAAAAAGATAGGAAACATAAAAGCAAAGATAGAAAATGTAAAAAAGAACCAGTCAGAAATGGAGAATACAATTACTAAAATGAAGAATATAGTCCAGGGGAATAAACAGTAAGTAGATTAAGCAGAAGATCAAATCAGCAGAAATTTGGAAGATAAGAAAGCAGAAAACACCCAATCAGAACAGAAAAATAAAAAAGAATAAAAAAGTATGAGAATAGTTTAAGGAGCCTCTGGGACAACTTCAAGTATATCAACATTTGCATTTTGGAGGATACTGGAAGAAGAGAGAAACCAAGGAATTGAAAACCAATTTGAAAAAATAATGATAGTGTACTAGGGTTCCCTTTTCTCCACAAGCTTGCCAGCCCTTGTTGTTTGTTGATTTATTAGTAGTAGTTATTCTGGTAGGTGTGAGTTGATACCTCATTGTAGTTTTAATTTACATCTCTCTGATGATTAGTGACATTAAGCATTTTTTCATGTCTATCGGCCATCTGTATACCCTTTTTGGAGAAGTGTTTATTCAGGTCCTTTGCCTATTTTTTAATTAGATTGTTTGTCTTCCTGGTATTGAGTTATATAACTGCTTTATATATTTTAGAAATTAATACCTTATCAAGTTGGCAAATATATTCTTGTACACAGTGGGTTACCTTTTTCATTTTGTTGACAGTAACAGTATGGAGTTTCCTCAGAAAATTAAAAATGGAACTCCTTTTTGGCTCAGTTATCCCACTTCTGGGAATACACCCTAAGAATCCTGAAACACCACTCAGAGGGAATATATGCACCCCTCCATTAATAGCAGCATTGTTTGCAATAGCTAAGATCTGGAAATAGCCTAAGTGCCTACCAATAGATGAGTGGATAAAAAAAGCTGTGGTACAATACATTTACAAAATGGAATACTATTCAGTTGTAAAGAAGAAGGAAATCTTACCCTTTGCAATAGCATAAATGGCACTAGAGATTATAATGCCAAGTGTAATAAATCAGTCAGAGAAGACTAATACCATATAATCTCACTTATATGTAAAATCTAACAATCAAAATAAACTGATGAACAAAATAGAACCACAGGCCTGGATACATATAACAGACTGACAGATCTCAGAAGCAAGGGAGGTAGTGGGAACTGGATAAAAGAAGGTGAAGGGATTAGCTGAAGAACATATATGAATATCCCATGGACACAGACAATAGTGTTGTGAGGGTCAGAGGAGATGGAGGTGGACAAAAGGGGAGGGGGGAATGGGGGGCATCTGTAATAGTGTCAAGAATAAAAATAAATAAATAAAATTTTAGAAATAATAATGGAAATCTTCACTAACCTGGTAAAGAAAATAGACATACAAGTCCAGGAAGCACAGAGTCCCAAACAAGATGAATACAAAGAAGGCCACAAGAAAACACATTATAATTAAAATGCCAAACATTAAAGACAAAGAGAGAATCTTAAAAGCAGCAAGAGTTGTAATCAAAAGAGTCTGGTACTGGCATAAGAACAGACACATAGATGAATGGAATAGAATAGAGAGCCTATAAATAAATCCACGTGCCTTTGGTAAAAAAAAAAAAAAAAAGAAAGAAAGAAAAAGAAAAAGCAGCAAGAGAAAGACTCTTAGTTAGTTACCTATAAGGTAGCTCCCATAAGACTGTCAACTGGTTTATCAACAGAAATATTTCAGGTCAGAAGGAATTGGCACAAAATATTCAAAGTGATCAAAAGCAATAATCTACAACCAAGATTATTCTACCCAGAAAAGCTATCATTTAGAATGGAAGAGCAGATAAAGAGCTTCCCAGACAAGAAAAAACAAAGGAGTTCATTACCACCACACCAGTATTATAAGGAATGTTAAACAATCTTGAAGAAGAGGAAAAAGTAAAAAACACAAATAATAAAATGGTAACAAATATCTATCAAAAATTACTTTAAATGCAATGGATTAAATGCTCCAATCAAAAGACATATGGTGGCTTGAATGGATAATAAAATAAGACCTTTACATATGCTGTCTACAAGAGACTCACTTCAGATCAAAAGACACACGCACAGATTGAAAGTAAGGGTATGAAAAAGGATATTTCAGGAAAATGGAAACAAAAAAAAATTCTGGGGTAGCAATGTTTACATCAGACAAACCAGAGACAAAGATAGACCCAGCAATTCCACTTGTGGGTATTTATCCAAAGATATCCAAAACAGTAAACCAAAAGGACATATGCATCCATATGTTCATTCTAGCATTATTTATATTAGCCAAGATGTGGAACCTATCTTTCCATCTGCAGCATGGATAAACCTAGAGGGTACTGTGCTGAGTGAAATACATGAGACAAAGACAAATACCATGCGAATTCACTTATATGTGGAATCATATATATATATATATGATTAATCTAATATATATGAATAATCTAATATATATGAATAATCTAATATTATGAATAATCTAATATCATGAATAATCTAATATATATATATATGAATAAACAGACCAGAAACAGACTCATAGATACAGGGAACATTTTGACAATTGCCAGATGGGAGGAGTCTTGGGGGGGATGGGTGAAAAAGGTGAAGAGATTAAGAAGTACAAATTGGTAGTTGCAAAATAGTCATGGGGATGTAAAGTACAGAATGGGAATACAGTCAGTAATATTGTAATAACTATGTATTATGTCGGATGGGAACTAGATTTATCAGGGGAACACTTTATAAGTTATAAATATCTAATTACTGGGTTGTACACCTGAAACTAATAAAATATTGTACAACTGTCATTGAAAAATTAAAGCGGTTTTAATATACATAAATAAATACAGAATATGTCTTAATAATTTATGAAAGAATATATAATAGGTCATTAAAATTTCCTTCCTTAAACCTTATAATGTCTTCCAATTTTTCTACAATGAGCATGCATTATTTATAAGCTGTACAAAGATTTTTACATATAAAAAAGAAATAATGTACATAGTACAAAAGCCAAAACATGTTGAGAGACAAACAAACAAAAAAAGGTGATGCCAGAAAACCAAAATGGAAACAAAAAATGGGCCCTGGGAAGACAGAAAAGAGCAAGAAATGAGGAGAATGGAGATTATACAGCCCTGGAGCATAAGGAGAACATCTCAGCAGTGCCTTCCGGGGCCAGTGTGTCGTGCCAAACACACAGGAGACACCGTACACCTCTGAGATTAACTAATTTTCAAAAATATTCTATTTGCCTCCAGAGGAACCCCCAAATGTGGATTTACAGAATGATGATCCTGAGTTTGCAGCAGGGCTAATTCTAATATCACATAGAAGGTGTCGCAGAAGGGCAAACTTAAGAACCTCTCTGAGAAGATGTAAAGCAAATGAGCCTTTTCCACTCTTTTTCCCCATCACTGATTGCTGTGTGAGTTTACTTGGAATTTAGTACTAAAAAAGGATTAAAATCTGGCACTTCTTTTCTGCAAAAATATTTGTGTACATCAATAAAAATTCATCCTTTGGGATAAATATTTGGAATATGTGACCCTGGGGCCTGTTGGACAGCATTCATGAAGATTCTTGCCACCTGCGCTCACTCATCAGTCCCATTACTTACCCACGTTATCTTCAATATATCCTACTCCATAGGCATGAAGGTAGTTAAAATTATGTTTTCAAACTAAATGAACTAGGCTTCAGTTATCTGGAAATTTCAGCGACAATTTTTTATTCTTGGCTGGTGCCAGATAATCAAGGCTACCACAAACCTGCACAAATAATACCATGGAGTGCCAGTTTGGCTGAGACTGGTTATCCCAGAACAGCATGTATGGCAAACTAATGCATCTGCCAACCAAGGTGTTTTCACCTGGGACCATCTCAGACTTTAGGAAATCATCCCCCAGATAGTTTCAGAATCTGATCAAGGTGGAAAAAGTTGCCAGCAAAACGACCTGTACTGGTTCCCGGATAATCTGTGGTAGAACCAGTTCCTGGTTCTCTCAGAGACCTGTTTCCTGAAGGAGAGACAATTCGGCTGCCTCCAGTGTATCTTGGGACCAAATGGAAAGAGCATTTGCCTTCTTTAGTTTCATGACAATTGAAATGGATAGTTGCTGCTTTGGAAACAGCACAACCACGTGTTCAGCAAATAAAAGGGAAATGTTTCAACAAAGACAGACAAGCCGTGTTCCTTAATATTGCTGGACCACTAGAATAATTCAGGTCAATGACATTGCATGTCATATAATAATACTAACAATCCCAGAAAGTGTACTAATATTACCACAGGACCATGCCTTAGGAGTTACTATGTTTAAAGTACAAAGGTTGAATAAAGATCATCTGGGGAAAACATAATGAGAGTGGGGCCCAAGGAAGAAACAGATCATTGGTTTAGAAAATGGAGATTTCTAGGAGCCAGTAGTTAGTCTTTGGGCTGTGAAATAGCAGTAGATGAATTTGTTATAAAAATGATGGAACAGTAAAGGAAGTTGAAATGTCTGTTTCTTTGCATATGTAACAAACTTTATCCCAAAGAAAAATAATGAATGATACTTCTCTGTAAAATTTTCTCAAAAAGAAAAAATTCTAAAACTGTTCAAAGCACTATGTTTTATGTTTAAAACACTTAGAATAATCTCACAAACATTTCCTTGAAATACTTCCTGCTACAATTTAAAATCAGTGTTAATTCTCCAACCTCAGAAGAAACAGAGAACACTTGTCAGGTTAATGTGCCCTGTGCTTGCCAATCTTGAGTGTGTACATAAGTCACACGAGGAGCTAGTCAAAATGCAGGTTTCGGTTCATTAGGTTCGGGGACCCAAGATTTTTTTTTTTATTATTGTTCTATACAGTTGTCCCAATTTTCCGCGGTTGCTCTCCCCTGCCCTGCTCACCCCCACTCCCACAGTCAATCCCCACCCTGTTGTCCACATCCATGGGTCATTTATATTTGTTCTTTAACTAGACCCTTCCCATTCTTTCCTCCCAGGGACCCAAGATTCTTATTTTCTAACAACCTCCAGATGATACTGGAGGACCTCACTTTGCATGGCAAAGATCGAGACTGCCCCCACTTCTCATATCTTTGCTCTCTGACCCTACCCTCCTCACTATCATTGATCACTCAGGATGGGCACCTGACTCAGGCAGATCAGAGAGTTCTCCTGGCTGCAGCCAATGCCTCAGGATGGCCGTTTGACTCAGAGCAAGCATATCAGAGCTCTTCTCTGGGGCTTTTGAACCAGAAGTAGGGAAGATGATTAATGTCTCTCTGGCACCAAAAGGAGGTATTGTTGAGGCCCAGGACTAATCTCCATTCATTTTTTTCCTGCTGAAAGAGGTATGAGATGATGAAGCCAACAGTCCAAGAAATTAGCAAAAACCTGGCTAAATTCACATCCTTAATTTCCCCTGTTCCCACTGAACTTGAGATTTAAGGACAACCTCAGCTTTGCAGTGCTATGTGAGATTTACCTAATATCCTTCAAATAAATAAGTACATAAATGAATAAATAAGTAAATGAGTAAATTATTTATTTATTTGAGTTGGTTTTCTGTCACACGCAACCAGTGTGCTGCTTAAAACACTTCATACAATAAAATTAGTATTTTAAAAAATAACTGGTTTTTATTTAATTCTCTTTTTTTGGTACTGAAATAAGAACATCCATTGTAACCTTTATATACAGAACTTATTCCCTAAAGTTTTGTTTCTTACCTACTGGTCCGAGTCCAGTATCATGTAACACCCAGAACATAATATTTGTTGACATTGATCCATTTATTCATCAAGAACAATTTGTACTGTATGACAGGCATCATGCTGGAGTCTGGGAACACGTAGTCCCTACTCATCCAGTGACTTACAGTTTAGTCAGGGAGAAAGACAAAGTAATTTCATGTGATGAGATGTGATGTCGTATAATTACAGGAGAATATGTGGGAAAGTGTCATGGAAGAGATGGCACCTCAAGTAAGTCTTGAAGGACAAGTAGGAAAGGAAGAAAGAAATTCCAGTCAGAAAGAGCCCCATAGACACAAGCATAGAAATGAGGGACAGAACATTTCATTTGGCAACATGTCAACTTTTTGTATGCATAAAGCAGACAGTGGAGAGGACGGTAGGCTGAGTGGGGAGGTAGCAAGGAAGTAGCTAAGCTACAAATCAAGAAAGAACTTCAATAAAAATCTTGGACTTCATTCTATAGGCAGTGGGGAAATGATCATAAAAAAGATGCAGCAGGACAAGACTGTGCTGTAGAATACAAGTACATTGGGAGAAATCAGAATAGAGATAAGGAGTTTTATAAACAAAGAGATTGCAGTCTTTGAGCTAGTAAATGATTGTGTAAAATTATGATGATGTAAAATAAAATCTTTTGGGCTCAACTGATTTTTTTCTTTTTTTATTACTGCTATACCTTTCTCACATTCCTTTTTACACATAGATAATTTAGGAATTGTTATAACATTACCATTTTAAGTGTGTCTATAAGGAAAACACATGCTTGCATCTTTTCAAAATCTAAGCTGAGAATCTCTGTCTTACCAAGTGAGTTGAATCAATTCACACAGGTTTAATGATGTGTTAGAAATTATTTGCCAACTTTTCCCATATTTTCTATTTTACATTCTTCCTTTTGGTTCTTCTGTTCCCCTCTTTTCCTAACGTCCATCAACTAGATTAAATTTTACTCTGCTGGTTTGAAAATTACACATTGTGATTTTCATCTTCTCATCATTACCCATTCTTATATTTATAATTCATTTATTTATTTCCTGCAGTAACAGAATTCAAACACTTATCAATATTTATATTCCTCATATCCTCTTCACTTCCAGCAGAAATATTTACCAGGATCTTTGTGTGGGTTTATTTCTGGGCTCTCAACTCTGTCCCAGTGGTCTGTGTGTACTATGTACACTATGTCAGTACAATACTGTTCTGATTACCATGGCTTTAGTATAGTTTAAAATCAGGAAGCATGATACCTCCAGCTTTGTCCTTTCTCAAAAGATTGCTTTGGCTAATTGGGATCTTTTGTGGTTCCATACATATTTTAGAATTATTTGTACCAGTTCTGTGAAATATAACATTGGAATTTCGATAGGGATTGCAATGAGTCTGTAGTTGCTTTGGAAAGTATTGACATTTTAACAGTGTTGCCTTCCAATCATAAGCATGGAATGCCTTTGCATTTATTTATGTCTTCTTCAATTTCTTTTGTGTCTTAACAGTTTTCAGTGTACAGGTCTTTCACCTCTTTGGTTAAATTTATTTCTAGGCTTTTTAAAAAATGTTTTATTTGTTTATTTTTAGAGAGAGAGGAAGGGAGAGAGAAAGAGAGAGAAAGAAAGATCAGTGTGTGGTTGCCCCTTGTGTGCCCCCACCAGGGACCTGGCCTGCAACCCTGAAATCGAACCAGCGACCCTTTGGTTCACAGACCAGCACTGAATCCACTGAGCCACACCAGCTGGGGCTATTTCTAGGTATTTTATTCTTTTGATGCAATGATAAATAGTATTGCTTTTTCAAGTTCTACTTTTGATAGTTGTTATTAGTGTATATCAACACCAGAGATGTCTGTTTATTGATTTTGCATCCTGTGGCATTACTGAATTCAGTTATTAGTTCTAACAGTTTTTTAGGCTAATGGTTTTTGTTGCTCTCACTCCAAACACAAAGGAAACAAAAGCAAAAATAAACAAATGGGACTTTATTAAACTAAAACACTTCTGCTCAGTGAAGGAAATCATTATCAAAGCAAAAAGGCAACCTACTGGCCCTGGCAGGCGTCGCTCGGTTGGTTGGAGTATTGTCCCCTAAAGTGAAATGTCATGGATTTGATTTCCAGTCACAGCTATGGATTTGGTCCCTGGTTGGGGCCCCCTTTCTCCCTCCCTTCCTGTCTCTCCAAAATCAATAAGCATGTCCTCTGGTGAAGGTTTAAAAAAAGGCAACCTACTGAATGAGAAAAGATATTTGCAAATCATGCATTGGATAATGGGTTAATATCTGAAATATATTAAAAACTTATACAACTCAACAACAGCAACAAAACAAACAACTCAGTTAAAAAATGGGGAGAGGGTCTGAATAAACGTTTTTCCAAAGACCTACAGATGGCCAAGAGGAACATGGAAATATGTCCAACATCATAAATTATTAGGGAAATGTAAATGAAAACCACAATGAGATATCACCTCAC
This sequence comes from Pteronotus mesoamericanus, assembly GCF_021234165.1. Taxonomy (NCBI): domain Eukaryota; kingdom Metazoa; phylum Chordata; class Mammalia; order Chiroptera; family Mormoopidae; genus Pteronotus; species Pteronotus mesoamericanus. The sequence continues at coordinate 12,494,859 of NW_026555077.1, forward strand.
ACCTGTCAGAATGGCTACTATCAGAAAGACAAGAAATAACAAGTGTTGGAGAGGATGTGGAAAAAAGGGGACACATAAACTATTGGTGGGGCTGTAAATTGTTGCTGCCACTATAGAAAGCATTATGGGGGTTCCTTAAAACATTAAGAACAGACCTACCATATGACCCATATATTCCACTTCTGGGTATTTATCCGAAGAAAAAAGCATTAATTTGAATAGATATTGGCATGCCTATGTTCACTGCAGCATGTCTACACTAGACAAGTATGGAAGCAGCAGCCTAAGTGTGCATCGATGGGTGAATGGATAAAAAAGATGTAATATTTGTATGGAACACTACTCGGCATTAGTAGGAATAAAAGCTTGCCCTGGCTTGTGGCTTGGTTGGACATCTTTTTCCAAAGCTAACGGTTCGATTCCCAGTCAGGGCACATGCCTGGGTTGTAGGTTCAGTTGCGTTTTCAGGCATGTATGAGAGGCAACTGATCATGTTTCTCTCTCACACTGATGCTTTTCTCTCTTTCTCCCTTCCTTCTCTTCTCTCTAAAAATAAATAAGAAAATCTTCTTTAAAAGTTTTTAAAGGAATGAAATCTTGCCATTTGTGTCAACATGGACGGACGTTGAGAGAATAATGCTAAGTGAAATAAGAAAAAGAAAGATAAATACTATATGATTTGTGCTCAAATGTAAAATCTAAAAAAATGAACAAAACAAAAATAAACTCATAAATACAGTTAATATATACATAGATCAGTGGTTACCAAGGGGTAAGAGGTCAAAGGGTGGGCTAAGAAGAGGAAGGGTCAATTGTATGGTAATGGATAGTAACTAGATTTTTGAGGTGACCACTTTGTAGTGTACACATACGTTAAATTATAAGGAATACCTGAAACTTATAATTTATGCATACATATATGTATATGTCAGCTCTCCCTAATCATTATAAGTATGTATGTGATGTATGTGTGTGTGCGTGTGTTTAGAATAGATTATAGAGATCACTGTGAACAGATGCATCTGTAAGTCCTTGCCTCTAGAATAAAATCTTTTGGACAAACTTTCTGTTTAAAGTCATTTCGTCCAAAGGATTTTTTTCCTTATAACTCTTTCAGTCCTTCTGATTACAATAGGAGAAATTTTTTATTTTAGGAGTAACATTGCAATATTTCTATAGCATCTGCTAACTTTGTGACTTCTAAAGAAAATGGATACCTTGGACTCAGAGTAAAGCCAGTATAACAGAGAGCAACAGAAACATCAACCAAGGAGAGGAAAGAGGGGCTGTGTCAGTCTTCACGAGCAGGAAGCCATGAGAAGTGGTCCCACTGGACTAAAACTCAAATGTCTCTGGGTCAGTATTTGCCACTATGTCACTCATATCCCTAGGACATGTGTTCTCTTCTAAAACCTCAGTGGTTGAACTAGATGGCCTCTCAGGTACCTTCCAGCACTAAAATCCTTTTACGTGGATGTTTGAAACCTCTGCTCCTAAATCCTGAAATCTGGAGGATTTCCTGCGTAGAATTTCCTACTGTGGGACACAGGGTATGAAATTTCAGAAAAGAGAAATAACAGGCTGGATTGATCAGGAAAACCTTCATGGAGTAAAATTTAAGTTAATATCGAAGAATTAGCAGGAATTTGAAAAGTGAATATGGTCAAGGGCATAATAGTCAAGAGTAAAGATAATTTTTCACAAAATATGGGTAGATCTCATTGATTAGAGAAGATTTATTATAAGTAGTATTGGGAGCTAAAACTGGAAACAATAAATTGACTAAACTGTGATGTACAATCCAAGTAAAGGATTGTGCCAACCTGAATCTCTTGGAAAATTAGAGAAGGGAAAGGTGACATTGTGCATAAGATAATATGGTGATGGGCAAGATGAATTGGAGCCAGAACTGTTGACTAAGAAATCTGTAAGAAGACTGCCAAATTACCTGGTTATGATATTTTCAAAATTTAATCTTTATTATATATATTTTTCCATTACCATTTAGGCCCCTTATACTTCCCTCCCCCCAGCAATCCCCACACTGTTGTCCATGTCCATGAGTCCTTTTTCCTTTTTGTTCAATCCTTCCACCCTCTAACCTGCCCCCTCCCTTAGCTGTCATCCCGCTCCTTAAAAATGGAGGGTTTGTACTGTATAGAGATTGACGGGCACAGTTCCTCTAAAAGTGAGAGAAAACGGAATCATCTCCAACTGCCCACCCCCATGTGGAGAACCTATAAAAAGGTAGATTTTCTTTAATTTATATAAGACTATATAGCTCTTTCTAATCATAAATCCCTCTTCTTAATGGGTTTGAATGTGCAAGTTTGTGAGTAGAAGCAGGAGAGAACTGAAGTACTTCTTTATAGAATAAGGAAAAAGTGTTTGGAGTTCGGAAAATTTAACAATCCTAGAAGCAAGGGGTGAAAAGCAGAGAATGAGGGAAGGAAGGGAAAAGGGACACCAAGTAGGAAGGAGAGCCAGTAAGAGCCCCTTAATAGTGGGATGTCTCATGAACATACAAAAATGTGATTTTGACATTGTTCCCTACATAATGTATTGAGCTTCAAAGTGACAAAACGACCACTTCCCTTTCAGAGTTTGGATTGATGTGGAAATAGAGGAGTCAAACAGATCAAAATATTGGCTATATCAATAGTGAAGTTGGACTAATAAAATGACCTGAATGACTTGACTTGAACCACAATTGAGATTTCTAATGTTTCTGTCCCAGTCTAGAACTCAAAAAGATTTTTCCCTCCACCACTCCCAAAATATGGTCTGCAAAGCAGATACTTATCTGAGTAGGTAGAGAGGGAATCGCAACCTCCCATAAATTGGGCTCTAGTCACTAGTAGTAAGGAAAGAGAAATGGTTCCCAGCTCTGCCTCTGTAAGGGGGGACAGGAGGAACCTTACACGTGTGTACTTAACACAAGGAATCTAGAACAGAATAAACATGCCATGGGGCAGGGAGATCAAAAAGACAAAGAAGAAATTAAGACTTACACAATGAATTTCAACTCATTTATAACCCAGGATCTGTGTTAATAATGAATAACTCATAATAGAAATTCAGTGTTGCTTTGCAATTTAAAAAGCAGCTCTTTTCATTTTTTAAAATGAAAATATTCCAGATACCATTCCTTCCATGAAATCAGAGACCATCTTCCTGCCCCAATAATAATAATCCAAATCTTCTTCTCATAAGAAAAGAAACTAGCTGTTATTACTCTCTTCGCATGTTACTGACCTATGACTTAAAGGAGCCATGGCAGGGCCCTGTCCTAACAGCTTAGTTAGTTACAGCGTCATCCCAACATGCTGAGCTTGCGGCTTCAATCCCTGGTGGGGCACTTAGAAGAATCAACCAATGAATGCAAAAATAAGTGGAACAACATATTGATGTTTCTCTCTCTCTCTCTCTCTCTCTCTCTCTCTCTCTTTGTCTCATATCAATAAATTTTAAAACAATTTTTTTAAGTCCCATGACCTCTGTGTTATTATAGAATTAGAAAATCTGACCCTCCTTAGAGAATGCAGTGTTGTTCAACTAAATTCTTGGAGAAGAGAAGAATCTGGGATGGGATGTTAAAAGGAAAAAGAACATAAAATTAATATCCCCCTTTTTTTTTTACTTGGTGTATTCATTTTCCTCTCATTGATAAATTAACATTAGAAAGTGAGGCAGGATAGTTAGAAGCTAGGAAAATTTCTCAGCAAGTGGAATAGGAAAATTGAGAGAAGAAAATTAAACAAGGCCAAACAATTTGAACAACGAACAGTGAATCACAAGGCCTTACCTCCCCTAACCAAGGACACTTGAGAGAAAATTGTTTATACTTCTCCTCCCTAACCAGGAAATAAATAGCTTAAATCACCGTTGTCAGGAAAAATAGAGAACAGAGACCTAATTAATGCCATTCGTGCCAGCTAAACCCAAAGACAGATAAAGTCAGAGGAACAAATGACAAAAATCCCATTAGAGCCAGACAGACCCAAGATAAAAGTAAAACACCAAAGCTACCAAGGAAAAACTCCCAGACTCCCCTAGATGCTCATTTTGATGCATCAACATATTAAAAATGCACTTGGAAAGCCGATGAATATTCTATTGAAACCTTGCCCTAATATTCTAGGAAGAGAGATAAAACCCTCAAAACAAAGGATATCTGTGCATGCTCATACCCCTTATCAGGCATGAACTTTTTACTTCCTCCTAAACTCTAAGAGTCTCCATGAGACTTGCAACCAAGGGAGTAGCAGGCAGTGGCAGCTCATCGCAGGTTTACTTCGGACCCTGTCTCCAAGGCCCCCTTTTCTCCCACTTCCCAGTGAGATAACAGCCGCCCCTCCTTGTCTCACTTCTTTCCCATAAAGTTTCTAAGGAGTCAAAGCAGAGCACAGCGTAGGCTCTCTCCTGTTGCTTGTCTACTCTAAGTCCTCCCTTTGTGTCACTGTCCCAAGCTTTAGTAAATGTCCTCTCAAAATCACCTGGACTCATGTTGTGAAATCTTTGCTACATGAAGCCAAGAACCCACACTTCAGGCCAGTCTGAGACGGACCTGCTCTGGGCTGGTCCCTGTCTAGTAACAAAAGGACAAATCTGTTTCTTTTATGTCTCCTGGAAAAGATTGTTGTTACTCATTCAACTGTGAACACCACCATTCCTTATCACGGCAATATGAGGCGTGTCTCAGACAGAAAGCAATTAGGATGGGAAGTTATTAACGCAATAAAGGGTAAGTTCTCCTAAGATCCCAAATGCTCACCCAACTCTCAATACTCTGTAATGGAAACTGTTACCCACTAGAATGAATTATCAATTAAACTTTATCAACTATTTTCCTTTTGGGGATATGATCTGATAACTAAACAGCAAAAACTGTATTTTAAAGTTGAATAGAGAGCTTTATGCATAATAAAAGTTTTAAACAGAAATAATTCGCAGTAATTATATATATCAACTTATAAATATTCCATATATCAACCTAAAAATTTATTAAAAATCTAAAATAAAAATAATCCAACCAAACATAAAATTACTGTCTGATATTTAAGGACACCAGGAGGAATTAACAAAATAGACTTAGTATTAAAACATCCCAAATTTCCCAAACCTGATGTACAATTAAAAATGAAATCAAAGCTAAAATTAAAATTCTAGACTCTGTAGCAATAAATGTCAAGTATGTCAGTGGAGTAAAATAGACTGTATAAACTGGAATGCAATATATTTAAAACTTGTGGGACATGGTGAAGAATCTAATCAATGTACTTGTTTTACTATTTGTTCCTAAATATCACTAAAATAAATAAAAATAAACTAGCTAACAATCAATTTGAGAAGCTAGAAAAAGAATTACATTATAAATCTAAAAGTAATGAAAGCGACAACTAATGATAAAAGATCTTAATGAAATAATGAGCACCACTGGCAATAATAATCAAAAGCAGCAAAAATAATTTTTAGATGCATAATTTCTGGGGCTAGTGAAGGTATAAGGAGAAAACTTTCTCTTATGTTGTAATTCCAACACTTGAAACTAAATGCCTATAAATGTTCAACAATAAGGAAATGCTTAAGTTATAACTATTCTATATTATAAAACTTGTAGTCAATATTTGATTAAATGAGATAGTTTTATACGAACCACTATATATTACATTTCCTAACCTCATGCATACACATACCAACTTCAGTGTTGTTGCCATGTTCATGTACCTATTCTATGATTTTCTTAATTCATCTTTAAATCAACTCACTTTTAAAAATGTGGTTATTTTTATAACAGCAAAATCTTTGAAGTCACAGGTGTAATATTTTGGATAATGACTAAATTTTTCAAAGGCACTTCTAGCCCCAGTTACAGATAAGGAAACATAACCCTTTTAAGTACCTTGAGAGAACCTGTTTGAGCAGCATCCAGTTTAGGCACTCTCTGCACAGACCTGCCCCATTTGTGACCAGCCAGCCTCTTTCCAGAATGTCTACCTGAGGTTGGGTTGATGGAAATAGGGGCTCTTGTAGCTGAGCCAACCAACTGGGAACTGGCAAGAGCCAGACAAGTTATGGACAGCAATGGCTGAGGGCACCAGAGCAGCTGCCCACTTCCTTCTTTGTAAAGTGGGTTAAAAACACAGCAAGAGAAAGAGATGAAATTAAATCAAGACCAGATGTTTGTCTTCAATTCCGAGGAGGTACTTTCTCACAGTCCATGTAGGATCACTCTTTTCTGTGCCACAAGGAAAAAGTAGAGGACAAATGTTATAAACATTTGTCTTTTCTCAGGGAGATGCATGTGCCCTGCACTCGAAGGGAGCTTTTCCTAACTCCCCTGGCAACGTGGAAGGACCTCCCTTCCAACCTTAAAACAAAGAGTTTCCTGATTTTCTCGAGGGAGTAATAGCACCTCTTCAAAATAATCTAGGCACTTCCTCAAACACTAGAGGAGATCTGAGTCCCCCAGTTTTCTCCAACATTTCAAAGGCTTTGGACAAGCTTCTATTTAGGGATTGTGATATGTTATTTTAGGTTAAAATGATACTCATTTGCTAACTCATTCATGAGTCAGTAACAATTTCCTGCTCACTGACTCTATGAGATAGGATCATACTTAAAGCCCCAGTCCAGAGGTCAGGGAGAGGTAGTGATTAAGTGGACGAGAGGTCAGTGAGGGAACCAGAACAAGACTGCCTAGGATGGGTTTGCTAAATATAAAGTCCCCTATCCCCTCCAGAAAATCAGTTTCCCTGGTGCTGCTAGTGCCAACAGCTCCATCCTTTATCGTGTACAACGTATTAATTCTGTGAACGTACAATTGCTGCCAGTGGAAATCAGGCTCTTCTATGGGATTGCGAGGAAAACATTCCAATTACCCATGCACAGGTGATCATGGTGTGGCAAGGATTTTGGGGGGCAGAAATCTGTCCCTGGGTCTCCAACATACCATCTCCCTCCATCTTGCCTTGGGAAAATGTCTGACTGTCTTGGCCAAAGCAAAGCCAAAAAAAAAAAAAAGAAAGAAAGAAAGAAAGAAAAAACAAGTGTCCAGAATTTCTGCTTCATATTAAAGTTTAATCTTTCAGAGCCCACGTCATCTGCTGCAGGCTCCAGTAGCTGCTAGAACCACATAGTCATGTGCTCTCTGGTGACAGAGAATGTGTGAATGAACAGGGTGAGTGCAGGCCATGAGACAGAGAGAGAGAGAGTTTCTTAGTTCTCCTGATATTCTATTATCTTCGGTTTGGGACAGACCAGGTCCTTTTCCAAAATAACCAATCAGGTTCCCAAGTTTTTGCAGGCTTTCGATAGCTTCACACCCCTAAAGTAGACTGGCAGACCTCTATGACCAAGCACCTCCCATTGTGCCCCCTCCAACAACCTGGTACCAGACTGGGGAGGGAGGCGTGTTAATCCTGTTGGTGGAGCAATGCTGGAATCCCCTGGGGGGCGAAGCTGTAGCTTTCTGGTGAAGCAAACAGGCTTATGCTCCCCAGTTTATTAAACTCAACATCTAGTTCCCTTTGCTCTCTTTTTTATTAATAATTAGTTAACTACCTATGGTAATATAATGATCCCATAATATTCCTGAAGGAATGGAAGGAGGGTGTATGTGTTGCTGCCTAAAAGGGCAGAGTCTGGGTACATATGACAAAGCCTCTATCTTGAGGATGTTGCTTGTTCAAAATGCAAAACAAGTAGTATGCTTAAGTGAAATAAGCCAGGCAGTGAGGCAAATACCACATGATCTCACCTATAAGTGGAACCTAATCGATAAAACAATCAAGCGAGCAAAATATAACCAGAGACATTGAAATAAAGAACAAACTGACAGTAACCAGAGGGGCAGGGGGAGGGGAATAAGGGGGAAAGAAGGGGAAGGGTCGTCAAGGAATGTGCATAAAAGAACCATGGACAAAGCCCAAGGGGGGGTAGGATTGAGGGAGAAGGTGGGCGTAGGTGGGTGGTGGAGAGTGGTGGGAAAATGGAGACAACTGTGCTTGAACAACAATAAAAATAGAGTAAAATAAAGATATATTCTGCAATTATATTTTCAGTTCTCTTTGGGTTTCTGATGAGTACTGGCTATTTTTGCTTCAGGACTAGGCGTTCTTAATTCATCATCATACTCCTAAACTGATCCCTTCCCTCCTTTAAAAAAACTTGTTATATTATTTACCTTATAAAAAACAACATTACCTTATTATAAAGTAATTAAATCCATGCATTCTGGGATAGGAATGCTTGGTACAGATCCTGACTCTGTCATTTACTAGTTATGTGATCGTGGCAAGTTACTGAAAGTTTGTGTGCCTCAGTTCCCCTTACCTGATGAAGATAATATTCAGGCTTAACAGTGGAGAGTCGTGGTGAGGATTAAGTGAAAGAACCTCTCTGCTAGTTAATACTAAATAACTATTAACTGTTAATATTATTCACTCTGCTTTAATAGAAACCAGCACACTATCAGACTCTTTTCTTAAAAATTGTAGTTAGATTCTACTAGACTCTTTTAATATGCTTGTATTAAAGCAGATTATTCATTCTTTACTGGGCAGGAGTTTTAAAATTTTTACTCTAATAAATGTATAAAATTTTCCTTAATTTATCAAAGTATTTCAACTTTTTAGTTTATATTTCAGACATCTTACTTAATTTGATGTTATTTGCATTTAACAATTTTACATTCTCTACCATTATATATGCCCTTGCTAAATAATCTAAATAATAATTAAATTGCTTTGTAAACCTGAAAAACAACATTAGCATTATTGTTTCTATTCATTTCATTATAAAATTTTATTAATTCTCACATTGCACTCTACAGAAAATACAAAGTAAATGTCCATATTTAGGTAATTAACTGAAATTAGAAAATATGGAAAAGCCTTCCCAAGTCAAAAATGTGTATTTTATTTAAAATTCTGATTACTTTTATCTTTCTGATCACTTTTACAATATAATAAAGTTATTATGTAACACTTACCTTTATGCAACCTATGACCTGTAATCAGGCATGCTTACTCAGTGAAGAGTAGGTATATATACACAGGGAGAGAGAAGGTGATAGAAAGCCTCTTCAACAAACCGACACTGAGGCTAGGAACAACTCGAGAGGAAAGATGGTGTTATTCAGAGGCTCTGTCTTCCTTTTAGTCCTTTACCTGCTGCAGGGGTCCAATACTTCCTTTGTTCGGCTGAATGACAATGGCTATGAAGGCATTGTTATTGCTATAGACTCTGGTGTACCAGAAAATGAAACACTACTTGAACATATACAGGTAAGAAAAAATGGGATTTTCTTCTTTTGAATCATAGAAAAGGAACAAAACTTACTAGGTAATAATTATTATGAAAATTTCTGAATGCTCCAGGAAGTTACGAGCAGGTGTTATGGTGAGAACAATGCTGGCATGGACCGTGGAAACTGAAGGCTTTACATGAGATTCTCCCCTTTTCAATGTAAAATCAAATACAAGGCACAGGACTCTCCTGATCCTCAGCTTTTTCATCTGTAACTGCGCAGTTGGGCTTGTCTGTTCTTTTTACTTTTTTATTTTTTTTAATTTATTAACTTTTGGGGGAGAAAGAGAGAGATTTGCTATTCCACCTATTGATTCATTCATTGGTTATTCTTGCATGTGCCTTGACCAGGGATCAAACCCACAACCTTGGCATACTCGGACAATGCTCTAACCAATTGAGCCACCTGGCCAGGATTTGGACTTGCCTGCTGTTTGAACAATTATTGAATGTTTATAGCAGGACAACAGGGGATGAAAAGACTTTTCCCTCATGCAGTGTACTTTCTTTTTAAATGCAGGTAATAAAAACATGCAAACGTATAACAAGACAGTTGGTATTAAGTTGCTATGGAGCAAAATAAATCAGCAAAAGGGGGTAGGCAGTGCTGGTGGGGCAGAGCGAGGGGTAGGGCAGTCAGTGAAAGCCTTACTGTTAATGAGACCTCTAAGCAGAGACCTAAGATGAGGGAGGGAAGAGCCCACTGAAAATCTGGGGTAGGGAATAGAGGATGCAGGAGTACGGAGGTGGTAACGTTCTTGTTGACACCAGGGAAACAGCTGTAGGTGAGAAGGCAGAAGGGTGGGAGAGCTGAAGTCGGAGACGTAGCAGGGCCCAGGTCAGTGGAAAGACTTGGGCTGGTACTCGGAGTGGGATAGGAATCTACGGAAGGATTCTGAGCAGAGGAGAGGCGTGCTCTGCCATGCCTGTTGTAGAATCACATTGACTATAGTGTTGAAGAAACTCGGTAGAGGGCTTCCGCTTGTCACTAACCCTGTATAAGTTCTGCACAGCGTAGAGGTGTAGGGGGATACCTGGTTGGAAGCTGTTGTAGGTGAGAAGTGATGGTGACTTGGAAGAGGGATATTCCACTGGAGACCATCCCCTGTGATTCTGAACAGATTCTGAAGGTATCACAGACAAATTTGTTGATGGTTTAGATATATGTGGAGTAGGGGAAAGCAGAAGGGAAAGAAAGATAGGGCTCAAAGAAGACTTCAAGGGTTTTGGCCTATCTGCTTGGAAAGAGGGAATTATCATCAACTGGGAAGAGGAGGACGGGGGAGGGGGAGACTTAAGTGATTATTTGGCAGCTGAGATATCAGGAGTAAGACTGGGACATTTTGAGTTTGAGATGCTTATTAAATGCCCTCACAAATGGAAATAGGAATCAGAATTCAGAAGGAAAACCTGGGTGAGGATAAAAATTGGGGAGTCTCACAGGGGGCAATGTGTTGTGGGAAGCGCCGTGGTGGAGCACGGGGCTCCTAGATCTAAGGGTTACTGTCCAGAGCCAGCAGAGGAGAGAGTGGGGCTCTGAATCCCGCAGAGTCCATCCTGGGGTTGTCATGGATGGGGGGGGGAATAAACACCAGTCATCGCAAACACTTCTTGTTTGCCAGGAGAGGCAACATGTCTCTTCCCCCAAGGGGAGAGAAGGCCGTGAATCCCTGCATGGAAAGACTATTATTGAGAACATTTTGCACAGGGGTAAAGAGCAAAGCTCATCAATCAGTGTCAAAAGGCTATGTTTACAGAAAACAAATAGAGATCATAGGTAACAATTGGAGGAACACAAGAGATCTGCCTCAGGTCACGGTCTTTGAATAATGTAAATCTCCTTCCCAGTATGAACCCATAACATCGCTTTGGGGGAAGAGCAAGCGGGCTTAGAGAAACTTACTTCTAGAGAAACTCACTAATCAATAGGTGAACAAAACTTTACTCCAGAGATAATATCTGACCACAAAAAATTTTATGATGAATTGATTCATAACTTATGGCCTGAGATGTCAATTGTCAACTTTATTTCTGTATTCATGTGTCTTTTTAATTTGAGAGTACTTACTTTTAGAAACATTGACATTTTAATCTTCTTTGATCCAAATAGAATATGTGGGAATTCTGAGAAATAATTTAGAATGCTTATTATAGGAATTCTGCTTGAAAACCTGCAGGAACAATTACTGGCCACCCTAGTATGCCCCAGAGGTCACAGTCGTCTGATATAGGGTTTAGGAAATAGCTCTCTGACCTGAGACCATATCACTTCCCCAGGCTGTCCAAAGGGCCATGGAGACTCCAAAGTAAATGAAATACCTTGGAGTTATACAATGTACAACCCACACAACTGGATACAGCAACCCTGCATTTCCAGTTGGTACCATAATTCAAACCGTCATGTATACCTTTTTTAAATTTTTTGAGATAAAATTGGCATATTATATTAGTTTCATGTGTACAGTGTAATGATCTTATCTTAGTATATATTAGAAAACAGTCACCAAAATAAGTCTAGTTAATATCCATCACCATAACATAGTTTTTGTTGTGTTTCTCTCTTTCTTTCTTTTTTTTGATTCCACATATGTGAGATTGTACAGTATTTGTCCTTCTCTGTCTGAGTTATTTAACAGCAGAATGCCTGCAGGTTCTATTTGTGTTGTCAGAAATGGCAGGATTTCCTTCTTTTTTTATGGCTCAATGATATTCCACTGTTTATGTATACCACATCTTCTTTATCTAGTTATCCATCGATGGACCCTTAGGTCTTCCACATTTTGGCCATTGTAAATAATCTTGCAATGAACATGAGGGTACATATATCATTTTGAATTAATGTTTTCATTTCCTTTGAATAAATACCTGGTAGTGGAATTGCTATATCAAATACCAGTTTTACTTTTATTTCTTCAGGAACCTCTGCCCTGGTTTCCATACTGACTGCACCAATTTACATTCCCACCAACAGTGCACAAGGGTTCCCTTTTCTCCATATCCTTGCTTATTATTTCTTGGTAATAATCATTCTAACAGGTGTGAAGTGGTAACTCTTTGTGGACCTGCTTTGCATTTCCCTGATGATTAGTGATGTTGACCACCTTTTTATGTACCTGTTGGCCATTTGGATGTCTTCTTTGGAAAAATGTCTTTTCAGATCCTCTGCCCACTTTTTAATCAGTTTGTTGTTATTGTTGTTTTGTTATTATCTTTCCTTTTGGTGTCAAAACCCCATAAAATCACGGTCAAGATCAAATCAGGGAGCTTATGTTTCCTTCTAGGAGTTTTATGGTTTCAGGTCCCCCATTCAAGTCTTCGGTGCATTTGAGTTAATTTTGTACGTAGTGTAAGCTAGCATCCAGTATCATTCTTCTGCATGGGTCAGTCTAGTTTTCCCAACACCGTTTACTGAAGAGATGGTTCTTGCCCAACTTTGTCATAAATTCATTGATGATATATGTGTGGGTTTATTTCTGGATTTTGATTCTGTTCCATTGAACCTTGTGTCTGTTTTTATGCCAGTACCATAATCTTTTGACTACTACTGCTGTGTAGTATGTTTTGAAATCAGGGAGCATAATGTTTCCTGCTTTGTTCTTCTTCCTTGAAATTGCTTTCGATACCTGGGATCTTTTGTGCTTTCATACCAATTTTAGGACTGTTTGTTCTGGTTCTGTGAAAAATACAATTGGCATTTTGATAAGACTTGAATTAAATCTGTAGATTATCTTAGCTAGTATGAACATTTTTAAAAAATATAGTTTATTGATTATGCTATTACAGGGGTCTCAATTTTCCCTCTTTGCCCTCCTCTGCCTGGTACCACCATTCCCACCAGCAATCTGCCCCCCCTTTTAGTTTAGGCATATAGTTCTTTGGCTTCTCCTATACTATTCTTAACAACCCCTGTCTATTTTGTACCTACCAGTTATGCTTCTTAATCCTTGCACCTTTTCTTCCATTCTTCTCCTTCTCCCTCCCAGCTAATGTCTCCAAATGATCTCCATATCTATAGTTTTTTTCTTCTTCTTCTAGTTTGCTTAGTATTTTTTTAGAGTCATTGATAGTTGTGAATTTGTTGCCATTTTAATCTTCATAGTTTTGATCTTCTTTTTCCTAAATAAGTCCCTTTAACATTTCATGTAATAATGGCTTGGCAATGATGACCTCCTTTAACTTACCTTGTCTGGGAAGCACTTTATCTGCCCTTCCATTCTAAATGATAGCTTTGTTGGATAGAATAATCTAGGTTGTAAGTTCTTGCTTTTCATGATTTTGAATACTTCTTGCCAGCCCTTTCTTGCCTGCAAAGTTTCTTGTGAGAAATCAGCCGATAGTCTTATGGGAACTCCTTTGTAGGTAACTCTGTTTTTCTCTTTCTGCTTTTAAAATTCTCTTTATCTTTCACCTTTGGCATTTTAATTAGGATGTGTCTTGGTGTGGTTCTCTCAGTTCAACTTGTTTGGGACTCTATGTGCTTCCTGGACTTGTATGTCTATTGCCTTCACCAAATTAGGGAAGTTTTCTTTCATTATTTTTTCAAGTAAGTTTTCAATTTCTTGCTCTTCCTCTTCTCCTTCTGGCATCCCTATGATTTGGATGTTGGCATGTTTGGAGATGTCCCAGAGGCTTCTTATACTATCCTTGTTGGTTTGTTTTTTTAATTTTTTTTTCTTCTTGCTATTCTGGTTGAATGCTTATTTTTCCTTATGTTACAAATCATTGATTTGAGTCCTGGCTTCATCCCCTCCACTGTTGGATCCTTGTAGATTTTTTTTCATTTCACTTAGTGTGAACTTCATTTTTTCTTGTGTCATTTTCATGTTGTTGCCATACTCAATGAGCATCCGGGTCACAAGTGTTTTGAACTCAGCATCTGATAGTTTTGTTATCTCCATTTCTTTTAGTTCTTTTTTCTAGAGTTTTGTTCTTTTCTTTCATTTGAGCCATATTTCTTTGTCTCCTAACTTTAGCAGCCTCCCTGTGTTTGTTTCTGTGTCTTAGGAAGAGCTGCTTTAACTCACTGTCTTACTAGGGTGGCCTATGCTGGTAAAGGCACCTGTAAATTGTGTGGTGAAGAGCCTTAGGGAATCACCAGGGAGGGGAAACCAGCTTCACCACTTTCTGGCTCTGTGTAGGGGAACAGCTTGAAGGGGAGATGATGTTACTGCCTGGCTTCTGGAGGTTTGCCTGTCATTTCACTTATTCCCTGTATTCAACTAGTGCCCTTTAAGCTATTGCCTTGGTTCTGAATCCCAGAGGGAGTGGGTCTGCAAAGGATCTGAGTCCATGTGAGCCCTTTAAGCAGAGTCTCCTGAAAATCCTGCCATTTTTTCTGCTGCCCCAACTCCCTCCCTGGTTTTTACAGCCAGAAGTTATGGGGATATATCTTCCCAGCACTGGACCCCTGGGCTATGTGGACTCACCTATGATTGGGATCCCTTGCTCCAGAGGTATTCCTCCCGATTTTCATCCACCATGGGCATAAATGAGGGACTGACTGTTCTACCACCGCTGCCCACCCCCTGGCGCCACACCACATCTCCATGCCTCTCAACCCAACTCTGCATCTCCCACTCCTACCCATCTGGTTGAATGTGGTTTATTTAAATCCTTGGTTATGGGACTTCCATATAGCTCAATTTTTTGACAGTTCTGGATGTTATTTGTTTTGAAGTCTAGTTGTAATTCTTTCTGTGGTTGCACAAGGAGGCAAAGCATGTTTACCTATGCCTCCATCTTGACTGGAAGTCTGAATATTTTAACATTATTGATTCTTTTAATCCATTATTATGAAATATCTTTCCATTCTTTTCTATATTATTCAATTTCTTTCATCAATGTCTTACCTTTTAAGTGTACAGTAATTTTACCTCCTTGGTTAAAATTATTTCTATGAATTTTATTTTTTTAGAATTGTAAATAGGATTATTATCTTCATTCCTCTTTCTGATAGTTCCCCTCTAGTGAACAGAAATGCAACATATATTTTGTATCGATTTTGTACCCTGAAACTTCCCTGATTTCCTTTATAAGCTCCAACAGTTTTTAGGGGGATTCTTTAGGGTTTTCACATATAATATCATGCCGTCTCCAAAGAGTGACAGTTTTACTTCATCCTTTCTGATTTTGATGCCTTTTATTTCTATTTCTAGCCTAATTGCTCTGGTTTGGGCTTCTAATACTGTGTTGAATAGAAGTGGCAAGAATGGACATACTTGTCTTTATCCAGATTATGAAGAAAAAGTTTTCATATTTTCACCATTGAGTATGATGAGTCAGAAAAAGGCATTGAGAGCTCCCTTGATGTTAGCTGTGGGTATCTCATATATGGCCTTCATTTTGTAGTGGTATGTTGCTTCTATACCTACTTTGTTGAGAGTTTTATCATAAAAGAATGTTGATTTTTCTCAAATGCTTTTTGTTTGACTTGCAAATGTTAAACCTCCCTGCATCTCTGGAATAAATACCGCTTGATCATGGTGTATGATCATTTTAATGTATCATTGAGTTCAATTTACTAATAGTTTATTGAGAAGTTTTGCATCTATGTTCAGTAGGGATTTTGGCCTGTAATTTTATTTTCTTGTGGCATCCTTATCTGGTTTGGTGTCGAGATAATGTAGTTCTCATAAAATGAGTTTGTAAGTGTTCCTTCCTCTTCTATTTTGGGAAAATTTGAAAAGAACTGATATCAATTCTTCTTTGAATGCTTGGTATAATTCACCAGGGAAATTGTGTGGTCTTGGGCCTTTTCAGCGGGGAGAGGTCGATTACTGATTTAATCTCTTTACTAGTAACTGGTTGGTTCAGATTTTCTATTTCTCCATGATTCAGTCTTGGTATATTGTATGTTTTTAGGAATTTTTTCCATTTCTTCTAGGTTGTCCAATCTGTTGGCATATAATTTTTCATAATAGTCTCATAATCCTTTGTTTTCTCTGATATCACTTGTAACATTTCCTCTTTCACTTCTGATTTTATTTCAGTCCTCTCCCTTTTCTTCTTGGTGAGTTCAACCACCATATACATTTTTATCTCACAGGCACAGAGAGAGCCATCACTTCAAGCAGAAGGTAACAACTCATTGAGACCTATATATAACAAAACCAAAAAGAAAGGGGAGATACATTTAGGGAACAGGTAGAAAATTCTTACATCTGCTTTAGGCTAGTGAAGAAGTAACCTGTAACTTACCTTGGGAACTCTCAACACCCTTTTCCTGACTCTCAGCTAGGCCTTGGGCCTTCAGTTCTCTGATTTAATGGCTCTGTTCCCTTCAGTACATATGAGTCAGCACAATGGCCTGTCTTCAACAGAAAAGAGATGAGAACCCTGGAATTCCTGAAGAAGGACCGTTTTATTCTGGGCTTATACTAGGCCAGGGAGTATCATAGAGGAGAAGAACCTGCCTTGAAGAAAACAGCAATATAGAATGGAATGTTGCCAACAAGATGAAGAGGTTGACATTATCAGCTAGCACCTAGAATCTCTCAATTATTCAGTGGGTGTGCTCATGTAGATTAAATTACCATAAAGCCTTTTCTTCCATCCTTTCCCCCCATTAGATAGTAAGGTCTAGGGTGGGACTATTTCTCTTATTAATCATTGGATTTTGGGGTTCCAGATACTGAACAATATGGGATGACATTGTTTTCACCTTAGGAGCAAAGCACAAGTCCTGTAGTAGAGGGAGCAAAGCTCTACCTCTACTACAACCTTTTCCACCACCCTGCCCCCAGGCTCCAGTCCAACACAGCTGCTTCCTCCACATGGGGAATGGGTGTGTAATGAAAAACTTCTCTTGGGACCCATGGCTACAGAATGTTCTGAGCTTGCACCAGTTAAGACTGTTCTCTACTAGATTTATACACAGTAATGCTATCAACCAGTTTTATGCCAGTCTATGTGTAGAGCACTTTATACCTCATTTCCTATTTATGCCAACTTTAAAGATAGGTAGTAACAGTACATTTAAGAGATGAGAAACTAAGCTCCAGAGTGTTATGTAAATTGGCCACGGACTATCAGCCAGGAAGTGCTAATGCCACCATTGGGCCAATTAGGTGATTTTAAAGTCTATGCTCTTGATCATCTTACTCAATTTCTCTTGACACCAAATAGAAATATTTGCCTATTGATGAAGAATTATACTCAAAACCTTTAAATGTGCAGGCCTAAGCTATAATTTCAGATTGAAAGGTAGCAGAGTTGGAATTCTGAAGCTGAGACTCAGCTCTCTAGTCAGTTGCTGCTTCTATCCACCCTTAACCTGGGAAATGCCTGTGATGAACCTCTGCTCATTTAGCTCACTCTCACTTGGCCATCCTCACATAATTTTTCGTTTTATAACAGGACATGGTGACTAAAGCTTCTACTTACCTGTTTGCGGCCACAGAGAAGAGATTTTTTTTCAAAAATGTATCAATATTAATTCCTGACACTTGGAAGGAAAACACTCGGTACCAGAGACCAAAACATGAAAGCTATGAACACGTAAGAGTCAAAAAACTTATCTTAAAATATTATATTTTCTGGTTCTTCTCCACTGTGCTGCAAATTCTTTCAGAGTTTTCCAGCCTAAATGTTATCATTTATGTTTCTAATGTTTTAAAAATCTTTTTAAACACTCTCAGGCTGATGTTTTAGTTGCACCACCTACAATACCAGGTAGAGATGAACCATACACCAAGCAGTTCAGACCTTGTGGAGAAAGAGGAGAAAACATTCATCTCACCCCTGGCTTTGTACTTGGGGAAAAACAAAAGGAATATGGACCAACAGGTAGGAATTTAAGTTAACATATATTTTGTGATGATTCCAAAAAGCAGCTGTGTGCCCAGGTTAAGTGTACAAGCCTTAGAGCTCCCCTACATATTAGCTGTGTGACCTTCAGCAAGTGAACTAGCCTCTTTGAGCTTATTCCCTGTAAAAAAGTTGAATAGAGGAGTTACTACTTGATCGAATTGTTGTGAATGTTAACTTAGATAATCCATGTAACTGTACCCAGTAAAGTGTCTACAGAAGTTTGAACACAGAACAACAGTCATAAATCTTTTTCTTAGAAACCAGTTTTCAAATCTTAACTTTCCACTTCTCCACAGCTGGATGCTAATCAATCACATGCCATCTTGATGGAGGGCAAATGCATGAAAAGCTGAGAAAAACCAAGATGACAGTTCCTGGCCAAAGAAAATCACTCATGGGCTGTAGTTGTTGATATTATTACTTAACCTATTCGGTTGAACAAGATGTGCTTGTCTATTTGTGATCATTTTTACCTATAAAAATGGCAATTTCATCTAGTTCAACCTAAAAGTTAAGGTCATTGTTTCAAAGGAATTAAAGCACATCATTTCACATGTCACTACACAGGAAAACATTCCTGAATCCACATACCCAAGATTACTACTCCTTCTTCCAATGTCCATTCAGTGAGCTTTCATTAAGCCTCTGGTGTCTGTCGCTCAGTTAGCTCTGGTTCTCATCATTACCTGAACCTGCTTCCCACCCCAGCCTTGAAAGCGCCATCATCTCTTCTCATCCCATTTAGTTCTCCCCCATACCTTAGTATAACCGTGTTTGTTCTGCGTGGCACCTCTAATCTTTTGCTCCCTTACACCTTTAATTTTTCCCCACCTGGCATGTCCAGCAAAGTATAAATAGCTCAAGTTCCTCACCATTTTTATCCTTATGTTTCATTCAGCTGGCCAAATCCTCTCTGCTGAATTTCTAGCTAGTTTCTGTTTACTCCTGTTAATGTTTCCAAGACTGTGAGAGAAAATTACAAAATTAATTGGTATCATTACAAAAACACATTTTTCAAACTTAGTGAAACCCTCAAAGCTTCACACAATGTTGTACTTGCCTCTTTTCAATTCCCTTTCTCATTCCTCAGCAACCGTTTTAAAACCTCTACCATTTTTCTCAAGATCTCCAGCTACTTCATTCAGTATCAGTCAAGAGGTGCCTTGACTGAGAAAATAGAACCCGTACCTTTTCCTTCTCTACTTCCAAACCCATGCCCACCTCCACCTATCTAAAACGAGGAGGGTTTTCTCCAATTTTTAAAGATAACATCCCCTCTTGAGCTCTTGCTCTTTTCTCGTACCCTTCACCCCAGCCCTATTCTATAACTGAGTTTGCCCCTCATACTTAGACAGAGGTTTCCTCTGTATGTGTCTGTGAAAAACTCACATTCTGAAAAAACTATTTTCTAACAACAACAAGGCTCTTGAAAAACAAGATTAAGAACACAGTCTTCAAAATATATGCACTTTGTAATAAAATGATAACAGCAACAACAATAGGTACTGGGAAAGATCATTTGAACCAGCCTGGCAGTAGCTCAGGCTGGCTGGAGGCTGCCATCGCGGTAGATATTAAAAGGACACACACAAAGAGCAGAATGCTATCTATTAGAAACGAGAACAGGCCCAGTGGGAAGTGAGACAATGACGTACCTCATATTTCCAGCTTCCCCTTCTCCATTTCTATTTCCTTGAAGTTTTCCTAATATTAATAAAACAAAAATTCTACTTGTTTTTTCTTCCATCAAGCTGTGGATTTACCTTTATTCTTCCATTTACCCTGAAATTCTTAGAAAAATAATTTTTTTATTCTGACTCCCTCTCTGTAAGTTTATCCTACTAAAGGGATATATCTCACTCACTTTATATGTCCTAGTACCTAGTATAGTGTTAAGTATATAATTAATATTAGTTGTTTTCATATATTAATATTTACATGTGCTTAGTAATACAAATTAATCCCTTCATTTAGATATCCTCAACATTATATACGGTCTATAGCAGTGTTTTCAATCTTTTTTTTTCATTATTGATTCGCCAAAGGAACATTAATAGACATTTTTAACATTTAATTGAAATTTTAGTACCACAAATATTACATATCAGTTCATGTTGTTAGTTGGAGTGAACTTTGCAGAACCAAAAACTATTATAATATCTAACACTTTTTGTCCCCCACCCCCAAGATCCAAAACCTACAGCCCAGTCTATTTCATCCATAGAATATACATTTAAACATACTAAATGTTTTGTTGAGTTCACATGTCATAGAATTAAAAGATAATATATTATATATCATATTGCAATTCAAGATAATACTATGTGCTTTGTTACAAACAAAAATATAAATATTGGCAGTTATTTAACACCTAAATATAATGAGAACATTTCTTAAAATATGTGAAGGACAAGCTTTGTCACTTGAATTATGATCATGTATTTGAAATATTTCCCACAGGTAGACTGTTTGTCCATGAGTGGGCCCATCTCCGCTGGGGAGTGTTTGATGAGTACAATGAAAAGAAGCCTTACTACCGTGCTGCATCAAAAAAAATTGAAGCAACAAGGCATGAGCATTTAAATTTTCTAAATTACTTCAGGCTGTAACTTTCTATTTGCCTTAGTTTGATTTACTTGAAGTACCAATCATTCATTTTGTCCCAATGCAGGTAATAGATGCTCTATCACGAAACAGTGCTTTTCTGGTTTTTTGTTTTGTTTTGTTTTTAGAAAATGTATTTCCAAGTAGCTGGTTGCCCATTTAAAATACAGATAACTTCAGGAACATGTGGAAGCCAAGGTGACATATTTCTATACCTGTCCAGCACAGCTGCCAGAACTCATTTACACTGAAGCTGTGCTCTGTGTAAAGTCTTGTACTACATGCTGAGAGATCAAAATTATTTACATTGAATAAGAATGGAAAATGTTGTTACTAAATAGTGGTAACTTCCAGCTGAGTAAAAAAATCAACCAGCTCCAAAGAGACAAACAGGAAGTTCTTAGGAGTTATGAAATTCATTTTAAAATACCAATCTGACATCACAGTTAATAAAAGACAACGCTTTTGGTTCCGAGGTCAAGAGAGCGGAATGGGTGGAGGAAATGTACAAACTCAAATATTGCATGAGTTCAATGAAGGTCCTTTATCAGATCATAGTACCAGTTTCAGGACACATATTTTAAAGAGTGTTCCATTGAGTACATTTGTTTACATCACATTCCCCCTAAATGTCTAGTTTCTACTGCAGAAAAGTCATCATGATTGTTAATATAGATAACATTATATTCACTGAGTTTTGGGGCAGTAGAAGCATACATATATGTAGAAGACTCCCTAAATGACGCAGTAAAAGCTAGTCATTGTTTCTTAAATATGAACTGGAAACACATTGAAAAGATGGGATATATTCACATCCCAGCATGTTGGTTATAATTACTGCCACCTGTGGTCAATTCCATGCACTAAAACATATGTGTAAAGTGTCTCCACCATTCTTTACTGTCTAGGCAGCACCTCAGTCTTTCCTTCAGGCCATATTTCACTTTGGATAAAAATGCTCCTTGACTAATCAAAACACTTGTAACTATGCCACATCGCCTTCTTTTGGAGATACCGTCTTTGAAAAATATCTATGAAGAACAAGTTAAGGTGGTACCATGAGTAACCGGTTTCACAAGTTGCCTTGCCCAGGTGCGGCGAGGCATTTACTACCACAAGGCTATGGGGAGAGCTGTTTGGAAAAGGGGAGGCTCCAGCCATTAGGGTAAGCAGGTCAGCAGCAAGGTTAATCTTCAGCAGATAACTCAGCCATTGCATATGCTGGAGACACCACTTAAAATTTCCCTCTGAAATTTCTTGGAAAACTGCACTGGTAGAAATTCTTAAACTTTGCTGTCAGATAAGAATAAAAACCTTGATGTAAGGATTCCTGAGAATAGAGACACTTAAGATTTTCAAAAAATGTTAATGGTTAGGTGGATCAAAGACTGACTGTCACATATTTTCAGGTGTTCCAAGGGTATTACTGGTGTGAACAGAGTTTATAAGTGTCAAGGAAACAGTTGTGTACCTAGGCCATGCAGATTTGATTCTAAGACAAAACTGTATGAAAAAGATTGTCAATTCTTCCCTGATAAACAACAAATTGAAAAGACATCCATAATGTTTATGCAAGGCATTGACTCTGTAAGTATGTCATACTTCATATTGTATATTTATAATCAAAGTACGTGTTATCATGTTTACAAAATATCTGTGCGGGTGACCTGGATGATAAGATGTATTGATGTAGAATTCTTTGAACATTGACTGGCACATAGTAAGCACTCAACCACTCTTACTTATTATTACTATTATTGAAAATTTACCTTACTAGTATATGATTCTTTAATGAATCATATTTCATTAAATAAACAGCATACTTGCAGAGCAGATTTTTATCAAATTTGTAGTTAAATTTTTTAATGCACTGTATATAAAACTTATTACTTTCATTTTAATAACATTCTAGGTTGTTGAATTCTGTAATGAAAAAAACCATAACCGAGAAGCTCCAAGTCTACAAAATGAAAAGTGCAATTACAGAAGCACCTGGGAGATAATCCGCAATTCTGAGGACTTAAAAAACACCAGGCCTATGGCGGAATCACCCCCTTCCCCTGTCTTCTCTTTGCTGAGGGTCAGAGAAAGAACTCTGTGCTTCGTCCTTGATAAGTCTGGAAGCATGAGGGTAAGTCCATGGGCCCATTTTTTTCTAGATATAGTGACTAGTGGGTGGGTTAAAAGCCTGAGGACACTCAGAACAGCACCTTCAGCTGGGCTGTTAAACTCCATGGTGGCAAAAGTCCCATCATGTCCTGCGATCATGACCTCGGGGTGGGCAGTGACTATTTTAATGAAAAAAGGATGGCAATGGAGTCTGGAAGTCCTCACCTGAGAGTCTCTTTCTTTTTTCCCAGAAAATGGAGGGTTTACTTAGGAGGACTTTTAGGCCTCTTAGTAAAGATTTAGTTAGAAGGTCAGAACAAGAGATTAAAATACTGAAGCGTTTTCTTATCTGCCCCCTTTATCTACTGGAAATATTTGACAAACATGAGGATAAAGTAGATTGCTGAACTCCATTCAGAGTCAAGTTTATTCATCATCTACATAAATGACCTCTTAATGATCTAAGATCATTAAGCATAATGATAACAAAAAGCATCACCATAAGAAAAATATGGTCAGACTGAATAGCCACTCATTACTTCTACTACCACTTAGTAAATGGTGGGCATGGTGCTAGGCTTTAGCGTGTTCACATAGAGGAAACTTCCCCTTCCCCATTACCTGTTAACTCATACTCTTCCTTCAAAATTTGGTACAGGCACCCACCTCCTCCAGGACAGGGACTGGTCTTCCAGGCTGGGGCTAAAGGCCCTTCTGCTGGTCTCCCACATAAACTGTGCAAACCTCTATCACTGTATATTGTATTGAACTTACACATTTCTCTCCCACTAGATGAGGTGCTCTTCTAGGAACCACATCCTCTAGTACTTGAAACCACGTCTTATTCATCTTTGTCTCCCTTTTACCTGGAGCGAGGTTTACCACATATAGGTGCTCAGCGAATAATTATTGAAATAAATGGACTACAAAAGAGCAGACATAATGTGATAAGGCACCCAGGAGGATGGCTCATTTGAGATAGGACTGAGCACGCTGAGGATCAGAGACTACACACTCAACAAATGGGGGGATGTGTGGTTACTGAAAAGGGCAGAGGATAATCCACAGTAGCACAGGGTTTCAGAAAGAGCATCAGTGTTAAACACCAGCACATAGAAATGTTCTAGGAGGTGTCGTTGGGGAGAGATGACAGAGGCAGGATTAAAGGTAAAGCAAAGTGGCAGGAAGAGCCCTCAGAGATGGGGATGTGGAAGTCTCTCACTGTGACCTGGATCTAGGGAGTTCAGGAGGAAATTTGGGCATGTGCTAAGGAGGGGTACTACAGATAAGCTGGTGTTGAGGGACTGGAAAAGACAAATGTATGAAGGGACTTACATCCTGGGCACTCACCTAGGTAAGAGGGATGTGAGTCTCAGTGGGTTACCAGAGAACCAATTCCAATTAATCCATTGGTGGAGAAATGATGGGGAGAGGTTAGGAGCAGAAGAGATAGGAATGGGGCCTCTCTGAATTCAGCTGCAGCTCAAGAAGATTTTAAATTTTAAGTTGTTTAGTCTCCAGTGGAAATGGAAATTTCAGCCTCTAGTTGGAATCCTGAGAGTCTGGTTCGACATTGTGGGACCTAACAAGTGGTTTCATCTTCATACCAGAGGACTAATTAGGCAGTCTCTGAGGTGGGAATCATCACCCTGCAATTCCAACCCAACCCATGAACCTGCACCTGTACTTTGGGTGCTAAGCAACCACAAATCACTTCTAGTTAAAAGCCTATGTTCCTTACTATACTATATGAGATCCATAATGCACATAACTATATGTTTAAATGTTATCAATTTAAATATTACTTTCTTTAATAACACCAAAGACTAATACTAGAAAATTCTTTTATTCATTGTATGTAAACTGCTATCATTTTCCCATCATAATCACTTGGTTGTTTTTCTTGTCCTTGTTCATTCAGAGTGCCGATCGACTAAATCGAATGAATCAAGCAGCAAAATTCCTGCTGCAGATTATTGGAGATGGAACCTGGGTGGGGATGGTGCACTTTGATAGTTCTGCCTCCATTAAAAGTCAGCTGGTCCAAATAATAAGCACCAAGGAAAGAGACAAGCTCTCGAATCTCTTGCCTACAGTTGCTAGTGGGGGAACTGATGTCTGCACTGGAGTAAGATCAGCATTTCAGGTGAAGTTCATACTGCATCTAGAGTTTGTTTGGATTTTTTTAAAGATCTTATTTATTTTTAAAGAGTGGGGTGGGGAGGGAGAGAGGGAGAGAAACATTAATGTATGGTTGCCTCTTGTTTGCCTCCTACTGGGGACCTGGCCTGCAACCCTGGCATGTGCCCTAGACTGGGATTTGAACCAGTGACTCTTCTGTCTCCAGGCCGGCACACCATCCACTGAGCCACATAAGCAGGGCAAAATGTCATTCACTTTTAAGGCAATGAAACAAGTTATATGTTATGATAATACTGTAGGCCAATCCTCATTTCAGTTTGTGACATTCAGTTAGGACAATAAGATTTTTACCTATTAAAGCAGATGTAGCAGGGACTGTTAGTTCTAGGGTAAGAAACACCGGTGAGAACCTGAGTTTTGACATCAGAATATTGACTGCTATATACCAGCTATGTGATCTTAGGCAACGTTTTTAGTATCTCAATGACTTATCTATAAAATATGGGAAAATAAGAGTGTCTAGCTCATAGGATGAATATGGAAATTAAGTGAAGTAATATATTCACAATATGAGAACAATGTTGTATTATATAGTAAATATATAATTCACAAATATTATCATAAATCTTATGATTTCCAAATGTTCATCTTGAGTTTATAATTAGTATCAAATGTGTCATTTTCCCCCTTAGAAATCTTCACTTTCCCCTCACAATCCATAAAATTAAGTCTGAATTCCTCAGTCTGATGTTATTCAAAAGCCTCTCACCCCCTCAGTAAAACTGCTCCCATCTCTCTTTCCAGCCTTTTCTCTCATTTCTCCCTCTCTGATGCTCTGTGCTCTATCCAATTCACTGCACACATTGTCGCCCAAGCACACCATGTACTAATAGCCTCCATATCTTTACCCAGGCAATTCCTCTGCCGAAAATGTTTCATTCTTTCCATCTTCGCATGCTAAGATTCCACCTATTCTTCAAAATCCCTGCCCGTTCTTGTAGTATTTCCTGTTATTCTCCAAACTATTAAATCTCTCTCACTTATGAATTGCATAACATTTTAGTGTAGCTTTCTAAAATGAAGCCCTAGGTTAAAATGCAAATTACATTTACTAGCTTTGCAACACTAAGCATGATTGTTCGTCTCTGTAGTCATCGATTACCTCATTGGTAAAAAGGGGTAATAAAAGCTAGCATGCAGGGTTTTTCCATGTTTTAATTTATTCAAGATATATTTATTGTAGGAAGTAGGGGGCAAACGTATAATATACCATAATTTATTCAACATATTTATGCACCAAGCAAAGCTTCTCTGTTCTTGTTGTGCATGTGATTTCTGTAAGGAGCTGAAATCGATAAATAAATGAATAGAAACAGTAATGGTAGGGAGAGAAGACAGTGCTGTAAGGAAACCAGACAGTGTGATGAGACAGGGTAACTGCGAAAGCAGGGGCTCTGCCTACTTTAGGTGGAGAGGCCACTGAGACCCTCTCTGAAGGGTGACAGTTAAGCTCTGATTTGAAGGATGGGAAAGAGCCTTTGGTTCAGGCAGAGAGGAAAACACAAAGTCCCTTAAGAGAGAGGTGGAAAAGAATGGGATTATTCTAAGAATTGATAAAGCTAGAGGTATTGGAGTTTGGCAACTGAGGGGATATGAAATGTAGTTGGCAGGTAGATAATGGCTAGATCTTTCAAAGACTAAAAATATAAGAGGTTTTTATTTTGAGCCCAACAGGAAGCTACTGAAGGGTTTTAAGTATCAGAGATTGATCATCAATTCATGTTTTAAGAAGACATCTCTGGTTGTCCTGTATAAAATAAACCATAGGGAGTAAGAGCAGTAGTAGGGTGGTGGTCTAGGGATAGATTGGGAGCTTGGATTGTGTAATTAAATTACACATTGTATAAAATACGTTTAACACTTAGCCAATGTTTCAGAAAATGCAGCACTATAATACCGTGTTGTTTCTCTTGAACTACAGAATATGTTGTCTTTGTCACTCACTCTGTATATCCTCAGTCCCTCACCTCTATCTCAAAGAATATTTTTTAATTTAATCGTTATTGCATTTTTTACATTATATCCCCTCACCCAGCAATCACCACACTGTTGTCCATGTTCATGAGCCCTTTTTCCTTTTCTCTCAAACCCTCCACTCCCTAACCTCCCCCCACCCAACTAACTGTCATCTGTTCTCCATCTATTTTTAACCCATTTTTCTTGTCAGTTCAGTTTTTTCATTAGATTCCACATATAAGTGAAATCATTTGGTATTTGCCTTTCTCTGACTGGCTTATTTCACTTAGCATATGCTCTCCAGGTTCATCCATACTGTCACAAAAGGTAAATTTTTCTTCTTTTTTATGGTTGAGTAGTATTCCATTGTGTAAATGCCTCACAGTTGTTTTACCCACCCATCTACTGATGGACACTTGGGCTGCTTCCATAGCTTGGTGATGGTAAATAACACTGCAATGAACATAGGGGTGCTTTCCTTTATTTGAATCATTGTTTTGGGTTTCTCTAGATATATTCCCAAAAGTGGGATCACTGGGTTATAAGGCAGATCCATTTTTAATTTTTTGAGGTATCTCCATACCGCTTTCCACAGGGGTGGCACCAACATGTAAAAGTGATCCCCTTTCTCCACACCTTCACCAGCATTTGTTTGTTGATTTATTGATGACAGCCATTCTGACATGTGTGAGACGGTATCTCACTGTGGTTTTAATTTACATTTCACTGATGATTCAATACATATTTTTAAATTTCATTCCATTCTTTCCAGGAATGCAGGAACCATGTAGTTCCTGTTGAATCCCCAGCTGCCAGGACAGTGACTAACACACTTAAGTGCTTAGTGAATAACTAATTACAAGAAAGGAAGAGGTGAAGAAGAGAGAAATCTGCTTCATCTTTGGCTCTTCATTTTGCACTGAAATGTGTAGGGAGAATGTGACGGTGATGCAGTAATTGTATAAAAGCATTTCCTATTTCTCAGTCCCAGTTTATTAGGGATTTTTACATTCCAAACCCTTTTCTGCAAATCTACACACACCTCCACTCCAAGTTCATGAAAGTCACTGAAAACTCCTGTCAGTTTTTCCCCTGGGCCTGCACTGACTTTCTCCACATGATATACCAAAAACCCACTACCAATTGAACCTGTCAGAGAA
This sequence comes from Pteronotus mesoamericanus, assembly GCF_021234165.1. Classification (NCBI taxonomy): domain Eukaryota; kingdom Metazoa; phylum Chordata; class Mammalia; order Chiroptera; family Mormoopidae; genus Pteronotus; species Pteronotus mesoamericanus. The sequence continues at coordinate 12,523,007 of NW_026555077.1, forward strand.
GATGGAATATAGTTGCTATCCTGTGACTAATTCCCTTTATCCTTTTTTACAGGAGCCTAGATTCAGAAATATGAGTTTTACAGGAAAAGGATTCAAGCCACAAAGAGAATTCCATCTCAATAAACATAATTCATGTATTCTCTGAGCACCACCAATAAACTTAGTTTTATGCTTGTTACTCTTAGGTGTAAAATAAAGTTACATAACAAGAGCCCTAATCTTGACCTGCTTAGAATTTTCTATATCATTTCTCAATAGGCATATTGAGGGTTCCCTAATTTGAAATCATTAATATTATTTTAATGTTTAAGTAGTTTCTTAATGCATTTAGCTGTCTATGCAACAACTTTTATACAAAGTCTTGCCAGAGAGAGGTCTGGTCAAAGAAATGAGAAATATTTAATGCTACTCTGCAATTACATTTTTAGTGCCTGGTTGACCTGATTTCCCTAGATTGAGAGGTCATTGTTAACTTAACCCAAGTAGGATGTTCCAAAGCCCTGCTCCCATATAACTTCACTTGGGCAAATATTCCCTACAGCAGGTGGACAGAACATACAGTCACGTTTAACTTCCCTTAAGGGCTGTTGATTACAGATTGTATAATTTGAAAATAGGAGCTACCTCTTTTTTTCTGCGTATTTTTATTTATTTTCTCTGTACATCTTTTTCTAACCTCCGATAAGTCTCCTTCATCTAGGAGTATTTTGTGATTACACTCTGATTATGTTCACAGGTAATTAAACAGAACAACTCCCATACAGACGGATCTGAAATAGTGCTGCTGACCGACGGGGAGGACAGCTCTGCAGGGACATGTATTGATGAGGTGAAAGAAAGTGGAGCCATCATTCATTTTATTGCTCTGGGACCATCTGCTGATAAAGCAATCACACAGATGAGCAATATAACAGGTAAAATATGGCCTATAGATCCTAGTCGTTTAATAGCCTTGCGTAAGTGTAGAGACTGACAACTCAACTTCTTTTCGGCCCTTAAGGCACTGTGCCAGGAGCTAGGGACCAGAGTTAAACCAGACCTGATCTCTGTTTTCAAGGTTCTCAGAGTCCAGCTGGCTAGAGGGACAAAGAAGTCTACTAATCAGGTAGCATAATCAGATAACATTCCTCAATTACATGGGGATTATGTATGAGTCCAACACTGTGTGAGCAGAGGAAGCCACTAATTCTCCCAGGGTTGTGTAAGTCAGGGAAAGAAGGCATGAGAGACCAGGAGACTTCTGAGCTGTTTCTTGAGCTGGGTCTTGAACAAGATGTTGAATTTCTCTGGAGGAAAAGGGGTAGAAGAGATGATCAGGTCATAGTAAAAAAAAAAAAAAAAAAAATCATGTAGAGATGAGGATGCAATGCATGTCGGGGGATAGTAAGAAATCCATGAGACCAAAGTTTACTTAGGCTGCAGGTTAGGGGGAAAATGGGATTAACAGAGGCTCAGGCTGAACAGATGTAAATAACAAAGAAGTTTAGGTAAACATTTACTAAGGTACCTGTTATCTTAGATACTGAGACATGTGATGAAAATGGACTACATGTTTTCAGTGCCTTCTTAAATATAGTAGAGAATACCTAATTTAAAACATTATGAATATCAATTATTACAGAGTGGGGCAAAAGTAGGTTTACAGTTGTGAGTACATGAAACACAGAATTTATTTCTATATTATTTATTAATTATTGTATTATTTCCCATATGGACAACTGTAAGCCTACTTTTGCCCCACCCTGTATATTGACTTGGCTTCTAATGTTAGCAAATACATATTTGCTTTTTAAATGCTTAGTTGTACAAACTCCCATAGTTTCAAGGTGCTTTCATGGCCATTGTAAACTTTATTTCTGTTCCAGTTAGCCCCACAAAAGTAGTACTTTTTGGACCAGTCTCCATTGCTTACTGTGTTTCTATCTCCTCATTGCCAGTTATTATCAGGCTACCACAATATAGCAGCTCTTTAACCATTCTAATTTTCTGATTCTGATCCACTGCACATGGAACATCTGAAAGCCAGCACTGTTAAGAAAAATGAGTAATTTTTCTAAAGGAAATGTGTGAAGTATGAGATCTTTACCATATGGAATTATAATGTCTTTTTTTTTTCCATATTCTATGATTATTTGATGCATTTCAACCAGCTGAGATTTCTGTAAGAGCAGTATGAAGGTAGCTTACACATTCTAGTTATGACATTTTTAAGTTAACATTTTAGTTTTTCTTTACCCCCTTCTGGTTTGGTTATATTTTAACAATACGTACTGAAACTATTGTTTTATTTACCTTGTTACCTTAAAATCACTAAATTGTGATAAGTACTTATTTTCTAGAAAGCAACCTAGTTAATGTATTTATATTTTAGGAGGAAAATATTTTTATGCCTCAGATCAAGCTGTGAACAATGGCCTCATTGATGCATTTGGGGCCCTTGCATCAGGAAACACCGCCACTTCCCAGAAGCCTCTTCAGGTCTGAGTACCTACTCCTCAGGTTTTTGTGTTTGCATTTAGCCATAACCAAGAAAAAATATTTTGATTGTTATAAGTTTTGAGTTCTCTATTTCTCACAAACTAAATTGTTAATTAAAATCAAAACTTAAGTATGAAATAGAAATTATTCTTTAGATATGGCCAAATTAAATAGTAAAATAGTGAAGTAAATAGTAAAATATCACATATTTTTCTTTTCACATAGAGTTTGGTTACAAGATAATATCAAAATGTTAAATTTTTCCATTAATAATAGACTTTGTCCAGTAATATTGCATCCACTTTTCTATGAATGCATAAAAAATATCTCATACTTCTAAGATTTCTCTCACCCTTAACTGTAGTGAAATAAATTTAAATTAGATGAATGAACTCAAGAACTTGGTTTGGAAATGAAAGAAAAGTATCTTAGAAAGAAATTTATCTGAAGGGAATGAATAATCATTACATATCTAAAAATTTAGGGTTTCCTTTATGTTTTCAACCATTCTTTTCACTATTTTTCTGTTTTATTTCCCTCTCTTCTGAACTCAACTCCTTTTTCCATCCATGTTTAAATAAAACTCTCATTTTCTGTTATTTAGAATCAAAATCTTTGACTAAACTTTGTTTCTTTATCCATGGCCCATGTGAAATGTCAACACAGTCTATTTCCTTGAAAGTATTTTTTACAACATTATGTTTTTATCCATGTCCATTCCCACCAAGCCTGTATCTTGTCACCTTATGTGAAGACTTACCTTCCATCTTCCCATTTGTTAGGTCACTGCCTACTTTAAAACTTGACATGATCACCTGAACAAACCTATTTTCCTCTTTAGTAGATGTTGGGACATTAAATGGAATATTCCAAAGGAATTTTAATTATAATGCAAGATGTGGAAACTCAGACATAAAAAAAATTTGCATACAGGAAGTGCCAAAGTTTGAAAAATAAACTTCTTAAATTGTATGGAAGGGGTAGAAAGGTTTTGTTCCCCTCACTTAAAATGGCAGCCAGAATATAGAGGAAAGGGCGTGTCTCACTCTTTACTCAGTTATTTTTTTCTACTACTATATAGCCAAATCCTTCTAACTTTCTTACATGTTCCTGATGGATCATCTAAAAAAGTCACTTACTTTCAGATTTAACTTGATAATAATACTTTATCCAGTCAAAGACATGTCCACTTCACATAGGACTGAGATTTTTGTCACTGCAATGATGTTTCAATGGTATAGAATTCGCTATCTTCTCTCAGAACTGATATGGAGGTATTTCTGGTTTAAGACTGAGTTTGAGCAGAAGTGGAATTTCCCATCATTTTCTGAAATGACACATCTATGGAAAGCACCTTCTTGGTCAGTAAAGTCTGCTGCCCTTAACTAAGAGCCATCCTCAAACTCTTGAAAAACTTTCTTTGAGGCTCCTCTCAGAGAAAGGTACTAACATTCACTTCTGAAGGTCCCAACCTTCATAAACATCATTTTGCCCTCTTTGCACTCTTCTTGGACATGTTTATTGTCAAGGGCTACTCACTCTAAAATAAGAGGGCTTCCCTACCCCTAAGAGCCCCCCAAGCTACCACTGGGGGAAATAAGTTGCTCCAGACACTCTCTGTCTGCCAGGAAAAGGGGGTGGCGATTCCCTCTAGTGGAGAATGCCCCAAGCCCTTCTCTTAAAGTGGCTTTTATTGAGAACGAAATGCGCAGGGGCATACAACATACATGCAAGGCCTATCAATCTGTATCAAAAAGACTATAGGTAATAAATTGAAGAAATACAGAGGTTTGTCTTAAATCAAGGTCTGTCAGACAAGTGGGCACCAGATGCCCATTAAGGCAGTTTTCGGGGCTCAGGAATTATCTCCATACTGTAAAGTAAAACACCTGGTTTTTCCTTATCAGGGCAGTGCAAACCAGAGCAAACTTCAGTGATTATCTTGTATTTTTTAGGCCAGATTTCCCAGGGGACCCTCAGTGTTAGTATTGGTCCACGCCCCTCTCAGCATTGCTGGCTTTCCAGTCGAGGTTTACAGGCAGGGGGCCTAGCTCACACAGGGCTACCATTCCCCATGCCAAATAAACTGGTCCCCAACACTAAAATGTGTGAAAAATTATTTGAAGATTTCCCATCAAAAACATGTCCATGAGTGCTTGTCCCATTATTTGCTAGTCCTGGCCTTACTGAGTCTCTGCACACATACTGGAGCCACCATTAATAAGCATTTTCCTTTAGGTCATAAAGTTGGGTAAACTGAGGATAACTCTCTCTCTCACACACACACATACACAAACCTGCTGCAGCTCATTCTCCTTTGATGTTTTAGCACCCTCCCATGCTAAAGTCTCAGGAGGGTGTTTACAAAAACAACTGAGAAAATATAATATGGCCATGTCTCCCACTGTAAAACACATTCTCCTGCTCTAATGCTTTTACTATACTCTGTCCTTTCCTCAGACCCCACACATCCATGCTTTCTAACTAACAACTGTCACATCCCAATCAGCTCTCAGAGAGATAACAAGCTTAAGGAGGTACTACCTATAAAAGCTTGTTCTCGGGCCAGAAATTAAGAACTGTTTTAAAAAGAATAAAGAATAAAATTACTCTTTTCTCCAGTCAATAACTTTAAAAAATACATTTATACAGCTTGAAAGTAAGGGATTAACGCTCAGCAATAACACCTGGATGAATGGAACTGTAATAATTGATAGCACTGTGGGAAAGGACACGTTCTTTCTTGTCACGTGGAAAAGTCAGCCTCCAATGATTTCTCTGTGGGATCCCAGTGGAACATCAATGGGAAATTTCACAGAAGACCCAGCCTCCAAAATGGCCTATCTCAGTGTTCCAGGAATTGCAAAGGTAAGCAATGAGCTTTTGGATTTCCATGAAAATCTGTTTTATAACTTAAAATATATTGTTTAATATCATAAATGTGAGTACCAATACTTGTATCATCTTTAAAATTAAGATAAAATATAAGGTACTTCCTATGCTGGTATGGTCCTGAAAATTATGGTGGCAGGAAAAGGAGGAAAGAACTTCTACATTAGGAGGAAGGAAGAGAAGGGAAAAATTTGGGTAGACCAAGAATAACTTTGAGGAGGCAATGTAGGGAACCTGCGAAACACAGCATGTAGCTAGTCATTCCTTATTAGCATTGCCAGATCATAGATCTGTGAACTTCGAGGTCAAAGAAGAAGGCTAAGAGCAAGGCAAACTTTCTAAAGCTTATCTTTCCCAGCTAAGATTTGACAAAGTTGGGACATGGTGCATGACAATAGCCAGGATGCCCTGTCCAAATTGCCTCAACTCTCATCCTTTTACCTCAAAAAACCTCAAAACCCTGTTTATTCTGCAACACATTTCTAAGATTTATTTTAGAGTTGAATAATGGGAATGCAGAAAATAGCTTGATCTTGGATACTTATGACATTTCCATTGAATTTTTAGGTGGGTGTTTGGACTTACAGTCTTCAAGCCAGAACGAACCCAGAAACATTAACTATAACAGTTAATTCTCGGGCAGCAAACTCTTCTGTGCCTCCAATCACAGTGAATGCTAAGATGAATAAAGACACAAACAGCTTCCCCAGCCCAATGGTTGTTTATGCAGAAATTCTCCAAGGGAATATACCCATTCTTGGAGCCAACGTGACTGCGTTCATTGAATCAGAGAGCGGAAAAACGGAAGTTTTAGAACTTTTGGATAATGGTGCAGGTAATTTACAGAGTTTTTTTTTTTTTAAAGAATAAGCTTACATTTTCATAACTCAGGATATGTTATGGGTCCAGCAGTAGTGTGGGGGAGTGAAAGACACCAATAAAATTGATGCAGACTATGGATGAACAGCAGGACCAGCAGGAAATTCTATCCAGGTAAAACCTACAAAGTGATTAGCAAGTGTCTCGCACAAAATAACACTCAATAAATGTTATTTACTATCATTATTGTTTCTCATCTAGACGATCAATGTCTATCACCAGATAGAAAGGCCTCATTCAAGAAACTGGGGACAGCATCTAGAATTCTGAACAAGTGTTTCTTAGGGGCACATCATCAAGGAAGTCTGGCCAGAGAGAGTGAAGCTCAGCAGCCATAAGTGGTTAAGTCGTAGAACCTGGGCCCCCAGCAAAGAAGGGAGGACAGGCACGAGTAATTCCCACACTGCAAATATAATCCTGGAAACTGAGGCCCAAGGGCAGGCAGAACTGCCATGAGAGAGGAGGGGACATCACAAGGGCATCAGATACCAGGTCTGACTGGCAGGAAACAAGACACAGTGCTGGCCATGCTGTCTCCATGCTCTGTATGGATGGGTGGTGCTTAAAGACTTTTCCATGGACTCTGGGTTATTCTGGGAACTGAACCTTCTTTTGAGAGTTCAGGGATCGAGGAAAAGAACGGTTTGATAGACATCTAAATTATCACAGATCTCTATCAGTATCTTATGCAATGTAATTCATTCCATCAATTTATAATCCTATCATCAACAAGAGTTGGCCCTATGATAAATTTAGAAGGTAAAATTATTCTTTTTGGGTCACCTCAGTGACTTCACCTGATATGACAGTATTTTCCTCAACTATCCTCTAATTCTTCCTTTTCCACCACCCCTTCCATGCTATGTAAACTCACCTGCATCTTGTGATGTGGCAAGGTTTTCCCAGGTGGCTACTTAGCTAATTTGAAATGCCTTTACCTAAGAATATATCGGTGGTTACCAATGACTTGGAGCAGGGGTTTTAAACTTCAGATAACACAGGAACCACCTGAGGGGCTTGTTATAACAGAATGCTGGGCCCTTCCCTATGAAGTCTAAGAAATTTGCGTTTCTAATGCAATCCAGAGAGATGCAGATGCTGTGAGTCCAAGGACCTCTTTTTAAGAACCTCTGTCTTTGAATGTTAAATGCCCTGAGAAATGTGGTTGCAATTTATCAAATAAATTCAGTACTTGTAATATCAAGAAATATGATACAGTATTCCTGAACTCCCCTAATAGTTTATTCTAATAATAGATGGGTCTTTCCACGATCAGACCAGGAAGTTAATGGATCATAGAGCAAGAAGTGAGGATTAAAAAAGAAAAGTAGGAGGAGGAGATTATGTCAAAATAAGTGATTTCTAGATGATTTGGCTGAGAAACCATGAGAGTACTAAAATAATCTGCATATAAGTTGATTAGATGAATGTATTTATTATGCACACATAGGTATCAGTGTATATATGTGTATATTATATATTATAAAATATTATATATAAATATGTATATATTATATATAAATATATAGATCATAAATCAGGGATATCAATTTAACAATATACAGGTTGATAGTGCATAGTGGAAATACTCTCCAAGGGGTCAATCACAAAATAGGAGCCCAGTCTAAGGAATATGCTCACAAAGGCCATGTGCTTAACTCTAAAAATGAATAAATTTCTCTTTCTCTTTACAATAGTAATTTATTCCCTAATTTCTATAACAAGGTGCCGATACTTTCAAGAATGATGGGGTCTACTCCAGATATTTTACCACTTATTCAGAAAATGGCAGATATAACTTAAAAGTCCGGGCTCATGGAGGAGCAAGCACTGCCACACGAAACTTAAGGCATCCACCAAACAGAGCCGCATATATACCAGGCTGGGTAGTGGATGGTGAGTAGCTCATGATGTCTGAAACCCAGGGTTGGCTGGGATAACTGTGAGTTGATATGATTAAGGCTTCAAACATTTTACAACTCAAAGTACAGGTTTTCTCATTTCTGGGATGAACTTCTCAGTCATACTGGGGTTTGCCTTCAAATTAACCTATGCTTTGGTACACTGCCTGGCATCTAGTAAGCATTCAATAAAAGTCAGCCATTATTTAATTTGGAGCACCTTACTTATAGCAATAATAATATGCCAGACTTTCAACTAAGAGTAAAGGAAGCAGGCTAATATGTTATGGACCTAAGCATAAGCTAGTGGCAGTATTTATCCTTCAGATTACATGAAAGATATGTAAATGGGTAAACATTTATTTTGATTTGTATTAAGTCAAAAGATAAATGCATTGAGCTAAGTGATGACAAGAATTAAGAGTACAATCCTTGTTAATTTTCCTATGTCTCTTCTCTTATCTTGTGACTTTTAGGGGCTCTCTGTTGACAATTGGACTATAACCCAAAGTGTGATTCCTTCGCACTTGCAACAGAGAGGTGGGGAAGAGCCTGGCACAGGTGGTTAGAAGGGAACTGATAGTAATTGTCCCAGGCTTATTCCCAGCTTAAAGATAATTTGAGAAATAAAGAAATTCTTTTTTTTTTTTTAAATGCATATATTCCCATTCAGGGAAGCCTGGTCATTATCCAGTTGAATTCTACAATATCCAGGTCAGGATGCTAAAGAAAACAAATTCTCCCACCAAATGAATGCTTTTGATTTTGTTACTAAACTTAGTAAAATGTTACTGTGCATATATATATGGTGGGGCAAAAGTATGTTTGCAGTTGTTTATATGGAAAATAACACAATAATTAATAAATAATATAAAACTTAATTTGTTTCACATAGAACTGCAAACTTATTTTTGCTGCATTCTTTGTATATATTCTATATATTTAATATATATAGAATATATACTATATATTATATGTAGCATATATAATATATATACATACCTATATAAAAGGGGAGGAAAAGTGGGATGGAAGTTCATTTGAAAATACTAATAGTGCTGTGCTCATTATAAATAAGCAAATTTTTAATGCAGGGAAAATTGAAACAAATCCACCAAGACCTGAAATTGATGAGGACACTCAAACACACATGGAGAGTTTCACCAGAACAGCATCTGGAGGTGCATTTATGGTTTCAAATGTTACAAATTCCTTGCTCGATCTATACCCACCAAGTCAAATCACAGACCTTGAGGCCACACTTGATGCAGATGTGATCCAGCTGACATGGACAGCACCAGGAGATGATTTCGATGTTGGGAAAGGTAAGGGTGAATTGTCACACAGCTTTGATTAAGTGACTGATACTCATGCAAAAGCAAGGGTAAAAGGGTGGGTGGGAGGAGAACAACTTTTAACTGATAACTCAGTCATGTATTAAATTTATAATCTGATATTTTTGAATCAATCAAATATGACACATTTTAACTGGCCCTACTTCAAACAAAGACGGTAGTAATGGCAAAGTTTAAAAATGAAAATTCAGCCTATATTGAAAAATTAGTAAGGCTTTGGACATGAGTATAAACTTGGCATAACTAAACAATATTTTTAAGGAAAATGAATAAAAAGGAATTTAACATGGCATGCTCTAGTTGCTGAACTTCAGCTACCTTTTTGTTTTTCCTCAGTTGAACAGTACATCATAAGAATAAGTGAAAGCATCCTGGAACTAAGAGACAATTTTGATAACGCTCTGCAAGTAAACACTAATGATCTGTTACCAAATGAGGCCAACTCTAAGCAAAACTTTGCATTTAAACCAGGAAGTATCTCAGAAGAAAATGCAACCCACGTATTCATTGCCATTCAAAGTGTGGATAAAAGCAATTTGACATCAAGAGTATCCAACATTGCACAAGTAGCTTTGTTTATTCCTCAGGCAGATCCTGATGAAATTCATCCAAATCATCCTAATTCTGGAATTAACATTTCTTTTTTGGTGTTGTCAGTGGTTGGCTCCGTAGTAATTGTTAGTATTATTTTAAGTGTCACCATTTGTATCTTCAACAAGAAAAGAAATTCAAGCAGACCTAGAACAGGGTTTTAGAATGCATCAACAATGAGAGTGAAGATTATTTCTGAATTTTTAAATTCATCCCGTGTGATCATGAAGTCATAAACATAATTTTAGGAGTTCTAAGAGGAATGCTTCAAGTATAAACATCCAGGGGTATTTGAAAAATTGTAAGTCAATGCTAAAGTTTAATCAGTTTATTTACTCATTGTTTTGCACATGAGAAAAAGTGATGAATAAACACCATTTTTACATTAACACCAGGTTAAGTATTATTTGGTACAAAAGCTGTCTACAATAATAATTCAAATTTCATAAAAATGTTAAAAATTATCTGTGTGAATAGTCAAATACAAGTGTAAGGAAGCAAATAAACTCCGTTTGAGTAAAAATGAATTAGGTCATAGAAGTTATAGCTGTAATCTAATGTTATTGTATTCATACAAAGTTTCCAACTATATACTACTAAATACAATATAAATAAAGTCATGTTTACTGCAATTCATCGACATGGAATATACTAGCAAAAAAAAATCAGTTACCACTGGTCAAACCATAGTTTCAATTATTTCAGTTCAATATAATCACATATATTTTTAGATAAAAAAGGATACTAAAATTTTAAAAATATTCAATAATCACTGAGTCATAGCCTACAAGTCACAACCATAGTAATGAATGAGACCGATTAAAAGAGGAAGTCAGTGGGGAGAGCAGGTTCACATGGTTGGCCACGACCAGGCCTGCCAGAGACCCTAAAGATGCAAACAAAATGAAACGCAGAGCCCGTACCTACGGACCAACTACAGTGTCAAAATAATTTTAATTCATGGCGTAGGTGGACTTAGGAGTCCAGTTTTACGAGCATATGGTTACCTGTTCTTCCAACTAGTGGTCATCTCACGTTGCACAGAGAGTTCTGCCACCATAATTCAATTCCCTGAGGAACCTGAGAAACACAAAGATCAGCTTCCATTTGCTTCCTTTATCTATTGTAACTGTAGCAGGAATCATTTAAAGGTTTGGAAGCTACCAAAATGAAGGCCACATAAACCAAGTCCTGGGATTCCTTTTAACAGTCTAAACATAGAAGAGACTTTTTGACCTGATAGAACCAGTTTGGTATGATGAGCAGGGTTGACACAAAGGGCCTAGTGGTTTAACTTGCAAGTAGTAAAGAAGCAAGGGAAGAGGAAATAAGGAGGAGATCCCCAATTCCTGGTACAGTTGAGTTACTCTCTTAGCAATCTTTGGAAAACAAGTTGTGCAGTAGGGCATTTGCACACAGTGCCGTTGAAGCAGGAGGTCTGTTTGCACTTTAGTTCTTCTAGGGAGCTGGCACCCACTCAGTCAGTGCTGATGGCTATGGGCGAACAACTGAGTGTGGAGAAAATGTAGAAAAGGGATAAGTGTAGGATACCTGGCCTTCTTTGAGAGGGGGATGAAAGCCTGAAATTCTGTGTTGACAATAGAAATAATACACAACAGCTATATTTTCCTTGTGTTTTCTTGTGTCCTTCCCACCCATCCACCACCAGCTCTAGCAAAGCCTATCAGCCTGGTCGCACTTACCCTCCAGGATGCTTTAGTGCAATAGCTATGCTCAGGTGGGTTTCAGGAATGGGTTCTCCCCCTCCAGGTCAGGCATTGACTTAGATCAATTTCCAGGACTGCATTTAGTAGCTAATTGTGAATTAGTAAAATTCAGAAAAATAACTGAATGATTATCACTGTTGTAGTCCCTGTTCAAATGAGACTCCATGTTCAAAAATTAATAAGAATTTCCAGGTGGCAACAGCAATTAAACCAAGTATAGGACGTTCTAAGCATGTCAATACAAGTGCATATCTCATGCCCACTAAGCCACCCTCTCTCACTATGTCACAGGATCTCTCAATCTTAGACTGTGAGGTGCTTCCCATTTCAAGGAATGTCCCTTGCCACCACCCCTCCACTTTCAAGTCCTGCAGTCACATGGAAGATTCATGCTCATCCTTCAGTTCTTAGAATAGGTGCCACTTCCCTGAGAAGCATTCCTGAACTCTTCCAGGCCCCCTCTGACCGAATTCAATTCCTTTCACAGTGCTGCTGGTAGAAACAGGGTCCTTTAACAGGGTCACAGGAAAAGCATTCTGGGAGGTTCACATGTGGGAGGTTGAGGTTATATGGTAAGATTCATTGCAGAAGCAAAATCAAAGGACCGCACGTGAGTTCCCAGTATTCCATCTCTACCTGCCCGTCATGGAAAATGTTCAGACTCGTCTCCATCAGTCCCAGAAATAGGGCCTCTATCTATGCCTCTGACTGCATCTGGGTAGCTAGTCTGTGCTCCCAGTTATACTCCAGCTGCCTGTGCACCCAGGCCCACGTGGTCTGACCTGGGCTCCAGGTGGCTGCTGGGGCCACATGGCTGCCATGGGGAGAAAACACACGAGCAAATGGGTTGAGTGTGTTGAGCAAATGGGTAAGTGTATATAAGGGAGACAAAGAGAGAAAAGAGAGCTTTGTTAAGCTTGGGTTGTATTATCTCAGGCTTGGGAAGAACGAGGTGCCACTTCAATCTAAACAGGGAACTTCCCAATCTTTCCTGGGCTTCTGATGTGTCCATCCCCTAACCAATCTATATCCTAGACCTTCTGGGGTCCTGTGTCCCTTATCCAATCCGATCCTTTTCCCAGGCTAGACTGACAGGCTTCTGTAGTTGCCATCTTAGTTCCTACTGCACATGCCTCAAAGGAAAAGTGCCTCCTCCTGTGCCATCTTGCCTTCTGCTGGGCATGCACCCAGCAGAGGAATGTCTCCTGCTGTTTTTATTCCTTCCAGAAGAGATCCTTCTTGGCTGACTTGGGTAATTAGGTCCTAAGGATGGAGGATGCCCTGGGAAATGTGTGGAGCTGTAACTTTCTAATGAAGCAAGCTTGTTATCCCATTCAGATCCCAAGTTTATTATGCTTAAGAATGCCGGTTTCCCTTTGCACCCTTCCTTTATTCATATCTAGCTACCTATACTATCAACATCACCTCATTCTTACCTCTGGAGTAACACAAACTTCTGCATTTTAATTGACAATGTACTTCTACTTATCTCCCTCCAGATGGTGAGCTTCTTGAGAGCAGAGGACAAGCTCTTAGCATCATATCACCAATGTCTATCACGTTGCTCAATAAATATTTGTTAAATGAAAGCATGAAATCTGTCTTCTCCAGACTATCGGTTGTAAGGAACCAATCCCAGTGCTGACAAAGGTACCACAGAAAAGTACTAGCAACAACCTCACTTTATGAGTTCAGATCACAGGAATATAATACGATACCTCTGGACAGGAATGTCAAGTCATCCCATCTAATGAGGAAAAAGTATCTTGAACTATCTCCTCATTTTTATTGCAATAACAAAGTTGGGCTTAACATGTCCTCTTAATTAAACAGTTAAACTCCCAGTTAGCCCTCAGCCTTTATTTAGGTTGATTCAAATTTTAGAGGAATTTACTTCTGCCTAATATACTTCTCCAATCCCATTTTCTTCGACGACCCTGTTTACACCTGCCCAGGCTCTACTTTTATCCGTCAAGTCAGCTTCAAAGATATCAAGGCCCAACTCATCCTAAAGCAGCTAAAAACTTATTTCACACTTGAGAAATGCAGCCCCTCCGTACCTTGCTGTATCAGCCTGCCGCTCTTCCTGAACTCCCACATAAACAGCAACACTGATCCACCCAGCTGCCTGCATCAAACCCAGAAGTCATTTTTTTATTTGAAATTTCTGTTTCCTCTACCTGATTTTTCATGACTGACTCCTTTTCAGATCTGTTTAAATATCGTTTCAACTATCTCTGTCAACCAAGTCATAAGCAACAACTCAGTCACCAGAATATCTTGCTTTACAAAATTCTCCTACAGCTTTTAATACTACCCATGTTTAAATTTGTAATGGAATGTTAGAATGTTCATTGTTTATCTTCCTTGCTGAATGTAAGTTCTGTGACAGCTTTGACCTGCTGATTTTACTCACTTTATGAACTAAAAGTGATCCTGGTACATAGTAAATTCTCAATTATTAGCTGTTGTGTGAAGAGATAAGGGAAGAATAAACTGGTTACTCTATGTACGTTCTCTAGTATGAGAACATAAAATCAGGCCAAGGAGAGTTATTTAAAGTATTTATATTACACAACATCTTTCATGTCTTTTCCTACCCCTACCTAGAGCTTAGCACATGCAAACCTTGGCTTCCGTCATTTGCTAGATGAAGTTTTTACAAACATATACATGTAATCAGGGCCATTATCAAGACAAGCACATTCTCAGCCTCCCAGAAGTGCCCTTTCTGCTCACTCCCAGTCACTATCTCCCCAAAAGAAAAACATTATATTGACTTCTCATAGAATAGATTGTTTTTAGCTACTTACTCTATACAAATACAATCTTATACTACATATTTTTGTAACTGACTTCATTTACTCAAATGCATATGAGAGATTCATCCATATTGTATGTAGTTGTATTTTGTTGATTCCATTACATATAATCTTCTTTAATTCAACATTCTACCATTAACACTGAAGTATGAATGGATATATATATCCATTATTAATGATCATATATGCATGTAACAGAATTTATATAAAGATATCAAGAATTTTTCCTATTTTTCACTCTTTTAAAAAATGTTCTCTAAGATGGACGTTCTTATAGCTAAATTTTAATTTATATTTTTAACTAATTTGTTACTCTATAAGTAAATTCTCAGAGCTTCTGGTCAAGAGGGCAACATAAACAGACATGGCTCGCCTCTTCACACAACCACATCAAAATTACAACTAAAATATAGGACAACCATCACTCAGGAATGTCAGAAATCGAGCTGAATGGAAGTCTGACAACTATGGAATTGAAGAAACCACGTCCATCCAGACTGGTAGGACAGGTGTAGACGCAAAACCGGCTCACCCCATACCCACGTGGATAAAAATTCAGGAGGCATGTATCGGGCATGAGGAGTCCCTGACCCACACCAGACCCCCAAGATCGGGATTCCAGTGCCAGGAAGATAAACCCCAACAACTTCTGGCTGTGAAAATAAGCTGGGATTGAGTCCGTGGAGGAGGCTGCCAGGGCCCTAGGCAGTTCCTTTTGGGAAATCCCCACACAGACTCACATACTCAGATTCTCTCTCTCCCTGAGCTCCAGACCAGGGTGGCAGCTTGAAGGGTACCAGTGGTATACAGGGAGAGACTAAAGTGTCTGCCATCAAGGCAAGCAGAAGCCATTGTCCCTTTGTGGAGTCTTCCTCCTACAGAGCCACAAGGCTGGTGCCATATCTGAAACTCCATCAGCCTGGCTAACACTGTGTGACCCACCTTGGAAATCTGCAGAGGCTCTATCTCACCCAATTTACAGGACCACCCAAGCAGTTTTTCCATAAGAATGGCTGGTCTTGGATCCTAAATCCTATCAAACAAGCAAGAGATGGCTTCACTAAACTCTAGCAGCAGCCAGATTAGAGTCACAGCTCGCCTTCACCTGGGAACCTCCAAGCTGAGTATGAGTAGCAGCCATCTCAGATTTCTTTCCAGCTCAGGCAGGTTGACCTGGGCAAAACACAGGTGGGAGCTGACCTCTGCCTGCACCACCCAGGAAACCCCAGCACCAGCATACCCAGTGGACAGCTGCAGACCACGTCAGAATACCACCACACTGCCCCTGCATGACTGATCCTCCATGGAGGATGGAGGTTGGTGGTCAGTGGTCACAGCCAGTCCTTACAGCTGAATGGCTTGGGTCAATCCTTCCCATTGACCTGCCAACAGCAACCAAGGCTCAACTATAAAAGGAGGCTGTACTCAGCCCACATGAAGGATGCACATTGAGTACCCAGCTTGGGTGATAGGGGAGGCTATGCCACTGGACCCTACAGGGCACCTACTACATTAGGCCACACTATCGAGGCATGGACTCAAAGAAGTTCTACCTAATACACAGAAACAAACACAGGAAGGCTGCCGCAATGAGGAGACAAAGAAGCCTAGCCCAAATGAAAGAACAGGTCAAAACCCAGAAAAAAGAGCTAAAAGAAAAGGAGATAAGCAATGTATCAGATACAGAGTTCAAAACACTTTATAAGATGCTCAAGGAACTTAGTGAGGACTTCAGCAGCATAAAAAAGACCCAGTCAGAAACGAAGGATACACTACTTGAAATAAAGAGCAATTCACAGGGAAACAACAGTAGAGTGGGTAAAGCCGAGAATCAATCAATGATAAGAAAGCAAAAAACAACCATGCAAAACAGCAAGAAGAAAAAAGAATCAAAAAAAAATGAGCAGATTATAAAGAGCCTCTGGGACAACTTTAAGTGGTCCAACATTTGCCTCATAGGAGTTACAGAAAGAGATGAGAAAGAGCAAGAAATTGGAAATCTTTCTGAATAAAAATAGTGAAAGAAAACTTCCCTAATTTGGTGAAGGATATAGACATGGAAGTCCAGGAAGCGCAGAGTCCCAACTATGATGTATGCAAAGAGGCCCACTCCAAGACACATCATTATTAAAAGACCAATGCTTAAAGATAGAGAGACTCTTAAAAGCAGCAAGAGAAAAGAAGTTAGTTAGCCAGATAGGAGAGGACAGGGAGAGAATGGGTGAAGAGGTGAGGGGATTAAGAAGTAGAAATAGGAAAAAAAGTCTCCTGGGGGAAGGCAACATGGTGGAGGAGTGTATGGAGGTCACACTGACCTCCTCCCAGGACCAATCTGGAATTACAACTAAATTGTGGAGAAATCCCCTTGAACAAACAACTGAACAATAGCAAGAGAGGAGCCTTATAACCTCGGACAGACAAAAGAATCAGCTTTAGCAAAACCTGATTGGTAAGGAATGTGGTAGAGATTTGAGAAGGCAGGCTGAGCACCCAGGGGCAATAGTGCTAGAGGGCTATTAAAATGGCCAGTTGTATTGCCCTGAGAAGAGCAGTGTCTAAACCACAAGTAGGGATCTGCAGCCTATGTCACCAGAGCCCAAGAAGTACACAGATAACAGCCCGCTGCAAAAAGCAGCAGGGTTGCTCTCTGCCAGAGACAGGTGGCTGGAGATGCAAAGAGTAGTTTAAAGGGGCAGTGCACAAATTTTTATCTGCAGCCACTTACCCTGGGTTCCGGCAAAGGTGGGGGCAGAGTGGGCTACAGATGCCTGAGGACAGACTGGGGAAGAAGGCTTTGGGGAGAGAACTGGGGGAATAGCCAGCGGGATCTTGGTGCTGACGCATCCCCCATGCGGCAGCAGCCATCTGGCTCAAGCAGAGCACACCCATGAGCAGCATCAGTGAGAGAGAGGATACAATAGCCCCGTCCCCAGGAGGCTTTGCTGTGGCCCTGTGGTGCCTAAGCCTCACTGCTGAGTGCAGAGTAACTAGACTAAGAACTGAAGGAGACAGCCACAGGCAGTAGATTCCAGGGAGTCTTGAATAGACTGCCTAAGGTCAGATAGGGTCAACATCTGACATCATCAGAGGCAGATCCAGAAAGAAAAAACAGCAGTCTCCAAACATAGAATTTCACACCACAAGATCAGGAAGTTAAGACAGATCAATTTAGGAAGCAGAAGCAAAAACGAAGAGTCTCACACATAATGGGAAGACAAAGAAACACCTCCCAGTCGAAAAGAAAAGGGGAACCCCCAGAAAGACAACCAGAAGAAATAGAGGCAAGTAAACTATCAGATATTGAGGTTCAAAATAGTGGTTCTAAAGAAGCTCAGAGGAGCTCAGAGAGAATTACAAAAAACTACAGGGAAACTAGGAGGAACTTACTGCAAACTATATCAGCATGAAAAAGGACATAGAAACTATCAAGAAGAGGCAAGAGGAAATGACGAATACAATTTCTGAATTGAAGAACACAGTAAAAGGAATGAAAAGCAGGCTTGATGAAGCAGAGGATTGAATGGGTGAGCTGGAGGATAAGGTAGATAAAAGCTCCCCAAAAGGGCAAGAAAATGACAAAAGACTCAAAAAGAATGAAGAGGCATTGAGGGAAATGCAGGACAACCTGAAACATAATACTATCCATATATTAGAGATACCAAAAGGAGAAGAAGAGGAGGAAGGGATAGAGAACTTGTTTAAAAAAGTCATGATGGAAAACTTCCCTAATTTGAGGAGAGGAAAAGTCACCCAAGTCCAGGAAGCACAGAGGATCCCATTCAAGAGGAACCCAATGAGGCCCACTCCCTAGATGCATTATAATTAAAATGGCAAATATCAAAGACAAACAGAGAATCCTAAAGGAAGCAAGGGAGAAACAAGTAGTAACATACAAGGGAGCCCTGGTACAGCTAGCAGCTGACTGCTCAACAGAAACACTACAAGCCAGAAGGGAATGGCAAGAAATATTGCAAGAAATGAAAAGGAAAGGCCTGTAACCAAGACTACTCTACCCAGCAAGTCTCTAAAGTAAAATGGAAGGCGAAATAAGGAGTTTCCCAGACAAAAGAAGGCTAAAATAATACACCTCCACCAAAGCAACACTGCAAGATATTCTACAGGGACTGCTTTAAGAAGATGAAGAAAAAGAGTGAGAAAGACAGGAACACAGGTACAAAGGGAAAAAAATGAATAAGTACCTATCAATAATAACTTTAAATGTAAATGGATTAAATGATCCAAACAGAAGTCAAAGGGTGGCTGAATGGATAAGAAAACATGAACTGCATGTATGCTGCCTACAAGAAACCCACCTCAGAACAAAGGACCTACACAGACTAAAAGTAAAGGGACGGAAAACAATATTCCAAGCAAATGGACAGGAAAAAAAAGCAGGGGTAGCAATACTTGCATCAGACAAAATAGACTTTAAAACAAAGGCCATCAAAAGAGACCCAGAAGGACACTTAATAATGCTCAAAGGAAAAATTCATTAAGAAGACATAAACATTGTAAACTTATATGCACCCAACATAAGAACACCCAAACACATTAGGAAAATCTTAGAGGACTTCAAGAAAGATATAGAGAGCAACACGCTGATAGTAAGGGATTTTAATACCTCACTGTCAACAATGGATAGATCTTCCAAACAAAATATTAACAAGGATATTGTGGTACTGAACAACATATTCTATGAAATGGACTTAACTGGCATATATAGGATCTTTCACCCCAAAGAAGCCAAATACACATTCTTTTCAAATGTACATGGAATATTTTCAAACATAAACCACATGATATGACACAAAACAAGCCTCAACAAATTGAAGAAAATTGAAATCATAACAAGCATTGTCTCAGGCTACAAGGTCTTGAAAGTAGAAACCTACCTCAAGCAGTTCAAGAGAAAGATTAATTCTAGCATGGAAATTTGAGAAGATTTTTATGGGAGAGCTACACCTAAACTAGACTGGCAAGAAGAGATTACTGTCAATAGACAGAGATAATCAAAGAACATTTAAAGGATTTATAGTTTCACTTCCTTCTCCAGTCTTTTTTGGGCAGGCTCAGAGTTCTTTCATTCCTTGGTTGAACACTGGAAGACTATATTTAAAGCTGCACAAAAGACACAGTGAAAATGTAGGATATAAAAGCAAAAATTTACAACAAGCTTTGTATTCATAATACATAATGCCTAGTAATAATAGATAATATTTAGTGAACATTTATCAGGTGCCAGGGGTCTTGTGTGAAGTGCTTTCCACAGATTATCTCACTTAAACACCCATTATTATTCCAATATCACAAAAGAAAAACTAAACCTAAAAAGAGCCACACAACTCTACGAATCATGTGACTGTGAAATGACAAAGGCAAGGGTCAAGTTTAGATTCATTTGACTCCAAAGCCAGTTCACAATGCTATGTGTACAACTATTTCAAGCTAAAAAAAAAAAAAAAAAACTGGCAGATTTTGTTCAATACAAAAGAGAAATTTTAATTGCAGCATATTTTTTCCAAGTTACACAAGAACTTTAAGCATATGCTATTTGAAAACTGGAATACATGAGTAGTCATCACAAAAGGTAACCAAAAAAACCATTTTCCCCTTGACCCATAGCTGTCCCTGAACATTGTGCTTGTATTGCTTCCATCTAAAGAAAGAATATAAACTATGCAATTCACTGCCACTCCCATTCCATTTTCTTTATTCGTTTGTTTTGTTTTTTAAACAGGCCCTTTTCATCTGCTCTTTCATGGTGCTTTTCATTTCAATTCTTCATTCTTCCCTAGAGGGTTTTTCTGTAAACAGATTGAGGAGGAAGAGGAAGTTAACTGGTCACTGCAATGAGGATGATGACTACACAATCTAAAAAGAACTGCTCAGTTCAATGAGCACTTAATACCTCAGCTGTTCTAGAACTCTAACAAACATAATTCCCATGGTTACTAAACAACTAAATATTTAGAATAAGTAAGCTAAGGGAGTTCATCAAAATATTTTAGTCATTTCTTATATTTATGCAAGTATTTTAATCTAGATTCAAATTCCCAAGTTAAGCAGATACATAAATACCATCCTTATATTTCCAAAAGGTTTATTGTAACAAGTGCAAAAATGGTGCACAATCTGACTGTTATTCTGGTCCTAGCTTTATATCTCTTGCCTGGAGTGAAAGGTTCAATGGTAAATTTGAATAATAATGGATATGATGGCATTGTCATTGCAATTAATCCAAGTGTACCAGAAGAAGAAAACCTCATTCAAAACATAAAGGTAAGAAGGGAAATTTTATTATCTACTTATTTTTATTTTAATACGTATTTTCAACTCATATCGATTGTCTAGTCACATATACACACACACTCACAGTTATAACTTTCCAAAATTGTTTTGACAGTATTCGTAATTTACAGAGTATGTTTCTAAACTGTCAAGATTAATCATTGCTTAGTTTAAGTATGATTTATCATATAGTAACAGTATTATTCATTCCCCTAATGAATTAATTAAAGGCCCAATTACTAATAGGTTTTTCAACTCGCTAAACCAACAGAAAGACCATAGAGCTGGTGGAAAATAATGTCAAATTTTATCTTTATAAAGTTACTTTCATAATGTTTAAATAACTAACATTTAAGCCCTAGAGGTTCAGTATCTTATACATTTTTTCAGTTGTTAATTGAAAAAAATTGCTAGATTTATTGTTATCTTCTCTCATGGAGTGTGTTCATAAAAGGCAAAGTTTTACCAAGCAGTAATGGACATAAAAATATATACATCTCATTGGTTTCAAGGTCCAGTTTTGCCATTTATTGTATGGCTCTACAAATCACTTCTCTCATTTATACAACAAGGATATAATCTCTGTTCTTGATCATCTCATGGAGATATTGGGGGATCAAGGAAAATAGTATATATTAAAGTGTTACATAGAAATAACACAAATAAAATGAGGAGTACAAAAACTATGAAACTTTAAACTCCCAACTCAATGATAAGCACCTTCAGTGGATTGATAAGCAATTTGCCAACAGGCTCCCAGTCCTAATTACCTTTATATTTCACCCAGCACCCTCACCACTATCTCAAAACCATAATGCTGAATGCAGGTTTATACAAGCTAAACAAATAATAATAATAGAGTTCCTTTTTGAGTATATGAAAATGAGAAGTTCACAGACTAAAGAGATATAGAAAAATTCAATCTATTTTTCAATTAAGCTTTGCCAAAATAGTTGGGGGAAGGGAGATTGGGTTTGCTGCTTGTTGTATCTATATACATTTTTATGCTCATGAAATTGTTAGCACAAGATATTTTAAATTTTGTTAGGAAATGGTAACCGAAGCTTCTACTTACCTATTTCATGCAACCAAACGAAGATTTTATTTCAGGAGTGTAAGCATTTTAATTCCAGTGACCTGGAGATCAAAATCTGAGTACTTAATGCCAAGACAAGAATCATATGACCGGGTAAGATATTTTACCTAGTTCTTAAACTGTTTCTTCCTTCTTCTGTGCTTTTTAAAAATTAATACCATAATACTTTATCAATAACTAATCCTACTTTAGTAATTAGATTAATAATATTTCTTGTCTTAATTTAAATAAAAATTCCTTGTTTATATTGCTCTTCAGAACTGTTGGATTTGTTTGTTCTGCTTTTTTAGGCAGATGTCATAGTTGCTAATCCTTACCTAAAATATGGAGATGACCCTTATACACTTCAATATGGACAATGTGGAGAAAAAGGACAATATATACATTTTACTCCAAACTTTCTTTTGACTAATAATTTGCCTGTCTATGGATCCCGAGGTAAGGATATTTATTTTATACTTCTATGTTTTTTCCCACTGGAAACAATTAGTACACTGAAATTAAAGTTATTTTTAAAGATTTTTAAAAGAGAAAATAAGTATTAATACCTTTGTTTGGAAATATACTCTTTATGTTCAACCTAATTATATTTAGTTTTCAATGTGCGTATAATAATATTAGTCATTTATTGATACTAGCTCATTTCAACATTTCTGGCTTAATGAAAGTTGTCAATTTCTAGAGTTCCTTGACTCAGTTATATCGGGGATATGGGGCAGGGAGACTTAAAACATAAGAAAACTCAATTAAAAAATTGTAAATATAAATTTTTAAGTGGCAACATTCTCTCATAGGCAGAGCATTTGTCCATGAGTGG
Organism: Pteronotus mesoamericanus; assembly: GCF_021234165.1. Taxonomy (NCBI): domain Eukaryota; kingdom Metazoa; phylum Chordata; class Mammalia; order Chiroptera; family Mormoopidae; genus Pteronotus; species Pteronotus mesoamericanus. The sequence continues at coordinate 12,545,853 of NW_026555077.1, forward strand.
GCCCATCTCCGATGGGGAGTATTTGATGAGTACAATGTGGATCAGCCATTCTATATTTCCAGGAACAATGCTGTTGAAGCAACAAGGTATTGTTGTATTGAACAAATCTGTCTTTAAAGTTTTTCACCTATGACTTTTTACTTTTTTATACTTGGCAAAGAAAGTCTATCTCGGTGGCTGAATGCTCAGTTAGTTGCAATATCCAACCTACCCACCATGTATATGGCCAACAACTGGAGATTCCACCTTGGAATCAAGATCAATCAGGAATTAGGAATCATTTGAATATTCATGGGGATTGTACTAAAATCTGTTATTGTCAGAGGAGAAAGGAAAAAACTATAGCCTGAACCTTAAGATATCTAAGAATTAGAGTTTAAATCTTTACTCAATCTTTTATTCCATTTCATTAATAATTCTTTAAGGTGAATCTGTTTCATTAAAATCAACTGAACTCCTAGAGCTTCACGTTAAAGATGTTCCATTTTTTTCATTTAATCTTGAGCTTAAAGAAAAAAAGTATTTCTCAAAAGGATATGTACGTTGATTTTTTTTTTAAGAAATATAATTCTGGGTAGATTTAGATGAATCTTATTTATGAATAGATGAAATATTTAAATTAAAAATATCAAGCATGTGGAGTATTTAGAGTATTAAAGAACAATGGAAATCAGTGTAACAGAAAATAAATCTTTGGGAGAAAAACTTACTAGAGGAAAGAGCTGTGATAGAAAAAGCCTCTCCCCATCTCCTTTGTGTTATTTGCTTTATCTCTGCTGAGCTGCTTAGAGACTCCTAAGTATTAGGCTCTCATGCCTGGACACTCATTTCTCTGAATTCATCCCACACAGCATTTCCCAGCATGTCTCCCAGCAACACCTCCCTTATCCAAATAATATTGTTCAACCTTCACGACTCAGTTTAAATGTGTCTACCCTTAAGTGTCTTTCCTTTCCTTCCATTTGGGGTTAGATATCCTGAGAGTATTCCCAAAGGAATGTACAAGCATTTCTCTCACACTGGCAGGAACTGTCTGTGCAATTTTATTTTCCCCAATAGACTTTAAGATTCTTGAATACTCTTTTTTTCATCCGTTGGCCTTAGGCCTGGCACAAAGTAAATGAAAGTTAAACGAAGAATATATCAAACAACATATTTTTGATAAATTAATGAAAAACAAATGAGTTTCCTTATCAGACATAAAAAGAGACATATCAGTAAAAATAAGTGGCTAAAATAACATTTATTAAGCTCCTACTGCATGCCAGATACTTTGTTTGAGGCAGTGTAAGTTTAACTTTCAGGCTTACTTTAGATGTTTATTCTTAGCATTCAAGAATAACAAGGATTTATTGATCACATTAGTGAGGAATGAATGCTAATAAATATGAACTGACATCATTGTTCTTGTTGAAATTGATGGTAAATAAGGGTAGGACATTGAACCTACTTCTGCCAAAATGTTTGGTACGTGACCTACAGCAATTATCATTGAGGGAAAGATTTTAGGTTGGTAGTCTATTCATGATTTCTCTGGCCTTCATTTGTAAATGTAATCTAATTTCTTCATCATAGATGTTCAACTCATATTACTGGGGTTAACGTGGTTTTCCAGAAATGCCAGAGAGGCAGCTGCATAACAAAGCCATGCACCCGTGACTCACAGACAGGGCTGTATGAAGCAAAATGTACATTCATACCAGTAAAATCCCAGAAGGCAAAGGAATCCATAATGTTTATGCAAAGTCTTAATTCTGTAAGTATATTCTTTTACAAGTCTCACAAAGGAACTCTTTGGGAAAAATTGATTAGGAAGCTGGATTTTCTACTATGAAACTACACCAATAGAAATGAGGGAAATTACTCAATTAACAGCCATCTTCTCCAGGCTGTGTCAGGGAGTGTCTGAAAAATATTCCACCCTTTCTTGTTAACATGTTTATTTTCTGCAGATGTAGAACTGTACCCTTCTCATTGGTGTCACATCATTTCTTATATCATCCCTTCCTTGATTTGACTCTGTAGACTTGTGTCTAAAACTACAGCCTTACTTTTAATTCTCTCTTCGAAGTGTTAGTCATCATACTTTTCCAAAGTAATTCATTCTGTAGTTCTGGAAAGTACTAACACTAAAGCACCCCAACCTATTGCAAATGATATTGTGAAAACATATGGTTCAGTTGCTACAGAACAGGCTTAAAGAAAAAAGATCACAATCACCTGCCTAACCAATTAAAAATTAACAGCACAATAATTCAAGATCAACGTTAATTTTGACCTGAAATATCTGGTTTAAATGTATAGAGCTCAGTGCATAAGAGCAGGTGCTTGGGAGTCAGATAAATTTGATATCAGAACTGAGTCTGTCATTTTCAAGCTGTGTTATTATGATCTAACTGCTAAATCTGAGATTTAGTTCTCTCATCTTTTAAATGGCAATTATAATACTCACTTCACAGTGTCATTGACAGGTTTACAAGAGGAAGTATAAGTATTATTACAGTGTTTAGCACAGGTGAGTAAAAAATACATTTTTAATTTTAAAAATGTATCAAATATTTGGATAATAGTTGTCTCTTTCCCTGAATAAATCCATTCTAAATTAATGCAAACATTATAGTTACTAATAAATGTTTCTAAGCAAGTAAAAAATTTTAAAATATGAAACAGATAAAAGTTATCAAAAACAAGTCAAAATAACATATACTACCCTTATATAATAAGACTAACTTCTTTAAAAGAAGCAAATTTTCATACAGCAAATCACTAGCAACAAATACTTCCAGAGATGGAGATTTTTAAAGGTCTATTGTCGCCAATAAAATTTAAAATAATTTTGAGGTTTAGGGCATTAATGATGAAGAGCTTGAGTAAAATATAGACAATATTTTTTCTAAAAATCTTAAATGAACTCAATTTGCTATTAAGGTTGAAATTGCTTTTCAGCTTAATAAAACTCCCTCCTGGAAATATTTGAAATAAAGTTAAGAAAATTCACTTTAACCTGCTTAATCTGGATAGGCACAGGCTAGCCAAAGAATTCAGCATCCAAATAGACATCAGATCATGTTACATAAGAGGATAATTGGAATATGTACTGTTTGTGCCAAACTATACATCCCAAAAGCACTTGGCTATTAGGAGATAACTTGTGCTGCTTACCTGGGAGATATATAATAATGAAGAAAATCATGTAGCTTAAATAGAAAGGGCACCTAATCACATAAGACATGGCTCAGAGGTAAATATTGCACTTTAACCATACATCTTTCCCAGAATAACACTAATTTCTGATTATCTAATCTCATATGGATTAAATGTATTGCATATCATCTATACCCAGGGCATAAGATTGGACCCAGGAGAGGTATGATCTGAAATACTGGGTGTTCAATTTCAAGATTTCCTTCCTTTAAACTTCATAATTCCCACTTCATGCCCAGCACTGTGTTATGAGCTGCAAGTACAGAAATAACTAAAGATAACTGTTCTTGGGGAATTCAGGTTAGTGAGAGAGGAAGAGATACAAGAAAAGTATACATGAATGCAAGATACAAAGAGATAGAAACCAAGTGCTATGAGAGTACAGCAAACATCTCCAACTGAAGATGAGAAAATGGTTTCTAAAGATAAGAGTTTTGAGCTGAGATTTGAAAAAAATGAGTATGAATTTGCCAAAGCAGGAAGGGGAAGCGTATTCGAGGCAAAGAAACAGGTTTTCAAGAGCAAAGAATGAAAAAATACAGGGACACCATGCATTGCTATACAAGTTGAATACTGCCCAAACTATTTACTTCATGATCACTAAAGATGTTAATATTTATTAAAACAATTTTCAGGTAGAGAGCAATAAAAGGACTTGAGAGAAGTGTACCTTTTTATGCACAAAATTTCCTTCCCTTTTTCCATTTCGGTTAGCAGAAACCCTTATGAAAGATTTTCCCACACTCTAAGGAAAGTTCCCATACTCTAAGGAAAATGTAAATCAGAGCTATATCACAAGGAAAACAAACTCTTAAAACTTAAAGAAAATGTATCAAAATTTAATAACTTCGCTCTAAATTTGAGGAAAAAGTTCAGTGTGGTACAACAAGGAGGAATACATGGTGAGTAAGAAGCAGGAAATGAAATTGAAACAAGGAACTGGGACCAAAACCAAGGGGTTCAGATTTTATCTTTTCAGATTCAGACTGGGAATGTAATTGACTTAATTCTTTCAAGAAAATAATCCTACTAACTGTGAAAGATGAAATGGAGTGAGATAATAGCCGGGGCAGGGAGACCAGCTGGAAGTCCTTGGCAACGAGCAGTTAAGAGGCCTAGGAGGCCCTGAATAAAAGCAGTGGCCGTGGCAGAGGAAAGAGACTGAAATTGATAGGCATTTCATATCAAAAAGGCTTGATTATGAATCACTGCTGTGAATGAAAACCATATTTTTCCCCATCCAATATATATAAACCTTCTAGAAAATGTAAATCAGAACCATTTGTCAGAAGGAAAACAAACTCTTAAAACTTAAAGAACATGTATCCAGATTTAATCATTTAGTTCTAAACGTGAGCTTACATCCAAAAACTCAGAATTGGGAGTACATTTTAAAAAACGAAATGACACATAAAAGTATTTCCCAGAAGCTGAAGCTTACTGCGAGGTGAATTCTTCCCTGAATGCTCCACAAGTTTACCGGGGCGTTTTTCCAAGTTACTAACTTGTTTAAACTTGTAGGATTCTCACAGATTCTATGACGACGAGACATCATTTGACAGAATTACTGGATAAAATTCACCATTTGCAACTGAAAGAAAAGCAATCATATTTCCTCATTTTTTCCCTACATTTTCATTACTTTTATAGAAGTATTATTTGTGTCAGGATTCACCAGAGTCAATAACAATCCTGGCTGTTAGATGATCTGTTCTCAAGTTTTTCAGTCAACTATAAACATATAGAAAATACTTAGGCAATTAAAGAAGGCCTTTTTTTAACCCACTTTTAGGGGGCAGCTAGGAGTTACTGCAAACCTTGTCCCTTTTTACATTAAACTTAATGCAAGGCTTGAGTCCCCCAAGGGTCTAGAAGGGAAAGCAAGAAGTTAATCTAAGTAGTTGTGCCAGCCACCGCCACCTTACACTGCTGTAATCTACCTATACCTAAAAGAATCACCAAAAGAACTTTAGAGTGCATATTAGTGGTTTTACCTTGCTTCCTCTCCACTCAAGTATGCAAAATGGATATCAGAACATTGGATTATAAAATTATATTTAGTTGTCAGGAGATAAAATCTGTGGAGTATGTATATGGCAGTCAACTGCATAGTTGAAAAGGAAGATAATGCCTCACTAGTTATCATAGTATCATCTTCCGATTGATTTTCCCAGGTGACTGAATTTTGTACAGCAAAAACACACAATACAGAAGCTCCAAACCTGCAGAACAAAATGTGCAATCGCAGAAGTACATGGGATGTAATCAAGGACTCTGACGATTTTCAGAACGTGTCTCCTATGAGAGGAAAGAATCTACCGCCTCATCCTACATTTTCTTTGCTCAGGTCCAAACACCGAGTAGTCTGTTTGGTGCTTGATAAATCTGGAAGCATGGCTGCTGTAAGACATTTATTTATTAGCTCTCTTAAATTAAGTATTTAAGCTAATATGAATATAACTTAATCTTAGATTTAGCTCTGCTAAACTAATTAAAATATATATATTTTTCTAATAAGTTTTATTATAGTAATTTATATACACAAGTGCTAAGAGATATATGAAAAGCGATTGTTATATAAAGGTTATTGAATTATGGATAATGTGTATTTTTTTATTTTTAATTCTAACAAACCAGAAATAATATAACTGAACAAAAAATCATCCATAATTCCACCATTGAGCATATGTCATTCCCGTCTTTTTTCTGTGCATGTATTTGTTTTTCCTCCTCCCTATGGATTTTTTTACTTACTATACCTTAAACACTCCCCATGGGAAAAAATGATTCCATGACACAATTTCTAGTATGATTGTGTCATATGCACATACCATAGTTTAGTCAAATAACTCCCTGTTATTGCATATTTTAGAGATTTTCAAATTATTACTAAAATTTAGGTTGCAATGAACACTTTTTCGTATATTTTTAAAGTATTTCTTCAGCAGAAATTCCTTAATATAAAACTGTTAAATAAAAAAGCATAAATTTTTAAGGCTTTTCCAAGTAGAACATGCCTGATTTTTTAAAATTTTTCCTTAATATTACTTCTCTTCAATAAAATGAGGGAATTAAATTTTAAAATACAGTAATCAATTATTATCATGATCTCTGGCCCAAAACAACTTTCTTTCACCAATATGTCAGGATCTCAGGAGACTGTTCAGACATCTTTTTCTTACAGGAAGACCGTCTCTTACGAATGAATCAAGCGGTAGAACTATACTTGATTCAAATTATTGAAGTGGGATCATTGGTTGGGTTGGTCACATTTGATAGTTCGGCTACAATCCAAAATTATCTTATGGAAATAAACAATGAGAATGCCTACCAAAGTATCACTGCGAATCTGCCCCTACAAGCTAATGGTGGAACTTCGATTTGTGAAGGACTCAGAAAAGGATTCGAGGTAAAATTTAAAAAATGCTTTTCTAAATATAGTTTGTCGCTTACCATTGCTTTTAATTTTTCCAACTATCTTTGAACATGGGTCATGAGCTCACAGGTCCTTCATTTAAATAATTTTTTTTTAAAAGACTCTCCTACATCTGTTGTTTAAAGCTAGAGCCTCTCTTTGTTGCATTAGGGAGTAGTTGAGTAAGGGAAGAAAAGGGCAGTGTGTACATAATCATCATGATTTTATTGAGGAGCTCCCATTTCTTTATCACTCCCATAGTCTGAATTTCTATGAGTAAATGATAATTCTGTTAGGCTTGTGAAAGAAAAAAAATAGTAATATTTCTGTATTATGGGATAAAGAAGACCCAGTACATCAAGTTACCTTGATATTTACAAAGGTAGAGGTAGTTCCTCAAGTAGTATAGTACTGAACCCAAGACATAGAGGTGGAAGTTTAATGAAATAAAATTGTGAGATCAAAAATTGGGAGTGACTTGAGCCCCTGGTGCTCATTTGAATTTCTTCCAACCTTTAGTTAGCCTATATTTAAGCCTATGTACTGGCATCCTGAAGTTACAAAAACAGTAAACTGTTTTCCTTCATTGATCCTTTCATTACCTCAGCTAAAATGTAGAGATTGTTATTCTTATCCAAACTACTTCTTAATACCATTTCTTAGCTTTCTTCATGATGTCTATTTGTTGTAAAGCAAACTAGTTCAAGCAGGCACACATGCTCTGTATTCAGACAAATTTGGGATTCTGGCTCTATTATTTATTAGCTAAATAACCTTGGGTAAATTACTCAGCTTCAAAACTCTCAGTTTCCTCAATCAAGGAAATGTGGAAAATAATAGCACCTATCTCATTTAATTTTGAGTATTATATATAACAAGTAAGTTCTCAAGAAAGGATTACTATTATAATAACCATAACTCTTATTACATATATATCTATTTACATCTAAAAATGACAGTACTATATACTGTGAATGTGTCATAATGTTGGCACATATTATTTTACACGTTTTTCTCAATATGTTTACATACATATATCTTATATTTTGACCACATAATCTATGGTTAAGTTGATTCTGCCAAATCACATTCAAAACTATAAATAAATACCTCTTAATTACTTATGTAATGAAACCATATTAATATATACACATTTTACTTACATAATCATTACAGTAATAATTAAAATTTATTGAGCATATACTACATTATCAACTATGTTAAATGCCTTAAATGCATGATCTTATTTTATCTTTACTATTAATTTTTTTAGTTGGGCACTATTATCATGCCCATTTTGCTCATACAGAAGCTAAGATCCAGGGTAATTAAATACCTTTCTCAAGATCATATAGCCAGTAATTGACATATCTAGGATTCAAAACTTGGCCTTTCTAATGCCAAAGTCCAAAAAGTTAATCACTATTCAGAGCTATTTATGGAACTTTATTATGTAGAAGACACAGAGAAAGAGACTGACTAAACACTAGCTATTCTATTCAGCAAACAGCTGGGCTGGAATTTACTCTCAACTTGTCTGACTCAAGATCTTAGCCAGTACTCTTGGTAGAAGTCAGGAAAAGACCAAAAAAAAAAAAAGTAATACTTGATATATTTACAAACTTCCTCCTTCACAGCAAGTCAGGAAATCATGAGATTCTTCAGTTATCAACTAAAATGTCTAAAAGACATATGTCACATCATTTAACCTCAAATACCTGCCCTGAGTCATGAATTTGCAAATGTTGTCTAGTTGGCAACATTTCTAAAACTTCCTGGGTGAAATACCTCCACCCCAAATACCTCCTATGATAATTAACATTCACTGAGTACTTACTATGTACTAGGAATTGTTCCAAGTATTTATTCTTCCTCTCTTCGGTAGTTTGAGTATATTTAAAAGGAATAGAACTATTAACACCTTATCTTTGAAAGTCTACAAGACCATTGTACATTCTACACACTTCCATGCCAACTCAGCCTGGAATGACAATGCAAAAAAGTTTCCTTTTGCCTACTCCTACACATAGACCTAGACTTCTCTAAGAATAAAGAACAAGTTTATTCTTAGTTTAAATTTAGTTAAATATGATATTCTGTAATTAATAGTTTGGTTTTTCACTATCAGGTAATTATCCAAAGTAACCAGAGCACTTCTGGTTCTGAAATCATATTACTAACAGATGGAGAAGATAGTGAAATAAGGTCATGCCTTGAAGACGTGAAACGAAGTGGGGCAATAATCCACACCATTGCTCTGGGACCTTCTGCTGACCGAGAACTGGAGACCCTGTCAAGTATGACAGGTAAACCTTTGGAAGATAGTTTGAATAGAAAATACTATCAATTTCAGTCTCTCCCATCCCGGGGCTCTTTCTCCTTAAATACAAAACTGCTCAAAAAGCTCCTATCCTGAAAATTAATCTTTGTTGCTTCCTTGTCCTTGTTTTTCAAGTTAATGTATTTTCTTCTCACCCCTTCACTTCTCTCCACTCCTACCTATACTGACTTCTTCTGATATTAGTCAACATTTATTGTCTTTATTCATTTCTCACGACTTTCTACCAATACAACCAAATCGAAACTTCTTCCCAAATGGTTCCCAGTGACTTATCCAACTGCTCAGTCCTACCAGTAAAGAGTCAGATAGCCCTGTTCCATAGAGGAAGAAATGGAAACCTAGAAAATACCAGGATATAGATAGAGTGCTGATTACTTACTCTTGCTCTCTGCAACACATTCTTTTCCAACTCCTCACATCTAAGTAATCTCCTTCTTCTTTAACTCCTATATTATTTCTTTTCTGTACTTAATTATTACTTGATTTTAAGTTGTCATTCTCTAAGTGTTTTGGCATATCTTAGACACAACTGTAAAATCAGCCACTGATTCAAAAAATTGCCTTAAATTTCATTTCTACAATATTATTTAGTGATTAGATCAGCTTTACTAATGTGGCAGGCACTTGAATCTAACGACTGATATAAAAACAATAATATTTGGCCAGTTCCTTAAATTTTCTTCATTCTAACTCTTTCTGAGCAAGGTTTTAGTTATTATAGGATGACACCTTGGACACTGATATGCTAAAAGTTCCTAAGGTTCTGGGAAATTCATCTTTTGTAAGTTTATAATATATTAACATATTTTAGAGAAGACTGATGAGCACAATAAAAATATTATTTTCCCATTTAAAATTAGAATTATAAAAGGAAATAAAATTCCGTTTTAGGAGGACTTCAGCTTTTTGCCAATAAAGACGTAAATGGCCTTATTGATGTTTTCAGTAGAATTTCATCTCCAAGTGGCAACATTACTCAACGTGCTATTCAGGTCAGTATCTCAGAAAATTTCTTGCCTTTTCACATTTGTAATAAATGTCTATCATAGTAAAAGTAACTCTTTCCTCTAATAAGTAACTCTCTTGCCTGAATATATTTCAGATATGAAAAAGAAAAACATTCTTACTGAATTTGCTTTTCTGGGACACTGTATAGCATTTTTTCCTTCAATCCTTCTATTCTTCATAATTATAAATGCATTTTATTTGAAAATTTTTTCAAAATAATTCTTCATTACTTTAATTGAAATCTTAAAAATAAATTTAGAACTCTTCTGAACTTGCCAAACTTTGAAATTCTAGTAACTATAACAAATCAGTTTTATGTTTTGTTTTGTTTTGTTTTTTATGTAACAGTTGGAAAGTAAAGCCATGACTGTTACAGGAAGTAAATGGATAAATGGTACAGTGTTTGTGGATGGTACAATTGGAAGTGACACTTTCTTTGTTGTCACGTGGACAATACAAAAGCCAGAAATTCTTCTCCATGATCCAAAAGGAAAGGTATATAAAACCACGGCTTTCAAAGAAGATAGACTAAATGTTCGATCTGCCCGTCTCCACATACCAGATATTGCAGAGGTAAGAATATTCTTTTATTTTTTCCATGCTTTATCAATCAATTTTGAGGAAAATACAGATAACATCTTACACATTATCAATATTAAAAGTGACAGATCATGTGTCATAAAAAGGAAGCCAAATTCAATAATTAGGGAGTCATATCCATAAAATTTATTAGCTTATAAAATCACATAATAAAATCAGTACCATTACTCTACCAAATGTTACAAAATCTCTCCAATAGATTTCTTTTTTTTTTCAGAAAGGTAGTTGGACATACAGCCTTCTAAATAATCATCGCGACTCTCAAACACTAACGGTGACTGTGACTACTCGAGCAAGTAGTTCTACCACACTGCCAGTAACTGCAACTGTTCACATGAGTCAAAATAAAGCCCATTACCCTAGCCCAGTGATTGTTTATGCACGAGTCAGTCAAGGGTTTTTGCCTGTTCTTGGAGTTCATGTAACAGCCATTGTAGAAGCCGAAAATGGACCTCAAGTAACATTGGAACTCTGGGACAATGGTGCAGGTAATAAGAATCTGCATCAACTTCCACTGAACTTAAGATGCTACTACGGCCATATCACTTGAAAGTCAATATTCCCTATGTATGTTAATGAATCATACTTTAAGTGAATTAAATTTAATTTTAATGCTTTGAAGACTTTTACTCAGTTACCTTGACTAGGCATAGACATGATCACCTGTATCTTCTTTAAATGTTATGAACAATTGTACTTTTCTAGTGGAATTTAACAGTATAATTTTTCTCTATTTTCATTAGTCATTGTTTTGCATATGCTTTTCTCTGGTTTAGTTATATTTTCCTTATTTTGTTAAGATTCCTTTATGAAATAATTATAGCTAATATTAATTGAATACTTACCATGAATTGTGCTTTTCCAAAGTCAAAGTTAGCAAGTAGCCAAGCCAGGCTTTGAACCTAAACAGTTGGAGTCCAGGATTCATATACTTAAACACTATTCTATACTATCTCCCAAAATGGTGCTATCACTGGTATTTGTGAACAGTTGGCACTGTCATTTTTACTCTGTTGGATGGCTAATTGTTGCATTTCGATATTAAGGTGCTGACGCAGTCAAAAATGATGGCATCTACTCAAGATATTTTACAGAATACCATGGAAATGGTAGATACAGTTTAAAAGTACGTGTCCAGGCAAGAAAAAACATGGCTAGGCTAAGTTTAAGACAACGGCCGAACCAATCTCTGTATGTACCAGGCTATGTAGAAAATGGTAAGTGGCCTTAAAATAGAAATATGTCCTTTGTTAAGTTTAATTATAAGTGTCAAGCATTGAAAATATAATGCACTATAGAAAACCTAAGTAATAGTTATAAAATCATCTGCATGTTTCAAAACCATATTTCTATAATAGAACCTCTAGCAGTGGGCTATGCTTCCAACATGTTCTGTTTACATCCCCCTCAGTTCATTTTATTTACATTGAAAAAAATTACTGAGCACCTTGTATGTGGCAAGCATTGCACCAGATCAGCAGTCCCCAACTTTTTGGCACCAAGGACTGACTGGTTTCATGGAAGACAATTTTCCCATGGACCATGGTGGGGGGTGGTTTCAGGATGATTCAAGCTCACCTCTTGCTGTGCGGCCTGGTTCCTAACAGGCCTCAGGCCTCAGACCAGTACTGGTCTGCAGCCCAGAGGCGAGGGACCTCTGTGCAAGAGGCTAGAGCTTCAAAGGTAGTAAATAAGACACCATCCCTGTCCTCAAAGAATTTACTGTCACGTAATAAAGATAGGTTAAAAGATAGTTCTAACATTGCATAGTGTCCTCACCAATTTTAACATGACACCAATAAAACAAGTTTTTTTTTCACTGAAAGCTATTACTTTCTCAATGTCTGCTATCAATCAATATTAACCCTCTACAGCTGCTAAAGGAGATTACAAGCTAAAAATACATATGTCAATATGACAAGTCACAATTTTACTTTTTTGTTAGGTACTGTTATACCGAACCCACCCAGACCTAAAACCAAACAAGACACAGCAGCTACTGGAGTAGGCGACTTCGACAGAGTAGCCTCTGGAGACATAATTACTATAACAGATGTTCCTCCTGGTGGTAGTGGTACTCCGATACTCCCACCCAGTAAAATTACAGACCTCAAGGCTAAGTTTAAAGATAATATTCAACTTTCATGGACTGCCCCTGGTAGTGTCCTTGACAGAGGAAGAGGTAAGTTTGATATTACACTTTGAAAATACTGAAAGAAATTCTACTGGCTTTCATTAGCTAAGAATTATCTAATGCCCTATTTATTAATAACAGTGTGGAGTGTTCACTATGGGCCATTACTCATCTATTTTTCAGGTGTGAATGCTGAAGCTCTAAGAGAGAATTAATTGCTCCAAATTATTCTATATTTAACAACTTATAAGTCTAACCCACTCTTGTCAGAGTCCATTGGGCCTAATGGCCTGTCATAATATGAACCATCTTAGAGATTACTTTGAGAACATTGTTAATAGCTTTCTATTGCACTCTCTTCTCCCTAATAAGGAAAACTTTTTCTAAGTATTTCTGTACTTGTACAATTTTATTCATTCATTGACTTTGAATTCTCATAGTAGATTCTTAAGAAATAATACCTACTCTCAGCATTCAGTTGGATGCAGAAGACAATTTATACTAGTAAACAGATAATTTTACAGAATGTAACAACAGATATGCTATTATAAGCATAGAGTGATATAGCAGCACATTGGGAAGCCATAAATTCCTGGTTGTGGATCATAACCACAGGGTATATCTTAAAAGGCTTCCCAACGAGGTCTATCTTAGAGCTAAGCCTTGAAGAATGACAGAAGTTAGCCAAGTTAATTGAAGGTCCCACGAAGAGAATCACAGGCAAAAACAAAAACAAAAACAAAAACAAAAACAAAAAAAAAAACCTCAACTAGTTTGACAGATTTGGCCATGAAGTTTGAATAAAATTCAAGGCCAAAATATCTCATTCATTCAAAGTTTCTTACAATAAATTTCTCTTGTTCCAGAAGTTTAAATCACTTGTATTTTTGCTTTAAATTTAACTGAATTTCATTAGTATGTACTGAATACCTATCATATTCCACTATTGTGCTATACCAGTAGGTTCTTATTGAGATACAGCCAATCTTGCAATTTTCCTTTAAAGGTGAAAAAAATGAAAACATGTACCATCAATAAATGCAATATCTCAGGGGCTGTCAGTGCTGAAAAGCTGCATGTTCAATACTCTTTCTCCTGGTTACAACAAACCCTTCATTGTATATTCCCAATAGAAAATATTGTTCTTAATCCTTTATTTCCTACATAGCATTTTTCAAAGCTGTATTTCTCTTTATCATCATTATATATGGAAAAAGTCATTCTAAAGCCAAAGAAAACATAGAATAACCATGAAGAGCTCTCTTCTACTACAGTGTGGAAAAGTCATCAGAAAGCTTCTGAAATACATTATTTTCCTATGCTTAAACCCTTCAGTTTAAGATTGGGTTCAAAATAAATGTTCTGCAAGCTGATTATAGCAACTAAAAGAAGGAAGAATGTATTGTATATGGACACAGAGAGAGAAAGAACTTTACTGTGTTTAACCACAAATGCCTAAAATAGGTGGGATCTAATCTCCTTCTTTCCTGTCTGACAAATTAGAGGTTGTAGTGGCTATCAAATATTTCCCTCAAATACCGCAAAAGTAGGTAGTAGCAGTATCCCAAAGAATAAATGAATACATAGTTTCCAATAAAATACTTTCATCTCTGTAACCCAATTTCCATACCTGTTAAGTATGTAAATCAGCCTAGATGACCTAGAATTACTAAAACAAGTAGAGGTAATTCTAATATTTTTTGATTCTCTAATTCCATCATTTGACACATCAACTTAAAAACTGTATTGTTGACCAAAAAGGAATTAAGTTGGCCAATAATGTGCCCAAAGAAGTACCATATATTCTGGTTGATATTTAAAAAAAATATATAAAATATATTTTCACCCTCAAGAATAATATGATCTAATTAAAAAGATAAATTGAACCTCTGTAAAACAATCTGGAAAACTCCATCTTGTGCAATAAGAGTTCATGGAAGAGAATCATCAGAGTGGATGAATACATGAACACAACTTCATGAAGAAGTTGGGTCCCTTTTTGGGCCATGAGAAATTTTTATTGGGCCATAAATTTGCATAGATAGAGAGAAAGAGGCACATTCCAGGGATTCATGACAGGGAGAGAAGGAACAAAATAATATGATGGAGGTCAAGAGAGCAAAATTTCACAATTTAATATTTGAATTAAAATGAAAGGAGGGAAGGAAAGACAGATAGACTGAGAAATGACAGGTGATGATTGATAGATGAGAGATAGATAGATGAGAGATAGATAAATGGATAGATAGCTAGATAAAGAGACCCATCTAAATGGAACATAGGATGTGTGTGAAAAGTAGTGGAATAGATTGATATGACCTATGTACTAAAAAACTAGAATGTTAAGGCAGAGGGCTTGAATTATTTGAAAACCATTAAATCAAAGTTATTCAGCACACACTTACCACACAAAGATTTTATTTAAAAAATTAAGTCTTGGAGAGAAAAAGATGGCGGAGGAGTGAAAGGGAGTCACGCTGACCTCCTCCCAAAACCAAACTGGAATTGCAACTAAATAATGGAGTAATCACCTGGAAAGCAGTGGAGCGATAGTGGGAGAGGAGCCTTGGTGCCGCGGACAGTGGATTCGACTCTCACACATCCCAACGGGTGAGAATTGCGGTGGAGGCTCGAGAGGGTGGGCTGGGTGCGCACGGGCACTGGCACCAGAGGGACATTGAAACGGCCAGTTAGCGTCACCCCGAGAAGAACGGGGTCTGAATCATAAACAGGAACCCCTAAACTACAGCAGCTAGAGCCGAGAAAATACAGACAAAACGCAACCCCAAAAAGCTTAGGGGCACTCTCTGCCAGAGACAGGTGGCTGGGGATGCAAAAAGACATTTAAAGGGCAAACGCAGAAGTTGCAGCGGCAGCCACCCTCCTTGATCGCTGGGTACAGGCAGCAGCAGGGTGGGCTGGTGCCTGGGAAAGGACTGGTGAGGAAAACTTTGTGAAGAGAACTGACACTGCGGCCGGTGGAGCCCGGGTGATAACGCACTTCCCATTCGGCAGCTACCATCTCGCTCAGGCATAAGGGAATCAATTAACCTGCCTTTTGTGCACTCCGCACACAGCTTGTACGTGTGTGAGCTGCGGGGCTGAGTGCAGACTGGCTGGGAGAGCCTTGAGGAGAGACTGGAGGCGGAGGTGTTGGGGAAAGAACGGGAGGAGGAACCGGGGAGTCCCGACTCCCTCCCCGTTCGGTAGTCTCCATTGTGGGCTGGAAAGGCGCGACCCCAAAGAGGCAGAAGCGGGGCGCGCATGAACCAGACTGCCTGCGATTGAAACACAGTCCGCACAGGGGTTGGATCCTCGGCCGAAGGGGTCACAGAACTGCCCAGAGGCCCCTGAGGGGAGGCTAGAAACGGAGGCATTGGGGAAAGAACGGGAGGAGGAACCGGGGAGTCCTGACTCCTTCTCCTTGCCGTAGTCTCCATTGCGCGGGAAGAGGCCACACCCCCAAAGAGCCAAAAGCTGAAAAGCAAACATAGAAACCCCCAAAACACCCAGAGCAGGCGCGCACACTTGCGCCAAGTGACTGGCGAGGGTTGGCGAGCGTGTGTGTGACCCACGCAGGCTGGCGAACACTTGCATCGGCCGGCAAGGCCTCACACAGACTGGCACCCATACGGCCTGCGAGGAATTGCACAGAGGGGCAAGGGCAGGCGTAAATTGACCTACCCGCCGCGATTGCAGAGCAGCCCACAAAATAAGTAGAGCTGCCCAGAGTCCCTGGAGGAGAGACCAGAAACAGGATTAACCAGAGAGTCCTAGAGCTGACTTCCTCCCATTTCCGTAGTCCCCATTTGGCGAGGGCAAGCAACGCACCCAAAGAGCCAAAAGCGGGGAAAACACACAATAGAAGACCCTAAACTGACCAGTGCCGCGAAGCTCGCGTGCCAGGGAGGCCAGATGAGCACGGGAGGTCGCGAATAAGCCCCGTGGTCTGGGGCAAACACATGCGAGCCCAGGCAGGTGGGGGACCCTGCCGCGCTGGGAACGCGCTCAAGGAGCTCTCGTGAGAGCGCAGAGAGATCCCAAAAAATAGCCCAGCCCTGACCGAAGGGGTCACAGAGCTGCTCCAAGCAGGAGTCAGACACAGGCATTAGACTCCTGAAAGGCTCAAACAAACAACCCAAGGCCCTATAGGGTCAACAACTGACATCATCAGAGGCAAGCCCAGAAAGAAAAGTAAAGGACAAAAATACTTAACAGACTCTCACAAAAATGGGAAGAAAAAGAAGTTCCCCCCAAATGAGTGGAAAAGGGGACTCCCCACAGAGAGAGCTCAATGAAATAGAGGCAAGGGAACTATCAGATATGGAATTTAAAACAATGGTTCTAAGGAAGCTCAATGAGCTCAGCCAGCTCAAAGATAACTATGAGAAACTGCAGAGAAACTATCAGGATCTTACAGCAAACTGTATCAGCCTGGAAAAGGACATAGAAACTATCAAGAAGACACAAGAGGATATGAAGAATACCATTTCTGAATTGAAGAACACAGTAGAAGGAATCCAAAGCAGGCTGGATGAAGCTGAGGATCGAATCAGTGAGATGGAGGACAAGGTAGAAAAAAGCTCCCAGAAAGAACAAGAAATGGAAAAACGGCTCAAAAAGAATGAAGAAGCATTTAGGGAAATGCAGGACAACCTGAAACGCAATAATATCCGTATAATAGGGATACCAGAAGGAGAAGAAGAGGAGCAAGGAATAGAGAACCTCCTCGAAAAAGTAATGATGGAAAATTTCCCTAATTTGAGGAGAGAAAGGCTCTCATGGATCCAGGAGGCACAGAGGACCCCACTCAAGAGGGACCCAAGGAGGTCCACTCCAAGACACATCATCATTAAAATGGCAAATGTCAAAGACAAAGAGAGAATCCTCAAGGCAGCAAGGGAGAAGGAGAAAGTAACATACAAGGGGGCCCCGATACGCCTAGCAGCTGACTTCTCAACAGAAACACTACAAGCCAGAAGGGAATGGCAACAAATATTCCAAGCCATGAAAAGCAAGGGCCTACAGCCAAGGCTGCTCTACCCAGCTAGGCTCTCCATTAAAATAGAAGGAGAAATACGGAGTTTCCCAGACAAAAGAAAGCTAAAAGAATACATCTCTACCAAACCAGCACTCCAAGATATGCTAAGGGGACTGGTTTAAGCAGATGAAGGAAAAGAATGAGACAGAGAGGAACACAAGTACAAAGAGAAAAGATGAGTAAGTTTCTATCAGTAATATCTCTCAATGTGAATGGACTAAATGCCCCAATCAAAAGACACAGGGTAGCTGAATGGATAAGAAAACATGACCCACACATATGCTGCCTACAAGAGACCCACCTCAGAGCAAAAGACCTACACAGATTGAAAGTAAAGGGATGGAAAATAATATTCCAAGCAAATGGACATGAGAAAAAGGCTGGCGTTGCCATACTTGTATCAGACAAAGTCGATTTCAAAGCAAAGGCCATAAAGAGAGATCCAGAGGGGCACTTTATCATACTTAAAGGAAGAATCTATCAAGAAGACATCAACATTGTAAACTTATATGCTCCCAATATAGGAGCCCCCAAGTTTATAAGGAAATTGTTGGATGACTTCAAAAAAGATATAGATAGCAACACACTGATAGTAGGGGATTTCAACACCCCACTGTCAAAAATGGACAGATCTTCCAAACAAAACATTAATAAACATATCGTGGCGCTGAATGAAACACTGAATCAAAGAGACTTAACTGACATATATAGAATCTTACATCCCAAAGAAGAAAAATACACATTCTTTTCAAATGCTCATGGCAGTTTTTCAAAGATAGACCACATGATAGGACACAAAGCAAGCCTCAGTAAATTCAGGAAAATTGAAATAATACCAAACTTTTTCTCGGACCACAAGGCCTTGAAACTCGAAATCAAACTCAAAGAGAAACTTCAAAAACTTGGAAACTCATGGAGACTGAACAGTACACTATTAAACAATGAATGGGTCAATAATGAGATAAGAGATGAAATCAAAAAATTTCTGGAAACAAATGAAAATGAACAGACAACTGTCCAAAACCTATGGGACACAGCAAAGGCGGTCCTGAGAGGGAAGTTCATAGCAATACAGGCTTACCTTAAAAAGATAGAAACATTTCAAATAAAAGACCTAACACTACAACTTGAAGAACTGGAGAAACAACAACAAATAAATCCCAGAGCAAGTAGAAGGAAGGAAATAGTCAAGATTAGAGCAGAACTGAATGACATAGAGACAAAAAGAACAATTCAGAGGATCAACCAATCCAGAAGCTGATTCTTTGAAAAGATTCATAAAGTGGACAAACCTTTAAGCAGACTCATCAAGAAAAAAAGGGAGAGGACCCAAATTAATAATATCAGAAATGAAAGAGGAGAAATAACAACTGATACCACAGAAATACAAATGATTATCAGAAACTATTATGAACAATTATATGCCAAGAAATTTGAAAATCTTGATGAAATGGACAAATTTTTAGAAAAGTATAATCTTCCAACACTGAAGGAGGAAGAAACAGAAAGCTTGAACAGACCGATAACAGTTGGGGAAATTGAAGCAGTAATCAAGAAACTCCCAGCACACAAAAGCCCAGGGCCAGACGGTTTCCCAGGAGAATTTTACAAAACATTTAAGGAAGAGCTAACCCCTGTCCTTCTCAGACTATTCCAAAAAATCCAAGAGGAGGGAAGACTGCCAGACTCCTTCTATGAGGCCAGCATCACCCTGATCCCAAAACCAGATAAAGACCCTACAAAGAAAGAAAACTACAGGCCAATTTCGCTGATGAACATAGATGCTAAAATCCTCAACAAAATATTGGCAAACCGCATCCAGCAATACATTCAAAAGATTATCCATCACGATCAAGTGGGATTCATCCCAGGGATGCAGGGATGGTTCAATATACGCAAATCAGTAAACGTGATACACCACATAAATCAAAGAAAAGACAAAAACCACATGATCATCTCGATGGATGCAGAAAAAGCATTTGACAAGGTACAGCACCCATGTATGATCAAAACACTCAGCAAAATGGGAATAAATGGGGCATTCCTCAACGTAATAAAGGCCATATATGAAAAACCTACAGCCAATATCATACTCAACGGGCAAAAACTGAAAGCTTTCCCACTAAGATCGGGAACACGACAAGGATGTCCGCTCTCACCGCTTCTTTTCAACATCGTATTGGAAGTCCTAGCCACAGCGGTCAGACAAGAGAAAGAGATAAAAGGCATCCAAATAGGAAAGGAGGAAGTAAAACTATCATTGTTTGCAGATGACATGATAGTGTACATACAGAACTCTGTAGACTCTACCAAAAAACTCCTCAACCTAATAAGTGAATTTGGCAAAACAGCAGGATACAAAGTCAACATTCAGAAATCAAAGGTGTTTTTGTACACCAGCAATGCAATAGAAGAAGAAGAAATCAGGAAAAATATACCATTCGATATAGCACGAAAAAAGATAAAGTACCTAGGGATAAATTTAACCAAAGACACAAAAGACCTGTATGCAGAAAACTATGCAACATTGAAAAAAGAAATTAAGGAAGACACAAATAAATGGAAGCATATACCGTGCACATGGATTGGAAGAATTAATATCCTTAAAATGTCCATACTACCAAAAGCAACTTATAGATTCAACGCAATCCCTATTAAGATACCAATGACGTATTTCACAGAAATAGAACAGACATTTCAAAAATTTATATGGAACCATAAACGACCTCGAATAGCCGCAGCAATTTTGAGAAAGAAACACAAAGTAGGAGGGATCACAATACCGGACATCAAACTCTACTACAAAGCCACTATACTCAAAACAATCTGGTACTGGCACAAGAACAGACCCATAGACCAGTGGAACAGAATAGAAAGCCCAGAAACAAGCCCAGATCTCTATGGACATCTAATATTCGACAAAGGGGGCAGAAGCATAAAATGGGGCAATAACAGCCCCTTCAACAAATGGTGTTGGGAGAGCTGGATGGCTACATGCAAAAAATTGAAATTGGATCATCAGCTGACACCATACACAAAAATAAACTCAAGATGGATAAAAGACTTAAATATAAGTCGCAACACCATCAAAGTCCTAGAGGAGAACATTGGCAGGAAACTCTCAGATATCCCACGCAGCAATTTTTTCACTGATATGTCTCCTAAAGCAAGGGACATAAAGGAAAGAATAAACAAGTGGGACCTCATCAAAATAAGAAGCTTCTGCACGGCTAAAGAAAACATCAGCAAAATGAAAAGGGAGCCAACCATTTGGGAAAATATATTTGCTAATGATACATCAGATAGAGGTTTGATCTCCAAGATATATAAAGAACTCACTCGACTTTACTCCAAGAAGACAAACGATCCAATCAAAAAATGGGCAAAGGACCTGGGCAGACGCTTTTCTAAGGAGGAGATACAGAGGGCCCAGAGGCATTTGAAAGGATGCTCTGCATCACTAGCCATCAGAGAAATGCAGATCAAAACCACCATGAGGTACCACCTCACACCGGTCAGAATGGCCATCATAAACAGATCCACAAACAACAGGTGCTGGCGAGGCTGTGGAGAAAAGGGAACCCTAGTCCACTGTTGGTGGGAATGCAGACTGGTGCAGCCACTATGGAAAGCAGTGTGGAATTTCCTCAGAAAGCTGAAAATGGAACTGCCTTTTGATCCAGCGATTCCCCTGCTGGGACTATACCCTGAGAACACCAAAACGCCAATACAAAAGAACCTATGCACTCCAATGTTCATAGCAGCACAATTTACAATAGCCAAGGGTTGGAAGCAACATAAATGCCCATCAGTAGATGACTGGATCAAAAAATAATGGTACATATACACAATGGAATACTACGCAGCAGAAAGAAAAAAAGAAGTACTAAACTTTGCGACAGCATGGATGGAACTGGAGAGCATCATGCTAAGCGAAATAAGCCAGGGGGCGAAAGACAAATACCATATGATCTCACCTATAAGCGGAACCTAACCAACAATGCAAAGAAGCAAGGCAAATATGACCAGCAACACTGAAAGGAAAAGAAATCAACAGAGACAAGAGGGAAGGGGCGGGCAGGGAAAGGGAAGGGAAGGGGAAAGTCAAGGAACATATAGCAAGGACTCATGGACAAAACCAAAGGGGAAGAGCTGAGGGAGGGAAGGTGGGAGGGGGCAAGGGAAAGAGGTGGGGGGAAGGCAGAGACAAATGTATTTAAAAAGTAAATAAATTAATTAAAAAGAAATAAAAAAAATAAAAAACAAATAAAGTAAAAAAATAAAAATAAATAAATAAAAAATAAAAAATTAAGTCTTAAAAAAAAGACATTTGTTATTTTACTGTTTGTGGTATTTCAGAATGTGAGAATATATTTTTATATTGATGGTTCTGGCAGATTTATGAAATCATTTTGCAATGAACATTTATGTCAGCATATTCCTTTAATTTGCTGATAAAATAACAGTTATAATAGCTTATATGTCAAACATTTATTAAGTCCTAGACATTGTGCTAAACACTTTTCCTACATTATCATATATAACTCTCATCACTAGAATAATAGACATTCAGTAAATATGTGTTGAATGAGTTAAATGACTCAATACCTATTTTAGAGATAAGAAAATTAAAGCTAGAAATGTTTAAATGCTTTTCTTCATTACACAGCTAGAAAGTAGTAGAATTAAGGTACTAATCAAAGTCTGCCTAGCTCTTAGTATGTTAAAATTAGTATACATTCCAGACTCTCTGCCTCATTTTCATCTTTATCCTCATCCTTGTATTCCACTCTATTTATCTGCTCTTTTATTTTCCCCTTCTTTTACTCCCTCTCTCAATTTATTGAGAAACAATACAGAGGTGGGGTAATACATGTCTTTACCATACTTGAACATTATTGTGTTCCTTGTCCTAACTTAAAAGTGGATTCAGCTCTTTATATTTCTATTTTTAAAAAGAAATATAGATTCTGTTTTTAGTTATATAATTTTATATGATTTTGAATAAAATTTCCTGTAGTCAGAGAACTAGATAAATACTGTTCATATATTTGTCCTTAAAATAAAGAATATGGAATAACCAGGCAATATCTACAACTGAGATTTCCATAAACAAAACCTAGTGAACATTTCTGATAGGACCCTAAATGTAAAGCAGTGTAGTGGCAATATAGCATCCTAGTGATTTTAATATACATGAAATGTCTGTTTGTTTTCCAGCCCACCATTACATTATAAAAATAAGTACGCATCTCCGGGAGCTTGAAGAAGGTTTTGACAATGTTACTTTAGTGAATACTTCCAGTCTGATACCTAAAGAGGCTGGCTCAAGAGAAAGTTTTGAATTTAAACCAGAACTTTCTGAAATAGAAAACGGCACTAGTTTCTTTATTGCAATTCAAGCCATCAATGAAGCCAATCTCACCTCGACTATTTCTAACATTGCACACGCAACCAAGTTTATTCCTCCCCAGGAACCCAGTGCCCGTGATCTGGGTACCAAGGTTTCTGCAATCAGTTTGGCAGTTTTAGGATTAGCTGTGATTTTATCTATATTTTAAATTAGAAATTATATTAGAAATAAAATTGAATGTTATACATATTTGGTAAACAATTATTTAAAATCTAATTTGCTATACTTGTCTATTATAAAACTCTTTTTAGATAAAAATGACTGTATGAAAGTAATTTTCCTAATTCCTTGAAATCATTAATATAATTAGTTGCTAAATGTATATCAAAATGAGTATACTATTTCTTGTCTTTGAAAAATTAATTTATTAACTCAATATAAGAAGAAGATGCATATTGTATTTTTAAGAAACATATTTAGAGTATGCTACAAGTTCATTTGGTATATGAACAAAATCAGAATTTATCTGAGCTATTTGGAAAATATTTATGTATCCACAATAGAAATAACTTTATGGTAGAATTATTTATGTTTTATTCTTAGTTCTGAATGTCTACTTTATACTTACAAAGTCAAAAAAAGACTGTAAAAATAACTTGTAAAGGTAACTTAAGTAGTCTAAAGAAGTAAGGGTCAAATTTGCTTTTTATCATTGATTAAAAGTAGTATACCAAAAGTGCAAGTGAAGGACTTCTGGCCAAGATAGAGGTGTAGCTAGATACACTTTACCTCCTCACACAACCTAAAGAACAACAACAAATTTTAAATGAAAAAATAACCACAACTGCCAGAAAACCAAACTGTATGGAAGTCCAACAACCAAGGAGATAAAGAAAAAACATTCATCCAGACCAGTAGCAGGGGCAGAGATGGGAAGTGGGAGCAGAGAGGACGCACAGGAAGGTGATGGATGGAGGACCAGGCTGTCCCACATTTGCATGCAGATAAAATGAGAGGAACAGCTGGGGAGGGGGACGGACTGTGCAACCCAGGGTTCCAGTGCGGGAAAAGAAAGCCTCAAAAACCTCTGGCTGTAAACCCTGTGGGGTTGCAGCAGCAGGAGAAACTCCCAGCCTCGCAGGAGAGTCTGTTGGAGGCACCCACAGGGTCCTAGAATGTACACGAACCCACCCATCCTGGAATCAGCACTAGAAGGGCCCAATTTGTTTGTGGGTAGCAGGGGAAGTGACTGAAAGCCAACTGAGAGCTGAGCAAGCGGCATTGTTCTCTCTCAGATCCCTCCCCCCCACACACTGTCACAATGCAGTGACCTGGGTTGCCCCACCCTGGCGAACACCTAAGGCTCTGCCACTTCCAATATGACTGGCACACTGAGACAAAGAAATATGGCCCAAAGGAAAGAACAGATCAAAGCTCCAAAAACAGAACTAAGCAATGAACAGATAGCCAACCTATCAGATGCACAGTTCAAAACACTGGTAATCTGGATGCTCACTGAATTGGTTGAGGATGATTGCAAAATGGAGGAAAAAGTGAAGGCTATACAAAGTGAAATAAAGAAAAATATACAGGGAACCAACAATGAAGTGAAGGAAACTGGGACTCAAATCAACGATTTGGAACAAAAGGAAAAGATAAACATTCAACCAGAACAGAATGAAGAAACAAGGATTCAAAAAAACGAGGAGAGGATTAGGAACCTCTGGGACAACTTTTAACATCCTAACATCCCAACATAGGGCTGCCAGAAGGAGAAGAGGAAGAACAAGAAATTGAAAACTTATTTGAAAAAATAATGAAGGAGAACTTCCCCAATCTGGCCAAGGAAATAGACTTCCAGGAGATCCAGGAAGCTAAGAAAGTTCCAAAGAAGTTGGACCCAAGGAAACACACACCAAGGCACATCATAATTACATCATCCAAGATTAAAGATAAGGAGAGAATCTGAAAAGCAGCAAGAGAAAAAGGAGACAGTTACCTACAAAGGGGTTCCCATCAGACTCAGCTGATTTCTCAAAAGAAACCTTACAGGCAAGAAGGGGCTGGAAAGAAGTATTCAAAGGCAAGGACCTACATCCAAGATTATTCTACCCACCAAAGCTATCATTTAGAATGGAAGGGCAGATATAGTGCTTCCCAGATAAGATCAAGTTAAAGTAGTTCTTCATCACCAAGTCTTTATTTTATGAAATGTTAAAGAAACTTATCAAAGGAAAAGAAGATCAAAAACTATGAACAGTAAGATGACAACAAACACAGCTATCAATGGCTGAACCTAAAAAAAAAAAAAGAAAAGAAAAAGCAAACTAAGCAAACAGCTAGAACAGAAACAGAAACACAGAAAGGGACATCGGAGGGGAGGAGGAGGGGGGAGAAGGGGGGAAAAGGTACAGCGAATAAGAAGCATAAATAATTAGGTACAATATAGACAGGGGGAGGTTATGAATAGTATAGGAAATGGAGAAGCCGAAGAACTTATATGTACAACCCATGGACATGAACTAAGGGGTGGCGGGAAAATGCTGGCAGAAGTGGGGGCGGGGGTGCAGGGCAGAGGAGAATAAAGGGGAGGAAAAAAATGGGACAACTGTAATAGCATAATCAATAAAATATATGTTAAAAAGTAAATAAATAAAAGTGGTATACCAAAGTTTTAACTTAGGCATGAAATGACTATTAGATAGCAAGAATGCTTTTTTATATAAATTGTGTACTATCACAAGAAGTCCTATTTATATTCCGAGATCATTATTAAGTTCTCGGAGTATCAAAAAGATACTCCATCAGGGCATGAATTTTTTCACTACTGCATCTAAAATAGTACTCTATGCATTGTAGGTATTCAATAAATATTTGTTAAATAAAGTAATGAATATTTTAATACCATCAAAGAAATCAAAATATCCACAACACATGATGTGCACATGGTGTTATGAGGACTTGATATAAAGAAAAGTAACCACTTAATAACAGTGATTTAAATCAACTCAGCAGTTCGGGAAGTTAACTGTATCATGTCAAAAGAATTTGTAAACTGTCAAGTAAAATGTAAATTAAGCTAGTAATATAGTAATAGTGTGATTTTTTTTACTGAGAGAGGCTGAGACAGAGGAACAGAGAGTGACAATTATATTAAAGGAAAATCCTTTGTTTATAAGCAGAAAGATTTCAAAAACTCTTTGGTTGTCTGAAAGGAGGAACCTATATAATATATCTGGAAAAATAAAAAACAAAATCATACAGTGTTAGCAAATCAAATCCAGAATATATAAAAAATATATTTTGACCAAGTTGAATTCATCCTAGGAATCCAAAGATGGTTTAGTATTAGAAAGTCAATGTAATTCACCACGTTAACAGATTAAAAAGAAAAATTATATTATCATCTCAATACATGTATAAAAGTACATAATAATTTAACCACCATTCTTCATTAAAAATTAAACCTTTGAAAACTTTATTTACTTGATATTATTAACCTTAGCATCCAAACACTACCATTTAAAGTGAAAAAGAAGTATTAAATCTTCAAGTAGGGATGAGAAATTAGACACCAGAGAAGGAAAACTCTAAATTCCTAAGAAAATAAATCTCTTAAGGGTCTATAAATCATTTTTAAAATATTGTTGACTTTGGAATTCTCAAAAGGTAAGAAGATAATTTATTCTCATCTACATGGCCACTGTACTGAGAAGAGAGTTATAGAACTTCAGCAGTCCTGAAGAAAGTAAGATTCCTATGCAGTAAGGAAAAAAAAAAAAAAGAATAGAAGATACAATAGTCAGAAAGAATGAAACAAAACTGCAACTATTTGTAGGTAACATAGAAAATGCAACAGAATTAACAAATAATTTAAACTAAAAAAAAAAAAGAGTTCTGACAACTTACCGGACACAAGATCAATTTATAAACATCAACAGTGCCAGTCTGATATGTAAAGAGCTTCAAAGTCATCACCCGCGTCCTCACAACACAGAAAAAACTGAATAACTGAAAATCAACCATTCTTTTTAGATCCATCAGAGACTTAAGGTCACACTACAACCTGCTGCCCCCAAATTAGAGGAACGGGCAAATACAGAGAATCACACCTTACCAGGAGCAGATATCTGCCAATGAACCTCAAGCTACAAATGATGATTTGCCAGAGGCTCAGTGTGGCTAAGTTAGAGAGTTAAAAACTTCAGAAACAAGGATAAGAATTACAACAAATTTCAGAAACTTTACAAACAAGAAGAGGGTAGAGTGACATATTTAAAATGTTGAAAGAAGAACCACCAATTCCTCTGGAGTTACATACATCAAAATTGAGGTCTTCTGTTCACATAGAAAATCACAGGCAAAATTAACAGTTAACAGACCAGAGAAGATATTTGCAATGTTTAAAACCTGCTAAGGAATTAATATATGGCATGTATAAAGAACAGCTGCAAATGAATAGGGAAAAGACAGGAAACCTCAATGGAAAAATAGGCAAAGGATATAAATTGGCAGATTATTTAAAGGGAACCGCACTCACAAATAAGTGTAGAAATCGGAGATGTGCACCAGCATCAGAGAAATGTCAATTACAACAAGCTACATCTTGACATCAATCAGATTAATAAAAATTAAATATCAGATAACACCAACTGTAGATAAGAAAATAGAGAAATAATATTTCTATCCTCTACCGGCAGGAGTGTAACTGAAGCAGTATTATGGAAAATAATTGGTGGTACATAATTAAGTCAAATACACATTATCCCATACTCCAACAATTAGACACCTGGAGATAAACATCAAGGAAACCAGCACACAAATGAAAAAAGCAACTTACATGAGGATATTCATCACAGAGTTATTTTTTAGTTGCAGAAAGCTGAAATTTACTTTAGGTCTCCATAGCTACATAAATAGATGAGTAAATGCAGTGTGTATACCGTCTGAAATACTACTTAGAAACAATACAGTAGATACATATATAGCAATAAACTAGACCTTAAACATGTAGTGTTGAGTGGAAAAGGTTGAAACAAAGTAAAATCTATAAGACAACACCATTTATATAAATTAATACATAGGCTCAAAAAATATAATACTTTATTTTACCAATATACATAACAAGTGCATTCCAGTAAAAGTCTTTGAGGGTAGAAGAAATGGAATAAGGTTGTGGATAATGAAAATAAAAATAATTAAAATGATACAATAGAGGAGCCATGGATCAATGATGATAGTGTACCATCAACTGAAGAGAATTATTAATAGAATTCTATACCTGAGTTTCCAAGGAAATGAACAAATTATTAATAATAAAACCCTAAAACTAACAGAAAAGAAACCCTATTAAATGCAACTCACTGTGTTAACAAATTAAAGGAGAAAAATAATTATCCCAACAGATGCAGAAATGTCACTTGATATATTCAACTACCTATTCATGATTTTTTTTTTAAAAAAAAGAAACGTGGGGAACTGGGAAAAGTGCCTAGACAATTCCATACCAAGCATCATATTAAATAGGAAATATTAAAAACATTTCCATTAAAGTCAGGAATGCATCACGATACCTGCTAGCACTGCTGCTAACCAATATCATGCTGGAGGTCCTAACCAGTGCAAAAAGATAAGATAATGAATAAGTATGAGTGATATAAAGTGACAAAACTGTCATTATTTGAAAACCATTATCATTGTCATAGAAAATCCTGAGAGATGCAAGCTAAACAATGCAAATATGAAATTCCATGTATGAATTCAATAATGTTCCCATTTATAAGCAAATAAATTAGAAAAAGTAATTTTTTAAATTCTCATTCACAACAGAAATAAAACTACAAATTACCTAAACAATATGGTGATTGCTGGGGTGAGAGAAGTATAAGGAGACTAAGTGGTAATGCAAAAAGAAAATATTTTTAAAAGAAATGTTTTTTTAAAAAATTTTAAATAAATTTTTTAAATGCGTGGGGGAAAAAGAAGTGAAGGGGCAAGTCAAGGAACATATAGCAAGCACTCATGGACAAAACCACGTGGGGTTTTGCCCACGTGGGGAAGGATTGAGGGAGGGAGAGGGGGGAGGGGCAGGGGAAAGTGGTGGGGGGAGGGCAGTGATAAATGTATTTGGAAAAATTAATTAATTTAAAGAAAGAAAAAATAAATTAAAAAAATTATCCATGTATTTAAAAAAAAAGAAAAGAAAACAGCTGAAACATATCCTGAAGGATTTTCAACTTTTTTAAACTAATGAGTGAAATAAATGATAATTCTGCAAGAAAAATAAGAAAAAAAAAATATTTTTAAAATAAAATAAAATACCTATCCAAAAATATAAGAAATGATAAAATGTTACAAAAAAAATTTTAAGAGATCAAAGTGAAGAAATTCATTATATTTATGTATTTAAATAGTCAATATCAAGATTTCAATTCTTAGAATTTTGATTACATATAAATCAAGAAAGCTTAATGAAAAAATAATTTAAAGACACTAAAAGTTTATGACAAATAGGAAGCAGATAGTTTCAGATTCAATAAAAGGGAGGGGAAAAAAATAAAAGTACCAACAACTCAACAGCCAATGTACAGAGAAGAAAAATTAAAAGGCCAATCACATGAAGAGATGAATCTTAATCTTGAAAGTAGGCAGAGAAAAGCAGATTTAAGATTACACACGCGCATGCGCGCGCACACACACACCCACACCCACCCCCCCACCCACCCCCATCTCCACCCAATAATAATATCTATCAAGCTTTGGTGAAAATGGAAAGAAATAGGGACTTTCTGTTTAAAGCAATTTGGTTGTATTTAGTAAAGTAAAAAATATGCATGAACTTATAGGTAGATCCCTTAGAGAAATTCTTATATATATAGACATTCACTACAGCATGGTTATTAAGAGTGAAAACAGGAAATAATCTAAGTGTCCAGAAGTAGGGGACTTGACAAATAAAATGTAGTGTATTCATGAGATGGGCCTATACAATAGCTAAAAGAAACAGATTATATCTACCAATCTATAATCTATAATAAACAGATTTCAAATATATAATATTAAGGAAAATGGTAGTTGCTAGGCACAGATTGATATAACATACATAAATTAAAACCACATAAAATATACAAAATTTTTTGTAAACATAGATAAGGAAGACCATTTTAAAAACTGTTTGAGCAAGACACACTAAACTCTTCATGGAAGAAGCTTCAGAAGAGGTAGAAAAGTGAATGGGATGGGGGGGATGTTGGGTTAGTTCTCTAGGGCTCAAACTTAAACCAGTACTGTTTCAGCCCTTTGCAAAAAATTCAAGATATATTTTCCTTGCATCTTTGTTTTGTTGGTTAGCAAGGAAAATAAGACCAGCAACACTGAAAAAAAAGAAAAGAAAAGAAACCAACAGAGACAAGACGGAAGGAGGGAGGTGTGGGCAGGGAAAAGGAAGGGAAGGGGCAAGTCAAGGAACATACAGCAAGGACTCATGGACAAAGCCAAAGTGGGGAAGGACAGAGGGAGGGAGGGGGAGGAGAAGGGCAGGGGAAAGTGGTGGGGGGTAGGCAGACACAAATGTACTTGAAAAAATAAATAAATTTTTTTAAAAAATTTAAAAAATAGCAAACACACGCACAAAAAAGAATCTTTAAATGAATATTTAAAAGCATGCATTTTAAACAAAGTAATCCAAACATTAAAAGTGTTCATTGTCATTCTAAAAATAAATAAACAAATAAATATTGTTCTTCAGCCAAAAAAAAAAAAAATTCAAGATATAAAAATTAACAATGGTTAATTCTATATCAGAGAAATGGGAGTATTTTCAAAATATTCTATTTTTCTGAATTTTAAAAAATTTCTCAGTATAAAAAAATTTACTCTGAATTTTAAAAATTACTATTTCTAATTTATTTGCTTATAAATAGGAACGTTATTGAATTTCATACATTGAATTTCATACTTGCATTGTTTTGCTTGCATCTCTCAGCAAATAAATTTATAAACATTTTTAAAATATAAACTTAATTTAGGGACATTAGTTTGTATGTCCACACATCTCGATCCAGCTCTGGATATATATGAGGGCATACAACATTAAAAAGGGGATACATCGCTTCTCGGCCTTTTGGCTAAGATCAAGTGTTCTTATCAGTTTAAAAAGGGGATAAATAGTTTACAACATGACTTTAACTAAGATTAGTTTAGACTTACTTTGGTAGGCAATGGAAACTGCAGATGCTTGAGCAAATCATGATATGGTCTGAGCTGTCCTCTTAGGACTATTCATCCTTCAAACTTGTGTAAAGGAGGCTGAAATAGAGAGATGATTTTGGAGCCTATTAAAGAGACCTAAACAAGAAGTGATTAGTATTAGTATTAATAAATGGTAAGTAGTAATAAACATGGAAAGAAGAGTGAATCTCATCTCTCTCTACTTCCTTTATTATATCCAAGAACCAAAGATACTTGAAAAATGTTGACTAAGTACAAAATACATAGTCTTAATTCTTAGATCCTCAATGGAAGTATTCTCTAAAATTTTGAAAGTTAAATAATTAACCTTTGTGTGTAAACTGTCTATAGAGAAATTTTAAGTCATTGAGGTATGAACTTGACCTTGCTATTTTGCATATTCTTCTACCATGGTCAAATACGAGGGGCTTTTTTATCCATAGTATCCACAAAATTAATATCTGTTTTTCTTAGATTGAGACATTTCTAACAAAAATAATAAAAACTATGATTTATTGAACACAACTTATTACATGCCAGTCACTGTAATAGGCACTTTCCATATATTTTCCTATTTAACCTTTACTTTGACATTGTTTGGAATGAAGCAGGAATCTTATTATATCTCCACTTAACTAATACGGCAAATGAGGCTCACAGATACGAAATAACTTGCCCTTAATTAGACTAAGTTAGTAAAAAATGGCACTGAAATGCAAACCAAGGTCTTCCTAATTCCAAGTCTATGCTCCTTCCATCACCATCCTAATCTCTTCTACTAAAAAATATCATTTATTTAGCTGTCACATAAACGAAATCCTAAATTCCAAGTGGCAGTAAATATTGACAAGTTCCCCATTATTTCAATATCTTTAATTTAATTTCATAAATAAATAATTATATGTTATGCTATTTCTTTTAGATTTTTTTATAGCATCTACTTAACCTCATCAAACTAAGGATTATTTCTATTAATTGAGCTATTTTTAGTTATTGTCCTAACTTATTGACCTTAGATCAAACATTTAAGTGTTTAACAAAGTGTCCAGCATGTAGTTAGTGCTAAATAAGTATTAGCAGCTTTTATTATCTTATTATTATATTTCACAAATAATTTATTAGCGATAGAGTTCAGTTCTTTGGTAAATAACCCAAAATCTCTATTATCTTTTACAGCACAAGAGGATTATATTCTCAGTGTTCAATATACAATCATGAAGCACCCACAATCTTATCTCAAAAATATCTTTAAAAATTATCTCCGTTAAATTAGAAATATGGAAATCATCTAACAGCTCACCTGAACACTGGAATCAGAGTACTTTAATTTTATAGTAATTAATTTTTTAGGTTAGACTGACATCTAGTGGAATGACTGTAGCCAACCCAAAGATTTTAAATACATAATTTTTCCAAAATCTAATAAGATTCCATTAAGTGAAAGAGCAGTATCTTTTATGTAAATGTTTAAAATTAAAAAGTAAAATCAATTTGAGTATTGTCTATATCTGGCACTATACTAAATCCTTCCATATACCTTATCTCACTCATTTATTTGTTTAAAATACGTATTTAGCACAAAGCAGGCTAGGCACCTATACAGAATTTTTACAAAGCAGATTATGATCCCTGTTCTTTTAGAGTTCATAGACCAGTGAGGAATAAGTTACTAAACTAATCATTATATAAATCATAAAATTATAAATTGTAATTAGAGCTATGAAGGATTTTAGAAGAGAACCCCAAATTTAGTAGGGAGTTTAGGAAGGGCCTCTCTAAGGAAATAATATGAGAGCCAATGTCTAAAAACTAAATAGGAAGAGGGATTTAAGACAGAGGGTGTCACACTGCGCAGCAGCTATAGGGGCGCGCAGCACTCCCTGAAACCTGAGGGAAACCAGCCGGGGCCAGCTGAGGTGGGAGCAGGGCTTTGAAACCCACAGAGCCTGTCCCAGGGTTATCGCGGATGAGGGGGAATAAACACAAAATGTTGCAAATATTTCTCTGTTTGAGAGGAGAGCAGACAGAGCACTTCCTTCCTATTGGAGAAGGCCATGGCACATCCCCCTAGTGGGGAAGGCACCATCACCCTTTGTTCCAACATTTTTATTGAAAAACTTATCAGTGGGCTAGGTAACAGGAATGCATACGTACACCCGTTACATTAGCATGTTAAGTGTCACGGAGAATAGGTACCTTTAAGAAAAAGAATGACATGAATTCACTGATTTACATGGATCTGAGAGGAGACCAGTCTAAACAAAAGAGAATGAAGATAGGGGCAAGTGCCTTAATGATAAACGGTAAGGGGTGTAAATAACGTGAAGGTCCTTCGCAGCGTGAGCTGCTGAGAGATCTGAGGGAGGAACAGAGCACACTCTAAAGAATTTACTTTTAGGCCTGATTCCCTGGCAACCGCCAGATCTGATATAGGGCTGTTTTTCCTGCACTGTTAGCCAGGCAGGGGGAGAGAACCAC
This sequence comes from Pteronotus mesoamericanus, assembly GCF_021234165.1. Classification (NCBI taxonomy): domain Eukaryota; kingdom Metazoa; phylum Chordata; class Mammalia; order Chiroptera; family Mormoopidae; genus Pteronotus; species Pteronotus mesoamericanus. The sequence continues at coordinate 12,579,656 of NW_026555077.1, forward strand.
CAAGGGATAAGGAGACTGCTTTTCGGCTGTGATGAGGACTCTTGCCCTGTCCAAGCCAAGCCGAGACGTGCGGGGGCCTCTTTGCCCCTTCTCCGTGTCCCCCAATTTCTTATCTGCTGCCCTTATCAGCCCAGGCCTGTCTTAGGTTGCCCCTCCCCCAAGGGGTCTTACGCGTCCTTGGCCAGGACCATCCCCAGGCAAAGCAGAGGGGCAGGAGTCTCTTCAGGAGACTGTTTCTCCAAGGTCTCCTGATTTCTTCCAGCCTTGGGGCCCTCCAGTCTGTTGGCAGGGTTACAGCTCCTAAAACGAGGGTGGGCGTTTCCCAACAAGAGGGAATAGCATGTTTGAAGGTTCTGAGGTGGAAAAAGGTTGTTGCCCAAATAATTGAAAGGGCAGTGGAGTTATAGTTGCAAGGGAGACAGTAGTATCAGATGAGTTTAGCGAAATGTAAGTAGGGCCTTCTAAAAATAAGTCAATATTAATTCAGGATTTATCACTTTATCATAGGAAAAATGGAAGCCATTTGAAGTATTTAAACAGGAAAAATATATGATGAAATACATGGATTTAAAAGAACACTCTGGCTCCCATGATGAAATTAATTGAAAGGAGATGAATGTGAATGGAGGGAGAACAATTAGGACACACTGGGAAAATATTTCAATCATCGAAACAACAGATGGTTTGGTCTCAGACTATAGTGGTTGCTCTCAAAGTATATACAGGGTGGGGCAAAAGTAGGTTTATAGTTGTAAGTATGTGAAACATATAGCTTATTCTTCTATTATTATTTATTAATTATTGTATTATTTTCCATATGAACAACTGTAAACCATTTTTTGCCCCACTCTGTACTTTTTCATACTAATAATTGGCACTTTTGAGCATATGCTAGGCATTTACATGTATTATATCATTCCATTCTCACAGCAACCACTTGAAGTAAGCATTGTTAAAATCTTGGTTTCACAGATTAAAAAACTGAGGCTCAGAAAAAAAAAGTTATAAACCCATAGCCACACAACTAGCAAGTAACAAAGCTGGGTCTCTAATTCACCTTACTGGTCTTAGGGGAACCCATCTCATCAAAACAGTTTAATTATTAGCAATCCAGTCTGTTTTGCGGCAATGCAACTTTTTCTTGTTGCAAAAGGGAATAATATCCATACACAAAGAAAATCAGTTTTGTTCTTAAGTTATTTTCCCCAGTATGTTTATAGTTTGTAGCAATTAGGGGCAGGCTTTTTCATAATTAAAGAGAAAGCATTAGCTACATGTGACTTAAGAAGATAAATTGTTTGAGATAGTATAACTTAGTAAAAAGTGAAGTTATTCAAATATCCACTAAGCCAGACACCTGTTGCATTCAAGGAAGGCACCTCTGCAGATTTGTCAAGATACTGAAAGTAGATTCAGAAATTGGTGATGAATTGGATATTGGAAGGAATCTAGGGGTGAGAGACAAAAAGGTATTGAAAATATTCCCATATTTCTATCTTGAACAACTGAGCAGGTAGAAGTATTAATGTGAGAAAGAGTGGAAAAAGAACTGATGTGAGAGTAACACCAAGCCTTTATTATCAAAGAATAACTCAGAGAAATGTAGTTATTTATCTGCAAGTGTTTTCACATACAGGGAGACAGTCACTAGACTACTGTTAAGGGACAAAGGCAAAAACTGTCCTTATGAGGACAGTTTAGGGAGACTGTGTCTTCTTTCATGCATCCTTAGAGGTAAACTGATTAGTTGACAGCAAAGATGTCAGTTTAGGCAGTCCGTCCATTCAAAGGTTGTCCAAGGATAACAAAGAAAGCCAGGTTAATTGTATTGAATTTTTCCCAACATCTGCGAGTTCGCTATGGGGCATACGTGGCAGGCTGGCCGAAGGTAACGGTGCCTATTAAGACTCTGCCATTAGCATCTACACCGTAGCTGAGCCAGGCCTGCATCATTTCCCTCATCAGTGTTTCTCAACTCCCTCCTTTTGGTTAAAACAAACCCCAAAAGATGTGCATTTTATCATCATGGTTTCAGTTTCCCATCTGACTTAATATTATATCTGTTGGATGTCAACTCAAGATTGTAGATGTGAAACAATTTACACAGAATCAAATTTCTCTAGATTTGATTCTGTTGACTGGACAGACTAAATGAGCCAGGAAAATCATGCAGGGTCTTTAAGAGAGGTTACAGATTTTCTTCTTTATTCTAAGAATATTGAGAAGCCACTGTAGGTTTGCATCAAAAGAGTTATTTGATTAGAACCTTAATTTCAAAAATTTAGAAAAATGTCATGATATATGAGGCCTGTCCAGAAAGTATACAGCCATGTAATATGAAAATTAGACTTATAGAAAATTTATTGAAGAAGGGACAAGATACAAGAAGCATTGTACATAGGACGATGCCTCAGTTCCCTTCAAAGTAGGCACCCTAAGACCTCACACAGTTCTTCCTGTCGCCATCAGCTGCCCCGTCATATTTTCCTGAATCTCATTGACAGCCTGAAATCTCTTTCCTTTCAAAGGTGATTTTAGTTTTGGGAAAAGCCAGAAGTCGCAGGGCACCAAATCTGGGCTGTTGCAGGGCTGAGTTACATGGGTGATTTGATGTTTGGCCAAAAACTCTGCTCGAGACATGATGCATGAGTGGGCGCATTGTCATGTTGAAGCTGCCAATCACCAGTTGCCCATAGCTGTGGCCTTGTGAATCATCTGAAATTTCCACAGAGGAATGTTCAGGCTTAAAACAAAATTTGATGCAGATTCATTGTTCTACTCACTTACTCATTTTGAATGTGACAGCCACCCAGTACACATGCTCACTCAACAATGTCTACTGTCCCCACTGACTAGTACAGTGAAGTTGTTGTTGTTCACACATGTGCACTCCATTCTACTCTCCTTGGCTGACAGGTTACATCGATGTCACACAAATCATTGTTGTTACATTAACAATTGTTGGATTTTTCTAGACAGACCCGGTATATGAGACAAATGGAAAGTTTCTCACCAACTGGATATTTGCTAATATTAAGAAATTATTGTGAATTTTGCTCTGGCTGGTGTGGCTCAGTGGATTGAGAGCCAGCCTGCAAACCAAAGGGTCACCAGTCAGATTCCCCGTCAGGGCACATGCCTGGGTTGTGGGCCAGGTCCCCAATAGGGGGCATGCGAGAGGCAGCCACACATTGATGTTTCCCTCTTTCTCTTTCCCTACCCTCTTTCTAAAAATAAACAAAAATTTTAAAAAATAAAAAGAAATTATTGTCAATTTTGTTTGTATAATGATAATTATATTGTGGTTATTTTAATCAAAATTATGTTTTAAATAGTAATTGATGAAATGAAAATAAACTTGGGAGTCATCTGTATATAGATAGATGCATATGAATGGAAGCAATTATCTGTGAAGTGAGGAGAGTAGAGAAATAAGGATGGTACCTTGAAGAACTTTATTATAAAGGCCAAAGAAATAAAAATGAACAAAGGAATTAGTATATCCACTTGAGAAGACAAAAATCAGAGGGTTATATCATGGAAGCCAAAGGAAGAGATGTTTCAAGAAGGAAATAATGCACATAAAATGCTTAATACAGTGCCTAGTATATGGAAAATGATGAATAAATACTGCATTTATTATGACGATAGATGAAGAGAAAGTGACGTGGAATACCAATGAATAGTAAAAGATAAAAAAATAGAAGTCATTTCTGACCTTAAGGAGAATAATTTTTGTGGAGTAGGGGGAACAAGATATGTTAGAGTGTTTTCGGAGGTAAATGAGCGGTACAGATACTGAGACACTAATTAGAGATGTTTCTATTAAAATATTTGACTGATAGGGGAAGGAAGTAAATAAGACAGTGATTGGAAAAGGGTTGTGAGAGTTAATAGAGGCAGTATTAGGTTATACTGCAATTTGGGGGAAGAGGAATTTAAAATAAGAAAGCCTTAAGCATGGTAAATGTTGATAAAGAACTTGTAGAAAGAAAGAAAAATATGTGGGAAAGAAAAGGGATAACTATATAGGTCATAGAAAGGTAGGAGAGGTAGAGTCCAGAACACACAGGGAAAGGACTCATCTTGGATGGGTAGGACATCTCTTTCTTTTAACAGGAGAAGAGGAGAAATGATAGAAGCAGATGTAGACAGGCTGGAAAGAATGTTTCCATGATCCGTTCTCCAAGGAAACAATATTCTGGAGCATGTTCAGGGGCCTTTCAGTATCCAAATAGGTGGAATTTCCTGTTCTCATTTTCTGGTGCAGTATTTAATATTGTAGATCATTCATTTTCTTAAAACTCTTTTGTCCCTTTTAAAAATAGACAAAAGAGTCTAAAAAATAATGAATGCCCATGTACACTAGCTTAATTTATACAAATGAAGCTTCAAATCCATTCTCTTCCCTTTTCCCAAAAATAATCAGTTTTTGAATTATGTGTTTCTTTTTTGTGCTTGTTTTTATCATTTTACCACTTAATGTGTATTGTATAGGTATCACAGGAATACATGTAAAATATCCATGAATACATCCTTAAACAACATGTACTATTGATGTGAACATTTTAGTCTTTCAATGACAGTCTATGAGAGGTAATTTTTTCAGTCTGTCCAAAAAGTACCCCTTTTGAAACTTTTAAGGGAAAGTTTAGTTGCATTAAATTCTAAATTTACTGGGGTTTTTTCCTCAGTTCTTTGAAGATACTGTTTAATTAACTTCTGGCTTCTGCTATTCCTGAGAACTCTGTTGCTGATCTATTTAAGAGTAATTTATTTGCAGGTAATCTGCCTTTTATATTTTATTCCTTTCTAGATTTTATCTTTGTAGTATTGCAATTTCACTGCAGTGTACCTAGTATGTGCTTCTTTTTATTTATGCTTCTTGAGACTCCTAATTATTGACTTTGAGGTATTATTTCATCAGTTCTGGAAAATTATCAACCATTACCTCATCAAATTTGTCCCTCTTCTTTCTTACCTTGCTTTCTGGAAATCTTGTTGGATAATATATTGAACTTTCTCTCTATCTTCATTGTTTTTAATTCATACTTTTTAATTTCCTACTTCTCCATACTGCCTTCTATATAATTTCCTCAGAACGATCTTCCATTTACTAATATCTTTTCATCTGTATCAATAAACTATTAATAATCTCATAAGATTTTTATTTTAATGACTGTATTTTAATTTTTTTTTAAATGTCTGTTCTTATTTTCAGTGTCTTACTATTTTCTTTAGGTTTTAATCTTCCTTTCCATCTCACTTTGTGTATCTCCTAATGGAAATCTTACCTGTTATATCTATGCAAATGACTCCAAAGTCTGTATCTTTAACCCAGTGTTCTCTCCCAAGCGTTCATTACACATTTCCAATTGCCTTCTAGACCTTATTAAATGTCTCATGTCCCATGCTTGTAAGGTGTACCTGACTATTATATGAGTAGTGGAGTAAATAATGTGTCCTTTCTGCAACTTTCTATAGCACTTATGTGTTCTACTCAATTACTACTTAAAAATACACAGCCTCGCAGTTGATTTTCTTTGCATGTGAATAAAACTAGGTTATATGCCCTCACAGAACAAAAATCATGTTTTGTGCTTCTTAGCCAGAATTTGAATACCCTTAACTCTATCATAACCGCTTGAATGCCTTTAAAGCTAGACTTTCTTAGATTTGACTTTCCATATCTTATGTCTTTTTCTAAAAAAGACGGAAGAGTCTTTTTTAAATTATATTTTATTGATTATGCTACTACAGTTGTCCTGACTTACCGCTTTTTCCTACCTCCACCCAGCACTCCACCCCCTCAGGCAATCCCCACACAGTTGTTCATGTCCATAGATCATGCATACATGTTCTTTGGCCACTCCATTTCCTATACTGTACTTTACATCCCCATGGCTACCCTGTAACTACATATTTGTACTTCTTAATCCCCTACCTCTTTACCATTCCCCCAAAACCCCCTCCCATCTGGCAACCATCAAAATGCTCTCCGTATCCATGAGTGTCTCTATTCTTCTTGTTTGTTTAGTTTGTTGTTTAGATTCCATTGTTGATATGTATTTGTGTCATTTGTTTGTTCATAGTTTTGACCACCTCCTTTTTCTTAAATAAGTCCCTTTAACATTTCATATAATAATGGTCTGGTGATGATGAACTCCATTAGTTTGTTCTTGTCTAGGAAGCTCTTTACAGCCCTTCGATTCTAAATGATACCTTTGCTGGGTAGAGCAATCTTGGCTGTAGATACCTGCTCTTCATGACTTCAAATATTTCTTGTCAATTACTTCTAGCCTGCAAAATTTCTTTTGAGAAATCAGCTGACAGTCTTATGGGAACTCCCCTGTAGGTAACTAACTGCTTTTCTCTTGTTGCTTTTTAAGATTCTCTCTTTATTTTTAACCTTTGGCATTTTAATTATAATGTGTCTTAGAGTGGGCCTCTTTGCATTGATCTTGTTTGGGGCTCTGTGCTCCCTGGACTTGCATATCTATTTTCTTCACCAAATTAGGGAAGTGTTCTTTCATTATTTTTTTCAAATACATTTCCAATTTCTTGCTCTTTCTCTTCTCGTGGTTCCCCTATGATGCCACGTTGGAACACTTGAATTGTCCCAGAGTCTGCTTACACTAGTCTCATTTTTTTGGATTCTTTTTTCTTCTTGTTGTACTGATTGGTTGTTTTTTGCTTCCTTCTGTTCCAAATCATTGATTTGGTTCTCAGCTTCATCCACTCTACTGTTGTTTCCCTGTAAATTGTTCTTTATTTCAATTAGTGTATCCTTCATTTCTGACTAGGTCTTTTTTATGCTGTTGAGGTCCTCACTAAGTTCCTTGAGCATCTGTATAACCAGTGTTTTCAACTCTGCATCTGTTAGATTACTTATCTCCATTTCGTTTATACCCTTTTTTTGAGTTTTGATCTGTTCTTTCATTTGCACCATATTTCTTTGTTTCCTCATTTTAGTAGCCTCCCTGTGCTTGTTTCTATATATTAGGTATAGCTGCTTTGACTTCATGTCTTGGCAATGTGGCCTAATGTAATAGGTGTCCTGTAGGGTCCAGTGGCACTGCCTCCCCCATCACCCATGCTGGGTACTTGAGGTGTGCCCTTCATGAAGGCTGAGTATACACTCCTTTTGTAGTTGAGCCTTAGGTGCTCTTGGCAGATCAATAGGGGGGTTATACCCAGGCCAGTCAGCTGCAAGCATTGGCCATGACTATTTACCGCTGACCTCCACCCTCTGTGCAGGATCAGCTGTGCAGGGGCAGGATGGTGGTGCTCCAACATGGTCTGTAGCTTCCGCTGGTTGTGCTGGCCCTGCGCTTTCCCAGGTGGTACAGGCCAAGTTCAGCCCCTACCTGTGTTTTGCCATTCTAATGGTCACTCTGCCTGAGTTATAAAGCAATCTGAGATGGCTACTAGTTGTGCTGGGCTTGGAGATTCCCAGGTGAAGCCAAGCTGTGAAACTAGGCTGGCTGCTGCTAGTGCTGGGCATGGGGCTCACTGAGGCCAGTTGTTGCTTTTTAAAGTGAATTTAGGAAGTTGTGCATCATCACCCAAGACCAGCCATTCATGTGGAAGAGCCACTTGGGTGAGACCATAGATTGGGTGGAGTGGAGTCCCTGGGGATCTCCAAGGCCAGTCAAACACTGTTAGCCAGGTTGATGGAATTTCAAATAAGGCACCAGCTTGCCAGCTCTGTGGCTTTGTGAAGGGAGGATTTAGAAAAGGACAATGGCTTCTGCTCACCTTGACACCAGATACTTCAGTTTCTCTCTGTATGCCACTGGTAACTTTCAAGCTACTACCCCAATGCTGGAGCCCTAAGGGAGTGAATCTGAGTAGGTGAGTCTATGGATAGGTTCTTTAAGGGGAACTTCTTGGTGCTCCAGTGGTTTCTTCTGCAGACTCAATCCCTGCTGGTTTTTGCAGTTGGAAGTTGTGGGAACTTATCTTCCTAGCACTGGGACCCTGGGCTGGGGGGCCTGGTGTAAGGCTTGGACTCCTCGCTCCCAAGATGTCCCTCTTGAATTTTTATCCACCACACATGGATGAGGGACCAGCCCATTCCATATCTCTGCCCTTCCTACCAGCCTGGATGGATGTGGTTTATTTAATTCTCTAGTTGTCAGACTTCCATTCAACTCAATTTCTGATGGTTCTGAGTGGTAGTGATTCTATATTTTAGTTGTAATTTTGATGTGGTTCTGTGAAGAGGTGAGCCATGTCTGCCTACACCACCATCTTGATCAGAAGTCTCCAACAGTATTATAAAAGTTGATGCCCTCCATCAAATTTGCTATAGGGATTGCTCATAATAGATATTTGATTGTTAACTAATTGATAAGTAGTATGTAAGTGGATCCTTTAGAGTGCAAACTTATACTACTTCATTTGGTGATATTGTTTCCTTATTCCCATACCTCAAAGAGTGAATAGCTGATATGAGCCTTTCAATATAGAAAACTTATTGCTAGTATAAATTACATTAATCTAAATTTCAACAATGTAGGCTAACCTATATGACTAAAATCTAAGATAAAATTATAATCAAGCTTTATTTTATAGTGGATTCAGCATTCCCAGTGAAAGCATAGATGTAAAGAGCAAGATATTTTTAGAAGCACCTTGAAAGATAATAATATTGCCAGGAACCTTGCACTTTTACTCAGGATAAAAGAGTATGGTGAACTAAATTATTCCAAAATTCTAAGCACAATAAGAAAGAAATTATGTCATTTTGAGGTGAGGGAAAGTTTCAGCTTGTTGGCCAGTATCTATAGCAAGCAATGTAGATTAATATAGCAAGCAATGTAGAAAAGCTGATTTGTTTGGTGTTTATTTGAAATGCAGTGCAGGTTTAATCATTATATTAATCCTTAAACATGAAATACTAGACAAAATTAATTAGATGCTTCGCTCTAACATAATAAATATTTGAGAGGCCAGTGAAGTTGTTTTTTTCTTTTTTCCCCTTTCTCTCTTTTATATTGTACAATATATACATTGCTTTTGTAAAACACAAAAGCAGTTTTTAAGTATACACGCGTAAGTTCCTCTTCACCCCCCAGTCCCTTTCCTCTCTGTCTCCTCCACATGTACCGTTCTGTACCAATGTGGGTATAGGAATATGTATACCTATGTATTCTTTTAAAATAAGTGGAATCATACTGTATGCATGTTATATGACTTGCTTTATTTCTCTTAATATAATTTAGAGATTCTTTTCCATTTTAGTACATACTTGTCTCCATTATTCTTTTAAAAATTGTACAGTACTCTACTATACATAAAGGTACTGTGTCATAAAACCATTTCCTTAGGGATTAAGATTTAAGTTATTTATAGCTTTTTAATATTAAAATTAATGTTTCAGAAGTACCTTTGTATAATTATCTTACACCAGTAGAATCGCTGGGCTGAAAAACTTATGTATTTAGAATGTTTATAAATATGCAAATTACCACTCCAAATGTGTTTATCATGTACTTCCTCCAAAAGTACATGAGACTGTTTGTTTTCCTACATTATCCAATAACACTGGGCATTAATTCTGACTCTCTGTTTAACTCTGTACTGAAAATATTTTCATTTTAAATATTAAAAATAATAAAAACAATATAAATTCATAGGGAGACAAAGAAAGGTGAAAAATGAGTTGTCATTATGTCATCTTTAATATAAGAAGTTAGTAGATAATGTCTAAGATTGAAACAGGTAGTTTAAAAAAGGAGGGAGGAAAAAACCTCATCTAATAACTCCTAGAGGCATCTATCAGGCTCTAATACTTCTTGTGGAGAAGAAATAATATGAGGTTTAGCTATTCATTTCTCACTCCAGTTTTTTTGTTTTTGTTAAATTCAAGTAAATTTAATTTAGTACCTTTTATAACTTTCTCTTTCTCTTATTTTTCTTTCTTTCTGTATCTCTTTCTTACTCAGTCTTCCACTCTATTTGCATAGAAAACAGATCCCCACCAAATGTTAACACTGGCCATTTCTGGGTGGTGGTATTTGGGTTGCTGGTCACTAAAAATTCTTTTTCTATGAAAAGTTATGCATATTCAGTGTACTTATATATACATAGCAAACCCATTCCTTTTCTACTCATTCAAAAGGACCCACACATTGTTCTGCACCTTATATTTTTTATTAATATATCTTGGAGATCTTTCCATATCAGCACTTTCAGATATGTATGCTCTCTGCTGGTCCTTGGTGACCCACTCACATAATGTTCACAATACCCCATAAATAGGAATTCCAGCACACCAGTAAGATCACGAGCTAAGTGGTAGGAAAGCTGCCAAACACTTATACTGAAAATGATGACAGAAGGAAAGGACAAACCATAGTTCCTCTTCCTTTGAGTCTTCATTACTCATCAGTAAGCCAAAGGTAGAAAATATTGGTAAAATGTATATATATCAAAAAATGAAATTTTAAAACTTGCCTTAGACTGGTGTAGCATTTTCACTATTTTAGTAAGAACAAAATACAGATACATATGCACACTATGAAATGTAAATTGTGTCATTTCAATTATTATGAGTACATGTTAAATACTCTTATATTTGCATTTTAAAATTTTAAAGCTGACATTGCAAAATATGAAAACATATGGTAAAATTCAGGTTAATAATTTAAATTTTTAATTTTTTGCTTGCCATGACACTAAGTAGCAAATAAAAAAAATACTATAAAAATTGAAAGAACACAAAAGTAAGGAGCTGTTCTTTTTAATTTTAGTACCCTTCCATGGCACTTTTCTCCTGATTTTTCAACAAGTGGTTCCATTCATTCATTTTGTACTGAGCCCCGCAAGTTATGTTTTGAGCCCTATTTATCAGCCTAAAAACTGAAAGGAAGTTGCAGCATACAAGAAAGAACACAGGAGACTCTCAGTTCCTGCATGGCAAATATTGATAATTACTTGTTCTATAACTATTTGCCCCTTCATCCTTGCTAACAGTACACTCATTTTGTTCAGCATGACAATGTGCCTTGTTGAAAAATATGAATGTTTTGTAATAGGGCAAAAACACATTAACCAAACTCTATTGCATCTACAAGGAATCAAATGACCCAGGTCTGGCCAATGAGATATAAATAAAAGTTGCTCTGGGGGCCTTATGAAAAGGAAGGAAGGAAGGAAGGGAGGGAGGGAGGGAGGAAGGAAAGAAGGAAGGAAGGAAGGAAAGAAGGAAGGAAGGAAGGAAGGAAGGCAGGAAGGAAGGAAGGAAGGAGACTCAGGTAGCAAATAATCTTTTGCCTTTACCTTTCAAATATATACGATGCCTAGATAAAAATATATGTGATGCCTAGAAGTACAGGAACCAGCTTGAGATATGAGGATCAAAGCTACATGCTAAGAATAGGAAAGTAGAAACACATAAATCTGCTTACCTCTGAACTTACTAGTAAGTGAGAAAATAAATTCCAATTGGGGTAGGTCATTGCACTCAGGTTTCCGTTACTTGAAGTGAACCTAATCAATCACTATTACAGTCAGTTTAGATATCATGAAAACTATTCCACTACAAATACCTAGTTATGCTGGATGCAAAGTGTATATATATTTATAAATATATATGTGTGTATGTATGTGTGTATATATGTGTGTGTGTGGGTGTGCATGTGTGTGTGTGGGTGGGTGGGTGTGTGTAAAAAGCATCTTGAGCTTACAAAAAAGAAACCACAAGGAAATGCTTAGGTGGCAGAAATAAAGAAGGAACTGCACATCAGAGCTGAAAGCACACAATATGACCCTGTCTTGAGTGAGGAGGGGTTGGCATGAAGAAGGTGCTTGAATTTTTAAATCCATGTGGTAATCAGAAATAAGATTTTGGGCCCTCAGGACAAGCAGAAATTAAAAACTATGAGTCCTTCCTCATGCCCTCACCTCATTTCACCTCATTAAAATAAAATAATAAAATAATAAAATAAAATAAAACAAAACAAAACAAAAGCAGCCCTCTGAGGGCAGATTTTTAAAAAAATATGAGAAGTTCTGTAGTGTCTATGAAGGGGCGAACTAAATAAAATTCACCCCCTAGCACAGCAGGATGATTAAGAAGCTTTTCTGTAATGGCATGAGCTTGAAAAGAGAAAAAAATGATCTCCAAGAGAATATGTAATCATATGTGCTCCTGCTGATTAGGGTTTCAACTTTACAATGTCTGAATGACTTTGGAACTTTCAAGCCCAGAAACTGGTCACAGACAAGTAACCTTAGGTTCTCTGACAGAAACGTTTTTTAAAAATCACTAAAAAGTGTTAATTTTTTTTAAAAAGCTACAAGACAGAAAAAGAAAACAATCCCTCAAAAAATGGGAGTCAACAGGCACAACAAAGGAATGAAACATTAGTCCTAATTGCAAAAGGATACATCTATATGATAACATTTATGTAGTTTAAAAATATAAAATAATATCACACATACATATAATCAGTAAAAGTACAAAAACATAATAGAAATTAATCATACCAATTTACAAATAGTAGTTAATTCTGAGGAAAAAAAGAGGAAGAGCTAAAGTTAGAAAAAAAAAAAAGACTGAAGAACTGATTCAGATTTAAGGAAAATTGAGCAACACGACAACTGGGTACAACACCTGACCTTGGCTCAGATGTTTTGCTATAAAGACATTATTAGAATAATTGGCCAAGCTTGAATGAGGTTTCTGGGGGGAAAAAACCCACAAAAATTTTGTACTATTCTTGCAGGATCTTTGGTAGCTTGAAATTGTATCAACATAAAAAATTATTTTTTAAAGGAAGAGGATGGGTTCAGGTTCAAGATTGCAATTTAGGAAGATCCTTAACTCACCTCCTCCTATGGACATAGGAAGTCTACAGCTACATATGGAGCAATTTCCTCTTGAAAAAAAACACTGCTGGCTGAGCAACAACTACACATCATATAAGAAAACCACACTGAACAGAGCAGGAGAATCTGGGCCACAATGTTACCACAAACCCCACCTCCAGTGCAACAACCCACAATCTAGAGGGAACTCAAACCCTGAGAAACAAAGAGTTGAACTCCACATCAGGCACCTCAGCTTTTAAGAACCACACCTGAGAGGTGAGCCCCCAAAACATTTCACTTTGAAAACCAGCAGGGTTCACATCCATGATACCCACAAGGCTATAGTGATCTGAGAAATGGCTCTTAGAGGGCTCACTGGTTTGGACTCACCCACCCTAGGGCCAAGACCAGAGGCAGCCAATAGTGCTCTGGCTTTCAGAGCAGGAGGCCCATCTGCTTATACTAAAGCATCGAGCTGAGGAGTAGGCATCTAATTTAGCACACACATCTGAGAGACTGCTGGAACACTCTCCAGGGACAAAAACTGGTGGGCACCATCTTCATGTTCTCCCTTGGCCTTGCTTTAGCCTGAGGGTATCACTTTTTCTTCTTTTTTGTTCCTGTGGGTTCCCCTTTATGCTCCCCCTGTACCTCATTCTCGCCAGTAGATGCTGTCTTTGGGCTTTCCTTCTGCCTTGCTCTAGCCAGTATGTACTTTTTTTTTCTTTTTCCAGCAAGTGCCATCTTTACACTCCCCTTTTGCCATGCGACAGCCAGCAGGCACCATCTTTGTGCTGTCCCTCTACTGAACTGCAGAACACAGTATCTTCCAGAGGGAGTTTTTAAACATCTCTCCTACCTTGATTTGTGTAGCTATCACCCAAGAAAGGCCCCCTTGATTGCCTAGCTCTGATGACCATGGAGGGTTCGCATTCCTGGGTCCCATGGGACTATAACAATCAGAGAGACAGTTTCTGGCAAGCTACCACCCCTGGGCATTGCACGGACAATAGGCTATAACACACCCCTATTCATTCTGTGAATAGGCCTATTCACAAGTTTTTACTTGAGGGTCATCAGACTTCTGGTTTGACACATATGTAGAGGCCCAAGGAGGTGCTCTCAGTGAACAGAGCCCAGTGGATACCATCTTCGTGCTCTCCTCTGCCTCACTCCAGCTTCTCAGAGGAAACAGCTCATACCCTTATCTGGTGCTGACTTTTGCTATTAGTGCCAGAAGACACCTCTACATGGCCTGGCTCTGGTGGCCAGTTACGCTTATGCTCATGCGTTCCACAGGACTATATAACCCATGAAAAAAGAGTTCGTAAACAACTATCACCCGCAGGGCATAGCAAGAAACAACAAACCCAGAAGCTCAATGTCTCTATGAAAGAGGCCTATTAACCCATCATCACAGGTGCAGCCTCAGAAGCAGGCTTATAATGAAACACAAGTCTGAGGACTGACTGTAACCCTTTCCACAGGCCTCAAAGAGCAAACATTATCTTTGTGCTCTCCCTCTGTCATGCTCTAGAGCATCTGTATTTCCCGGAAGCAAACACTTATGCACATCTTGTGCGCTGGTTTTTATGTCTGGTGTCTTTGCACTGCCACCCAGGGGACACCCCTGACCACCCGGTTCTGGTGGCCAAGGGGTGTAGCATTCCTGAGTCCCATGGGACTATGGAACACTCTGAAAGAAGGTTCTTGGCAGGCTTTTACTCCCAGGGCACTGCCAAAGTTACAGAATCTACTTGTTTGGGGGCCAGACACTGTTACCGAAACAATGCCCCGTCCCTGGGGGACTCTCTGTTCTAGGTTAGCCTTTGCCCGCCGCCAGGTATGAACTGTGGCTCTCAGTATTAAAGTTTGGTGAACAGGAAAGGAACTATTTATTCAAAGGTTATACAGGTTTAGAATAATGGCAGAATGTCACCATTAAATTTCAAAGTCCCTTTAAAACACCCACAAATACCCACAGCCCTGCTTCCCCTTGCCAAACCAGGCCAGTCAGGGGTACCATGTCTCAGGAAAAGAAATAGAAGTCCATAGCTCAGCTAGGCTCCCATTCTTAATCCAAAACCGCATCCTCATGGCGGGCTGGGGAATCCTTCTGAATCCTTTCAAACTGCTAAGAGAGAGCTCTGCATCGCTGCTACATCTTGCTTTCCTGCTTCCTAAGCTGTGTGGTCAAGAGAGTCCCCTCTCTGCTCCCAAAACTGTGTGGTTCAAGCCCCAGAATGGCTGCTGCACCTGGGTTTAAATCCCAGCGTGATCTTCCTTCATAACCCCATTTCTGACTCTGCCCACAATCGGCTACACCTGCTGGCACCCCCATAATCTCTGCCTTTCTTGGCTGCCATAGTTAGTCCAGGCAGGTGTGGCCCGGTGACATGGAGCAAATCATCTCCAAGCTTTCACACAGGTACTGTAATCATGGGTCAAAGTCATTCCCATTTTCCTAGCTAGCCTGCTGTTACTGATATGTAAAATAACCATCTTTGCATATCTCTATGAAGCTATCCTGCTATTATTGATGTGCAGAATAAAATAACTCTCAATCCTTGTGCTGCTGCTATTCCCAGCCCCCAAGCTAGGCTTATGGGGTGGCTGGGGGCCGGGAGCTCCTCAGCCTATACCCCATTATACACAAAGACAACAGCGTGAAATACATTCCCAATATTGTTATAAGAGCCCTATTTGCTTGTCCTGAGGCTTCAGTCTGAGGGGAAGGCTTTAGGATTGGCTTTTGGGAAATGCCCTGTCTGGTTTCAGGACAGTCTGGAGGGCCCCAAGACTGGAAATATTCAGGGAGGCCTTGAAGGAACAGGCTCCTGAGGAGACATAACCTGTCCCCACTGGCAGGGGCATAGCTCCTGCCTCTGCTTTGCCATGGGATATCGGTGATCCATGACGAGTAAGTTTTGTCGAGCTAAGGTATACAACCTAAGACACATGTCGATCAAATGTTGGCAGCAGACAAGAAATTGGGGGACAAAGAGAAAGAACCAACAGGCCTGCACCCCTTAGCTCAGTTTGGACTTGGCTGAAGTCCTCATTTTATCCGAAAGAAGTCTCCTTGTCTCTTGGCGGCTCACTCCCTCTGCCTGGCTCAGGCTCGAAACAATGCAGGAGACACTCCTAAAGAGATCTGGTGGTTCCCAGGGAAATCAGGCCTAAAAGTAAATTCTTTAAAGTGTGCTTTGCTCTTCCCTCAGAAGCTACAGCCAACTCATGCTGGGAAGGGAATTTACACTATTCACAGACCCTAACCCTATACCCTTAGGCACTCTTATGTTTACTACACTCTCATGTTTGTCTCTCCTGTTTACCAGTCTCCTCTTGGACCCATGTAAATCAGTGTGTTCCTGCCATTTGTTTTCTTCAAAATATCACCTATTCTCTGTGAACATTAACATACGGATGTAATGAGGTAACCATGCATTCCTGTTACCTAGCCCCACTGATAACCTTTTCAATAAAAGCCTTTGAACAAAGGGACTCTGGGCCTCCCCATTAGAGGGCTGTGCCACGTCCCCTCTCCAGCAAACAGACTACTCTGTTTATTCCCCTCATCTGTGACAACCCAGGGCAGGGCTCTGCGGGATTCAGGGCCCTGCTCCCATCTCAGCTGGCCCCAGACGGTAACCCTCAGATCCGTCTAGGAGCGTGGCACTCCATGTCCCCCATCCAACCCCCCACTGCAGTTTCTGCCCAGACCGTGGATGAGCGGTGACCCCAGGGTGCTTTCCGCAGCAGCACGCCCCATCTAGCTGCGCTACAATTGGCACACGCGGGGGCCACAGGAGCTATTCTTAGGGAATAGGCCGATGAACACCATCTTTGCATTTTCCCTCTGCCTCACTACAGTTCACCAGTAACTCTGAGAAAGCTTATACACTTGTCTGGAGCCCCTATTTCTGTGACTACCACCCAGGGAACACTCCAGATTACCTGGCTCTGGTGGCCAGCGGGATTTATGCTTGCAGTCCCACAGGACTGTATATACATGTGTGTGTGTGTGTGTGTGTGTGTGTGTGTGTATAAATATAAATCTAAAAAAATATATACACATACATATATATAATTTAATGCTGCTTGAGTGTCTGGTTTCCAATCAGCTTCAATCTAGATGGTTACTGAAATCATTTCCTTTTGGACACTAACAGGTCTTGGCACAACCTCAACTACTAGGAGCTATTAAAAGTAAAATACGTTGCTTGGACAATCACAAAAGTTTGAGAGACAACAAAGAGTTAGGGCAGGGCTAAACAACAAGATGCTTCTGCTACACCAGGACAACTCTTCAAGAGTGGGAAAGGTGACTGTTTCATCTCAAACATACAAACCGACACAGAGTCAAAGAAAATGAAGAAACAAAGGAATATGTTCCAAACAAAAGAACAAGATAAAACCTCAGAAAAATTATTTGAAAAATAATGGCTAAAAACTTCCCTAACTTGGAGAAGGAAACAGACATCCAGTTCCAGGAAGCCCAAAGAGTTCCAAAATGAAAAACCCAAAGAGACACACACCAAGACACATTATAATCAGAATATCTAAAATTAAGGACAAGGAGAGAATCCTAAAACAAGAGGAATATAACTTGTTACAAGAAAATCCCAATGAGCTTATCAAAAGATTTTTCAGCTGAAACTCTGGAGGCCAGAAGAGAGTGGCATGATATATTCAAAATGCGTGGAAATAAAAACTTCCAACCAAGTTAAGTATACGATATCTGGCAAAATTGTGATTCAGAATTGAAGAAGAGATAAATTGTTTTCCACACAAGCAAAAATTAAAGGAGTTCATCAACACTAAACCAGCTTTATATGAACTGTTAAAAGGACTTCTTTAAGCTGAAGAGAAAGGGTGCTAATTAGTAACACGGAAACATATGAAAGAATAAATCTGATTGAAAAAGTAAATGTATAATAAAAGTAGTGAACTAATCTCTTATAAAGCTAACATAAAAGTTAAAAAACAAAGGTAGTAAAAATAACTATAACTACAACAATTAAGAGTTAAAGGATACACAAGATAAATAGTTGTAAAATGCGACATCAAAAACATAAAATGGGGTCAGGGTTGATGTAGAGCTTTATAATACAATTAAACGTAAGTTGTTATAAACTTTAAATAGATTGTTATAAATGTACATTATTGTATGTAAACCTCATAATAACCATAAAGCAAAATCTTATAATAGATACACAAAACATAAAGTGAAAGGAATCCAAGCATACAGCTAAAAGAAATGATCAAACCACAAAGAGAGCAAGAGAAGAAAGAAACACAGAGAAACTACAGAACGGCCAGACAATCATTACTAAAATGTCAATAAGCACATATCTATTAATGATTACTTTAAATATAAATGCACTAAATTCTTCAATAAAAGGACAGAGTGGCTGAATGGATTTTAAAAAACCAAGATCCATCTATTTGCTGCCTAGAAGAGACTCAGGTCAGACGTAGAAACACAGAAAGATTGAAATTAAAGGGATGAAAAGTGATATTCCATGCATACAAATGGAAACCAAAACAAAAAAGGCTGGGATAGATATATCAGACTAAATAGACTTTAAAACAAACACTATAATGAGACCCAATGATATTACATAATGATAAAGGGATCATTCCAACAGGATCTAATATTTGTAAATATTTATGCATCAATATAGAGGCACCTAAATGTATAAAGAAAATATTAATATGTATTAATGGATAAATAGACAGCAGTAAATAATAGTAGGGGACTTTAATACCCCACTTAAATAAATGAATAGGTCATCCAGACAGAAAATCAATAAAAGGAGCATCAGCTCTAAACAACACATTAAACAAGATGAGCTTAATAGCAATATACAGAACATTCTTTTTTATTATTATTTTTTTAATCCTCACTCAAGGATATATTTATTGATTTAAGAGAGAGAGAGAGCATCAATGTGAGAGCGAGACATAGATTGGTTGCCTTCCATACACAGCCTGACCAGGGATCAAACCCAGAATCTAGGTGTGGGCCCTGACCAGGAATTAAACCTATCACCTTTTGGTGTATGGGACAGTGCTCCAACCAACTGAGCCACTCAGCTAGGGCGATATATACAGAACATTCTATCTAAAAGCAACAGAATATACTTTCTTCTCAAATGCACCTGGAATATTCTCAAGTACAGATAGCACATTAGGCTGTAAAACAAGTCTTAATACATGTAAGAGGACTGAAATCATGTGAAGCATTTTTCCAACCACAATGGTATGATACTAGATATCAAGTACAAGAAGAAAATTGGAAAATTCACAAATATCTGGAGATTAAACAAACTACAACCAATGGATCAAAGAAGAAATCAAAGGAGAAAATTTTTTACATACCTGGACACAAACAAAATGGAATTACAACACACCAAATTTATGGGATGCAGCAAAAGTTGTTTTAAGAAGAAAGGTCATAGCAATAAATGACTACCTCAAGAAACAAGAAAAATTTGAAATAAACTCTCTAATTTTAGTCCTCTATGAGCTAATAAAAAAACACACAAACAAAACCCAACTTTGTAGAAGGAAAGAAATAACAAAGATCAAAGCAAAAATAAGTAAAATAGAGACCAAAAGGAAAATATTAATGAAACTAAGTTCTGGGTCTTTGAAAAGATAAAAATGGCAAACCAGCAGCTATAGTCACCAAGAAAAAAAAGACTCTAAAAATAAAATCAGAAATTAAAAAATTGTTAAACTTGATACCACAGAGATACAAAGGAGCATAATAGACTACTATGAATAATTATACACCAACAAATTGGACCACCTAGAAGAAATGGATAAATTACTAGAATCATACAACCTACCAAGGCTGAATCATAAAGAAATAGAAAATCTAAACACGAGTTTCTAGTAAGGAGACTGAATCAGTAATCAAAAACTTCCCAACAAGAGAAACAAAGTAAAAAATAAACAAATGGGACTACATCAAACTAAAAAGCTTTTGCACAGCAAAAGAAACCATCGACCAAATGAAAGGGGAACCCAATGGATAGGAGAACATATTTGCTAATGATACATCTGATAAGGAGTTAAGTTCCAAAATATATAAAGAATTTATACAACTCAACACCAATAAGACAAACAATCCAATTAAAAAATGGGCAAAGGACTTGCATAGACACTTCTCCATAGAGGACATACAGATACCCAAAAGACATATGAAAAAGTGCTCAATGTCACTAATCATCAGAGAGATGCAAATTAAAACCACAGTGAGATATTATCACCTCATGGCTGTCAGAGATGCTATCATCAATAAATCAAAAACAAGTGCTAATGAGGATGTGAGAAAAGGGACCCCTCATGCACTGCTGGTGGATATGCAGGTCAGTGCAGGCACTGTGGAAAGCAGTATGGAGTTTCCTCAAAAAATTAAAAATTGGATCTGCCTTTTTACCCAGCACTTCTACATCTGGGGACATATCTGAAGAAACCCAAAACATTAATTCAAAAGAACATATGCACTCCTATGTTCTTTGCAGCATTATTTACAATAGCCAAAATCTGGAAACAGTCCAAATGCCCATAAAAAAATGCTCATCAGTAGATGAGTGAATAAAAAACAAGGAAACCTTACCTTTTGTGATAACATGGATGGACCTGAAGATTATTATGCTAAGTGAAATAAGCGCGTCAGAGAAAGACAAATACCATATGATCTCTTATGTAGAACCTAATAAACGAACAAAATAAACTGACAAGCAAAATAGAAACAGAGGCACGGTATATGGAGCAGACTGACAGCGGTCAGAGAGGTCAGGGGTTGGGGGAATAGATGAAATAAAGTGAAAGGATTAAGCAAAAAAATATATATATACACACACACACACACACATACATACATATCTGGGTGTAAATACACACACACAGACAACAATGTGGTGATAGCGAGAGGAAAAGGGGGCGAGTAGGTAGAGGTGGGCAAAGGGGGGATAACTTGGGATGAAAAGAGACTTTGATTTGGGCAAAAGGCACACAGTGCAATGGGAAGATGATGTTTTGTTGAGTTGTACACTTGAAGCCTGTATGGTTTTATGAGCCAATGTCACCCCAATAAATTAAATTTTTTAAAAAACTCCAAACAAACAAAAGTCCAGGACCAGAGAGCTTCATGGGTGAATTCCAAACATTTGAAAAAGAATTAATACCAATCCTTCTCAAACTCTTCCACAAAAAGTAGACGAGGAAATACTTTCAAACTCATATTATGTGGCCAGCATTACCCTAACACCAAAATCAGGGAAGGATGTCATAAGAAAATTAAATTACAGACCTATATCCCTAATGAACATAGATAGAAAGATCCTCAAAAAATATTAGCGAACTCAATTCAACAACATGTTAAAAGGATAATACACCATGAGCAAGTGAGATTTATTACAGAGATGAGTGTTTCAACATCCACAAATCAATCAGCAGGATACATCATACCAATAAAATAAAATAGAAAAATCATATAATCATGTCAATATATGCAGGAAAAGCATCTGACAAAATTCAACACCCATTTATGATTAAAAACACTCAACAAACTGTGTATCGAGGAAAGGTACCTCAATATAATAAAAGCCATTACAACAAGCCCAGAAATGATCATACTCAATGGTGAAAATATGTAAGATTTTCCTCAAAGATCAGAAACAAGGCAAGGATGTTCACTCTTGCCACTTTTATTTAATATGATATTGAAAGTACCAGCCACATAAATGAAGCAAGAAAAAGAAATCTTAAAAATCCAAACTGGAAAGGAAAAAATAAAACTGTCATTATTTTCAGATGACACAATATATATAAAATACCTTAAAGACACCAACAAAGGCAAAGTTAGAACTAATTTAAAAATTAAGTAAAGTTTCAGGATACAAAATTAATATAAAAAAATCTGTTGCATTTCTATACTCTGATACAAACTACCAGAAAAATGAATTAAGTAAACAATCCCATTTACAATTACACCAAAATGAAAAAAATACCTAGGCATAAATTTAACCAAGGAGGAGAAAGACTGTACAATGAAAACTATAAAACATTAATGAAAGAAGCTAAACTAGACACACAAAAAAAAGATATTCCATGTTCATGGATTAAAAGAATCAATATTGTTAAAATGTCCATACTACCTAAAGCAATGCACAGATTCAATGTAATCCCTATCAAAATTCCAATGACATTTTTCATAGAAATAGAACAAACAACTCTAAAATTTGTATGAAACTACCTAAGACCCTAAATAACCAAAACAATCTAAAGAAGGAAGAACAAATCTGGTGGAATCACATGATCTGATTTTAAACTCTATTAAAAAGATATAGTAATACAGTATGGTTTAGGAATAAAAACAGATATATAAATCAATTTGAACAGAATTGAGAGTCCAGAAAAAAAATCCATGGATATATGGTTAATTGACTTACGACAAAGGAGCCAAGAATATACAATGGGGAAAGGGAAGTTTCTTCAATAAATGGTGTTGGGATAATTGGACAGCCACATGCTAATGAATGAATCTAAACCACTGTTTTATACCATAAACAAACATTAACTCAAAAGGGATTAAAGACTTGAATGAAAGACCTCAAACCATAAAACTCCTTGAAGAAAACATAGGTGGTAAATCCTTTACATAAATCTTGGCAATGATTTTTTTTAATCTGACACCAAAAACAAAAGCAACAAAAGCAAAAATTAACAACTAGAACTATATCAAATTAAAAAATTTCTGCACCACTAAGGAAACCATCAACAAAATTAAAAGTTAACCTATTAAATGTGAGAAAGTATTTGCAAGTCATAAATCTGATGAGGTAAATAAATATATATGAGGGGGGACCCAAAAAAATGGAATTGATTTATTAAAAACTTGTGTATTTATTCTTACATGTTTAAACTTCAGTCACCTTCGAAATACTCACCATTTGATGCAATACACCTATCAAAATGTTTTTTCCATTGCTCAAAACAGTTTTTGAACTTGTCAATTTTGATGTCTTCTAGTGCTTCTGCTATTTTTTGTTTCACCTCTTCCACACAAGCAAAACATTTCCCTTTGAGGACGTTTTTCATCCAGGGAAACAAAAAAAAGTCACTTGGGGTGAGATCAGGTAAACAGGGAGGGTGGGGTACAAGGGTCCTGCCATTTTTAGTCAAAAACTGCTGATCGCTCAGTGCAGTATGGACAGATGCATTGTTAATCATCTATCATGAAATGGGCAAATGTATTTAGTCTTCAAAAAAAAATTTTCACTGAACTCAAACTCAGCCTCTCATAACACCACCAGCTCATACACTGATACAGATGGATTCCTAGAACACTCACCTAGCAGGGGAAGCCTGTACTACAAGAGGCCCAGCCTCCAGAAGATAATTTTGGTTTTCTTTATTGGGTCCCCCCTTATATATGTAACTCATACAATTCAACAGCAACAACAACAACAACAACAACAACAACAACAAAATCCAAAAAATGGGCAGAAATCTTAATAGACATTATTTTGCCCCCAGAGGACAGATAGCCAACATGGACCTTGAGGACACCATCCTAACTGAAATAAGTCAGCAGAGAAAGATAAATACTGTATGATCTCATTCATATGTGTAATCTAAAAACAAAACAAAAAAGTAAATCTTATAGATACAGAGAACTGATTGGTGGTTACCAGAGGCGCAAGTAGGATGTAGGACAGAAGAAATGGGTGAAGGGGGTCAAAAAGTACAAATGTCCCTTAATTTAAAAAAATCATGGGAATGTAATGTATAGCACTGTGACTACAGAAAATAATACTATATTGTGTACTTGAAAATTTCTAAGAGTGTAAATCTTAAAAATTCTCATCCCAAGAAAAAAATAATTTTTGTAATTATGTGAGGTGACAGATGTTAACTAGACTTATTATTATGGTATTAATTTGATGATGTATACAAATGGTGACTCATAATGTTGTACACGTGAAACTAATACAGTTATATGTCAATTATACCTCAATTTAAAAGAAAAAAGAGAAGAAGATGAGAAAGAGTTCAGAGAAAAAAAATCCCAGGACTTGATCAAACACAGGAAATAAGAGAACATCATCAAAGGAAACTCAGGTTTCTAGCATAGGTGGCTTGGTTTATATAATTCAATTTACCATTATAGGAAACCAAAAGATAAAAGCAACTTCCAGTAAAACAAACTACAGTAGGCTCAGCACTACTAATATTGAATCTGTAGTTGGAAACTTAGGCTGGGGAGGAGGGGCTACAAATGAACAGTATACATCTTGATTTGATTACTTTATTCATTTAAAAAGTATATTTGAGAATCCTTTAAAGTTGCTAGGAATCTAGACCATTAAATTATAAAAATGAGTAAGAAATGGTCACTGCCCTTGAGGGACTATTAGTAATCCAATAGAGAAATGGAATCAATCTGTAAGCAAAGATTAGAGGCTGGTGAAGAAATTCTCAGGGGATGATGGGTTCATTCTCAACATTTGCCACACATTTAGCGTCACCTAGGGGAACTTCTAATGCTCAGTCCACACTCTGGGGGTGGAGTCTAGGCATCAGTGGTTGTTTAAACTTTCCAGGTGATATGATGTGCAGCCAAAATTAAAAGAGCAGAATCAATTCAGAAGAGAGCACCTGGGATACCTCTTCCTTTGAAAGATTTGGCAATAATGTGGAAAACAGTGTGGAGAAAGACAAGAGAGGGAAATAAGGGAGTATGGTTGAAGGAGCTCCTGCCTCATAGTTTGATGATTTATCATTCCTCTGCAAAGAAAAAGTACTAATGGCTGTGAATAATGGTGTATGAGAATAAGGTAGGCATGTTAAGGAAAGTAACAAAGTTTTGCAGAAGGCTCTGAAAAGAGTTTGAAAAGGAGTTGATTAGAAGAAGCAAAAGCATTTCTAGGGAGTTATAAAGGTTTGGTGTAAGTAGGCAATCATTCATTAGTAGGTAGTAGCATCAATCTACAAGGTTGTGTAATTTTCCTTAATGGCGGTGGGAGTTTGAGAGCAAGAACAGAGAAAACATTCATTTGGGAATGTAGGTTGATGGGTCACAAGGATGTAGGCAGTTGAGAATGCTGTTTTGGGAGTTTTTTTAAAAAGGGGGAGAGTAAAAATGAGGCATGGGATTACAAGGCCTTAATGATGATGTAAACAAACTAAATGAGTGAAGAAGAAAGAGCAATCCAATGCCAGATGAATTTTGACAGATGAATTCAATCAGAAGCCAGCTCAAAATGTCTTAATACAACCTCCTCTATCCTAATAGTTAATACCCTATTCCTCTACATTCTCACTCTCACCCAATCTTATACAAACATTTATAGTTGCAGTTCTCATACTGTGTTTTACTTTACAAACTGTTTCCTACATTACAATGCAAACTCCTTTACATATGGGCCCAAGTTTTAGTCATCTTTAAATCCATATTTCAACAGTCTTCCCAATAAATCTAACAAGTAGAAGTATCAGCTCTAGCATTTCTTGTTTGCTTATATTTGTATTATTGCCTTTAATGATGGTTTCTTTGGTTAAAAACTTAGTAAGTTGATTTCCGGTCAAGATGACACCACAGGTAGACATAGCTAGCCTTTTTGCACAACCACATCAAAATTACAACTAAAATATAGAACAACCATCACTCAGAATCACCAGAAATCGAAGTGAATTGGTGTCTGATAACTAAGGGATTAAGGAAACTGCATCCATCCAGACTGAAAGGAGGGGCACAGATATGGGTCCCTCACCCATGCGTGGTAGATAAAAATTCAGGAGGGATCTCTCAGGAGCAAGGAATCCAAGCCTCACATGAGGCCCACTAGGCCAGGGTTCCAGTGCCAGGAAGATAAGTCCCCACAACTTCTGACTGCAAAACCAGTGGAGCTTTGGTTGGTGGAAGAAACTTCTGGAGCACCAAGCAGTTCCTCTTAAAGAACCCACAGACAGTCTCACCTACTCGGACTCTCTCCATGGTAGCAGCTTGAAAGTTACCAGTAGCATAGAGGGACAAAATGAAGTATCTGGCATCAAGGTGAGCAGATGTCATTGTCCTTTTCTAAACCTTCCCCTGACAGAGCCAGCAAGCTGATGCCATCTGAGATTCCATCAACCTAGCTAACTCTGTTTGATCCACCTTGGAGATCCTCAGAGACTGCACCCCACCCAACTTACAGGCCCACATAAGCTGCCTTTCCATATGAAAAGCTGGTCTTGGCTCATGCTGTACAACTTCCTAAATCCTCTCAAAAAAGCAACAGCTGGCCTCAGCGGGCCCCATGCCCATCATGAGCAGCAGCCAGCCTAGATTCATAACTTGGCTTCACCTGGAAATCTCCAAACCCAGCACAATCAGCCATCTCAGACTGCTTTATGTCTCATGCAGAGTAGCCCCAGGAAAAAAACACAGATGGGGGCGGACCTTGGCCTGTACCACCCAGGAAAACCCAGGGTGAGCGCACCCTGTGGACAGCTACAGACCACCTCCCTGCCTCTGCAGAGCTGATCCTCCATGAAGGGTGGATGTGTTACAGTCTGTCAGGGCCTGGCAGGTCCACTCGAGATTCAGGTAGATGGAAAAAAATGGCATGGAGCCATGGGGATGCTTGACACACCTTTATCCAAAGGTGGGCAAGCCACGCAGGCCTCAAGCTGCGTGTCTATGCCTGTGTGCACAGTGAGAAGTCCCTACCTTCTTAAGTACTAGAACAAACGAAGCCGGCAAAAGGCCAAACTGTTAGGTAATATAGCACAATTCTGCACCTGGGAGCCCAATTCATGTTATGGGAACCATTTACTGGACCCAGTCTCAAAGCTATGAGAACAATACTTTATCAGGCCCCTTCAAGGTCATGAGAAACTGCTTCCCTTAGTTACCCAGACACCTGGGTGAGGAAGCCAAATTGCCCCCATTTACCCTACAATCCACCCCTCTGTGTCCTCACCGCACAATCTACATGAGGATGTCTTCAGAGATGTTCCCTTGGCAAGGAGGGCAGAGCGCTGTGCCCATAAACCACAACAGCAGTATAGACTACAGCAACAGGCAAGCAAAACGTAAGTGCTGCTGCCCAAGACAGAAAGAACCCACTGCCATTCAGTGGTTAGGGATAACCACCATTCCCGCAAGGATCGCCTGTCAGGTATTCAATAGCAGGGGTCTCAGAGGCTAATGCCCATAAAGCTTGACTTACATTGTGGTGGACATTAGGAACATATACACAGCATTCTGCTCCTGCTAGGGCATATACCCCACCTTGGGATGCAGTGAGTATATCTAAAACCATACGATTTTGCAAGGCTACTTTTCTTAATTGTTACACTTCCTCATTTAACAGGCTTAAGGAATCATGTGTTGCATTCAGTGCATGAACAATAGGCAAAGCCAAAGCAGTTCTCTAAGTTTCAGTAACTATGGAAGCAGCTTAAGGAGAAAAAAACAGCTAATGGATAATACTACCAGGGAGTATATACTTTACCTGGTGTCATGCTTTAAACTCTTCCCAATTTGTTGCCTGGCTTATAAGAGTATTCTGAACTCAAGCAGCCAAATAGGGCCATTCCCCAGGTATAATGACCAGTCCATTTTTCAGGCAGGTAAGGCCACCCATGTGAGCCACACACCCAGAAGGCTCCAGTAGGAATTGCAGCCCATGTATTCTCCTGCAACTCCCAGAAATGCTCCAGAGCCAGAGTCTGACACAGACCTGTCAGAGTCCAGCCCCCCTGGAATTGTCCTTTGGGGTTCTCAATTCAAAGGGGAGCTGTTTCAGCCAGCTCCATCACTTAGCTGTGAGCCACCCCGAGGCATCCCATATGGAGTTGCCACTTAATGGCCAGGGCCGGTCATGCCACTGCTCTGCTCCAGCATAGATATCAGTCCAGGTCACATTCCACAAGGGATGTCTGTTGTTCCACTCGTTCTGGAGCCAAGTCCAATTGGCGACAAAAGCAGGAGAAATGCATCATAGAAGCCCAGAAGATGTGTTCAGTGGGATTTCTGTGCAGACCCAGCACCCTGATTGGTTAGCCACTGAGGCATAGGTATGAACCCAGTCCAGTAACGTGTTACTTTGCACCTTAGGGGGGAAAAGATGGAGCAGTTATAGGCACCAGTAAAGGCAAGTAACGACCCTCAGGTAACATACAAGTGAGCTTCTGGTCAGCTGACAGGACAGTGGCTTGCAGAGGAGGTCTTCCTGGGTGAGAATACCAGACATTCCATGCGTCAATTGGGAGCTCAGCATCTACTTGCAATAACAGGAGTGAACTCATTATGGGCCATAAGGAAATCACAAAGGGTCCAAGAAGCAGCATTTCATGGTCTGCTGGCCCTGGATATGTCACCTTTAAGATTGGGGGCCAGGTCCCAATCACCCAGGGCACTATTTGCAAGTTTCTCTCCACCCATTGTCCCCAAGGGGCAACAAGAGCCACCCAACGCATATGAGGGGGTTTTATTTGCCAAGGCCAGGTCCAAGAGGCTGTTTGCCCTAGCCAGGTCCTCCAGAGTGGGCAAGAGAATATTTCCCTGTTTTCCCATGACTGTTCTCAGCAAAGCATCCTTAGTCTGTACCTGCAGCTGAATGGGAGCTGAATGAGAGTTGCAGAGCTGGCCCTGCTCCCTGACTCCTCTCATTTAGAGTCTGGAGGACAGTCCATAAGTGTTTCATCCAGCCCCTCAGCATGGGAGTGGCAGCTGCAGCTCCCAGGCCCTGCTTTAAGAGACCATTATACTGTTCAATCATCCCAGCAGCTTGGGGATGATAGGCCGCATGGAATTTCCAGTCAATCTGCAAGTCTCGAGCCCATTGTTGTACCAAGGCCCCTATAAAATGTGACCCCTGATCACTTTCAATGATTAAGAGTCGTCCATAAGAAGTACTTAACTGCTTGAGGGCAGCTATTACTGCTCTCTGATCTGGGTGTTGTGCAGGATAAGCAGCTGAGTCCTATGACCATGTCCACACCTGTAATACCATACTTATATCCCTCAAACTAGGTAGAGGCCCAATTACATCCACCTGCCCCGGGTCAGCGGTACTCATCCCTGCACCACCTGTCCAGTAGTTCCCATAGACCTTTGGGCATGCTCTCATGAGCAGACAACACACATCTCAAAAGCTTCTTGTACCTCTGCTAAGGTAACAGGTAACCCCCAAGTCTTCATAGTGGACCACATAGTCTTTTGTCCAGCATGTAAGAGGTGACAGTGTAGCCATTGAGATACTTCTCTTCCTGAGGGACTGGCAGGTACCATTTCTAGCCACCAAACCTTGGCTAGAGCATCAGTCTCATCATTCCCAGGGGAAGCAAGATGTTCATGTCTAGTAACATGATATATAGTGATTCATTTCTGGTGGCTTAACTCCCATAAGCCTTTCCACAAAGCCTGTCCCCGCAATGGTCTATTCATAACCATCCATTTATTTGTATGTCAGGTAGAAATTCATAACACTTGCCCTCTGTACACTGCCCAACTACCTGTACAAATAGTCAGGGGTGGTGCCTCATTAGTAGCCACGAGCCACATAGCTCAGAGTTCCACCCACTTGCTACTCTGTCCCACGCCAGTGTCAAATCAGGTTGTGTCTGTCTCTGGTTGAATGGCTATGGCTGTCCAACACAGCAGGCTGACCCTACAGGACCCATCAGTGTACCAAGCATCTGAGGAGATAGGTGCCTACCCTCTAGGGAAGGGGCTAGCTTCTATTTATTCTATAGGGAGAGAAACAGTAGGATTTTCATTTATATAAGTAACAGGACCTAGCACTTCCTGTAGCTCAGCCCATAAGCGGCTAGTGGACAGAGTATGCCTTTGTTGCAGATAAGCCCCCCATTTAGCCAACGTGGGTGCCTGAGCCATCCCACTCTGAGGCTTTGCCACCCCGTCCCTAACGCACCTTGCAATGAGATACGTGGTCCTAACTGTCATGGGGGCAGTGCCTGTTATAGCCTCCATGGCCAACTGGGCAGCATAGGCTGCATCCAGCTGCTTTTCAGTCAAGGAGTACCCTGCCTCTGCTCCCTTCCATAGTTAGGACCAGGAACCCAAGGGTTGGCGTAGCCTTTCCAATCGCTGCGACAAACCCCATCCAAACCCTTCTTGTGTCACATATACATCTAGCTCATAGGGTTTAGCAGGATCCAGAGCATGCAAGGCCTGGGTGTGCTTAATGATGTGCTTCACTCCTTGGAACGCTTGTTCCAAGGTTCGGGTCCAGTCCCAGTTCACTCTCTTTTTCACCAGAGCATACAAGGGAGGAATGACCTGGGCTAGATGGGGCACAAAATTCTCCAGTACCCCAACAGGCCCACAAATGTCTGGAGCTGTCTCACAGTGGTACGGGTCGGATATATGCCTGAATTTTATCTATTACCACATCAGGGATGACTTTTTTCTTACCCAACCACACAACGCCCAAGAATTTGACAGATAATCCAGGCCCTTGCAGCTGGGTTTCGTTGACTGCCCTGCCACATGACTTCAGATGGGACAGCACTTGTGGCACTGCTTTCTCTAATTCTGCTAAAGAATCACCGGTTAGTAAAATATCATCAATGTAATGGAACGGGCGTACTTCTAGAGGCCATGGCCACTTAGCCAGGTCCTCTGCCACAAGCCCATGACAGATGGTTGGGCTGTGCAAGTACCCCTGAAGGAGCACTGTAAGGGCCGGCCTTCCCAGGTGAAGTCAAACTGATCTGACTCTCCAGAGCAAGGGCAATGGAGAAAAAGGCATTTGCAAGACCAGCTACAAAGTGGCAAGTTCCCAGCTCATTAGTTAATTGGTCCATCAAGTCCATCACAGAAGGGACCACTGCATGTAATGGGGGAATGACCTTACTGAGCTCCCCATTATCAACTATCATTCTCCATGTGCCATCTGGCTTTTTTACTGGCCACACAAATGACGTAAAAGGTCTGTGAGCAGCCCTAAAGATCCCCACCTTCTCAGCCTCTCCTATAGTGGCCATAATTTCCTCATGTACCTGGGGGCAAGTGGTGTTGTTTCACTGCCATCACTCCTTGTGGAGGTGGCAATTGCACAGAGGGGGTGATTAGCATGTCCCCACAAAATGGCTTTTACCATTTGCACCTGCAGGTGAAACTCTCCTGCAGTCCGTGTGTAGCCACAAACCCTGCAGTATATCTATACCCAGGATATACTCAGGAATGGGGGACACATAGACTGTGTAGTCACGGGAGCGGGGCGGGGGGGGGGGGGTAGCAAATAGCTGGTACATAGAGAGAGCTGTACAGCCCTTTACCCTCACACTTTGTCCCTCATAACCATCGACAGAGACCTCAGGACCCGGAAACTTCTCAGGGTTTCCATGTAAGAGGGGACATTCAGCTCCTGTGTCCACCAAGATCTAATGCTAAACATTTGCAGGGGACCAATGAATAGCCAATTCAACATGCGGCCTCCAGTCCCTACTCTTCTCCTGCAGATGGGGCCTGTGGCCTCTCCCCTAGCCGAAAGTCCAAAGGATATCTCTTCCTGTGTCTTGTGTGGATGGCGCAGCCAGACGATCTTCTAGCCAGACCGCATGGGCTTCTCGGGTCTCTCAGGGCGCACCCCCGATTTTCCTGCCATTTTCTTCTTCTGGGGCTCCAGGAAGCGCTGGTCAGCGTGCAACTGCTTCCAGAGCTCTAACAGGTATGTGTTCAGTTTCCTTACAATCTTAGTGCTATTGACTCCAGCCCCTAAAAGATCTGACCACATCTGCATTCTGGTCGCCCACGGGGAGGCGCTGTTTGACTGAGGAACAATGGAACTCTGAGAAACCAGCGGAGTAGCTTTTTGCTGGCAGTGAGACTCTGCCTCTCCCAGGCTAGCCACCATTGTCATGACATTTATGCTACGACAGACATACAGCCTGAGAATCACCATCAGAGAACCAAAGGAGGTAAGGGAAGCACACAGGAGCACAAGATCCCACAATCCAGCCATGAAACCTTCATCATCTGGGCCTGGTATTTTGGGATTGAACATGGCCTGGTGCATGCCCAACTCCCACGAGATTTCTTCTAAATCTGTAAAGGACTGCCACTTGCTCACTGTGTCCAGCACATCACCTGCATTTGCCCAGACAGGATGGATAACCGCCATTACCCACTCCATCAAAGAATGTGAGCCCTACCCCACACTGTGCCTCTGGCTATTCTGCAGCCCCGGTACAGGAAAGAGTGTGTTATGATGGATGCTAACTTCTCTATCTCAGTATCAGTACACATGATACTATCCACTCTAGAACCCTTAGGCACAAGAGCCATGCAGCTAAGGGTTCCCCGGGTCACTGGCGAAACTGATTCACGAGGTTGACCAGTTCAGCCTGTGTATGGGGTCTGTAAGGGGTATGCTCTACCATCTGCATTGGACCCAGGGCTGCCGCCCCACCCCAGGCATCATAGGTTGTTGGGACTTCATCTTCTGTAACACTATGGGGTGGGCCTTCCGGGAACTCGATTCCACATTGACATCACCTTCCTCCGACTCATCTGCTGCAGCAGGAGACAGGGATTGCATTGCTGTTCCGCTGCTCACAGAGCTTCTTCCAGAGCACCATTTCTAGCTTCCAGGACTTCTTCTCATACTTGGAGCTTGCATAGTTTTGCTGCATCACAAAGTGTAGTTTCTATCTCAGCTTGCAAAGCTGAAAGAAACACCCAGCCTATGGATCCCATGGCCACACGGGTGCAGGGCTGCTCCAGGGTCTCCTCAACCTCCTGTAGGGCTTTCTCCATGGTATCAGGTGCACCACTGGTATCGGACCACTCCCTGGGTGGGGCCCATGATGACAGGAGGCTTGCACCGGGTTCCACATCCTGGTAGCAGGCCACCCATCAAGGGTTCCCTCAGGAGACCCCCGGGACCCTTCCATTTCCGCACTGTAAGAATCCTGCCAACTATGCCAATTGTGTTGCTGCCTGTCAAGGCCTGGCAGGTCCACCTGAGATTCAGGTAGATGAAAGAAAATGGCGTGGAGCCATGGGGATGCTTGACATGCCTTTATTCAAAGGTGGGCAAGCCACGCAGGCTATAAGCAGTGTGTATGCCTATGTGCACAGTGAGACACCCCTACCTTTTTAAGTACTAGGACAAACAAAGCCGGCAAAAGGCCAAACTGTTAGGTAACATAGCATGATTCTGTGCATGGGAGCCCACTTCATGTTATGGGAACCATTTATTGGACCCAGTCTGAAGGCTATGAGAACATTACTTTATCAGGCCTCTTCAAGGTTGTGAGACACTGCTTCCCTTAGTTTCCTGAGTGACACCTGAGTGAGGAAGTCAGATTGCCTCCATTTACCCTACAGTGGAAATTGGTGGTCAGTGGTCACAGCCAGTCCTTGCAGCTGACTGGCCTGGGTAAATCCCTCTCACTGATTTGCCAACAGCAACCAATTCTCAACTACAAAAGGAGGCTGTACTCAACCTACACAGAGGGCACACCTTAAGTACCCAGCTTGGACGATAGGGGAGGCTGTGCCACTGGACCCTACAGAACACCTACTATACTAGGCCACACTACCAAGACAGGGAGTCAAAGCAGCTGTACCTAATACATAGAAATAAACACAGGCAGGCTGCCAAAATGAGGAAACAAAGAAACATGTCCCAAATGAAAGAATAGATCAAAACTCCAGAAAAAGAGCTAAAAGAAATGGAGATAAGCAATCTATCAGATGCAGAGTTTAAAACACAGGTTATAAGGATGCTCAGCAACTTGAAAATGATACAGTCATAAACAAAGGATATGCTAATTGAAATAAAGAACAATTTGCAGGGAAACAACAGTAGAGTGGATGAAGCTGAGAATCAAATCAATGATTTGGAACATAAGGAGGCAAAAAACAACCAATCAGAATAACAAGAAGAAAAAACAATTTTTAAAAATGAGGATAGTATAAGTAGCCTCTGGGACAACTTCAAGAGGTTC
This sequence comes from Pteronotus mesoamericanus, assembly GCF_021234165.1. Classification (NCBI taxonomy): domain Eukaryota; kingdom Metazoa; phylum Chordata; class Mammalia; order Chiroptera; family Mormoopidae; genus Pteronotus; species Pteronotus mesoamericanus. The sequence continues at coordinate 12,613,463 of NW_026555077.1, forward strand.
AAATTCACACCATAGGGGTACCAGAAGGAGAAAAGAAGAACAAGAAATTGGAAATATATTTGAAAAAAATAATGAAAGAAAACTTCCCTAATTTGTTGAAGGAAATAGGCATGCAAGTTTAGGAAGCACAGAGAACCCCAAACAAGATGGATGCTAAGAGGCCCACCCCAAGACACATCATAATTAAAATGCCAAAGATTAAAGATGAAGAGAGAATCTTAAAAGCAGCAAGAGAAAATCAGTTAATCACCTACAGGGGAGTTCCCACAAGGTTCAGCTGATTTCTCAAAAGAAACTTTGCAGGCTAGAAGGGATTGGCAAGAAATGTCAAAGTTACAAAAAGCAGGGACCTATAGCCAAGATTGCTCTACCCAGCAAAGCTATCATTTAGAATCAAAGGGCAGATAAAGTGCTTCCCAGAAAAGGTAAAACTAAAGGAGTTCACTGGCATCAAGCTATTATTATATGAAATGTTAAAGGGACTTATTTAAGAACAAGATCAAAACTATAAATAATAAAATGACAAAAGTGCATGTCTATCAACAATTGAACCTAAAAAGCAAACTAAGCAAACAAGAAGTACAGAGATAGAATCATGGATAAGGAGAGCATTTTGATTGTTGCCAGATGGGAGTGGGGAGTGGGAGAATGGGTGAAGAGGTGGGGGGACTAAGATGTACAAGTAGGTAGTTACAGAATAGCCATGGGGATGTAAAGTATAATATAGGAAATGGAGTAGCCAAAGAACCTAAACGCATGACCCATGGACATGAATAATGGTTGGGGGATTGCCTAAGGGAGTGGGTGTTATTGGGTGGAGGTAGGCAAAGGGGGAAAAATCAGGACAACTGTAATAGCATAATTAATGAAATATAATTTTAAAAATAAAGATTAAAAATATTTAATCTTTAATATTTTAAATATTAATAAGAATTGGACTTCTCCAATATTTGTCCATTTTTGTGAATACTTATTTAGTTAAAACTTGATAGATAATACAATCTACAAACTTAATCAGTCATACTATACTATATGATCATATGCTGAAGTAAATAAAGGAAAGTACTTTCAACTCTTCCAGACTGGAATCCCCACTCTTCCCTTAGGATACTTCATTTATTCTCTGTGACATATCTATCTAATAAATGCAATATGAGGACACCAGTGTCAATCTGTAGCCAGTCAGCCAGGGTCCAGCTACTTGCTGCCATGTGCATGAATAACAGAAAGATTTGTAGGGGAAGGAAAGAGGTTTTTATTAACAGGGTACCCAATTTGAGGAGGTTGGAAGTATTCCTGTTCCAAGGCAACCTCTTCCACAAAACACAGAAATTCCCATGTTCCCAGAAAAGTTGAAGTGAAAAATCATGCCCAAAAGTTCCCCATCATTCCTTATCTGTCCTTGTGGAGCTGGAAATTTTTACACGATCCATCCTCAGGCTCTCTCTCTGGTGTGCTCTCGTGTGTTTCAGCATCACCATCACCTCATGAAGCTCTCTCTCTCTCTTTTTCTCTCTCAGGGTCTGGGGAGTGCTGCCTAGTCAATTCAGACGGTCATGCAGGGGTAGCTCCATTATAGGGCCCCAGTGCCTGAGGCCGCCTGTATACCTGGGGCTGAGGAATGTTCCCAGCTCACACCTCTGGGTGTAGCTCTCAGAGTGAGAGAATGGAAGCAGTCAAGGACAAGTGGTGTGTTGAACAGCATCCCTAGGGCTGGGGCCCCACTTGGCATATCCCTGCACAGGACTGTCTCTGCGAGCTGGCCTGCAACCATGAGAGGCCTAAGCCTCAAGTAGGCCCAGTGCCTGCTTGTACCGTAACTTCTCCGGCAAGCACTCCCCAACTGGGGTGCAAGGCAAAGAAGAGAGGGAGGCTTCTGCAGGCATTCTGTTTTAAAGTTCTCCCCCAAAATTCCATGCACTGTGGGAGTGTCTGGCTTTTCAACCAATGTTGCTCAGTGTCAGCCATGTTTCTCAAAGTCATCTTTGTCCCTCCTCTGACCACCATTTTGCAGAAGGGGGCAGAAGTTTCCCAGCAGCACACTGGTGCACAGCATCTCAGCCTGAGGCGGGGCATCCAGCCCCTGCTGTGGCTTGCTGACCTCCACCATATACATGTGGTTTGATCTTTTCAGCCTCACGCAGCCTCAGTACAAGCTCCTTCCAGCTAGGTCATGAGTTGCTCAGCTGCCAGGGCCACACATGTATTTACTGTTGCCTTGGGCATCAGCCTCTTCCTGTAGCCCCTCCTCTGTTAGTTTGCACTTTGCTGCTTGGTTGCCTTGCCAGGCAGTGCATGCTGATGTGGCTGGTTTGTTTACAATTGCCTGGGGTGGCCTCCTCCTGTGGCTATTTCAATCTGCAACCTCAGGGTTTCTCCCTGTCCTTCTGTGGGGTATGTGCTAGTGCTGATGGATAGGGGTCTCTCCTGGACTGGGGTCCCCCTCTGCTCCCCAGCAATTTGGCCTGACTCACCCTGTTATGAATCCATATATTCTTTTGATTGATGAAAAAAATTATTAGATAAAAATAATTACAAACCAAACTTCTAATATTTTTTTCTGAACCACAGTGGATCATCTTGTATAGCCCATGAAGTATACAACACCCTCACTTTAGATGTCATTGGTCTGAATATGAGGAAGTGAACTCCTTATTGGCACTACCAAAAATATTAAAATACGTATCATACTATCTAAAATGCCATTTAATAAAAGTTTATTTTTTTAATCTACAAACTTTTAGGAGGATTTCAGATACTCAGCACTTTGTATGAGCTTAAAAAGATCGCTTTCCTAACACCATGCATTATTGGAATATGAAGGTAATATAGGGGAGAGAAAAAGAAAACATTAACAGGTGGTTTGGAACTCTTACAGAAAGACCAAGCCTACAAATTAGGATTAAGGTTACTAGGTACAGGCTGGAAGTAAACATTTAAGAGTACACTGGATTCCTCCTTGGCATTTCCTCACACTTGTAAGTACTTATTCAATTTCTGTCTTACCATATTAGTTATAATTTCCCATGACAGCTAGAACTGTCTTTTTGCCTGCAATATTTGTTGTCACAGGAACAATGCCATGTGGCACAGAATAGATGTTCAAAAAAAGTATTTACTAAGTAAATGTATGAAAGAAAGAAGTGGCCTAATTGAAGCCACAAGTAAGAAATTAATCAAAAAGAATAGAATAAAAAAAAAGTGCTAAACATTGAGCTTCATGAATTCCCTACAGTAAAGCCATCAGAAGTGCCAGCAGTGTGGAATGAGACAGTCCAGGAGGTAGCAGGAAAACCAGGGGTATGTTGATGGGAAGGGGGTGAGTAGATTCAATATGGAAGTCTGAGAAAAGGTCATTTGATTTATCAAGAAGATAATTGGCAACCTCAAAAATGCTATTTAGGTATAGTTACAGAAGTAGAAGTCACCTTCATGGAATTAGGAAGGAAATGGGTAATAAGAAAATAAAATCGGTACCCTAGTCTTATGAATTTGTCAGTGAAACAAGAGAAACGGTATTATTGCTATAGAGATCTCAACAGGAACAAATGCAGCTTTATTTTTTCAAGTCATGTAGATCTCCACCTTTGAGGAAGAGGATCCAGAGGTTTTTTTCTCTAATGGTGGATGTGGTGTTGTGATCCTTTTGTAGAAATGCACATAGATTATGGCAAACATACTTACTGTCAATATAGACATCTACAAAGACAGTAAGTGCTTAAAAGTATAACTGTGGACAATAAATAAAAAAACAAGATTTCTAACTATATATTTCTTTTTCTGTATTTCTCAAAAAACAGGCTGAGATGAAAAATACATGCAGTATTTTTGGTCTAGGAGATTACTCTATTGGAATTGTCTTAGAAAGAAGTGATTGTTTCTGTCACTACCACAAAGAATAAACGAACACAACCAAATCCTTATGTTATCTGCTGTTCCATATAATGCCTTTAGGAACTGATCATTCAGCCTTTAACAACAGCCATTCCTTCTGTTACTGCTGTTTCAGTAAACACTGAAACATGAATGTGAGCTCATTTCATTGCTTGCGGGCCCGCATTTTCCCAGCTCTAATGTAACAAAAGGGCACAGCCCAAATAAAAAAAAAGTAAACAAACAAAAACACTGTTTTCCTGAAATACTAACGACTCTCTTCTAGTTTGCAGCTGTTTTAACTTAGTTCGAACACCGGCTCTATCACGAAGACTGCTTAAGAAGTTACTCGGAATTACGTGTTTTTTTTTAAAAAAAAAAAAACAGATTTCACATCATATTCTCACGTATTTTCGCCATGCTGAATCTTTAAGGGTTATTTTCTCTCACCATTTTAGTGTGTGTGTGTGTGTGTGAGTGCGCGCGCGCGTCCTCTGCTATGGAAATTTGTGTTGTGCACATCATACTTGGCACACAATAGGCACCTAGGGTAAGCTAGCGTGTGCACAAAGTCCTTGCGCAGCAAATAGTTACAGAGCTTCCACTGAGGGTGAAGTCTCTTAAGGTGGCCAAGAACCGAGAGCTTCTTAAAGGCAAGGACAGTGTTTTTCAGCATGGTACCTCCAGCACCTGATTCAGTTCCAGTACACAGTAGATACTCAATAATGCTGAATGAATGAAAACTGGCTCGGCATGGACCTTAAATTCAACCCTGTTTTGCAGCTTTCGCCGTGGAGTGCCATTCAGGCGTCAGAGACGAGAGGGCGTGGTTTCTACAAGATGACAGGGAGCTGTTCATTCTAATTTCACAAATACTGCAATTCTATGCTCCAATATCTGTATTTTTAACCCAAGCAAAAAGAGGGGTTTGAGTTGTCTGGGCCCTTGATTCTCAGGGACTTAACCGCAAACGTGCAGAAATACTAGAGCCGCACGGCGCGAACCTTCCCAGCAAACGCGACCTTCCTTCGGGCAGAACCGACCAAACTCTCAGAGCCCCCCGCGGCTGTGCCGCGGTGATCCTGAAGGGGTCGCTGTTCCCGCGATAACCTCCATAAAAGCTCCGCCCCTCAGCGGCGCTCGCTTCCTCTGTTGAGGATCCCGACACAGAGGGCCAGATCACCAATCCTTGCTTTTTCTGCTTGCCATCTGAGGCCAACGCCAACGTTAGCGGCCGCACTCCGGACCGGATAGGCCCTGCGTTTCGACCGTGGCCACCCAGGCGCGTGGCCCGCTAAGAGGCGCTGGTTCTTCCCTCGCCCCACCCTCTTTCTCCCCTTGACGGAAACAACAGCTGCGGCAACGGGGCTGGCGCCGCCTCCCTCCACCTACCACGTCTACCCCCGCCAGTCCCGCCCGGCGCCTCAACCCGGCCCTGGCGCCTCCGCCTACCCGCTAGGTCAGCCGGCAGCTCCGCCTGGCTGCCGCCCAGGATGAACATTATGGACTTCAATGTGAAGAAGTTGGCGGCCGACGCGGGCACTTTCCTCAGTCGTGCCGTGCAGGTACTGCGGTGGAGGACGGGGTGATGGTGCCCCGGAGGGCCAAGGAGGGAATACTGGAGCGCTCAGCCCGAGGCGGGGGCGCCCTCCGCCCCCGGCCTCGCCGATGGCACAGCAGGCCTGCTGTGGCCGAAGGCTCGGGTGATGGGCGCGGCCTGGTGCCCCTCTGGGCCTGGCGGCTGTTTTCCGTACCCGTCCTACCCAACCACTGTTCCCCGGGGAGTGTGGCGGTGTGGGGGACGGGGCCCGGAGCTCCCTCCCGCCTCTGGAGGACACCTTGATTTCAGCCTGGAGCGGAGGCACACAGCACCGTCCGCCTTTCTGACCCCACGACGCGGGTGCTCGTGTGACCTCCCTCCCCGGGCGGGCGGAGGCCTTGAAAGTCCCGCTGGGTTACTGTGAGACGGACAATTCTGGCACCACCCCCACCCTTTCCTTTCCTCTCTCTCACCCTCCCCGGCGAGTCTTCTAAGGAAGTTTTCTTTTCCTGCCCCTCAACCCAAAGAGCTAGCCGCACTGCTCCTTCCAGCTCCTCTCTCTCCCGGAAAGGACGGTCCTTGGGCTTGACCGTTCGCGGGAGAAATGGAGATCACCAGTTGGCATCCAGACTTTGCTAAGGCCACGGGAAACCTGGAGGTCGGGAGTTCCCACACACTCAAAATGGGAAGTACCGGCTCTAGGGCCCGGAGAGAGAGGGGAGAGATTCGTGTAGGGGAGGTTTCAGATATACTTTTAAGGGGAAAAGTTAACTATGTCGTCGTACTCGGCAATCAAGGAAGTGTCAGAACTAGGGAACTTAGAGAATTTTCTACAGTCATCACCCACATTATTGCCAACTCGGTTAAATCTATGAACAGATGTAAATTTCACAACATGGGTTGTAAACAGTCTGGTGTTTAAGTTAATGACATAGGCACAGTAACAACAGTATGCTCTTAAGAGAAAACAAAAATAGTTTTCTAATGTATACCAAATTGATAGTGAAGTGTAAAGCAGTCGTATTGCTTTACAGCTTCCCTTTACCCCGATTTTGTGCACCAGAATGGTAGAACTAGAACAAGGTAATAGCTGCCTATATTGTGAAAAAAACTGTCAAACATTTTGCTAGACATTTGACAGATTATCTCCAGTCCTTTCTGTAACATTGCCAGATAGATGTTATTAACCTCCTTTATATATGAGGAAACAGCCTCAGAGAGGTGAGTAACTTGCTTAACTTGCATGGCTAGTAAACAGCAAGTGCCGTCTGACCTGCTGCTTATTACAACCTGCTTCTCTCTTCCTGGATAATCTGTGCAGATTTAGGATACATAAAATAACAGAATATTACAGTCTAGAGAGGGCTTAAAGATCATCTGGTACAACCTGAACATTTCAGTAACACTTAGGCAAGTACCACTTAAGAGAGGGGATATTCCTTCTAGGTCTTTATATCCAAGTTCCAGAATCTGCATGGTGAGTAATAAGCTAGCTTCCTTAACCCTCTTCTCCGCCTCCTCTACAAAAATATAAGGTATATTATAAAGACATTGAACCTTATAGTTCAGATAATTTTTGAATTTAAATTAGCTGATTTCTAATAGTTCAAAGACAAGGTGCAAGAAGAATGAGTGAGTGAAGGTCTGAAATAAATTTTGATGTGTGAGACTTAATGTTGACTGCAAGAGAGACAAGAGACTTTGGTTATTGTTTCAGTGCTGATTCCCTGTGATTCTAGATGTTGAATGCAGACTTGACACTATATAATGCCAGTCTTTTAAATACAGATATATTTTCAGGTACATAATCCATACTGCTTAAATGGAACACATACTAGAATTTGATTTAAATTGTCAATAGACTCAATTTTAAAAATATGTCAAAACTCTCAAAAGATGTACTATTTTCCAAATGAATTTTAATGACTGGGTGTTTCAAATTCTTAGGAGTTTTAAAATTATGATCTAATCTGTTAGTTATCAAATAATTTTCAGTCTTAAATACTTAGATGTGTCTGTGCCATGACTGCCTCTTACTGCTATTTTGAACACTGGTGATACAGCAAAGAATAAAATCAAGGAAACACCTCCTGAAGCTTACAATCTAGTAAAAGAGGACAAACTAGTACATACATCAGGTAACAATGGAGAAAAAGGCCAGCAGGGGTAGGTTAAAGGCAGAAGTGGTGGTTGCCATGCTGTATAGGAGTGATGGACACAGCAAGCCTTTCTAATTGGATTGAATTCAGAGAGGCTCAAGGAAGTGACAGTTTCGTTTCTTGAGCGAAAAATATTTTAGTCATAGGGAACAAGTGCAAAGACTGAGGTTGCAGAGGGCCTTAGGGAGACCACTTAAGGAGCTGTGGACATAGGTCAAGCAAAAGTGCCAGGTGATGGGACTTAGTAAGTGTTAGCAGGTGAAGTTCAGAATGTATCCAATATTGCCTGTTAGATTGGCTTTGAGATATGAGAGGAGAATGAATCAAGGATCACTCCAATTTTTGGCTTGAGCCATTTACTAAGAAAGGAAATATTTCAGGAGAAGCAGGCTCCTTTTGTATGTCTTTAAGTTTGGATCTGTTAGAGATACATTCTGAAATATGTATGTATAAATTATATCATGTCTGAAAATTGCCTTAAAATATTTCAGAAGAAAGAAGGGATGTAGTTAAAACAGCATTGGCAGAATGTTGATAGTTTGAAGCTGAGTTATGGATTCATTAAGTTTCATTATACTATTATGCTTTTGTATATGTTTGACATTTTCTACAATACTTTTTAAAAATAAAATATATAGGGGAAAAAAGATGGTTCCAAATATGTAATATGTGAAATTTGGAATGCTGTGTAGTAATTTTCAACAAAACATTGCTCTTCCTTTTTTTTTTTTTTTTTTTTGCAGTATTTAGTCAGTAACTGAATTCGTACTCTAAATTGAGTTGACATCAGTATGGTGCCAAGGTACCAAGTTTCATGCTAAGAATAGAGTGAAAGCTGTCTATGCCAATTACCCATTATAAGTAATAAGAATACTAGGAATATAATTCAACATTCATATTTATATCTTAAGGAATAAGCCATTTCTGGTTGACCAACTGTCATACGTTGTTGTTTTTTTTTCATTTTACGTAAAAATTTTTTTAATTAAAAATTGAACAAGTCCCTGTTTTTTAAAAACTAAAATCAAACTATTAAAGCATATAAATGAGTTTTATTACTCCATCCTATCCCCTGTAAAATTTATGTGCCTTGGTACTTTTAAAAAAAGCATGTTACGGTAAAATGTATAAATGAATAGGTATGTTCATTCCTTAACAGTCCGTTTGGGTGGTTTTGTTGTTCTTAACTCCCTCAAAACAGTAGAATACAAGAGCATCAGGTTATTTACCTTTTATGAGTTGTTACTGTATTAGTATCTCAAAAACCACTTATTAGTTTATAGAGTCTGTCTTTTCAGTCCTTAGTTGACCATTAAATACTCCCTTCTAGCCTTGTCTTTTCTCTCACTCATATATAATTCAATCAAACTATTAATTTCAAAAATATTGTACTTTTCTAACTCTAGACTTTTGTTCGTAAGGTAAACTCATCTTGAATGCCCTCTACTGCCTCTCTGTTTAGTTTTTCTTGCTCTTTAAATACCACTTCAAGTCCATCTTAGACCACAGAAACTTGATATGAAATCCTGTGGCATTTTTCTCCTAATGTGAGGTCCCTTGGAGCTCTAAAATTCTGTTACTCTATGGCTTTCACATCTAATGAGATTGTATGTCTAAAGAATCAACTGTTTCTTAGCCCCTTCTCACAACATCCAACGGGATTCTTTTTAATTTTTTTTATATTATTTTCACCAAGCAAGTTAGTAACCATAAGTTATATCTGCTAACCTGGAAGTTGATTAATGCCACTGAAAAATATTTAGCTGTTTAATTCAACTTAAATTTATTGAGTGCGTCTTCAGGTGCTTGGCGCAATGAATTCAAAGATAAATGAAATTTAGTTACTGTCCTCAAAGACTTAATAGTCTGGTCCTAATTTGTCATAATTAAATACTTTACTCTTTATAGTAAATATTCAGTTTGTGAATTACTGTTCTCTTACTTGGTTTAATATTTCGAGTGGGCACATTTTAAATTCAAATTGATATTGAAGTAAAACTTTGCTTACCTTTAAAATAAGAGTATACTTTCCAAAAAAAAAACAAAACCAAAAACAAAAAAAAAACCTCTCAAACTAAATTACTTAGGGAGGAGGTTTAATTTAATTTTCTAACATTTCCCTTGAACTGACTACTGAAGTTACAACTATGAACTTCATGACTACCAGCTATTTTCTGAGGGGGGAGGAAAGTCTATAAAATTTAGTCGCAAGCATGGCCTTGATCTCCCACGTAATTAAGCAAGTATTAATGATATGTCAAAGCTATAGATGTGAAGATGAATATGATACTGCCCTCAACTAGCTCCAATCAGATGCTATTGGGATGGAATTTCACCGTGGCCAAATACTTTCCCTCAAGCCCTTCTGAATTTCCATTTCCTTTATAGAATTTAAATTACAAATAACTTCAGAATGTCTCTAGAGTTTAAGAGACATTCTGAAGTTATTTGTAATTTAAGTGTCACATTCAAAGTCCATACATTTACTCAGTATGTATAGAAAATTAAACTTTCTGTTCTCATGTCATTTTACTGTATTAGTAATGAAATATTTGAAAAAGTTTTTAATTAAGTGGTACTGCTGTACATTCATTAAAATACATGCTTAAAATCAATTGTAGTTTCTAATTAACAACTATTATCATCAAGAGACTACAAAGTCCGTAATGATTTTGGACTGACTTTTGGATCTTTCAGTGTTGGAAACTAAAATTTTTAAGGAAAAAATTCAAAATTTTCAGTAATTTGGAAAGGAATTTTTAAAAAAAATATAGTGTTTTGTCCATCTAAAAAGGGTGCTGTTATAACTTTGTTTGTCTTTAAGCAGTGTTGTTAAGATCATAAAAGCTTTGAGAGCAAGAACCATGTCATATGTTGATTATACATCTCACATACAATATAAGAAAATAAATACTATATTATCTATAAATATTTGTATTAATAATCTAAGCCTCTTTAATTTATTTGATATAGTTCATCATTTTTGTGCAGTAGCTGCATTCTTAGAAATGTTTTAGAGGAAACTATCAAATATTGTACTATTTTGTTACCTTAATATGCATACATTCTGATTAACAATGGGACAAATTCTTAAGCCCCGCAATGAAAAAATCATGGGAATTATTAAGCCTTTTACAATACACATTTAAGTAATAATAATTTAACTTTATAATTTCAACTTAAATATATGATAACATTAGCAATATGCTTATGTCTCCCTCCACCCTTTTGTTTTGCTTATTCTATATAGGATTAAGATTACCCTTGATTTGATGATAATTGACAATCATCAGGGGCAGGGAGGCACAGAATGTTTGGATAGTGGTGATAGAAAATATGATTTTTTTTGACAGCAAGTATTAACTGTATACGTAAGACAATGATTCAGACAGATGTTAGATCAAATCTCAACACTGACAACTCGGGCAAAATGTTAAATAATTTTGATCCTCAACTTCATCACTGAAATTATGATTTTTATATAAATAATAATTTTTTGAGTGTCTGTTACAAAATGCACAGCTTAGTATATGGCATATTCTAATAACATATACTAAGCTCAGACACTGTTAAGAATACAGACATATAAAAGAAGGTCTTGTAAATGATCTTACTGAGAAAAAAAATTTAAACAAATTAGAGGATAAAATGACCATATATAATCTACTAAAATATGAAACAGATGTAGTTAGTTAACAAATGCAGATAGGCATCAGATAGAACTTATTACTGGTACTTAAATACATTGCTCATGCGGGCCTCTCTACAGAGCTGCTATTTTATAAACAGTTTCTGTAATCAAGCTCTATTTCACTCATGGCATAAGCATTCCTTATGTTGCTTTTTGTTTTTTAGCCTTGTGAATTAAATAGTAAAAAACCTACTCACTATGTTTATAGAATCTTACTTTGTAAGTCAGCTTACATATTTTCTTTGTTTCTTGCTTAAACTCATACAAATAAATGACTTGTTGCAAATACTCATTTTTGCTCTATTACACTTTCACACTAAAAAAATAAAAATGTGTATTTAAGGAGAGAAACCTATAAGGTAGTGTCATGAAATCACAAAGAAATATTAATTAAGGAAGCCGATCTTTGACCTGAAGATTGAAAGGTTTTGTTTTCCAGCCCTGGCCAGTATAGCTCAGTTGGTTGGAGTGTCGTCCCTTAGACTGAGGGGTCGAGGGTTCAATTCCCCATCAGGGACATAACCAAGTTGCAGATTCCTGGTCTGGGCACATACAAAAAGGCAACCAATCAGTGTTTCTCTCTCACTTCAATGTTTCTCTCTCTTTTTCTCTTCTCTCTAAAAAGGCAATGAAAAAAATGTCTTCAGGTGAGAGTAAATTTTTTAAAAGAAGAAGAAATGTTTTGCTTTCTAAATAATTAGCTTTCTAATTGTTGTTTCTCTGGAATATTACTGGGAAAAAAATTGCCCTGAAACATACCTGTATCAGATAAGCTCAATGACTATTTCTTTCATCATTATTAATAAACATTTTTTAGTAATTTCTAGCCCATTTGTTTAATTCCAGTTTGTTTCTAGAAATATCTGTTAAAGTTTAACATGATTTTATGAACGAAAAAAATAGGTCTGCAGGTTTATACTGTTTGGATAATTTTCATTTAGCTCTTCTGTAACAGAGACCATGTCTTCTAGTTCTTAGCAGAGTGCATTGCACAGACTGACCTAATAAATATTGATTTTTAAAAATTATGGATCTGCTAACTGTTGTATTAATCTGTTCTTGGTTATTTAACATAAATTAAGAACTTCTACCAAAAAAAACACTTTGTATACATAAAGGTAGTGCTGATGAGACTCTAGAAATCACCAGAGGACTCTATTCTCTTCCCTTGTAATTTTACATGCTCATTTCTTACCATTCCATCTCAGGTTAGTTGTTACCTGCTCAGAGAGGCTGTTTTTCTTACCACTCACATCTAGTAATCCTCAAACTCTGGCACCCTCTTCCAGGCCCAGATTGCAAATCCCTCTGATATTGAAGCCTTCCCATTCTCTTGCTCATTTTTTTGCAGAATGAATTCTTCCCTCCTGACCTATGCTTGAGTTCATTAATTCAAGCAGTTAATCATTTAGTAATTCACTCAAGAAATACCTGTTGGTCTGCTCTTTACCTTCTTTTTACTTTTGTATCCTTATTATCAAAGTATTTATTTACCTGTTTATTGTCTGTCTTCCCCATTAAAATGTAAGCTTCCTAAGAGCAGTAAGCTTGTCTGTTACTTTGGCTGGTGAAACCTGTGTGCTTAGAATAGTGCCTAGTACATGTGTGGGTGCTTAATAAACATGTTTGTTGAAGAAATGAATTCAATGAACAAACAAATAGATATACTTGCTCATTAAAGTGCTAAGTGAAGAATTTTGCTGTACTGGTAGATCATCCTTTGTAGATAATGTCCTGGATTTATTCACTTTTTTCCTTCCTATTGGTTGCTTTATGAGGAGATAATCTATTTAACCACTGGAGGTAGACTTTGAACCTGTAAAATTCTAACCTATACCTCTGTAGGAGGTGTATTGCTTAGAATCTCAGGGATCTATAGAGAAGATTAGAGTTCTTTCTTAAGAATGAGATTGCGTAGTTAGCCAAATAACCTTGGGATTAGGCAATAGCTTTGGAACTGCTTTTCTCAGTCCTACCCTTTGGGTCAGGACTTGGCTACAGGCCAGGCTCAAAAAGAGCTAAGAGTTTACAAAAACTAGTAAAGCTATTACTCCTAGATCCTGAACAAGACCTTTGGTAGGGGTTGTAAGCAGAAATCTAAAAGTGCTGTGATAATCAGTTGAAAATCTTAGACTAAAACAAGGATGCTGGAAGAAACGTCATAAAACTCAGAAAAGTGGAACAGCAGAAAATATTTTAAGAAATGAGAAGGGGAAGAAAAACAAGGTGAATATCATGATTTGTTAGCCAGAAATGAGTCATGGCTAATGAGCATAGAATTAATGCTAGTGATATACCTGTGTTAATGTAGGGGAAACTCCACATATTCTAGAAAAAAAATTATGCATGATAAGCAGCCTGAGTCATCACTTCCAGTATTAAAAATATCTAGAAGCCTCCATCAAAATCTACATGGAAATCTTTTTACTTCTTTGTTACTTCATGGGCACTGCTGCCTTTCCTCAGAAACTATCACAAGATAATATACATTGAGTACCTTAAACTACATTTTATGATATTTAAAAGATGCCTCTTTAGTATGATTAGGATATATTCTAAAAGTTCGTCTGTAAATCAATTGCTGGAACATACCCTAAAGAAACAATTTAAATGGTAGTTTCCCAGAACATCTCATAAAAGCCTATCTAACCAGGTGTGATTAAAGTGCCAATAATACAAAGCCACATTAAACAAACAGCCCTATTTAAATTCAACATAATAATTACAAGGCACTACACAAAGTGATTTACATACATACTCTTAATTCTCAAGGCACTGTGAGATATATATTGTCTCTCTTCTATGATAGAGGATAACTAAGGAAAAATTCAAAAGCTTGCTCAGGTCATACACATTGCAGTCAGGACATGAATTCAGATCCAACTGACTCAAAGCTGTTACTCCTTACCACTATGCTATCCTACCTTTATAAGTCAGAAATATTTGTATACTTTGTATACCAGACAGTGTGCTAGATTTTCTGTAACCATATATTTTAGAAGAACTAAGCATATGTGTTAACTATAAAATAGGATCATAATAAGTGCTCCAAAACAGGTAGAAATAAGGGTGAAATTACCATGGGGGCAAAAAGGCAACATTCATATGCAGTGGTTTACAAATAGTTTTTTGTATGGTTGGGGTTGTTTGGATTTGAGTTTCTTTTTAATTATTGATACAAGTTCCTAAAATGTGTCTGAAGTATATTTAATTTTTTTTTTTAATAATCAATAACAGTTCACGGAGGAAAAGCTTGGCCAGGCAGAGAAGACAGAATTGGATGCTCACTTAGAGAACCTCCTTAGCAAAGCTGAATGTACCAAAATATGGACAGAAAAAATACTGAAACAAACTGAAGTGTTATTGCAGCCAAATCCAAGTAAGAAACATTTTACCTTTTGTCTATTTTATTGACTAATCTTATTACAAGATACTGTTAGATTTTTTTAATGTTGAAAAAAAAAGTTTTCATTGCTATTAGAAAACAGACTTTCTTGGTTTGTGGCTTTGAGGCTTATGGTTATTTTTTGTGTGCCTTGGTGAAGAAAAGCGTGATAAACCCTCCTCTGTATATACTCTAACAAATTGACAAATACCATTTTTCAGGCCTTTGTAGAATCCTCTGTAAAACTCAATTTTAGGCAGTGACTTTGAATTTTAAGAGTTATGAAAGGCCAAGAAAATAAATTAATCTTTCAGCCAAGGGAGAATCCTCCCTAAATAATTAAGGGAAAAAGTATAGAAAGTTGAATAGTTACCAATTATTTATGTTAAGTTTTATGCTTTTACATAAGTTATTCCATTTGATTTTCTGACAACTTTTAAGGTTTTCTGGGTCACTCAACTAAATAACATTTTAATAAGGTGCACAATATTTGTTTATTAATTGAAACTCACAGGTTAGCATTTTGTCCGATGTAGCATAGCTAATTAAAGAGGAACTTGAACTAGAACCAAGTGTATTGACACCCAGGCTTTTCACTGTGGGCTTACATATCAAAACTAAAGGACAAAGGCAACAATACACGCTTTCCTTCCCCTGTTCCCCAGTGTTAGTGTGACCATGTTGTGAGTGCCATAAACTTACTTTTAGAAACTAACTTAAAATTCCAATTTTGTTGCTATTACATAAAACTCAAGCACTATACAAACTATTAGTAATTCTGTGCCGTTTTATTTCAATTGCAGTGACTTCTTAAACAGCCTTTTACACTTTGAGTGAGGCCTAGTCTTTGGATACCATGTGGTATTTTTTATTCATTTAAGGCTACTTAAATTATATACCATAGTACCTAAAAAAAAAAAGTAATAGATGGTTTTCCTCTTGTTCCTTGCGCTCTATTCAGAGTTCCTCACATGCATAGTGTGTTCTAAAACATGCTTTCCAGATTGGCAAATAAATTCATGCACAACTGGTAAACAGGAATGGTGTCAGTATAAAGAAGTTACCATGGCTTATAAATACTGTTTTATATTAGTGTTTCATACCATTTTATATTAGCGTTTTAAGTTAGAAATAGTAACAGAATTATTTTGGATATTTGTTTGTGCTCTTGTTACAAAGTTACTTAGATTTTGTGTCATTAAACCCAACTCTTTTCCTGTGAGCCTTGTCATTTTTAGTGAATGACTTTTCAGAATGTAGGATTTTTCAGAAATATATATATTAAATTAGAGCAGAATTGCCTACATATTTTTAAGACTTGTTGAAATGAAACATTCATTTAAATATATCAAATGTCTTATTAACTGAATGAAATCAACATAAAATTCATACTTTTGACCAAACAGGTAGAAAGCAGCAAAGCTGAAAGCATTATTCTCACAGTCAGAAAATGAAATTCTGAAATTTAGGTAACATTTTCTAAATGATTAGTTTTGGACCGACACTTTGGTTTTAACTAAGCTAATGGTTTTTCAATTCCTGCTTAAGATCTTCTGATGCTGCACCAGTGTCTAGCACAAAAGCAAGTATTGTTCCAACAGCCTATTTTGTTTTTATAATTAAAACTTTTGCCAACTCCTTAAGTGTTTCTCTGTTGGGTCAGCTCATTTTTGACATTTCAGTGCACTATGTAAAACTTCCACTTATGGAGGAATTATGTTATGGAGATGCTTAAAAGGAACATATTTAACTTTTTTGAATTATAATTTTAATTTACAAGGTCTGTCCAAAAGGTAACCAGCCATGTAATATGAAAAATAGAGACATTTATTGAAGAAGATAAAAGATAACAAGAAACATAGAAAAATGACGTCTCAGTCCCCTTGAAATTAGGCATCTTGGGACCTCACACAGTTCCAGTTGCCATCAGCTGCCCCGACATATTTTCCTGAATCTCATCAATGGTCTGAAATCTCTTCCCTTTCAAACGTGATTTTAGTTTTGGGAAAAGCTAGAAGTTGCAGGGCACTAAATCTGGGCTGTAGAGAGGCTGAGTCACCTGGGTGATATGATGTTTTGCCAAAAAAGCCTGCACGAGATGTGATGCATGAGCAGCCACATTGTCATGATGAAGCTGCCAATCACCAGTTGCCCATAGCTGTGGCCTTCTGAATCATCCAAATAGTTTCCACAGTGGAACGACCAAACTTAACGCAAAATTTGATGCAGATATATTACTCTACTCAGTCATTTTGAATGCAACGGCCACACAGTACACATGCTCACTCACCAGAGTCTACTGCCCCCACTGACTAGTACAGTGAAGTCATTGTTCATGCATGTGCATTCCATTCCACTCTCCTTGGCTGCCAGGTTACATTAATGTCACACAAACCATTCTCATTATGTTAATAATGGCTGGACTTTTTCCAGACAGACTTTGTATATTTATATTTAATCATTGTTTCTAGATTTGGACTTTTTCTCATTTGTCTCTGAAATATCTCACTGTTAGGCAGCAATATAAATGTGAATTTCTTGACTGTTATGCTAAATTGTTTATTCATATTTTTTCCTTTCCATTTATACTAATGTTCAATAATTGCTTTTAACCTTTGTCTTGTATTTTAGTCTTATTTTTAATGATAAAATCTTTTGAGTGAATACTCAGAGGTATCTACATATCTATATTTTTTACATATAATTAAATAAAATTAAGCCAAGGCCTCATATTGCTGATCTCTGTAGACTCTTCCAAACCTGGATTACTGTATTCTTAAACCCCCATGCCTACATTTAGACTGTAGGAGGGAGAGAGAGATTTTGAAAAATCAAAAGCCCAAAATGAGTGTCAGAAGTATATGACTCTTTGATTCTTCTAGGTGTCTTATATCAATATTTTCATAGTTGGAGATCCTTGCTTTTGAGATTATAAACATATATTCAAAATTAAGTATTAGACATATGAATGGGGCAAAGGCAACTTCACTAGATATTAAGTGAATACTAACCCTTTTTTAGAATTCAAAATCCCATAAATTACTCATACAATAGTTTTACTTTATTTTAAAATATTTTGGCTCTTAAAATATTTTTATATTTCTCAAATAGTAAGTTTCTTAGAGTTAAACTGGCACAAATAAAAATATATATTAAGATAAGTACTTGAAAACATGCTAATTTCATGTTAATTTTACAGGGTAATAAATGGGTAGTAGTGAAACAAAACAGTCTATTAAATACTTTTGCATTTTTGAAATCATTGGTAATTTTAAACCTTTCTCGTAGATGCCAGGATAGAAGAATTTGTTTATGAGAAACTGGATAGAAAAGCTCCAAGTCGTATAAACAACCCAGAACTTTTGGGACAATATATGATTGATGCAGGGACTGAATTTGGCCCAGGAACAGCTTATGGTAAGCAAGAGGCAAAAGGTCTATTAACAACTATCTTTACTTTTAGATTTTTACTATTTAAAGGCATCATTAACATTTACCTAATATTAGTGGAATCACTTTTAACTTCAAATTTTTATGGTAAAATTTTGGATGAAGTGAGAATTATCAGTTACAAGTATGTATAGTTCAATTTAACATGTACTATACAGGGCCCAGCTGAAGTAATGCCTGCTTGAGTATGGTTGGTAGGGTAGTAATGTGGGTGTATTAAATTTATAGTTTTAATTTGAACGTTTCACCTAAAATGTCATAAGGTGTGCTTCAATGTGATATTGTTATGTTACAGAATTACATGCTTATGATTTTGTAATAAAAGATTTTGTAATAAAAAAGGGGGCATTATTTGTGCTGGACACTATTTAAGGATATATTGTTCTGAGATTTCATGTGATCTTTTTAGATCTAAAAAGTTAAATGAATTCTTAGTTGCTCTCCCATTGAATCTTGCAACACCTTTGTTGTGGTACTTACGATATATTGCAGTTTTTGTTTACATGTTTCCTCTATTTTTTAAGCTTTCTTGAGGGCTTATTTCTATAGAAAAGTACCTGACACATAGTTAAGTGTTTGAACAAATCAGCAGTCCTATTAGCTTGAGGCCTCATAATAGCGTTTTATGGTAAGGGCTAGGCTGGAAACCCGAACAGAGTATGAGCATGCACGGGTGGCATCCCTGAGGATTCAGAGCTTCAGTGAACCGTAAGTGCTCCAACTGCGTAACTCAACTCAACTGTCTTACACAATATGGTCATTAATACAAAAGTGTTAATACAATGGTTATCTCTGGATGTTTAGGTTATATTTCAGTTCTATTTTCTTCATATAGTTTATTTTTTTATAATCATGTTTTATAGTTTCTCCAGTTTTGTTAGTTGTTATACTGACTTTTTTAATGTGTAACTCTGAAGCTCAAAGTTTTAAACCATTATCCTTCAAATCCAGTTTTCTCAACATAAGACTATTTTAGATTTCTATAGTTTTTTTCCTATTATGCATGTCTAATAATTCTCTTAGACTTCTGCAAGAAATTGACCCTTAAATGAATATGAAGTAAGTAAATTAAATGATTTTCTACATATAGTCTTAATTTATGAAATAGCTCATATATCCTGGAACTAAATGAACTTAAACTTTAGTAGTTTTCTTTTGTCAAATGGACATAACCTCAATACTGTGTGTTGAATATCATTTAATCCATTGACTGGCTTTTAGATGTACAACTTTAAAATTTTTACATTGTGTTCTTCAAAATATGATTTTTCCAGAAGTTGAAAAATACTTACAATTTCTGTAGTTTTGTTTCTAAATTTTAAATTTAGAAATTCTTAAATTTAGAAAAACTTCATACATTAAACAGATTTTTTTATTGCCTGGTATGCCTCAGTTACATGCTGGAGTCATAAAGGTTTAAGGAGACCCAGCCCTTTCCTTCACCAAATTGAAGGCCTAGTGGAGCATGATCATTTGAAAGGCTTCTAAATTTTTTCTTTTTTCAATTCAGTTAATCTGTGTGCATCTCTAATAGTTATATTGAATGTATCCTGATAATTGGAATTGGGCTTTGTGAATCTATATTATTAATTGATAATTAGCTAACAGTTGAATATTCTAGGCATTGAACTAAACACTATACAATATAATTATTTTAGTAAATCTTCACTTTATATTCTATTTGTAATGTAAATTCAGTTATCTGCATTTTAACAAAAAGGAGACTTTTTAGAGAGGTTACATAATCCATCCATGATCATACAACTAGTAATTCAAATGTAGATCTGTATCCAGAAATTGAGCTCTTAACTGCTACTTTATATTATTATCTTTTTAATATTGTTGCCTTTCGTACTAGTCAGATCTAATCTCATCCTAAAGTGAAGGAATTAAGATCCGCAAATCTAAAGTGTATTAAAGAGAGAACTGGGAGTAGAATCCTGATTTTGTGATTCCCTTTTCTTTCACTGTGTTTTCCATAAAGAAAAACATGGGTTTTTCTTTAACTTAAAATACAAATATATACTGTTATTTATAGATACTTGAGATTAGTGCATAAATGTTGAAACAAGTCAAATTTTGACTTGATCTACTTCTTATAATATTTTAAGCATTATACTTCTATAAATCTGTCTATACTATTTGAGCTGTGACCATACATACATTTTAGTGTATCCATCCTCTTTTGTCCCACTGGTAGAATGAATACAGATAACTATGATAAGGAGTTTTATTTTCATTTTTAGGTAGATATTTACAATCTTAAATTCACTTTTAAAATAAAACTGCCTTAAGTACAGTTAATTCTATTTGATTTTTACTTAAGTAAACAAGTGACAAGTATAAAGCAAATCAAATTATCTATCTTAGCATGATTCTGTTTTCTGATGTTAGCAGGCAATGGTAAAAAAAAGCTTTTTTTCCTTTGTAGGTAATGCTCTTATTAAATGTGGAGAAACACAAAAACGAATTGGAACTGCAGACAGAGAGCTGATTCAAACATCAGCTTTAAACTTTCTCACTCCTTTAAGAAACTTTATAGAAGGAGATTACAAAACAATCGCTGTGAGTTGAAAAGTATTTCCATTTTTAGTAAAAAATTTAGATATTTACAGTTTTTAATCAATAATTTGCCATCTTCATAACTGTGTAGATGTCACAGATTAGAAAATTTAAATAGTCTAGGTAGGTATATATTAAACACAACACAAAACCAAACAGAATAAAGGACTGTTGATTATATGGCCTCCTTTTTTTGTGTCCCTCCAGTGTTATTGAGATACCCGTACATCCATTCTTGTTTATTGCCAGCATTAAAATCTACAGAGTAAGGTTCCTGGAATGATTATAAAAATATGGCACAAAATATCACTGTAGTATAACCATGTAACTATTTATTTAAACTGGTAGCCAGAAACCTAATTACTAGAAGCTATATTTCTGACTATCAGACTTCTGTCTGTTATTTTTCAGTGTAATTTGTTTTTTAAGTGATGGAGAATGGAGATTTAGGTGGATGTTTTTATTTTCTGAGATTATTGCAAAGTTACTCTATTTTAAATACTAGGTCGAACTTTGCAGATTTCTTATTCTTACAAAAAATTACAGAAAATATGTTTACAATGAATTTATCTCTAGGTAAAACTATTTGACCTGAGACAAAAGAAAAATCACCAAATTGAAATATAATTTAAAAGATAGTAGACTGTCAATAGGACAAAATTTGATATATGAAATCTAAGAATTAATAAAACAAACAATGCATTCTTATGATCATACCTATTTTATAGAAGCTTGAAGTTCCCCTGAGAAATTCTAAGACACCATACATGTGTTTATTCATTATTTATCTATAAATTTAAAATTCCATTTAGGAGTAATAGAGTTGCTTTCAGTGTTAGACGCATGTGATCATATAGGGTATCAAGCAGCTTTACCCTAGGCCTGTACTTTCTTCACCAAAGGCACTTTCTAAATAAACTAACAGTTTGAAAAGTTTTTCATCCTGAGCACTGTTGATATTTTGGGCCAAATAATTCTTTATTGTGGTAACTATATGTACTGTGGGATGTTCAGCAGCATCCCTGGCTTCTACCCAGTGGATGCTAGTAACATCCCTCTGCCAGTTGTGATAACCAGTAAGATACTGCCAAATGTTCCTGGGGGTGGGGCAGAATTCCAAAATATTAGCATTAATATTCCTTTGTTTCTACCATCACCTGCCGCCTTTCTAAATGTCTCTGTCAGTTTATCTAAAATTTCTGTTAATTTACAATTGAAAACAATAAGAAAAGGGAGTCAGATACCCAAAATGGTCAATTTAGTCCAATTTCATAATTACACATCTTAGTTTATCAAATTTGTATATTTAATGGAAAATAATACTTTAAATGTGTATGCTTTTACTGGATTTTAACATCATTAGCCTTTATATTTTTCTTTTCTAAACTTATAGAAAGAAAGGAAACTATTACAAAATAAGAGACTGGATTTGGATGCTGCAAAAACCAGATTAAAAAAGGCAAAAGCTGCAGAAACTAGAGCTTCAGTAAGTAGTGTTTTTTAATTTAAAAAAAAATTATAGATTAATAACTTTCAGACTTGAAAAATATCTTACTCATGTACCATGCAACCTACAGTATGTCATTAAAACTAGAATATGACTTTAGGGTGTTGTTTTTATGTTTTTAAACAGACCTACCTGAATGTAATATATCCAAATAAGTGCAGAATCGCCATCAAAAGACAGTATTCTTATTTCAGTGATGCCCCTGTTGTTAAAAAACAAAAATTACGAGCTCCTCGAGATGTGTCATGTTATTTAAGTATCCTGAGTCTCTGTTGGTGACAAATAGTATTTTTGGAGATAGATTTATTATATTTAAAGTAGGAAAACAAACAGTAATTAAGATGAGAATGAATCAAGTTTGAGAAGGCTGGTGTGTGGCTTAAAAAGTAGATGTGACTTCCTTTCCACATGTGATTCAAACTGACTGAAGGAGTTGACACCAAGAATAGTTCAGATAACAGTGAAACAGTGGCACCACAAACTTACTGGTGGCTGTTTTGAAAAGGAGGAAACCTATTTGGATAAGGAAGTTCTGGTATATTTTTCATAAAAACAACCTCAAATAAAATTGAGGGGGTATATATTAAACATAGTTATTCAGTGATGATATATGTATAAAACTTTCTTCAAGGTTTTATTTATAAGCTGCTTATTTAATCTAACATTTATACTGTTTAAATCTTTATTCCAAAGTTTGAAAAGATTAATCAGACATAAATTGAAACACTTTAAGATAGTGCAATGTAAACAAATCTGAATTTATTAGCTAGTAAGTTCATTCTTAAATTGAGCTAAGAGATACATTAAGAGCATGCTATTCCCACTGCCTTCTGTTCCCAACTCATTACCATTACCACCATTAAGAATCATTGCCTTAAGGAGCATGTTAGCACAATACTGGTAAAAGTCTGTCATGGTTCTCTTGTTTTGGGAAAGAAAAGGTTGAGACTTGGTTTTGAATAAAACTTACAACTGATAACTTGGTTTTGAACAGTGATATCTAATGAGATTACCCTAATAACTTATATATGAGCAAAATATTTTCTTCTACACAGTTCCCCTTTTGGAGATCCTGTATTAGTTACTGCAGGAGAAGAGCTGTCTTTGACAAGACATTAATTTCAAATTCACTGTCTGTTTCTTCTCAGAATTATCCCGACATCATCATCAAGAACAGTCAGGCTTCCTTAAATAGACTTTTTGCAGAATCAGAACTTTAAAAATGAACCCTGTGGTTAGCAAGAGACTCAGGATATTTATTTTTAATTGCTAATAATACATTTCTATAGTAAAATATAAATTGGTTTTTCAGATATTAATTTTCTATTCAGGAAAAATGTTAAGATAAATGAGGGTCATTTGGAAATAAGTGTTTGAACTAGAACAGAATCTCTTTATTCAAAATGTCTATATGTCCCCAGTGATGATTGTGGAATAAGAATACTGCTGTCAAGAATCAGTACAAAATTTCCTTTAACAAGTGCTTTTATAGGATAACAGTAGTCCACTTTTTTTTACCTGGAAGTGTGCCAGGAAGCTCATAGATTTTACAGTATACAAGGTCCTTTGATTATTCTAAATTATTTTAACACTGCTATTAAAATATACAAGAACTCAGAATAATAGTAGACAAATTTTAGAGATGTTGCCTTTTGATATATCCAAAGAAGATCTTGTCAGTTTTTCTGTGCTGTATTTTTGTTTTGAAGGCAAAATTTATTGAGAATTTACATTTAAAATAAAAAAGATTATACAGATGATTTTATTCAACAATTGCATTTGAACACAGCTTTTCTAGAACTTATATATTGCATAAAACAACTGTAGCCCACTATTTAAAATGTTAGGCTAGACAAAAATTTACATTTCCTGATTTTAGTTGTGTTCTTTCCCCCTAGATAACCAACTTATTTTCTTCAAACTTTATAGTAGCAAGTGTGAAATACTTTGGAAAGGAAAAGTCCTTTTAGTTTGTTATTGCATAAACACTTGAAGCATGCTTTTATTTTGTGAATTTTTTTTCTGTATTTCTCTTTTGGTTTTTGTTTGTTTATGTGTTGTTTATTTTGTGAATTTTTTTTCTCCATTTCTCTTTTGTTTTTTTGTTTTTGTGTTGTTGTTGTTGTTGTTTTTTAGAGAATACAGAAAAATAGAAACCACAGAAGTTTGGGGGTTTTTTGTTTTTTTTTTTTTCTTTGACACATTTCCTGGTTTCTGGTTGGCAGCTGAAGTGGTTACTCTAACCTCAGATATTTTTTAATTTCGCTTATTTATAAATTTCCATGGATTGTTTTGCGACTAGTTATTCCTTTGCAAGTAAGGTTTGGGATGTGTGCATATCAGTAAAAATATCATTTACTAGTTTCTTGTGACCTTTATTAAAATTTTATGTTTACTGAATGTTAATTTTGTGCAGGGTACTTTGCTGAGGAGTGTTCATAGATATATAATGCAAAATTTCTGCTGCCATTGGTCCACAATCTCATAATAGATTGAAGTTTTTGGTGATTTAGCTAGCCCTAAGAGAAGAATATTTGTGCCTATATCCAGTATTGCTGCTTTACTAATGTTTTATTAGCATTAGTAACTAATGGTTACTAACTACTAATGAAGAATGATAAAGCAACATCAAAGGCATTTCTGAAATATACCAGTTGAGAGGAAAGAGAAAACCTATTTGAATGTTTTTCGATGAACAAAAATACAGCTTTGAAAAGAGAATAAAACTTATGTCAGAGAAGCAAAGACAAATATAACTTCTATATTTAAATTTTGAGACACTGACATTTATTAACCAAATCTTCATTTTATGTAAACATTTTTTAAAATTATTTTAGAGTTTTGTAAATGATAAAAAACAATCATCTGGTTTCAAAACTCTTAACATTTAGAGGTTTAGGCCTTTGTTAGTTTTGGGTGTGTAAATAATGATGGAAAACTATGTCATCAGATAACAAAATACAGCCAATACGTCTCTCTGCTCACTTAAGCATTTCCATGCACTCCTAATCTTTAATCTGTAAAATGAATGAATTTATAGCACCAGCATATCACCTTAATTTTAAGGTACACATACTAGAATTTGAAGTTTACTTAAAATATAAAGATTGACATGCCTTTCATATTTCTTCAGGGTATGCCAAGTCCTGGCTGAGACTGATTAAAAGATAACGTGGTAGAAGGCATCATACATTCATAAAATAGAAATGATCTTTGAATAGGAAAGCTGTGGGAGGCAGAAGGGCTTTAATAGGTGAAGATTTAATAAAAATTGTAGATAATGGTGGCAGTTTTTAAAGGGCTGCATTTTTTCCTGTATGATTCTAATTTAAGATCAAGCTAGCAAAACCGTATTTTTGGTCTTTGAAAGTTTGAATCTTTTGGCAATATCGAATAGGCACCACTATATGAAATTCCACAGAACAATATAGTTTTTTTAGGAGAAAATCATTTTATCAGCTGTTTTACTACCTGTTTGTGTGTTCTTTATTGTGCAGAAATAACTT
This sequence comes from Pteronotus mesoamericanus, assembly GCF_021234165.1. Taxonomy (NCBI): domain Eukaryota; kingdom Metazoa; phylum Chordata; class Mammalia; order Chiroptera; family Mormoopidae; genus Pteronotus; species Pteronotus mesoamericanus. Next base: position 12,639,136 of record NW_026555077.1, read on the forward strand.
CTTTCACTGTGTTCATTGGTATAATATGTTCTTTGTCTCTCACCTATGTATTTAAGCAACTAAACTCAGCTCGCCTTGAAGGAGATAACATTATGGTAAATTTCTCTTACATGCTCAACTTCCTGCATGTAAAATGGCTAAAGGTTTGTTGGCCTACTGTGTCTTCTATGTCTTGAATAAAGTGCCTTCTCTTGCTATTATCTGCATGTAAAGTTCTAAAATAATTCAAAGCCATGCATTCATTAATTTAACAAAATATATTGGGAACACTAGCTGAAGTAATACTGGAACTGAAAGAAAAGAAAGCATGTGTTTTCTGAAATTTGTGTAATTGCCAAATTCAGCTATGCCAAATTCAGATGTTAGAATCTGAATTTACACATAAATTTATTATGCAACTTTTATACATAATAAAATGTTAATTTAGCTGGCACTTTATATGTGTATATGTTAACTTTTGGCAAAGAAAATTAACAAAATTTATTTAACTTTGAGAAGGTATAATATACACAGATTTATCTTTTTTCTCAGTATTTTTGATGTTCCCTTAATTTTCACCCAAACTCCACATAGAATTAATTTCTTCTGCAATTTCAGGCCAAGACAAACCCCAGTAGTTTAGGTATTTCTGTAGTGGCAAGGCTCATTCCCCATACAGTGCCAGTTCACTTAAAGTTGCAGAATAATGATAACCTTGGGCAAGAACTGAGAGTAAGAATTGTTATATAGTGTCCAACATATATATTAGGCTTAATTTGAGGAAATTTTAGAGATGTTAGGAATTTTTTATTTTTTCAACAAAATAGAAATATGAAAAATCTGAACACCACCCAAATCTTACAAATGTTAGTTAGCCAATAAAGATTTATGAGCGTTTGGTATTATACTCCTAGATACAGTACTAACAGAAGTGGCTTGCAAACTGCAGTACAGTTAATAATAAATTGGGCGTTAACTGACTGCTTTTAGGCCTAATATTAGCATTGAACTAAAAGTGGGGTGGAAGGCGGGGTCTATGAAGCCCTGGCTAAATGAAGGCTTTCCTTAGATAGCAAGAGAAGGCATTCATTTATTTCCATTGTCCTATCTGTAGGTAAATGAAAAGTGTAAGGCTATTCTAGTCATTGGTAATTTAGTATATAAATCATAGATTTTCTTTTATAAAAATATCCTAAACAATTAGCAATATTGTCTATTAGGCATTTGTTTTATTACTGATATTATCAACTTATAGTATGATGTATTTAACTGATAATTTTAAATTCATTATATCTCTAGTTATTGCCCCCGTCCCCCACCCCAATGGCTGTGTCTGTGTTCAGTGTCCATTTATCCTTGCTGTATTTTAATTTCCTAAAGTTCTAGAATTTTAGGCCTAAATGAGAAGTTACAAATCATATGGTTTAAACTTCTCATTTTACAGATGAGAAAACTAGAAGTAACAGTGGTTAAATATTCCCAATATTAGGAAACTGTTATTCTTACTGACTTAAAGAATTAGTACAAGATTCAAAAATTCATAGTATTTATACATATGAAAGCATAATTTCACAGTATGTTAAGCTGTGCTAATTTAGTTACTACTGTATTTAATCTGCTCATGTGATTCTAAAAAAGGAGTATGCTGTTTGAATTAAAAAATTTTCATTTCTCTATACTAAATTGTAGAAAATGTTAAATTCCAGCTTTCTTTCATGCTGTATATTTCTCTCTAATTTTTAATGCTGGCTAGATTTGGGCAGAGGAAGTGACAAAAGTAAGTAAATTATTAAAGTACAGAATTATGAAACAAAAACTTAATTGTCATTCATTCAAAAAATATTGGTCAGTAACCATGGGGCTAGTCACAGTCTTTGTTACTGTATCTTACAAAATCAGAAAATGATTAAGGAACACTCAGGTCCATAGAGCAGTAGAACAATGCTGTAAAGATAGTGTTTGCACACACTGTTGATACCTATTATATTAAGTGGTAATCTTTATAGTGCCTTGCCAGAAGACAGTTTAAATACTTGGTTTATTTGTACGGCAATTAGGTAAAATATAGTTAAACTATGTTCTCCATCTTCAGAGAATGGAAGGTCAAATGTCGTACAGATGAATTTTCTAGGTAACTAAAGCTTGTTCTCCTAGCACCACAGCTAATTTTTCTGACATTTTAGTTGAAAATGTTTGTAAAATGTATTTCCCTGTTTCATTAAATACAGGATAGCATATATTTAATTTTACTTAAAGTTAAGGTCTTTATTGTGAATATCCATTATGTGTAAAAATTGGATCTCTTATTTGGTTTTGAAGTATGTTGCCTTCTCCCTCAGTGTCAAACTGTCACTTTTATTTTTTTCTTTTTTTAATTATACTTTATTGATTGTGCTATTACAGTTGTCCTGATTTTTTCCCCCTGTTGCCCCACTCCACATAGCACTCCCTACTCTCTCAGGCAATCATCCCACCATTGCTCATGTTCTTTGGCTACTCCATTTCCTATACTCTACTTTATATCCCCATGGCTATTCTGTAACTACCTATTTGTATTTCTTAGTTCCTTCCCCTGTTCACCCATTTCTTCACAACCCACTCCAGTGTGACAACAATCAAAATGCTGTCCATATCCGTGATTCTGTATCTGTTGTTCTTGTTTGCCTAGTTTTTTAGATTCAGTTGTTGACAGATATGTATTTACTGCCATTTTATTGTTCATAGTCTTATTCTTTTTCTTGAATAAGTCCCTTTAACATTTCATATAATAATGGTTTGGTGGTGATGAACTCCATTAGTTTTTTTTTCTTGTCTAGGAAGCTCTTTATCTATCCTTTGATTGTAAATGATAGCTTTTCTGGGTAGAGCAACCTTGGCTATAGGTCCCTGATTTTCATGACTTTGAATATTTCTTGCCAATAACTTCTAGCCTGTAAAGTTTCTCTAGCTGACACTCTTATGGGAACTTCCCTGTAGGTAATTAACTGCTTTTCTCTTGATGCTTTTTAAGATTCTCTCTTTAACTTTTGGCATTTTAATTATGATGTGTCTTGAGTAGGCCTCTTTGCATACATCCTATTTGAGACTCTATGTGCTTCCTGAACTTGCATGTCTATTTCCTTCACCAAATTAGGGAAGTTTTCTTTCATTATTTTTTCAAATAGATTTCCAATTTCTTGCCCTTTCTCCTCTCCTTTGGGTACCCCTGTGATGTGAATTTTGGAACACTTGAATTGTCCCAGAGGCTACTTATACTGTCCTCATTTTTTTTGGATTCTTTCTTCTTCTTCTTGTACTGATTGTTTTTTGCTTCATTATGTTCCAAATCATTGATTTGGTTCTCAGCTTCATCCACTCTACTGCTGTTTCCCTGTAAATTATTTTTTATTTCAATTAGTGTGTCCTTTGTTTCTGACTGGATCTGTTTTATGCTGTGAAGGTCCTCCCTAAGTTCCTTGAGCATCCTATAACCAGTGTTTTGAACCCTGCATCTGATAGATTGCTTATCTCCATTTTATTTAGTTCTTTTTCTAATGTTTTGATCAACTTTTTCATTTAGGCCATGTTTCTTTGTCTCCTCATTTGGCAGCCTCCCTGTGTTTGTTTCTATGTATCATATAGAGCTGCTCTGACTCCCTGTCTTGCTAGCATAACCTAATGTAGTAGATGTCCTGTAGGGCCCAGTGGCACAGCCTCCCCTATCACCCAAGCTGAGTACTCGAGGTGTGCCCTTTGTTTGGGCTGAATACACCCTCCTCTTGTAGTTGAGCCTTGATTGCTGTTGGCAGATCAATGGGAGGGATTTACTTAGGCCAATCAGCTGCAAGGACTGGCTGTGACCACTGACCACCATTCACTGCCCTCTGTAGAGGATGAACTGTGTAGGGGCAGGGTGGTGCTCCAACATGGTCTTTAGTTACTGGGGGCAAAGGCTCTGGTTTCCTGGCTGGTGCCGGCCCAGGTCAGCCCCCACCTGTGTTCTGCCCAGGGCCACTCTACCTGAGCTAGAAAGCAAGCTGACATGTCTGATACTTATGCTGGGCTTGGAGAGTCCCAGGCAAAGCTAAGCTATGAATCTAGGCTGTCTGCTCCTAGTGCCAGGCCTGGGGCCACTTAGCAAGAGGTGTGGGAAATCGGGGTATTCTGAGCCGTCTGTTGCTTGTTTGATAAGTATAGGAAGTTGTGAAGCGTCAGCAGCAAAGACAAGCCATTCATACAGAAATATCATGGTTAACAGTTTGGGTGGGCCAGAGTCTCAGGGGATCTCTGGGGCCTGGCAAACAGTGTTAGCCAGGTTGATGGATGGCTCCCGCTTTCTGGCTCTGAATTTAAGAATTGTAGACTTCGTGGGGGGTGGATTCAGGAAATGGACAGTGGCCTCTGCCCACCTTTCCGTCTGGGAGAAAGCTGCCCCCCAGCTCCTGCCTTGATGCCCGACACTTCAGTTCTTCCCTGTATGCCATTGGTGCATTTGAAGCTGCTGCCCCCAGTGCTGGAGCTCAGGGGGAGCAAGTCTGAGTAAGTCTCTGTGTGGGTTCTTTAAGGGGAACTGCTTGGGACTCCAGAAATTTTTTCCACCAATTTAATCCCCCCTGGTTTTTGCAGCCAGAAGTTATAGGGGCCTCTGTTCCTGGCACTGGAACCCTGGGCTGGTGAGCCTGGTGCAGGGCTGGCATTCCTCGCTCCTGAGATACTCCTCTCGAATTTTTATCCACCCACCCTATTCCACATCTCTGCCCCTCCTACCAGTCTGGATGAATGTGGTTTCTTTAATTCTGTAATTGTCAGAATTAAACTCATTTAACTTCCATTAAACTCAATTTCTGATGGTTCTAAGAGATGGTTGTTTATATTTTAGTTGTAATTTTGATGTGGTTGTGCAAGAAGGCGAGCCGTTTACCTATTCCGCCATCTTGACTGGAAGTACACTGCTCCCAAATAGTCACTCTTAGAAGCTGACTGTATGCCTCCTCCTAGCCTGTGTTACCATTTCTAATCTTTCTGTACTGGGAAATCAAATACCTAAGCAAGAATTTAATAAATAAATTATGACTTTAGTGCACATGTTTTTCGAATGCCATTGGAAGTCTTGTGAAGCATTTTTCGTTTCTTTTTATGTTCAGGCCTACCAAAATCTGACCTCAGATAAGGACAATGCTGTGGATTCAGGGCAGGTGGTAATTGTGGCTCCTGACTATTAATAGTTTTATACACTTTAATTTTCTATTTTCTCCACTTTGTAGGATCACTGACTATACAGTATATTCCGTGCATAGGTTATAGAGCTGTTGATTCTATGACTTGGAAATCCAATGTGAAATTCTTGACTTATGCACTCCTCCCCCTTTGTGGAATCTAGTCATCAATTTAGTTATAGTTTCACCCTGGACTCTGATTTCTTCCTGAACATCTAGCATGAAAAGAAGGCAGAGTAGTAATATGGATGAGAAAATAGATTAAACAAGAAAACTAGGGTCTCTTCCACTTTGCGTGCAGGTATACCCAAAAAATTCTGATTTGATTCTGCAGTCTACAAGTTTGGGAAATAGTTGATATAATGGGAAGAAATTCATGAAACAAGTATTTATATTACTTATGTATATATGAAAGGAACTTAAGAAAATATGTCAATATTAATTTGGGCAGTTTTCTTCTGTAAATCTCACTTTCATTATAATTTTAAAATGTTTAAAAATTTATATTTCTGGAATATTTCAAGATGTAAGCCCATAGGAAAAAGTAAGAAACATTGACCAAGTTTGTCACAACAAATGTATGACCTAAATTTCTAGCTGATACCACAGACCAACAAATTCTTGCCCTTTTTCCAATTTACCTCTTAAAAGAACTCTTCTTGCTTTCTTTAATGCAAGCTATGGTATCATATATTCCCAATCAGACCAGTAGCAGTAATTCTAAACATTAGGTCTTTTCTCTAGAACTCTACACCTTAATTGTAGAATTTAAGATAGAGAATGAGATCTTTTGGAGGACAGAATAAAAACCCTTTAAATTTATTTTCTTTCTTTAAACCCTTTTCACCTAATATAGATCATTTTCTTTCTCAGTAAATTGATTACACCAAACCTAATTTCATTTAACCTCAGCCTCTCAGATTAATTATTTATGATGAATTATATGTGTTGAAGTAGAAATGGTTTGGGACTTTGATCTGTTTGCAGCCACCCAAGTCATACACTGAAACTTGTTTAAAAAAGAAATGAGATTCTTTTCCTTCCTGTCATTTACCTTTTCTAAATGTAAAGTCTAGATGCTACAAAAGAATGACTTCCCAAGCTTTGTAACATTGTGCATTTCTTCACAATTAAATAATTAAATTTTGCTCAAACATGGAAGACTGAGCTCTTGTCCTTAAGATCGTTTTATATATAGTATTTTAGCTTTAAAACATTATTTCCACTCCAGACTCAAGCTTCTGGGTCACTTTTAATCTGCTATCCAGCATCCTTGCTTATACTTTGTACAGAAATATTGCCGTTTAGTAAGCTTTTCTGCCATTTCCAGTAAAGGCTATTAAAATCAAGTTGTACTTGCCCAGTCAAAGATCTACATGGAACTCTCCTCATTTACTTCCTGTGGGTTTCTTATGGCTACTTCTGTTAGTCAAAATTCTTTTGCATTCAAGTAAGCAGACAGTAAATAGTACAAATGTAATACTGAAGTGATTGGTTTTCCATAACATTTTTCTTAGGAAAATCATTGATTCTTCTCTGCTGGAACTTTTTTCCACTTCTTACTAGCTTCCAAATGAAGCTTACTTCAGCACAATTATCAAAGCATCATGTATTCATTCTGGTTTTAGTGGAGTAAATTTAATTTCAACACTTACTGAGTAAGTTTATTTCTATAAATCCAATCTAGCGGTCAATTCTTAATCCCCTCTGCCAGGTCTGTTGCCAATGATATGGGTAATTATAGCGACTGATTATCTAATTTGCTGCGATTGCCTGTCAACTGGTTCACTAAGTTAATTATTGTCACCAGGGGTGAAGGAGAAGAAGATGGGGTGTGAAAGGAAAAAGTTCAGTCCTTGTTTTTATACTTAAATATTGTAATTATTTGGTTGGGAGTGAGGAGCTATTTCTTCTGGAGAGGTAGAAAATATCATTTTAATGACATTAGCCATGGTGATTCCCAGTGAGAGAAAGCAAACTATTTTGAGTGACCTCCTCACTTATTTTAGAGTTGGTGACCAACCAACTCTAGCTAATGGTCTGAGAAGGTAGTTTTTGGGAGTATTTACTGTTTTTATATCATGTTGATTTTGTAGTGAACTCTTTTGTCCCAGCACTAAACATTTATTAATGGTTGAAGCTAGTAGTGGTATACTATTACACACACAACTCTTTCCAGCTTTGATTTTAGTGACTTTACCTTGGTAGGAGTATTTATACCATGAAAACCAACACATTAGTGTTTGTAAGAAACACTACTAGCTTCAACCATGTTTTTCCTAGAAAGCCAGTTTACTTAAGCACACCACTGATTAAAGGTCACCTAAAACTTGGCAGAAAAACCCTAGCATATCTTATGGATAATATTTCTGCATAAAACATATTTCATGCAAAGTTTGGAGCGAAAACTAGAAAGAAAGACATTTATGTAGGAAAAAGAATGCTTTGAAGGAACCCAAAAACTGTATTTCTAGAAACAAATATGTTTTATAACAAAACACAAAAAGTTAGTCATATGATTTCAGCCTGAAGTAGTTCTTTGAAATTAAAGGCTATCTTTAACTTCAAAGTAAAGTAAATATAGTAATAATTGAGAATTTTTTGAAATATATTGATTGTCTCACAGTGGTTTTCTAGGTTTTTATGTGTATGTCATTAAGCTTTGGCATTAATATAGTCTTTTGAGTCAAGTATTGGTAAGGAATCAGTTCTGCCTAGGTTGAGTAATATAGAAAAACTAAGGTCTAGAAACCAGGGACCAGTTTAGGTATAAAACACAATCAGGGAATTGCCAGATTATCATTTGGGATTTATTTGGGGGATTTTTTTTAACAGTCTTCATAAATGTATGTAAAATGGACTAAGTCCTCTTAATGCGGTTCTAAAACTACGTTCCAATTTAAGTCTGAACAGGAATTAAGAATAACTCAAAGTGAATTTGATCGTCAGGCAGAGATTACCAGACTTCTGCTAGAGGGAATCAGCAGTACACACGTGAGTATTCATTTTTTTTTTTTTTTGGAAATTCATTTGGAACAAAAGACTTTGGTAGTCCTAAGTCATTTTGGGGAAGAAAACCTGAATTTCCTTTTTAGTCATTTAATCAGAGTAATATAAACTCTGGCACTTTTTATGATATATGAAGAAACATTTCAGTTTTTGTTTACACCTCATCACCTAGTTCTCTCACCATAATCAACCAGTTGTTGGTTTTTTTTTGGCCAGTTTGTTGTTACACAGTTAACCAAGGTCAGTCTTAATAAGCGTAGTAGTTAGTAAATTGTTAAATACTAGTGATTCTCCTTGAGTGCAATGTTGTATTCTGTTTCCCCTTATGATTTACCACTTTGAATAGATTATAGAGCTAAAAAGTGACTGTATCTTCTTTACAGGCCCATCACCTCCGCTGTCTGAATGACTTCGTAGAAGCCCAGATGACTTACTATGCACAGTGTTACCAGTACATGTTAGACCTCCAGAAACAACTGGGAAGGTGGTGATTTCCTTTTCACACATGGAATTCCTGATAAGAGAAGAAATTCAGATTTTTGCATATAACCTAATAATAGAAGTGAAGATTAGAAAAAGTAAAGGCTTTTATTAGCTTGCTTAAAATCAGATTTTTTTAAAAGGAAAGTAAATATCAGACCTCTGAGGTTACAAAAACATTTTGAAATCTCCTGGCACAAAAGAATGTTAACGGGGATGAGAAGATAATTTAAGTGAATACCTTTTTAGTGCTACATAAAGAAAGCTTTAAAAGTGTTTGAAGTTGACTTTTGAATATCTTTGCAGTTTGTTGAGGAAGATAAAGTAAATCAACTCATAGTTGCCCCTAGAGATTAACAAATTTGTACTTACTCATTATGTACTTGTTCACTGTTTTTTAAAAAAAGAGTTTTAGAATATTATGTAAGACTGCAGGCCCATCGATGTTATTATTTAGAGTGTAATAATATATATTAACACAAGTGATAGAATATAAAGCATACAGCTCATTCATTCAAGTATTTACTGAACACCTGCCAAATAGTTACTCAATATTTAAAGTTCAAATATTATTGAATTATTCTATATCAGCAAAACTTGGCAAAGAAAACCTGTCAAAATTGCTTATTTCCTGTATGCAGCTCCTTGTATTGTAAGCTGACACTGGAAATAAAATGATGTATAGGACAAACACAGTCTGCTCTCATAACACAGGACATGGGTGGGCAGGCCATATGATAAGTTGGCAAGGAAAAAGTGCAGGTTACAGTGAGGGACATCTAACTGTGACTCAGGTGGTTCCAGCAAAATTTCTCAGACAAAATTATTTTAGTAGAAACAGCCTAGATGAGTAAAAGGGCAAGGATGTGCAAGGGGAGACCCAAAACAACTGGAATTTATTTAAAATTGTGTGTTTATTCTTACATGTTTAAACTTCAGTCACTTTCAAAGTACTCTCCATTTGATGCAATACACCTATCAAGATTTTTTTTTTTCCATATCTCAAAACAGTTTTTGAACTCGTTGATTTTGATGCCTTTTAGTGCTTCTGCCATCTTTTGTTTCACCTCTTCCACATAAGCAAAGCGTTTCTTTTTCAGGACTTGTTTCATCTGGGGAAACAAACCGAAAAAAAAGGCAGTCGGGGTGAGTGGAGGGTGGGGTACAGGGGTCATGCCATTTTTGGTCAAAAACTGCTAAACACTCAGCATGGTAAGAGCCGGTACACTCGTAAGTCAGCCACCATGAAATGGGCAAATGCATGAAGTCTTCAAACAGCTTCTCAGAACAACACCAGCTGGTACACTGATAACAGATGGGTTCCTAGAACACTCACCTAACGGTGGGAGCCTGTACCTCAGGGGGCCAGCCCTCCAAAAGATAATTCCAGGTTTTTTTGGGTCCCCCCTCATATAATCCAGGCAAAAGAAGAATACAGGGTGGAGCAAAAGTAGGTTTACAGTTCATATGGAACATAATAGTTAGTTAATAATACAAGAATAAACTTTCACATATTCAAAACTGTATGTGTATAAAAGGAGCAGAGGAATGAGAGTATGGCAAGTTCAGGGAACTAACAGTAGTTTATTCTGGTTGAAGCATAATATTCAAGTTAAGAATGGGATAAGGCTAAAAGAGTGAAGCAGGGCCATGTCATGAATGCCCTTTAAACTAGGTAATGTAAAGAGTTCAAAATTTATATAGTGAGGAACTATGAAAGCAGGGGAATGATGTGTAATGTTTGAAGGAGGTGTATCAAGAGAAGTTATTTCAAGGAATAAAGCAAAAAATGCCCTTATAACTTCGGTGTTCCTTCCTGCATATTAATCTTTCAAAACTAGACCTAGAACAAAATCAGGCACATTTATAAAATCAATTTGAGATCTTAAATATGAGTTGTAGTCTAATACCATTAGTTATTCTAATAGGATTTAGAGAAGGATTTACCGTTCTATTGTATTTGAAGTTTTGTTAGCGGTATTAATATCTGAAGGCAGAATACCACTTTGTTCTCCACATTATCACAACTATTTTAAGCCCAAGATGCTTTAGTACTTCCTTTTCACTTTGTCCTAATACCCTGGGAGTAGAGCAAAGGGGTTGCTATTGTTATCATTCATACTTGCTTTCTGTACTTAAAGCTACACAAATGCTTGGAATTCAGCCATTCAAACAAAATCTAGTTATTGCTGCACTTTAGGATAAGCTCAAACATTACAAAGTGAAACTAGTACTATTACTCTAGGAAATAATGTCTAGCTTGTCTCTTTGCCCTCAAAGAATTATATTCCTGGTAATGACCAGTGATAGAATAGGAGAAATTTTAGGCTTTTAATTTGTTGCAGGTTATGCTTTTTAGACAATATATAGAAATACTCAAATGCAGAACTTGGAAATCATCCACATCCACACTAACCAATTCAAGAGCTATTTCTGAACCAGGTTGTCATGCTAATGACTCTAATGGCAGTGTTGTTGGTAGTAACTGAGTAACAGCAATCGCTTAGGGGGGTTTTGGACGCCTCCTATGTAATAATGTCATAATCTTCACACCAGTGAGGTACATATTAGTATTATCCACATTTTACGGAGGAGAAAACAAACACAAGTCAAAAGAATAGTAAATGTATATTTTTAAATAATTGGGAGTTTTTAACATATCAAGTTACACCAGGAAATCTTTAATTTTTTCAGTGTTTCAGTAAAATTCCTTAGAAGGTTAAAATGGCCTTTCAGGCTTTTTGTTTAGTTAGTTGGCTGGTGTTTGTTTTTGGTTTTTACCATTAATTCCCCAGAATTGACATAGGTAGACCTTAGTGGCTACACAAAGGCTAAAGATACTAATAAATTTGGTTAGAGAGTTTAAAAACCCCTTTTGTGGGAGAGAAGGCTCTTCTTTTCAATCTTCAGAAATGGGTATATTTAATCACTGATGAGGACTGAGTTCACTGAGGAAGGGATGCTGGGAAATGTGTTCTTAACTTTAGAGTGAAAGCTGAATTAGAAATTCATTCTTTTTATTGTTAGAACCCTTTTATCTATCAGAGGAACATTTGCTTTTAATTTTAAAAAAGTGCATTATTCTAAGCATAAAGGATACAATGTAAATGAAACAGACTAAATTCCTACCTCCATGGAACCTACATTTTATTTGGGGGTAGAGGGGAGTAGAAAATCAGTATATGTGTGTATTATATATTAGAAGATGATAAATGCTATAGAGAAAAATACAGCAAGGGAGTACCTTGGTTAGGGGTAGAGGTTCGTAGTAGTCAGGGAAGATAGGCTTAGAGGCTGTAAGAAAATGAAGTGTACAGACATCAGAGAGAAGATGTTGGTCCAGGAGGAGAGCAGCAAGTACAAAAACCCTAAAGCAGGAATATAGCTGGTACGTTCAAGCAACAGCAATGAGGGCTCATCTGGAGATGAATTGAGGATACGGAGCTGAAACTCATAGGGATTTGGAAGCCACTGTTTGGACTTTGGCCTTTACTCAGAGATCAGGATCCTTTGGAGGGTTTTGACCTAAGGAGTGACATGATTTGGTTTTAACCTCTTGCAGGATCATTCTTGCTGCTGTGTTAGGGGTAGATGTTAGAGGGCAGGGTAGAAGCTGACAGACCTGTTTGGAACCTATGGTATGATTTAGTCACTCAAGAGATGATGGTGGCGTGGGTCTGTGATTGTGGTCACTGTGGTAGAAGTGGTCAAACCTTGGCTGTGTATTTTAAAATAAGTAGAGCCGGCAGGATTTGTTGACAGAGTTCATGTGTATGAGGGTTAGGGGAGTCGAGAATGACTGCAACAAGGGTAAGCCAGACGGCACACTCTGTCATTAAAATATTAACATCCATAAATCTGTATCCACAGTGGAGGTTGGTGGAAAGTAAATACTGCCATCAAGTGGTGATATTCAGGAGCTTTGGTCACTTGGAAATAAGTAATTAGCCATTTTCTTTTCAACAGTTTCCCTTCCAATTATCATTGTAACAACAATCAGACTCCTGTGGCACCTGTACCATCTGCTTCATCAAATGTGATTGGGTCTTCTGCCTTGACTTCAACAAGTGGCCTAGTAATGACCTCTCCTTCCAACCTTATTGACCTTAAGGAGGGCAGTGGCAGCAGGAAGGCCAGGGTTCTGTATGATTATGATGCTGCAAACAGTAGTGAACTATCACTTCTGGCAGATGAGGTGAGTAATGTGGGTATAAGAAGAAAATCGTATCGTAGATTGACATATCTTCTAGTATTATGACAAAATGCAAATTCCTTGTTATTTACTGGGAATAGTTTATCATGAATGCTTTCATAGACTTCAGATGGTTATAATAACATTTTATGGACTTTTAACGACTATTCCTTAACAAAATAGAGTGACACAAATATTTAAAGCTTTTAACCAATAAATAAGTGAAAGATTTCTAAAACTGCCTCTGAAGAAAATCCTTTAACTTTCAGCAAAATTGATGGTAATGTTTAAAGTCCTTTGATAGTGAATAGTTAAATACAAATCAGATTAGTTTTCTATATGTTTATGTTTTAACATAGTAACTGGAAATATTTTTACTTTGTAGGTGATCACTGTGTTCAGTGTTGCCGGGATGGATTCAGACTGGCTGATGGGGGAAAGGGGGAATCAGAAGGGCAGGGTGCCAATAACCTACTTAGAGCTGCTCAATTAAGTAGGTGGACTGTGGAAAGGTTATCCATCATGACACCATATTTATATACAATTAACTCTAAATAAAACAGGTTTAGTATCTTCCATGTTAATGTCTTAAAAGACTGAAAAGAGAATACCAGCCATCAGAAACCAACTTTCTGCCAATAAACTTGCATGGTAACTATTTCATTACAGAATTTGTGTTAGAGCTTTTGTGCCAAGAATGTTTTCTTACAAAATTCTCTTTCTACTGAGGTTTCACTAATAAGCAGCTTCTACTTTTGAGCCCCAACTTAAAGCAGAACTGTTTTCTACTGAATTTTTCATTAATGGCAAGCTTTTTCTTTTATGTAAAATAAATTTATTGTGAATTGATATCAGTGACTCATTTATTAGGTATAGCCAAAGAATAAAATTAAAACTTGTTTTTAACTGTTCATTTCAAAAGACATCTAAGATATAAACCTCTTTTATGAAGACTATGTTTCTGAATGTTTCCAAGAACAGAAATCCAATTATACCATGTTTACCTTGTTTTCCAACAGAAACTGAATGATTTCAGTACCGTATTTTGATGGGTTATTGGGGGTTTTTTTGTTTATTTTATTAAGCACTACTGAATGATTTCTTTTAAACTTAAGAACAACTAGTCTTTCAAAAGCGTTACCATACTTCTGTGGTATATTTGCAGTCAAGATTGTAAAACAAGTTTAGTTCTAAGCAATGTTTTAAGATTGTTCAATTCGCGCAATTTAATACATGAGTAGAACTGGACTCATTTAAGAACATTCTGCAGTAAAGAGAATTTTTTCTTATTGAATAACACATCTTTATAAAAATACAGAGTAGTGCAACTCCATTCATCATAGAGTAAATTGCACACAATCCACTTTTGGTTACTCAGAGCCTACTAAAAAAATATTGAAAATTTATTAATAAACTTAGGTTATCTTGATCAGGATCTTTAGTTTTGAAATATACACAAGTAAAATGTCTAGCGACACACTCTGAGTCAGAAAACTGTTGTTTGGACCATTGCTATAAATGAACAGATTGTTTCCATGTTAGGACTTCTGCTATCATTCTTATTCATTCATAAATACTTCTTGAGGTCCAGGTACCATGTTGATCAACAGGGGACACTACCCTGAACAAGCTGTAGAACTAGTGTTAATGACAGGATAGAGGAAATATAGGGGGCTGTGTTTGGGAGCTTTGGGAGTCACCTAATTCAGATTTGATGAGTGGGAGCTAGTTTGGAGAAGAAATGTTTTAGAGGGAAAAAAGATGTGCCAGGCCTAGAGCCAAAAGAGTATCACATTCTGGCAACTAAAAATATTTTGTTCAGTCAGACTTACTACACATGAAGTACAAAGATGTAGCTCATGTCTTGAGGGAATGTTAATGTAGCAAAATGATAAATACTTAACAAAAGAATATTTGAATATGGTGTTTAACAGTTCCTAACAAGAGCTTGGTAAACATATTGATAGTTTAGGTCACAGTCCAAATTTTAACAGTAGTTTTTACCCGTTTACTTTGGTGCTATGAGACAAATTCCTCTGTGATATTATAGTTGTCTAAGAGACTCTGATTAGCACCGGGAATTGCCGTACTCTTAACCCCAAAGTCTGCTGAAGCTGGCTAATTAGCTATTAACCAAGTGAGCAAGGCTTTTTTTCCATAGAAGGGAAATTCTACAGACAGCCTAGCTGTCTATTATGCTATGTAAGCCCAGATATACATACATATATCATTATACCAACTTAAAAAGCAACTATAAATTAGTTTTATAGGAGGTAGAGTAGTAAAGGGGAAAGTATGGACCCTGGAATCGAATGGGCCTGGATTCAGATCCAGTCTTCATACCGTGCTCATTGACCTTTGGTTCAAATCATGTGTAAACTGCAATTTCCTTATTAGTTAAATGTGGATAATTATGCCACCTTAATATTATTATCTTACATGCTAGGCAATTTTTAGGGAGAGCTTTGGCACATAGTAGACACACTCCCTAAGTACCAGTCTCCCTTTATTCACCCTCACAGCTTCCTGGCCAACAAGGTTAGGCCTCCTTTATGACGGCGCCCGAGACTCCTCTTTCACACACGTGATCTGATCTCTTCTACCCCGTCCTCCGCCATCTTTAAATCAGACTCAGATCCAGTTTAACCTCACCACAGTCAGTGGGAGTTTTTATCAGAACCTTTTGCTTCCCAGTAAATGAATATTGACTATAGGAACCCAGTAACGTACATTAGCCTTCAATAATATTAAGGTTCAAAGGCTTCTTGTGCCTTTGTCTATCACAAATCTACCACAACACGTGGACTTGCTCTTCTGTTTATTGGTTTATATTTTAATGGGGTTGTGTGTGATTCATTGTTTCGGGGGGGAGGAGAAAGGGGGGCTTGGTTGGTTTTATTTTGGTTTGGGCTTATTTTATAAAGTCATAGGTTTAATTTTTACTCAGGTAAAGACCTAAAAATGTTCTTAGGCATGGAAGAAAAGCTTGGAAAGACTATTAATTCATGGTGCAATTTAGAATTATTTAAATAAACTCTGTGCCTCTGAGCTTGGGTATAGTATATGCATTTGAAAAATATACATGTGAATAAAATAAACTTGGAAATAATTGTAGGCTCTTTTACAAACAAAAATAAGTGATTGAATTGTCTCTACTTTTGTTCTCTAAGTAATCTAACCTAAAAGGCCATGGTGTTAAATAGTTTTTTTATGGTGCTAATTAAAATAATTCATATTTTAGGAGATTAGGTCCCAAAAATGGGAATGTGCCTCACTCTGGATAACACGAGAAATAAGAAACCTGAATCCAGTGGGTTAGAATCCACTCTCATAGTTGCTATTACCCTTCACCAGAACAAACGAACAGAACATGAATGCAAGAGCTGGTGCTGGGAGGACATTCCTGAGATAAACTAGGGAAGGAGACGGAGTGCAGGACAAGAAGCAACAGCTTTGTTTACTTAGGCTCAGCTTAACTCCATGCTTTGTTGACAGGGTTCCTCAAAAATCTCTACTGTGCCTCCCAAATGCCTGAAATTTTTAAACATGTTACCAGGGTGAGGAGCCATCATAGATGGGTGGCTTTGCAATTTGACCTACAGCTGGCTTTGTCTCAATCCCTTCTCCAGATGAATAAGTAGCTCTTAACCTCATGAGACTCAAAAGGGGAGGAGGGACTTTCAAGAGCACAGCTGCCCTTTCTCCCACATTGCCCTAATTAAAGGCCACTCAGTAGGGCAGTGGTTCTCAGTGTGAGACCCCAAGGCAGGCAATGTCAGCATCACCTAGGAACTTGTTAACAGTGCTAATTCATGGTTCCAAGTACTTTTTCTACCTTTATTTGTGCTGATATTTTTGTCTTCAAGAGGCTGTAGAACTAGTCTTAGTTCTTCACGCAACACTTTTTTTAATCACCTAAGGACACTTTTTCCTTTTCTTTTTTTTTTTTAGAGAAAGGGAGGGGGAGAGAGAACATCGATGTGTTGCCTCTCACAAGCTCCCCCACTGGGGATCAAACCCACAACCTTTTGGTACATGGGGTGACCGTCTGACCAACTTAGCCATACTGGCCAGGGCACATTTTTAAGATTCTAAGACAAAAGCTGTCTTGACTGTGTTCTAGCACTAATCAAAATTTTAATTATATAGTTAGTTTATAATTTATTTCTTTAGTATATATCAATCACTTCAGAATGTAGACTCCCTGAGATAGAGGCCATAATTCTTTTGGTCACAGTTTTAGCACAAGACCTAGCACATAGTATATACTCAATAAATATTTGTCAAACAAAAGAAAAAAAATGGAATTGCTAAGCTTTATCCAAGATCTGAATCAAACCTGGGGGTAGGACCTAGCAAATTGTTTTTACAAGGCATATGGGTGGTGGTTCCACCATAAAGGTAGAGAACAAAGAAAACTTGCCTCTCACCTTCAGGCCTGTTATCTGACATCACGAGAAATCCGTGTCTTCTGCACCTACACCAAAAACAGTGCTGTCTTAAGTTTAAAGGAAACTTGCTAGGCAATATTATAAGTAGATGTGAAGGTAGAGGTATGTTTAGCTAAGTAAGGGAAATAGTGTTTGGAATGCTACTACTTGGTTGCTGTGGGGAGTCACTAGGAATGGATTTCTTAGTCTGAAGAAGGAAGAAGGATAAGCACTACTACCACCCCTGATTCTAGTCAGGACAGTGACAATTTAACATCCAAGCACCCTGACAAATCACTAAAGTAACACAAGACTAATATGAACATCTCTATGACTCAGGTTGCTAAGCTCTGCTCTCGTTTCCACCTCAAAGGAGACTTTTTAAGAATTGTTAATGCTGTGTTAATAATGCAAGTCAGATGTGTTGGTAAAAAGGAAAAAAATGAAAATATAGTTTAAAAGATAAAAATTACCTATAATACCACCATCCAGGGAGAACTGTTATTTAGGTCTATAGCCTCCTAGACTCGCTTTTATAGATTTTTTAAAATGGGATCAATTTGTGCATACTGTTTTGTAACTTTTTCACTTGATAATACCATGACTATTCTTTCATGCCAAATGTGTTCCTACATCTTTTTAGTGGCTGCATGGTATTCCATCATATGTGCCACATTTTATTAAACTACTGTTGATTTTTAGGTTGTTTGTAATTTTCCACTAATAAACTGCTTTAAAGAACATTGTGTTACTAATCTTTTATGTGTTCTTAATATTTCCTTAAGAATAAATACTTGGAAGTAGAATGCTAGTGGAGAGTATGCCAGTTTTAAAAAGCTTTTGTTACTGCCACTTTGACCCCTAGAAAACTTACCAATTTACACTTTGGACTTTGTTACACTTTGGAAATTGTTTCTTTTTGGAGGGCTTCCAACTGAATGTTTTTAGAACCTTCAGTTTAAAAATGAAAGGTAAGAGGAAGATAAAAGGACCCTGCAAAATTAAAACTAAGATCAGTAGGATCAGCCTTAAATTATTCTGACACTGCATCTTTTACTGTTCTACCTTCTATTACGTGTTTGTCATACTTTGGGAATGTACGACTAGCTTGCCTCTTGCTTTTATTCAGTCTTTTGCTAAAATGGTAGGAGCACAATCTTTAATAGACTGGAACCTTGTGGGTTTGGTGCAGGCTCACTACCGGTTTTAGGGAGCATGTCCATAATAGGGGACGTAGAAACTGGAGGGCAGGCAGGAGGAAACTGGCTCTCCCACTTGGTTGCCTGGCTTTGTGTCAACCTCTTTGAACCTGTTGGCTTCTCTCTAGAGATAATATCATAAGCCTATGGTGTAGGGTTGAAAGGATTAGTCGTATTATGGACAAAGTGCCCGGCACCTAGCAGATAATAACTTACTAGGATTTCCGGCTGAGTGTGTTAGAGCAGTTGCTGTTGACCTCTGTGGAATAAATACCACTGCTATTGTCATATGGACTCTGCCTGCACAGCTGTCAATAAATGGGCATCGCCTTGGACCTCCTGCAGTACCTACAAAATCTAGTTCTTAAAGATTTTGTCTCAACTTTCCACACTCCAGTATTCAAGTAACCAAACAAGATAAAACTCCCTGCAGGCATCTAATGGCAGTCTATCAAAGTGATCATTGTTACTCTGAAAGGGTAAGCAGGTTGTGTCAGCTGTGATCACCTGACACACAGCGTTCAGCCCAATAAAGGTAAAGATAATTAGCTAAGTTCCAATAGTATCTCCAGAACTAGAGAACAGAACTGACTAGTCCATATGAAAGCAATTTATTTAGAAAAGTGTCTGAATTCTAAAATTCGCTCAGCAATACTTCCAAAAGATAGACGTTTGGGGCTAATGTCTAAGTCATCATAGCAGACAGAGCCCCAGATACCAACCCATTTTCACATTTGGATGAGTGCTGATAAGTTTATATCATCAGGTTTGTTGATTATTACTTGGAACTACTTGGCCAGTAAAGAGTGAGTAATTAAAAAAGGGGTGAAAATAAGGAAGACTATACAGGAAGGCTTCAGGTTTATGAGAATAAAACATTAAACTACTGATTATGAGGGGAAAGAAGTTGGGCTACTATTATAAGTACCTTTTCTGGAAGATACGCACTATGGTTTAGGGTGTGTGTTTCTGCCTAGTCCCATATTCTGGTGAAGTGTAAGATATATATATAGTAGGTAGTCCCCAACATCCACTACTTCGATGCCTGCTTGCCTTTTGTGTATAGTTTCCTATCTTCAGCTCCACCCCAAGACCTTCATTTGTTAAGAGTGAGCTCTATGAAGATACTATGTACTTCGTCAGACAGAATTTATTACTGATCTATATACATACATGTAACTCAGCTATGGCATTTATAGCCTTGAACCACAATTGCTAACCTAGCAGAGCTTAAGGACAGGAACTTGGTGTCCCCTAACTCTTAAAGAGGAGTTTCAGCAATCCCCATAGCTGCTTGCTGCGTTCCAATTTCTACCAATGATCTATTAATGATTCAGACTTGGCATTGGCCCAAAGCAGCATTGCCCCTTTTGGACATCAATACAGAAACACATGTTTCTCTTGAGAGTAAGTCCCAGAATCTGTCATTATTATTACTTCCCCTTGATTGGTTAATGTTACACAGTGCTCAACACTCTCTTGTATTTCGCAGAACAGTAATTTATTAGGGAATAGACTTTTTACTGGTTCTATCTATATTTCAAGTTAATTTAGTTTCAGTCACCTCTATTAAATCAGCATTGGGCTGTTTACATTAAGCTTTTCCATGTAAATGTCCTCTGTAAAATGTGTTAACTTTCCTTCCTTTCTCCCCTCTACCTCTTTTCTAGGCTTCCTTTTTCACATTCCTATACATACTCCCTCTCCCTTTCAAAAAAGACAGGAAAATGTATACCTCATAACAGAGTAGAGGAAAAATGATAAAACAGTCAAAAAATGCATAATAGATCTTGCTCAATTGTTATGTGAGTGACTAACCTTGGTTTCTAGCAGCCAAAGCAAAGACGGAAGCAAAGCATAATCAAACTTCAAATTCACTGTTCACTAAAGAAACCATGCTGGTTGTTCAAGTAAAGGCCACGCACTAGAGGGGACTCTGATGACATTAAGCACCAAAGCACAGATAAGAGGCCAGAGCTCTTGCCCTAATCCAAGATTAAATGTTACATGACTGCTGGATTGCAGTTTTCGTCAGCCTGGGAATGCAAATGAGCACAAACCCTGAAATACAGTGACGCTGAGACTTCACCTGTCAGGTCATGAGGAAGTGGAGGGAATTCCCTTCCATACAGATTTCTAACAATCTCCAGGGATACTCCACAAACCAATCCTTTCTACCTGCTGATGGACAGGGGACTCGGGGGCCACCAACCTGCCTCATTCCAGAACATCTCACACTCCTATGCCAGTTGCCTCGCAAAATTTCTGTGGCCACTGTCAGCATAGCTAGGTTTAGCAGGCTCTAAGTTGGCTAAAATCAGAAGGTCATCACTGATCTCTGATGCAGCATTCTACAGAAGTGGGTAGAGAATGCTATTTTAATTAGTTTAATTTTAGGCACCAAAATTGCTCATGATAGCTCAAGGTCTTACATTCGGTACATGATAGAGCTCTTTTCCTCTCCTACACAATTGGTGGGGACCATCACCTCAGTGATCTCGTGGTGACAGGGATCGTCCCCAGACATCTGTGCTTCATGCTAACCCATAACTCACCCCCTTCTTCAATGCCCTCTACAGCCCCCAGCACCTGGCTCACTGCTCCCTCAAACAGGGATGAAAGTCAGAGTTCTGCGGCCTGATGAGAAGTCATTTCTTCCCTCCCTATGACGTTCAGTTGAGGGCCTTTCAAAGGAAACACCTACGTGCAAGAACCCTTCCATTTTATGCACACACAGATGATTCTTTCAGGAACAACTCCCAACAAGGATAGCTGTGGAAGACAAATTCCACTCCTAGACACTTTTTGGACCTGGAACCAAGACGCCCCCTTCATCCCATAGCCACTGGTGCGGGCACCAATCTAGTCTATTTCTACCTTCACGATAAGTTCCCTCTTAGGGGCCATATTAATTTATCCAACAGTCTGGCTTTGATTACAACCATTTCACAACATCAATGATTTTTGTCATAGTTGAACCTGAGTACTGAGAGCAATAAGAATCCTATCCTATTGCTAGGCTATGAAATGTTGCTATTACTCTTCTGCCCAGACAGAATCTAATTGCAAAATCACCTGGCACAGAAACATTTTGAAATCAAAGAAGCAAATTTTAAAATCCCAACTCTACCGATTATTAGCCGCGGGTTGAGCAGTTTACATAACCTCAGTTCCTGTTTCTTCGCCTGTAAAATACAGATTGAAATACCTACCTCCTAGGTGTGCAGCAAGCAATAGTTCTTAAAACGTGATCCTCCCAATCAGCAGCATCAGCATCACCTAAGAATTTATTAGAAATGCAAACTCTCAGACCCCGAGTAAAGCAGAAACAATTTGTTTTGACATGCCCTCAGGTAATTTGACATATGCTAAACTTGGGGAACCACTGGTTTAAATGAAACAATGCATGAAAGAGTTTGACTCAGTAATCAGCACATCCTAAACACCTAACAATTTCTATTATTATTGTTGCTATCAGAATTTCTAAATGAGTGAACTACACACACCTTCCAAGCAAATTCTGTATATATTTGCCACTACCAACCTTTTCATAACAGTTTGGCAGCCGAAGGTTTGAGGTTCTCTGTTGAGAATTTATGAAGTACAAATCCCTATTCTTTAACTAATTATGTAGAAAATGAAATAGTTTTTGCCAAAAATTAACCAACTTAGATCTGTACTGTCATCCTATCTTTACAAAAAGGAACACCTGGAGAAAGGGTCAAGAGTTTTCTCAAAAAACAGACCAGATTATGCTCATACATGTGGAAAAATGTGACACTGAAGCTTCAGTGTTAATCTACCAAGAATACCACATGACCATTGTGACTTGAAATTTTTCAGAGCATATGTTACCAATCACATATTATGGTTATAAAATAATTTCAATCATGAACTTATAAAATGACTACATTTACTTCATGTAACTTCCTGATGAATGCCTCTAGATAAATTTGTTTCATAATGTAATCCTAGGAAACAAAATGAATTTACCCTTACATAGGGTATTTAGACATAAACCCATTACATGTGGCTGGAGACTAAAGTAATTGCGGTTTTGGAATAGTTCTTCATAAGCCATTCTTCCTCAGAGCATTTATATAGCAAGTCCAGTAGAAATTTAATTTGTGGTTATGTACCCTCAAATTATTCACTTAACCTTGAAGGCCCACAGATTCTCATCTGTAAAGTGCAAGGATTAGACCAGGTGATGTCGAAGGTCTAACTCTTACATCCTAAGATGCTTCAAACAAGGCAAAGCTGCTCATGTTTTAATAGTACCAAATGCTAAAGGTATTAATTCACTTAATAACCTAAGTTATTAATTAACTTAAAGAATATGTAGCGTTTAACAGGTAGTCGATGGGACTGGTTTTTTTAATATAGATATTTAATTTCAGATAACAAAACTTCAGTCTAAATTTTCTAGAAGAGACTGAATGATAACTTGTGAGAGATTCCTTTGGAAACCCCTGTGTACCTGGACTAATGAAACCTAACTGCCCTGGGCCTCAGAGCAGCCACTTTGTGTTCAGATTTTCTAAAAGGTTCTAATGAGCAAATATGAACAGTGGCACTCACAATCTTAGACATCACTGAGTTTTTACATCTCCTTGAAAAAAAAATTGCTAACATTGCTTACGCGGTTTACATGCACTACCTTTAAACCTGGCAAGAAGGTAAGTATCCTTGACCCTTTTACAGAAGAGGAAGCAGTTTAGAGAGACAGAGCTAGGTCTCATTCCTTGTCTTCCCAATTTCAAAGCCCAAGCTCTTAATCTGTGTCTAAAACATACACCATTTTTTTTAAATCCTCACCTGAGGCTATATTCATTGATTTCAGAGGCAGAGGAAAGGAGAGAGAGAGAGAGAAAGATAAATGTGAGAGAGAAATATCAGTCAGTCGACTCCCGTATGTGCCCCGACTGGGGAACGAATCCACAGCTGAGGCAAGTGCTTTGACCAGGAATTGAACCCGCAGTCTTCCAGTGTACAGGACAATGCTCCAACCACTGAGCCCACTAATCAGGGCAACACCAATTTTTTTATACATGCCCCAAAATTATAGTCAATGGCCCATTGTTTCCCAAATTCCTTCTGGGCTAGGAATTTTTCTTGGGGGCAGAAAAATGTTCTTAACATAAAGTGACTATAAACTATTGCTTAACCAACTGAGGGGGGGAAAAAAAGGCTCTACTTATTAAGCCAGGTAGGGATCTTTCAGTCCCATTACCATCACAGCTGAAAGTGTGGAAAAACCGGCCTTGGCTTAAGGCAGGGGTTCCCTAGTGCGCTCCCCGAATCTCAGGGGCTGGGGTCCAGCCGTCTTGTGTCTCAACAAGCCCTCCAGCTGATTCTGATGCACATGTTTGAGAACCACTCCTTTAAAAAAAAAAAAGCAGAGAGACTAAACCTACCTCTTTTGTTTTTCAGTTTAAAACTGACTTACCTGAAGAACCAATAAAAGAGACTGACTGACAGGCCCCAAAATATTGCTGCAAGCTATTAAATTAAACTAAGTTGTAACAGCATTTACTGATACTATTAATTAAATAGGTCATTGCTAATAAGTAATTTTGTTAGCAAGTGAAAATGCTTAGAATATAATTTTGCCAGGAACAAGGGAAAGAGCCCATGGCTTGGAAGAGGTTATTCCAAAATTTGGCCATAGGGGAATATATGATCTATAGATTTGTCTTTTTAAAAGCTGAGAAATCTATATAATCTTTATTGTTCTTTCTAGCCAGAGTCTCAGCTTCCATGGGGCTTATATGGCCTGTTTGGTTGGACAAAACAACAACATTAAAAAAAATAGGTGCCATTCATTGGCATTTATAATATGCCAGTCACTGTGTGGAGTACCTTACACATATTTTCTAATTTCATTCTTACAATAACACTATGACATGCAGACTGTTGTCCTCGCTCTGCAGAAGAGACAATCGCAGCTTTGATAAAAAATTAAGTGGTGAACTATCCTCATTTCAAGGTCCCAGGGTCTCTAGAGATGGTAAGTTCTCCAAGCTTTTCTCTCCTTTCTCTAACACTAGCCTCCCTCTGCCCCCCACCCCTACTTTGGTCCCAAGACTCAGCCACTGGAAGCCAGTGTTCCAGTCCTTCCTTCGCAACCCAGTCCCATTTTTAATTTACCTCCCACATGGTGCCCATTGTGGCTAATTTTAAGCTCAATTTCTGCCAACTTTAGTCTTCCATCTCCCAGAGAGCTGGTCTGGAAGGGTCGCTGAGCCTCAAGGACCCAGGAAGGCTGGGGAACAAAGAACATCTCCTGGGAGGAGAAAGAAAGAAGAGCAGCAATAACCGCAAGAGGCATGACTTAACAGAATGTGGAAAAAGTGTCAACAGTGATACTGGGCAGAAAGATACTAAACAACTGGCCAAGAGAACTACTGAAAAAATATCACTGGTTGATAGAGAAATCATGGAAAGAAAGTATTATTTTTATAAACAGGTCACAATATCTACCTCTCTACCATATAGCAAAACAGCTAGTGTACAAATTAAATGGTTGGAATAACTTCATGCATGCCGTGTTGGAATAGTGACTTCTTTACTACGGTGACAGTGGTACACTTGAGTTGGCTGAGCACATAGCACAATTGTCTGTTCACTACTTCAAAGTTGGAAGACCCACCGGTCATATCTTTAGTTCCCTAAATTAGAGAACACATATCCACCAATGGTGCATACATTCCGATGCAAAATTGTAAAAAGAAAAAAAAAAAATCCCCTTAGTCTGGTAATGGACAAATACTGGTGCTGATCCAGAAACTTGTGAAGCTTTAGGCAGCCATGTGTCTACCCGGGGAACCTGCCTGCAGCTGCAGGAAAGAGGTCCCCTTCCATTTGTGGTCACTTGCTCCATTTGTGGTAGCTTTAAAACCGAGGATCCTTATGACTTTGATTAAATTTAGTTTTAAATCCTAGCCTTAGAAATTATATCTCTCTTTGTGTGTACCCGTCAGAAACCTAGCTCTTCCTCCTGGATACTCAGCAAACCCCAAGGCAGCAGAAGACAGCAGCCCAGGCCTGACTTTCAGTCACAGGGTCAGAACCGCTGGCAGGCTGAAGATAACATCTTGACCTAAGTTATGTTCAGGTCCTGAGCCCTAAGGTGAAACAACCCCCGGCTCCTTTCCCATGAGACTGAACAGAGCGGCACTGGAAAGGACCTCAGAGCTTGTCCTCAAGACCTGAAGACATGACTCATTGCCCTGACCTCACCGCCGACCAATCAGCTCCCAGCATGACCCTGAGCCCCTAACGCATGGCGGCTTGTGGTTTTGCCCTAAATAATCTGTACCCTATACACCACTGGGAGTTTGGGCTTTTGAAACACCATTCGTAATAAAACAGCCAATATTTCCCTGCTGCAGTTCTCAGTGCTCGGCTCTGCTAGCCCTCTCCGGGCAGACAACTCCGGTCCTGTAGCAGCTTCGCGTGGCGGAGCCCAGGGACCGCAGCCAGGGGCGGGCGCGGGGCAGGGATGCCTTTGTCGGCCTTCCCCGGCACTTTCCCCACTGCCCTTCTCTCAGAAGTCCTATCAACAAGGGCCTTGCCACTTCAGAAAAATAATACTAATAATAGCTACAATGATGTAAGTGCTGCCTGCATGTCAGGCACTGTGCTAAAAGCGATTTACATCATTATCTGATTCTGACAACCTGTGAGGTGGGTACAGTCTTATCTCTGTTTCACAAAAAGGGAAAGGAAGGCTCTTAAATCACACAGCTAACAGAGTGGCAGGGCTTGGGCTTTGACCCAGGACTGCCCAATTGCAAAAGCCTTGCCTTGCTCTTGATTTCTACACTGAGGCTACTCCCCAATGACCTATTATACCATTCAGCCTCACCAATGTTTAAAATGAATAGGAGCAGAGGCATACCCTTCTATAACCAAGAGAGAGTGCAGCTTCTCAAATGCAGCTGAACACCAGCACCACCAGCAAGACCCATAATAAACTGGCTTGCGACCCTCCTCTCTGTTGCCGCTTTGAGCTCTCAAGAGGTTAGGACTAAGAAGCTGTGAGATGGAGGAACGCAGGTTGGCAGGGGGAAGAAGGAAGTGAAGCCAAGCAAACCCAGAATAATTAGGCTGGAGAACAGGCTATAATTTACCCTGAAATGGTCTCTAATGGTAGAGGCAGGGCCGGGGGGTGGGGAGTGGGGGGGAGAACAGAGAAGGGAAAACAGATGCCCCTTGATGTTTTTCATCAAAAATCTAGTGAACCATACTTCATGAATGCAATGGTGTTTTATGATCTGCTCTGCAATTCTTTAAAATGTCCAGGTCCAGAGCCAGCTCTCTCTGTTTGCTTCCATCCTGCTGCTGAAAGAAGCATTGCTGTGTTTGCCACTGATGTTATTCTTTGGGGAAGAAAAAAAAAATAGAGCCATGATGGATGGCTCCTAAACTAACATTTGTTGTTGCCTCCCCCTGTTATATATTAGCTGAAGAGGCTTTTGGAAGACACGACAGAGACATTATATGTAAATCAATAACAATTTGTCTTCTGTATTCAACCCATGAATACTGACTAGCTAATTTTCATGACTTCTCTATAAGATAAGTGAGTTTTATTATCCTGTTCCCATTCAATTCTTCTTTAGCGTTTTAATCAGCCTAGGCAATTTTATTTTAATTCATCTCCATGAAATGATTTTTACTGGCACCCTACATTTTCATCAGATTTTCTTGTCATAACCAGCTACAGCTGGCAGAGGCAGCTAAGTGTTGCGGAGGGGGGCAGACTGATGGGGATGGATACCCGAACAAGGCATGGGCATGGGCCGCCGTGGGTGGTTGGAGGGGGCATGACCAGCTGGAAGTGTCAGGAAGAGCAGTCTAGGTGGCATCAGTACAATCTACAAAGATGTTAGCACAGATGAAAAGGGGGAGCCCAGGCAATCGTCACAACAGTTGAGGACACAGAGCATTTGACAGATGGACAGAATTGACCCCCAAAGTGGGCATACCCCTTCCCCTCACCTCCAGGGACTACCCTGCCCCATTAATGCTGAGCTCGGTCTTGTGACCTGCTTTGTCTAATGGACGCTGGCAGGCATATAAGCAGAGGTTTGTAATATGTTCACACACGGAGCTTTCCTTCCTGGGCTTGCGCCAGCACCATGAGAAGAGCTGCCCCAGTAGCACTTGTTCAAACAGGATGAGGGACGGTGGAGCAGACCCAGATCACACCTACAGCCCTGAGCAAGCTTAGACAGATATGTGTTATTAAGTGTGTGTGTGTGTGTGTGTGTGTGTGTGTGTGTGTGTGTGTGTACACAGCAAGTTCTCTGGGGTTTCAAGGCCTTGACAAGCGCTATCTCCTATGCCTGCATCACTCTTGCCTGTATTCTCCCAACAGGATGCTCATGCCTTCTCATCCTTCCAGGCTCCACTTCAATGTCACTTTCCCAGAGACCCTTGCCCTGACTCTCCTTCAATCTCACTTATGTCCCTCTGTGGATTCTTTCTAAATGCACCTGGTTCTTTTCCTTCATTGACTTTACCACAATTTATTTGTTTATTGATTGTCATTTCCATTAGATTACATTCCTTGAGAGCAAGGAGTATTCCTTCAACATCATTTAGTTTGAGCACAATCCCAGGATATAGTAGATTCTTAGGAAATATTTGCAGAAGGAAATATACCAAGCACTCTGATGGGGGATGTGGCAATAACTACTATGCTGATGAACACAGAGCCCTTCTCTTAAGGAGCTTTGAATCTACAGGAGAAGGGTAGCAAGCACTACAGTGGTGGACTAGCGCTACTTAGTCCCTTTCTGCCTATTGGCAGAGCTGACCTGACAGATTGAGATAAGGTAACTAAGTGGCTACTGCTGCATCCCAAATTATGCCCAAATTTAGTGGCTTAAAAAATGTACACCCTACAGGGGGTAGATAGGCAATTGTACCCACGTCATTGCCAACCTCCTTGCCTTCGCTTCTTGTGGCTGTAAGGTTTCCCCATGGGGGGCTCTCAGTGCCTTCTCTTTCCCCCCTGGAAGGCAGTCTTTCCCCCTCACAGGTCTATCTGACCCCCACCGCCCTTCCCAATCCGACCTTTTCCTCCTTTTCCCTCCATCCAATCTTAACCACCCTTTATCCTATGTCTTTTGACTTAGAGCAACTCTACAACAAACCAGAGAGATGGATTGGCTTTCAGAGAGATAAGGACCATTTGTATCTTAACAGGGACTTTCTATGTATTGAGTCTACAATGACAAACACATGCCAGACTTTCACAGGGGTACTGCGGGATATTTTCTATTTTAGAGGGAAATACAGAGACATCTGTCAGACTCTGCATGAAGTTCTACAAATTAGTTATTTGGACTTGACTACTTAATAAACAGAATTGTTAGATATTTCTTTTTTCCTAGAAGAGCCCCAAAAATAAATAAGTGTGCCATGAACTGAGAAAGTTTGGGAAATTCTGCCTTAGGCCAAAGAGGTAGGTAAGGGTAACATTTAGAGAATCTTAGCAAGCTCTGGAGAGAAGTATTTCTGGGAAGAAGGACTGCTTCAGGAGCCCTAAGTCGAACCACGTAGGTGGGTAGCCACTCATCCAGTGGCTCAAGATGTCCAGCTTTGTCGACAAATTCCTGGTCTCATCCTAAGTGACACTGGACTCCAGGACTATCTGCCCCCTAAAAGGGCAGCCTGACCATAGTCCTGTGGACAAAGAGGCATGGACGCAGGGATTATGAGGTTCACTGGGTAGAGATGGGGAGAGCCTGCCCTTTAAGCCCTTCTCACTGGGGGAAATGAGCAGAAACCAGCCAGATCCTGGATCCATTTCCACATAGCTTGACCTTCCCAGTCCACATTAAATAGCCTCCCCTTCCCTTCCATTATCCAGATATCACCTCTTTCTTTAAGACCCAGGTATAGTATACCTAAAACTAATATAATATTTATGTTAACTGTAATTAAACAAATAAATGAAAAAAAAAGACCCAGGCATAGAGCATACACATTGTTTATACAGCTGACCCTTGAACAACATGGGTTTGCCCTGTGCAGGTTCGCTTACACAGCGATTTTTCAATTGACCTGTGCAGTTCAAACCTATGTGCTGTTTCAAGGTCAACTGGTGGTTGGGAATCTGGGTATGCAGAGGGCTGGCTTCAGTTAGATACAGGCTTTTAACCACAGGGACAGTCAGTGCTCTTAACCTCTGTATTTTTCAAGGGTCTAATATATATATTTTATATATATATAATATATATAATATATATATCATACACGTGTATGTGTGTATATACAGATACACATATATACATATGTGTGTGTCTTATTGATACACACACATAGGGTGGGGCAAAAATCAGTTTACAGTTATAAGTACACAAAACATAACAATTTATTCTTGTATTATTATTTATTAATTATTGTCTTATTTTGCATACAAGCAACTGTAAACCTACTCCTGCTTTACCCCCTATATATATATATATATATGTGTGTGTGTGTGTGTGTGTATATCTCCATCCTGAATCTGAATTCTCCACTAGAGTATAAACTCCATGAGAACAGGGATCTGTTTCATTCATTGCTATGTAACCAGTACCTGTAAGAGTGTCTGGCAAGCAGTAAACCTTCAATAAATATATTGAATAAACACACTGTAGTTTCATGAGAGAATTAAGTCCTAATGCCTTTCACCCACTGAATGAATTAACTTTTCTCCCATGCATCAAGAATGGCACTAAGTGTCCCATTCTTGGAAGGAGAAAATATTTGAGAACATGGTCAGTTGAATCACCTTCTGTGTGCTGTGGTATAGATAAGGAACCCCGAGTTCAAGTGAATGAATCGATGGAAGCCCCACTTCTTCCAACCTGCCTTCCCTGGCCATCCCATCTCAGGGTCAGTTAATATGTTAACATGATTAACAAAACGTTTTATTTCTGCACAGATTTAGCAACTTTCCCTGCATCTATTAAGTATATATTGGGTTGGAAATGGTTAAGAGTGAAAGGCTCTGCCTAATGATTGGTGTGCACTTAGGAGGGGGCTGCTCAACCATCCCTGTAAGGTGACTTTTGGGACTCAGAGCTAATGGCTCTGTAAGCAGATCCAGCCTTTTAAAGATTTCACAAAGGGCACACACAATCAAGGCTGCCCGTTCTAAGTACTGTCTGGTCCTGATAAGGCTGGCTGGGAACGCCCTGTTCTATCCTTTCCCCAAATCAAAATGCTCTTTGAGAGCTGGCCAAGCATTTGAGACCAACCGAGCAGTACTAAGTGCATTATCTTGTCTAAGCAAAGCATGAGAAATAAATTAAGAGTCTTGCTGACCTCACCAGCTTAAAAAAAAAATAAATTCTCTGCTCTTACCTAATGTCTGGTCAATGTCCTAAAGAAAATCTTCTTCCTTCCCTTAAAACTGTATTTAGGCTGAAGAGATTAGGCAGTAAGTTCCATTCGGTAAGCATGCTTCTCTTCAGTGTTCTCCGGCCATTTTTAAACCAAACACTTGCAGTGGGAATGGAATTTTCATAATTAGTTTCTATCTACTTTATCCTAGGCTCTGGAGAGGCAGTTCCCTAAGTCACACAGGGCAATGGAAGATAACTGGGAAAAAAAAAATCAGAGTTCTCTTAGCAAGCGAGGAGGGAACCAGTAGTGTCCATTATGAAAGATTTCATAGAAATAACAGATTTTAAGGTGAAAAGAACTTTTTAAGTACTAAATAAAAGAAGGAAACAAACTATTTCTCTAGAGTTGCACTTTCAGAATGTTCTATGTCAGTTGGAGTGACCCAACAATTATTACAGGAAAATGAGCTTTTTAAACCTAGTTGTTTCCTGAAAGTATAGCTTTTAACTACTGCATGTCATGTATGTGAAAATAACATCAGACTTCGTATACCTCACAACACTGTGGATATTAGTGACAAATAAGTGATTATACACCAAGTTGAAAGTGCAAAGCTGTGGACAAAGTCTGAGAGCCGATCAGCGGAGGAAGTGTTACCGGGCTGGGGGGACTGGGGGGGACGGGCACGGTCCCTGTATGTAGGGCTATTGCGCTATTAGCCCCCTTTCCTAGCCCATCCCTCTTCACCTGCCTATTGAATTTCTTCTGTTTATTATTTCATTTCTTTTCTAAAAAAAATTATTAAGATCCTGTCACTTGAGAGAAGATGTGCTAGGCACTAGTGTTAGGAAGATATATAAGAAATAATCTATGTTACTGAAGAGTTTACTGACTAATTAGGGAAGAGACCAACATGTAAACAAGTAATTGCCATGGCGCGAGAAACATCCCATAAGAGAAAAACTGAAATAATTTTATGGGAATTAGAAAAGGTGAGAGTTTAATATTGATTACATCCTGCTTTTTTCATGTGGCTAAGAATCCAGATTTCTTCAAGGGGCTTTAAAAGCCTTTTCTGACCTTCCCTATTGTCCAATCTGCCCTCCTTCTGCCTCCTGGCAAGAAAGATATTAGATCTTTTCAGGCTGAGAGAAGTGGCCAATGTTATTGTCCTTGCCATTCCACTGACTCCTGTTCTAAGGGGAGGCTCATCACATAACCATTCTGCCAATGGACACATTTGGTAGAGTCTTGAGGCCCTTGCACATGCTGTCAGCATTGAACAGATGACCAGATAGCCTTTCCTGTCTTTTTGGTTTTGAGCCGGATGAGTGTGCTCTCGCACCCAGTTCAGTCTCAGTTCAACAAATCTCCCCAGATGGTTCCAGGTGCACCTCATTCCCAGCGAATTCCCAAAACAGTTGTCTTCAAATCTTCTTGCATATTCCCTTACAATTTTTTAAAAATAATCTACATATACCCTATGTAACTTTAAACTGACATCAAAAAATTTTCCTCATATGTTTCATGTCCAACGTATTCTGTGATGCCTATAGGCTCTGAATATATTTCTGTCAAAATCTGGAAGCTGCATACTTAGTTGGTTCAATTTATACAATGTACCTACCGTAATAACTCGGCAAACCCAGTTCGCATTGTCAAGTCAATCATCTCAACCAGAATCACTTTCTGTGAAAAAAAAATCTTACTTTATTTTTCAATTCATATATGTATGTTAATGCCCACCCCTGTGACAACCATCTCAGTTTTTAATTCTAACTAGAAGATAAACAGATGCATGGATGGATGGATGCATGGATAGATAAACAAGCCCTCAGAGTCTGAACAAGAGTTTGTGTCTTGCGTGAAATAAAGGACTGCTCCCTTCAATATTTTCTGCTGACACTCATAGGACTCCCCTTGCGAGCAAGGCATCCAGGAATTGCCCCTTTGTTTAGTTCCCTGGGTCAATCACATTCATAAGACTTAGGATGGGCGAGAGATTTGTCTTTCATTTATAAAGAAGGAGATTTAAAAGAGGAGGTGGGAAGAGCCAGCACACCACAGACTAGGCAGGAAAGGGTACAATTGGAAATTGAGGACCTGGAAATGGATGCCCATAAAATTATTTTAAGGGCCCCATGAAAAGTCACTTGTTCTCCTCCAGTGGGTAACCTGAGGTCCCATGAGGAGGCTCAAAAGCTAATTCCACACATGCATGTGGGTGTATTGAGAGCATTAGAGCTCTCCAGACTTCTGATGCATATCTCGGTTTTAAGAAACTCTCTAATAGTTATACACTTAATTCCTCTAAGTTTTCTGTTGCCCATTAACTGTGACTTATTTGCACTGTTTCCTGAATGAAGGTTAAACTCCTTGAATGAAGAGGTTGTGAAAACCTATTTTAGCTTCTCTGCTCCTTTCCTCTGAAAAGAAAATCCTGGACACAGTATCTCTCTTTCTTGGTGGAAAATTACTGGAAAACTGCCTTGGTGATTTAAGGGTGGGTTGGTGACCGTGGAAGCTGAATTTGGAGTCAGGTGGTCTTACTTATGAATGACAGTTTAACTATAGATTTGAAGTTCTTTGATGCAGCTATGAAAAAACCTGAGCAGCTTCCCCTGCCCCAGCCCAGACCACATACCCCTCTGTAAAAATAGGAATGTTTGTGGAAAAATATGCTTCTTCTTCCAGGGAGATTTCAGCCTTCCATTTTATGAAAATGTCCTACTGGACTCGCTAGGAAAGTAGAAAATGCTATATTTGCTGTAGTCTACAGTAGTGGGACACGCCAAGCCATCCCTCATGTTAAATTCAGTTCAGCCATGTGTATACACTCTGTGTACCTACTAATAAAATGAAAGGAGCAGGATTTCTGCCCTCAAGGAGCTCACAGATTATAGGTGAGGCTGAGGTTTATACATGCAGTTGAAGTTACGGTGGCTGCTATTCCAACCACCTACCTAAGAACTGCTTAAAAGTGGCTCTCAAGAGCCATTGGAAGTTGGCCACTTGGCCCCACTCTCAGGGTATCACCTGGTCCTTGCCCAGTTCTACCCACCTTAATAAATATCCGAGTTCAATTCTCCCTTCAAAAGTGAGTAAGTTCTCCCTGAGAGGTGTGCCTTAGTGGGTTGAGCTCATCTCATAAGCTGAAAAGCCGCTGGTTTGATTCCCAGTCAGGGCACCTGCCTGGGTTGCAGGCCAGGTCCCTGGTTGGGCTGTGTGAGAGGCAACCGATTGATGTTTCTCTCCCTCTTGTTCTCCCTCCCTTACCATCTTTAAAAATAAATAAAATTTTTTTTTAAAAAAAGTGCAGTAAGTTCATGAAGAACTTCCCAGTTGCTCTTTAGTGTTGTTGCTTCATGGCACATTCCTGGTAAATTAATCTCAAAACTACTCCATCCTGATAATAAGATACTATTTCTTTACCATTCCATAAACCAAATTCATGTTTTTATCATGTGCTATTATGCATATATGATGAATAAAGTATTTTAAGTGATATCTGAAGTGTTTTTTCTAAGGGCAAGAGGGAGTTAGCTTTGGGACATGAATCTGGAGTTTTAGGACAGGCAGGTGCCCCCAGACTTAGGGTTTGATGTGGTGACATTTGCTACAGTTTTCGCTGCCCTGTGGGCCTGCTGGCAGGGAGGCTGCTGCCCTTCCCACTGGGGCACCTGTTTATCCTTTCAAGGGGAGGAAGATTTGAGGAAATGAAATCTTGTTTTAAGAACCTAATCAGGAACCCAATCAGAATACCATTTGGCAATACCTTCATGCATGATTCTCTAAGGCTAACAAAAATGTTTTGATGAAACAGGTGAATAGCTTGCATTCCTATCAAGATAATTAAAAAAATATATTGGAGTCATAATCAAAGAATAGAAAAGAAGTACTTATGACTCTAGATATCACATTAAAAAAAAAGATTAGTACTGAGGGCAGGAAGGGATATTTGCACCTGAAAGGTCTGAAACATCAAGTGAATGAGCCAGAGTTGGGGCCTTATTCTGGCTGACTTTTTTTCATTGAATTTATTGGGGTGACACTGGTTAACAACATTATACATATTTCAGGTGCAAAATTCTACAACACACCATCTGTACGTAAATATATCAGATATCTTAGAGCAAATTTGGTTTGATTCAAGCAAAGTGGAAAAGTCAGGGTCAGGGGTATGTGTATCACCTAGGAAAGATCTTAGCCTTCCACCAAATTAACAGTCTGGAAGCAAAAATGGGATTTCCCCCCGTCCCCATTTTTTGAGGATAAACATGTGTATCTGAGGGAGAAAAAGAAATGAAAGCATTCTCTTTGCCAGCACAGCAGCTGAGAAGGAGCCAGGTGCGAGCTTTGGCGGGCCAGAGGGGCCCGGTCCCTCTCCTCCCCCTGACAGCGCTCTTCCCCAGCTCCTGCGCCCCGCCCTCCACCCGACTCTCCTCCCCACTCCCTCCCCATTAAAAATCAGCAAAAAAAAAAGAAAAAGAAAAAAAAAGAAAAAGTTGCTATGATTAATGGCAAATGGATTAGAGCAGATGTACAATCTTCATACATTTTAGATTTGGATCAAATCGACTGTTCTCAACTCCTCTTCCGAAAGCTCAATGATAATCCTTCATCAGCTGCCTCCCTCCTTCCTGTTCCTTTCCCAGCCATGCTAATTAAAGTTCCACAGCCAGGGCCGAAGAAGGACTCAGGCTGGCTCTCTCTGAGGGATCCCTTATGACCCCATGCCCCCACTTCCTAATTGGACACGCCGGCAGAAATCAATGCAAGGCAACTTCTGTAGGAGCAGCTGCCGAGGCCCGTTCCCACCCACCCCTGCCTATCATCCCTCCTCAGGGAGGATACTTTTCTGTTGTCGCATTCTCAGGCAATATTTCAGAAGCTTACTCATCTTGCCACTCACTTCCTCCACCCCCATTCCTCTGCCCCCAGAACAAGACATTAAGAAGGAAACATGAGAGACTTTATTTTAGCCTAATTGAACAATAGCCCTTATTTCATCTTGAGTAAGACAAATGTCCGACTTCACTTCTCACTTTATACATAATGAGCTTCCTCTCCCAACTGTTTACTAAAGTATTAAAAAGCACTTTGCAGCACCTGCTGGTATATTCCATCAAAGAGAGTCAATGGAACAGAAAAGACATATGAGAAAGTCAAGGAGATAAGGTAACTTTTTTAAAACTTCAGGTTCCAGACCTATTAGAAGGAACTGCTCCTCCAGCCCCCACCATAAATTCAGTGGTCAAAAAATAAAGGGCCTTTTTCTCCTTGGCAGCAAAGTGGTTTCTATAGGGCAGGACTGCACCTGGCAAGTTTTCCCAGGTCAGACCAAGGTGGATAACTAATTGCAGCCATTAACATCCAGGTGGTAAGAAATTGGCTGAATTGCAAGATCCTAATAAGCCATTAGCATTGCTATCCTGGATGCACTTTTGTGGACCCTTCTCTCACCCACAGTGATGAAATACACGTCTGTTCCAGCTCAGGCTCTGTCTCCAGCTGTTCCTGGAAGAGAGGGGCATAGTCAGGTGTTGATTGCTACACAGGTGAGCACCCGGGAGCAGACCTGCTCAGGGTTTTGACCCTGAATGCTGTGTGGCTTTACGCGAGTCACTGGACTTCACGGCCACATAATTTCTTCCCTTACAAAATAGGGAGGAAACATATTACACTGACACGTAGTGCACTATGGGTAATGAACAACCATCTGTTTGATGTATTGAGATTTTTATGTTAGAATTAAGTGTGGATACTTTATAACATTGCACCCACAATTCTGTTCGTAGCTTTTATTCAGCAACAACTTGAGGGCTTACTGCACACATGGTAGTGGGAAGGCAGATAAAATACAGAAACATGAAAAGTGAAATAAAATGCCTAATTATACGACAATGGAAAGTCAAATTGCTCTTCATCCCAGACCCCTTCAATGCCCTTTCCTGGCGGCCGCCCTTGGAGCCTAAGGAAAACAGTTCATTCCATAGTGGAACAAAGCCTGTCTTACCTTGTGCTGTCATCGGCTTTTTCAGTCTCCTCTACTTGATTGTTAGCTTTAAAGAGAAAATACTGTGCCCTATTCATTTCTTACCCCCAGTCCCTAGAGTCACCCCTGAAATGTAGTAGACATGCAATATCTGTGCATTAGTAAACAAGTGGACTGAATAAATAAATGCCAAACACAGACCGTAAGTCCTGAAAGAGAGGCAGTTATGCTAAGGTTGGAAAAGTCCTAAAATAGGAGCCACAGACCTAGGTGTAAGTCACCAACCAAGCTGCCATTCTATAAAAGCCTGACTTTGGGCTGTCTGAGCCTCAGGGTCCTCATGTGAAAAATAGGTATGCTAAACACCTGAACAGAACAGCGTTATTATGGGAATTAAAGGACGTAGCATAGGCAAAGCACTTGTGCATAAATTTTTACTTTTTTATCCTGTGCCCCTTTACCCCTTTAATGCCTGGAACACAGCACTGGAGTTCAAGGAGAGACCAAGATGCAAGATGTAACTACACTTTTCTAGGTTATTAAAGAAGGAAAAAGTCATAAACTACAGGAGCAGATAAATTCTCAGGGAGAAAGAGAAGAGAACGCTTCTGATGAAAACATTCAATTAAATGCTCACAATTACAGGGGATGGTGTTGAAGAAAAATTATTCTGATGCTGGTTAAAATGATCAGAAAGACTTTATTGAGACGGCTGCAATGGGCATCGAGGCTGTCACAGACGGAGAGAGGTAGGACTCCACTCCAAATACAGTAATGGCAGCTGGGGGGGGGGTGGCTCTACATGTGGGGGGTCAGCATATGGGAAAGTACTAAAGGGAAACATCAAGAGGAGGGCAGTCTTGCTAAACTGACTCAGGATTCTTCCTGAAGGCAAGCCAGGGTGACCAAGGGGACTTGAGGCGAGGGGGTATGGGGGGAGGAATTCTCACTAAATTGACCAAGTAGGGTTCTCATAATCACTACAACTGGACTAGGCAAGTCTTAGAGCCCAAGGAAAAAGCTTAATCGAAAAGAGGGCTCAGAGGAGTCTAAATGATGTTTCGTCAAGGTGGGAGTCTCTGTCAGAGGGGAAATCATGAGCTAAAGAAGAGACTGAAGAGGACAGCAGGTCCTGGGGGCAATTTAAGGAGAGAATGGTGAGATCTATGGAATGCAATGGCAAGGTCCAGGAAGACAAACACTAATCTATCACTATATCCATGAGCATTTTGGCTTCTGGGTCTTAAGTTTGGGTCATTCATGAACACTTTTGTTTTGGTTTGGTGATAATCAAAATTCTCTATGCCTTTTCAACAGCCTACTTATCAACAATGAAAGACTCACTTTATGGAGGGGTAGGGAACTTATGAATATATCCTTCTTAAAATGTCATAATCAAAACCATGCACGTATACTACTCTCTCCAAGCAAGACTAGACCGGAAGAGTAAACAGTGGTGGTATAACTTTCCTTGTTCCAGATGTGCTACTTTTCTTTCCTTGTCTGGTTGCAACCACATGTTGCTCCTGGCTCATATTAAGCCTGTGGTTGACTAAAACAACATTACTTTTTTAAAAAACATAAACTAGATTAGAGGTTGTTTAACAGTATAGTTGCCTCACTAATTATTTTGAAACTAAGTAAAGATTCAATTTGGACCTAATGAGTCTGATCTGCTAGAACTTTTCAAAAGTATTGATTCAGATATCCAACCTTTTAGTCACCCCTCCCAGATTTTTGTAACCTTAAAAATTCAATTTCATGCTCTCTGTGTCTCCATACTTTTGATTTTTTTAAAGTCAAATAGCAGTACAATAAAATAAAAATCCATTGAACTATTCATTAATTCACCCACCTTGTGATATCTTTACCTGTTTAGGATTAATTGAAACAAAAATCCATCAAATTGAGAGCTCCTCGAGGGCAAGAACGGCACTTATTTATCTTTATCTGCCTCTCATCTACCCCAGGGTCTAGCAAACAGTTGTATCCAAACCACATTTTTCTCTTCATGTCCTTCAGGAAGTCTTGTCCAACTCTTTGAAATCAGGCCTACTGGGTCTATAATTTCCCATGGTTTCTATTAGGTAACCAACCTTTTTTAATAAATGCACCATCTGTTCCTGCCATGTTCTTTCTAGCTCAGAGAGGTGCCGCTTTCTTTTCTTGGTCTTAACAACACATCTGTTTAACAATCATACTAGAATCCTGCCAAACTTGTACATAATATAATATTCATAAAGTTGAGAAATATTTTTAAAGAACTAACCTTACTTCTAAGCTTTACAAAACAGAGGCCAAGATTTTCTGAGTTTTTTTTTTTTTTTTACTTTGCTTTATTTATTTTCCCCAACATCACAGGATGGACCGATCATATGGTTCCACAGGGTTACCCCAGGGCCACTCTTTTGCTTGTCCCAGTCTTACCCCCAGGTTCAAACAAAAGGCAGCAGCCCACGTGGAGGGAACAGTTTCATGGCACCCACAGCACCCTCTGCTGCAGAGGTCTCGGTCTGTCCCTCACAGTCCTCCCCTGGGGTTAGAAGGCAGTGTTGTTGAACGGGGACAATGGTTTCACTGTTCCTCCTCTTTACTGTCAGGTTCAGCCCCAGCACTGCCCCTGTGCACTGCTTCAGCCCTGGGTTCAGCCCTCGGCTCCACAAAACACGCTGAGTCTCCCACCCCAAGCGGAGCTCACGAGGACAGGGGCGGAGGTGGACACTTCAGCCCATTCCGCCAGCAGGCCTCTTTGAGAAGCCTGAGGTCCCTGAGGCCTACCTTCGAATTTCAGGCCTCTCCCAGAGGCCTGCTCAACATAGGCAGGGAGGGACGTTTTTCTGGTCACAGTCTCTACCTTGCTTCTCTCTGGGAAGTGGAAAGAACCATGGCCCTGTCACCCATCATGTACAAGAAAGCGGCACAACTCATATTTATACAGATCGTAGTGCAATTTTCAATAGAGCAGCAATAAATTCATACGATAATCTGATTCTCATTTTCTGATGCAAAACTCCTGCACTGCAAAGTCAATTGACCTATCCCAGATCACCTAATTGTAAGTAACCAAGTGACAAACTCTAGCCTGTCTGACCCTTAATACCTTGCTCTTCTCATCACACTGTCTACATTACTATTTATTCAACAAATATGAGGGGGAACCTAAAAAAACTGGAATTTATTTACAAAAAAATGTGTATTTATTCTTACATGTTTAAACCTCAGTCACCTTCGAAGTACTCTCCATTTGATGCAATACACCTATCGGGACATTTTTTCCACTGCTCAGAACAGTTTTTGAACTCGTCCATTTTGATGCCTTGTAGTGCTTCTGCTGTTTTTTGTTTCACTTCTTCCACATCAGCAAAACATTTCCTTTGAGGACTTTTTTTGTCCAGGGAAACAAAAAGAAAAAAGTTGCTCAGGGTGAGATCAGGTGAATAGGGAGTATGGGGCATGGGGGTCATGCCATTTTTGCTCAAAAACTGCTGAACACACAGTGTGGTGTAGGCAAGTGTGCTCATAAATCACCCACCATGAAATGGGCAAATGTGTTGAGTTTTCAAAAAAAATTCACTGAAGCCAAATACAGCCTCTCACAACACCACCAGCTAGTAATACACTTATACAGACGGGTGCCTAGAACATTCACCTAGTGGGGAAAGCCTGTACTACAAGGAGCCCACCCTCCAGAAGATAATTCCATTTTGGGGGGGGGTCCTCCCTCATATATATCAGCCCTGATGATATAGGACTTAGGCTAAGTGGCAGGATATACTAGTGAACAAGCTATGGGCTTTCAGTTAAACAAGAGAGATATAAAGTAAAAAAATACTTGGCAACTGTTACACATGCTAAGAAGAATTAACACATGGTTAAAAGTTTAGGCTCCTAACCAGATGCCTGTATTTGAATTTATACCAGCTGTGTGATCTTAGAGAAGGTAACCAGTTTTTTTGTATCTTGATGTCTTCATTATAAAATGGCACCAATACTATAGATCTTATAAATGTTGAGGATTAAACAAGTTCATACATGCTAAGTGCTCATAATCAGTTCTCAGTTAACATTAGCCATGATTACAGGAATCTCTGTAAGAAAAGGGATCTTAACCTACGGAGATGGGTGTAGAGCAGGGAGGTTGGTGAAGGTTAAGAAAGTGTTCATAAAGTAAATGGAGTTTAATCTGAGGCCTGAAAGATGAGTAGGAGTAGAGTTCATAGGGCTGGGAACATGAGAGAGAGAAAACATTAAGAGCAGCTGCAGAGAGGAGAAGAAATCAGGTAAAAAGAAGAGCAAGTGCTTCAAATTCATCAGACTACAAACTGAGCCAAATGTTGCCATGTCCCATGGTTGGGCCCATTCCCAAATCTTACTAAAATACTTGTCAGGGTGAAGGATCTGATATTTATCAGGGGGAAAAAAATGTAAGACTTTCAGCCCCTGTCCAATCTCTCTCTCTCTCTCTCTCTCTCTCTCTCTCTCTCTCTCTCTCTCTCTCTCTCAGCAATGGAAAGAACATCAAACATCACAGAAAACACTAGGCTGATTCTCTTACTCAGTCTTCTACACCCCATGACCCTGGAGGTTCCACCTTTTCTCTAAATGCCTCTGATTCCTCCTCTGTGAAAACAATGACAACAATTCCTACCTCAAGCCTGTGATTTCACTTTAAAAAAATATAAAAGTTCTGTAAACCTACTAAGGTTTAATTTCCAGCTTTGCTATTATATGACCTAGAGTAAGCTGCTTAACCACTTTCAACCTCAATTTTCTGACCTGTAAAGTTGGGATGATAAGAAATATGTTACATACAGTTTTTCTCCCCAAATATTTTTTAAAATAAAACTGTGAGATGTTTAAAGTGTAACTTTATAACACTTTGTCATGTGTTTGCTCATTCTCTGTGTGTGTATTGCAGACATCATAGCATTTCCCCCTTAAATATTTTAGTATGTATTTCCTAAGAACAGGATATTCTTTTATCTATTCACCATTATCACACCTAAGAATTTACCACTGATTTTTTTTAAAAGCAGTACCTATCTAAATTTCCTCAATTATACATAAGGTGATTTTTGTGGCTTTTATTGAAATTCAAAAATCTGATCATTCTTCATGCACTGCATTGACCATCATATCTCTTTTGTCTCCTTAATCTGCAATACTTTCTCCCCTCCTTGAGGGGGCTAGAGAGGACTTTCAAGAAGTTAACATTTTTGAAGTATTCATGCTATATTTCTTCAAACTGTTCCTGGATTTGTTTGGTTACTTCCTCACATTTAAATTAAGGTTAAAAATTTTTAGCAAAAATACTGACTAGGTTATGGAATGACATCAGCAAGATGACAGAATAAGAAACCCCAGACCTTGTTCCCCCATAGAGACATTAACTTAAAAACAATATACAATTAGCCCTGACCACTGTGGGTCAGTTGGCTGGGCATTGTCCAGCAAAGTTAACAGTAACTGGTTTGATCCCCGGTCAGGACACATGCCTGAGTCGTGGGTTCAGTTCCTCACTGGGGCACACACGAGAAGCAGTCAAGCAATGTTCCTCTCTCACATCAATGTTTCTGCCCCTCCCTTTCTCCCTCCTTTCCCCTCTCTCTCAAAATAAATAAATATAATCTTTAAAAATAAAAAATATATATACGGTTTAAAAGCTTTATGAGAACTCCAGAAACCAGTTTGGAAATCATAGTACCCCAGGCAAGTTCAAAGCCAAGAACAGCCAGCCACATTGAAATTGGTAAGAAAAACTGTTTTATTTTAACTGCATCAGTAGGTCTAGTAATAATGAACCTTTTCAGCTTTTGTTCATCTGGAAGCTCCCTTGTACATAATAAGAAAGCAACTCATCAGTTACAAGGAAGCTCCCATAAGAGTACTAGTAGATTTCTCAGCAGAACTATTCCAGGTCAGAGTGGCTGGATTGATATACTTAAAGTGCTGAAAGAAAAAAAACCTGTCAACCCAAAACACTATATTTAGTAAAGCGTCCTTCAAAAATAAAGGGAAATAAAGACCTTCCCAGATAAACAAAAGCTGAGAGAGTTCATTATCACTAGACCTACCTTTACAAGAATTACTAAATGGAGTCCTTCAAGTTGAACCAAAAGAATGCTAGAGAGCAACATGAAAGCATATGAAAATATAAAGCTCTCTGGTAAAGTTATATATGTATAGACAAATGCAAAATATTATAATACTGTAATAATTCAGTATAGAATTTAAAAGATAGAAGCATAAAAATCACCGTAACTATAAAATTAGTTCATTGATACAAACTTCAAAAAGATATAATTTATGACATTGATAACATAGAGTTGGGGGAAAATGTAAAGGATTCAAGTTTTTGTATGTAGTTGAAGGAGATTTTAATATCTCACTTTAGATATGAATAGATTAACCAGATAGAAGATCAATAAGGGAACCGAGGACTTGAACAACACAAAATACCAATTCAACTTAACAGACATAATACTCCACCCAACAACAGAAGAGTGCACATTCTTCTCAATTACACAAGGAACATTCTTCAGGATGGATCACATGTTAGTACACAAAACAAGTCTTAACAAATGTAAGAAGATTGAAATCCTACCAAGTATCTTTTCTGACCACAGTGGAATGGAACTAGAAATCAACAGCAGAAGGACAATTTGAAAATCCATAAATATGTGGAAATTGAACAATATGTACTTAAACAACCAGGGGATCAAAGAAGAAATCACAAGGGAAATCAGAAAATGTTTCAAGACAAATGAAAACAAAAACATCACATACTAAAACCTATGGGATGCAGAA
The DNA here is from genome assembly GCF_021234165.1 of Pteronotus mesoamericanus. NCBI lineage: Eukaryota > Metazoa > Chordata > Mammalia > Chiroptera > Mormoopidae > Pteronotus > Pteronotus mesoamericanus. The sequence goes on from NW_026555077.1 coordinate 12,682,770, forward strand.
AAGGCAATACTAAGAAGGAAATTTATAGTAGTAAATATCTACATTAAAGGGGAAGAAAAATCCCAAATCAACAACCTCATTTTATACCTCAAAGAGCTAGAGAAAGAACAATAAATTAAATCCAAAGTTAGTGGAACGGACTAAGCACTGGCACTAGTAAGATAGTCCCTGCCCGCAGAGGCTTCCATTCTAGCTGGCTTGCATCCTGCAAAGAGGGCCCTCCCACTGGAGTTACACCTTGAGAACAGTTCACTGTGCCAGACCTCAGGGCCGGGGGGCATGGGGGACACACGGAGGGCGTTCCTCATCGAGAAGCATCAGCCATGCTCCTAGGCTCAGCACTTTGCTCATATGCATCCTTGTGACCTCTTTCTCTTCCCTAATTTGAGTAAGTTGACCTAAATAGAAAATATACTAAAATAAACAAGATATTGTACAATTAATTAAAAGACCACTCATAGAGGTGAAACAGTCAAATTATGTAAGTGCCATGAAAAAGCGGCAGTAGAGCGGAGGGAGGAAGGGCAAAGACCCTGAAGTCAGAACTGTCCGGCTTTACTGCTCACTTAAGCTTTCTGTGCTTGGTTTCCTCATCTATAAAATGAGACATAACATTACGCCCTTCACAGGGTTGTCAGGAGGTTACATGAAATGTACAATGATAAAACATTGACCTCTAGCAAGCTTAAGCACTAGCTAGATTTAACTACTATTTTTATTTGGGTCAAGGCGTGGCCTTTTATCTAAAAATTATATAATTTAAAATAGTAAGGCTCTGGTTTCCTAAGGAGGCAAGTGGAGAATTTCTCCTGCTAAAATGTAGAGGCAGCTAATGCTCACTTCTTCCCTAGTGACAGAGCTGTAATCTTTTTATCCCTGGTTCATGGGTGATTTGGGCCTAATTTTCTGGCCCGTACTCTCCTTTGTGGTTGAAGACAAAGCTTCTCTCCCCATAGCCCCCAGAAACTCAGCAGCTTCCTCTTTTCCTGAAGCTGCATTTATAAAAATATCACCAGCACATCTTTCTGCTTCAGTTCAGATTTCCTTCTGGTAGTGAAAGTTGCTTTATCAAATTTTGTTTGAAATAAGTAGGTATTCGGTGGAACCCGAGATTTAGCCAGGAAAGAGCTTGATGGGCCATATTTAAAAATCAAGTTCTAAACCTGAGAAGGCACTTAAAATTACATTAAGTGCCTCTCATTGTCTAGGTAGTGCTCTAACCTTTTAGAAATATTACCAGACATTTTGACAAATTGGAATTCATCCATTAAGAGTTTCTTCTCTTCAAAAGGCACTATTAATGTAACGAAAGGCAAGACAGACTGCGAGGAAATATTTGCATAGTATACCTGAGACAGGACTTGTATCAAGAATATTAGGTCTGTCCAGAAAAAGGCCAACCATTGTTAATATAATGAGAACAGTTTGCATAACATGGATGTAACCTGGCAGCCACGGAGAGTGAACTGGAATGCGCATGCTTGAACAATGACGACTTCACAGTACTAGTCAGTAGGGGCAGTAGATGCCGCTGAGTAAGCCTGTACACTGTGTGGCTGTTGCATTCAAAATGACTGAGCAAGTAGAAAGACAAATCTGCATCAAATTTTGCATTAAGCTTGAACATTCCTCCGTGGAAACTGGATGATTCACAAGGTCACAGCTATGGACAACTGGTGACTGGCAGCTTCATCATGACAATGTGCCTGCGCATGCATCATGTCTTGTGCAGAGTGTTTTGGTGAAACTTCAAATCACCCAGGTGGCTCAGCCCCGCTACAGCCCAAATTTGGTGCTCTGCAACTTCTGGCTTTTCCCAAAACTAAAATCACCTTTGAAAGGGAAGAGATGCCAGACTGTCAATGAGATTCAGGAAAATATGACGGGGTAGCTGAAGGCGATTGGGAGACCTGTGTGAGGTCTCAGGGTGCCTACTTTGAAGGGAACCGAGGTATCATTGTCCTCTGTACAATGTTTCTTGTATCTTGTATCTTCCTCAATAAATGTCTCTATTTTTCATGTTACATGGCTGGATACCTTCTAGACAGACATCATATACAAAGTACTTTCAAAACTTATAATAAAAAAAAAAGAACTACCCAGTTTAAAAAATGTTCAAAAGATCTGAACAAACACTTCACCCAAAACATATATAAGTGGCAAATAAACACAAGAAAAGGTATGCATCATTCGTCGTTAGGAAAATGCAAGTTAAAACTATAGTGTAATACTACTACATGTCTATTAGACTGTCCAACATTAACTAAAACTCTCAGGCACTCCTGGTGGGAATGTAAAATGGTACAACCCCTTTGGAAAGCAGTTTGGCAGTTTCCTTAAAAGTTAAATATATCCATGCCATGTGACCCAACCATTTCACTCCTAGGTATGTGCTCAGGATAAATGAAAGCATGTGTTCTGATATACAAAATAACATGGATAATAAGCTGAGTGAAAGAAGCCAGCCTGAGGGGAGAAAGAGGTATATAATGTATGATTCCAGTTACATAAAACTCTAGGAAATCCAAAGTAAACTTTAGTGACAGAAAGCAGGCGACCACCTAGGGATGGGGGTTGGGGGTGCGGGAACGGCTGGCCATGGGAAGGAGGGTGTCAGAGAGGCCGGAGGAGCTTTTGGGAGAGGTGACCCTGATTGTGGTGATGGATTTTCACAGGCGTATGCGTATGTCAAAGCAAAAAATTGTGCACTTTAATCAGGTACAGTTTGTGGTATGTCAACTATACCTCAATAAAGTCTTGTTTTTAAAAAGAAATATCAGAGGGCTTACGCTATTTCTATTGGAGAACAGGCTGGACTGTGTTTTCCTTAATACTCAACCTCTTTTGCCAAATATATAATTTATAATGCATCACAAGTAGGTATCAACCCACTGCACTTTTCCTCTGCTTATACTGCTGGTGTTGAACTCAGTAGTTAGTAACCAGAGTTCTAGAGATCTGCGTCCACCCTCAGAATACATCTTAACAGCTGCCAGTGGGGGAAGGTCACCCAAGCCCATCAGCAACTGCTCAGACAGCTGAGGGAAGCTGGGGCGTTTGTGAGAGGTGGGGGCCCGGAGGCCAGGCCACACCTGCCACAGGATGCTGGCCTCCAACTCAGCCCCCACTTGGGGTCAGATAGGCATGACTTATGCACCATAATAAGAATGCAGGAAACCCACCTCTTATGGCATTTCGGCTCCTTTCCTCTCTTGTCCTCTTGACCTCTTAGCCTTTATAACTTTTTGGGAAGCCTGTTGTATTTATCTGACTGCCATTCTCTGAAACTTGCTCACAGAACAAGGGCTGGTTAGCAAGCCCTCCCTTTGTTCCTTAAAGCCAGAGAAAGAGGATCTTTGACCTCGGTTTCTAAGCACAGTAAACAAGGCCCTCTTGGCTGCCAGTAAGCTCAAAGTGCTCATTAAGCAAGAAGTTTTCTGGCCAGTGGTTGAAATGACATCATGCTTCCTCCTGGAATCCAACTAGAGATAAAAATCAGGTCATTCAATTCGCAGAGAGAGAATGCTCCCTTCTCCTACCAGCATTCAGCAGTTGCTGGCTTTCAAAGAGATCAAGGAAGGGAAAAGCCTATTTGAACTCAGGTTTTTAGAATGTCTCTTAAACTACCTCCACTTAATTCCTGATAATATGCAAAAGTTTTCCACTCCAAATTGCCTGGTGTCAGAGAGCTGGGGGTGCTATTCACACGCCTTTTCTGAGTTTTCAAATTGAGTGTTTAACCAGTCCCTGCAGTGGACCGTGTTCTCATTAGCTGATAAGGACAAGCTTCAGGGCTCTCTAACAAAGTACTGTGGATGAAAGAAATGTATTATCTTTATCTTTTGACATCATTAATCACAATTTGACATGGGGAAGAAAAAGCTATTGTGATCCTAAAGAAGCCCTTTAAGATAAAACCAAACAAGGTACAATTTTCAAAGGATGGTGATCTATGCCCTGTATTATTTGTTTTTTAAGACTAATACAGAGTTTGACCCTGTTCAGCGATTCATAAGGCAGGCCGCATTCGATCTAACAGAGAGAAAGGATGGGCCTCTGAGGAGCTGTGCAAAACAGAAGACATTTATAGACGGAAGGCAGCAGAAACAAGGGAGTTATACCAGGCAAAAAGTGGATTGATTGTTGCAAGGTCACTTTCTTTTAGGGGAAGGCAGGAGCCTGTCAGTCAGATGGCCGAACCAATGCCATTCGGTGATGGTTCTGATTGGTCTACGATTTGATTTCTGGGAGAGCCCAAGCTGTAACTGAGTCATGGTTCGGTGATGTGGGCTTAGCATAGTGATTCCATTTGAGGTCTATTGTCTTAGGTTAACACTAGTATAAATGATGTTTTCCCAAAGACCCTTTGCCAATAAAGAAAGTCTAGAGGTAGCACCTTTGCAACCAGTTTCCAGATCTAGAATTTACAGATGATTTCACAAAAATGTTAAATACACAATAAAAATTAAAACAGAAAGAAAACAAAACAGCTGCATGAAGTGAAGTTTGCTTTTGATAATCTATGTTTCATTTTTTGACTCTATATTAAAATAAACAGCATTTCTCATTTTCACACATTTCACAAATTACTGATCTGCCACTAAGAATGTTGCATTCACTAGGCCATAGATTACTTATAGGCTACCTTAAAATTCCCCTGTTGCTCAAAAAAGAGATTCCAAACTTGGAAATAAGTAGAAGGATAATTGGGTGACCTTTTGATCACGCAAGGATATTTTCTAGTAAGTCCATCTAATGGAGGTAGTGTCTAACATTATTTTACTATTATCAATTAATCAGAGGCCCAGAGTTAAAAAGCCTATAATAGGAGAGTTTATCTCTGTAGAAAGTGGGTAAGTTGATGACATTTGTTCCTCTGAGTAATAATATAACTCAAAGGTTATGATGTTGTTGCCCTTCAGGACATGAACCAGTTTTAGATCTAATTTAGCATCTTACTTCAGCATTGTTTTTTCTACCAACAATATACATGAAATCAGCTTTGTTATCCTGCCAGTTCCCTCATAAATGAAGTAAATAAAACCTTGACACATACTATTTATAGCGTAAGAATTATCATTTTAACGGTTTGAAAGTTATGCTTTGACATTCAACCAGCATTGAACAAAATCTGAAAAAGAATGACCTCATGATGAACAAACAGGCCTATCTTAGTCTGGCCCAGAAGTAGACCTAAGACAAGGCTTTGAATGTGTACAGTAGCTGATTTTGGAGGTTCAAGGACTCCTGGAAGGGAGGTGGGGGACCGACACAGGGAATGGAACTAAAGGAGCTTGGAACATGCCACCCCAAAATATGCTGCTTTGGCAAACAAGACCCAGCAGACTCTGGAGAAGTCCCTTCCTTTATTTTGAACAATTTGGCCTTTTAGAATGCAGCTATCGGAATGTAGATCCGCCCCCTGGGACAAGTTCATTTAGAGCAAACCTAATCTCTCTTCTCCATAGCAATTCCTTTCACATTTGAAGACCAATGCCCTCTTCCCTTCAGCTGTTCCAAGTGGCTGGGTTTTGTGTTCCTTCACCAGCTGCTAGCCTTGCTCAGAAGCCCCTAAAGCCTCTATGTTGGGAATCTTGGAGCCTCCAAGGGAGTCAGCCTTCTCTGTCTCCCCTGCCCTCTCCCATTGCTTTGGGCTGCACTCCCCCAGGGGGCAGGGAGAGCTGTTCCTGCTGGGGCCTGGGAGGGCTTGACTGAGGCTGTTGACAGCCCTATAGGGCACATCAGGGCTGGCAAATGTCAAGCTTTCAGGAGCATATCTGCAGCTATTTTTCCCCTCTCACTCATTTGTTTGCTCTCTAGAGGAAAGGAAAAATGCGACCACAGTTCACTCTTTAGTCAGTGTCTGGAACAAACAGAGCGGTCTAGCTGTTACAGAGAGTAATCTGAGGAGAGCAATCCATTTGTGGCTTGAGGAGCCATTTGCAGAGGCCATGAGCCCCCTCCCATGAGCTTTTCCTTGGCTGCAGTCAGAGAAAAGAACGAAGTGAAAATATGGACGTGAGTGAAGTGCAATGGAGGACAGCACCCAATCCCAGGAGAGGTCACAGTTGCGTCTGTGCCTCAGGGCAACTGTGACCTGCCAGTGAGGTGCTTCTGAGTTCCAAAGCGAGTGAGAAGGGGGAGATGGGGACTTTTTCAGACAAAAGGAGACAGCAGAGGAATTTTGTTTTGTTTGCAGCACTCTTCTTCTTTGCTTTTGAAAAACTAAAATATAAAACTGTTGAGGACAAGAATGAGGTTCTAGTTTACAAACTGGGTGACGGCAGGCAGGGCTGCTTGGGTTTTCACAGCCTGGGCTGGCGCCTTTCCTCTGGGTCCTGAGCATGTTCTGCCTACACTGGCTCTCCGAAGGGGATGCTGGAGTGTGTGTGTACCCGCCAGCCTGCGGCCGAGGATTCATCTTGAAGAAGCAAAAATGGGGCTCTGGATGGAGTCGTGCTCTCTAGGAAGTGCTAGTGCCCAAACTCAGACTCTCCTTCATGTAAGACTAGAACATTGGAGGCCCTCTGGGTTTATCAGTGATCCTTTCTTACCCTCATCACTTTAAGACCCCTCCTCCAGGTGCCTTCACTCCTCACTCCAGATCCACCTATTTCTCTCTCTGCTCTTGACTATATTTAACATCTCAGCATCTGATATAGCTTTTCTAACGGTTTCTCCTCACAAAAATCCATAAGCTCTCTTACAGGGATGGGAGGGGCTAACACTAGTGAGCGCTCTGTCTGGACCAGGCATAGGAATGGGTACTTTTATCTTCACTGTCTCTCTTTTACAACACCTCTGTGAGGCATTTCCTCTTATCCCTTATCTTACAGATGAGGAACGCAAAGTTGTCCACCCAAAATCTCAGAGCGAGTAGGTACAGAGCCAGGACTTTTATGCAGCCTCTAGGGCCTCTCTCTCCGCTTTCATAGACTTTATAGTCTCTTCAGCATGTGTTAGGCACGGGGTAACACTCAATTGTTTATTGACTACACACTTCTCATGCCTATTTGAAATCCCTGACTAGTAGTCAACTAACAGTATTGAATTAGGATAAGGATAAGAAATAATCTTTGCAATGTTTAGTGCTATGTTGTAACTCATTTTAGATTATTTCCTTGTCTAGATAAGTTTTTATCCATGCCCAAGATTTCTCCCAACCTAGACTATTTCCAGTGCCACAGATGAAGGTAACAAAGCTGGATGACTTCCATCTCCAATCTCTTCAAAGGCCTTCTTTAAAGCCTTCATTCCTGTTGTTTCATGAGTGATAGAAACGGCTCTCAACAGGCTCACCCCAAAAATGAAGGGTAGAGAGTAAGTGCCACAGTGTCAACAGACGTACACACTCTTTGTGTCTGTGTAGCTTCAATTTATAAAACAGTTACTATGGCTTCACAGTTGTAGAGCCTGAGGCTCACAAGATTTTAACTTACTCAAGTTCACACAGTTAGGAAAAGGCGATACTAAGTAAGACTCAGACCCAGGCCTGTCTGATTCCAAAGCCACACTCGGAACTACTGCCTATAGCTGCCTTACTTCCCCTAGGTGGTGGTCATCTGCCTCAGATGGAAGGCACCGAGAAGGCTCAAGATAAAGCAAAATATAACAAATAGAAAAGGTTGACAGGCAACACATTTAAGACTAGAGGGTATAGAAAAACATTTCCCATGTGTAAGAATATAAAATTACTTTCTGAATATTAAACCTTGTTCAAATACTTTTGACACCAGTGACTGATAGAAAACACATTAACGTGAAGAACAGACAGCAAGTTAATAATCTGAATTTTAAAGAAGCTTTTTTTTTCTTGACAGCTAAAAATTGTTTTATAAATGTTAAGGAAATGTTAATAGGTATCTGACACGAACGATTAAAGGGGAACTATTTAGTATTGCAAAATGAATTAAAGCTTTAAAATGTCCCTGCACAATTATAAGTGGAAGTAAAACTGCTAAAATTGGAATCGTGAATTGGGAAATTGCTGCTTCAAAAAGATAAGAAATCTGAAGGTTATCCTTCCGCAAATAAGGTGCTCTTCACCCTCGTAACTGGAATGGCCTGGAAGGGGCGAGGGGCTGTGTCTAAATCTTAACAAGAGGTGTTGATAGAAAATGAATGTTGAGCCTCATAAAAGGTGCTGTGATTCGTACAAAAGGAAGGGACAGCATCTTGACTGGCCGTGGTGGCCTGTTTCCCTTTCTCCTCCCCGGGCTCCTCAGCCATTCTCTTCCTTCTAGAAGTGCACTTTCTGCTGAGAGCATTCACTGTTTCTCACAGGCAGGGTGACTCACTCCTTCATCATATATTTAACACCGTTTTCCATAATTACCACCATGTCACTGAAGAGCTTTTGAAATCATAGTTCTCCATTGAAGAGTACTCGTGATGGTACGCACTCGATAACTTCACTCTTCAGAAAACATACAATGAAGTGAGCTTGGGAAAATAGTTGTAACACAGGGTATCTATTTTCTTCATCTGTAGCTAATCCTACAATGTAGAAATGTCACTGACACTGAGAACTTCATTCTACTATTTAGAACAGAGAAAAAACTCTCATTTTCATAGGCAAACATCTCAGAGTAGTTTACTTTCTCTGTCTTTGAATACAGGGATTTATCCTTGGTTCTGAATTCATCTAACAGGAGCAAAAATTGCACATACAGTAAGCCCTTGCTTAATGTTGTCAATAGGTTCTGTGACTTTAAGCAAAACAATGTCAAATGAAGCCAGTTTTATCTTTGGCTAATTAATATGAACAAGCATTAATTTCCTAGGCTTCTCGTCAATGTTATAACAAAATGACATTGAATGAAACGACGTTCTTTGAGGACCTGCTGCATTTATTAAATGTCATAATTTTTCTTTTCTCAAGTGGTTATTTTTCATAGAGGTGAATTTAATCAAATATTTGATAAAAAAGGAAACTGAGGTGCTAACAGAACCAATAGTCTTAAGGAGATTTTGGGAACTGGAGAGTTTTGGATTTAGTTATAGTAAAGTAAATGCCATAGTAATTGGGAAGGTTTGAAACTCTCTCAAACTGTTATTGTCCTCTCTGATACCTCTCTGAAGACAGAGCTTATTCATTTTGGGTGGATGGTTTAATAATTTATGACCTATCTATATACTATGAAGTCATTAAAAATGAAGATGCAGATAAGTCATTTTCAAACCATTTTTAAGCATCTTCATTACCCTATTCAAATACCTTATGTGGAGTCCCAAAGCATAGAGAAAATTAAAGAGAACAGCCCGAGTGTCATCCAGGTAGGAGACCTGGAACGCTGCCTACGTGCTCTGCTGGGTGCGGTGGACTAGGCAACCCCATATGCCAACGGGTACCCTGGAGCAGTGTGAAAACTATGTTATATCTCACAGTGCAATTAGTAGTTATCTATAGACAGTGAGATTAAAGGTGATTTTATTTATTTCAATTTTTCTCTGTGTTTTTAAAAATTTCTAACAAAACGTATTTTTATAAAGAGAAAAAATTAATTTTTTATACATACACATATAAGGAAGCTCAAAAATGTATAGAACTCAGGTTTCTATTGGGAGACAAGTAAGTGATGAAATAAAAGACTCATTTTGGTCACTTCGGGGCCCTTTGAGAAGAGAGGAATGCGAGAGAGAAGGCTGGTCTTTCCATGTTCACAGGCTGATGTTTTCCCTGCCCTCCCCCGGAGAGGACGGTGGTGGGCTGGCCATAGATGTCCCGCAGCAGCTCCCAGCAGACGCAGTGACCACGCCTGCTGTCGTGCTGTTTGAAACCCAAGCACAAGTCTGGCAACTTCAGGGCTCTTGTTACTTAGCTTTCTGGGTACAGAGCTGGTCACTTTCAAGGGCGCGATGTAAACTGCTCACAGCCTTTTCACCTGCAGCCTGTTCAGGGCTTTCTTTTTCTACGATGTCACCGTTGGCTTCTAAACGTCGACTCTTTGCCAACCCCTTTGTTCAAGCAGAACTATCTCATCTCAGTGCTGTTTCCTGGGCCACTTTTCCCCCGCAGACTGATTTCCCAGCAGGCCCCAGACAGGCCACATCTAGCATTTGATGGGGCTTAGGTCGACAGTGAGCTGAAAGAGTCAACAGTCAACCGTGTGATAAGATCACCCCGAGAGCAAATACCCTAGTAGTTATACAAGTGCTAGCTTTGGAGTCCAGCAGTCGGACGGAAGTCCCTTCTCTGCTGTTTACTTTCTGCATGACGTCTTCCAGATTACTTAGTCTCTCTAAGGTTCCAGTTTTTCATTGTTTTTAATGAAAACAAAAACACTTGCCCCACAGGGTTGCTTCAAGGGCTTGCTATAAGGAGTTCATGTAGAACTCTTAGCACAGTACTTGGCATAAAAGAAAAACACAAATGATAAATATTTTATTATTATTGTCGCTATTGTTATTTTAATATTTAGAGTTTAGATTCCAGAGTAAAGGGGGCAGTGACGGTGGGTGAAAAAGAGCATGGGAGGAGTCCAGGACATGCTCGTTCTAGTTGCTGTGAAATGGTGGTGTTTTGCGTCCTAGAAGAGGATCTCCCAGGTAGGGTCTCAGCGAGATGCAGACAGGACACTCAAGGGGTGAATTAAAAAGCGTCATCAAGGGATTATTCACAGAGGGTGGGGAGGATGACGCGCTCCAACGAGAGACAGTGAAGCATCCAGGGACTTGCCACGGCTGGCAGCATTGCCACTCGCAGCCTGAAAGGGGCCAGGGTAAGGGTGTTTCCAGACGTTGGTGAGAGCTGGAACCCTGGAATAGAAGCCAGCCCACAGGAGCTGTGCTCCTGCAGGAATTCAGACACAATCAAAACCCGGCTCAGCAGGAAGGTGCCAAGGAAATCAATCCAGGCTTCTCTCTGCTCTTGACCTCCAACCTCTTGCTGGTGCCTCATGTTAGCGCAATCCAATAGGCACCCACTGGGCACGGGAGACGGGTGGATGCACAGAGCAGGACAGAGACTAGCGGAGGATGGGTGTCGAGGGGCAAACAGAGTAACCAGCCCAGCAGGTTTGTAATTCCACAAATCTTGAAAAGTTCTCCCTGGCCTGGCCTGGAGGATAGTGGTAAGTAGGTGCAGCAGCTGAGTGACAGATGCCCTAACTCTGCCAGGAAAAGTGGGAGCCCCAGTTGCTGAGGGCTCAGAAAATGGGGACCCCAGATGATCCTTGGTATGTGGACTATAAGTCTAAGGATGATCAAGAGGCAGCTTCAAAAAGCAAAACCGAAACTACAAACCAGGCAGGTGGTCCAACAGAGGTGTCAGCCAGAGAGAGCTAAGAAGGGAAAAGGAAAAAGGAGATCCCTTCGGCCCCTCGGTCGATGATGAAGTTTCAAACAGAGGTACTAACTGGGACTGGGGGCTTTCTGAGATGCCGAAATGCATTCTTCATGGGTCTTCTGTGATTCCAACGGCTGGCATGCAGTTTATTCATTCATCCATTAACCCATTCATTCAACAAGTATGTATTGATTTCCTTGTCTGTGTTAGGCAGGGTGTTGGGTGCTAAGGATAGAACATAGAGTAAGACACAAACTCCAATCTGAAGGAGCTCAAGTCTAGTGGGTTTAACAGCCAATCACAGCACAGTATATATGTACGCGTGTAGTGATTTTCAAACGTTCTCGTCTCACAGCATGCATAAACTAATGAGTAACATCTGTGGCACACCAAGAGATGTTATTTTTTTGCTGCTCTGACAAAAAATAAGTGTAATTTTGATTCATTCACACTAGATGGCTATATTTGTGTTGGCTGTTGTCATTTTTTTATTTGACAATCTAAGGGAAGAGAGGTCAATGTCCCTGACTAAACAGTCAGGTCAGGTATTGCATTTTTTTTTTAGTCTATTATGTTATTTTTAATAACTATAAATATGGTTACTTAGCACTGCAATTATCTAAAAACAATTCTTGGGAAAGATGGGAATAATATAAGCAGGCATAAAATTAAACAATAATATGGGTCTAAATACTCTAGATTATATCAATGAAAACATGACAGGATCACAGGAGAGGGACACCCAGCCTGGGCTGATGGGTAGGGAGACCGTCCTGGGGAGGGGACATCTAGGCTGACTCTGAAGCCTGAATTAAGAGAGGGAGCAGAGTGAGAGGGAGAGGTGGGGACGGCTAGAGGCTGCTTCCATGTATTTAGGGAATTGCTACTGGTTCCATATGGACAAGTGGGGAGTGCTGAGAGATGAGGCTGGAGGGTAGGCAGAG